>NC_089821.1:171331530-172581530 GCF_035046505.1 Tiliqua scincoides | reverse complement strand
TTTTCACCAGCAGGACAGGGAATTTATGAGAAAGAAGGACTTGGGCCACTGATAATGGGAAGGTTCATGATAAAAAGTTTGTCTTTTTAAAGTGTAACCATAATTTTATTTCATTTTTAAAAATTTATTTATCACCTCATGCTCACAAGTTCCAAGGTGGCTCACAGAATAGGTTGGGGGGGGGGGTAGTCAACTCTTGTTTTATGTGCACCTGATACCTTCAGAGTCTTTGGGGAAAGACTCAGGGAGGGAAAATGTGTTGGCAGTCTCTGGTTATTAATTAATTTGGCAATTATTAATTTGATGTATGCATTCCTGGTCTTCCAGTTCCATTTAACGGTCCCTCCTTTGCAAAGTGGTATTCAGTTTTAGCTACAAGTAGGAGTTGGCAACCTTCAGTCTCAAAAGATTGGTATCGCACTCTGAAAATAGCTACAAATATGGTTATAAAAATTGGATGTTGGCTGCAGGTAGACCCCTTCTCATTACAGGAATGGATACTGCTCCATTTTCCTGGGTGGATAAAGGGAAGTGGCCTGTGATCAAAAGGTTGGTGGGTGCATGGCTGCTTTTCCTGGAGCATGTTGTCCACCTAAGTTCAGGGCAGGGAGACAAATGTCCCTCATTTGTCATTCCAATGCTTCTCATTCATCCATTCATTCATTGGGTACCTCCACCTTGACTCTAAGAAACATGTGATGGCATATATGGCGTCTTCATTTCTGCCATTGAAGCTGCAACTGAACAGGCCACAGGAGATTCAAAATGGAGCTGCTGCTGCTTGAGAGCCAGTTGCGAGAGGATGCAGGATGCCTGAATGTGTGTGTGGTGTGGTAATGTAGGCAGGCTGAACGTGTGCCATGGGACACCCTCTCTCTGCAGCACCTTCCTCCATGAAGTAAGTTTAGTAGGGAGGGTGGATTCTGTGAGAAGCAAACCCCTGTAATTTCCAACACTAGCTCTAGCTGGGTCCTAGCAGTAGCTCAGCCCTGCAAATATGTTTTAGTGGCATAACAAGCGCCTTTAAATGCAGCAGATTCCACTTTCTCTGATAAATGAAGGTTCAATGTGAGCTATCTAAAATATTGTTGCGTGCTTGCTCAGAAGAGTAACCTGGGAGTAAAATGCAAGAAAAATATCAGTGAAATAAAAAAAAATTAACAGCATTCACACTAAAAAGCAGAGAAGCATTTACTGTGTTTCTTGTAGAAATATTTTATTTGGTAAACCTGGTTGGTTCCCAACAGATGTTTCTATTTTCATTTTTTTTAAAAAGCAATTAGAAGTTATTCCAATTTATTACTGACATTCACAAGCTGAACCTAGTAAACAATGGTAAAACAATAACAAGGGAAAGAGGTTTTAAAATATCACATCATCTGCAGAATGGTGAATATTTTTTACTTTTAAAATAGAGAAAAAGGGAATATCCAGAATCAGTAGAATCCACCCACTGAGTCTCAAAGTCCTTGCAGTGGCCTTAATGTTCTTAAGGAGCTCATGTGTCACTGCAAAGCCCCTTGCAGAAGGGATAAGTGGCTTGCTGGAAGATCCAGCCCTTGGTCCAAAGGGCTTTGTCAGATAAGCTTGTAAATGCCTTTAATAAGATAATGGCACCATTGTACACATGGATTATGTGTGATGAACCTTGAAGCTAAAAGTTAGCTTCATTTTCTGTTCCACATGATTGTTTTTCTTTCCCCCCATTTGAAACTATAATATTATAAGACCAGTTTCTGCCTCTGTAGAAAGAAAGAAAGAAAGAAAGAAAGAAAGAAAGAAAGAAAGAAAGAAAGAAAGAAAGAAAGAAAGAGGGTGGGGGGGGCTACACAGTGATTTTTCACCTACAAATAATCTTGGTCACACATATGTAGGAGTGTTGTGATAATCATGATCTTCCCCAAGCAATTGTGATTGAAGTCGTTACAATAAACATGATAAAATCTTTTCAAATTAAAAGTGCTCTGTTAGTAGGATATTCATTTTGACTCTTATATACAGCTCCCATCTGTGCTCCTATGATGGTTCTGCACTCCCTCTTGCCACAGCACATCAGACTTTGCAAGGAGGGTGTTTGTTTAGCAACATGATGTTCATCTGCCGTACCTGGTTGCTTCTTTTCTCCCTCTAGCATTCTTTGATTCTTCCACAGCTTCAACCAAAATTGGAAGAGACTAACGTCATGTACTGCAAACTAACTCACGTCAGTATCACTCTATACAGATATCCCAGTCAGCAAGAGCAAGATGCACATATGGATCACACACTCACATATCCTGGAGTGCAATTTTTGTTTCATTCATTTTCACAAATGCTCTAAATCTACAGATGCACCTCCCTAAACAATGCCACTGATTGGTGCCATTCCTAGTTCAGTGAGGTGGTTTCACAATGTGAATTCAGATCACACTTTTGCTTGTGAATAAGATCCCCATAATATCTTACCACCTATTGCTCTGCTTGATTCAGAAATCCATGTGTGTTTTGGCTGGATGATGCCCTAGTGAAACTTACAGCCATTGTTTTTTTCCAGTTGGAGAGTAGAGGGGGAGTGTGGAGATGCTCCCATCACCACTGTTCATTACCTGTCCAGCATGGTAAGAGGGAAGATGACTGCTATGGCACCTGTGGATCTTTTGTTGGCCTGAAACACTATAAGGCCCACATTAATATTTTACTTGCATTTCTTCTGTCTTCTAGTTAATCATGAGATTGGCCAATTAAAACCTATAATAAAACTTCCTTCACATCATTCCCATTTCTAAGATGAGCACAATTCTCTGCAGAGATATCATCTCAATTCTGACTCAGCTGTTATTTGCCTAATAGCTTCATTTTCCATTCAGGAGCTCTACATTCTTGTATTTCCAGTGTGGCACATTCCAAATATTTATCATATTTTCCCCTATCATAATTCAGTTTAATTTCAGAAGGTGGATTTTTAAAAAAAAAACAACCCTCATCATAAACACTAATTTACATGCACCAGCAATCCCTGTAGCAGTATGCAAATATGGTTAAGGTGACTCCAGGGCATGGATGTCTCTGACAAGTGGCTGAAACATTCATGATCTGTTTCAGAGCATTTGATATTATTCATGAAGTCATGATTCCTACTGTGCCTTGTTGACCTTTTGAATTTATATACAGAACAATTTGGTGGGGTGGAGTGGGGGCAGTTCACCACTAAAGCAAGCGCCAGGACAGATGCTAACTAGATTCTCTGGGCTGGTTTAGCATCCCTTATTCCATGATTGGCATGTTCCCAGTGCTAATGGTCTGCTTCCCTTTGTAGGATTTAGGGGGTGGAGGACCATGTTTGAGACCAGGCATTCATGCCCAGTGTTCTGCCTCCCTAATTTAGGAATATGATATGCATGAAGCAGTCACAAAAATGATTAACTGTCCTGCATGAAATTCCCTTTGCTTTATTGAAAGCCCAGCTGTCGAGATGAAATGTGATTTATTCCTATCATCCTTCAGACTCCAATTCGGAGAGCTGAAGACTTTCCAAAAATTGGGAGAAAAAGGTGTGTGCGAGACTATTTTGTCTGGCAGAATAACTGTGATGCAAAAGGGCTGTTTGTCAATTTGTAATGGTGTTGGCCTTTCTTTCTCTTTCTTCAGAAATTAGTTACTTGTAGCAGCAGAAACAAAAGATTCACAGAAGCTGAGATCCAACATTTCCGAATGTTTCTTCAGGGAAAAATCTGTCCACTGTTCATGTGCACTTGGCAGCTGTCTTGCATGGAATCAATCACTTAGTTCTAACACATTATGTTCCAAGGGTTTCAATTAAATGAATGAATAATTACGGCCTCCCTCCGCCAAGGCTGGGTGTATTGGTTTGAAGGCTCACATTAGAGCAATCAACCTGAGCTTCCTTTTCTTCATGTGCTTAGAGCTGAAATTGGATGGGGTCATTCATCCTTACAAATGCATCATGTCACTTGAAGCTTGTGGCAACTGGGATGTTCATTTTGGTAGCAACACTCTTTTTCTCAGCAAACAACATGGAAAGAAGGAAAAAAATGCAGCGGTATTCAAAATGTCAGGGATATATCATATATATGGTAATTCAATCCATACAGCACTTTAGAATGTTCAAAGGACTCCATGTACATGGTTGCAGTAATCCTTCCAACATATACAGTATCCCTATAGGATGCCATCTTAATACTGTAGGTGAGAACAGGAGGAGGAGGTTGAGAGGAATGGCTTGTGTAAAGCCTAGTAAGTTCATGGCAGAGATGAGATTTGTACCAGAGATCTTGGTTCACAACTTACAGAGCAATCCTATGATCAGAATGTGCTGCCGGAACTAGCATTGTGGCAGCGCAACCCCACACCATATACCACGTGACTGAGCCACTGTTAGAAAGAGTGAGTGGTGCTAGCCATACCTCAGTGGGCTCCCTGGAGCCCCGGTGCTGGTAAGTCAGCAGTGGGGGCATGCTGGGGGCAGGGAGGGGTAGGAAGTGACTGGGGGCATTTCTGGGTGGGGAGGAGGTGGGAGGAGGGTGGATCCAGTGGTAAAAGCACAAGTCAGATCTTATCCCCTCAGTTTTAATCCTCCATTCCCCTTTTCTCACCTTGACAAATGCCACCAAAATGTCCAAGGGGACCCACTGGATAATGGGTAGTCTGCCAGGAGGCAAGTACAAAACAACTTTACTGTCTGATTGCCCCCCTGCACCATAAGATGCAGTGTGCGCACTGGAGCAGGTAGCAGGATATAGGATTGGGACCTCATAGCCAAATCCTATCCCCAGCAGCTGCAGGCGCACCAAAATGGCTACTGCTGCATCCAGCAGCAGCACTGGGGCTGCTGGAGGTCTCCTTGGGGGAAGGGGACTTTCATTCCCTTCCCCTAGGAAAAGCCCCAAGCACCACAATGCTCTTTTGCTGGCACAGACTTGAGAGCCTCCATGTCAGGTTTTTCAGCCCAACATGAAGGATAGGATTCAGCAGAACAGGGCGCCGCTGGTCCCACCTCCCTCTCATGCCAGTTCCTACCCCAGCCCAGCTTCCTCCCACTCTGAAATGTCTCACCCCACCCCAACAGATCTTACTACTGCCCAGAGCTCTTCCCTTGTTCCAGGCAGCCTTCGTCCAGCACTGGGCCAGCACTGGTGTTCCCTACACCAGAGGGTGCCATAAATATGCTTTATGGCATGTTTATGACACCCAGTGCTGGAGCTCAGTGCCAGTGCTGTGAGCCTTTAGGATCAGGCCCTCAGTCTGTAAGGGCACAGTCCTATGCATGTCTACTCAAACATAAGCCCTATTCAGCTGAATGGAACTAACATGAAAGTGTGTATAGGAATGCAGGCCTAGTTACTATGCTACACACTAGGGATACAATCCTCTGCCCACTTTCCTGAGAGTAAGCCCCATTGAACCTAATGGGGTTTACTTTATAATAGACGTTCATAAGATTATGCTGGAGATCTCATAATGGACAAATCCATAGGTGGCAGAGCCTGTGATTTGCATCCAGAGGCTCCCAGGTTTAATCCTGAGCATCTCTAGGTAAGAAAAGTTGGACAACACCACTGGCTCCAGTCCTGGCAGATTCATACAGAGAATGCTTCCTCACCTTAAACATGCCAGCTGCTTTAAAGGCATTCTAAATAATGAGGAATATTCATTGTACAGACTTTGCTTAAGGCAAAAATTAGTGCTTTGGAAATAACCATGGCAATTGAACCAAGTACCCTCTGGATGTTTTCCTCATCAGGAATGAACTGTGGGTGTTTGGTAAACCCAGGAGGCTGCTTCTAGTGCTTATCAAGGCAGCTTGAGAGTTTCTTGAATCAATAAAGGTTTGCACAAGTTCCTTTTCTGTAATGAACATTCTTAGGAGGCAGAAATAGATTGACAGATGTTCTTTTTGACCAGCTGCTGTCATTTGCAGGGACAGATGTGTAGCCAGAGACAAAGCAGTTTGTTTGAGAAATGAAATACAGGCACTCTGAGAAAGGCTGGAAGCATCTTTTAAGTGAGTGGGTTATAGATTTCCTTATGCAGTTGGAACCTGTTTATCAGCTGATTTTACATCCACAAATATGGCGCAGTGTGGGTCCCCCAGACCAGCATTGAGCTGAGACCTCCAAAGGGGACCGGAGCTGTGCTCCAGTCCCCACCAGAGGGCATTTTGAAGCCCAGAGAGGCAGCGCATGTGCACCCACTGCCTCTACAGGCTTCAGAATGGCTCCTACAGCAAAACCCACTACTTTCAGTTTCCCTCAGAAGGAAACCCTCCAGGGGCCTCAGAATGCCTTAAATGGCATAAAAACGTCACTTCTGGTTTCCTGAGGGAAAGCGGAAGAAGCGTTTTTTGACTCTAGGAGCCATTCTGAAGCATAGCTCCAGTCCCCTTTGGAGGGCTTAAGGGGCCGAAGATCACAGATTTGATTATCCATGAATTTTGGCATCCATGGGGGGTCTGAGAATGGATCCCCTGGGGATACCGAGGCCCCACCTGTATCTCAAATAAATCAAAATGAACAGCACTTCAGCAAAAGTTAGTCTCCGTTTCAAACATGCAGCCCAATCCTGAGCTGCCTGGGGTGCGTGGCTGCAGCAGCGCTAAGAACGGTGGCCACCGCATCCTGCGCACCTCAGCCTGCCACGGGAGGCACCTCAGGCACCTCCCAGGTAAGGAAGCAGCCCCATAATGGGGCTACTCATATTACCGCCAACCAAAAGGTTGGTGGGAAGGTAAAGCCATTTGGGTAGGGCGCTGAGCCCTGCACAAACGGACAGGATCCAGTGGAGTGGAACCACCAGACCCGCCTGCCCGCTCCCTCCCCCCAGCACGCCTTGCGCCCACCCTCTCTCCGCCCCACCTCCCCATCACACTTTCCACCCACCCTCTCCCCACCCCCTGCCAGCTTCCTCCCTCCCCAGAATGCCTCCTTCCCACCTCCCTCCCCGCCCCCGCTTACCGTGCCCCAGCTCAGTGGTCCATGAGACTTCTGAGTGGTGGAGGCTGGGCACCTGCCCTGTGCTAGCTTGGCGCTAGCCCAGCTCTGGCCAGGGCTGGGCTAGCACGGGCAGTAGCCCAGCGGTAACTGTCACTGACGTGCCTTACAGCATGTTTGTGACAGTGCATGCGGACACCGCCAACCTCAGAATTGGGCTCCATGTTGGCTAGGGAGTAAGCCCAATTCATTTCAATGGGATTTAGTTTCAGGCAAACATGTTAGGCTTTGTAGCCTAACAACAAATTGCATGCACATTTACGCAGTCCAACTGTATAAAATGAGAGTTATTCTCAAGTAATTTTACTATTGATTTTATATGTTTATCTAATTTATGTCCTTCTGCACCTTCTGCTAAAAAAATACACATAAGTTGGCAGATATAATAAAAGACAACAACAACAAGAACCATCTGATAAAACAACACAATAAAATTGGAGCAGCATCAATAAAATACTAGTCTCAGAAGGACCGGGCTAATGCAAACAATTTTAGCTTACATGCCAATGAAATGAACAGAAATGAACTATAACTAATAAGGGCAAACTACATTTTATTCAGGAGATCTGTGATTGAACTATCCCATATATTTTCCTGGTCCTATAAGTAGCCACGGTAGGGCAGGATTTGGAATGCCTATATGCTTTGCTTCTCTAGTTCTGCAGCTGATAGAAGTTCTGAGAATACAATTTACCTGAGGGAATCAGCACAAGGGGAAATGATGAACTGTTTCTCCCACACTCTCCCAGGCCCTGGTTTTGAAGACAAAACTGGACCATTGGGAGGTCCAGTTGCATATCTCTTATATAATAGGTGATTTAGCCCTAAAGCTGGTATCTTTTGCTCACGTAATTGAGAATAAAACTCTATCTGTAGGGCTGCATGTCAGCTTCTTTTCGGTGTGAATTAGTTCTTGGTTCACAAATGATATTACATTGTAACGCAAGTTACTACACTGATATGCTACAGTTTATTGATCTAGCTCTTACTGAATTGTTTTAATTTGTTCCTTGTCTTGTTTGTTTGTTTGTAGTGATTTTGAGCCATTTTATTATTGTGAAGCAAACCTCTGAGTTCTTTTCTGGAAAAAGGAAGGATTTGAACATTCTGTAATGAGTGAATAAGGCTGCACGCCTATACATACTTACCTGGGACGGACAACACAAATCTACACTTCCCAGTGCCCATAGGAACAGAGGCACCAAAATGGTTACCGATGTATCCTACAGGTGCGGGGAATCCGCTGGAGGTCTCCTCCTTTTGTCCCCTTCCCGCAAGGAAAGCCTCAGGCCCTGCAATGGGGCTTCTCAAGTCTGGACTGGTTATTTTTCCAACACGGACTTTAGAACCTCCATGTCAGGCTTTTTAGCCCAACGTGGAGGATAGGATCCAGCAGAGGAGATCTCTGCCTATCTCACCTCCACCCCTCCTCTGTACTGCTTTCCTCCCTGTCCTGGAACACCTCCCTCCACCCTGAACAGCTGCGCCCCCAGCAGGTGGTGCCACTTACTTCCACCACTCCACCACCACCCCACCTTCCACCATCAATTATTGCCATTTCCATGAGATCCACTCTATTAATTAATTCTTCATACTTGCTAAAAAAAAGTAAAGCAATAAATGAGCATTGCAACTGTTACATGGATCCTTATCAGAGCACAAACAGCCCATAAAATAATCAGGTGCTCAGTGATTTGAGGAGCTACATTTTAGCTCAACATTTTAGGTCAATGTTCACTTGTTGGGACAGTGTCCTTCCACCACTTGACCTAGCAGTAACTGGTGCTAGCCCAGCATCAGCACTCCTTCCTCCCGCAGTGCTGTAAACATGCTTTACAGCACTTTATGACACAAAGCACAGCTGCTGGAGCTCAGCACTGGCTCTATGGACCATTTGAGTTGGGCCCAAAGGGCCGAATCCTATCCAATTTTCCAGAGCTGGTGCAGCAGTGCCAATGGGGTGTGCACTGCATTCTGTGGTGGGGAGGCAAGTCACAGAAGCCTCCTCAAGGTATGGGAATGTTTGTTTCCTTACTTTGGGGCGGCATTGCGGCTGCACAGGTGCTGGGAAGTTGGATAGGATTGGGCCCTGCAGCCCAATCCTATCCACACTTTCCTGGGAGTAAGCCCCATTGACTGCAATGGAACTTACTTCTGAGTAGACATGCATAGGATTGAGCTCTCAGGCTGCAATCCTATCCACATTGACTTTAATGGGACTTACTTCTGAGTAGACAGGTATTAGATTGGGCTCTCAGTCCCTTTGAATTCAATGGGGTTTACTTCTGAGTACACATGTTTAGGATTGCACTGCAAAACATTTTACAAGTCAGTATCTTGTACTTTTCAGATGTTCTTTCTGCTTTTCAATAGTTTTTCTTTTCTTTTTAAGCCTTCTTTCAAAGAATTGTGGAAAGTAGTTTTTTTTTTAAAAAAAAAATCCTTCTTCCCCTTTGAAAAGATTGTTAAAAGTTGTAACTTTTGTGTGCAAATTAGATCTTGAGCTGGGGTATGGGGCATAGTCATGATAACCTTATTCTGAAACTCAATGGAGTGTCCAAGCATCCAGACACTATATCTGACACCTTTTCCATTCTGGGCCATGGTGTTCCAGATCAAATTCCAATTTGAACTGAATTATTACCATTTCCATGAGAACTACTCCATTAATTAATTCGTCATACTTGCTAAAAAAAGTAAAGCAATAAATGAGCATTGCAACTGTTACATGGATCCTTATCAGAGCACAAACAGCCCATAAAATAATCAGGTGCTCAGTGGTTTGAGGAGCTACATTTCAGCTCAACATTTTAGGCCAATGTTCACTTGTTGGGACAGTTCAAGTAATATTTTAAACCTCTGACTCATTCCATGTATTTAAAGATGTGCACACACATTATACTCACATGTCCTGGCCCCTTCCCTTATATTAATTCCCCTCCCCTGGTTAATTCCCTTCATCATGTGGGCTTGGGGAGGGGGTCATTTGAATCACAATTCTATGTGCCTTGCTAATCAACTGCCTTCTTCATGCAATTAGAGAAAGAAACTGGAAATTAATCAGAATGCAAGGGAAGGGGACAGGCTACATGTACACCATGAGCGCACATGTCTTTAAATGCCAGGGTCCAGAGGGACATTTCATCCTGTCAGGCCATGATACATGGCTGGCAGGCTGAGTTTGGCTATGTGGATCCTGTATTTGCAGATTGTGGAAGACCTTTGTATTTTGAGGAGTTAGTAGTCTGTACGATTTCTTCCTGATGGTGAGTCTGTCTCCTTCACAATTAGGTTAATTTCTAAGTAAAACTGCTAAGTCATGCTAAGGTAACCTTCTGGCACCAGTTAACAATCACTGCTTGTTAAGACAATGCCTTCCTTACTGTTTTTATATTGTGAGATGCTCTTGGCATTAGTCCAAACTCACATGTCTGGATGAGGCCATATCTCAGGGAGCTTCATCATCTACTCTTTCCCCCCTGAAGTTAGGATTCTTTTGTATAAAAGGGGTTTGGAAATGCCCAGTAGTTATGCATCTGGCATTGGCATAAATGGCTGCGGACTTGCCTTGCACACAGCCCACGAGAGGAACACATCTACAGGAGGAGATGCCTCTTCTGTTTTGGGAGACCAAAGAACCTTTCATATCAATCTGATTGTTTGGGGGATTTTGTGCAATGCTAACAAATCCTGGTTTTTGTCTTCGTCCACCCATTGGTCTGTTCCTTGTCTCCATATTCAAAAAGGACTTTTGCCCTTCTGGCATGACAGACCTCAAGAGGTGCAGGCTAGTGCCAGATGTTAACGGAGCACTATGGAGGAAGGGAAGAAACAAAAATAGTCCTGGGGGGCATTCTTGCAGTGAAGCAAACTCCAAAGATATGGCCCCGCTGATGATGATTTCATTCTCTTTAATTGCTTCAGGGCACTGCAAGCAACTAGTAAACATTCTAACAAAATCTATACTTGTATAGCCTTCTGGGTTCAATAGTATGTTGCTGCAACTGCTGATTTCCCACCATTTAGCAGGCAGAGTAGAGAGGCGTCTGTCCTTTTAGTATATCCATTGCATCAAGTCTCAAATAAATTCTACATGGACAGAATGTTTGTTTGCTTATTGCAGAGCTGGGGGCCATAAATGGCACAGAAACATTTTATAGCCCTTTCTGAAGCTAGGGATATGCTTATTCCCCAAATGTCCAGATCGATTAATCCAAAGGTCATTTGCTCAGCTGTCACACTCTAAGCATTGTTGAAAGCCAAACCGGGTAAATTAAAATATATAAAGACAGAAGGCCAAGGTAAACGATAAATCCTAAAACAAAATTAGGCAATATTTTTGGTTCAAAATGAGAAACTGTGTATTATGTGTGGTTAATAAGGATTTTCTAGAAAGGTGCATTTGCTGACTCAGAAATCACGATAGCATACCTAATTCAAGAGCACATTTTTCAACTGGGAAAACAGAAATGGAAATGATAGGGAACTCTCTGAACCCTTCTCTGATGGAAGAATGGTTTCTGGGGACATGGGAAATAACCAAACTAATGAAATAAACAAATTTGGAAATTTGGAAAGAAAAACATCGAAGAAATTATTTCTTCCAGTTAAGTGGAGTAAGATAGCGATCTGGTGCACATTTCTGTGGAAGTAAGGCCCATTGAACTCAGTGGGACTTAGTTCTGTGTACACTTGCATTGGACTGTGATAAATTACTGGATCAGGGATGATGTCAGGGGTCAGACCCATGTTTATCAGAGGGCTTACCCTGCTGGACTACTGCCTTTCTGAGCGATTCAGTACTGGGCAGATGTTGTAGATTCCCTGCCATTCTCCATTAGGGCAGGTGGGAGGTACCACTGCCCACTGCTTCTGCTGCCCCAACATTGCTCCCCCAACAGAGTGACATCACATGACATGACATCACATCACATCATCACATCATCATCATCCCCCACCAGGCTACACTATGTAGCAGTGCCAACAGAGCTGTGCTGCATTCTATGGTGGGGGGAGGGGTGAGCAATCACAGGAGAGGTAAGTAAATACTTTTTGCTTACTTCCTTGCAACCCGCCTGGCCACCAATGGGTGTCCTTGGACTTACACCAGCTGGTTAGCAGGTGTAAGTCTGAGGAGCCTTGGGGGAGTTTTAGCCTGGGAAAAGGCAGATTATATCCTGTGTTTCCAATTGCTGCCAAGAACCACACTCTCTTGACCTTGAACCATCCCCTATATACTCCCTGCCCCGATCCCCATGAACTGCCCACAACAAATTCCCCACCTTACCTTCTACGGAGTGCCATTGGCATGTGTGCAGGAGTTCCAGCCATCTGTGGTCCTGCAGCATTTGTGGTCCTATCTATCTATCTATCTATCTATCTATCTATCTATCTATCTATCTATCTATCTATCTATCTATCTATCTATCTATCTATCTATCTATCTATCTATCTATCTATCTATCTATCTATCTATCTATCTATCTATCTATCTATCTATCTATCTATCTATCTATCTATCTATCTATCTATCTATCTATCTATCTATCTATCTATCTATCTATCTATCTATCTATCTATCTATCTATCTATCTATCTATCTATCTATCTATCTATCTATCTATCTATCTATCTATCTATCTATCTATCTATCTATCTATCTATCTATCTATCTATCTATCTATCTATCTATCTATCTATCTATCTATCTATCTATCTATCTATCTATCTATCTATCTATCTATCTATCTATCTATCTATCTATCTATCTATCTATCTATCTATCTATCTATCTATCTATCTATCTATCTATCTATCTATCTATCTATCTATCTATCTATCTATCTATCTATCTAATCTATCTATCTATCTATCTATCTATCTATCTATCTATCTATCTATCTATCTATCTATCTGCATGCATGCATGCATGCATGCATGCATGCATGCATGCATGCATGCATGCATGCATACACACATACACTTCAAATTTTGGGGTTCCAAGGTTTCTATACTTTTGCCATTTCTATCCTTGTGGCTGGTTGCCAAACTTATCCCCTCCCTTTTCTTTTAAAATTATTTCTCATTGATTTTATGGAAGCTCCTGTGAGATCTTTGCTGTGTTGGGAACTCAAGTCAGTGACTCAGACTCGAGTTGCAAGAATGTGATTTTTGGTGACTCGGCAACTTGTGAGTCACGCATGTGGAAGACTCTGATAAAGACTCAAGTCAGGGCCTCGGCACTCGGCACTCATCCCTACGTGTACTGACTCAAGTCTGCCTGTGTCTGGGGGTGCTTGCTTACTGTTTCTGTGGCATGGAAAACCTTGTGGGGCAAGCAGTCTGATTGGCAAGCAGCAGGGAGTTCTAGCTGAGAGGCAGGGAAGGGTTAATATGAGCTGGAGTGGGGAGGCAAGACTGGGCTCTCTTTTCCCATCTCTGATAGGAAGGAAGGAATGGATGATCATTGGTCAAAGGATGGCATTCTCATATTTCCATTGGCTGAGGAAGGGCAGGAGAAGGAGCCAGCATGTCTGGTGGGGGGGGGGAGGAAGCCTTATTGAATAACTGGCTACAGTGGGACTACTACTGAGTAGGGCTGCCAAGGATCAGGTCATCCCAGTTGCTGCTTGTGACCCTCCTCCCTTTTGCTGCTTCTGTCCTGGCTCTCTCGCAGTCCCTCCCAACCTGTTACAGATGGAAGGGGGCAGCAGGGGGGTAGTTAACGAGAACTCCTTTAGAGAACCTGGCAGCAGCCCTTTTTTCCCATGGCTGGCTTTTTAAAGGGGGGTGACTTAGCCCACAGAGAGAGAGGAGGCAGGGAAGGAAGGCATTCATAGCGATCATACTTTGAATGGCATGGTTCTGTTGTTACTTTGGGAGGGAGACCCTCATGGAATGGCCGGCTGATGGGGGACTACTTCTGAGTAGAGCTGCAAGATTGGATTGTCCTGGTAAGCCTCACAGCTGCTGCTCGTGATGCTCCTCCTCTCTCTTGCTGCTTCTGTTCCCACTCTCTCTCCCGCCCTGTTTGCAGATGGGCTGGACTGTTTACAGCAAGGACAGCAAGGGAATGAGTAAAGAGAACTCCGACACACACACTCCCCAGCAGCAGCCCCGTTTTTTCCACAGCAGGCTTTTTAAAGGGGGAGGGGAAACTTGACCCGAGTCTTTTAAAGTCACTAAAGGGTGACTCAGAAAGCACCCCCATTATGACTCTTTTTTGGGTTGAGTCGTGGGGGGCGGTGACTCAAGCAATGCTGGGTTTTCCCATTTGTTGGCTGAAAGGCAGGGCACAAATGATTTTAATTAATTCATTAATGAAAATCATAAGGACTGATTCTGCAAGAAATTGTGGCAAAAATGCTGGAGAAGAACATACTAAGTGAAGTAAATATTACAAATACTTAAGCTGTAATCCAATATTATAGGAGTATGTCTCACTGAGCTGAACAGGGCTTAATTCCAAGTAGATGGGCATAGGCTTGTGTTGTAAGTGCCAGGAAATTCAGAGCCCAACCCACCACCATGAGGACTCAGAAATGCGCAGTGGGAGGGATCAGGATTGAACTCAGAAGAACCAATCTTTCTTCCTCTATGTTTGAATTGCTCAGCATTCTACCTTGATTCCATTTGGTGGAATCAGTTGTACAAAATGTAAGTAGACATCAGACCCTCTCTTTGTGTTAGAAACAAAAACAAAACTACAACACACCATGAAAGCAGCAACAGGTGCAATTGTTCAGAATGAACAGTTAATGCTAATTTAGCAGATGACTTTCGAGAAGATCACTTTATCGAATTATAAACTTGGTTTCTTCAAAGTAAATTATTGTGTCTTAGCCCTTTTCAGCATAATTTTTCATTCCACTTACAAGAAACCCACTTCAACCTGATCCTCTTTTTTAAGCCATTTGGAGAATATCTTTAGGGTATGCATCTGATGGGGATTATACTGTATTAATTCACTTCAAACTGGAATTTAATTTGAAACTCTACCTCATTTAATTAAAAAAAAAAAAGAAAGAAAGGAGTTTTTGAAGGGTTGACCTTAGGGAATCAACATGGGATAAGATCTAAGAAGGAAGTGGATGGAATAAACATCTCAGTCCTATTGAAACCACCACCACCACCCCTGGTGCAACAGTGCCAATGGAGCACACACTGCATCTTATGGTGGTGGGGCAGTCATGGAGATCTCTTCAGGATAAGGAAACATTCGTTCTTTTACACTGAGAAACCTTTCATTTACCCAATTGGTCTCCTTGGTTGTGCTCCAGCCATTTGGCTGGTTCAAAATAGAGGTGAGTATTGGCAACCTTCAGTCTCGAAAGACTATGGTATCGCACTCTGAAAGGTGGTTCTGGCACAGTGTCTAGTGTGGCTGAAAAGGCCAATCCGGGAGTGACAATCCCACACTGGGAGCAAATGCAGTCTGTCCCTGGTCTGTCTCCCTGGCTATGGGCCTTCCTTCTTTGCCTCTTTGCCTCAGACTGTTGGCCAAGTGTCTCTTCAAACTGGGAAAGGCCATGCTGCACAGCCTGCCTCCAAGCATGTTGAGGTCCACTCCTAAGGCCTTCAGATCCCTTTTGCAGATGTCCTTGTATCGCAGCTGTGGTCTATCTGTAGGGCGCTTTCCTTGCACGAGTTCTCCATAGAGGAGATCCTTTGGGATCCGCCCATCATCCATTCTCATGACATGACCGAGCCAACGCAGGCGTCTCTGTTTCAGCAGTGCATACATGCTAGGGATTCCAGCACGCAGCTGAAATGTCTGCGTGAGTTCCTCTTTGCCGACGATGCAGAGGTGAGTAAGGGAGAGGAAAGGGAAGAGGGAAGGAGTACAGGATACTGGGGAATGTGAGTGCCATTTGGCTGGTGCAAAACTGAGTAGGGAAGAGGGAAGGAGTACAGGATACTGGTAAATGTGAGTGCCACCAGTAACCGCCACTTCCTTCCCTGTTCCACCTCCTGCCCTCTACTGTCCCATCCCAACACCCCAACACTACAAACATTCCTCCTCCTCCTGTTCCTCTCACTACCCACCGCCACCACAAATGCACCAGTGCCAGTGGACAGTGGCCTCTCCACCAGCCTGAATGGTGTGGCCACCTGCCATTGGGCTGGTGGCTTTGTTGTGCTCATTGGTGGAACATCACTTTCGCTGGCATCCTCACTTCCACTGGCAGAATGTGTGTTGCACTGGAGGAACAACAAGAAAGCATTGGGTCATGAGTCTGGCTGAGAAACTTACTAGGATTGGACCTGAATGGGAGTTTTATAGTATTCAGAGCCCTACCCTATAGAGCAGCAATTATCAACCTTTTTCATCTTATGGCACACTGAAAAAGTGCTAGAATTATCGAGGCACACCATCAGTATTTTTACAATTCACAAGGCACACTGCACGGCAGGTGGGGGATCCCATCCTCCAATGACCCTACTAATAAATGACCATCCCCCAAACTAACACCTGTGGGTACCTGCAGACTATTCACAGCACACTGATGTGCCACTGCACATTGGTTGAGAATCACTAGAGAGTCTACAGCAATGGATCAGAAGATCTGCTGCTATAAGTCCTCTTATGGTACCATAATGTTGTGGTGCTGTTGCATGTGTAAGAGATGCGAATGGCTGGAAGCTCCATGTGCCTGCGTGAGATGGGCATTAGAGCAGTTAAGTGGCTGGCGAAGATGGGTTGTGGTAGTTTAGGGGATCATTGGAGCAGAGTGCAGGGAGGGCAGGGGATACTCAGGGGTGGGAGGGGGTGGATCTCTGTAATAGCAACATATGCCAGAATTTTCCACATTTTCCCAGCCTGACACCCCCTGCCCCTCTTTGTACTTACGCCAGCAAAATAGTTGGTGTAGGTCCAAGGAAACCTATTGACTTCCAGGTGGCCTATAGAGAGGCTATATATATATATATATATATATATATATATATATATATATATATATATATATATATATATATATATATGTTATTCTCCCAAGCCATCACCCCTCCCCACACATCATATGCAGCATGCATTTTGTCAGCATGGCTACACAGTGTAAGATAATAAAGCAAATAAGCAAAAAAATTAGCAAATAAGCTAATTACGACCCATACTAACTGGCAAAGAGACATGTTTTAAAGTAGCATTCTCTTGTATTTAGCTGTGGGAGAGTATCATGTATTTTTACCCCAGTATCATGTATTTTCCAGCAGCTGTTGCTGGTGTCTCTTCTGCATCTTTTCTAGATCGTAAGCCCTTTGGGGACAAGGAACCATTTCTTAATTTATTTTGCTAAGTGAACAACCTTGTATTTTATTAATGACTTCAACCAATGACAATTAATTGAAAAGTGTATCATCATCACCATCAAGACATCTGATTTGCCAAAAGATAACTACAGGGTCTCCGGCCCACTCCTCCCCTTGTCCTATTGCCTGTCCTTTTCCTCATTTTCATTGCGTCACACTAGAGTCCTGTTTGTCCTAGCAGGCAGGGAGGGCTGGACAGCAGGACTAGAGGAACAGATGGGAGAAGTCATGTCTGCCTTGTTTCCTACATCAAGGAATGTAATAGGAGCATGCAAGGCATGTTTTTCATTATGTTGCTCCCTCACTTTTATACGTTCAGCCCCCGTTCCTTTACTTAACCTTTCATTTGAGCATACATTTAATTTGTTTCTCATTCATCATCCCATTCTCAAATATACGTTTTGTTTTCAGACCACCCGTGCATCCTTGTTGTTGTTTTTTTTAAATTTTCTTAGCTTGTATGGGCAGTGGCAACAGCTGTGTAGCTGCCAGTGGATGGCTGTCATTTTGATTTTTCCACAGTGCTTTATGCACAGCATTGTTTTGGGGCACTGCAGTCTGGTCACTTGATTGGAGTAGTCAGGCTCAACAGGAAGCAATCTGGAAAGGTGCAGGACAAGCAGGATGAAAAGTCAGCTGGATGGAAAAGCTGATGGCAAAAGCACCATTGCCACTTTATACACATGTACGAATAGGCCCTCAGTTTGGCTGTACTAGTCGTAAGAGGCGACTAAACAGCCACCGGGTAGATGGGACTCCTAGCCTGGGAAGGCAGCTCATCTGAGAGAAGGAAAACTCTGATCCCAAACCTCCACTGCCTTGTGGCTACATCCAGTTATGGAAAAGGCTTCAGGAGTCAACCTTGAGGCAAAATCCGGAGCCGGAGTCCCTGAGGCAGTTCATGGCTGAACACAGTCACATTCTGGCAACTCCTGCGACGCCGCTGGAACCAACGTATTGGCTTCTGCCTTTCCATTGGACCATTTCAGCGACGTGGAGAGGGGGGATTTGCTGCATGGCTAACAGTCTATCCTCCATTTCTACTCTACCCAGGCTTCGGGCACTGGAGAGGACACTCTGTTCCAGAGCCACCATTCAGAGCATGACACCATTGTCTTCCAAGACTGAAGGATGCCAACAACAACATGCACACACTATATATCAGCATGCCCCCTTTTTTGGTGTAATGGGCTGGGAGGCATTCCTTTCCCTGATCCAAACATTCTGGAGAGAGCTTTATGCCCAAATGCCATCTCCTAACTCGCATCTACTGAGCATTGAGGAACATGAACATTCTTTGGTCAAATCTCAGGCCCTGATTAGAAGCAGCCACTGCATGTACCACCATCACTCCCTCCTCACCCACCTCTTCCTGCTCCCTGCTGGGTGTGGGTAAAGAGGGTGAGGCTTTGCTCCCTTACCTGGAGGTTCAATGCTGCCTTCTTCCCCTGGACCCATCCTAAGTCAGATAAACAGAAAGAATGGAGCATGGTGGGGAACATTTCAAACATATATGAAACAGGACAGATGTGGAGGAAAGAGTTAGAGCCAGAAATCCAAATATGAAATCCAGAAATCCCACTCCTGGCCGCTTTCCTAAGCTTTTCTGTTTAATTCTGCCTTCTTCCAGCAGTGCTGCTGGGCCTATCCTCTTGCCGCTTGCTCTCAGCTCTTATCAAATGAGAAGAGGACTAGAGAGTCAACTGAAGTTATTTGGGGAACAGTGGGCCGGGGGGGGGGCAGTGGGCAGATGAAAGGTACAGAGTACCCCTCATTAGTTTGCCACTTCCCCAACCTGCTGCTCAATGTAAGCTTTCAATCAACCCAATGCAGGTCAGCCCCCCCCCCCATTTACACGAGGCCTGAGAAATCATGTTTCCTAGTTGCAGAGGGCTAACTGTATGTGCATACAGTGAACACCATAAAGACATTCAACCGAACTCATGTAGGCTGTTCTTCAGCATACATTTACTCACCCTGTAAATGTGAGGAGGGGGATTTCAGTTACATTGCCTCTTTGTGTTGAGATAACTGAGTGTGATCCAGAATCTTCAACATGCCTTATGCTTCTGAGTCTAGACATGATTATAGTAGCCAAACGTGTAGATTCCACGTTATCTGATGTGAACTTTAAAAATTGCCCCCCCCCACGACAGTCAGATTTGGCTACTGTTGATAATGGAAAGCACTTCTCAGTGTAAGAAACTCAGCCCTGTGAAAAAGGGTAACATATATGTCCCATTTTCCCCAAGGAAAAGTGCTTTCAGATTTATGTCTTTATATAATGTGGTGTGAAATTGTTAGACTAATCCTAATGGCCAATTTTATGTGCTGCTCATATTACCATAGTCTGAAGGGCAATTAGTTGACTGTCATCATTGTGTTAGAGAGGTCTGTGCCAAATGCAAAATTTCTTGGGGCCTAAGAGAGATTCTCCTTCCTTTTGAAACTTCTTCATTGGCTCTAAACATCTTGTTGATTTCCATACATCCAGTTGCTAATGTAAGTGGAAATTTGAGTAAACAGAGGTTTAAAGGATTCATATCTGTCATAATCCTAGATGTATTTCCCTGCAAGTAAGTCATCTTCACTTGATGGGGTCTTGACAGGAAGGGGGGGTGCTGATTGGGTGAACTACAGGACCAGCCCTGCCCATTTGATTGGAAAATTCATTCATCTTCCTAGCAGTATGAGAAGCAACTGCCACATCGCTTGTATGTGGGGCCTGATTTACATATAAATAAGGGTTTTTCATAAGTTTACTCCTGTAAAGATACTTAAGTACAAACTACAAATGTCATGACAGTTGTGAAGAAAACATACATGTAAAAGATAAATGCATTGGTACTGAAACACAGCAATACCTTGACTTTCATCACTTCGCTCTTTCAGCATTTTCAATTATAGTCACATTTCACATTTTGTCTACCTGCTTTCCTCTTTGGTCTGATTTCATCCAATCTTCCATGATGCTCCTTGACACTATTTTTCTTTTATTTAGGTTTCACATGCATCTGCATGTGTTATGGGCAACCCAATCTTACCCTGTTCTAGAACAGGCCGGCCGGCTGACCTGTGCTGTATCCAGTGCAGGGTGGGAGGTGTATCCAGTGCAAATTGGAGTAAGGGCAGTGGTGGGATTCAGCAGGTTCTCACCTATTCTATAGAACCCGTACCTAATCCAGCTGTTGGTTCTAAGAACCGTTTGCTGGCCAGGGAGCTCGCGCCTTGAAATGTCAGGGCTAACCCTCCTGGGGGCAGCAGCCGTGTGGGGCCAACCCCTCCCAGGGGAAAGCGGGTTGCTCCCAGCGGGTGCCGAGGCTGCTGGGGCTGAAGGGGTGAGCCAGACGTGGCCAACTGGAGTCTCCGGCGACATGCGCCCGCAGATGCAGCCTGCTGACTAGGGTGAGAGAAGCAACCCAGCTGCCTGCCCCGCACCTCCCCTCCCCGGCCAAGCTGGCTGACTGGCGAGTAGACTGCTCCTGCGCCTGGAGGCTCCTTGGGCTCAGCTCTCGCGGTGGGTTGGGGGCGCGGGCGGGATGAAGAGGAGGGTGCCGGAGCAGCTCCCGCCCAAAGAGCCCCCGCTGCCCCTGAGGGCAAGCCCCCCTCCCCCCGCACGTCCATGGACACACAATGGAACTTACCTCTGGGTAGGCACTGAGCACAATCCTAACCAGGTCTACTCAGAAGTAACTCCTATTTTGTTCAATGGGGCTTACTCTCAGGAAAGTGTGGTTAGGATTGCAGCCACTGTCAATCAGAAGGCGAAGGAAGGAAGCATCTCATCCTCATCACTGAGGCTGCGATCCTATCCACACTTTCCTGGGAGTAAGCCCCTTTGGCTATAATGACTTACTCCTGAGTAGACATGCATAGGATTGTGCACAAAGGCTGCAGTCCTAGCCACACTTTCCTGCGAGTAAGCTCCTTTGGCTATAATGACTTACTCCTGAGTAGACATGCATAGGAGTGTGCTGAAAGGCTGCAGTCCTAGCCACACTTTCCTGCGAGTAAGCCCCTTTGGCTATAATGAGACTCTATAATGAGTAGACATGCATAGGCTTGGGCTCTCAAGCTGCAGTAAGCTCTGTTGACTATAATGGGACTTACTTCTGAGTAGACGGGCATAGGGATAGTGCCCTTACTTCCCAAAAGCACAGGACTGCACCATGGGGTTGGTTTTCATCCTTGGGGTTTGGGAATGCAGTTTTGTGCCTGGGATCTTTTCATTGCAATACAATGTGTTGTTACACAACGATTGTATAATATACTATCAGACACATAGAGGCGATGCTCCCACAGCTGAAATTCCTCAGGTTAAAAAAAGGCAGGAATGTGGCACCAAACATTACTTCATTAAGGGTACAATCCTATGCAGGTCTTCTCAGAAGTAAGTCCTGTTGTGTTCAATGGGTCTTACTCCCAGGAAAGTGTGGATAGGATTGCAGCCTTTGAGCAGAATCCTATGCATATCTACTCAGAAGTAAATCTCATTATAGCCAATGGGGCTTATTCCCAGGAAAGTGGAAGTAGGATTGCAGCCTTAGGGCACAATCCTATGCATGTCTACTCAGAAGTAAGTCCTATTGTGCTCAGTGAGGCTCTCTTCTAGCACCTGTGCTGTTAATTTTCATTTTTAGGCTGGGTTGTGGGTGCTTGGGCACAGTCCTGCCCCCCACCACAGGATACAGTGCATGCGCTATTGGTACAGCTGCACTGGCACTGGAAAATTGGATAGGATTAGGTCCCAAGTCCTCTTAACTGTAACTTTTCAGCACCAAGTCCTGGAGGTTTCCTTGTGACAAGGGAATGTTTGTTCCCTTACCTCGGGACTGCAATGTGGCTGCATTGGCTCTGGAAAGTTGGATAGCCCTTAGGCTGCAATCCTACTCACACCTGGGAAGCAAGCCCAATTGACTATAGAATGTGATTTACTCCTGTGTAGGCTTGCATAGGATTGGGCTGCTATTCCCAGGTAAGTGTGCTGAGGATGGTACAGTTAGCATTTGCTCCTTCTCTAGCAGAAAAGTTCCTTTAGGTTATTCTCTTCTTTTGGAAGATTTTTTGGACAAATTTGCAAATTGGGTTTAGGTCTTATCACCTAATGAAGAAGAACTGGAGAAGCACTGGGAAGAACTTGTGATCAGGGTGAACCTCAAAACCTGCAAGGCTTGTTACATGTGCTGTTAATTTTCATTTTTAGGCTGGGTTGTGGGTGCTTGGGCACCTACACAGCTGCAACACTTTCGAAGGACTGTGGTGGGGAGGTTCTGCCTCACCTGCCTCCCCACCCACTGCAGGCCCCTGCTTTGCACTCCCTGGTCAGTAGCAGACCTCAAACTTGTGGGAGAATTGCCACTAGAGTAGACCAAAGTGATGGGTATCTGCTGTTGCCTGTCGGAAAGCAACCTAGAAGAACAGTCCCCTCATAGTACTTTTTTGCTCATTAGTGAAACTGTCCTTCAAGGCTGCCATTCTCTCTCAAACTCTGGAAGTCAACAGTTCCCCTTGAACTTGTTGGGCTTCTGAGTAGACGTGCATTGGATTGCAGAGTTGGAAGTTGGAGGGGGAAGCTTTAGAGTTCACTGGAATTCTTTTTGGGGCTGGGTGGTAAAAGGAATAGAGCAGCATTTCTCAACCAGTAGTACTCATACCACCAGTGGTACTTGAGGTAGTGCCCAGTCGTACTCAGGGCGGGACCCCCCCCCCCCAGACCTCCACTGCCTGGCAGTGAGACCAGCAATATGATGCAACAAACAGTGGTAGGAGGCTCAGTTCTGCTTTTCTTGTACTCAAAAAAGCCCTCCCATCTACCCTGGGAGCCCAATCCTATGCATGTCTACTCAGAAGTAAGTTCCATTATAGTCAATGGGACTTATTACCAGGAAAAAGTGGATAGGATTGTAGCCTGAGCCTCTTACTGTGGTTTGTTGCATCATGTCTGGCCTCTTAGTATGGAAATAACTGGTGATAAAGTCATTCCAGTTACTTCCAGTTGTACTTCCCAGAGGTGGGCCATGCACAATGGCGAGAGGCAGATGCTGAGGAATGCTGTAATAGAACAAAAAAGAAAGGGAGATGTAAAGATGTTACTGTGCTGTTGTTGCTTTTGGTTGATGATGAGGTGTCAGACTATGTGCTCAGTGCACTTTTGCTGACCAGATGTTCACCACTAAAAGTGAACCAGATCCTTGAGAGGATTGACTGCTCTGGTAAAAATCACCAAGTTCCCACTGAGAAGGAAGGTGGCCCAGCTCAAAACCCAGTGCAGCAAGTTGGTTTGTGCAGATGTGAAGGTGCTATGCTGCTGTGGTGTCTCCAGAGGTTGGTAACCTGGAGCCCTGGCAGTTCCCACCTCCTCTTCTTGGTGCCTTCCTGATTTCATTATACAACTGCCTTGAGAATTAAAGAAAAATGTCCATTTGAAGTGTGCATTTCAGCCGCATGTTTATCCTCCTTGGAAACTAATGGCCAGAGGCCTGTAAGTGTGACTACAGAGGACAGAATTGCAGCCTTGCCATTTGGATTTAGACATTAGGTTAAAGTTACAGTGCAATCCTATGACTGTCTACTCAGAAGTAAATCCCATTATGTTCAATGGGACTTACTCCCAGGAAAGTGTGTACTGTACAGTATAGGAGTGCAGCCGTAGTCTTTCAACGTCCTTTGCGGCAGACAATTGAAGCTGAGTTGCTTATTGTTCATTAGGACATAGAACCTGTTGCTAATTTATTTGAATCCCACCACTGAGTAAGGGGATTTATTTCCCCTTATTCCGTGTTGCATGGCAACCATCGCTGGTGCAGATCCAGGCAGCCCAGTGTAATGCCAGGCTGCTCGGGAGGGGAGTCAGGATCCGGCCGAAGTGCCTGTAAGTGCTTGCAAGAGGCTCTAAATATTATCTTTCAAATAGCAATGGTAAGATGTGGAATATGAAAATCTAGAAGCGTTTGTGGTCGCAAACTCAGATGCCAAATACTTGGTATAAAACCACTCTGTCACACAGATATGCCCTAAAACACACAATTCTAGATTTGGGTATAAGCTTCATAAGTTGGTTATGGAAGAGTAAATTCACAGATGAAAGGAAAATCAATCTTATGATGGAGATGCAAGATGCTTACGAACAGTGTAATCGACATTCTTAATACCCGCAATCGCATAATGAGGAAAAACAATGCCTGGAGAGAAACTCAGCAAATGTTAGTATTACTCTTCCATCAGCCAATGCTGACAGTTTGGGAAGGTGTATTCTATTTTGTGGTAGGCTAGCGAGGCTGACAAGAGGAACAGTTGTTATTTGATGAGTTTTGACATGCTTCAAAATGCAGAAAAGGGATGTTTCTGCTGGGGGTTACTTTTTTTTAATGCAACAATTATGTTCATGATGTAAGTTTTGTAACAGATGTCAAGTATATTGAAGGGAGGTATAATTAACTCCATTTTTATTGGCATGGTAGCAGCAAAGTAGAAGAACTAAGAGCTGCACAATCTTGAACAGGTTTCTGTAATACAGCAGAATTTATCTCACCCACCTCTAAGAAACAGCTGACATGTGGTGGGAACAGTCTTGCTTGCTCCATGCATGAAGAGCAGGCTATGAAGAAGCTCTATGGAACATCAGGTTGCTATTCTCTTCCTGTCTCTGCTTTGCGTATGTGAGGCATTCCAGTTGGGTACATTCACTTCAAGGCCGGCCCTTCCGTGCCCCATGTTCAGGCATTCAACAGCAAGCTCCAGACAATTATACTTCACACTACAATTATAGTGTTCACCCTACAATTATAGACAATTATAGTATTCACCCTACCTGTGTGCCTGAAGTGAGGAGCCAGCTGCTGAATACTTCAGTGTGAAACATGCTGGAGCAGGGTGACCAGATACAATGGAGGACACAGTGCCTAAACCAGTGGTTTTCAAACTCCCTGAGAGTTTGTAAGTTCCCGCGGGGGCGGGGGCAGGCAGCGAGGGCAGGAGGGGGAAAGCGGCGGCGCAATCCCCAGGATCACACCACTCAGGGGGCTGCAGGGGCTTGGGTGCACTTACCAGAGTCTTCTGCAGCCTCCCGGGTGTGCGGGGAGCCCTGTGTGACCTTCTGCAGGACTCCCCGCAGCTTCAGAAGTGAAAGTGGAGCTATCACACTCCACTTCTGCAAAACCGCAAAAAAAAAAAGCTGCAAGAGCTTAGGTGCACCTACCAGAATCTCCTGCAGCCTCTGGGGCGGTGGGGGGGGGGTGGCGGCACATGTCACTTTACAACAGATGAAAGCTCAAAGGGTTCACCATCTAGAAACAGACACAAGGAAGGCAACAGAGAAAGGAAAGTGATGATAGGTTAAATGGGGGGAGTATGTGTAATTGCATGTACTTGGGCTTGGTTTTAGTCGGATACAGGAACTAAGGAGCTGGGCCACAGGGTTCATAGAAAAGGTGGCTGTTGAATTTTAGGATCAAACTGTTAATTTGATTTCAACAGTGTTTAGCAATCACAAGCCAGTAAATCTGCAGACATTCTGAGGGAAACTATTTTCAGCCTGTCAAATGCATCGTATTGCCCTATTCCTGCTTATTCAGACATCCCACTCAGTTTAGCGGTAGGGACTTTCTGGTATGTCTTAGTTACTTACCAGATGATGGCAAGTACTCATTAAGATGGCATCTTACTCATTAAGATGGCAGCCTCTGCACCATTGCAGGCCTGCCTTTTCTTAAGCCAAGGGTCACCCTCCTCAGAATGGATGTTTTGTTGGGGGAAAATGAAGCATTAATGCTCACTTTAGTCTCCAAGGCCAGGAATTTGCAATATTATGGTCAATTGTTTGGCTAGGACTTGAAAAAGGTCCATATGGACTTTGGTTGGGGGGGGGGAATATATGTCAGAACAACTAAAAGAGCACTTTGAATTTGGGGGGATGGGATGTACACACACAACAGTTTGTATTTTTGGAGCAGGTTATTAAATGCTAAGTACTAAGCAATAGCACTTAAGTGTTTTCTTTCTTCTTTTTTGGGTACTTCAGAGGTGTGCTGTTGCTTTGGGGGAATGTATCCATCAAGCTAGGAGCCCTGATGTGCCAGCTTGCTCCTTGCTGCACACCCTGTATATTTTCAAATAAACATGCATTACAAGAACACAAGCCTCCACTACCCTCGCCTTGCAAAGAAATGAACCCTGTAAAAGTGTTCTGAAACTTCCACCCAACATGAAACTCTTTCACAGTGATCTAAGTTATAACCCCCTTTGTTTCCTCTTTAAAGTAGCTGTTCAGCTTTTTCCACCAGGTTCCCTGCTGTACATTTATTCAGCTCAGCAGGACTGAGTTCATTACTGTCTCCCTACGCAGAAGGGTAGCAATACTAGGAGCTTAGTTGCAACCTCAGCTGCAAATGCTGGGTAAACGGGAGAGAAACAAGACAAAACACCAGAGCATCTCATGCGAGAGGTGGCAAGTTATTTTTTTTTCCCCACTTTTGAAAAAGATAACCATAAAGCTACATAAGCCAACAGATACTTACAAGCCCATAAAACATAAACAGTTCTGATTAGGTAATTTCAGCAGCCTCTGTCTGTTTTTATTATTATTATTATTATTATTATTATTATTATTATTATTATTATTATTATTATTATTATTATTATTATTATTATTATTATTATTATTATTAATTTGTTTGTTTGTTTGTTTGTTTGTTTGTTTGTTTATTTTTAGGAACTAGCAGAGAAATGGGGCAATAAAGCTTCCTCTTAGTAGTCATAATTGTAGGGCAGAAAGGTTGAACCTGACCCCAAGCTGACTGAGTTGATCCTGAAACATGTAGTTATGAAAAAGGAGATCCCCCCCACCCTAATCATATGCTCTATGTCTCTCCTACAAATGGAATATTCCTGTAGGTCTCCAAGTGGTTACTCATGCATATTAATGCACCTTCCAAAGGCTCAACTGCAGATTCCTTCCATTCATAAATCAGTATGCCTGCTTTCCTAAGGGTGCACCCCTATTTCACAACATTGATCTGATGTTAGAAAACACTAGAAGACAGATAGACCTTGTGCAAATCTGTACTGGACTGATTTATTCCAAGAACAATAATCTGCACACCTGGGAGAACCACCAGACCAAATACAATCAGAAAAAAGGAGCTTTGACTACATTCATCTTAAAGATGTCTTACAGAGGCACTGGACGGCAAGGTGGTCACCGACAGAAGCAAACAGACAATATCTTGAATGAAACCCTCCTTTATATTCTTGTGAAACAATTGTCTGCCAGACAGTACTCAATAAACACATGGAGATACTTGTCATGGATGAGCTCAATACCGAGCCCCAGTACAAGCAGTGAAGCAAGTCATAGATTCCTTTAGCACATGGGATAGCCTCAAGAAAGAATGGCATCTCAGCTGTGATGTGTTTCAGTGTTAAAAGGCGCACACGTTATTATAGCCCCTGTACCTTCCTGCTGCTCTGCTGGAGTGAAGGAGTGCTTCTGCAAGACATCTGGGATGCTATTGTATTGGCAACCTTCAGTCTCGAAAGACTATGGTATCGCGCTCTGAAAGGTGGTTCTGGCACAGCGTCTAGTGTAGCTGAAACGGCCAATCCGGGAGTGACAATCCCTTCCACACCGGGAGCAAGTGCAGTCTGTCCCTGGTCTGTCTCCCTGGCTATGGGCCTTCCTCCTTTGCCTTTTTGCCTCAGACTGTTGGCCAAGTGTCTCTTCAAACTGGGAAAGGCCATGCTGCACAGCCTGCCTCCAAGCGGGCTGCTCAGAGGCCAGGGTTTCCCACCTGTTGAGGTCCACTCCTAAGGCCTTCAGATCCCTCTTGCAGATGTCCTTGTATCGCAGCTGTGGTCTACCTGTAGGGCGCTTTCCTTGCACGAGTTCTCCATAGAGGAGATCCTTTGGGATCCGGCCATCATCCATTCTCACGACATGACTTCGCTGTCCTGGGATGCTAGCATTGTCATATTGTGTAATAACAATTATAGCCGTGGTCTCTACCTGCCCTTCCCATCCTCATGAGAAGAACATTCGCTAGAATAAATGTGTTACTTCCACAATGTTCTGATCTGAGCACACCATGAGGCACAATATTGCTTCAAAAATGAAGTATATTTACATTAAGGTATGTCTAAATTCACCTGCAGGTTACCTAGGGTTCCAAATATTCTGTTTGTGTTCAGAATTGAAGCTTAGATCTGGGTCTGCAGGAAATCAGGTCTGTTCAAGCACCTTTTCCGAGAAAATCTTTGTACATTTCATTACATGAGGGTGTTCAAAACTGTATAGCCTTGTCCAGTTCATGTTGATATTTTGCAGCAATTTTTTTATAGAACTAGAGTGTTAAAGACTCAAGGATTTGAACTTGGAACCTCATGGTCTGAGACATGGGACCAAGTCTAGTGAACTGCCTGCATCAATGGTTGCATATACCTCAAAGCCCTCTTCGGGCATAAGTGAGAATAGGCATGTGCAACATTGAACTATGTGAGTGGCAGGCAGTATGAAGCCTCTGGATCTAGTCAGACCTAGTATAAATATGATGCACCTGGCATCTGGCCTTGCCTGATTTTAGTCCTTTTTGTATGCTTAATTCTAGCTCTCAGCATCATCAAATGATGAAATAGACCACATTCCAGATTTGGATTGGATACAGCCATTTGTGGCCCAGGCATGACCCAGAGTTAAAAATATTGAGTGTGTATGCAGTATATGCTGTTGTAAAATCTTATGATTATTGAATCACAGATCCTCATTTAGCTGAAATGACTGCTGCGGTTTAAGGTGTAAAATGTAGTTTGCCTCTGCGTGTGTGTAGAATAACTTGCAAATAAGAAATATCCTATATAAAAAAGCAATCTAATTATGTATTCTTTTTTCACCCTTCCCAGAAATTGAAAAGTTCCAGAGTTCTGATGAGAAAAAGGAGGATGAAGAGAAAAAATACCTTGATGTCATCAGCAACAAAAATATAAAGCTGTCAGAAAGAGTATTGATTCCTGTCAAACAGTATCCAAAGGTATTGTAATAACTATATCAATTAGACTATGCTATTTTGATAGATGATTGAAGTTATGGTTATAATTAGATCCTATGCTCGAAAACCTAACTCAGGGCACTAAATAAATGAAATTAAAAATGCATTCATGCCTCTGTATTGTTTTCGGTAAGCTTTGGATCAATCTTTCAGATTGGATTTCATGGGAACACACATTGGGTTTAGTCAGCTCCAATTCAGTCAATGGGAGTTTTGCCTTATACTTCAATAAGGTTGGAATGTGCCATTGACTTTCAGAGGAATGCTGATAATTTACCAAAAACACTGTACCTGCATAGATCTTCTTTTCAAGAGTGCTTCAAAATGAACACAACTTTGTGAATTGATGCCATTCGTTGGGAAAATAGGTGTTGCATTATTAAGGTTGCAATCCTATACACGCTTCCTTTAAAGTTACGACTGAATCCTATTCCCTTCCCCTGCTGACATAACTAGCATGCTGACAGAGTCTGATTTATGGCAGTGCAAAGCAGTCTCCACCAATATACACAGTGGGTGCCTTGGTAGGGAGGCCAGAGCGGCATCCCATGCACCGGTGGATTCAGAGCAAATAAGCCTTTGCAAGGGAGCGGAGGGAGGTGGGGAGGTGGTTAATTGAGAGGGGGTTGGGGGGAATGGAAAGAGGGTGGGTGGAATGAGGCAGTGGCAGGGGTGTGGAGGAGGGTGGATCAGGCCCAGAAGTAGAGAGATGAAGGAAGAAAGGAGGAAAGGCTCTCATACTACAGGTTGAGTAGCCTTTATCTGAAAATCTGAAGTCCAAAATGTTCCAAAATTGGAAACTTTTTGATCACCAACATGACACCACAAGAAACGCTTCCTGTTCTTGAGTGTGGAAGTAGATCTGCCATGGCAAAACATTCCACATCCCCAGGCACACAGGAATCACCAGATTTTTGGATTTTCCAAAAATCCAGTGCCCCAATAAGTAGCATAAGGTGGCTCCAGCACACCTGGCAAAAGGAGGACAATCTAAAAACTAACTCACACTCACCTGCCTCCTGATGAATCTCAACTTGTTGGTGCCAGAGATCCAAGAGACTGTTTCCTGTCCCGACTTGCACAAGCTGAGCAGTCAGGCAAAAACCTGGGAAAACAACCACTACACTACAGTGGCTTCTGCTCCTCAGGGTGTGTCTAGGCTCCATAACCAGCATCTCAAAAAGACCCAGTGCTCCACCCGCCATGCTGTTCCAGCTTCAGCATCTCTAATGCACAGGCATAATGTTGTATATAGATACTTATATATGCAAATATTTCAAAATCCGAAAAAATCTGAAACATTTCTGGTCCCAAGCATTTCAGATAAGAGATCCTCAACCTGTAGAAGCAGGCTAGTTCACCTTTATGCTTAGTTGCTGCAAAATAGGAAGGCCATCTGTGTTCTTTAGTTCTGCAGTCTAAGAGCCCAATCCTTAGCTCGGTGCGCCAATCTACTACCAGCACGTACTGCTGTAAACGTGCCATAAGGCATGTTTGCGGGCCGTAGTGCCGGGTGATCGCCAGTGGTAGCCCAGCAACAGCTGGCACTGGGCTAGCACAAGGCGGGTGCTCGAACTCTGCCGCTCAGTGATCACACAGACTGCCAAGCAGCAGAGAGGTAAGTGAAGGCGTGGGAAGGAGGTGTCCTGGGCAGGGGAGAAGGCAGGTGGAGGGTGGGGAGGAGGCATGCTGGGGGCCCTCATTGCAGGGCTGCTCTATTTACTTGGGGGAAGGGGACAAAAGTCCCCTTCTCCTGAGGAGCCCCCGCAGCTACCTGGGGCATGCAGGATGCGACGACAGCCGTTTTCAGTGGTGCAGCAGTCCTGTGCCCTGGGCAGCTCAGGATTGGGCTGCAAGACCTCAATCCTCTCCAATTTTCCAGTGCCAGTAAGGCTGTGCCAATGGGGTATGCACTGCATCCTGTGGTGGGGAAGCAGTCACTGAGGGATCCTTAAGGTATGAGAACAGTTTTTCCCTTACCTCAGGGCTGATTTGCTGCTGCACCGGTGCTGTAAAGTTGGATAGGATTGGGCCCTTAATAACCAGACCCATTATAAACAAAGAAAAAAAGAATGGCAGCCCTCAGTAAGAATCAACTTCTTGGTGGGAGGCTCTTCTTGAGCCACTGGTGAGTGGGGGGGGTGGATTTCTGTGCAAGGGGGGCAGCGATAGCCCGCAGGGGAGCCCCACTGTGGAACTTTGCTCCCGGCGTGGGACGGTGGAGGTCTGCGGCTGCAGCACTTTCAAATTTGTGAGTGGTTGCAACAGGTTGGTACACTGCCTGCAGCAGGGAACAGGTATTGCTACAAACTAGGCACTCTTGGTGGACATGGCAGTTTCAGTGTACTCTCAGGTGGGATTGTTTGAGTGCACTCGCTCTCAGGCAGACCACTGAGGGACCATTGTATATGTGGCCCTTTGCAGGTCGAAAGGTTGTTAAGCAATGCATACCTGGATCTGGAGAACAACAGCACGGTGGGGACAGGTGTTCCCTTCAAGTCACGCTCATTGGCTTTCCGAAAGCATGTATTTGCTGGTCACTGTGGGGTGTCAGATGCTAGACGATCTATTCCAAATGGGCTCATTTGATGTTTTTAGAATACAACTGGAGTTCCTTAGGAGTTGCAACTCCATACCTTAGGAGCTAGACTTCAAGAAAGATGATCCACAAATACCTGTGCATTGACTGCTACATTAGCTGTCACAGAAGTCATTTGGCTTCTTCCCACTTACTCACCTGGAAGCAAAAGTAAATTGACATCTCAAAGGAATCCTGGAAGATGTCACTTCCCCCAAGCCAAATTGCTCACAATAGATCTGCATAACAAAGAGCCCAGCATCGGCTGTTGTTTACTAAAGGGAGCTTGAGAATTCCTGTTTCTCCTTGTGCAGCCTGGTATTTTGCACAAAACAGTTGTTGTACTGGTGTTTGAACCGAAATTGTAAACACCTCCATTTATCTCTCAGTGCAATTTCTCCTGCTGATTTATTGTCACATGGCATTTGGCCCCACTATTAGCTTTGATTACACTCTCCACTTTTCACTTTATTCTTTCATCAGCAACAGCGATAAATTACAATGGGTAAAAAAGCCTATCGACCAAAATGAGAAGCGTAAAAAGAGGGGGGGGAGGGAAATGCATCGATTCTAAGTTGGCATTTACCTTCTGAATTGTGCATGTAAAATTGATGTAGGAGAATCGTGGTAAACGGCACTAAAGATATGTATAACTGCAGCATTTCTTGTTACTGCCTTGTTAAAGAGTTGCACTGCTACTAAATTTGTATTAGCATCTAAGGACATGCTCTGCTCTGGCCTGGTTTTGGGATCCTTCATCCCATCTGAATCCTATTGTTTGCACACAGTGGGGGATGTCAACGTGTATGCTTTCTCTGCCCTTCTTCACCTCAAAAATTTGAGGTAATTTTGAAAAATTTACCTCAGAAATTTTAAAGTACAGCAAGGAAGGACTGAAGAGTCAGCAGCCTTGGCTCTGCCCGCTGACTGATCTAAGCAAAAGTAGTCTTTATCCCTTCCTGTGAGTGAAACAGCAGCAGTTTTCCCATTCCAATGTTCATTGCTCAGCTGTTCATTGTCATTTCCTCTGTCTTGCTTCTCACTTAAGGGACTCCGAAGCTAAGATGCTGATGGTTTTGGTGGCCATTAGTACTCGGGTAAATGGGATTAGAGAGTCCTTGTCTGATCAGTCTGTCTTTATTAAATATTGCTACTTGTACACATCTGCTGGCCTTTTAGCACTTGCATGAGAGAAAGCAGCTGGGATACAAACGAAATGGGTCTCTAGGTAAGAGAGATGTGGCGGTGCTATCTAAGCAGGAGATATGCCCTTCTGCTGGGGACAGTGTTTAATTGACTGCTGGAATCTTAAAGCAATCTCCATCATTGTCTCCTGAACTTTGCCTGGTAGATCCTTCAAACATCTATGAGTCCCAGGAAGATGACACATTGTACAGGATGACCACACAAGCCGTGACGGTCTCAGTGCTTTCGAGACCATCCCTAAGAGATGTCCTGTAAGATTGGGACTTGCTCTTCTCAGCTTTTGAGATGCTACTGTTTTGTACAAATCCTGCCAGTGTCCTGAAATTCTCAGCAACAGTTTAATATGCTATTTGAAAACGACAGCCCTGTTTGCTGATATTCTAATTCAGTCATTTTCAACCACTGTGCCGTGCCACACTGGTGTGCCGCGAGTGGTCCACAGGTGTGCCACAGGAATTTGGGGGAAGATTATTTATTAGTAGGGCCAATGGGGAAGTGAGCCCCCACTGACAGCTTGGTGTGCCTTGTCAAGTGTCAAAAACCTGATGGTGTGCCTTGACAATTTTAGTGCCTTGTGAGTGTGCCATGAGATGAAAAAGATTGAAAATCGCTGTTCTAATTGTTCAGAACACTATCTGATGAGGACAGCATTACAAGTGAGTTTGCAGATAAATGAAGCCATCTCTTCAAATATAGTACCAATGTGTGCTTAAATTAACTATCATTTACTTTAATGAGGTTTTATATTAATGAGAAATGCCCATTAGGAAACATTTCTGTCAATTTGAGCTGTGTAACAAATTTACTGCTAGTTGGTATGGAGAGCTCTTAAGGACAGATGAATGGTTACTGTGTTGGGCAAATCCATAGTTTCATTGGAATTGTTCATAAATTGGTACTTCTGGAAGAATATGATTACTTGTTTTCAGCTGTAAGTAGAGAAAGAATGGTTGGTGATCCCCACAGGGGAACTGTTTATGGAGCAATTAGATTTGGCTGCTAAGCAAAATGCAGAATTTAATCCAAGTTAGAAATGGAGGAAGATCAAGCCTGAAAAAAACAAGGTTATAAATCTATGATCCCAGAGCATGGCCTAAATGCATTAACCTTGCTGATGCTGAATAAGTTTGGTCTGGTCAGTATCTGGATGGGAAGACCACCTGGGGGAGGAAACAGAGACAAGTTTTGCTCGCTTGCTTGCTATTTAGAACCAGGGGTGATCCATCCAAGATTTAAGATAAATATAAAGAGGTGTTTAACCCCCTATAATGCATCATCACTCTATGGAATTTGTTGTCACAAGATGTGGTGATGGACAAATGACGAACAGATCCCATGGCCACTTGTCACGCTGGCAATGTGCCACCTTAGGGTCAGCAGCAGCATGGCTATGAATACCATTTGCAGGAGAGCAATGACAGGTGAGGCATGCCTTTCTCTACTACATGTGGACTTGCCAGAAGCAGCTGGTGGTTCATTGTGGGGAGCAGGATGCTGAATTCGAGGTCTTTCACCTGATCCAGCAGGGCATTGTTTACATTCACATGGAACCCTACATATGCTGACTTGAACCTAATGATGAAAGAAGGCAGATACAAAGGAAATAAAATGAATATTAGTTAGAATGAGTGATCTCAGACTTTTGAAGGCTGCTCCCCTTCATGCTCAATTTCTTCTTCTTTCTGTCCCACTCAAAATGTACACCGACTTTGTCATCTGCCACTGAGCACCTGGAAATCCGTGCACTTATTCCTGGGCAGATCTCAGCATAGGTGTGAAAAGACAAGTAACCTTCCACAAGAAATTGGAAGTGGGGCAAGAAATCTCTCCGGTCCAAGGAACAGAAGGAGAGAGTGGCTGCTAATAAATTTCTTCTTTATGCAATGCCAATCACCTCTTTGGCTGCTGGCCGAAAGGTTTTGAATGCTGAAGATTCATGGAATGCATTTTCAACTTGCTGTGCAGAGAGGAAGGCTGAAGACCTTGTTATAGTTGTATTTTCAGCTAGACCACAGTGGTGTCATCATGCTGTACATTGAAACACTATTTGCTATGGAGAGGAGGCCTCAAAACGTAATGTATTATTTGCTTTTCTTTTTGTCAAACCCATAGTTCTTTAAACATGCAAACAAGATGAGATCTACCACTAGGCACAGTAAATTTTAAAAGTTGCTTTTAATATTGAACTTTCTTTTTGATTTTGTGGTAAAGCTGCAAAGAAGAAACTTAATCTTATTTACAGCCCAATCCGATGGGCATAAAATGCTGACAGATCTCATGATGCGACAGCGCACTGCATGATATGCCATTACCACTGCCATTCTGCAGCCCTCTAGCAATGGCATAGCATCTGGGAAGCCCCGTGCTACCAACAGTGAGTTGCAGATTACCCACCAAAGCAGAGACAGTGGCAGTGGGGGATGATCATGGGCAGATCGGGAGCAGGGACTGAGTTGGGCCAGGGACTGATTGGGGGTGGAAGGATCTCAGTAGTAGTGGCAGATGCTAAGATCCTTTCCCTCTGACATGCTCCCTGACTCTCCTTGGTCTTATGCTAGCTAAATAACTGGCATAGGTGCAAGAAGACCCATTGGAGGCGAGACAGCTTACAGAGAGTGATATTTTTACTTACCTTTCCCATACTGTCTGGTTGCCTCCCCAACATAGCACTCAGTGTGCACTCTGTCAGTGGCACTGTGTGCTATGGGCTGGCAGGGGATAGGATTGGGCTGCATGTTAGTTAATAAGTTGGTTAGGGATTTATATCCACAGTCTGGGTACATCTATAACATCAACAACAAGCAATGAGCTCCATTATATCTGGTTTTAAGGCTGCATTTTACTGCCTTTCCTCTGTCATTCCAGGAGAACACAGTTAGCTATTGTGCTGATTTTTTTTTAATCCTGCCTTCCTTTTTAGATGTCTCTTCTCTCCAAACCTGACAGTTATCCATCCAGCTTTCACAGCAGTTGTTGGCACATTTATCACCCCCCAGAAATGCATTTGGAATGCTTTGCGAGCTTAGGAGTATTTTTAAGTGTGTCTGTGTGCAGAGAAAAATAGGCAGTGGTAACATCATAGAGTTGGCACTGGGAGATTTGATATGCTGAGGAAAGAGAAGTCCTGCTGTCAGGATTTTGTGCAGCCAGGCAAGGAAACATTGCAATTTTTTTCTCCTTAGATGCTTTTTTTTTCCTGTTGTTGAGAATTAAATGAGGCCCTTGCTGAATTAGGCAGATGCTGGAATTTGTTTTCATCTGTCAGTCACCCTTGGCAAAGTTCTAGGCAATCAGAAACAAATTAATAATTCTTAAAAAATGAAAAGAGAGTAAATTATCCCGTTATCAAAATGTTTATCAAGTAGCCACACATGTAACACACTCAGCATTCGATGGGATACAAAATCTGAACCGACACAGCCCATCAGGTTTCCCTGAGAAGAAAATTCCAGAAGAAATTGATTGTGAAGACTAGAGCAGGGGTATCAAACATAAGCCCCGCAGGCTGGATGCGGCCCCCAGAAGCAATTTATCCAGTTTGCCCAGGAATCCCCCCACAAACAAGCATGACACAAAGACTTGGTTGAAAACAAGGCCATGATTTATTGAATTACAAGGCTGAGCAGCGATTGGTATACATGCAGTGAGTCCTGACTAAGCTCCACCCCTTCAGTTTGGGCACCTAACTAGGAGGAGACAGTTGCCTGTCTGATCTCTTCCTTGGGCAACCATCCTGGCTCAGAACCTGACCTTGGCAAAGACTCCCCCAGGTTCTTCATCACCAACCCCTGGAAACAGGATCAAGGCAACTGAATTGTTCTGTCCGCCCTGAACCAGGTAACCACAAAGGTGGGTGTCCCAATTACATTCCAGGGTCAAGCCAGGCCGGCCCTGATCCGGGTTGCCTTGGGGGACCTCCACAGGCCTTAACCTGGCCTGTTGCTTACCTGAGGGTAGACACCAGCTCCCTACTTCTCATCCCAGTCCCACACTGCCCTGCCAGACACGGCCAACCTGGCTAAAAATACCTATAAAACCCCACATGGACAGTCAGGTTAGGTGAAAAAAGCTTCTTCCCACAACCAATCTGGGGGAAAGGCCAAAAATTCCTACCCAGCCCCAACAGGCAACCAACAAGATTTCTTACTTGAAATCTTGGTGGCGGTGAAATCTTACACCAGCTTTCTCAGCTGTAAGGTGAGCCTCCTCAGGTGTAAGCACAGGGCAGCTGCGGTGCTTTTCTACAGACTATGATGGGGTGGTTCTGCCTCACCTGCTACAATACCTGCACCAAATGTCCCTGGTGCATTGATACTTTTTTTCTGGGTGTATGTTTCATACAATCAGAGACTTTGTGAAATTGACCATCTATGACCTTAACTCACCTACTAAGGCATGGAAGAGTTCTTCTGGGTTCTGCTGGAGGCAGCAGATTTATGCTTGATGTTCTTTCTGCATTTTCCAGTGCAATAAACAAGTCCAGGTCCCTGCTGAGTATCAACTCTTGATTATGAAGAGTCAATTTCACTGAAGCCACAGACACCAGCATGCTATGTTCTGGCATGAATGGCTTCTGATGCTCTCAGTTCTCTTCCATCCTGTTGTTGCTCCCACATCTGTGTTACATATAATCCATGTGTTACATATAATCCACCACTACCCTGTGGTGCCATTCTGTAGTGAATATGCAATGCCTCTAGTCTTCTGACATCCTGTTGTGCAGATCTCAGACATTTATTAGTCGTGAAAGTCATGTTTTTATTCTAATCATTTCTCTCCTTCTATTTGGGAGATGGGATTTGTTTCTTCTCTCAAAAATGGGGGTGGTTTGCCTACATTTTCCAGAGAATCTGCATATCCCATGTAAAACAATATTGTGACTGAAGATCAGATTGGTAAAATAGTGACATTTTAAACCAACATTTATATCTGCATTTATGAAATTTCAATGAGATCCCCAAGCAATTATACAACTCATGCCCTTATACAAGAAATAGTATTTCCAGTCCAGGAATTCCTCAAATTTATTACTCCACAAGAGGATCTTTTAAATAAGCCTTTGAATTAAAGCTGTTCAAAAGTTGGGAACGCCAGCACCTCTCATATATTATTCTCAATACCTGAACTCTATAACTGAAAAAAAAATACTGCTTTAAGTTAAGTGTATGAGTGGCAGGTGACCATGTAGTGTCTTTTATAGATGATGTAGAGTTATCTGGGATATTGCAATGATGTTGGGCTATCTATAGCTTAATGACAACCTATGTGAGACTGGAGAGACTTGGGTTCAAATTCCTCTCCGTCATTATGGAAGAGAAATGCCTCTCTTTGTGTTAAGAGAGGCAGGAGAGAAGTACGGAGGACTTGGAATTGGGACTTGGGAGGAGGCAGGAGGAAAATCTGGTTTAATGGAATGAGGAGGAGCTGAACCCACCCTGTCCATAAAATTTCTCTAGCATTTCAGGGCTTCATTACACTTGATGTGATAAGCAATTTTCAAGTATTTTCATTCTATGTATCTGCATGTTTGAATACAGGAAAGGAAGAAGAAGGCAGCACTTTTGGCCAGTATAGGTTTTTATTTGCACACAGCACTTTTGCTGTAATATATAAATGCTTTTAATTTGATTCGCTACTCCCCTGTGAAGTCAGTTAATGCCTCTCAAATCACAGAAATGGGCAAAATTCCTTGAATGTAGATTTTAACAAATTTTGAATTGCTATGAAAATTCACCTTTCTCTAGCTCAGTTGTTCTCCACCTTTTATACAATGTTCTCTGGGATTTCCAAGCCTTCCCTGGAAAGTCCAGGGATTCAACCTGGGATCTTCTGCATGCAAAGTATGAGTGCTACCACTTTATCACAGCCCCTTTCTCAAAAGACAATCCAAAATGATGGATATTCTGCAACAGTATGGGGAAATTTTGAGAGTTGATCTAAGCAATAGCAAGTCCAAAAGCCCTCGCAAGTGCCAAAGCAGTTATGGACCTGGCACCTGTGCAGCACTGGGGCACAGGACCACAACATGCCACCACCCCCCCAATAGGTGCTCCAAAAGCCTTCTGCTCTGGAAGTACTGTTTAATGGCACTCCTGATGCCTCAGAAGGCTTTTGGAGCATCTGTGGACACAGTACGGGGCCTCCCTGGCCTGCAGAACAGCTTTGGAGTACGGGCAGAGGTGGCACAGCAGGCCTTCTGGTGCCACCCCACAGGCATGGCACCTGGAGCTTTGCTCCCCAACCTACCCAGAACCATCACTGTGCCAAAGTGCACCCTACAACATGCTTCAAAACTCATTGCAATGTACAGAAAATGTATGGTGGATGCTGAGAGCTTCCTCAGCAGACAGGCTGATATGCAGTGTATCAACTATTACATTGGTTCTCTTCTCAGTGTTCTAAACAATTGAAGGCTGTTAGGTGCCAGCTTATCTAATAACATTTAGCATTCACATAACACACTCCAAGGCTTCAAAGTGCTCCATATACAAGTAATGATTAGATAAATCCTTTAAGTTTGACCTGAACTATTGGCTCCACACTATGATAGGAGGTGATTTGCTTGGTAGTAGACCATCTAAGACCACCATCTGAGAACATTACTGTGAGAATTGAATGGCAGATGTTGTGATTTGCAGCTGCCACCACACAGCTTTGTACAAACGCCCTTGTCAACACTTCTCTTTAATACAGGCCAAAAAATCCAAAACTCAAAATCCTTAATGATATGCATGCTTTTCTGCTTCTGGCCTTTAATTACACTGCTGTCTTTTTAATTAAGCTAGTAATGATTTATGTGGCCCCAAATGCTTTAATGAAACACAGAGTAGAGGGTCTAAAACATCATCTGCAAGCGTCAGCCACTGCAACAAACAATCACTTGATGTATGGGTCTTTCTGACAATAACCCACAGACACACTCTTTGGCATTCTATTTTAGTTGCACTGGGACTTGATTATAAAGAAAACAGCATAGGAGTGTTCAAATGAGAACAGCCACAGCTAACTAGTACTATAACAAAGCCTTTGATAACAACTAGAATATATATTGTAATACTGATGAGGGAGGAAGGAAAAATTTACCATATAGAAACAACCCATAGATTTTGGAAAATCCAGATGTGTCATTTGAAGTCCATTACTCTTCCACAACAGAATCTAAAAGGAAGTGGGAGAAGCAGTGCAATGGCATATAGGCTTATCTCACCTCTATACATCAGTCATAATGCTTACCTGGTGCATACAGAGATGTCTCATCCATGAGGCCAATGGGTAGCCCAAACTTGAGCTGCCTAGAGCATGGGGCTGTCATGGCACCAAAATGGCTACCGCGGCATCCTAAGCACAACTAGGCAGCCCATGGTGGCTCCTCAGGGGGAGGGGAAGGGAAGTAGTAAGGGAAGTAGCCGAGTAAGGGAAGTAGCCCTGCAATGGGGCTACTCGATTCTGTGGTGGTTATGGAGCCAGTGCAGAATCGAAAATGCCCTTGTTGGGTCACGCAGCTCAACATGGGGCTCAGGATCCAGTGGAGCGAAGCTTCACCAGTCCTGCCCTCCTGCCACCCCACTCTCTCCCCCACCATGCCTCCCTCTCACACTCTCCCCACCTTCCCCCACCTCTCCCCACCCCGGAACGCCTCTTCCCCATCTCCCCCCACACCGTCACTCACCTCTTCACTGCTAGGTGATCCAGGTGACCGCTGCGTGGTAGAACGCAGGCCCAGCACAGGAGCTGGTCCAGTGCAGGCTCATGCTGGGCTAGCTCCAGTGCCGGGCCCATGGTAAGGGCTTGTGCGCACCAGCAGGAAGTCAACATGCACGACTTGGTTTTAGAGGCAGGCTGCCTCTGATTGCTTGATGCAGGGGAGGGCACTGGGATGCAGATTGTGTCTGTTGTCTTGTGTGGTCCCTGGGGCATTTGGTGACCCACTGTGAGATACAGGAAGCTGGACTAGATGGGCCTTTGGCCTGATCCAGCAGGGCTCTTCTTATGTTCTTACGTTTTATCTGACAGATGAGGACTGGTTGGTGGGACAGAGGTTTGCCCTGTATGTACCCAAAGAACTCTTGAGGGAAGTCATTCATATTTCCGAGCAGGTCGTCCTGCTACTCAACATGTCTCTGTCAATCAACGGTGACTGTTTGCCATGGCTGATCATTCCCGACTCATGGCTATTTCAAGGTAGCTTTGCTCTGTTTGGCATTATTCCATTCTGTTGCTATTTTTAGTGGAATATAGCCAGCTCATTCCTCCTTTTCTCTTGCTCTGTCACAGATATCGCAGCAAACTGAGCTGTATTTTGCCACTAAGGGAGGATCTGCATAGCTGGCAGCAAGGGAACATCTGCTTTCAGCGTTGGGTCTGACACTTTCTCTCCAGTGAATATGTCTGTGGCTTCTCTCTTTTCTACATCTCATAGTGCTGAGAAGGCTAGGGGACCATCTGGCCCAAAGTCTGCTTACACCTTAATCTGCTGCATCCTTTTGCCAAATGGTTTCTCTCTTGTTCAACAAAATGCAAACAAATAAAGAGGCCCCTTCATTGCATCTGATGGTTTGAAGGCAGCACAGGCAGTTTCTCTTGCAAATGTTCAAATTATAAAGCAGTGCATGGTGTCCCCTCTCTCATTCATATCATCTGAATCTTCACTGCAGAATGTAGCATCATTACTCCTGTGTTGCAGATAGCAGCAGGTAGGAGGCAGCAGGCAGCACTTGATCCCGGTCACCCAATCAGTCCATGAGGTTCAGATCTCGTTGAATATTCTCAATATCACGCAGCTTTTAACAAATACGTATATTGACTTCAGTTGTGCATTACAGGATCGCTGTGTGTGTAGTATGTGTTCACTCAATTCATACAGTAGGTGCCTAGGTGTATTCACCCACTAGTTCTGAATACTGAGCAGATGGGGAGGAATCGGATTGTGAAGAAAGGGAACATAAATTTATTCTTTCCCAACAACTTTTCCAAAGAAGTGCTGCTATCTCTTCAAGAGTGGTCTAAACCAGGGGTGTCCAAACTTTTTGGCAGGATGGCCACTTCATCTCTCTGACACTGTGTCGGGGGCCGGGAAAAATGAATTAATTTACATTTCAAATTTGAATAAATTTACCTAAATGAATATATTAGAGATGGAACTTATATGAATGAATGAAGGTCTCGCAATAACTCAAGGCCTATAAAAAGCCTTGTGCAAAGCAAGGCCGGCCTTTCCTTCACTGCTGCTGCTGCTTCACAGATGTGAAACAGCAAACAGTGGAGGGAGCCTTCAGCCCGCAGCTTGTGCGAGAGGTCGAACAGTTGGCCCTCATGCTGATAGCAGTCACTGGCAAGGGGTCCAGAAAATGTCCGGCAGGCCAGAGGCTCTTTGGAGACTGGGAGCTCCCTGCAAGCCAGATTGGGGGTCCTTGAGGGCCACAAATTGTCCTTGGGCTGGGGTTTGGGCCCCTCTAAACCCAGAAAGGGGCCTTGCACACACATCCCCAGGTGCTGACTGTGAGAATGTGCATATACAGCAAACCTTTTGTGTATGGAGGATCCAATTCATAAGAAGATATACACATGGACAGTTTGCTCTCCATTCAAATCTGGCAACTCTTGGATGCTAAATTTGTCATCAAAGATGATTATCTTTGATCATGCCCAAACAATACTATTAGTAAGAAGTTAGTCTTGGCATTTGCCGGTTCTCTTTCACTGAGCATTTATCAGACAGCTAAGCAAATTAAAAATGAACTTTGTAAGCATTTCTCTACTGCTCATCTGTGCTTCAGACATGATTTGATTGTTTATTTCCGAAATGGGCATCTTGTGGCTAGACCTCCGAGTGGCTGATATGGGGAAAAATTAAAACAAGGAATATAAGAGGGCAATGTAAAACAGTCACTGCGCTGCAGATGGTACTGTAATAAGCATACGGATAAGAAAGCTGCGTTCACTGAAGCATATAGTTCATAAAACCTGGGTCCCTTGAATCTAATTGGAAAAAAGCACTGAAGACATCAGCTAGGCTAGGGAATAGAATAAATCATAGTGTGCATTTAGCACAAGGGGATGCAGGTGGATGCTGAAAACCACATCCATTTAGCAAACTGTCTGAATGGTCCCTACCCATCTGAATTATGTGCATATGATCAGAAATGTTGCAGAAAGCAGGTTTTCTGATCAGGTGGACAAAGCTATGTGCCTATCAAAGGGCCTATCCACATAACCTTAACGGGCAGGAGGTCTGTTCTAGAGGTTAGAGCCTCCTTTAGACTAAAGATAACATCTGAATGTCACCAGTTCAAGGCTACTGGCAGCTCTGTGAATGGCAAGACCTTGAAGCAGCTGACAAGCTGAACTGAGTTATTCCACCTGCTCTTTGGTGTGAGCAAGAAGCATCTTGGCTGCCCTTCAAGTGAGAGATGAATGGAACGCAACTGGGGGCCCGAAATGAGACCAGACCATGAAAGATCCATCTGAAATGTTGTGCGGTTCTTGAAAGATAGAAGCTTTCTGTTATTGTAAAAATCATCTCGGGGGTTTAGAGATAGCCTGCCTATGTGAAGCGCCTTGAATAAAGTCAGAGGAGTAATCCAAAGACCAGAAAGGCGGTATACCATTATTATTATTATTATTATTATTATTATTATTATTATTATTATTATTATTATTATTATTATTATTATTATTATTATTATTATTATTATTAACCTCCCTTCTGGCAGTTTAGTGAAGCATGTTTGTTAGAGACAGGTCTTGCCACCGTGATGTCACAACCTGCCCCCCCCCCGAGGAATCAATATACACACTCACGTTGTCTGAAAAGGGCCAATGTCAAACCAAAAATCAAGACACTTGAAAAGAAAACAGGAAAAAAAGAAGCCACCTACTGCTTTCTTGCAAATTCCCATTAAAGTCGCCAAACTATGTAGAACAAAGCAATAATGTCCTGAAATTAAGGGCTCGCTCACAATGTAAATGCTGACATCAACAGAACTCCAAAGCCATGAATGGTGTCACTATAATTAGGTTAGATGTAGCATAGCACAGATCATATTTTAGTATTCTTTCTGCCTCTGCCAAAGGAGAAGCTTTACTTCTTTCAGGCATAATTACATTTGTCACTTTTCTGGGAAATGTAAAAACCATGCTTGCACAAAAAGGCAATATGACTTTCAGAGCATTCATGTAAATGCTCTTTGTAATATAATTAGAGGGAAGAGATGACTGATGACTGCTTGGAAGGCCAAAAACAGTGCTTTGCCTTCGCCTTTGTTTTCTGCTCTTGAATTCCCATTGATGGTTATATAAACTGTAGGGTCAATAGGGAACATGGGGAGGGAATTGCTGTTTTCTTTTCTTTTGAAATATCCTTGGCATTTCATATACTTCTCTCCCAAAGTATAGATGTGCCACTTTTTCTTGTGAACCAGGAAATTTTCCTGTGAACAGGAATTTCCTCTACAATTCAGGTTTCCTGGAAAACTGGTTAATATACATTGTATGATTTCCACCTCTACACAAATTCTGTGTTCTCTATCATTGTCAGCTATTCAGAAAGGCATAGTCCATGACAGCTTCCCTGAACTTGCTTTTCTGGAAAAGAATCTACTGCTGTTGAAACAACACATTAGCTCTAATGTTCTGTCCGTTTTGTACTCATCAACAACTTGACTCACCTAGTAACTTGTTTTCTCTCCAACTATTAGTTTTGCTCAAACAGATTTGGCAGGGTTTATAGTGCTTCGGAAACCTACAACTCTTGGACACAGTCCAGCAACATGTAAGCATTTGGACATCCCACTGATGCTAGTAGGATACTCAAGCACTTTGCTACTACTGAAATCAGTTGAACTATTAAGGGCTTAAATATATCTAGATAGTGTCTTTGACCAAAAATGATAGTTGGTCAAAAGAATTGATCCCCCCTGAATAGCAGTGACTCTATTAGCACCTTCAACTCTCTTAAATTGGTCTATCTTTAGGCTTCTTGCTGTTATAGATATGGTCCATAATAGCAGCAGCCTCATATGTGCAAATTATTCTTACATGGAAACTTGCATGAAGTATTGTGATCCATGGGTAGATCATCGTGTGTGTGTGTGTGTGTGTGTGTGTGTGTGTGTGTGTGTGTGTGTGTGTAAATCATAGTTGTCTGCAATTTCCTTCACAGTGAAATATGGTATAGAGCCTGGTGAAGTATGTTGTAGAGCAGAGTAGCTGTGTTGATCAAGGAAGATAGCTGCTGGGACTTGGTAATGACATCATCACAGAACATCCAGGAGATTGAGGCAAGGCATGGGACCCTGGCAGGCCTCTAAAGTCAAAGGAGCAGAGCCTCGGGACAGTGGAGGATTTAAGGGATGGAAGACAGGAGGATGGGGAATAAAGAAGAAGAAGAAAGGAGATGAAGTGAGAGGACAAGAGACCTAGGCAGACAGGAGAGGATGGAGGACAGGCATGGAGTGAGCAAGGAGAGGTGAGAAGCACAGCTGAGGAAAGAGAGAGGTGCATGGCTCCAGAGGAGATGAGTGCAAGGTCATAGCTAAGAAGGAAGAAGCTGAATGGCACAGGTAAGGGACAGAATTGGTAGAAGGACAGCTCTGAAGGAGACAAAGACAAAGCAATTGACATGTGGACTGGGGAGGACAGGAGGCACAGATAAGAGAAGCCAAGGCAAGGCAAGGCAGGGGCCCCAGAGACTTCAAGGCTCAGGGGCAAAGATGATGGGGAAAGAGGTACTCTTCCAGGGGTATGAATAGTCCCTTGCTTGGGGTTATAGGGCCATTACTAATCCCCTGTCACCAGGCTGTGCTACCTATCCCCGGACTATTGATGTGGATCATTGGGCCTGTGCTGGGGCAGAGACCAGATAGTGGGGCATGGACAGGTCCAAAGATAACCAAACAGAGTCTTGGATGTAAAAATAAAATGTGAGGGAACTCATGTGAACTAACTATGAATTTTGCAGAAGACTGGGCAGCAGGGAGAAGTCCATAAAGACTGTAGCACAACCACCACTATAAAAGAGACTCAAGTAGCTATCTCAACTCATGTGTCCTTTTCTTGCCCAATGAATATGAGGAAATATTCCTTTCTCCCTTCAACATGTTCCCCTGGGATGAAACGAAGCTCAGGGGGCACATCCCATATAGGTGGGCCAGGATACTGGATGGTTCTACAAAGCTGTAACTGTAGCTCAGAATTCTTGAAGTCTTGAGCTGGATGTTGAAATCTGAAATTCAGCAGATGGGTGGATGCTCTGTTAACTAGGCCAACCCAGACGGCCAGGCTTCTGGGATTTGAACTAGATTCAATCAATCTTGAGCCCTAAAATTTCTTCCAAGTTGCTGGGGCTGATGTTGCATGTCCTTTTCATTTCTGTGCCTGAAGAAGGTTCTAGGGCCTGTGAACAATCAAATTCAAGTAGCTCAGGGCCCATCTTGTTGGGCTGTAGTGCTGGCACTGAGCTCCAGCATTGGCGTGGGTGTCGTAAATGTGCCATAAAAAAGCACCTTTATGGCACCCTCAGAGTAGGGAGTGCCAGTGCCAGGCCAGCACCAGTAGGCACTGGGCCCTGTGCCAGGTGAATGACTGGAGAAGTGCCTGAAGGGTGGTGGTGTGGGTTTTCAGGGTGGGGGGAAACATTCTGGGGTAAGGGAAGGGCAGGGGGCTGTGTTGGGGAGTTACTTGTCTGGGAGGAGGGTGGGACCAGCAAAAGCCTCTTCGCAGGATCCTATCCTTTGTGTTGGGCTGAAAAGCCCAACTTGGAGGTTTTCAAGTCTGTGCCAGCAAAATGGCCAGCGCAGACATGAGAAGCCCCATTGCAAGGCCTGGGGCTTTCCTCAAGGGAAGGGAATGAAAGTCCCCTTCCCCTAAGGAGACGTGCAGCAGCTTCCCAGCACCCGTAGAATATAGCAGTTGCCGTTTTGGTTTCACTGTTTCTCCGGATGCCAGGAAGGATAGGATTGGGCTGCCCAATGGCTTAAGTCCCAACCCTAGAAGGCTGAAACCTTATTGAATTCTGTGAGTTTAACAAAAAGCACACATGGATCTCATGTTGCTCACTCTACAGAAACTCTACAGGAAAAATGTAACATATGGAGAATCCCTAGGCTCCAAAGCCATTCAAGTTAACTGAAAGTATCAGAATGACATAGTCAGCTCTTTTGTTTTCAGTGCAAACAGTAACTTAGAGCAATATTACTCCATTAGTGCTGTGAGCCCACCTTCTGGAAAATCATATAGTAGTTATAGAGGGTTGGTTACTTTCACACTCCAGCTGGCAAGGAAGACACTCCAAACAAATCACCGTACATCACACACACACGTCCCTCTGCAGTAAAATAACAAGAATACATGTTTAAATAATGCATTACTTTTTTATTTAAATTGCAGCTACTATATGAGCAGCGCAACCTCAAAATGCCTATTTAGTCAAACAAGAAAATGAATGCTAATAACATGTAGCATCTAGAAGAAGCTTACTATTGTAAATAGGATCACAGGGGATATATTAAGTTGGATACACTGGGAGCTATCGTGTGCAAAGCAGAAGGAACCTAAAAACACTTCAGTTCATATCAGTGTGTCTATTTAAAATTTAGCGTGGAAGAAAGTGATCAGACACTGGAAAACTAACAGCAGCAAAACCTGCAAATACAGTGGTTGTTCACACTTGTCAAGCTGGACTGAGGATAATAAGAGAATAACAAACTTCCTTCTGAAATGATTTTTTTCCCTAAAGGGTGAAACAAATAAAATGTGATGAGTTGCTCCTAATCAGACTAGAGTTATTGAACAGTGCCACGGGGAAAAAAACACAGACACGTAAACAATCTATGGACTCATTTAGATATCAGATGAGTTCAGAAAATGTAAGGATTTCAAAGAGCAAATATATTAGCACATTTCTTTTAAAAGGGCATAGCGTGGAAGCAGGACCAGCCCAAGACATTCCGCTGCCTGAAGGAAAGGAAGTGATGGTACCCTCCCACCTAGGACTAAAAACAACATTAAGTCATAGATGACATTGTTGGAGCACAAGAAGTGTGCAGAGTTCACTGTCGGCCCAGCTGGGTTGGCCCTCTGATGCACCTGGGCCCCTAACTAACTTGATGTGGCCAACATGTAACAACTCCATTTATCTCTAAGTCCAGCTCAGTAATGAATTGCTTGGGCAGCCTTGAGCTAGTCATTAGCCTCACCAATGTCCCAGGTTGCTGAGGTCCTTCAAAAAGGACTAAGTTAAAATATGATTGCGTCTGATTGCCAGATGCAGGGGAGGGCACCAGGATACAGGTTGTGTCCTTCTTGTGTGCTCCCTGGGCAATTTGGTAAGCCACTGTGAGATACAGGAAGGTGGACTAAATGGCCCTTTGGCCTGATCCAGTGGGGCTTTTCTTATGTTCTTATGATGAACAAGTATCTGCAAGTGTTTGTTTGCAGAGATATATCTACTACCCAAGTGTTATATTGTACGTGCCATAGTTAATTAAACAAAGAGATTCTAATGGGAAACATGTTGGGTTTGGACTTGTGCTGTCTGCATTCATGTGTTCCCTCTGCTAAATAAGCTAATTGTGTACCAGTAGGTGACTCCTATTGCTTAGCCCAGTTTCCTGAAATTCAGATGAACAAAGAAATGGGTAGCCGTGCATCACTAGGAGAGAAGAATTGCAGAGCATTGTGCACACTACAAATTGCTGCAGAAATGATAAGTAATCATAATAAACTACAATTAAAGTAAATGCTGACTCTATGGTAGGCATGACTTATGAGGAAAAACCTGGATTTGGCCTGAACCCTCATAAAAATGTCATTAAAAATTTACCATGCAGCTTTGCAAATAAGCAATTATCCTATGAAATGTCTCCACAAGGAGGAATTTTGCCCAGTATCCACCAGGCTGTATGTCAATTAGAGCACGAACCAGCAACATCAGTTTTCAAATTACACAGAACAAAGCAAAGGTAATTCTCGTCTTTTCTTGCTGCACTTTCCTAAGTTAGAGAACACAGACTTTCGATAATGAAATCGCTAGCACAGGTCCAAAGAGACCCATTGCAGAGCAGGAGGCTAACAGTGGTGTAGGGGGATTTAAATTCACTTTTGCCTCTGGAGCCTCCCAATCTTCTCCGATCCCGCTGGATACAATGCACCTGTTTTTGGTATGGCTGCACCAGTGGGGGAGGGGGGAAGGATAGGATTGAGCTGTCAGTATTGTTGCTCTCATTACCTCGGAATATAGTCTCTTAAAAAAAATCATTAAGAATGCAGAGAATTGGCCACTAACTTCTCTGAATCTTAATTTATTGTCTGAAGACAGTAAGCTATATTCATATATTATGAATGGTATTTTTATATAAACACCATAAATACACACGTGTGTGTACAGTATATATGTGTGTGCACATATGTGTGAGTATATATGCAGACACACTCTAAAGTCATAATATATTACTATTTTGCTATCCACAGACAATAAATTAGGAATATGCATACAGGTGGAGCCTGTTTTTCTGCAGATTTCACAACTGCAGATCTGGCTCAACACAGGTCCCCTGGACCCACAATCAGCCAGACGTGGCTCTACATGAGCCCTTCTGAGTTCAGAAGGCTCCATTCTGAGACCCAGGGAAGCCCTCCAAGGGCTTTCCTGAGCCTCAGAATGCCTTAAAAGGCACAAAAATGTCACTTCCGGTTTCCTGAGGAAAACTGGATGTAGTGTTTTTTTTTTTCAGCTCTAAGAGCCATTCTGAAGCCCACAGAGGCAGTGGGTGGACGTGCTCAGTTCGGGTCTCCTTCGGAGGGCTTAAGGGGCAAAGATCATGTATTTCATTATCTGTGATTTTTGGTGTCAGCAGGGGGTCCTAGAACAGAACCCCCGCAGATACCAAGGCCTCACCTGTATATTGAATAAAGAAAATAGCAGGACTAGATGCCTAATATGAATCTATAGTAATAAAGATTAAACGCTGACATTTTAATTCACAAAAGTGGAGGCCTTCCAACTGAAGATGTACGAATGCAACTTGAGGAGGAGTTTGGCAACAGCTCTGGATTTAGCTGCCCCATAGTGATGTATAGGATTCTTCTGCGTGAGGAAATAATGAGTACAGTAACTTCCAGGGTGAGCTCCTGGAATCCTGGAGTGTTTAGTTCTCAGGACCTCTGCAGTTAGTTGAATGAAAAGGGAAAAAATCACATGTGCCAAGCATTTCCTTCTGTGAGGAAATGGAAGATCAATGCATATGGTGATCTTTGAAGCACCAAGTTTACATGGTTTCTGAACCAAAACAAGAACAGCTTCATGTGCCTTTTGACTCTGTGTACCTGCTTCAAACCAATGGACAGAAGTAATTAATTAAGGGCGCAATCCTAACCCCTTATGTCAGTGCTTTCCAGCAATGAACCTGTTAGTGAGGAGTTAATTGAACCCAGAGTTACACAGTACAAACCCAGCACACTGTCCTCTCTGTTATGCTGACTTTCACATTTGTCTCTCATTAATGAAGAAAAAAAATCTTGTCCTCAGTTCCCTGCCTTCCAAATCTGTATGCTTCCTGGCTTGATTTTTAGCTAAGGTTGGATCAGGGTTTGATAACAGAAACCTTCAAATCTTTCTTAGAGGCATTGGTTGTCAGACGTAAGTTAAGTGGCCTGATTTACTGCTACATTTTCCCTCATTTAATCCCCTTTCCCTCATTTAATCCCCTTGATTTCATGGCCCATGGATTCTAATGATACTTTTTAAAGGTGTTATAGCCTTACAATGACTCATAGGATTGGAAGTTAAAGCGAAGGAATTTATCAGGCAGTTTAATGGATTCAAAGATATATGAGCATGTGGGGAGTACCTGAGAGGCTGTAGTGAAATGAGTAGTGCTTTCACACTCAGATGACGTGACACCTTCAGCTTAGTATTTTCTCTCATAGTTATTTTGTTAGTTCTTCATGAGGCATGTTGGCCTTCTTTCATTCTTCCCTCAAGTGCAGATTTGTTCTTTCCTCTCTCACCCCAATGTGGTCACTATATCTCTAACCATTTGTTGTATCTTAACACCCATTTGTTGTATCTTAACACCCATTTGTGTGTTTCTGTTATATCAGGGTCAATCTGTACAAGTGGAAAAATCACATGATGCCATCTTCTTGAGCTATACAACTTCAGGTTGCCGGTGGGGGATCCTATGACTGAATGCCTTCCCCTTCTGCAAACAAAAATGGAATGCATGCATTTTTTTTGTTTATTTGAATTGTAATCCGCCTTTCTCCCCGGAGAGCACCCAAGGTGGCTAACAACATTTAAAAGTCATAAAAACAGCAATAAAATAGCAATAAAATAAAAACAAATAAAATAGCAATAAAATAAAAACAACCAGCAGCAATAAAATCAGCAGTATAATGATTGTGTTATGGAACAGGTTAAATTTTTATGAGGAAACACTCAATTTGATTCTTGTTTTCCTTAAATTATTCTGAGAATGGTGATACATTATCCATCTTCTGTACTGTATAGTCCAGGGGTGGGCAAACTTTAAACTATTGGGGATCCTGGACCTTTAACAATTGTATAGCAAAGGGAATTGCAGCAGGTCATCTCTCAGATGACAAGCTGCACCTGCTGAAATTCTCTCTGCTACACAATTGTTAAAGGTCCAGGATCCCTACAGTTGAGTTTGCCCACCCTGGTATAGTCTATCAACTCCAGTCCTTTTCTGTTCCTTAATGGGTCAAAGCAGATGACACAACTGACTAATTACAGGTAAGCTTCTCTTGGCTCACCTCAAAATTAGCTCAGGTTTTCCAAGCCTTAGCAGAAAAGCTGTGGCATATCTAAAAATATACAAGGGTCGCCCAGAAAGTAATGCACCACATTTTTTTTCTTCGACAATTATTTATTGAACACAATGAAACTTACACACAAGAAAGAATGATGTTTCTTCTACCCTCCCTATTTTTCCACGTAATCTCCGTCCAGTTCTATGGCCTTCCTCCAGCGAGACACAAGGGCATGTACCACTCCTTGTTCTGGTCACGAAGCCATTTCTGCATTGTGCGAATCACCTCTTCGTCATCCTCAAAATGTCTTCCGCGAATGGCATCCTTTAATGGCCCAAACAAATGGAAGTCTGAGGGAGCTAGGTCAGGGCTGTAGGGTGGATGGGGTAACACAGTCCAACCCTGTTTAGTGATGTGTTCCTAAGTCCTCAAACTTGTGTGAGGCCGAGCGTTATCATGTTGAATCAAACATTCACCTGGGTTGTTATGGCGCCGAAGTCGCTGGAAGCGCTTCTTGAGTTTGGTTAATGTCTTCACATAAGCTTCAGAATTAATGGTGCTGCCTCTTGGCATCACATCAATGAGTATGACGCCCTCACAGTCCCAAAACACAGTGATCATGACCTTACCGGCGGAAGCAGTTGCTTTGAATTTTTTCATCTGTGGAGATTGAGGATGAAGCCATTTCATCGACTGTTGTTTTGTTTCGGGCTCAAAATGGTGAACCCAGGTTTCATCACCTGTCACAATCCTGGACAAGAACGCTTCCCCCTCATCTTCAAAATGTTTCAGCAACTCAGAAGAAATGTTTTTTCTGAGAGATTTGTGGTCCACCGTAAGACAGCGCGGAACCCATCGTGCACACACTGTTGAGTAATCAAGAGCACAGATGATTGCATCCACACTTCCTTTGCTGATTGACAGCTTCAGCGCCAACTGCCTAGTCGTTATGCGTCAGTCCTCGCAAATGAGCACATCAGCAAGCTGCAACTTGTCAGGTGTGACAGCCGTGGATGGCCACCCCGAATGCTGCAAATCTTGGAGCTCTGCTGAACCGCCTTCTAATGGCCTCACCCTCTGTGCCCAGCGACTAACCGTACTTCTGTCGACTGCAGATTCTCCATAAACTGTACACAAATGTTTGTGAATGTTCCCAACAGTTTCTTTCTCCGCAGTGAGAAATTCAATGACGACACGCTGCTTGTAACGTACATCACTTACAGACGCCATTTCGAAACACTGCTGCAGCTACGCTATCTTTCTGAAGAAACCAAAAATTTGTGTGCGCATTCCTGAAAATTCAAATAATGTATATCTAAAGTTTCGCATTCGTACCATTACTGTAGGCTGAGAAAAAAAATGTGGTGCATTACTTTCTGTGCAACCCTCGTAGGTCCCTGCCGTAAGGAGCTTACAATCTGTGTTGCAGTGGAGAAGAATACAGAGGAGAGATAAAGAAGACATACAGGTAACAAAGATTGAATATGAATCTGTACTTAAGCTTGGAGAAAGAGACTGGTGGTTTAAACCAAACCTTCATACACAAGAAAGGTGGGCATTGTGAAAGGATGTGAAGTGGGAGAGAATGAAGAGGTGTTCCATGTAGTGTTCTGGGAAATAGTTCCAGACATTCTAAGGAGCGACCTGCAGGGCGAAATCAAAGGTCCATCTAATCCCACATCCTCCTTCCCATACTGGCCAACCAGATGCCACCATCATTATAATTTCTCCATAGTAGTTTGATCTGACTGCTTAAAGGATGGTTCTCTAGTCATCTCTCACTCATCCGGTGGTATCTAAATGGATTCACATCTGTTCTTCCTTCTTATATATGTATCCTGAGCCACTCGGCATATCTTCGGCCTTGCAGTTTATGGGTTTCTGAATAGGCAGAGCACATTAAAAGGATAATATATTCATGGTATACTAAAGCTAAAACAGATAGGATTTGTTACAGGGCTTTTTCTTTCCTTTTCAATAGACTCATTTGTATCACACAAAAGAAATTCTTCCCGGAGTATAGGGTGGTTGTCTCCCACATAGCAAAGTTAGTATTATAGCGTACTTAGGTTTATTTATTCCCTCATGTTTGACACTGTGTTCGAGAAGCAATAGCTCTGCTTACATGAATCTCTGGTAATGGATTACCCTGAAAGTGAGTCTGTTTGGCAACTTTTAAATGAAATTTTCAACACGGGAGGTATAAGGTCATCATTTGACATGTATTCTGTTTTAATCTGTAAAACAGTGAAATGTGGGCTGTTATGGTTCCCATCTGTAGCAACACAGTGCAATTTTACTGCTTTGGAATAAATACATTTAAGATTATGCACATTTTTCAGTCAAGCCTGACATCTAACTTCATGAATAAAAAAGACCCTATTAATCATGAATTGATAGAGTCACATACATTGTATTTATCATTCTTCTGAGTGAATGAGTTGTCTTCTGTTAATAATGTTTTGAGCTGCTGAACAGTAATTATACAGTGCAAATAAACCAATTTAATAACAGACATTTTTAGAGCAGCATGTTGTCTGCTATACAGGAAACAAAACTGCCTTCATTTTTTTTTCTGGTGAATACTTCTCTCTGCATTGAAATGTCAATGGCAAATGTTTGTATAGTGACAGTAGCTTGTTTACCAAATAGCATTTTTTAATGGTAGTGCCTAACACAGATCACCACCTTTTTGTATGAACAGAAATGCAGTTTCTCAGCCGAACAATTGCAAGAATCTGAACAATCTAAAAAACCATCAGATGTTTCATGTCAGTCTGCATAGGGTAGCTTCATGATAAAGCTTGTGCCTGACTAATGGGTCTATAAAACTTGGAATTCGTCTCTGAAACATATAAATAAGCCATCATGTTCTGTTTCACAGCTCTGGAAAGTTACTAATTTCTTAAAGATTTTTGAATGTATAAAACCAGATCAAAGATATCTTCTTACTTTGAGTTTGCCCTTGCAATGGGTTATGTATTGTGTATCCATCATCCAGAAACTAATCAATGTTCTAGTGCAGTGGTTCCCAAACTTTTTTGACTGGCAGCTCCCGATTCCCCATTAGATCTACAATCTTATACTCTGTATAAGGCAGTAGGATTTTGGCGAGTATTCCGTGGCTCCCCTGGCTGATTTCTGCAGCTCCCCAAAAAGCCACGGCTCACAGTTTGGGAACCACTGATCCAGTGGTAGGGTTAGGAATAATCCGTTTTAATAATAATCCATTCTGAGTTTTGCCCAGAATGTTGTTATATTTGACTTTCAATCCAAACATTCCACTTTGGGGGGGAGGGGGAAGGAATACAGTTTTGCTCAATAATTTGTCCTTCCAAACTGTTTAGCATCGCTTTTGCTCTTGCCAGCTGCAGGCTGTAATGATGTCGAGGGTAAAGAAAGTGAAACGCTGCCACTGCTGGTCAGAGATGGAGTCACCATGATAGTTTCTACTGCTTCCTCCTCTGTTTCTGGCAGCAGCTGTCATGGATATAATCACGTGGCTCTTTCTGCACAGCCAGTCAGATTTCACTTAGTAAATTGGTTGATTTTTTTTTTTCAAAAACATATTACCCAGCACCTCCCAGTAAAGACTCAGGCAGGGGCATATGGTACAAAGGGCAACTTTATTAACTATTTAATTACACCATAAATTGCAACAGGGCCTAACAACTAGATCGTGTGGGTTCTACATGGGGGAAACGGAGCTGCCCGTCTACCTCCCCCTATAGCAATTTGGGAGACCGCACCCGAATCTGGGCAGCGTCAGTACAAGCCTGCCGCCCCATTCATTGTCACCCCGAAGGGTCAGGGTGGCAGGCTAGCTCAGACCACCCGAGCAAACCCGCGATGTGCCTTTGCCACCAGGCCAAGTTTCGTCCAGCCTGCGTCACCCAGCCGGGAATGCCAACATGACCAAGCGTGGAGTCCACCCGGCCTTTGCCACCCTGTGGTGTACACCGAGATGATCCTTACCTACCCAAAACCCGCACGATACCTGCCTAAAGTGACCAGTGAGACCTATTGACATCTACTCTGCCCCTAACTCCACAGTCTGGGGTAGGTGATAAAACCACCAGCCTTATGCCAATCAGGCTGATGACAAAAAATTCCTAACCGGCCCCAATTGGCGACCAGCTAACCTCAGACTGCCAAAGGGTGGATGGGGGATCGCTGCCTGGTCCCGACTGGGCGGGCTTCCCTGTGCAGCAGCACGTGGCCCCAATCCATTGAGCCCCCAGCCAATAGGCTGCAAGGTTTGGCCCCTCCTGTGCCTCGTGCGGGGGCAGGGCAAATGCCGGTGGCGCGTTAATTCCTCATGCGGGGGCAGGGCAAATGCCGGTGGCGCGTTAATTCCTCATGCGGGGCCAGGGCAAATGCCGGTGGCGCGTTAATTCACGTGCCACTGGAATTCTGTTTACTTTGAAAAATTGTGCTCCATCTTGCTTTTAAAAAAATGCAAATAGGTTAGTAGCACCACATTACTATAAAAGTTTGAAAAACCCAGTCCTAGTACTAGATGGAAAACACAGCAGCAGCAGCAAAGATATAATCACCGGGGGACCAGACAATAAGTTGTATCCAAAAGAAAAAGTTCTGCAAGGGCCCACACGTGGAGCACTTCCCCATGGAGAGCATGGGTCTGGCACCCACTGCTACTCCCCACCACCTCCTGGTAAGCCTCCTCATCGGGCCTTCGTCTCCTGGCTGGCTTAGCAGGCGATGGTGGGGAGTGGTAGCAGCAGGATTTGTAGAAAGGGACTGAAACAAGAAGAGGTTGGTCCACTGATCCCCATTGCCTTGTGGTAAACACAGTGGAGTACAGGTGGCAGCAACAGATAAGCTTCTTTCACTTTCATTCCCTGGTGCTTCTGAGCAATTTGCAGGTTCCCCAGCCTTCATCACAGCACTGGGGGCAGGACACCAGAGAACTATAAAGTGTCATGGGAGTGGGGTGGGGAGGGAGACAATGGTTCAGTGGTTCTGCTGCTCCCCAACAAACACCTGGTCAGTTTTCTCTGAATTACCAGGGGCACTGGGGAGCAGAAGCAGCAGTAAACCCTAATTGCCTCAGGACATGGATGTGAGCTCTTGCATGAGCATGAGCCCATCATAGGTTTCAAGCCATGGTGGGTACACCCAATCTCCTGGATTTATAAGTAGGCTACCTCAGAAAGCTAGATGAACTCCTCGCCACATGATGTGTTGACGGCACCTGGCCTAGATGCCTTTAAAAGGGAATTGGACAAGTTGCTGGAGGAAAAAACCACTGCGGGTTACAAGCCATGATGTGTATGTGCAACCTCCTGGTTTTAGAAATGGGCTATGTCAGATGCAAGGGAGGGCACCAGGATGAGGTCTCTTGTTATCTGGTGTGCTCCCTGGGGCATTTGGTGGGCCGCTGTGAGATACAGGAAGCTGGACTAGATGGGTTTATGGCCTGATCCAGCGGGGCTCTTATGTTCTTATGTTCATGTACCCTCAAGGCCCTTTCAGTGGAGCCACCGCTGCCTTGGTGACAAATAGACCACTTGGCTTTCAATCCAACCACACAATTCCAAGTAAGAGTTGGCACCCACATGCTGTTCCGTGTTTCTGTCTGCTGCTGAAGGAGGCTTTTACAGGCAAGGATAACTTTCTGCTGCTGTGTCAGTCTGTGGGTGGCCACCAGAAGGCACAATCTGAGGCTCCTGACCTTCACTGGCTAACCCTCAGGCGCTGTGGGAACATTTTCACACTTGCCACTTGGAGTGCTCCCTAGCTGTCGCCTGAAAGATCAGGAGAGCAGTTTCTTGCATAGAAACAGTTCTGCAAGAACAACATACTGGCATCTTAAATAAAAGCATCTTGTTAGCTCAGTTTCACTGGACTTTGCCATGATAAGCTCATTCTTGTTTCTTCTGCTGTGTTAATTCTGCAATTCCTGTATTATCGGCTTACTGACATTTCTCTACAGTGAGAAAAACGGGAAAGGGAGATGGATTAGGGGAGTCGCCGTAAAATCAATTAGTTGACCAGCTGAAGCTCTCCATCAGCCCTGAAGGTGTCCTCTGCAAAACTGCTAACCGCGCACCCTGTGCTGAAAGAAGAGTGGCGATACTTTTGTTCCACTCTCTGCCCTTTTTTCAAGGTGCTTAAGGGCACCCAGGCATATCCATGTCTCACTCCTCTCATTCAGATTTGTAACCAAACTCTCTTGCCCCATCATAGAACATGTGCAAAATAGTATTGCAGGCATGGTTAATGGGTGATGTAAAACAGGCAAGCGATACGGATGTTTTTCTTGCTTCCTTGGTCAGCCTTGTAAATCGAGTGCAGCCTGATCCTGTGCATATTTCCTTGAAAGAAGATCCCACTTGAATCAGTGGGATTTACTTCCAAGTTGATGTGTAGAGGATTACAGCCTCACTGTCCATTTGCCTGAACAGCTGGGCTTCCATGTCTGCTGTACAGTATTGTGCTTCATGACTGCCATACTGGAACAGCATCGCAGTGTAGGGCACTGCTCTGGCATTTTGTAGAACCCCAGACACTAGTGCGCTATCCAGTAATTGTCATTTAACACAATTTCAGTGGCACTGGCCAACACCTGAAATTGCAAAGCAGTGGCATGAAAAGCTGTACTATTATATGTCACAGATTTGGGCAGGCAAAGGATAGGGACAGAAATGGATCTATGGACAGAGAAGAATTTTGGAAATAGGAGAAATAATGAGCTTTGAAATAACGAGCTTATAGTGATCGGAGGCAAACATTTGCATTTTGTTTGAAGTAAATAAGTTCAGCCCCATTCTGACTTTCCTTCACTCCTTTTCCTTTCCTTTTTCCCAAATTTCCCTTCCAGCTGCAGTAGCAGTGGGGGCACAAAGAAAAGCCCCTGCTCTTTGCTAGGGTCTAAATCCATACAAGCAGGAACTTCTCAGCAACCCACATAGGTTGTACACCTCCACTTGCTGCTACTGGAAAGAAAATTTGGGGGAAAGGAAGTAAAATGGACAAATGCTCACAAGGGGGCAAAACTGTATGTGATGAGTCATGGAACTCAAAACAGAGTGAGCTAATTCAGGTCTTATTTGAGTTAGCCTGATTGATTCATTTTAGGAGAACCTATTTCAATACAGGCAGGAGAATCTCACTCATTACTATGGAAGACAGACTGTGTGCTGATTTACAGGTCCTTCTAACCCTGCACCATGAACAATGTTGAAACTACATAACTACCTAAAATTATGTTGTAAACAGATATAGCTAGATTTCCAACCAATATTTTGGGTTTGGGTTTCACCACTGTGGGTATTTAGAAAAGTGGCATAAAAATCCTTTAAATAAATAATTAAATATTTTAATCACCCTATGGACCCATCGTCAAATAATATGATGACATCATATCCAGTTCTTGATGCAAACATTCTTCTGACACCCGTTCCAAAACATTCCACGCTCTTCATATTTGCACTTAAGAGTCACACTCAGTGCTAGGTTAAAGCAGCGATTTTCAACTTTTTTTTTCATCTCACAGCACACTGACAAGTTGCTAAAACTGTCAAGGCACACTATCAGTTTTTTGACAATTGACTAGGCACACTAGGCTGCCGGTAGGGGGCTCACATCCCCCAATGGCCCTACTAATAAATAATGTTCCTCCAAACACCCCAAGCACACCTGTGGACTGTTCGTGGCACATCAATGTGCTGTAGAACACATGAAAATCTCTGGGTTAAAGATCTTTGTGTTCAGATAGGTATTTCAGTTAATTTGATGCGCTCCCCCCATTTTTCACCATTTTTCTCTATGCACTTAGTGGGTTTTGTTTTGTTTTTTAATCTTAGCTGACTTGGCATTTTCATTTATGGTTTGAATTTTTGTCATTTATTATTTAATGTTTTACTGGTGTTTGTTTTAATGACCATTGTATTTGTAATATTGTGCAAAACACCTTGAGGGCCCCTTTGGAAATAGAAAAAGGATAAAAATCCATAGATAAGTAATTGAATAAATGATGTGCAGGATTATTATATAGTCTTGTGACATGCAAACTCATGGTAGGTTAACACATGCCTGCTAAATGTTTGTATGCTTTCCCCCCTTCCTGCTGTGCTATTTCCATTTTCAGAAATAAGCATACATGCATGAGAACTATACCATCTCTTTTCTCATGCTTTTGTAGTTCTTTAGTACTGAACCATCTTCACGCTCAAGAGGAAAATATGCAGTCACAGGAATGATTGTTTATGCAGCTTTAAAAATGACAAAACCCATGATGCAGTGAAACTATCTGCTGCCTTTGAAGTGAAGAACTGATCATACTGAATGAACAGATGTGCCACCAGAGTCTACTGAAATGTTAACCGCCAACTATATTTTCTATGAAAATCCATTGCTCCAATGCAGGAAATGAAACTGCAAAGCAAAATTCCTCCATTGGGGTTTGCACATACCTGGTTATAACAAATGTGAAACTGATAGGAAAAAGACCAGGATGGGCTTTCCTCCCATGAGTCACATAGTATGCTAATTTAGCTATATTTCCAAGCCACTTTCTTCCATTGGGTTCTTGACTGTGTTAAGCCTACTTATTTACTAGGACCTATTGGAAAGGAGTTCCTTACAGGTAAATTTATTAAGGGCCCAATCCTATCTGCCTCGCCCCCCCCCCCCGGTGAGCTGCCCTGAAAACAGGCACACTGTATCCAGTGAGAGGGGGATCATGAGGCTTCACAGGGGAAAGGGGATTTAAATCCCCTTACACCTCAGTACACTTCCCACTCCACAATGGGTTTTCTCAGACTTGAGGCAGCTCTTTAGCTGGCTCAGAAAAGAAAGGGAGTAGGGAGTTTGTTCACAGAGGGATTAGGATCCAGTGCATGCATTCACTACTGGATCCACCTCCTCCCGCAGCCTCCTCATCCCCATTACACTCCCTCCCTGTCTCCCCCGCTGCTTACCTTCCTTGGCAGGAGGCCAGTGATCCAACAATGTCCGCAGAACTTTTCCAAAGGCACGTTTGTGCTAACTTTAGAGTCTGGGAGACCAACGCAAGGAGTTGTGCTGGCCTCCCTGCACCAGATCCAGATATGGCGGAGTTAGTTTACATCGACTGAGCTTGGCCGACGGAGGGGTCAGTGGGGCATGGGGAGGGCAGGGAGGAGGTGTTTTGGATGGAGGAGGGTGGGTGGCAGGCGGCCCCAGGGGCGGGCGGGAAGCAGGGCCAGGATCCAGTAGATCTGACCTCTGGCTACTCTAGTCTACTCAGATTTGCACCACCTCCTGAGGTGACTCAGAGCTGAGTAGACCCACTGGGGTCAGTGCTGTGTGACATGGGGTAAGGGGAGAGTTTTCCCCTTGCCTCGGGTTGTGCCGATTCTGGCCCCAAACTTGCGCTGGATGCGGCGCAGGCTGCTGGCTGGCCTGCTCCAGCTCAAGTTAGGATTTCGCCCTTAGATTCTGCTCTTAGAAGAAGATAAAGGGCACATGAAGGACTATCCAAAGCACCATGAAACACTGGACAGATCTAGGCCTCTGCACTGAAGATGCAGCATTATCACAAACACTTAAATACTGTGAGTAGTATCAACAAACAGCAACTAGTGTTGAAAGATTCCCAGCTCCCTTCGTATATTTTTGTGAGTCGATTCACTTCACTGATTTCAATCTGTTTCAATCGAAGAATTCCAGTGTAACCATCCTGTGGATGCGCTGCCGAGCTATTCTCAGAAGTGCTACTTTGGAGTTGCTCTTGTAATCAGGAGCATAGAGAGTTCAATTTTCTTTTCTTTTTCAATTTATATTTTTATTAACGTTTACAGATAAAAAAAAAAATTTCCATTGTGCTTTGCTACACAGGGAAACAATACAGAGCATCAGAACACCACTGATATAAGTTACAGAAATTAGAAAATTGTATTTAATGTTTAATAAAAGTCTTTACCCTCTGTCTTTTTTTATTTTGTGTGCATGTGTGTGCTGCTAATTTTGTCATAAAGCCATATTTCCGCATGAGTCTTGTTCATTATTTAGTAGCTGGAATTTTTGTTTGTCTCCAGTATTTAGCATAAACAAGCTGTCACTATTTATCCTTTGAGGGTTATCCTTTGAGGGTATATTATCTCTAATATCAACTAATTGTATGTATTTATTTCACATTTTTATACCGCCCTTCCTCCAAAGAGCTCAGGGAAGTGTACACAGCTGCTTCCCTCCTTTTGTCCTCACAACAACCTTGTGAGGTAGGTGAGGTTGAGAGAAAGTGACTGGCCCAAAGTCACCCAGGAAGCTTCATGGCTAAGGGGGGATTTGAACCTCGATCTTCCAGGTCTAAGTCCACCTCCCAAACCACTACACCATTCTGGCTCTCTGATCAACACAATAACTGTGAAGGATTCATGCCACAACTTTTTTTTTTTAAACTTTCTTTCAGTCCTTTTTGCTAATGGACTTGTCCATGGTAGGTAAAAGAAATTGCCTTTTTTGTTGACAGTCTTAATGTACAAGTATATAGTTCCATAGTTCTTGTTACAGTTTTTAACATATGGATTATTTATTGTACTTAGAATGTATGAGTAATATACTATCTAGCCATCCTTTTAAAGCAGATTTCTCATATTGATATCCAGTGTCTACTGTTCCAGTTGCAAGCCCAAAATCGTTAGTATAATTTAGAGCTAAGGCATAATGGTTTTCCCTCAGTCTCACCACTCATTTTCAGGTGGTAAAATGGGGGGATTTTGGCAATTTGGGGGGTGAATGAAATTGGTTAAAAGTAGAGGGGTTACCTCTGGTGATGGCAGCCTTGCTCCTCTGGGCTCTGTGTCTTTTTTTCCTTTCCTGCAACCTCTCTCCTAGTGAACCCCAAGAAGTGTTACGAGGTTCTTATTCGGGTCTGGCTGAAACCCTGAATAAGGACGCTGATGTTTTTATCTTAGGGGCTGAGGAAACACTACAACATTTCATTGCTCACCGCTTGTGTCTTAGCATATATGTCCGTGTTTCTGCTTCTCTCCCCCCCATACCCTCTCTTTATGCCTTACTTTCTCTTTTCCCTTCTCTTTTCAAAAAAAAATAAAAATCACAAAGACAATAAAACCACCATTTTAGCAGTTGCAGTTGCATTTTGGCATGACACACCTCGGGTTAGCTTATGACCCAGTCTAGGATTCCAACCCAACACTTGAAGCCCAACAATATAACTGAAGTTTATACATGCGTGACTGAGCATGTTTCATCCCCTCTTCATCTTCATCATCATCATCATCATCATCATCAGATGTTCAGTTTCTTCAGCAAGTAAATATGCTCTGATTTGGAAATTGTCCAACCAAAGAGGGCTGACATCACACCACTCACTTATTCTTGAGTACGTAATAAATTAGCACTTTTCACCTGAGCACCTGGCCAATAAACATGTGAGAGAGATGCTTGGGTTAAACTGGGTCGCTATATTGAAATAACAAGATAATGATCCTGCAGCAGGAAAAAAGAAATCTGAGGGTTCAAACCCCTTCCCCCCAGCAGGCAGGCTGCTAAAAAGGGGGAAATGGTAGAGACCATATCTTCCCTCAGTCAATCATGGACAAGACCACCCTTCCTCATCCCTGTGATCTACCAGGCTAGATCAAGGGATACATCAAGCTTATCACAGACAGCCCTGAAGAGGCAGCTGGACTGCACAGACTCACCCTAACCAGAAAGCAATTGAGGTTGCCTTTGTGGATTTGAGCCAGTGGGCTTGACAGCCTCAGTGAGCCAGTAAGCATCATCTGAGAAGTACTCTGATTTACATTACCTCAGGATGCACACCCAACTCCTGCCAGGGCTGGCCTTAGGACAATTTTGAGCGATTTGGCCAACTACACCTGGAGGGGCCCCACCCTGGGGTGGTGAGTGGAGCACCTGCAGTTGGCACCTTGCTCTGCAGCTGACACTCTGGCCTGGAATCTTTCAAGCTGAGGCATCATGAGGAGCTTCATGAGCTCCATTTTGCAGCTTCAGTTTTGATTGCTGCTTGTAAGATTCTGTCAGCTCCTGTCCCAGACAGCAGGTGCCTTTCCATTTCTCGCCAAGCCAGATAACATTCTCTGTGGCTATTGCCTTTTTCATGTTTTGGGATCCTGTAGGAAAATTTCCGCCACTTTCCATGCAAACCCCAGCCTTCAGCAGATACCAGTGCAGACTTCTGTGCAGCAGAAGCGCTAATCTTGACTGTCTTGTGCCAAAATAATCTACATGGGAAGCAATATAATGCTTGTTTCTGTTGACTCCAAACAAGCTAGTCTCAGCCAAAAAATTTTTTTCAGATGTTGAAAATGTTTAGGAAATATTTAGGATGCCAGCAGGCCACAAGAACAGATCTCAGCCCCTCTTACAGCTCAGAGCATAGGCGCGCCTTGTGTTCTAGTGCTCAAGCCCAGTAGGTGGTGCAGCCACTTTGCCTTATGGGAGTTGGAGGCCAGTTTGTTGGAGCTAGCATCAGTGTCCTGTCCCCCGTGCAGCAGTCTGCTGACCTCTCAGGAAATGGTATGGCTCCAGGCCCCCTCCTCTAGCTCCCGGGCCCCCTTTAAGACCCCAGGCCCGGGGTACAAATTACCCCCTTTACCCCCTCTGCTAGGCCCTGCTCTTAGCCACTAAAACTCCAATGCCAGTCTGGGGTAGATGAAAAAAATTGCAAGTCCAAGGCCAAACTGGGTAGCAGCAAAAAATTCCTACCTGGTTCCCAAAAGGGCAACCAGCTAATCTCAGACTGCATCAGGGAAGAGGGGGAGGGGTTGCCAAACAGAGCAGGACTCAGGTAAGAATGAAAGAACATTGCAAATAATGTACAGTTTGCTCTGCCCCTTGATTCAGGCTCCAATAAGGTGCTGAGGTTTTCCCACCTCTGTTAAGCTTGAAGGAGGGGCTGGGTAAGAATGGCTGATGCGCAAGAGGTACACACCACTCTAATTTTATCCTTATCAAACATGCCTTTATAGCTGAATATGAAAACGAGACTCTTTGGTCTCTCCATATCTTAAATGTGCTGTTCCATATTCAAGTTAAGTCATCTTTTCTCAAGGCCTTCTGGTGACTTTTCATGGAGTTGGCCTCTCATTGTGTTCATCACCTGTTGCGAGCAGAGTTGGAAAAAAAATACATTATTTTAAAAAACGTTTTTGAGCCTTTCGCTCTGCACAGTACTTTACTTTTGGTTGTTTCTCGTATGGGCCGCAGCAGTTGCAAATGCCCGTTGGGAATAAAAGTCATAAATAGTAAAAAGGTATCCAAAATTTTGTAATACCAATATAACCTCTGCAGGTCCACATTGTAATAATTGCAGTGGGCCGGTTTGTTGGAGCCAAGTGCCTCTTGTGTCTTTTAAAAGCACTCCGTCATTCTGCAGAGCTGGCCGACTGGCTAACTTTATCACATGGAGGGGACACAAAGGGACACTCAGCAGAGCATATAGGAGTTGGCTTTGAAATAAAATAGCCCTTTTCAGGGAGAATGATAATGAGCTGCAATTCTATATGCATTAACTTGGGCACATCAATCCTATAGCACTTCCAAGTAAACACGCAGGGGATCAGCTGTTAATGTTGCAGCACGTCAGATTGCATTATACTAGTCCCCAGTTTGTGATGATAAAAACTCGTATTGGGGATCTTGCAGCTGTAATTTCAGTCTTTGGAAACCTTATCCCCAAGTCCTAACCTGCTATTGTCCTTTAAGAGCTTGCTTTCTGAGACTGGGGTTTCATGCACATGATTTGTTTTCATGCTTTGGGCATGCTGTCTGAATCAATGGGCTGCTGGGCAGAAGAGAGACCTGAGGAAACAGAGATAGGAAGCTCATGAATTGTACATTCCCATATATCCAAGCATATATCTGTCTACTGAAAGAGAGAATGGCATTTTAGAAAAGGTCTCATCCGAGGTGCAACAAAATGTCTGAAGTTTATAAGAAGATAAGGAATATAGGCAGCTGCACACATATATGTATTTATTTTGCTTCCTCTTTGTTGCATACATGTACATAACATTTCTGAGCATGCAAGATTTAATGCAGCCATTCACAAAAATCCTACTTTTTTCCACTGCAATCCATTTTTCCTGCTTTTCTCCTTGCCCACCAAAACACACTCAAGAAGAACCAGCAATGAGAACACACTGATGGGAGTTAGCAAAGATTACATTTGCCCTCGTTCCCACCCTAACTGAGGTGTGAGGCCTAAGCATGTCCTCTTTCTTTACTGATTATCCACAGAGAAGGAGTCATGAACAGCATGGCACACACTGTCTAGTGATTTCACATCTCCATGGAAACAGTGTATCAGCACAACTCTTGATGGCCATTATTAAACAAGGACACTGTTATTATCCAATAATAAATAATCTTGCTCTTCAAGATAGCCAGGGCCATCTGTTAGAATGTGAAGTGGGTGTGAATTTGTAATTTAGACATGTTGAGAGGAACATTAGGAGCCTTTCTCTAGATATCACAGCTAGAAGAGCATGATTGCCACATATACATTTGCATTCAGAGCAGATAGGCAGCCCAATTCTCCCCATATCCCCTTGCACTGATGAAGTGGCACCAGCGCGGGCTATACTGCATCCTGAATGGGGATTTAGCAGGTGGGAGGTCTCCTTAGGATAAGGGGACATTTGTCCCCTTGTTCCAGGAAAAACCCTAGGCACCACTTTGGGTCAACTCAGACCTATCTGGTAAAATCACTGGCACAAGTCTGTGTTGACCTGTGTCAACAGATCAGGCCCAGGAAGGGAGATAAGATACTGTGTGGCCCAGAGACACTGATCCCACCCCACCCCCCAGACCTGATCTGCCCACCCTATGCCTGTCACTTCCCTCCCCCACCCCGTTAGACCCCCCCTCCTTACTCTTCGCTCACCCGATCCACCTCCTGAGCTAGATCTACCTGCTCCAGCAGACGCAGCTCCATCCATTGGTGCCAGCAGGCAGGATCTGGCCTTCCTGCTCGTGCAGCTTCTAGGCACACTGTCACACAGTGCTTTATGGCACTTTTCTGACAGCTAGTGCCAGCAGAGTGCAAACTCTACCAGCCTAAGGTAAGCATAGGATTGGGCCATAGCAGTATTGAAGTAGTTGATCATTAAGTGAAAAACATGTGGCCAGTCATTCCGGCCGTCTATACTAGTGGCCAACATTGTGGAAAGCTTATGGAAAATTTGCGTCCTGAGTACACTTCTGTACTGCAGCGAGTCATGGACTCTTCGCTCACAACAGGAGAGGAAACTGGACGCTTTCCACATGCGCTGCCTCCAATGCATTCTCGGCATCACCTGGCAGGACAAAGTTCCAAACAACACAGTCCTGGAACAAGCTGGAATCCCTAGCATGTATGCACTGCTGAAATAGAGACGCCTGCGTTGGCTCGGTCATGTCGTGAGAATGGATGATGGCCGGATCCCAAAGGATCTCCTCTATGGAGAACTCGTGCAAGGAAAGCACCCTACAGGTAGACCACAGCTGCAATACAAGGACATCTGCAAGAGGGATCTGAAGGCCTTAGGAGTGGACCTCAACACGTGCGAAACCCTGGCCTCTGAGCGGCCCGCTTGGAGGTAGGCTGTGCAGCATGGCCTTTCCCAATTTGAAGAGACACTTGGCCAACAGGCTGAGGCAAGGAGGCAAAGAAGGAAGGCCCATAGCCAGGGAGACAGACCCGGAAACCCCGCTTCACTTCAATGAACAATCTTGTTACATAGATGTTCGCTGGTAATCTGTACATTCAAAGAAAGCTATAAAAGTCATTTATTCCTCCATAAGTTTATGAGACATGTTTATAGCCACGAATCAAAGGCTATGAACACTTTTCTGATTTGTCCCTATTTTCTCTTATCTTAATCTGTCACAAAGCTGTCAGCTCATACTGCTCTTAAACATATGCCAAAAAAAAAAACCAAAAAAAAAACCAAACAAAAAAAACACCAGACAGAGCATTCATGTTGCGGAAATCTTACCTTTTTCATTTTCATGTTTTTAACATTATTTTAACTGGCGTTTTTACAAGATACAAAGACAAAATGAACACATAACAGTAAGATCTCTGCAGAAATATAAAGCTTAGCTACAGGAAATGAAGCTTACCAGGTACATTACAAATGAAGGTGTAAGCTAGCCATCTTGCTAGTAATATTTTCCATAATCTAGGGCAGCCAGTTTCAACCACTATGCCGTGGCACACTGGTGTGCCGTAAATGGTCCCCAGGTGTGCTGCGGGAATTTGAGAGAGGGTCATTTATCAATAGGACCATTAGGGAATGTGAGCCCCCATTGACAGCACAGTGTGCCTTGTCAATTGTCAAAAAGCTGATGGTGTGCCTTGACCATTTTAGTGCCTTACCAGTGTGCCACGAGATGAAAAAGGTTGAAAATCACTGATCTAGGGTCTAGACATAGACTAGTCCAAATACACAATCTTTCCGCCCCTCACTGGAGATTGCTGGCTTGCAACCAATGTATTTTCTGCAAGCGGAGGCATGGTCCAACCTTGTTTGTTTGTTTGCTCTGTATGTTTTTAATAGGAAATGAACAAGCACAGGAAGGTCAGAGAACTTCTGTGCAATAGATTGTCAATAGACTGTATGTCCTCTTTCATTTTCTGAGTATTTCTCTTTTTCTTTCTGTCCTGTAAAGTTAAATTAGTTTCCCCTTTCTCCTATTACATTTGACTTCTACATCCCTCCTGTAAGAGGAATTTCTATTTCAATGGCTATTGTAATTGAAGGAAACTAAATGAGCCCCTACTATCCCATTTGTCTTTAAGGCAAGATAACCACTTATGCAAGTTTCACTCCAATTTTGGTCACTGAAGCATTTTACTGGTTCTGATTAGTCCCACAGAGTGGGAGCATCATCATCTTGTCAGTTCAGAAGAGTCATTAAACTTGGGTATGCTGTGGTGATGCATGAGCTGGGGATATGTAAATTCCCTGGTAGTAGGTACATTCTTCATCCTGTCAATTTGCTGCTACCTGCTGTTAACTCTCTCTGCAGCAGGTAAAGGAGAAAAAATAAATATATAAATGCAAAGGGCTGCTTCAAAGCCTTCATTAAGAGTCTCCTTTGTTTTGTATTTTTCAAAAGTCCTTTTTTGTGGAAAAAAAATGTGGAGACTAATGAAGGAATATAATATGTTAAATGTACAGTATGCTGCTGTTCACCTTTTTGAATGTTCACTGGAAGAAGGAGAAGCTGACTTCATTCCAGATTGCCTCAATATGGAAATATTTTTTTATTACTCTTCTTCTTTTCCTTCCAAAATTATTTTTTTTTAATTTGTGTAGCTAGTGCTCATGGCACAAAATTGGTGATCTAACCTGATTCTGACCTGGGAAACATTACAGGGGTAATCATCACATATGTTCAAACAGTTCTGGCCAATTAATTCTGAACACAGAGATGTAGAGAAGCCAAAGGGGTCTCCCTTTCCTGGTTCATCTGTTTTCTCTGAGCAAACACATTTATTGCAGTAAATTTAAGGACAACGCTATTTTTCATCATCATTTCAGTTCCCTGAGGAAGCTTCTGTCAGTACAGAAAGAAAAGGGAAGGGACACTTAACTGTTTTATATTTCTTTGACAGACAATAAACTTCATTGAGGAGAAAAATATGTAAAACACAGTTTCATATTTATTATGCACCAATTCAAATGCCACAAAGGACTGAGAATATTCAAACATACCAGTATCATCAAAAATACATTAAAAAGAGACCTCAGAGACATGCATTATGTCTTTTCATTAAAAGCACCTTAAAAATAAAATTTCAGTTTCTTATATCCCCAAATTTTCACCAGGATTGCTCTGATTTTTGAATGCTGTCAGAATAAATAAGGATACATATCAAGGAGCATATAGGGGGGAAAAATACCAACTACATATGCATGGAATGGTTGGTTATGAACGAGGAAAGATATCTTGAGACCATATTGGATAGCTCAATGAAAAGCTAACTCAGCGTGCAGCAGCAATGAACAAGGCAAATTTCACATTAGGAATCATTTGGGAAGAGATAAAGAATAAGATGACCAATATTATCATGACCTCAGGGCCTAGGAGAGGGGGGTAAAGGGGATAATTTGTACCTGGGCCCAGGGTCAGAAAGGGGGCCCAGGAGCCCAAGCAGGGGGCCCAGAAATTTTGTGCGATTTCCCAATATCACCCAGTCTCATTGCCCACATGGGATGCTGGGGGCAAATACTGTGGCCACATGGCAGTGACAACTGTCACAAGCCATGCACTCCAGACCCAGAAATGAAAACATTCCTTAACAGTTTCACACCTGGGAGGAAACGGACTTGCTGCAGTAGCTCTTTGGCTTGTGGATCTGCTTACCACGAAGTAGTGTAGAGGAACTCAATGACCCAGCTGTGGCACTGCAGCTGCTGCAGAAGTCGGTTTTGGTGTACACAGGACACTTTCTATTCTAGTGTGAGCCTAAATACAATGATACTAATTTCCTGCAATGATTTTATCAAATATAGATTTGAAAGATTTTAGAGAGAATTAGGAGTGTGTTTGGTTTTCCATATTACTGTATCTAGCTGCCAAAGCTGGGCAGGTAGGTAGACCTGAGCTCTGCAATGGGAAGACTGGTAGAGCTGGGCTCCAAAGACCATTCCGGTTATTGCCACTTTCCCCCTGCCTGTTTTGCATCCCCTTCTTTAGGAAGGGTCCCAAAAGAAACTTTGAACCCCCTGATAAAATTCCTCTCAGAGACCCTGCATGACCTTATATCAAGCCATAGTGTGACCACATTTGGAATACTATGGGCCAATGGTTCTCACATATTTGGCACTGGGCCCAGCTTTTTAGAATGAGAATCTGTCAGGATCCACCGGAAGTGATGTCATGACTGGAAGTGACATCATCAAGCAGGAAAATTTTTAATAATTCTAGGCTGCAATCCTACCCCACTTACCCAGGAGTAAGTCCCATTTACTATCATTGTTGAAAGAATATACATAGTCGCTTGTTAAAATATAGGTCTGTAACATTTTTCCAAATGCAGTCACGTACCATGGGAACATCAAGTCTAATATATTAAAAATAAAACATTGAAATGAATAGGGACCCAACTGAAATTGGCTCACGATCTACCTAGTGGGTCCCGACCCACAGTTTGAGAAACACTGCTATGGGCAATTCTGGTCTTCACACGTTGGTTCCCCCACACTGAAAAATATGCTAAAGAGAATAACCAAAATGATCAGAAGGATGGAGTTACCTTCCTTACATGATAAGGCTCTAAAATTTGGAGCTTTTTAGCTTGGAAAACACAATGGAACTTAGTTCTGAGAAAACCTGCATAGATTTATAAAATTATGTATGGTATGTAGAGAGTGGAGAGAATTTTTTTTCTCCCTCTCACAATATTAAAACTAGGTGTCATTCAATGAAGATAACTGGTGGGAGGTTTTTGATGGACAAAACAAGGTTCTTCTTCATACAGCACATAGTTAGTCTGTGGCAATTTCCCACAAAATGATGAAGATGGGCGCTAGTTTAGATAGCTTTCAAAGGGGATTGGACACATTCATGGAGGGCAGATCTATCAATGGCTACTATAGTGACAATGATGCACTACCTCAAGATTAAGCAGCAGTATGCCTCTGAATGCCAGCTGCAAGGAAGCAGTGAGAGGCATGTCTTCTGTCCTGCTTGTGGCTTCTCAGTGGCAGCTCATGGGCCGGTGTGGGAAACAGGATGCTGGAGGGACCATTCACCTGATCCAGCAGGGCTTTTCTTCTATTCTGCTATATAAACCGCTTACTGAACTACTTTTTTGTTGTTGTTGAAAAGCAGTTTATAAATTTACATATAAATATTATTAATAATAATAATTTTCAAAAGTATAAATCCAAAAAGTATGCTTTCTTGTTCTGTTTTGTTTTAGCCTAGGGTTCCCTTTCTCCTGCAGAATCCTTTCACAGAAGGACGTTCCTTCTGCAGGAGAGATAAAACTTTTGGATACAACATCTTCCCCCCCCCCCCACACACACACAAAAAGAAAAAAAAGCTCTAGGAACAGAGTTGGCAACTCTACGCTCACCGCTGTGCTCCATGGTGCGTAAAACTTACATGCCACTTGTGAGACGCCACTAATATAGCAAAAGTCTCTTTCACTGATGCAGGCAAGATCAGCCATCATGGTCTCATCATCACATTTTCCTGTAAGTTCATCTCTATACACAGGATGTGGAGGAATGTCATCTTCTCACTTTACAGCCAGCTTCGTGATGGCATATTCTTTTGACTGCTGGAGTAGTTTGGTCTGTCGGCAAACCTCCAGAGTTTTAGGCACAGCTTGTTTGGGGTTTTGTTTTTACCTGCAGGCAGAAATACTGCAGCTCTGTGAACAGAGCCATGCCAGCTGTAAGCGCAAAAGAAGCTACGAGTGCAGCAAAGGGTACAATGTTGATAACAAAACGGATCACACTTGACTGTCAGAGCAGTGCGCTATGCAAAGTAATACTACACTTGTAAATATGCATTACGCTTCACTGTGTGAGAATTCAATTGGACTCCAGTGAAATGAAAATATACCCCATGTCAGCTTACGGAATCACCTCTGCCAAGATTTTAGGATAACAGTCTTGTAAATGATTGGAGGTTGTGTTCATCACTCAGTGAAAATTATATGAATATGCCCTTGTGAATGGTGAGATCGTGGATATTAATAAAAAGCAGGAGCCATTCAATCCCATACACCCAAAGTCCTCCTTCCTACATTGATGGCGGTATTATAGACACTCTTAAGGAGCTGAGCTGCTCCTTATCTTCCCACAAGCCTTTAACTGGATGCACTGTCATTGCACTCGCTGCACTGAAATACAAGCCTTGCAATTTCCTCTGTGCCTTGCTTTCATATAGCTAGTGGTCTTCTCCTCTCTAGTCACACTGCTGGCAGGCTACTCCCACAAAAAAAAAAACCTCTGCTTGTGAATGCATATGTCAGGGGTCCCCAAACCTGCTTAATGGAAGAACCACATATGATAAAATTCAGATATTTGAGAGCTGCAAAAGAGATGCTTGAGAGCTGCAGTATTTGAGAAGCATTTAAATTCTTAAATATGTGTACACACCATGAACATTAAGCTCACATTTTAATCCAGTGGGTGCTCCGTTTATGCCTGGTAAATAATTATAGAGCTTGAGAAATTCTTATTTATTTTTTATATTAATTGTGATGGGAAAAGGAGCTCAGCCAACATATTTCTGAGACCCTCACATTATATGTCAAAGAGCCGCATGTGGCTTCCGAGTCATGGTCTGGCCACCCCTGGAATATGTGCTTAATCTTCCATCATGTTAGGCCTTATTCCCCAGTCCACACTGATGTCACAGTATTGAGTGGATTTGTAGGGCTGCTCCTGAGTAGATCACACAGTTTCACCTCCTGTAGGTACAAGGTGTGTGAGCAGAGGAGTATTCCCCATAATTGACTGTTGGTTCCACATGTTAAAGTTTGAAAACATACTCCCATGATCATGGGGTGCACCATGTTAAGATATTATGGGCCCAATCCTATCCAACTTTCCAGCACTGGTGCAGCCACCATGCAGCCCTGAGGTAAGGGAACATATATTCCCTTACCTCGAGGAGACCTCTGAGACTGCCTCCTTGCTACAGGATTTAGTGCATGCGCCATTGGCACAGCTGCACCAGCACTGGAAAATTGGATAGGATTGGGTCCTTAGTCTTCTGTGCCTACGTCGTCACCTTGTAACATACAGGTTCAACCTTGTTATACACAGATTTTTTATACACGGATTTGACTCAACAGGAACGGCCACTGCAAATGAGAAGGAATGTGCTGATCACTGGAGAAGGGGAAAAATGCATCCCTTTAAAATGCTTTTCTTACTGTTGTAGAGATTTTTATCTCAAAAGGCTGAGAAGGGCCCTTTAAATTAAAGGAAAACAGTCCTTTACAATAGTTAGAGAAAGGGCAGCCAGCTGACAATCCACCAATCATTCTCTCTCCAAGCGACCCCCTCTGCACACATGAAAGAAAGATAATCCTTTCTAAGGGCCTAGAGAGAGACTGATTGTTGGATTGTCATCTTAATGACTCTTTCGTAACATCACAAAGGTCAGCAAGGCTGTTTTTAAATCACCTGAGCAACAGGACTTTGTCTTTTAAATTGATTTGCTATAGTGTGATTTTTGCTGTCCACATGAGTTCTGGGACCGGAACTCACACGAATAATGAGACTCAACCTGTAATCTTACAAATACGTCTCATTTTTTCTCAAGATTGCTGAGCCATCTTAGATGCAACTGTAGCTTTGAATCCTATGAGAGTTATAGGGCACAATCCAGAGTCAACCCTCGGCTGGTGCAAGTTCCTTGCGCTGGCCAAAGTGTGTTGTGAAAGTACCATAAAGCACTTTCGCACCACTATCTGGGAAGGGAAATTGGCGCACGGACATGCACCAGCCTTCAGACACCAGCCCAAGCCTCGTGGGACTAGCAGAAAAGGTAAGCCTGTGCCGGCCGAGTCAGGGGGGAATGGTGAGGGCAAGGAGGAGGTGTTTTGCAGCAGGGAGGGCAGGCAGTGGGTGGGCCTGTGGGTGGGTGGCAGGTGAGTGGAGCTGGGCCAGGATCTGGCATTTGTGCCAGATCCTAACTGGTTTCAGGCAGCCCAGAGCAGCTCCAGGCTGCTCGGGTCTTTGCCACCTCTTTAGGTGGCAGATCTGAGTAGCAGATCTGAGTAGCCCCATTGGGGCTTCTGCAGCATGACATGGGGTAAGGGGAAGCGATTCCCCTTCCTCTGGGCTGTGCCACCTTTGGCCCCCAAACCTGCTCTGAATGCAGGGCAGGTTAGGATTGGGCTGATAGTTTATTTTGTGCAAGCATTAATTCAAAGCATTTCTTCATCTCTGTATACTGAGTCCTAGCAACAGTATACTCAGCAATAATGGGTTGAATAAACTCACCTCAACTGGGTTGAGGTGTCAGCATAAAATTTCTGAAGGACTACTTTACCCATCTTTAGAAAGCTTGTTCCTTTCTGTGTAATATGGGTGGCAGTCCCTTTGTCCTCAATTTGCACACAAGCAGCTGCACTGCCCATGGACTTTGCCATTTTCAAATAAGGTCATAGAAAAAAATGTGACTGTACCATTAGCATCACAAATGTTTCATAAATGTTATTTTTTAAAAAAAGCTCCTTTCAAACTTAACAATACTTTGGGGCATCCCTGCCTCAAATCTTATTTGGTGTATCCATTGGTCTATCCTTGGGACCACTTACTACACTACTGCCTAGTTAATAAGAATTCCCAGCACCCTTACTTAATTACAGTCTTTGGGGAAGGTAATGAGTTAAACTGGTATAAAACCAATGCTCGTTTGTGGAGTCTGTAAAGCAAAGGCTATATATAGCAATCCTATACTCATGTACCTGGGAATAAGCCCTATTAGACACAATGGGGCTTACATCTGAGTAGGCATGCATGGGCTTGCTCTGTAAGGGCCCAATCCTATCCAACTTTCCAATGCTGGTGTAGCCACAATGCAAGCCTGAGGTAAGGGAACAAACATTGCCTTACCTTGAGGAGGCCTCTATGACTGCCTTCCTACTGCAGGATGAAATGCACACTCCATTGGTATGGCTGCATTGGTGCTAGAAAGTTGGATAGGATTGAGCCCTAAGGATCCAATCCTAGTCCTTGCACACTGGTTCACTGCCGGCGTGCACTGTCGCAAATGTGCCATAAGGCACATTTGTGGGCCCTTGCAGTGATACTCTACTAGTGGTCACATAGTGGTTGCATGGACTATTGAGCAGTGGAGAGGTAGGTGGGGGCATGGGGGGAGGTGGAGAGGAGGTGTTCGGGGCAGGGGGAGGTAGAGGGAGGGCAGGGAGGAGGTGTGCTAGGAGAAGGGAGCAGGGCTAGAGGGAGACAGACCGGTAGCCCCATTGTGGAGCTACTGGCTTTATCTGGGGAAGGGGACAAAAATCCCCTTTTCCCGAGGAGGAGGCGGCGGCTTCCTGGAGTGCACAGTATGCAGCAGTAGCCATTTTCAGTGCTTCTGCAGCCCCATGCGCCAGACAGCTCAGGATTGGGTTGTAAGGCTCTTTATCAAGAGTCTTGACTAGCATCCCAGCAATCTGGGAAGCATACCCACTCCAGGTATCCCAGTGAAGGTGACTGAATTAAGATATCCTTATTTCTGAGAGTCACTTCCTGTCCTATAGCTTTCAATGCCCTGTGCTCCAGTGTAAAAAGGTTTACATTCTAAAGAAAGAAAGTGGTAAGAAGCTCACACAAGAGAAATTCCCCATCACAGTCTCTAAAAAATCTCTAAATCTCTGGGCTCTCTAAAAATCTGTTCCTGAGGGTTGAGAGATCTTCTGGATCAGGACTGAAAGGTCCATGGAGGCTCCCAGCAAGAGAAAAGCATCGAAAATCCCCCATGAACAAACGGAAGTGACTTAGATTTGCATAAAAGGCACATAGGAGACAACATGTGGAGGTGATTTAACGACAAAGAGCACACTCTACTGACTTTGTCACAGTGCTTTTTTGTAATCTTGTAGGAGCTTTCTTTTTTTAGTTCTAAATGATCCCATACCTTTTATAGAGAACAGAAGTTAGGGACTAGATCCACAACAAAGATCACTTGGATTTAAAATATTTTAGTCACTGCTAATTTCAAAAGGGCTCTGAGTGCTGTGACAAAATTATAGTAATTAGGCACAGACTCGTCTACTGCATGGTGCAAATGCGTTCCCCTTTCAGATGTGTTTGCAAGGGTGCAAGTCCAGTCTTTTATGGCTTCAGCTGTACAGAGATATATGAACTGTAGTTGTGTGGAGATGTATAATCTATATTCAGCGCTGTTGGTTTTACATCATCTGTGTGCATGAGTCCATGAAGAATAGTGCTTATGTACTGCAGTATTAAGGCCTACAGCAAATACAGGAGTTATTGTATTTATGGGGCTTGCACTCAATGTGGTTGTATGCATATTTACTATAAGTAATTCCTATTCAATCGGACTGACCTTCAAGTAATCGTGCATGGAATTTAGTATGATTCAAAAAATGGTATGTTTTTATAGATTTCTTGTTAATGACATGGGATATGGTTTTGATAAGGAAAATCAGGATATAGATTTATGAAATAAATATGATAAAACAAACATTTGCACCAGTGCCATTGTCTGCATTGGCAGCAAAATGCCCAATTTAGTTGACACATTGATTTCAATGGAAGAAAACTACACATGTTCAACTCTGCCATTCAAATGAATGGAGTTTAACAGTGTTTAGCATGGGCTGGATCAAGCCTATTATGTTTCAAGACTTTGCAGTGATATAACACTTGAATGGACACTTCCAAAGAACTTGCAGTACAGAGAACCTCGGGCTAGAGCAGGTGTGTCAAACTCGTTTCATACCGAATAGCCGAATAGCATTAGTGATACCTGCTAAGGGCCGGAAGTTATGCCATTAGGCAAGAAGTGATGTCATTAAACAGGTCATAACCAAAAATAAGCACTTTTTCTCACTTAGGAACTCATTAGCTGCAAATGACAGAAGAGAAAATATGCAAATCTTAATCATATTTCAAGATATTGGAGAGTCCAATTTTCATGTGGGTTGCCCTTTCAGCAGTAACACCTCAGCACTACTCAGCAGCTGAAGGCCAGATAAAAAGCTTCCGCGGGCCGCATCCAGCTCTTGGGCCTTATGTTTGACACCCCTGGGCTAGAGCCTAAACTGTGCTATTTGATCAAGAATATAATGAGAATATCAGAAGCGCTACATAAACAAGCTGGCATAAGTCTGAGGAGTCTGGGGGTTATGTCAGACCAAGAAAATGGAGATAGGATCTTGGTGTGCACTGCTGCCATCAAGATCTTCCCCCTCCTGCCCTGAACCACCCCTGGTTCTTTCTGCTCCTCATCCCAATCCTCCCCCAAACCAGCTTGCTTGCTTTCTTTCTTTCTTTCTTTCTTTCTTTCTTTCTTTTGAAGGTAAGCTCTTGTCTGTTTTCTGTCTGACACAGGACTTCTTCCTAACCTTTCCACTCTACTCTTCTCAGTCATTCCTTCAACCTTCAACCTTCCACTTCTGATCAATATTGCCCTGTAATTCCTATGCTGCTTCGCACATGCATATGCATTGGTCATTGACTTTAGCAACCAATAAGTAGTTGCATGAGTGAATTAGTGTTCACAGATGAATCCCAACAATAGAACTTTCATATCATCTATTCTAGTGTCTTTCCAAACACAATACTATTAGGCAGAGGAAGGTCAGCTGATGGTCATCGAATGATGAGTTAGCAAAGGAAGAAAATGCATGTGTGAATCAGTCATATATTGAGTCTGTTGTGAAACTGCCTAAATAATCATTGGTGTTATATACATTCTAAATTGTAGCAACCGTTATACAGTATTGCTTCTGTATATGTTTCACATAATAATGGATAATGACTATGGCTATGATGGAGAAGAATGGGCTGGATAGGGCTGAAAAACTAAATTCAGACAAGTCAGAGAAGCTATTGGCAGGTGTCTGACTTAGCAGGGAGGTGATAATCACTTTGTGTCAGAGACTGCTGCACCCCTTCCTCCCCGAAACAGACTCATGACTTGCTGTTGAATTCAATCTTGGTTATGGATGCCCAAGTGACAACCATACAGCAGCATAGCCAGGGGCAGTGCCACCTGGGGTGATAATAGCAAGACATCACGCAATGCTGTGATGTCATTTCTGGGATTGGAAGAGAGTGGCAGTGGCTTCACAATGTGGCTACCTCCACCACCACCCTGTTCCTTCTCCAGGAGCTTCCTGGCCGACTTTTGGCTTTCTCCGAGCGCAGTGCTTGGAGGTGTGCAGCTGGGAAGCTGCTGCTCAGTGACACACCTCTTCAAGTGGTGCCCGGGACACATACCCTACTTGCCATACTTTAGATTCACCACTGCAACTACAGCAAGAAGAACAATTTACCCATTTCAGTTGGTGTTCAGTGCTATTCATTTCTACATGTTCCTTCCTATGACCCCATCGAAGGGAATGCATGAATACATTGTAATGCAATCATTCATTCAGAAAAGTATAAGCTTGTATGTTTTCTTTGTTTCAAGGTTTCTAATTATGGGAGATGCTTCAGATAACATATTTCTGTTTCTGGAAGGTTGTCTAAAATAACGGCTATCCTTAATTATGCAAACTAACTCCCAATGCTGCCTCCATGGAACAGGATATCCTGCTGAGCCATATATATGGGCAAAAGAGCCCATAGGAGGAAAATGTGGCCTAGAAACCACAAAATAATGGGGGGGGGGGAGTAAGAACTGATAGAATTAGCAAAATTATTTAAATTGATTATTAAACAGTAGGAAGCTGACATTGCATTGAATTGGAAAACATATTTAAAATCTCAAAAGATAGCAGAAAGAAGCCTGGGTAGTTCATTATCTCGGTGAAAAATTCCCACAGGGAGCAATATATTGGCTTCTTTCTTTCCGTTCTATGGAATAAATATGCATAATTTAATCCAGTGAATATTTCATTTCAATTTAATTATTTGCATGAGGCTTCTTTGTATGACTTCTCCTAGTTTCTCCTCCTAATCATAGTATAGAGGCTCACTAATGTCAAAATCCTTAATGTGGTGAGCCTTGGGCAGAGGTTATACTGTATGTCACCCAAAAGCTAAAGTGGGGCAATGCCTTTATTAGGACCAAGTCAAATGTCACAAAGTATTGTAACGAGCAAGGTTTTGAACATTATTATTATTATTATTATTATTATTATTATTATTATTATTATTATTATTATTATTATTATTATTATTATTATTACCCCGCCTTTCTCCCCGGAGGGATTCAAGGCATCTTACAACAAAGGTTAAAACAAATTAAAAAACATAATTTAAAAACAGATAAATCAGATAAACAGATAAAAGCATATTAACAACAGATAAAACAGATAAAAGCATATTAACAACATATCATAAAAACAGTAGTCAGATAAAAAGTAGTCAGGTAAAAGAGCATAGAGTAGCAAATCATAAAAGGATCAGGCCTGTAACCAGGTTTTAAAAAAGATATTAAGAGATGTTAAAAAGATGTTAAAAAGGCCAGGAACTCAGAAGGCTTGTCTAAACAGAAGGGTCTTCAGGCCTCACCAAAAAGTTTCAAGAGAGGGAGCAGTTCTTAAGTCAAGGGGAAGGGAATTCCATAGTGTTGGTGCCACTACTGAGAAGGCCCTATTTTTTGCTGCCACCCCACGTACCTCCCTAGGCAGCGGCACTTGTAAAAAGGCCTTCTCTGGTGACCTAAGAGGATGAGCTTCCTGAATGCTTAGGCTACACATAAAGTAAAACAACAGGTGGAGGTAGACATAGTTATGCATGATGAAAAAGGGTGCCAGTTGTACAGTTTGTAAATCTAGAAATTGAGTGCAGGAGGCTGAATTTGCTTCTGCAGATCTTCCTCGTGGTTTTGCTTAACATCCAGCCAGAAGAAGAGTTCTGGACAACTCAGAAGCTTGCTCATGACCTTTTGATGTTTTGGGGCTTAATCTTATCCAACTTTCCAGCCATGCCATGGGATGCATGCTGCATCCTGCAGTGAGGAGGTCACAGAGCCCTCCTCAAGTTAAAGGAACAACAGTTCCCTTAACTCAGGGCTACACTGCAGCTGCATTAGCACTGGAAAGTTGGATAGGATTGGGCCCTAGTTGGCCCTGGTTGATATTTTCCTAGGTGGATTTTTGTGTGTGCATGTAATGGGCCAACATGACTCACCACAATTTTGAACCGAATCCAGTGGGCCTGAAAACTCTGAATAGTATGAAATGGGCAAGGGATACTTGCAGTAAATGGTATGCTGTTTAAAAGGAGATGGGAAAGTCTTCCTGTTTCTTACAGTCCAACCCAAGATATTCTGGTGCCTGAAGCAAAGGATGAGATGGAGCCCCTGCCCTCATTATAAAAAAACAACACTAAAAAAATAAAAGCCAACAGGTTTTTGTTTTTTTTAAAACACAAGAATAGTTCAGACTTTTGCATATTGCTCCCAGTTCAGAAGCTCGGCTCCGCAGACCCGCCTCTCCCCTGCCTCCGGGAACGCCCCCACACGCCCCCAACCACACCCCCATTTCCCGTTCCACAGCCCGGCAGTCACAGAGACCGCCGAGCTGTGGAACACAGGCACCTGCCGCGCACTGGCTCACTGGCACACTGCCGCGCACCGGCTGGAGCTGAGCCAGCTCCGACAGGAGCCCGGCGGTAAGCCCCACAAACGTGCCTTATGGCACGTTTGCGACTGTGGTCCGCACCGTGGAGGCACGGCACAGACCACAGGATTGGACTCTCAGTCATTTCTGCCCAACACTGCATATATGCAATGGAGACCAAATGTGTACACCTGTGAGCCGGGCAAAAATGGATTAACCCACATGTAGTTTTCATAATCTACAATGAAACGTGAGTCAATACGCTCACCTAGCTCAGTGTTTCTCAACCAGTGGTACTTGAGGTGGTGTTTCTGGTGGTATTTGTTGGACCACTGGACATCAGCTGCCTAGCAGTGAGACAAGCAACATGATGCGACAAACACCAGTAGGAGGCTTGGCTTGATGGGCAGAGATCCAAAGCATGCTTTTCACGTAGTCTAAAAAGCCCTCCTGTCCACCCTGAGCCTCTTAACTGGTGTTTGTTATGTATCATCTGGCTTCTCAACCCAGACATAACTGGTAATGACATCATCACCAGTTACTTCTGGAGATACTTCCAACAGGTGAATCACATGAAGTGGTGATAAACATTAAAAAAAGTGGGGGATAAACATTAAAAAAAAACAAAAAAACACTGTCCTAGCTGTATAGTTTTCTCTTGCCTAGTTCAGACTTAATGAGTGAATTCACATCGACGGATCCAGCACGAGCTTTGTGGTAGTTCCGTCTCTTCAGCCTGTCTCTCTCCTCTCTCGTGTAACTTCTCCCCATCTCTCACCACAAGTCAGTCATGGGCATTACGTGTCATTATTTCAACCTGGACTGAAAATGAAATTGAGTACATTCCAGGGTTGCCCGATCAGCCAGCTGGAGAAAGGCAATTACCTTTAATGCTCCTGTTGGAATGGAAGAAAAGGCAGCCACTGCTCCTCCTGCCTGTTGCCTCTCTGACGGTCACTCTCCTGCCCCCAACCCCTGCCCCCAACCTTATATACTTAATCCCTGTATCAGCTAAATCATTGTCTGCGGCTGAAAGGTGATCTAGGTGAGTGGGGCAGATGCTTCTGAAAAAGCTTTGTGCAAATGTGTTTTGCAAAAGAGAGAGATGAAGTTTTTCTTTTTCTTTAGGCAGGGAGTACCTGGAGGAGCAGAGATGGCAAGTGCTTTTACACTGCTTATGTCTTAACAAACGTATGTTTGTCACCACTGTTATTGTCTCAATGGAATGAGTGCTCAAGATGCTGGTCTGGCATAGTTTTAACATTCCCTATCATAAAAACATTTCTTGTGCAAACATCAACATCTAAGTACTTCTCATGGTTTGGGAGTTGTACTTAGACCTGGAAGATTCAGGTTCAAATCCCTGCTCAGCCATGAAGCTTCCTGCATGACTGTGGGCTAGTCACTACCTCACAGGGTTGTTGTGAGCACAAAAGGAGGGAAAGAACCATGTACACCACCCTGAGCTCCTTGGAGAAAGGGTGCTATAAAAATGTGAACATAAAATAAAAATTAAAAAATATCCATTAGCTCTCCAGAAAGGCCCGTATCAATTATATGACAGATTATTATATGATTATTATAATTACATGACAGATGTGTTGAGTCAAGATTTGCTCTCAGGACAAGGATTTGCAGGTCTAAGGACAGCAAATGAATGACATCTTAATCCTTTTGTGCCAGCTTTATTTTCTGTTTCCATCAGAGACAATGGAGATGGCCCTTTAGAGCAGTGGTTCTCACACATTTCGCACTAGGACCCACTTTTTAGAATGAGAAACTGTCAGGACCCACCAGAAGTGGGCAGGAGGTCTGGTCTAGAGGGTAGAGCCTCCATTTGCCTGAAGATAACATCCACAGGTCGCCAGTTCGAGGCCACCGGCACCGTGAATGGTGAGACCTTGAAGCAGCTGACAAGCTGAGCCGAGTTATTCCATCTGCTCTGAGCGTGGGAGGATGGAGCCAGAATGTGAAACCAGATCAGAAAGAAACATCTGAAAGTTGTGGTTCTTGAAAGATAGAACCTTCTTTCAATTGTAAAAATCCCTAAGGGATACTATGCTAGTGTCAAGTCTAATATATTAAAAATAAAATATGAAATGAATGGGGACCCACCTGAAATTGGCTTGCGACCCACCTAGAAGGTTCCAACCCACAGTCTGAGAAACACTGCATCAGATATCCTAAGCATGCCGACCTTGGTTTCAGTAGATCACCCCTGCCTTGTACAGAATCAGAAAGAAGTTCAGATTGGAGGAGTCTTCTCCTTATCCATTCATACCCCAGGTGTTCTAGGTCTAAGGATTTTCCTGCATCTTGTACAGACCAGACAGTGTATGGCAGAGGATTTTAACTAGCTTGTGCCACTCGCAACAGTCTTCAAAGATGATAGTGAGTGTAAATTGGTATGTGACTCCACATCAAGTACAGGAACACTGAGCGGAAAACAGTATGAAATGTTTGTTAAGTTAAAGTGAACCATGGGAGAGCGACTACATTTCATCTGTGGAAGAGGAGCCATTGTAGAGCTATCAAATTTGACTTTGTAGCATAGCAAAAAGGAAGCCTTGCGCCCCGCAGTGCCTGCAGGTACCCCTATGGCTGCATAGTGGCTTTTGTCCCATTATTTTTTCTTATATCAGTCTAAGAATATCATGTTCACAGTCCACAAACTGGGATGGTTATTAAACCTCCCCCAAAGACCCTGCACGCCTTGGACAGCTTTGCTCTTGCAATTCCCTAGTTTGGCTTTCGATCTCTCTGCATGCCACTGCTTGAACCTTGCTCTTGCATCTTTCACAATTGGCTGCATCTTGCATAGCCATCCAGTTCAGACTTTTGGACTGCAATCCTAACCACACTTTCCTGGGAGTAAGCCCCATTGAACAAAATATGACTTACTTCTGAGTAGACCTGGTTAGGATTGTGCCCTCAAACAATGCCAGATCCTTGGGAACATCTTGGCTCTGAGATAAACAGAACCATTTGTGGTCACAAAAATATGTGCCTTTATACCCTCATGTCCCTCACCAACCTCACAGACTATTCAATCAAGAGCCTTATTCTAATCAGGACACAGATCTCCTGAGCCATTGACAGGTTCCTGGTCACACCATTCTTAGGGTGCTACACAATAAGAAACAGTGCTTTTTTTGTATTGAAAAAAAAAAAAGTGCAGGAACTCACAACTTGTTAATCTTTTATTTATTTATTTATTTATTTATTTATTTATTTATAAACCATTTTTTATTGGAGAAATAAAATATTTTTAATGTGCTTCCCCCTAAAGATGAACTTACTTCTGAGTAGACATGCATAGGATTGGGCTGTCAATCTCCACATCCCCTTCCCCCTAGCTACTTTTTCTACACAAGGGGAAAAATACTGTACAGGTGCACTTGTAGTGTGTAGTATGTAGTGTGGCACTACTTCGAGGAGAGGAAGCAGTGAATGGATTCCGAAAAATGGCTTACATGAGTTCCATGTAGTAAAATTACTCTAAGCAACTGTGGGAGTAAGAACAAAAAAGGAATTCTTACACGAGAGGGGTCCTTAGGTGCACATAGAAACAGCTACGTTTGCAAACAAGTGATTAAATCTGGTTTAATTCAGGTATCAGAATACTCTGTGTCTTTGGGAAGGCGCTTGGCATGCAATTGTATGTTCTCTGCTGCCCTGAGCAGCTGCTGTGCATTGCTGGAGAGGAGCTGGCTGGCGGAGGGCATGCTTGTGGGGGAAGGATGAGGAGAATCTCTGGCAAGGCTGGACAGCACGTTGTACACACGCAGAATCCCTTTTCACCTGCCCTTAGCATGTGAAAACAGGTGCAGATATATATCTCTGCCAGGATTAAGAGCCCAATCCTAGATATGTCTATTCTGAAGTAAGTCTCGTTCTAGTCAATGGAGCTTACTCCCAGGAAAGTGCCTAGGATTGCAGCCTAAGAGCCCAATCCTAGGCATGTCTACTCAGAAGTCCACTTTAGTGAATGAGGCTTACTGTGGATAGGATGGCAGCCTTAGAGTCCAATGCTGTGCCTGTCTACTCAGAAGTAAGTTCCATTATAGTGAATGGGGCTTACTGTGGATAGGATGGCAGCCTCAGGGCCCAATCCTGTGCCTGTCTACTCAGAAGTCAGTCCCATTAGAGTCAACGGGGCTCCCTCCCAGGAAAGTATGGAGAGGACTGCAGCCTCAGAGCCAAAGCCTATGGCTGTCTCCTCAGAAGTCAGTCCCAGTAGAGGCAGTGGGGCTTCCTCCCAGGAAAGTGTGGACAGGACTGCAGCCTCAGAGCCCTTCCTCTGCCTGTCTACTCAGGCTGCAAAGCTATGACACTTTGAACACAATTGAACATTGTGAACACATTGAACACAATGGAACTTACTTCTGAGTAGACATGCATAGGCTTGGGCTCTCAGTCTGCAAGGCAATGCACCCTTTCCCAGGAGCAAGCCCCATTGAGCACAATGAGACTTACTTCTGAGTAGACACACCTAGGCTCGTGCTGCAGATTGGCACGGGGGCTGCACCAGCCAGCTTCCTTCCCCTCCTCCTCCGCCAAGCCAGTACCTGGGCGTTCCGTGGGTGCCGCAGCCCGTCTCCCTGGCTGGCTCCCACGTCCCCCACGCCCTCCACCGGCTTGGAAGCTGCGCGGGGAAGCAGAGCGCGAGGGGAGGGGAGGCAGGCTGGGCTCAGGCGAGAGCTTGGAGATGGGGGCAGGAGGGGGTCATTGTGCGGTCAGGCAGGGGCCAGGCGCCTGCCCACCCTGCACTCCCCAGCACCCACCCAGCGAATGCCTCTGTTTTGCTCCCCCCTCCTGGAATGCCTCCGAAGGGGAGGGGCCCTTGCAAAAAGGTGCCAGAACTCCGCCCCCCCTGTGCTCCATTAGAAAAAAAAGCCCTGATACATTTTCCACTGGGAGTGGGCAAAGAAAATTCATCCAGGACCATCTCAGAACAAAAGGAGAAGCAACATTGGTCATTAGCACCTGACCATTAATCAAAATACCAATTGGAATCATCATTCAGAATGCTGCTTGATCTATTCTAGTACAACTTCTGATTGGCTCTAGCAAATCTTGTAAGATCGGAATACCTTATATAGGTTTGCACAAACCTTTCCTTTTTCCTTTCTGTCTTCATTAATCCATACACATGATTTATCACCTAGCATATTTACTTTGTTCATGGTAGGCTTGCAGCCCAGACTGGGCCCCCCTCTGGGACTGGATAAAATGTCCCCTCCCCATCATGTTTGGACTCTGCTTGGAATGTGAAACTGGGGGCACAAGCCTATACATGTCTACTCAGAAGTAACTCCTATTGTGTTCAATGGGGTTTACTCCCAGGAAAGTGTGGATAGGATTGCAGCCTAGATTCTGTAAAAGTGTCCAACTGATCAAGTACCCAAAGTCAACTGCTTTGCAAGAACCTGCAGACTTCTTTAATGTTAACCTCCTACTCTTCATAAAATTTTCACTGAAAGCCATGAGACTAAGCAAATTTGAAGGTGCCTTACAAACCTATGTGTCAGCTGGATAAAGTGATATCATTGCTTTAAAACATTATGATTTCTATCTCAGATCTATTATCTTTTATTTTTGAGTTCTGCTTAGTTTTTTTTCTCTTCATAGACATGCTCTTTTTCCTTTCTGTCTTCATTAATATACTTGCAGAGTAAGTTTAAAAAAAAATCAGTGAACTACCTACCTTCCCTTGAAAGGGAAAGCAAACATTTATAATAATTTGATTTGTCATGAAAATCATGTTTCTGTAATGGATGGAATGAATTTAATGAGGTATTTAATAGGCTGCGCTCTATTTGAGATAGACAAGGAATATTTTGATAAGCTTAAGATATCATAGATGTAAATCCAGACATCTGCTCCATTAAGACTGTTTACTGAAAATAAATTTTCCTCCTTAGAAACCACATTAATTCTATTAGAAACCCTCACAATATGTTTGCCTTTGTGCTACAAGCTTTGCTATTCCTCCATGATTATGTTAATTTGAAACACAGAAATGAGTTTTTCGTGGGAAACTGCGGTGCCTGATGCTCAGCCCTTGTCCACCATTACAATCAAATACTCACAACTGCAGAAAAGCATCTTGGAATGAGATACGGTGGGGGATATGTAATTGCTCTTCCAAGTCCTGGCTGGTGTTAGAGAAAAGGCAGCAGTGGCCAAGTCTGCAAATTAACCTTCACCGTTTCCAAGGCATTCGCTGCTGGAGCTAAAGTCTCAAAACGTTTTGTCTTTGTGTGTGTGTGTGTGTGTGTGTGTGTGTTTCCCTCTCTTTCAGGCAGTAATTGTAAGTTAGGGCTCATATAATTGCCATGTGATGAACAGGTTTGAAGGAATGCCATGGATGCCTTCTGGTAATGAATCAGTGTTGAGGGTGTTCAGTGTGTCACGGGAAGTGTTCAGAATATTATGGAATCTGGTCTCCAAGACTACTGTATGGTGGTTTTCTACTGTCTCCATTGGGAGTTCCCACCCTTGGCTCTATACAACTCCAAATGGAGCTGTTTCTGGGGTCAGGGTTGTGTATGCATGGGGGAGGGGGTGAATGCACAGGCGTAGGGGTGCTGTAATGACTCGGGAGCGTCATTGTGTCACCTGACCTTGGGTACCCACCCCCATTATGCTACTGGGCAGGGAACGAGCTAATCGGGCCCAGGAGAGGGTAGGATCAGCAGCAGTGGCACACACCATATCCTACCCCCCTTCCCAGGTCCAGTCTATCAACACGGGCAATGTGGGCAATGTGTCTGTGTGTCTGTGTTTATACATCTATTCAGTCATCTACTCTCTTTGTTGTCGGGGAACACTTTTCTGTTATACCGACTATTTCTCCTATGACTGAATCAGCCTCAATATTGACAGTGACTTCTAATTCAACCAATTTTAAATTGCTAAAACAGCAAGACAAATAAAAAGAAGACATCTGAAGATTTGGGGGGGGGGGATGGAAAAGGTGGTAATCTGCTTGCGTTTTTTCTTCTTCTTATAATCCTCACAACTAGAATCTCTGACATGATGTCAAAAAATAAATATGAACAGCTGCTGCCAGAGCTGGAAGAAGATTGAGAAATTAAATTGCAAGAAATCACTAAACCCACAGGGTATTCTATCCAAGAACTCTGTAAGGGATGAGGAACCATGAAACTTGTTTGCCATGAATGACGCAGGGGATGGGAATCAACATTCTTAAGAGGTGTAAGTCAAAGGAAACTTATATGGACCATTATATGGAATTAAAAGAAGGAAATGTTGAGGACAAATAGAAATGGAAAGTGGAGGTGACAGCAATAGGCACAATTAGGAGGACAACAAATACGTTGGCTGGTCACAGAGCAGCTTCATCTGAAGAGAGGATCATTTAAGACAATCCACTAATAGCCCAATGCAGTACAAATTCACCACGTCAATGCAGAGAGGCCAGCACGGGCTGCGCTGCACCCTGTGGAGGAATCTTGTAGGCTCGAAATCTCTGTGAGTTAAGGGGACATTGGTTCCTTTGCCCTAGGGAAAGCCTCAGCAACCACAATTGGGCAACTTGGAGCTGCTCAGGTTAAACAGCTGGTGCGTGTGGACTTGGCTGAAACTTGGACACAGTTGCTCACAGAGAATCAGCATTTTGGAAGGTCCAATAATGGGATTAGATTTCCAGATAGAACTGAAATGTTACTGAACTGATTAGCTCTGTTCCTTCATTTTGTGAGTAAGTGCCTCGGGGCTACTGGTTTATTGTGCTATATTTGTCGATTATATAGCACAGATCAGAGAGTGGACAATATGGACTGCAAATATAATGGGGTGGGATGGGAATAAACTCTTCAACTTTTGCTTTTTATATTCCAGAAGCATGGAGGTGGGGGGGGGGAAGAGAATGAGTTATCGGAATCCATTTTATGTACTGCAGACTAATATTTATGAGTTGTCATAAATTATTTTTGCTGCTTAGTCTCTGATTTATAGTATTTGGCTTCAGATATGCTGTACTAAATTTTGCTAGAAGACCCTGAAACATTGATTGGCCTTTTTTGCAGGTCAGCAGGGACCATGTTCTGCTTACATAGAAATAAGAAATTCCAGTAAAGCTTTCAGCGATGGAGGGATCGTTTTAAAAATGTATTTACCAATGTGCAATGACGTACAAGCATGTTCCTTTTTAAAAGCAAATTGAAACAAGCAAATCGACAAAGAAAAGAAGCGTAGCGACTGCTTCAGATGTAATTTGGCAGGTGGCAAGTTCAGAATCAGCTTGATGTGATCGTGGATGTGTACGGTCATACTCTGTGCATGTTCCTGCCCCTTCCCCTCCCTCCCTCCCTCCCTTTCTTTTCCAACCCATTTCACTGACCACTGAGGACCAACACTTGTCCTGATATTTTGAAAGAGAAAGTCGTTTTTCTCCACCACTCATAGTGTATAAACCTCTGTAGCTCGAAGTCCTAGGACTGTCAATGGACCTCTGCTTTCTGCATGGAGATTTCTTGTTTTACCAGAGCTACTTTCACGAACACAGACAGGGACTGAAGTGAGAAGACTTCTGTGTCTAAAGCATGTATTTATTAAGCCATGCAGACTCTTCCTTCTGCTCTTAGACCCACTGTGATGGAAAGGATGGACAATCCTATTCTCTTCAACAACAGGGTCAGCTCACTGGGCAGAGGATTGCCATGGAAAGGGAACCTGCCACTTGCTTGCTTCTAAGGAAGCTGTCCAAAGGGGGTGGGGATGTAGAAAAGCCATTGTACTCCTATAAACTAAGCTAAAACCAGTTGCTACTAGCAAAGGACAATAACTTAAGAGTGAAGCACCTCAGAATGCCCTTGATTTCATCCCAGGCTGGAAAAAACTCCTCTCTGAAACCCTAGAGAGCTGCCTCTAGTCAGTACAGATGAACCAAGGGCAGCTCCCTGTGTTCTGTCTGGTTCCTCCTCATTCAGAGATGTTCCATCAGTGGCCATTATACCTGTACTTTTAAAAAAATGAACATCCCTGAATTCTGAATTGGGTTTTCCTCTTCCCTCTACTGTACTTCCACTAGACTCCAGGGTCATCCAGTGACATTGATTAGTGGGAGAATTAAAACAAACAAAAGGAGTTCAGAGTAAAAGCCCCTCCAATTACGTAGTCCACTCAGCACATAATTACGCTGTCAAATTCATTGCCACAAGATGTAGTGATGGCCACTAACTTGGATGGCTTCAAAAGGTCTATCAATGACTATGAGGCTATAAACTACCTAAAGTTTCAGTGATATTATATCTCTGATTACACAGGCCTACAAAATTAAGGGTCAGAAAAGTTTTTCCCAAACTTTATGGTGGTTTGGTATGAATATGGGGTGCCGATTCCAAAATTGGCATCCGTTTTGCCCTATCACATCTAGTTTAGGAGATATAGTATAGCCTCATTAGTGAATGGTTCAAGCAGCTTCCTCATGACGTGATAGGGCAAAATGGATGCCATTTTTGGAATCAGCATCCCAAATATACCCAGGAATTGGTATAATGTTTAAGGAAGCAAAATGTGTGTTGGCCTGTGTTACCAGCTGTAGGGACTGGGGCAGCTTTCCCATGAAGCAAGCAGAAAGGCTCAGACTATTCCTTCAGCTGTTTGACCCTCTGTGATGGAATAGTCAAGTGGGGGGGGGGGTTCAGTGGAGTGCTCTGCACCTTGTGTCTTTTCACTTCCCCCATTTGACCCACTGTCAGTAGCATAGCTGAGGAGGGGTCACAGAACCCCAGGCGGCACTCTTCTGGGGGCAGCAATGCCACCCCATCATGGTTACCACAGTCCTGCCCTTTTTGCATGCCCCTACACTCCCTCAGGACAACAGAGTCCTGGAACGTGCTGGAATCCCTAGCATGTATGCACTACTGAAACAGAGATGCCTGCGTTGGCTCGGTCATGTTGTGAGAATGGATGATGGCCGGATCCCAAAGGATCTCCTCTATGGAGAATTGGTGCAAGGAAAGCGCCCTACAGGTAGACCACAGCTGCGATACAAGGACATCTGCAAGAGGGATCTGAAGGCCTTAGGAGTGGACCTCAACAAGTGGGAAACCCTGGCCTCTGAGCGGCCCGCTTGGAGGCAGGCTGTGCAGCATGGCCTTTCCCAGTTTGAAGAGACACTTGGCCAACAGGCTGAGGCAAAGAGGCAAAGAAGGAAGGCCCATAGCCAGGGAGACACACCAGGGACACACTACACTTGCTCCCAGTGTGGAAGGGATTGTCACTCCTGAATCGGCCTTTTCAGCCACACTAGACGCTGTTCCAGAACCACCATTCAGAGCGCGATACCATAGTCTTTCGAGACTGAAGGTTGCCAACACTCCCTCTAAATCTTAACATCCTCCATAAGCAAACAGAGCACAACGCCATTCGCATTCAGAGGGGGTCCAGGCCTGACACCTGCCCTGGCCTGTGCAGGGGACCAGTGTTGGGGAAAGTATGCTTTTCTCTCCTGTTTGTGGGCTTCCTACAGGCAGCTGGTGGCCTCTTGGGAAATGGGATGCAGGAGGGGCTTTTGCTCTGATTCAGCAGGGCTTTTCTTGTATTCTTACATTCAGAAGCCATATCCATTCAGAAGGTGTCGAGATGTTTATTTTAACCCTAGTGGCTTCCATTTTCCAGAATATACAGGCAGCTACAATTATGGAAATGATAAGTAGTTGCAGCATTTCTGTTGTGTTTATGACAAAATTCTGGTCTTGACAATTTTTTTCTTGCATGCTTCCTGTACATCTCTTGCTATAAACAATCACAAACCTGTTATTATCTTTTTGTTGCAGTCCCTCGGTGGTGGGCTCTTTTCCCTCCCCTGTAATATTGTAGAAGTACAAATTAGGCTGCTTTTGTATGGTAATAATTAGTTATTCATCAGAGTAGGACGACTGCCCAGAAAAAAAGTGATCGCTGAGGAATTCTCCCGCTAGCTCAAGCCTAAAGCTGATGACTATGTCTCCAAAGCTTATAATGATAAGAAAAATGACCAAGAAGTCTATTAAAAAGCTAAGCATTTAAAAAAAAGTGTATTATTCTCCTCTCCAGCCATGCTGAATGGGTTTTGTCCAGAGCGTGCATGATGCTGCTTAATGACAGAGTAATAATAAAACATTGTAAATAGTATTTCTAGCTGGGAAAAAGCCATTGCCGTAATGAATCATTTATTTCAATTCATTCATGGGAATAAATGCAGATTTGTTGGGAGGCCTGTGAGGAATCTGGAGGGCAACCCAGATTAGCTCAATTATGGGACACAAAGACCTTATTTGGGAAGAAAAATGAGAGGTTTCCTGCCTTTTTTCTACCCAGTGTTTTTATATTTGTGTGTGTGTGTGTGTGCGTGTGTGCGTGCATGCAATTGTATGGTTGCATTTCTATGCATTAATTTAAAAGAAGCTTGAAGGGAAGGGCTGCCCAATCAATGACTAAGCTCTCTCGAGCTTTTATTTTCTGTCTCCTTCAAACGCCATGGCTTCATAACATGGAATGATGTTCTTTTCTTTCCAGTTGCCTTTGGCAGCTTGTAGTGACATCATCACTCAAGACCGGGCTATGAAGTTCCTTTTATTTACCTGATATGGACATCACATTGCCTCACATCTGGCAAATTCCTTTTATCCAAAGAGTAGATTCAGATTCAGACACCTTTATTAGGCATTATTGAAAATACAAACAAAGAACATAAAGATGTGCACAAGAATAACGTGGCAGACTCAAATGACACCTATAAACCAAGCACTTCAATGAGTAGGGGCACACTTCAGATTAGTTGCCACAATTTGTAAGATAAATTTAGCTATCTGAGAAACAATGTCAAAATCAGAGGAGGTTAATAAAAATTGCAGTGCGGCAAAATCCTCAGCAAGGGAGTTAAGGTGAAATTGGAGGGCCAGACATTTCCTTCTGGCCTCATTGTGAAGCGGGCAATGAAGAAGAAGGTGGTCTAACATTTCTACAACTCGCTGAGGACAGGGACAAATTCTTTCCTGAAAAGGGATGCCATTAAATCTACCCCAAAGAACAGAAGATGGGATAGAATTACAACGGGCCATAGAAAAGGCCCTTCTAATTTTGGGGCATTCCAAAATATAAAGATAGTTAGGACTGTCCAAAGAGTAGATTCAGGGCCCAAGCATATCTAACTTTCCAGTGCAGAAGCATAAGGGAAGAAAGATTTCCTTACCTTGAGGAGGCCTCCGTGACTGCCTCCTCACTGCAGGATGCAGCGCATGCCCCATTGGCATGGCTATATCAGTGCTGGGAAGTTGGATAGGATTGGACCCACAACGTCATAACTGAGCTTCCAGCATCCAGTGACTGAATGGATGAGATCCTAAACACTGCATGGATACTTCCTTCCAAAGATGGGAATGCCTGCAAGCGTACTGCCCTTCTCCCCCATCCCCACAGAAGCTCCCTTCACCCCTTGAAAAACCTCTGCTGAGGGTCATGGAACCTTTAGGAAGGGGGTGGAGTGTGGGGCTGCAGGGGGAGTGGCAATTGCCCAAAGTTAGACAGGGCACCTTGTGCAAGAGGGACTTCATCCATGTGTGGTAATTTGGGTCTAACTCACATTGTGGTGATATTAAGGGACTGTAAACTGAGTTCTCTGCTTTCTATTTTCACAACTAAAAAAAAAAAAAAAAAAAAGATTTCTGCATGAAACATGTTCCCTTTTATTCCAAGGGATATTCACACCTTTCTCCAGCATGGTCACAAATATCCATGGATATCCAGGTTAGGGATTCACATCTATGTGGAGATCTGAAACAAGTGTTCATAATACAAGCTAATACATCTGCACTGCACACTCTGAATCAGTGGAGTTCATTCATCAGTGTGTCATAAGAACATAAGAACAGCCCCACTGGATCAGGCCATAGGCCCATCTAGTCCAGCTTCCTGTATCTCACAGTGGCCCACCAAATGCCCCAGGGAGCACACCAGATAACAAGAGACCTCATCCTGGTGCCCTCCCTTGCATCTGGCATTCTGACATAACCCATTTCTAAAATCAGGAGGTTGCGTATACACATCATGGCTTGTACCCCGTAATGGATTTTTCCTCCAGAAACTTGTCCAATCCCCTTTTAAAGGCCTCTAGGCCTTTAAAACGCCAGCACCACATCCTGTGGCAAGGAGTTCCACAGACTAACCACACGCTGAGTAAAGAAATATTTCCTTTTGTCTGTTCTAACCCGCCCAACACTCAGTTTTAGTGGATGTCCTCTGGTTCTGGTATTATGTGAGAGTGTAAAGAGCATCTCCCTATCCACTCTGTCCATCCCCTGCATAATTTTGTATGTCTCAATCATGTCTCCCCCTCAGGTGTCTCTTTTCTAGGCTGAAGTGTCCCATCTGTCAAAAGATTTCCAAAATTTCCCAAATTTCCTATGCTTTTCATTTGCTATATAAATAATTTCAGTCATTCATATTGGGAATGAGAAGGAGATGAAACCCTAAATAAATAAATAAATAAATAAATAAATAAATAAATAAATTTCTTCTTGATGGAAGACATTTCTCTCTAGCTGAAGATTTTCATGTCCTACAACAGTGGGCAAGTATGTCCACCCCAGCAATTTCAGTTTTTTTGCCAGGTTGGATTCCCTTTTATTACATCAGAATCCCAAAAAATACCAAGAGCATTTGTCTTTCCTGCAACATATTCAAGGACAACTATCTGCCAAGAGTAGGTGCCCTGTTTTTGCACTGTTTTGATACTAGGTTCCTAGTATCCATGGGAATGGATACTGATGGATATTCATGGTATCCCCAGATAAGGCATTGTTCTTCTATGCGTAGGTGGCATTCAAGAGCAGGAAGCAAGTGTCCAGAGTTATTCCATGCTTTGCTTGTCAAAACATCCTGGAATACAGACAAGCAAAACTTGACAGTTAGTTCATTTCATTTTGTCTTGGACTGTCCAGATGAATGTGCTCACCAGGAATTCCTTCTCCAGCTGCTGGGAACAATCTCCAGTTGCTGCTGGCACAAGCTCATTTGCCCATTCATCCCAAACCAATGAGAGGGAAGATATGAACCAGCTTACTCACTGGAGCTGCTTTGTCTCCTTGATTCTTGCAAAGTTAGTTAAAATAAATCACATGTGGGAAATCTCCAGTCTTTAGTACTCATCTCGACTTCCAGAATATATGCAGCAGATACCTTTATTCTATGCATCCCCTTGTTGTGTGGGAAACTTAAAGTATGGAGACCCTCAGGCTGTTTGTCTGAGGCTAGTATGACTTCTTTCAGGTTCTTATTGAATTGTTTTTAATCACAAATATGTAGGAATTTGGGATATTTAGGGATACCTTGTTCAAGGGTCATGCTTGTTGAAAGGTAATAGACTGTCAGCTTTAAAAAAGTTTACTCAGATTGGAGATGGACTCTTCTGAAAACCTGAAGTATATGGGCACCATTTCAATCTTAATGCTGGTGTAAAAAGTAAAAAAAAAAAAATGATTTAAGTACTGTTTTCACAGCTATCCTAAAAACGTTCTTTTGAAACTTGCTCTTGCATATATCATTTCAGCAGCAAAAGCAGAAATGCTGGCAAAGTAAGGGGGGTAATTATGCTTGATAACAAAAGACATGAGGAAGATTATTATCTGAGACAAATATCTATACCTTTAAATGCTTCAAATGAAGCTTGAAAGAAATTTATGTTGTGTGACATTTAAGTAAACCAGTCTGCTTTATAAAAGCTTTATTTCGTCTGTGCCTAATGATGAAAGTACGTGATGGCTGTGAATGACTTCATTTGATAGAGAATGAACAGAGCACAATGCCTCATGCAGAACAGATATTGTGGGGATTTTTTTTAATGAATCCAAGCATTAAGACAGCATCAATCATTTCATGCAATGGTGATGTTGATTCTAGAGGACCATAAAGCCTTTCTTCCTTGCAAAGTGACCTCTGATCAGATGGCTACTTTACCTTGTGTTGAAAACTTCCTCAGGCTCCCTTCACAATAAAGCTGTAGTCCCATGTAGCGGAGGACTGTGTGTGAGTGATGCAGCCATGTGAGTGGAGCCAGTCACATGAGTGTTTCCTAACCAATCAGCACCACAGAAAGGAGAGTGTTGATTGCACGTGAAAGCCCCACACGTACAATTATATCACACAGAGATTCCTGAGTGAGATCATACTACGAGAAGTGGGTCACTTGTGTAGCTTTGGCTTCATATGAAAAAAATGTAAAGCAAGAGGACAAAAATCACCTCTTGCTTTACATGTGGGGAGTTGTGTGAATTGTGATGATATGCAGGATTTCACTGAGAGACTTGTGTTTGATATGAATAAACACTAAGAAATCAAGGACACGCAGTGCAGGGGTGGCAGGTAAGACAGGACCGCCCCGTTGTTGTCCATGGAAACGCATTGCAGCTACCCCGCCTGCTTACACCCAAGGAGGATCTCCTGGAGGAGACTCCAGGATGAACCAGGGAAGCCTTCTGAGGTTTCCCTGCAGTCTTAAACTGTGCTTCCTGCAAACTGGAAGCACAGTTTCTGACCGCGTCTGGAGCCTCAGTAAGGCTTCCATGTGGTCCTAGAGGCACGCGGGACTCTGTACCAGGGGCATTTGCCTCTTTCAGTTAATAGCTGGCCTGCTGCTGGCTCGAGCTGAATACCATGGCTATCAGGTGGCTATCCCTCTCTCTGAATCATAATTTCCTTGCAGAAAGAAATAGTTGCATGTCCTTTAACATTTTTGACAAAGACAACTCTTTTGTGGTGACTACTCCCAATGATGTATTATCCCCAGATGACAGACAACATGTAATATTATGTATCATTTCAGGGGTTGATTCCCTATCCTGGAAATATAGAACAACAGATTTTATCATTTGAAGGCTCCATATGGAACTCTCAACACACTGAATTCCTACAAGAAAACATTCACACACACATACATGCATGCACAACTTGGCTGCCATAGGACCAGATGGCAGATAAAAAAGCAGATCACGTCAGGAAGAAAACCAAGTGTGCTGTAGAGGCTACAGAGACTTAGCTCAGAGCCAGTGTTTTCATTGATCAAAGGTGAAGATCTAGTCTTCAGATTTGCATTTGTGGCTAGTAAGAGTGGCTAGTATGAGTTCTTCTCAGTAAGACAGTCACAGCAAAACCTTGTAATGCTGTTATGTTTTTCTGGCAGTGATGAACGCAGGCAGTTGCTGTATATTAAGTCATTGGTCTTCCATCAAGGCCAATATTATCTGTGCTGACAGGCAATGGCTCTCCAGAGTTTCAGACAGGGCTTTTTCCCAGCCTAGCTTTGAGATGCCTAGGATTGAACTTCTTGCAAGCCAAGCATGTGCCTTACAATTGAACTATAGTCATTTCCCACCTGTTACCATAGTGATACCCAAACTTTTTAGGACCCACTTTTTAAAATGACACTTTGTTGGGACCCCACCTAACTTGACAAATCTTTAAAAAAGTTTCACTTTACCAGCTGCTCAAGCCTCTGTTTTTATCCTTTTTGCTATGGTGGAGGAGAATGTTCTTGGAGTGTTTGTTGAACTCCACATTCATAGGATCAGGACCATTCTGGTGGCCTAGCATCCCCCTTTGCCTGGCCTTTGTTAAGAGCCGAGGCACAGTTGCTTACTTGCAATTAAATGCATGTGGTTTGCAAGTGGTTCAGTTTAGCTTTCTATAGGGATCAATATATTTTCCTTCTAAACTATCAGCTTGTCGGTTTCACAACCCACCAAAAATGGGGTTGCGGTGCAATGGTGGGTCCCGACCCACAGTTTGGGGAACCACTTTGTTACCAGATGAGAGCCAGTGAGGGCCCTTATACTTAGGAGATAAATATCTGTGTGCCCTGATGGGAGGAAAAAAGACTATGTGCCCAGGCCAGAGGGAGCTTATAGCACTAGTTCAGTTAGAGAGGCCAGGGAGTTTTATTTCTGCATTGTACTTTTTAAAATGTTGTAAGCTACTTAAGGGCCCTCTTCAGTGGCAGAAAGGTGGGGATATAAGAACTTGGATAAAAAATAGCTTTTTGTTTCTTTAACTGGAATAAAATCCACACCAAACAGATCCTTGCTGGACCTATTTCAATAAAGGTGCAATCAAAGCATACATAGTTGGAAGTAGCTTCCATGTAAATTAAAGGGAGTGTAAATGCACTTCAGATAGAGGTGTCAGTGCAGAGTTATTCTAATAGCTCTGGCAGCTTTTCAACCAGGGAACTGTTGTTTAAAAATATCTTTCCCAAAAAGGAACTGTATAAGTTTCACTGGAGTTTGACTCAGAATTGGAGTTAAATTTGGAAGCTTCTGTCTGGGCAAAAATCTGCCGTGTCTCAAGAGACACCAAAAAAGAGTTTCTACTGCAAAAACACCGGCAGAATTTCTCAGAGAAAGTCTCTGCATCTCTAGTTTCAGTGAATTCCTCCAAAAGGAAAATCTGAGATGCGTTTGGTGGTTCTCACTTGAACAATCACATGTGCAGACTTGTGAGGAAGGCAAAAACAATTCTGGGGAGACTAGGGTGTGTGTGTGCACTAGAGTGTGAGAGACACACTCCTAAGTAGCTTTTCCTGTAAAGCTACCCAGAAAGTTATCTTCCCAGCAAAGCACTCCAGGGTGTTGCTGTGATGCCATCCTAAGTGATATGATATCTTCAGTTCACTCTGGCAAATCAGTCCCTCCCAAGTTAATTACATCTAATATGTTCAAGCAAAGCATACTTAGCTGCAACTGCATCACTTCCTCACTACAGTCAGTATAATGAGGGTCAGACCGGGAAGGTTCCTGAATTCCTTTCAAACACATACTTTTGGAGGTTTGGGTTTTCAAATCAAACTACAAGGAATGATTTCAGAAGCCATTACAGAAAGTATGGCTTCAGAAACTATCTCTATTCTTTATCCTTTTTCCTAAAGGCAAGTTCTACAGAGCTGTATCTCTGCCAGTAGATTGCTCTTAGTATGTCCAAACTGTTAAATACTATGTTATCAAGTATAAATATTAGGGCAAAAAGAGGATTGTCTTGCAATGGAAGTGAAGCTCTCAGTAATGTTATTTTAGAAGGAAATTGAGTATTAACTAAATAATCCTCTTAGAAATTGAGAGTCAAATCTTGCTCTTTGATATAAAAGTTGTGGATGAAATATGCTGGCAAGACTTTGGATGTTATTAATGCAGTTATAGGCTAACTTCCTTTCATCTTTTTTTCCATTGAGTGTCCAGTTGAACTTACACAAAGTTCAGTCTTTGATCATTTCTCCTTTCCCACATGGCCCATCCAACAAAGTGTCCCCCCCCCCAGTCATTTTAACTCTGACAACATCTGCCTTCAACAGCTATCTTACACCAGCTTATTACCTGACATACACATCCCCAACCATATGCACATATTCATCGGCATATAGGGGCTCATTTATTTTCATACACATAGACAATTTTCATTCTCATTTCTATTTTCTTCTGCAGCCATGTCTATTTCCTTTATACTCAACTGTCTTAAACACATATCACCAATACAATCATACTTAGTTGTCCCTCATCTTTTGTGAGGGTTACATTCCAAAGTTAGCGTATAAAGCCAAAAATTGCAAATAATCAAAATTACCTTGAAAATCCCTGACTTCAGGACATGCTAAACTAACAGCCCAATCCTAACTTGTGCTGGAGCAGGCAGGTCAGTGGGCCTGTGCTGCATCTACCGCAAGTTTGGGGCCAAAAGTGGTGCAGCCCGAGACTAGGGGAAACCTTTCCCGTTACCCCGTGTCACAGCCCCATGGGTCTACTTGAATCTGCGCCACCTGATGAGGTGGCACAGATCCACGAAGAACAGAGTGGCCAGGGGCTGCTCTTCGCCACCTGAGATTGGGATCAGGATCCGGCATAACTGCCAAATCCTGGCTCCACCTCCTGCTCCCTGCCCACCTTCCCCCAGGAACACCTACCACTTGCCCTCCCCCATCCTAAAACACCTCCCTCCCTCCCGCCTCCTCCCCGTTCTCCCCATGCCTCCCCAGATTTCTGCATAAGCCAAACTCAGCCGACGCAAACTTACCTGGCTGGGGCAGGATCCAGCACAGGTAGCCCGATGCAACTCTTTGCATCGACCTCCCCAACTCCCAGGTTGGCACAAACATGCTTTATGGCACATTTGCAACCCTCCCAGGCCGGTGTCAGCAACTTGTGCTGGCCCAAGTCTACCTTTGGATTGTGCTCTAAAAGTTATGACATGCAGGCTGGCATGGAAAGACTAGCAGCTTCATTCTCAGAACTGAGGCTTACTCCAGGGCATGTATTTAGTAAGTGGGATGATGGGCAGAATCGCCTAGTCTGTTTAAACAGCTGTTTTTCTTTCTTTTTGGTTTGCCAACTGCTTAAAGTCGAATCCATCCAGGTCCGCTGCACAGGCCAGGTATTTGGTGGCTTGAGAGTGTGAATCTTGGGGGTTCACATAACACATGGTGTGAGCCTTATGACCCTCTGAATTTTCCCCAGCTCGGGGCTTTTAATCTGAGATTGAGATGATTTCAGCACCTCATTCCTCCTATTTAGTCAGCTCCAAACACCCTTGCTCCTTCCCATTCACCATCAATGCTCCACCCTCTCCTCCCAGCTACTTATCTGCCTACTGGTGCTCCAGTAGTGACTGCAAGTTGGAGGGAAGAAAAAGGTGTCTCTCCTCCCTGAGGCACATGGTATGTGCTTCTATATAGTACGGTGGGCACCATCAGACCTTGGAAATATAGGTTAGTTGGGGGGTGAGATCCAAATCTATCTGTATAGGCTCCAATTAAGTCAAGAGATTTCCCAGTTTTTTAAAGGTTTGAGCTCTATTTTATCCTATCTGATTTGAGTCTGGGGAGAGTTCTCCATCTCTAATCTGTCCCTAAATCCCTATCAGGTTTGTTTCTTGATTCAAACTTGTTTCTGTTCAAGCTTATTCACATCAAGCAATGTGCATGAATGTGTGAACTAGTCCTTAATTGATAATTGGCAGCGGAATGTACAAGCTGATCACACAGAAAGGCATTGCATTTCAGATGGTGCGAAGCAATGCAAAAGTTCTGTCTGTGGCGTTAGATCTGTGACGATCCATTCACTCAGTGACGATCATCACTTGATGGTGCAGTCAAGTGAGTGCGTTGTAAGGTTAAAATTCCCAGGCATGAGTATGAGATGTGTGACCTGCATGGTAGGTCCTGAGAGCACAGCAAGAGATGTTTGATACATCCACGTCAGACTACTTTCTGGACATTTTCAGATCACTTAACTGAATACATTGTGAAAATACGTGTTGAGACATGGAACATCATAAACATCCCTCAGTTTAAGCAGAACTGCTTTTACATAAACAATCTCTCTTTAAAGCCACATTAATGAGTATGGGCATGTCAGTCAAATTAAAATAAGTGCTTTCCTTTGAATATGAACATGACTTGAATAAGAAAATTAATGTTTGCGTTGTGAACATGCAAATCACTATGTAAGTGCTGCCTTAATTATAATTGCTATTAATGATGAAATCAAAATTCCAGTGAATGATAATGCATCCTTTAATTAGATTTTGATATACAATTTCTGAAATAATTAAGTCTCCTTCAACTTGGATGTCAGCCAGGTTGTATATATAAAACATAATACAACCTGATCATGCAATTAAAAATGTTTCATAAAACCACTGATAGACCTTTCAGCACAACAATCTCCATTGACTTCATATAGTATGCTGCTACCCTCATTCACTGATGACTTACTCTTTAATTCAGCAATGTGATTGATGCGCATATTCGTATGAGAATCCATGACCGTCTGCGCTAAACCTGGAGAGTCTACCTGAATGGCAATCCTTTTGAAGTGTGTGCCAATGGAATTCATTAGGCATTTACATTAAAAATAATAATAATAGTAATAATAATAATAATAATAATAATAAGAAGAAGAAGAAGAAGAAGAAGAAGAAGAAAGAAGGTTGAAACGGTTCAAGAACTGTCATTTTCATCTTTGCATATGTGATTTAAAAATGTAGTTGGTTTTTCCTCTCCTAAAATGCTTTGCTAATTTTGAGATATTTGCCCAGGGTTGTGAAGCTTTCCATTGTCGTTTGAGAGAGTTGTGCAGTAGCTGAAATGTCTCTGTGTTTGGAGTGTTGGAGTGCGGGCTTGCATTAAACAGCCTAACCATTTTTGGGGGTTGGGATAACTTGCCTACTGTTGGGGGAAAAGGTTCTACCTTGTTGAAAGGGCAGATTTTGATGCAAAAAAATGGAAATTGGTGAGAAGTGTGTCTAGGATTGCAGCCTTGGACTCAGTCCTAGAGCAAAACCATGCTACTGAAGCATATGGTGAGCACTTGCCAATCCGTTGTCTTTTAAACTTTGGGTTGAACCTTAGATCAGTGCTGTTTCATGCAGAGTACAGGTGGACCCTTGTTATCAGCAAGGGTTCTGATCCTGGACTCCTCATGGATACCGAATTCCACATGAAATCAAATCATGTGGATTTTGGACTCCATTGAGCTCTGAAAACAACCAGAGCCTTGCTTCAGTTGCATCCGCAGCTATTCTGAGGCCCTTTGAGGCTGTACAGGGCCTCCATGGGCCTCAGAATGGCCACCGGAGGTACTAGAAGGGCACTTCTGGTTCTCAGGAAAAAACTAGAAGTGCTATTCTAGGACCTCCAGAGACCATTCTGAGGCCCATGGAAACTACATGCAGCCACCATGGGCCTCCAAAGAGCCTACAGAGGCTTCAGGTTGGGCTGAATCCGGCTCAGCAGGGGTTGAACCCATGTTGAGCCAAATTTGCAGATCAAAAAATATGCAGATAAGTAGGTTCAACCTGTATACTATTCTACATTGATGCAGTAAATGTACAGTATTGGATTTGAAATGTCTGAAGAAGCATCTTCATATACTTGAGGCCTTCCCTACGTTTGTTGATATCTTTTGGGCACATCTATTCATACGGCAGCATGAGTATAGTACTTGGTAGCAACAACCGTATTAGTGTATCTGAACAGTGAAAAATCGCAGAGAGAGGAAACAGAGATATCCAGAAAACTATCCAGAAAACTGTTAAACAGACTTTAAATTTATTAATGTCAGACAGGCAAAAGGTCCACAGCCTGACTACAGTCGGTGCTTAGTTTCTTCTAATTAACTGCATTAAAAAATATCACACAAATGATACAATGCAACAGCAGTGTTATTTACAGATTAGAGCAGTGATTTGCAATCTTTTTTATCTCACAGCACACTGACAAGGCACTAAAATTGTCAAGGCACACCATCAGTTTTATTTTATTTTTTAACAATTGACAAGGCATACCATGATGCCAGTAGGGGGCTCACATCCCCCAACAGCCCTCCTAATAAATGACCCTCCGCCAAATTCCTGTGGCACACCTGTGGACCAATCACAGCACACCAGTGTGTTGAAAATGGCTGGATGAGAGAATCATAGATTAACGTGCTAATATACGTAATAGGAAAAAATAAATGGCAGTTTTGCTCCATTTTGCTTCATTAAATCTCCCTACATAAAGAGACATCAGAGACTGAACACAATTATTTTTCAACCAGAAAATTTATTTTAATACTAAGACTCTTTAAGTTCTTTTATTTACATGCCACAACTTGTTACCAAAGTCTGACAGAAAATTACTCGACCGAAAACCAAGGGAATAGCTTGCTATCTCCATATGGACATGCACACTGGAAATTGTTTGCTTAGAGTTACTAGCCATCTGCTTCTTGGACCTGTGCCAGCATGTGGACTTCCAGTCTATGTGCTGGTCTCTCTAGACATAAGTGGTTGCTATGAACTAACAAAGAGCCAACTATTGTAGTGATTTCTTCATGTAGAACATAAATCTGAGCATCCAGTTTTTATACATATGGGTGGAGAAAAAATGCCTTTCTTATAAATCATTAACCAGACTGTTGTGTGGTTGTAGTAATGACCAGAGATTTACGCCTGAATTACACATTGTGTTTGCCATCTGATGTGAGGTTTGGGACTTCCTTTAGTGTTCTGTAGCAGCTGTCCTTTGTGTGGGACTGCGGCTCCAACTGGAGGTATCTAGACCTTCAGCTCTGTGCCATCCTCCTGTTGCAAAAAGTCACTCCTGAACCAACTGCTTATAACCCTTAATGTGCTATTGTAGCATATGGCACTTCAAGGGTTAAACAGCCACCTGGCAGTGTGGTTTTCAGTGGGAAAACAGTGCAGAGATATAGGGTTAAAACTCTCCATTGATGAGCCACGATCCTAATCTGAACTGTGACCCTGCATGGCAGCTTCAAGGAAATAAAAACACATTTTTAACTACATGTCACATGATGTCTGGTTCAAGCTGTAGTTAGATAAGAAGCTAGCTTTTAGCTGAGGATTATTCTAGTTCCCCATCCCACCCCATCCCAAGCTATTCTGCAAAGTTTAAATCCCACTTTAGAAAAACACTGTGGACAATGTATGACTGTTCTGTGTAGCTTGCACTGGCTGGTTGTGTGGTTCTGGGCCCAATTCAAGGTCCTAGTTTTTACTATTATAGTCCTAAATGGCTTGGAACCTGTGCACTTGAGGGCCTTTTTCTGCCTGCTGCATATATCCCTCGGTATGCTCAGGTTCGCAACTAGGACCCTGCTTTAGGGGCTAAGCCTATCTGAGGGTGGGCAAGCATCCACAGAAAGCTGAGCCTCCTCAGTCGTGGCATCAGCCCTTTGGAATGTCCTTCCCATATTGCACAACTGGCTGCCATATTGTACACTTTCAGACAGCCTGTAAAAACTCCACATTTCAAAAAGACATCTTTTTAGATGAGCTCTCTGAAGTTTATTCTGCATGGTTTGGTTTGCTTGTTTTGTTATTGCTGCTGCATTAATATTCTTTGCCAGGATTGATCTGCTTTATTGTTGGTTCTGTACACTGTTGTTTTTTTTCTACAAACTATCTCAGACTCTACAAGAGAAAGGCAGCATAAAGGTCCAACCTTTTTATACAATGATTTTTTTATCCACAGATTAGAGTCTACATTGATGGCCACTGCAAATAAGGACGCAGCTGTTTCCTGGAGAAGGGGGAAAAATTTCCCTTTACAATCCCCATTCTAAAAACCACTTTTCTAGGGAGTCAGACTATTAGAACTGCTATTTTGCAGCTCGCTCCGAGAAAAGTGACCCCCTTCCTTTGCCCTGACTTGCTGAACAATGGAGTGTGGAAGTGATTAATCAGGAGCCAGGGCAAAGGGAAGGAGTCACTTTTCTCTGAGCAAGCTGCAAAATAGCTGTTCTAATTGACTGCCTGACTGACTTGTGTTTGTTTTGTGTTTACTGCTTTTATTTACTGCTTTTACTGTTTACTATTTTTGTGTTTTTTGGTATCTGTGGAGAGTCCCAGAACCAAACCCCTGCAGATACCAAGGTCCTACCTGTATGAACTAAAAAAAAAATGAAATAAAATAAAATACGACAGGAAATAACATTGTCCTGCTCAGGCTACTGGTTCAGTTTAGCACTCCCACTGCATACAATCCTTCCCCATGGTCCCTACCACTACAAACCTTGGCAGCGTCAAGTGTCAAGCAAAATGTGTTGCTACTTCTTGGTGTGAAACCGGCAGAGTATCTGCTACAAATTCCTGCCTTCAGGAATCTAAGATTCAAGGGATTTATTTGAAACACCAAAGCTGTTTAATTTTGAAAGATTTTACTTCACCTAAGCATGCATACAGGAGTGCCTCATCGTACATGAAATTTTTTTAAATCCCCAATTACTTATTTGAACCATAATGACTAAAATTCCCAGTTTACTTATTTTATGCAGTTCATTGCTCATTTGTGCAAGAGCAACCCCCTTAAGCATAAATGTTGTTGGATAATTAGTAGAAAGTTTCTAAAGGATCGAATTCTAAAATACATATGCACACTCAAACACCTCATTGGTTCCCATTGTTCAGATAATGTGTATGTGCATGTATGATCTCAGTGAGCGTAAAGAAACTATGATTGAATCTAAGTGAGGCAGAAACACTGATGGCTGAGAGTCTGCATGACCTATGGAGGAATGCTGCCTATGAGGGCTATTTGCTGTCATTGTGTAGCAAGAAAACAAGTCTATTTTCTTGACAACTATGATTGTCTAATCCCAGACTGTCTTTCTGGGTGGGTGGGATGGCAGATACCTCTCTCCAACCAAACAAGAAGAAAAACGATGGACCAGCAGTTACTGCATCTCAAGTCCCACCTCCATTGCTCTGGCCATTCCAATGAGTTATCTCAGTTTGCCGGAGCTGTGAGTGACTGGAGCAGAATGCCAACCACTTTGATGCCTGGTGACCAGCCCCATAATCCAAGCTGATAAGACTTTAGAGACATGTAAAGTTTTCTCCTTACCACAGTGCTTCCTAAACTGTGAGCCAGGGGAGCTGCAGAATCCTCGCGAAAAACCTACCGCCCTGTTCAATGTATAGAATTGTAGCTCTATACAATGCCCTATATAAAATCCTGTATAATGCATAGAATTGTAGTCCTAATGAGGAGTCGCAGCCAATGGGCCAATTGGTAGAGGGAGCTGCCAGTCAAAAAAGTTTAGGAACCACTGCCTTGCAGGCAAACTTTTAATGAACCCATGAAATTAGTTTCTGAGCCTGGCTTGGGAGCATTTCTTCAGCATCCCTACTTTCTGCTGACTTGCTCCCTTTCTGATTGGTCCTGACATTGCCAGGGGGAGGAGGATGCTGTAGGGAACAAAAATGTCCATCTCTGCTGCTCTTAAGAACCACTTCCTGTTTGACTATTACAGGATGTCTTTAAAAGAACTGTAGGCAGCCAGCAGCCATGCCTTTGGTGTCTCTGGGTACTGACCTACAAGTAGGGACTCTTGGGAGGTACAAAAGCAGCTCGCTGGAGGACACACACTGTGTCACCTTCTGTAATGGTAACTTTTATAATTTTACTTGTGACTTGCTTTACATTCTGGCCACTGGAAATTGCTTTGGGGAACTGTTATCACTGAAATGCAGTCTATAAGGTGATTAAATAAATAATGTGTTGTCTCATCCTCACTTATCCTCCTCAACATTTACTGTGCTTCTAGGGGGAAAAAATATTCTAATTTCTATCCCATCTCTCTCCTTAATTTCTTCCAGTTCAATTTCGTGGGCAAATTGCTTGGTCCGAGAGGAAATTCCTTGAAAAGGTTACAAGAAGAAACAGGCGCAAAAATGTCGATCCTGGGGAAAGGCTCCATGAGAGATAAAGCCAAGGTACTGTCTCCATTTCTTGATGTTCCGTAATGTTGTACATAGGTAGAATTATTTTAAATGTCATTCCTTATCTCCATCTGTACTTGGTGAAATATTTACAGATGCATCATTTTCCAAGAGAAAGAATGTTGAGCAAGATCACCTTGAAGTCTGGTGCAGTCCAAGGTTTTTACACGGCTATATTTTACAGGGAAGAGCCACCTTGTTGTGACTTAAAAAATGCTTTTGAGCCTGTTAGTCTCAGGGAGTGCATGTCAGTCACTTATTCCAAAGCCAAGTACATAACATTTTACTGTGCATGCTACATGTGCTTCTGGAATTTGTGCTCTAGCTGGTCTAAGTGTTACACGTGCCACAAAATATCAGGACCCATGGCAATTGAGTTGGCTTTTTGCTACATAAGTACTAAACCAGGGGACTCCAAACTATAGCCCAGGGGCTACATCCAGCCTGCCACAAGATTTTATCCAGTCCTCAGCAACTGAAAATATTTTTTCCCAACCACGTGGTCAAGACAGTTAACGTGTGGTTCTATCCACCACACTCCTTTTGATATGGCCAGAGTGGTGTCAGCCTGGCTAGCCCTAATTTTCAGCCACCTGCACCATATGTTTTAAGACCCACAAACCATAATAATTCAGTATTAACCTCACTCCTGCCAATAAAACAAATTGAGTTTCTGCAAGTTGACTTTTCAACAATGCCATAAAATGATCACAGTGAGGAAATAAAATCATTTTTGCACATGGGCAAACAATTCATTACAAATCAGGTTTCCACAACAGATTGGGCAGAGATAGTATGCTGTGCATTACTTATCTCATTTACAAAGATAATTGTAGTATTTTCGTTGTTCAGATGCAACCTTCATTTAAATTTCATTCTTTCATAAATAAGTCTGATTTTTTTTCAGCCTGTGAAAACATGTAAAACGTATGATGTGGCCCTCATACTAAAAAGTTTGGAGACCCCTGGTCTAAACTATACACAGGAGAGATTTGGGAGACAAACATTCTGAAGCTTCTTTTCCTTTGGTCCCTAGAGGTTTTTCCATGATGCATAGTTTGCTGCTAAATGAAAGTACTCTATCTCTTTCAAAATGGTGCTTTTGTTTGGCATACACTTCACAGGCAGACAAAGGGTGCCAGTACTGCAAAGGAGAACCCTACCTTCTTTTAAGCCTAAGTACTCTCCACAAGAGTATTTGCTTTGGCATTCAAATACACTGGTTGGCAGGAAAGCTGGCACTATTGTACTTGTACATCTCAATCTGTGTGACACAAAGACACAAATGCTGCACTAACCCCCCCCCCCAAAAAAAAATAAAAAAAATCCCACACATTATTCATGGATAATTTGAAGCAGGTGCCTGAGGGAGAACATTACTGAAACTGCACATGATACTGCCTGTGTATTTTCCAGTTTCTCACATGAATATCATCTAAATGTGAAATGAGTTATTTAGAGCAGAACTCAGATTAGTGCGAACCTGGAAGGGGAATGCAATATCTTGAAGCTTGTACTGCACTGTAATTTCCATCTGGTTGGCCCATACTTTTCCCTTGCTTTTTATGTATATTGGGGGTGGGGGAGAGAATAGAACATCACTGCTCCTTAAGATGACAACGATCAGCCCAATCCCAACCCCTACCAGTTTACACAAAGCACTGGTGTCAACAGATCATGCACTGCATCCCGTTTTGGGAGAGGGATTGAGCAGATAGCTCAAGAGAGGTAAGTAAAAATATGTTTTGCTTACTTCTCCATAGGCTGCCTGGCCGTCATTGGGTGTCCTCAGACCTACGCCAGCTCTTTCGCTGACATAAGTCCAAGGAGAGTCGGGTGTGGGTCCATGCAGGGAAGGAAAACATAGGATCTTGGCATGCACTGCTGGCTCTGAGATCCCTTTTCTCCCACCCCCAAACCACCCCCTGCCCCAATCTGATCCCTGCCTAATCCTCCCCCAAACAACCCCATGCCACCATACATGCTCTGTTGGGTGTCCAGAGTTCACTGGCAGTTGCATGGAGCCTCCAGCCATATGTGCTGGCAGTTGTGGAACATATGGTAAGAGCGCACCTTTATACTGCTGTGGCAGGACTTATGGCAGCAAATCACGAAATTTGCTGTTGTAGACGCTGTATGGAATGGGCCATATGACCATTTCTTGTCAGAAGCAGCACCAGTATTTATTTCTTTATTCCAGTCACTCTTCTTGATTGTTATGTCCCAGTCCTGGCATTTTTATCACTTCCACTCAGTTATTTCTGACACTGCATTCTGAAAGCCTGGTTTGTTTCTATCTCTGTCACCTCTGTCATTCATCTCAGCAGTTAAAACAGTGGAATAAGATAGGGAACTGAATCGTTAAGTTGCTACTTTTGGGAGTACCTTCTTAATGTTGTAATACTCTTGTTGCCATTGTATTCAAACCTGCATATTAAGAATAGGGATGTGCAGAGACCCTTGGAGGAAATTTCATGTCTTACAGAAACCAGTTGGGCTTCCCATGATAATTCTCACGTATGTCTTCATGGGAGGAACTGTGACATTCATTTCCAATTTCATTTCCTTTTTTTGAAATGTCAGCACTAACCCTAATTAAAACTATATCTCATTTTTAAAGAAACTGATCTTCAAAATGGCAAGGTTACTGGGTGAGTAGGATTGCCTTTGCAAACACAAAACGTCTTAGTGCTTGGTTTCCAGAAATGGCTAGATCAACCCCAATAGAAGCTCTGGAGTAAACAATGTTAGCTTTGAGTTCTGAGGGAAGCAGAACCACAGCTTACAAGTTGGTTCAGGGAACAGGTGTAGATTGCTGAGTCAGCAGAATCAGCAGGCACCTGGGACTGACACACCCTGGGTGTGACCAAGCCAGCACTGATTGGCTTAGCTGACTACATAAGGTTAGTCTGCTGGAGCTTCCAATGCAGCAGTAGGGGTGTTGGAGATAACTGAGGAACTGCTGCCAGTGACTGAGGAGGCTGGATACTGTATGTATATGTTATTACTGACTTATGGACTGAACCTTTGTCTGTGTATTGTTGGAAACTGATCTGGATTTGTTATACTTGGATTGACTGCTCTTTGTGCTGACTCTTAGACTGCTAACTGACTACTCTATTTGTGATATCCCTTGCTCAAATATATCTGCTGAAAGTACTCTGCTGTATTTGCTGTTTTTCTTGCAACCTGCTCACATTGGGACAACACAGGGATCCTATACCAATCATCCCATTCAAGCTAACCTTAACATGGGTTATGGGCCCAGGAACTGCTGCCTTGGTCCCTGCAACTGCTGAAGTTGATCCAGTGAACTGGTGAGCTACAAGAACTGCTGTTGTTACTGTTAAAGCTACAGGCAACTGAAAAGATTAAAAGCATGGAGATGAGCACAGTTGCAGCCTCAGGGTTCCTGATAACCTGGTTGAACAGACATAATTATGCCACTTGGTCTCGTAGAGTCTTTTTATTGCTAAAGCGAGAGGCTCTGTGGAATGTGGTGGTTAATCTGCCAGACTTGGTAGTCCTCAATGAGGAGGATCGACGCAGAACTAATAGAAATTTACCAAAGGGAAAATGAAAGGGCATTATGTATAATTGGCTTGACCTTGGAGGACCAGCAGCTAGTCCACATTGACAGACTTATCTCAGCGAAAGAATGTTGGGAGGCACTCAGAGCCATCTATGTGCGAGATAGTGTTGGCGCACAGATACATCTCATGCAAAAACTGCTATGGACACGTCTCCAGCCTGGAGGGAACATGCTAACTCACCTAGAGTTTATGAAATGGACTCTGGGGGAACTCCAGGAAAAGGAGCTAATTTTTACTGATCTGCAGCAGGTGTACATAATTCTCTGCTCCCTTGATGAGAGCTATGACCAGTTTGTGGAAAATTTGGAAGTAATACCCCAAGCAGAACTAACAATTGCCAGCCTGACAAGTAGACTCCTTGATGAGGAAAGAAGGAGAAAAGACAACAAAATGCTTAGAGATCACAAGCAGACTTTCTCAGCCCTGCAAAGAGGGAAAGCACCTGTGAAAAGAGTAAATGACTTTGACTCTGCAAAAGCTTACTCTGCCATGAAAAAATGTTATCACTGCCAGAGCCCTTCCCACTTAATCAAAGACTGTCGGTCTAAAAGGGTAGGAAAGAAACCCCTACGTTATGGCAAAGGAGAAGGGGTGAATTTGACTGTCACCGGAAAAACAAAGGACTGTGAAAACTACTTTGTTATTGACAGTGGGGCTACGGCAAACATTTGCAAAGATAAGAGACTGTTTCAATCATTTGAGCCTGCTGCAAACCAATGTGTCACACTATCAGATGGAGTCACTGCCAGTGTGTGTGGAAAGGGAAAGGTCTTTTTGCCAGTACTGCACAGAACCCTTGAAATGGTATATGTACCAAACCTGACCTACAACCTCCAATCTGTTGCCGCGTTGACAAGACAGGGCTACACCCTGCAATTCCATACGGAGGAGTGTGAAATAATGAAGAATGCTGAGCACGTAGCAACTGCTAAATTACGTGGTGAATTGTATTTGTTATACTCGACTTCAAAAGAAACTGTGGGGTCAGTGTTGATTAACCAAGCAGCACACTCACATTGTATCCATAAGTTACACCGCCAATTGGGACATGCTTGTTTCCCAGCCCTTAAAAGGACAGTAGAACAATTGGAAGGGGTTACGTTGAGATCATGCGGATTGTACTTGGATTGTGAAGTATGTAAAGCTATCAAGTCCAAAGCTATACCCACCAGGAAGCCTGGAAATTACATTACCAAAGAGGTGCTAGACCTAATATTCATGGACTTAATTGGGCCATTCTCTCCCAGTATGGGAGGAGCTAGGTTTGTGTTGTCCATCGAGGATCACCATTCTCATTTTGGCTTTTGTTATCTGATGGGCACAAAAGCACAGACCAGCCAGACAGTGGAATACTGGCTGAAGTTTGTAAAGAGGAAGACAGGCAGGCTACCCAAATGCATCATAACTGACCGGGGAGGTGAATTTGTGAACCAAAGGTTTGAAAGATTGCTAAAAGAAAATGGCATAGAGCACCGCATGTCAGCACCTTACCGACCTCAACACAATGCCCACTGTGAAAGACGGGGCCAAACTTTGCAGAATATGGCATTCTGTATGCTTAAAGACAGTGGACTACCATTTAAATATTGGGGCGAGGCAATGATGTGTGCTTCGCATACATTAAGTGTGATTTGGCATTCTGGCACTGGACAGATACCATATAAGATATGGCATGGGAGAACACCCTCTCTGGACTATGTACATATGTTTGGTGTCCCTGCATATGTACACATTCCTAAGACACAAAGGCGTAAAGGACAACAGAAAAGTAGGAAGATGTACTTCCTTGGGTATGAAGCAAACCACAAGGCGTACAGATTTGGGTACTTGCACTCAAAGGACATTGTTATTAGTGCAAGTGCAAAATTCTTAGAGGACACTACAGGGTGGGAACGTTTGGGGCCATGTGTTGCCACATCCTACCCTATGGCAGATTACAATGGATTACAATCAAAGACATCTGTCCCAGTAAAACTGAAATCGCCTAAAAGACTACCTCCTATACTGAAGGAGGAGCCTAGGGATGAGGAGACATTCCCTGATATGGATGAAAAGGGTTTGCAACCAGAACCTGAGACTGAGATACCAGACCCACAACCTACTGATGAGACTGTTGAGGATGTCAGTATACCCCGTAGATCCACCAGAGAACGTAGGGAACCTGATCAGTTCAAACCAGGGACTATCTGTCAAGTATCCATTGAACCTTCCTCATATGACGCTATAAAGGACATGCCTTTAAGTGAACAAACAGCATGGAAGGAAGCTATCAATGCTGAATTAAAATCTATGCATGATTTAAATTGGGAGCAGGAAGGGGCAAAACTGGGCAGGGATGGGGCATAATGGGAGGCGGGGAGGATGCGAGAGGAGTTTGATCCAGTGGTAATGGCACACACTGGATTCTATCCCCTACAACAGCACCCTCTTCACCCCCTTTCTCTCCTCGGTTTTGTACTGGAGAAATTGCTATCACAGGTTTGAGAAGACCCATTATGGAACTGGAAGCCTATACATGTTAAGGGGATTTAAATCCCCTTTCCCTACTGTTGTCTTCTGATCCATTTCCCCCACGCTGGACACAGTGGACCTGTTTTTGGTGCAGCTGCACCAGTTGCGAGGGGGAGGGGAGAATAGGATTGAGCTTTAAGAGCATAAACTGTGGCACATTCCCTTGGAAAGTTCTTGTATTCAAGACCCTATTCAAAGTTACAAGTGTTTCCACTTACTAAGGATGGACCCTGTTTCCTGGACTCTGCCCCTATTTTTAGGATACCATTTAAAAAAATAATTGTGAGTTGTAGAGGTTGTCATTCTTCATTGTTCAACTGCCTCTCCAGCATCTTTAGTACAGTACATACATCTTCAGGTGTGTGGGAGGGGGAAATGAATGCTTCTGTCTCTAGTGTATTTGCATATACAGATGTGTGCACATGAATACGAAGGCAATATGCCTTTCATGGATGGCCATTTCACACACTGCAGCTTGCTGAGGTATCTTGGACAGAGGTATCAAGGTATATGTAGAACAATTATAATTTTCTGTTGTATCCTTAGCCAAAAGAAGAATATATTCACTGTTGACTTCCAAATCTGGACAAGTTACTGAGGAGTAAATGGGTATAGTAGGCGGAGCAGAGCCTCCAGCAATATGAAATAATGGTAAAGAGTATCAGAAAGTTTTCCTTGTTATTCAGATAAGAGTGCTATTTGCTCTTTTCCCCTGAGAAATCTTGGAAGATAATGAGATTCTCACAAGGGCACTTTAGTTAAAAAAAAAAAAAGAATCTGCCACCACAATGTGGAACTTCAAATAGCCACCTCAAGCAGGAATACAGGAGCATCCGAGGCGTCAACCACTGTGAGCTTTGCCTGCACTGAATAAAAGAGCACCCTTGTGAGCAGTCAGTGCTTACAAAGATTTGAGCTTTTGGTGGGCTCATTTGGTCTTGTCTTGATTCTTCTTGCAAACATTTGAGCAGGTTGGTTCAAGCCCCCTGCAGATACACTTGTGACATCTTTCCCTTGAGTGTCATTTGAACTCCAAATTAAGAACATAAGAACAGCCCCACTGGATCAGGCCATAGGCCCATCTAGTCCAGCTTCCTGTATCTCACAGTGGCCCACCAAATGCCCAAGGGAGCAAACAAGACAACAAGAGACCTGCATCCTGGTGCCCTCCCTTGCATCTGGCATTCTGACATAGCTCATTTCTAAAATCAGGAGGTTGCACATACGCATCATGGCTTGTAACCCATAATGGATTTTTCCTCCAGAAACTTGTCCAATCCCCTTTTAAAGGCATCCAGGCCAGATGCCATCACCACATCCTATGGTAAGGAGTTCCACAGACCAACCACATGCTGAGTAAAGAAATATTTTCTTTTGTCTGTTCTAACTCTCCCAACACTCAATTTTAGTGGATGTCCCCTGGTTCTGGTGTTATGTGAGAGTGTAAAGAGCATCTCTCTATCCATCCCCTGCATAATTTTGTATGTCTCGATCATGTCCCCCCTCAGGTGCCTCTTTTCTAAGCTGAAGAGGCCCAAACACTGTATCCCTTCCTCATAAGGAAAGTGCCCCAGCCCAGTAATCATTTTAGTAATCATTCATATCCACTCCAGAACTGTGTCCAGATAGAGTAACTTGATTCTGAAATTGTTTTCGATATAAGAGGAGTTGCACTTCCTGGAGGGAGGGATATCCTTGTCTTTTGACTGATTTTTGCAGTGTGTCTGCATGTAAAATGTTGTTTTTCTACCAGCCCAATCCTACTGAGGATTGAGTTGTCGCACAAAGCCTTTCACGACAGTATAAGCAAGCTCTGCTGATGCAAAATGGCTGTTATAGAAGTGCACAGTACCCCACTGGAGATCATTTTGGGAGCGCTGCCATGTGGTGTGGCAATGCCCCCAGTCCATCACTGGAGCTCCACTGCTCCCAGTTCTGCCAGAGGAGATAAGGCAATGGTAGGGGCAGGGAGGAGCAAAATGGGGCAAAAAGGGGACATAATGAAGGAGTGGGGAGGCTGCTGGCAGTAGTGGATCCAATGATGATTGCATGCACTGAGGATTGCGTATCACCCTTTTCTGCAGCTTCATTGCCCCCTTTTTCTCCTTGGACTGGAGCCAGTGATTTTGCTGGCACATAACTGAGGAGACCCACTGCGGAGCAGAAGGCTTATGGAGATGTAAGGGGATTTTAGCAGCCCAATCCTGAGCTGCCCAGTAAATAAAGAAACAGCGGTGCCAAAATGGTGACCACTGCATCCTATGGGCTTCAGGTAGCCGCCTGCAGATTCTCGGGGGGAAGGCCCAAGCCCTGCAATGGAACTGCTCAAGTCTATGCTGGCTATTTGGCCAGTGCAGAGTTGAGTGGCCCCATGTCAGGCCGTAAGGCTCGACATGGGGTTTTGGATCTGTTGCAGCAGAGCTCTGCTGCCCTACCTCTCCTGCCCCATTTCCTGCCTCGTCCCACCTTCCCCTGCCCTCCCACCATCCCAGAATCCCTCCCCCCCCACTCCGACTCACCTCTCTACCACCCAGAGCTCAGCCCTTGCTCCAGGAGGTGTGCAGTGGGCCTCCAGCTAGCGCTGGCTCAGCATAGACTGGCACAGAGTCTGGCACAGACTGGCATGCCTCATGGCGTGTTTGTGACACTCAGCACTGGTGAAGTGCTGGGGCCGATCAGGCCCTCAATCCCTGTTCAAAGCCTCCCAATCTGCTTGATAGAGCATGCCCATTTCTGGGGCTGCTGCACCAGTACGGGGTGGCAGGATAGGAATGGACTCTGAATCACAGAACTCAAAAACTTTTAGTATCTAAACTGTAGAATGCTTTTTTCTGTTTTATTTTACAGCAATATAAGTTGTTTCCTTAACATGATGAATACAGTAGGGAATTGTGCCCATCCTAACAGCCAATTTCTACTGAAATCTAATGACAGGTGGAAATAACAGGACCTCCATCCTGAGAACTCTGATTACTCTGTTATTTTACATGATGCCTTTAAAGCTTGTCAGCCTTTAAAGCATTACAAGCATATAATAATAATAACACTCTTTTTGGGGAAGTTAAAGAGATACATTTAAATACAGTCAAACTACATTGCTCAATTTACAATTCTCCATTTCCACCAATCCCTTTTTATCACATAATGAAGCAATACTAAGTATCCTGGAAGAAAGTGATGAAAAAGAGCAATTAAAAAACGACAAGACATGTGAAATTTGAATGCACGTGGAATTATATATAGGTGTTACTTCTCAAAATTTCACATCTGATGTGCCATGTTTTGCAAGGTAGCAATCACTAATAATTATATTTGCTGTGACACTTTCCAACACACGTCTTTGGCTACTAATTATGTGTCATTAAATTCATAGTTATGCATGCAAATAAAGAATTGTTTCGGTAAACTCAAGTAAATTAAATTGTGTTGTTGCCCATACAGTACTAGTCACTTCTGAATGTTATGCTCCTCTATCTGTAATAGCAAACGCAACCGTAACCCATTTTTGCCCAGCCCACAGGTGTACACATTTGATCCTTGTTGTGTATATTCAGTGTTGGGCAGAAATGACAGGCAACCCAATCCTGAGCTGCCTGGCACACAGGGCTGCAGAGGGCTGAAAATGACTGCCACTGTAATCTGCATGCTTAGCGGGCAGCACCAGCAGCTCCTCAGTAGAAGGGGACTTTTGCACCCTTTCCCCCGGGTAAGGTGAGTAGCCCCCCTCTCCACAAAACATTTGAGTAGAAAATTCTGTACTAGAAACCTTTGACTCATCCCTATATTACATTCAGCTTTATCCCCCCTACCAGTTTCATAGCAGATTCAATTTGCAACATTAAATTGCTCATTTTGATTAGTGAAAGGTAGTGCATAGTCAGTGCACAGCAAATAAGAGAACACAGACCTCTTAAAATCAATTATATTTTTTTAAAACATGTAATCTCTCTTTTCTGTTCTCTGGGAGTCATGGCTTGAAGTTCATCAAAAGCATGCATAAAAAGCTATATGATCGTATATTATAAATTCTGTAATCCCCAAACATGGATTTGCCAGATAAATCATTTCTGCTCTACTGAAGTCGATTCCCCTCAATGATAAAATTAAAAGGGGAAAGTGACATTAGAACAAAGAATTCATTTGCATGCAGTCTGGTAACCTGAATAAACTCTAATGCCTTTTTAATCCGTTTCTGCAGTTTTGTTTTCTACAGCTGTAATTGCTGCAGTATAAGTAAAGGTGATACTGACAATGTTTCTACACTCACAGTAGGCATGGAGCTTTTACAGTGTAATATTTTGTAATAATTTATTTGTCTTTTGCCTAGTTTCCTTTAACAGCCCTATTCTAAGATTCCAGATGTTTCGGACTGCAGTGGTGCCAAAATGTCTGCTGCTGTATCCCACGGGGCCAGGGAAGCCACCGGAGGTCTCCTTGGGAGAGGGAGACCTTTTTCCCCTTCCCCTGAGTAAAGCCCCAGCCTCCACAATGGAGCTTCTTGGGTTTACGCCAGCTAAATTGCTGGCACAGAGTGGAGAAGCCCCTAACCAGACACAGGACATAAGATCAGGCAGAGGAGGCCTGATCCCACCCTGGCTGGTCCCACCCCCATTCCACCCTCCCTTCCCTCCCTTTCCCCGGAATACCTCCCACTACCCACCCCACACCACCTGGCACTTACCTTTGCTGTGCTAATGGCCAGAGCTTTCGCCGCAGCTTCCTTCCTGCCAGCACCACTTACTCAAAGGATGTCACAAGTGTGCTTTACGGCACGTTTGTGACATCCAGAGCTGGCAGTATGTGTACCGGATTTGGCTCTTATTGTGTTTTAAGCAAGTTTTTCATACACATTCTCGTGAAAAAGTCACTTCCAGTTTCCCAAGTGAAACCAGAAGTTGCAATTTTTTTTACGTCTGTGGGCCATTCTGAAGCCTGCAGAGGCTGCCTCTGCGGGCTTCAGAAAGCCCTGTGGTCACTTCTGGAGGGCTCAGGTGGGGCTAAGACTGGCTCAATGTGGATCCAGGGGACCCGCATTTAGTCAGATCCACGGATACACAATTTGTAGATATGGTGGCCCCACCTGTACTTTCTTTTAAAATAGTCTACCCATCTCAAGAACAGAGACCTTAGAATAAGAACATCATTCACACTGATTGAAGGTGGAGCAAGTGTGTTCAGTGGCATCAGGCTTTTTCTCTGACATTCCCATGTTCAGTCGAACATCTGTAGAGAGCCCCCTTGCATGATGTTCTATGCACAGAAGCCCATTTCTGCATGATTCGGCTCCTTGATCACATGAAGAGGGCCCAATGGATGTACACCTGCATTTGGTTGGGCTCTCTCCATATACTGTAGTGAACACCCATATGTTCAAGGGGTGAAGCCTGACACCATGACATACCTCTATACGTATCCTCAAACTTACAGTTACATTGCAATCATGTAGCTAATCCTGCAATGTGGAATTAAATTAGAAATAAATGAATACATTCTCCTGAAAATCTCAGAGGGATCCTGATGGGAGCCACTTTTTCACTATTCAAAATGTATTAGCTTGAGTCAGATATTCAGACAGAGCGGGCTTTATACATTAGTTCCTGTGTTTATGCTACATTGAAAAGTTGCTCATGTTTAGTCACCATCTCCCTTGACTACTAAAAAGATTTGCTGTAATAGATGTTCTTCATTTACTGTGTGGGAGAATGAAGGTCAAGTGCAAACGACACATTTTGCCTGTTAGTCCTGCGAGCCTCCAGTCCCTGTTGCGTTGTCCTCACCCCTGACTGTAGGGCCGGATTCTAGATTTGTTGTAGAGATTAAGCCATCTGCTTCACTTTAAATGTTTCCTACTGAAATGATTCATGAAGTGGTATAATATTTCAGTGCAATTAGCGGTGACATTTTCAAAACTGAATAACCAAGAGGGCAATTTAACCTTCTCTGGAGAATTGTGTAGTCTAGGGCTAGTTCTTTAGAAGATTACATTGTTCTAAGGGAACACTTAACAAATAATTGCATCAGGCTTCGAACAGATGCAAATAATCCTGTGTTACTTACTGGTGATAACTGATGTATCCACCACCACCTCCAAATCTGATGTTTGAATCAATTCTTTGTTTTTCAGTTTTGACAGAATTGCTAAAGTGTGCCATGGTGGACCTGTTACCAAAAAGGGCTGTTTTGTTTAGGGGAATTAGTATATTAGCCTTTTGGAAACTTTTAGGATCGTGGGCTGGATAACAAAACAGCGTAATGCAGAGAAATTCCCTTGTATAGCTTAAAGAGGAGACTGGGAGAAAGATAACTTTCAATCAAAGATTATATTTTTATTACAAAACACATAGGTAAACATAATACATTTCTTGGTTCTAATACTTGAAAAATGTACCTAGCTTTTATGGTGGTTGCATGTGCTATGTATTTGGTGCATCCGAGAAGGAATCAGAAACGGATAGGTTGTAGGGAAGGATTTTAGGGGTTCCTTAATCTGCTAAACCCAGTTTGCTAACTAAAGATGGGGAAGAAGGGAGGAATAGATGGGGAAGAAGGGAAACAATTTCAGAAACGCAGGATAATTACCTGTCCTGGGGAGCAGATGGATGGGGGTATGTGGAGAGACCTATGGAGGACCCTCACAACACCAGTGTGCTGTGTCCCTGAAGGGGGGGGCCCATAGAGAGAGCCATGTGCTCGGAGCTTTCTCTTAAAGGGTTGTGGCTGACCTAGAATGACCCAGATGTGTCCTAGTGCTGGTCTAGATGCGCATGCTCAGTATACACACAGGTACACGTGGAGTATGTAAAACAGTGGGAGGGTCCAGAAATCAGCTATCAGCAGAGGCTGACTCTGGGGGAGGGGGGTAGCTTGCTTCCTGTTGCTACTGGACTTTGGAGTCTGGATGTAGCTTGATGGCTGTGATTTAGTTAACAATAGGAGATATTTAAGCAACGATTTAGGTGGAGGCTAGGTAAGGTGTTTGCATATTCAGTGATTGACGTAAACAATAAAGACATTTCCAGTATTCCTAGAGAAAATGAGTCTTTCCAGACTGAAGGTGGCCAACAACATGAGAAATGAGTGAGCTTATGATTTGACTCCTTTTGTGGCCTGTAAGAGAAGTTTTAGGCCTGCATTTTAGTCCAAAATACATAACCAGATATAAAACCACAACTTGGAAGGGAAAAGGGGATTTTCACGTAACAGACCTGTTCACTCACTAGTCAGCCCTTTGACTTGCACATATGACACTCCAAGTCTGACTGTGGCTATGAAGTCAGTATTGCCTACACTGTTTGGAAGTGGCTGGGGTTTTAGGCAGGACATTCTTTCCACTCTACATCAACAAAATACTAAGGATTGGGATTGGGACCTTCCACAGTCAAGGCACGCACTCTACCACTGAGCTACTGCTCTCTCCCACAAATGTATCTGCATTTAGATAAGAAGCAGACTTTAGGTTTGTGCGCTTCTTTCCATCCAGATTTCCGCATTATGAATGAAAGCGTATGACTGATCTATTAAATTCCTAAGAAGCTTTCTCCACACCCACAATAACAAGATTTAGCCCTTGTGTTGGGACCTTGAGTCGCGAAAATGTGTGATTTTGGGTGACTCTGCAACTCGTGACTCGTGCATGTGGAAGAGTCTGAAAAACTCGAGTCAGGTCCCCCCTGATTTGGCATTCATCCTCACGCATGCTGACTTGAGTCTGCCTGTGTCTAGGGGTGCTTGCTTACTGTTTGCGCCATGTGGAAAACCTAGTGGGGCCATAATTCTGACCAGCAAGCAGTAGGGAGTTCCAGCTGGGAGGCAGGAAGGGGTTAATGTGAGCAGGAGGGGGAAGCTGTACTGGGCTCTCTTTTCCCATCTCTGATAGGAAGGAAGGAAGGAAGGAGTGATCATTGGACAAAGGCTCAGCATTCTCGTATTTTGATTGGCTGAGGGAGGGCAGGAGGAGGAAGAGGAGGAGGGGTGGGGCAACCCTCATTGAATGATGGGCTAGAGTGGGACTACTTCTGAGTAGGGCTGCCAAGGATGATTGGGTCATCCTGGTAAACCTTGCAGCTGCTGCTCGTGACCTCCTCCCTCTTGCCACTTCTGTCACTCACTCTCTCACACTCTCACTCAGTTCCTCCCATTCCTCCCACCCTGTTTACAGATGGGATGGGGCAGCAGGGGAGTAAAGAAGATTCCCCCCCCCCACACACACACACAGCCAGGCAGCAGCCCGGTTTTTCCCATGGCTGACTTTTTAAAGGGGGTGACTCATCCTAGGGAGAGAGAGGAGGCAGGGAAGGAAGGAGATCATAGCGATCACACTTTGCACAGCATGGCTCTGTTGTTACTTGGGAGGGGGACCCTCATTGAATGACCGGCTACAGAGGAACTACTTCTGAGTAGAACTGTAAGGGTCATCCTGGAAAGCCTCACAGCTGCTGTTCATGACCATCCTCCTTCCTCTTGCTGCTTCTGTTCCTGCTCTCTCACTCCCTCCCACCCCATCTGCCCTCTGTACAGATGGGTGGGGACAGCAGGAGAGTATTCAAAAAGAACTCCGACACACACACACACACACACACTCCCCAGCACCAGCCCTGTTTTTTCCATGGCTGACTTTTTAAAGAGGGGGGGTAGTCAACTAGAGTCCATTAGAGTCACTAAAGTGTGACTTGGAGACTCAGAAAGCGCCCCTGTTAGGACTCTCTTTTGACTCGAGTCGTGGGGGGCGGTGACTCGTCGACCTGACTTGAGTCAAGCCCTGCTGGGTTTTCTCGTCCCTGGAAGTAATAATCAAGACATATGTACAGACTGGCTTTTCTTCAATAAACTGGGGATTAGGGGAAGATTCCAGAGCAGGGAGATCATCTCCGCTGAGCTCCAGAACCTCTTTTTTTCCTCCCAGAAACAAAGCACTGGGATATGATGCTTCAGGAAGTCAAATTTACTAATCTTGCTGCTTTCTTAAGTGGAGCAGGATCTGTGAAAATTGTTTCTACAAATCATTGCTATTGCTTATAACAGCATAAGACAAAGTTACAGTTCACAAATGGTTGTGGTCCAAAGGTTATCTGCTGTGACAATGAGGTCATTGGAGAAACGGGCTGCAAAGGCAGGCTTTGTGACCAATTACATTTTGGCTGTGATTTTCATTTAATGGGCAGTCCAATCCTAACCTGTACTGGCACGTTCAGGCCACATGACCTGTGCGGCATCCATCGTAGGTTAGGAGGCAGGCTGAAGGTCTCCTCGGGGTAAGGGAATATATTTCCCCTTACCCCAGGCAAAGCCCCAGCCACCCCTAGGGGCTTCTATATAGCTGGTACAAATCTGAGAAGTCCAATGCAACATTGGGCAGCAAGGAGGGGGTTGCTCCTCTAATCCTGCCCACTCCCAGGTCTGATCAGGCCTGTTCCACCCTCCCCCATTCCAAAGCACCCTCCTCACCTACAAAACACCCTCCTGCCACCCTTTTCAAGCCCCTGCACCACCTGGCGCAACCTTACCTGTGTGCCAGCATTGTTGGCTCATGAGTGCTTTATGGTACGTTTGTGACACGGAGCCAGCGCAGGGATGGCTGCACTGGCTTAACCATTGCACTGTGAGCGGGAAGCTTTTCAGTGTGAACAGAAAAAAGCCAAACCTTAAAGACTGCCCAGTGTCTACGCTTCTTTCACTAAGCCTTTGAGAATGGCGTAATTAAAGTTACCAAGATTCAAATAGAGAGAAATTCGAGTGAAGAAAAGCAGAATGGTAAAGCCCGAGACAAAATGTGAAATAGGGTAAGCACTTGGTATATTCTGAAATCGACAGGCTTAGTGCCTTTTGAGAACCATAATGCTTTCTCCTTGATGGCCTCACCCATCTGCATTTCTGCAGAACAATGATTTATTGTCCAAAATGTTTTATTTATCTGCATTGATCTCCATAAAGACGGGGTTGTGATGTTGCTGTGCTTTGTTTTATCATCATTGTTTTCTGTGTTTTACATATAGATAAATGCAGAAAGGAGCATTTTGAATTATTTGCAGCAATTATGTTAAATCCCAGCTTCCTGTGTGCAGTGTTTATCTGTACTCTTGAGAGCCATGATAAATATTTTTAATATGTCTTAATGGGTTACTGTTACAAGAAATTTTTGCACTTGCCACTACAGAGACAGCATTACATTAAATTACAGTGCAGACAATTAAATAGAATAATGAAAAAAAAAATGTCAAGCCTGGAATAACTGCTATTTGGAGGCCTCTGCAATTCAATTCCTTGATCAACATAATAAGGGAAGGTGGTGAGTGGAATTTAGATAGCGAAAGCTAGATATGATTGTGTTTGTAATATCTCCATCAGGGATGAATGTTCCCTTACTCCGAGACATTGATTAGCCTCTAGATTATTTTTCTGATTGATTACCGTTGTACTGTAACATCCCTTCTTCATAAATCTAACCAGGATCAATATAACTTTATAGTTAGAACTTCATCTTGGCACAGTTATGGTGCAATCAGCAGTAATTTGCAGCTCCTCAATAACAGTTTTAAAGCAAATCTACACAGTCTGTTACTTCGGCTTGTAGCCATATATAATGAGGGAAAAAATTAACTTTCCTGCATCGTGTCTGAAAAATTGAAGCATTAGTTTTACATGCGCTCCAGCACGAGCATCTTTCACAGGAAATTTGTGCATGAGTTATCAGGTTGCTTCACAGAATGTGTGAGAAATTAAGGTATGCAAATGCATCCAATCTTTTGTCTTGTGTATAGCTGATATCGTGATTAGTTGGTAAGGAAAAAAATGATGCTAGGACTCAAACCTGCCTCTATGGTATGACCAATTATCACAGATGCTCAGGGCTGCTCACAAATTGGGAAGGGAAATGTACTCTGCACATCCTCAGAGGCATTTTTATTATTATATCAGGGCTAAATTCACAGGGGCTGGCATTGAGGCCCCAGGAACCCCGGGTCAAATCAGGTCAGACTTTCACCATTTGCAACCCAAGTGGCTGAACACAACCCATCAGCCATGTAGGCCAATTCCTTAGACCTTGATGAAACATTTTGGTTGTGTTAGGGCTGAACAGAAAGTTCTCCACTGAGAATATTTGGATCAAATTTTAAATGGCACAGGGGGACAGTCCCCCTTGTCAACTTTGAGGGGAAGGAAGGAATGCAAGTCAGGGGAGGTGAAGCTTCCATTGGAGCCCCTCCCAGCAGCAGTCCCACACCAAAGCCCCCAGAAAAATGTTGTGTAATAACATAATACTGGGGACTTCTAGGGAGAAAAAAAAAATTAGCCCCAAATGGTAGCAACTGTTTCTGAACAGAAGCCCCCATCAGAGTAGTGGTAAATCATTATTTAACTTTGATTTAGAGCTGGGGGGAGGAAATGGCAGCCCTGCTAACTGGCTGCCAGCTGGTGAATTGGCAGTGGTGAGTTGTGCCCCTCACCTTGACTTTTTACCCCCTCTTTTCATGACCTGCAAATGGATCCCCAACACTTAGGGAGTCTGTTGGGACTAGTCCTAAACATGGCTAATGAGCTGTGTTTGGGGAAAAGATGTATTTCAAGTACTGGCTTGATATTTTAAAATGCGTTTTAAAATATCAGTGGTGGTATCAGGGGTTGGCCAGGTTGGACTCATACCCATCTGACAGCCCATCCAACGGACGGATCTCAGTACTGGTGGTAGTGGTACTCCCCAATGCAAATTGTGAGTCGGGGGGGGGGGAGTGCCATGGGAGAGGTTGAATGTACAGTTTGCAATCTGGAGTCAGCACTGTGGGCAACATAGAATGAATGCATTCAACAATCTGGCTAGTCTTAGAGCCAATGCTTAACTAATTTATCTTTCATTTATGCAAGGTTTATGCAAGGAAACCTTTTTAGACTTCTCCCGGTTTGTAAAGTTGGCCCACATGCATTGATGGTGCCACCAACTTATTCATTGCTCTCTAGCAGGAGTGCTGTCAGAAAGTAGGCCTACATGAGCTAACAGGAGACTTTCTCTGAGATGCTGCAGACAAGCCTTCTCCTCTGCCCTATACCACGTAGAAATGTCTGCATCATAAGGGGATGGCAACAACATGATGTGGAAATGAGAGGTATAAAAGATGGGGAGGCAAGAGAATGTTGTGAATTAGAGCTTTTGCAGGGATTTTTTTTTAACGTAAGAGGGATGGGGAAGGGTAGGGAAGAGCAGTCAAGGTCTGCTGGGTTGGTCTCAGGTTTCCCTTCTTTTTTGCACAGCCTTGGATTGACCCTTGCCTGGGGCCAAGAAGCCAGGGCCTAGCAATGCCTCTCCTTGTATCAGTCTCTGCTGGTGTTGGTGAGTTGGTAAAGGTGTTCTTCTGGGGGCTGGTGCAAGGTTCAGGAGTTGGGGTAATTCGGGGTAATTGCATGGCCTGCAAGTGCAGCTTCTGGTTCTTCCTTCCTCCTCCCACTTAGCAAGACACTTCCTCTTCTGCTGTCTTCCAGCGTTTTCTACCCTTCCCTTTTCCTGACCTCTGTCCTCCTCCTCACATTGCTTCTCTCACCTTTCTGATACCATCTTCCATCTCTCTTCACCCCTCATCCCTCCACTAAGCATCTCCTCATTGTGGCTTTTCCTTCCATCTCTCCAGCATAACTCACCTTTCCTCTCACTCCCCGCCTTTCTCTTTCTCCTTTGTGTTTGCCTTCCTTCCTCTACCCACCCCCAGGGAGCAATTCTAACCGGCACTTATGCCGGCATAGGTGCTCTGGAGGAGTCGCAAACGCGCCGTAAAGCACATTTGTGCCTCCTTAGGCGGGAGCCGCATCAGTGCATCTAGATGCGCCAACGCGTGGACGGAGGCAAAAGCCTCCGCCACGGCTCCTGCGCCGCCACTTGTGCTGGTGCAAGTGCACCAGCACAAGCAGCAAAGGTAGGCGTGAGGGGGCGTGGGGAGGGGGCAGGAGGGGGTGTTACTGGGCGGGGAGAGGGTGGGCCTGGGGGTGGGCGCGTGAGGAGCCAGGGGTGCGGCTGGAACCCGGGAGTTGTGCCGGATCCCAACCCCTGTCTCTGGGGCAAATGGAGCGGCTTCAAGCAGCTCCTCTCTCCTCAGACTTGCGCCACCTCCAGAGGTCGCGCGGGTCTGAGGAGACCCATAGGGGCATGCAGCCCTTACCCAGGGGTAAGGGGAAGAGCTTCACCTTGTCCCTGGCTGAGCCGCTGCTTGCTGCAATCTCATGTTGGATGCAGCGCAAGCCTCTTGGCTTGCCTGCTCCAGCACGGGTTAGGATTGCGCCCTTAGTCTCTTTACTTTTTTGTAGCTCCTTCCCTGTTACTACCCCTAGTCAATGGGATTTGGGCCAGTTGCACGGCCAGCCTGTTCCCATGGTACTTTGTTGCCTGATTATAACATCCTCACCAGTCAGATACCCAGTACTCTGACCCGCCTCAGCCCCTTGCAGTATCGTGAAGGGTGATTGATTACAGGGGCTCTGCTGATCTGTCTCATGACTACCACAGGGCTCTACAGCAGCCTAAAACACAGTTTTGAAAAGCTCAAGATTTGTTTTTTAATGTGCAAGTTGCACATAGTGAAGAAAATCTGAAGTCATGACATGATTTAAAATTTTCCAATTGGACAAAGCGATACCTTTGAATCAGCTGCATTGAGTCCTGTGGTAACTGTTGCAGACTGGCAGTCCCTCAGCTCATGTAAGTCCTGTGGTAACTAGTAGGGTTCTGTCACAAGCATTTTAGGGCCTCTGGGAGCAACCCGTATTGGTTAAGGGAAAGGAGGAAGAAACACCAGCCTACAATCACAGGTGTGATCATTGGGAGAATTTCGAAGGGGGGGGAAGCATGCAAAATTGTGACTGCCTGTCCACTTGCCCACCAAGGAGAAGTCTAGCCCAGCCAGCTTGTTCTGTGCCTAGAACTGTACAGAGAAGGGTTCATCTATCCACATATTGAGATTTTGATCTGGGTCAGAGAAGCACAAGCACAGGTTCTTGTACTCATCAGGAAATTATGGAGTTCAGTCACTTCTCTAGCAGGAATATGCAACATTTAGAACGTTTGAATTTGTGATATGCTTTTATTTCCAGTAGGCACTGAAATTCCAGTAAGACTTGCATCATCATAATTATAGTCACAAATGTACTAATTTCTCTTCAAGGTGTTTGCTTGGGGCTGTGTTTTGACAGTCTATGTCAGTGTAGCTAACCATACAAAAGAAGACTTATCTTCACAAAGGGAGAACTAATGTGAGACATAACATTAATTTCCACTTAATGGCAACTGAGTACCACTAAATGATTCATAAGGAACTGACAATTGATTCTAATTTTAGGTTTCAGTCTTTTGCTTTTATTTAAAAAAAAAAAAGTGAAACGGTTGTTTTCATGCAAGAAATAAGATAGGGTTTAATGAAATGCATTGGCCACATTCTAATGAATTTGCAGTGCAATCTTATATAAGCTCTATTGAACTCAATAAGACTTGCTGCTTAGTAGACATAATTGTGAGTACCTTGCTGGTCAGTAACGACAGGCTTACAGAGTCACCCCCACCTCCACAGTTACCTTTCAACTCTTCCTGATAAGGACAGGCTTTCCCCTCATGCTCTCAGTTATCCTGCCATGGTGGGCAGTTTCTGCCAGAGAAGCATCTCAATGGATCTGGCTGCCACGTCATAGCTACCTGTCTTTGGACTCGGCACCGTGATTCGCGGCATCACCCCATGAGTGGTCAGATATGGAATTGGTGGTGACACGATGACATTCTTATCTCACTGCCAATTACTTCTGGCTTGCAAACCACTGAAGAACTCAGAGCGGAGTGGACTCACTTGGCTCTGCTCTGAGTTCTGCAGTGGCCAGGCTCGGAGTAAAGGAACAACTTGCCTGACTCAGCTGAGTCACTTCTTCCTATTCTCATGAACATAGCTCACAAAAACAGGAAGCATCTTGGCACGATCGCTATATAACCATCTCTGCTCATTATTTCAATCTTAGTTGACTGATCCCAAGAGTTGGAAACGTGGCCTCTGGTATGTGTCAGTCACCTTAACACCTTCTCACCCTTTCATCACCACACCACACCGCTACTGTGTATGGCATTAGTGTGTCAAGAAGTCAGTCACCAGGAAATCTCCAAGAAGGATAAGTCACATTTTTAAAAAAAAGAAAGAAAAAAGAAATGCTTCCATTCACAGATTATCCTCTTAGATGTGATTCAAATGTACAAAAGGTTGGAATAAAACCCCTGCATCAGGCTCCGTGTGTGCGCCCACACGTGTGCCTGTGTGGTGGACGCACCTAAAATGGTTGATTGCCAAAGGCAGCTCTAACTGGACATAGCAGGTTTGGGGGAAAGAGAGAGATTCCAGGCATCCCTTCCCACCTAACAACGACTGCCTGTTCACTCACAGAGGATTCTTGTACAGAACTGCAGACATGCAACCTGCTGCTACATGCTGAGATCTCTTCATTGGGGCCAAAGCCTTTCCTTTCCTTTTGTTTTGAAAGAATGATGAAAAGAAATGCTTTCAGCAAATATTTACTCCTGCTTTTGTTCAAGGGTTCAATCTTGATAATGTTCACACAGCATTTTGACAATATTCACCAGCGCATAGAACAGAATATTCATCTAGAAATGGACTGTGTGCTTTTTTTCCCCTCCCCCCCCCCTTGTTCCAGCAGGCCTTATTAGTTTTTTCTTTTCTTTTCTGGGTACTTTCTCTGATCAAACTGCCTTCAGCCAATTTAGGAAATGTTAGTTATTTAAAGGTTTCTTTTTTTCCACTTTTAACCTTTAAGTATTTAAATGGTCATGACCTTCTCATCAATTGATGGACTGGACAATTGTGAATGCTTGAATAGTGCTTCTTTTAAAAAATTACATTATTTTCAAAAGGCTACCTCTCAAATATTGGTGAATTCACCTTTAGGAAGAGAAAATAATATATTAATCATGACACTTTCAGCCTTTAAAAACACAAAAAGACATCTTATATGTGTCTTGGTGGTATTTTACTTCCTCCATCCACATGCAGCAAAAGAGATTCTAGACTACGGCATACAAGAAAGGCAAAGGTTATAGCTTTGGCTTTTTAGCTCAAACATTTTTTACTTCCTTCTGCGGTTGTTGCAGTAGAAGTAACTGTGCACAGTGGTAACCATGTCTTGTAGCACAATCCTATTCTTATCTAGTCAGAAGTAAGTCCCATTGTCTCTAATTGAGTTTCCTCCCAGGAGAGTCTCAGGGCCCAATCCTATCCAACTTTCCAGCACCGGTGCAGCCACAATGCAGATCCAAGATAAGGGAACAAATGTTTCTATACCTTGAGGAGGCCTCTGTGACTATCTCCCCACTACAGCATGCAGTGCACGTCCCACTGGCATAGTTGTACCGGCACTGGAAAATTGGATAGGATTGGGCCCTCGGTCTGCAACCTTGGTCAATGCATTAGACAACTCTCAAAAAAACTCCACAGAAATAGCTTACTTCGGGGCTTCTCAAACTTTTTACCACTGCAATCCACTTCATTGGCTATGTCACATCCTAGAATGCCTTGCAGCTTCCAGGTAGCACTGGTGTGTGACTCACATCGTTGGCCATGCCACACTCCAAAATGCCTTGCTGCTTCCGGGTAGTGCCAGTGTGCAACCCACCAAAAATCAGGTCGCAGTCCACAGTTTGAGAACTACTGGCTTAACTTATTTTTCCAAACCAACATGACATTGCAGTAGCTCTTGAGAAAACTACATTTCCCAACTCCCCTGGACTTTTGTCATTTCATGTTATCAGCATATTAGAGGGGGAGGAAGGAGTTTCAGTATTCTCTTCTGAATGCCACCGTTGGGACTGATTCAGCAAGTGTTTAAACAAAAGGGAGAGGAGTTTGGAAGGGGGAGTAAACTTGGAATCCTTTTACCAAGTACTCTATAAATAAGCACTCCAGACACAGGTTTGGGAACTATGGGTCACTTTATTTCAACAACAACAAAATATGCAGCAGAGATTGTACTAAACACCCGTTGTGCAGGCACTAAGCCAGGGGAAAGCTAACATTTATCTCATGAAATGAGTGTGTTCATCTGATTCCAAACCAAACTCGGGTAAACCCTGAGTGCCTTATCATCACCAGTCCAAAGAGTCAAGGAGGCAGGACAACCTCAATGCTCCCTGGACAAATCCCAGAGGGATCAAACTCATTCAGCCAAACTCATTCAGCCAAACTCATAGGTGCCAACCTACCTCACGGACCTAGTGGGAGTCGTGTATGAGCGGTCCTGGTCTATCCCTTGACAACTCATCTTAGCGTGGACACCAGTGAACTATTTCTACATACCCTGCCTGCACGATACCTACCAAAGTGACCAGTTCAAAAACTGAAAAAATTCAAGGATAAATATCCATTCCCCATCCAGAAAACCCATAGCCAGTCTGGGGTGGGCGAATAAACTATTAGTCTTCATGCCAATCTAGTTAACAGCAAAAAATTCCTACCCGGCTCCCTAATAGGCAACCAACAAGTCTCAGACTACCAGGAGAGGGCGAGTGGCTGCCGACAGTGAACTGCTCAATGAGGCAAGCCCCAGCAACAGTGCACAGGTCACCCTTCCCCCAAGAGGGCCCAAGTAGCCAATCAGAGGCTGCTTAATTTGCGCCTCTGTCTCCATGCCCCAGGGAGGCTGTGCAAAAGGTGGCAACATGCTTACACAGCGCACCACCAACATTCTAGCACAAAATGTAGTCCAAGCTGTGGGAATACAGCTGCTGCAGAAATACTTCTCTACACCCAGGGCACTTTCTGTACTTGTGTGAGCCTAAATATTTTCTATATTTAGAATGTCAGGTCAGCAGGGGAGGATAGCCCTTGCTTTCCCGACAGCAGAATGGCACGGGAGCATAGGGAGATAGCAAAAGAAGCAGGTGATCCGAAACAGAGCCAAAGAAACAGACACAGGCTTGTTTGTTGCAGAAGCAGGTATTGGTAAAAGGAATAGGCAGAAGAGTAGTCAGTCATACGAGCCAGAAGTCAGGGATACAGCAGGTCACAGTCACGAGAAGGCAGTCCAAAATTAGTACACAAACCAGCAGCACAGCACGCAGAAACTCAACCACAACAACCCACACCCAGGAGTCTGTGCTTGCCCCATATATACTGGGGCCAGCCAATCAGAGTAGGGCGACCTCATAGTCACAAGACAGTCTTGTGACCCACTCTGATTGGCTGTCCAGTGGTGCATTGCACCATTCCTCCATAGCCCACGTGACTTAGTACTCATCTCTCCCCAAGTCACGTGACTCCCACCTGCAGCAGGCACCGTTGATTGCATCAGCTGTGCTGCCTTGATGATGGCTTCACACCAGGCCCAGATATCAGGACCTCCTGCCACATCCTGGCTAATAACAATCTCAAGCCTGGGATGCCAAAAACCTGACACATAATATCTTAGACAGCAACTTAGAAGTGTGTTTGGTTTTCTGTAATACTGTATCTAGCTGCCAACATCACATGTGTGGGTAAACCTGGGCTCGACATCAGGAAGCCCAGTAGATCTGGGCTCCAAAGATTTTTCCAGCCGTTGCCACTTTCCTCTGTTTTGTCCCTTCCCCACCCCCCATTCTGCCCACTCCCATCACCACTTTCTTTTCACTCTGTTTTTGCCTCTCCCTCTTTGAAAAGGGCCAAAAAGAAACTTTGAGCTTTGTATAAAATTTGTATAAAATTCTTCTCTGAGGCCCTGGTATTAATATCTGTATGAGGAGGACAATACAAGCTAAGCCAGGCCAGCGTGTAGCTCATAGGCTGAGGCTTTTTTTGGGTCTCTTTTACACTTTAGTGTATTACAGCTCTCATGGATCTGGAGATAAGATTGAAAAAGTTATCCTGATGAGATACACTAGTGTCAGAAGATGAATGAAAAGAAGATCCTCAACAAATACATATAGGGCCTCTTGGCATCCCATTTTGTTTTATCTTTTAAGGGTTTTGCTCAAGAAGTGTATGACCAAAGCTATCAATTCCTGAGGAAGGATGTCACAGAATAAGGAAAAGTTGTCAACTGGCAATCAACGAGATGGAAGAGAAACAGGCCACTGCTGAAGTAGTTAAGAGATAAGCAGTAGTATCCGGTTTAGACTTTGTATCTTACGCCCGTCCTCGGTTTTTGACAGAAGGACTTGAAATTTGCACAGGGCTCATCAGACACACACCATAACATTATCATTCAGAAAGCTCAGTCACATCTGAAGGCTGCCAGAACTACTGACAGAAAAGCTGAGAAGCAGTAAGCATAGCTCTGGGCAATGTTTCTCTCTCTCTCTCTCTTCTGTACACAACAATAGTCGTTAGGCCTGAGCTCATAACTAGAAACAGCAACCTTTTGGAGACACTCAATTTTTTTTCCTACAAAAATCCATGAACAGAATGGGGAACCGCAGTTACTAAAGTGATGAACTGCTGTCTTGACGTTGTTTCTGCATCCAATGAACTCCATCAAATTTCATCTAGTAAATTTACATTTAAAGATTTTTGTCTCACAAGAACATTATCAAGAATAAAAGATTGCTCTTAAAAGATGCATGTGGTAATGTTGGTTATGATGTACTGGCAGTGCACCAGCTGGAAGAAAAACAAAAATGGTATAACAGTACAATCCCGTCATCAGTTTCTGCTAATGCACCACAACTAAAGGGTCATCCTGAGCAAGGCAAATATGGCACCAAAGCTATTTGACCTGAGCAGTAGCAAATAGTTTTGTAATGCAAAACAGAAGATGTGAGTTTGAGTTCCACCATGAGAAAATAGTAGTGACCTTCTGGTCGCCGCATCTCAAAAAAGCCATAGTGGAAATGGAAAAGGTGCAAAAGAGAGCGACGAAGATGATTACTGGGCTGGGCAGCTTCCTTATGAGGAAAGGCTACGGCGTTTGGGGCTCTTCAGCCTAGAAAAGAGATGCCTGAGGGGGGACATGATTGAGACATACAAAATTATGCAGGGAATGGACAGAGTGGATAGGGAGATGCTCTTTACACTCTCACATAACACCAGAACCAGGGGACATCCACTAAAATTGAGTGTTGGGAGAGTTAGAACAGACAAGAGAAAATATTTCTTTACACAGCGTGTGGTTGGTCTGTGGAACTCCTTGCCACATGATGTGGTGACGGCATCTGGACTGGACACCTTTAAAAAGGGATTGGACAAGTTTCTGGAGGAAAAATCCATTAGGGGGTACAAGCCATGATGTGTATGCTCAACCTCCTGATTTTAGAAATGGGCTATGTCAGAATGCCAGATGCAAGGGAGGGTACCAGGATGAGGTCTCTTGTTATCTGGTGTGCTCCCTGGGGCATTTGGTGGGCCGCTGTGAGATACAGGCAGCTGGACTAGATGGGCCTATGGCCTGATCCAGTGGGGCTGTTCTTATGTTCTTAAGGTAAAGCCTACTATTTGAGACAGGACCCTTAACTCTTCTTCAGAGGATTCAGATCTAGCAGATGTATTCAATTCCTTTATTTCCTTGGGCTGGTTTGGAAAATATCTTCTCCCTCAAACCACCCTCACATGTGTGTGCTCAAAGAGGTGCATGCCCTGATTCCCCCCTTCCTTGTTTTCCTTAAGAATCTTAGGCCTAAATCCTAACCAACTTTCCCACACTGACATAGCTATGCCAGTGGGGCATGTGCTGCATCTTGCAGTTGGGGAGAGTCACAGAAGCCTCCTCAAGGTAAGGGAATGTTTGTTCTCTTACCTCAAAGCTGCATTGCTCTTACCTTGGTGCTGGAAAGTTGGTTAGGATTAAGCCCTTGATTACATGGGGAAAGTTAGCACTGCACATAAAGAGGCAGTTTGGACAGACTGCTGCAGTCACATGTGCTTAAGCAAAAATGCTCTGTTTTTCAGGAAGTGGGTGCATGCTCAGAGCATATGTTCCCCACAAATGTGTGAAGAAAGGCTGGTGTTGTCCAAGCCAACCCTCTGTTACCTTTCCAGACTTCAGTTTATTCCGTCTGGTCTTTCTCCCTCTCTTGATGATTAACCGGCTATGAATAAAATAAGTAAGAGTGCCTGCCGTGTAAGTCTTATCCCAAATGTATTTGCATTACACTTGAAGTCTTGACTTCCTTGGGTCAGTGGATGGTGAAGTGCAACAAAGTGGGGGAAAGTCTGTCTTGGAATAATAATGGACATTTGGGTCTTTTGGAAAAGCTGCGCTTATCCTGAGCTGTCAGTTGAAAATGATCACATACTACAAACAGGAAAAGTAATTCAGGCCCATATGAATAGAAAGATGAGCTCTCTTGCATCTCTGACCATGTCCAAGAAAAGAATGAATATAAATATTGAATGAATATATTCATTTTATTTCCTTGATGAATTCTATAGATAAAATGGAACCCTTCAGTTTGTGATCGCATTTATGTAAGAAAGGAATTACCATTGTGGTTTTTACATTTTAATTTTTAAACCACAGTGGTTTAAGATGCCTATCTGACAGACTGGCAGACTTTCAATGTTTGTGAAATGCTGTAGCAATTTGTGGTACTGGAGACAGAATGACCTGCTTTGCATATGAAGTGATGTGGCAACAGGATGTCCTCAGTGGTCCTCCTAGGGGAAAGTTAGTTTCCTCCTTTACACATCTGTTGGTACAATACATATAAAATGAAGTACAGTATTGTTTTATTTATAAAAATATAAAGCAGTCTGCATATTGAGGGTAAAAGTGCTGGATTAATTACCACTATCCCTATTACCAAAAAAAGAGCCAAATCTTGAGCTCTTCAGTGCTGGTGGTACAAGTGTACTGCTGGCATTGGGTGTTAATACATGTTTGTATAAAGCATGTATAAAGCATGTTTACGGCAGCCTGGAAGTAGCAAATGCCAGTGCTAGTCGGCACTGAGTCCCACTGCAGCAGGGACAGCTGGCATTCCAGAGTGGCCAGTTGTAGTTAAGGCTATTCACGGCAGGGGGGGTTGGGAGTGGGGGTGGGGAGTGGGCAGAACGGGGCAGAGAGAGGGGAGGATTGGGCCTGGGAGGGGATTTGGGACTGGCGGAGGAGGCCTCTGCCAGATCCTGGGCTCTGTGTCGGGCTGAAAATCCCGACACGGAGCTCCTCCAGTCTGCACAGGCAAAATAGCCATTGTAGACAGGATGATACCCATTGTGGCTCCTCAACCCTTACTCAGATGAACATCCGCTTCCCCCAAGGGGAACTCAGGCAGCTGCCACAGCTCCAATAGGATACAGTGATAGCCATTTTGGTGCCATTGTTCCTCTTGTGTACCAGTCAGTTTAGGATTGGGCTGTTAGTTGCCTATAGATGCACTGGGCAGGAAGATCAGGAGGTCTTTTGTTTTTTAGCTTCTTTAAAACTGGTTGTGTTTTTTTTAACAGACCCAGCCTCCCAGTTTTCTGGATTGCATTCTTTCTATGCACCATGGATATATCAAGGATCTACCAAGTCTTTAAATGTATGTGGTGCTGATATGCATTCATTCTCCCAGGAAACCACAGATTCCTTCTCAAACACTGATATAGCTCTTAGATTTAAAACAAAGTTCTCAGGCCAGAAAAGTGATTTTCAGAGGTGATGAGCATTTTATGGGTTTTTGACTCGTGTTAAATGACCTCAGTTCTTCATTTGTCACTCAGTAAGATTTCTGTGCTTGAAAAGATTTTTTTTAAAAAAACATAGCATTCAGTACAGAACATGTACTTGGAGTATATGAGGAACACTTCAAAGAGAAATGTGAGATAATGGGGAGACCGAGATCTAGGGCAGTATTTCTCAAACTGTGGGTTGGAACCCACTAGATGGGTCGCTGGCCAATTTCATGTGGGTCCCCATTCATTTCAATATTTTATTTTTTAATATATTAGACTTGATACCCCCATAGTATGTGACTGCATTTGGAGAAATGTTACATATCTGTACTTTTTTTGTTGTTGTTAAGAACTTATTTATTATTTTCATTACAATATTGAACTAACACAAAATTTTAAAAGACTTCCACTTATCTCTAGTACAGGCTTACAAACATACATAATAATAATATCTATCTTTATAATATTTGATACAATAAAGATTAAACTTAATATTAGATCTTTTTATATCTATCTCTTCTATTCAGTCTCCAAACCCACAGGTATATAATTCATTGCAATCTAAGCTCTGCAGGAAAATCACAAATGGCTTCCACTCAGTCAAAAATGAATCTATTTTCTTTTCTCTAATTAAAGATTACAGATCTGTACTTTTAACAGACTACAAACATACATAATAATAATATCTATCTTTATAATATTTGATACAATAAAGATTAAACTTAATATTAGATCTTTTTATATCTATCTCTTCTATTCAGTCTCCAAACCCACAGGTATATAATTCATTGCAATCTAAGCTCTGCAGGAAAATCACAAATGGCTTCCACTCAGTCAAAAATGAATCTATTTTCTTTTCTCTAATTAAAGATTACAGATCTGTACTTTTAACAGACTACTATGTATATGCTTTTAATAGTCTACTATGTATATGCTTTTAACAATGATAGTAAATGGGCCTTACTCCTGGGCAAGTGTGGGTAGGATTGCAGCCCAGGATTGTTAAAACTCTTCCTGCCTGATTATGTTACTTCAGTCATGACATCTCTTCTGATGGGTTCTGACAGATTCTCATTCGAAAAAGTGGACCCTGGTGCTAAAAGTCTGAGAACCACTGATCTAGGGAACAGAATATGAGATTTTATAGGATGTGTTTAATCATTTTTGTATATTTTATTTTGTTTATATTTTATATTTTATTTTGTCATTGGTTGCATTTTGAAAAGCTGCTCAGAGAAGGTGTGTTGTGGAATGGTATATATATGTAATGCATGATGAGGATGGTAGTGGTGATAGTATATCAGCTCAGAAAGTAGTACCTTTAAATGAAACACATGGTTCAAAGTGAGTTGTGGGCTTTCAGGAACTGAAGGTTTTGTAACTTTTTTTTCCAAAGTTTTGAGGCTTTCTTTCTGGTTTTTCTAAAATTTGAGGCAAATAGATCAATCTTTTCACCAAAGGGCTCCACAGTGGTACACATTTGCTTGGCCTGTCCTTTATAAGGCATGCCAGGGAATAAAATTCAATTGTCTTGTTGGGCAAGGGATTGAAACATATGTCTTGCATCATTTGTTTGTAAGCTGCAAGTGAAAAATGTGATCTATAGGCCAAAATCTAGAACAGGCTGTATGCAAGATACTTTATGCAGAGATCTCCCATGTTGCAAAAGTTATTAGTGTGACAGTACTGATCCCTTGTTTGTAGAAGAGGGGTCGATATTCCTGTAAGAATCATCCCATTCTCCATTTTCCACTGATGACTGGTGTTAACAGTTGTACATATCACAGATGCTCTTCCCATATTCTGCAGACTTTGATGCATGCAAGACTCATTCAGAACAACCCATCTTCATTCAGAAACTTCTTTCTTCACAAGGATCCAAGGATTTGAGCAATATTCTTTATACTTTAGAACATACAGGTCCAACCTTGTAATACAAGGATTTTTTATACATGGATTTGACTCAATACGAATGGCCACTGCAAATGAGAAGGAATGTGCTGATCCCTGGAAAGAGGAAGAATTTATCCCTTTAAAATCACAGCTTAAAAAACTGTTTTTCTTACTGTTGTAGAGAGACAGTCATGCAAGCAATCATTCCATTCTTCAGCTGAACCAGGCAAAGGTAGAGGGTCCTTTGCATTTCTAATTGCTGACTGCATCTCTACAACAGTAAGAAAAGCTGTTTTTAAACAACAATTGTAAAGGGAAAGACCTTTTATTTTTTTTTAAACTGCTTTTATTTAATACATTTTATGGTATCAGCAGGAAGTCCCAGAATCAAACCCCTGAAGATGTTGAGGCAAAACCTTATTCCATTAGAAGCAATGGAGGGGTAAGAAACCTGGAAGTGGGTCTTTAATCTGTTTTTCCACTTTTTATCCACTGATCTTTTTATCCACTAGGGGTTCCAGAATGGAACCCCAGTGGATAACGAGTGACAACCTGTATTCTGTTGAGTCCATCGTATCAGCTGCTTGGGCAAAACTAAGTTGAACAGACTCTCCTTTTTAAGTGGGAGTTGCTGCATTCTAATGAAATTTCAACACTTTTCTGTGAAGTATTTAGCCTTTTTCTTTGCTGATTAAAATCTGTTGTAGATAATTATGCTGGTTTGCATCACTCTAACACTCAAAACTGATTTTCAGATCTTCAAGTAATTTGTACTGGATGTTTGTTGCTCAAAGACCCTCATTTTGTTGAAAGTATGCCTAAATTATGCCCTTTTTCTCATGCTCTCTGTAAATGCTAAATCAATGCAAAGTGAATAGATTTCTATTTCTAAAAATACCTTTTCCTACAGGAAGAAGAACTAAGGAAGAGCGGGGAGGCCAAATACGCGCACTTGAGTGATGAACTACATGTATTAATTGAAGTGTTTGCCCCACCCGGAGAAGCTTATTCACGAATGAGTCATGCTTTAGAAGAGATTAAAAAATTCCTCGTTCCAGTAAGTTGTTTGTAACACTTAAAAAAAATTTCAATTTCTATAGTACTGTCACTAACAACAACACTTGAAAATCATTGCTTATGGGAGGCTGGGGGTGGTGGTGGTTCAATGGGCACTATATAATACTATTCGACACAGGTCGAATAGTATTATATAGTTCCATGATTCTGGATTATTAAAACGGTTCCTTTGGACTGGCAGGAGGTGAGAGTGAGCTCTTCTTCCCCATCTCTGATAGGTAGGAAGGAAGGAAGGAACGGATGAGCATTGGACAAACTATAGGCATTCGGATATTTTCATTGGCTGAAGGAGAGCAAGAAGCAGAGCCCAAAGAGGTTATTGTGTTACAGTTGGCTGCTAAAGCGCAGGGAGGTGGGAGAAAGCTCTTTTGGTGATTCTGCTTTCCAAACTCATGGCTTCTTACTTCCATTGTTACTTGGGAGGAGGGAGCCTCATTGAATGACTGGCTGAAGTGGGACTACTTCTGAGTAGAACTCCAGGGAGGTGGGAGAAAGCTCTTTTGGTGATTCTGCTTTCCAAACTCATGGCTTCTTACTTCCATTGTTACTTGGGAGGAGGGAGCCTCATTGAATGACTGGCTGAAGTGGGACTACTTCTGAGTAGAACTGCAAGGGTTGTTCTGGTAAACCTCCTAGCTGCTGCATGTAACCCTCCTCCTCCCTTTTGCCACTTCTGTCCTGACTCTCTTACTGTCCCTCCCACCCCTCCCGCCCTGTTTACAAATGGGCAGGGACAGCAGGGGAGTGTTCAAAGAGAACTCCGACACATGCACACACTCCCCAGCACAGACCTGTTTTTTCCACAGCTGACATTTTAAAGGGGGGGGGGAGTGACTCAACTAGAATCCATTAGAGTCCCTTTAGTGCTGAGACACTTTCAGCAACTCAGAAAGTGTCCCTGTCAGAACTCTTTCTAGCCGAGTCGTGGGGGGCAGTCACTCTGTGTCTCAACTAGACTCAAGTCAAGCCCCAGTGGGTTTTCCCAACACTGACTGTAAGGTGCTGTAAGGACTGTATAAAGTTATCATCAAAATATGGCAGGGGTATGCTCCAGGGTGAAAAAGGAAGAGGTGAGAATCTGGAGCTAGTTCCCAGGCAAGGTAAGCATGGAGGCAGAACAGGGAATTGGAGAGCTTGCCCCAAGATTCTTTGAGATGTTAGAAAAGAGAAATAGAAAATACAGTATGCCTGGCAAATCAAGAAAGAGGAGGTTAGAGAATCTTACAGAGCCAATAAGAACGTGGAATTGCACAGCCCTTTAATATCTGCCTACTGACTGCTTTAGAAATGACACAAAAGGCTATGCCAATGTTAGTAAACTACAGGGTGCATTTCCATGGTGCATTGCAGGGTGGGAGCTTTATTTTGTATTGTTGTTGTTGTTGTTATAGGTCGTGCCTTGTTATCCACTGGGGTTCAATTCCGGATCCCCTAGTGGATAAAAAGGATCAGTGGAAAAATTCTTTAAAGACCCACTTCCAGGTTTCTTGCTTCTTCATTGTTGCCCCAGAATGCATTGCTATAGATGCTATTCTGCATTCAGCCATTAGATGAGTAAGTGATGGAATCTAGTGGAATGAAATTAACAGCGCAAAGGCAGGAAATTGGATTTTGGTGCTTTTTTCCTTGTTACAAGGCATTTAAAAGTGAACCCCAGTATCAGTGGTGAGTCAAATCAGTGAATACCAAATCAGTGGATATCAAGGTCCCACCTGTAGTACTACTACTACTGCTACTACTATGACTACAACGACAACGACGACTACTACTACTTCTACTACTATTAGCAGCAGCAGCAGCACCTTCCTTTGCCCCGATCTGACCAACTGACACCATTTTTTTTTAAGCAAGGGCATATTTCTGAGGCAATTCCAGTTCTAATCAAGAATTACAGTGTATAGTATAACAACATGAATGATGTCACATTAATGTGAAACAAATCTAATTTGGTTTTCAGATGATGCTCATAAAGCTGAAAGAGTGAGTGGAATTTTCTTACCCTCATTCAAAATGAGCATCAAGGCAGTGTTTCTGACTTTCACTCTGAACAGGTCAAAATTCTTGTCCATAGACCCACCAAGCTATCATTAAATCAGGACTGGTGCATGGAGAGGGGAAGATTTTTGTAAAATGAGCTTACACCACATTTTGGCACACCTCTAGCTCTAATCACATGGAGCACTGATCATTTGAGAGATCACTGAACACTAGAGCACTCGCTAAACCAAGCACTGCCAAATCTATGCTTTCCTAGAAGTTTAGACGGTTAGGAGGACATTATTATATCAATTACATAATAATGAATACAAATAAGTATTATTAATAAAAGAAGAACAATTACTGCATTAGTCAGTAGTACATTAGTCATTAGTCATTAGTATAGCATAATATTAACAGAATAATAAATATAGCTAATTAATAATAATAATATTATAATAATATAATACAGTATATTATTATTCAGCACCACTTTTCAGCAACAAAGACCAAAGACTTGTGGGGGGAAGGTCTCTGTTCCCAAAAGTCTCATAATATGAAGATGCTATGCTGGGATGAATTGGGACAGCAGCTGTCACCCTGCTAAATTTAAAAGATCCACTGCTTTAAAAGGTGTCTTTTTTACACACTTGGTAGAGCTATGGTAAAAGATCAGGAGATAATACCTTGAAACTCATCAAAATAGTTGTTTTCCTCTCCCACTGGCACAGCTCTGTGGAGTCATGCTAATATTTTTGCCATAGGAGCCTATCAGAGAGAGGTATAAATAGGATTTATTTTTACTTTCTCTTCAGTTAACTTTTTTTCTTTTTTACAGCTATTTCAAAGCTGTTATCAGTCTTTTCCACGCCATTTTTAGATTCAGACTTCACAACAGTATCAACATGGCATGAAAAAAACAAAGGAGCTGTTGATTAGAAATTGATCTTGTCTAATCTAAATGGAAAAAAAAAAGATGTCCAAAACATGCTATACCAAGGGTTTATTGGTGAATTTAAATTGGGAGTAATTATGGGGATTTAAAAATATATGCTTCAGATATTTCAGGCCTGTTCCAGGTGAATTAAAACAAATGGATTTGATATACTTGCCTCACACAGTTCCTGGGAGATGTCCTCCCCCATATCCTAAATAATAATAAATTATTGGGTAGTTTTGCTGAGAGAACTCTTTTTTTCTTTATAAAATCAAGCTCAAAATTTCCACCATTTCATCAGATTCATGAAATTGCAGAGGGTGAAAGGAATAGAGTAAATTTTCTGAAAATACTATCAATTTACAATCCAGCTTTAGGGTGACATATTGGGAACTGTACAACCATTAAGGAACGACATGTTTGAAGACCCCAAGAAACGCAGTGTTTACAGACTGCATGAATGTGGCATGGGAGGGAGGAGTACTGGTACCAGGTTGCTGGGGGCTTGGGGTAAAGTCCTATACTGGCCTCCCATAGCAGTCCCTGATGGTGTGTTGGATGCCATCACTGTCATTGGTACTGAGGATTCAGGAATCTATCTGGCCAGTTGGCTCCTCTGATGTACAGTATATTAATTTATGGACATATGTTGATGATATTTAAAGAGAAAATACTTTCATGGGCAGTTGCATGATATAATCTCACTGATCACAGTTTTGTTTTCTTTTTATATCTCTCACGGTTTCAACTTGTGACAGATCAGCCCTTATCTGCAACACACACTGGTCTACAAGGCTAGAGCTGTGGGCTAATGTAATGCATACATTTATAAGCCAATCTTATCTAACTCCACCCCCCCAATGCAGCCATGCCACCAGAGCTCATGCTGCACCCTGCAAGAAGGGAGGCAGTCACGGAAATCTTCTCTAGGTAAGGGAATATTGGTTGTTGGCAACCTTCAGTCTCGAAAGACTATGGTATCGCGCTCTGAAAGGTGGTTCTGGCACAGCGTCTAGTGTGGCTGAAAAGGCCAATCCGGGAGTGACAATCCCTTCTACACCGGGAGCAAGTGCAGTCTGTCCCTGGTCTGTCTCCCTGGCTTTGGGCCTTCCTTCTTTGCCTCTTAGCCTCAGACTGTTGGCCAAGTGTCTCTTCAAACTGGGAAAGGCCATGTTGCACAGCCTGCCTCCAAGCGGGCTGCTCAGAGGCCAGGGTTTCCCACTTGTTGAGGTCCACTCCTAAGGCCTTCAGATCCCTCCCTAACCCTAAGATTGGCTACGGAGGGTCAACTTCCACTGGTACATGTCTAAGTGGATCTGGGAAGGCAAATTGGAGCTGAGAAGGGGGAAAGGATATCAAACTAACCCTGCCGAAACTAACCCCTTCCTAGCCTCGATGCCCCCTCCCCGCCCTGGTTCCCACCCTGCTCTTCCCCCTCCCTGCTCTGTTCTGCTCATCCCCCACCCACTGCCCACCTGCTGACTTACTGGCTCCAGAGCTTCTTTAAAGGCTGCAGGCACACAGTTATGGCTGCACACTATTTGTTATACCCTAAATTGTGAGCCCTTTTGGGACAGGGAGCCATTTAGTTATTTTATTTTTTCTGTAAACTGCTTTGTGAACTTTTTGTTGAAAAGTGGTATATAAATACTACTACTACTACTACTACTACTACTACTACTACTAATAATAATAATAATAATAATAATAATAAATGCACCACTCCTCTCACCACCTGCCCTGATGCATGCCTCATCCACTTTATGTTTGGGCCACCCTGATCCAGCCACTGGTATTGACTAGGTATGAGAGCTTGGGGAATTGTGTAATAGTATAAGGTGCTACTAAATCCTTTGTCATTCACTAGCAGCTTCAGGTATGCCACGTCACAGGGATTCATTAGTGTGAGCCTCCTGTCCAGACCCAGCAAGCCAAATGCAGGGTATCTCCTATATGTGAAACTCAGCAGGGACTTGAGAGACGTACTGTTTTATTGTTTTTGCCTGGGACTGCAAAAATGGGATTGGGTTGCCAGTATTCTGAATGCTGCCATAAATGGCTACTGGGCTACATTTGGCTAGGTGGGTCACAAGTTCTGCAGGCATGCACTTGACTAGATCATAGTCCTGTGGTGGTGTATTCAGGAACTGTACATTAAATATGCACTGCTCCAATGAGGACATCCCAATCTTCTGACTTCCCCTTAGACTAGGATAAACCTTGCTGCAGGCCAGTGTTAAACAATTGCATATAACCTTGTGAGGATAAATCAGTTATCAACCCCCAGGTAGACCCTGAATTAGTCAAGGTTCAACAGACAACACACTAAAAAAAAAATCGAATATTGATGGTCTGTTTTCATTGGGCTGTATCCTAAGCAGTGAGCACGATGGCACTTGCAGTGCACACCTATGCATGTCTACTCTGATGGAAATATCATTGTGTTCAATGGTGTTTACTCCCAGGAAAGTGTGAATATGATTTAAGCCTTATACTACTTATGGCCTCCAACCCCTCCGCCTTAGGCAGTTCCCTGAGCCCCCCGAACACCGAATCCTGGAGGTAATGTGGGGTGTAGTGTACAGGGAAAATGGGAAGTGGGAAGGGAAAATCCTCAAAAATCATGTGGAAGAAGGTTCCATGAGCATTCCCATATCCGCAGATGCATCTTTTGGTGTGGCACAGGGAGTTGTCTTAGGAAGGAGGGGGCAGAGAAGAAAAGTAGTTACAGGGGTTGTCGCACTTGTACTACGTAGGACACGACCCTGTTGGCCAGCTATGGCACTGCTTAAAGAAATTATTTATTTTGATTTAGATCTACAGCAACAAGGAGAAAAGATAATATGTGGGATGATACAAAACCAGTATAGTGAAAGGTCTTAAATATTCAGGATTTTCATGGCCTATGATTTTTTTATCATTCGATATGAGAATGATGTACTTTACAACACAACTAAAAAGATAAACTGGAGATTAAAAACTCTCACAAATTGTTGTAAGAGTTAGGATTTGGTTTACAACTGCAATAATCACCCTGAACAAGCAACAACTATATTTTATGACTTGTTTGTTAGCTTTATCCCTCATGGCTTCATTTCAGATTTATAATATAACTAACAACCCTGTTATTAACTGGCTCGTTAAAAGTGCAGGCCCAGGGATTTCTATCTGCACAGAGGTTTGCACCAGGAAATGTAGTCTTTGATCCCTTTTTACAATATAACTTTAATTTGTTTTATGAGGTCTCCTTGTTTATAAAAACCTTATTTACTGTGGCAGGAAATAGGCTGACTTCTGTTGCTAAATTGAACCAAAGGAGCTTCTAATTTTCTACGCAATGTGCAAACAAGAGCTGCCCAAACTAGACATTATAGATGGTGTGTGGCTTACGCCAAATACAGCACCCTGGCCTCTTCTCCCCACCACAAACATCTTTTCTTAAAAATGCTCCTGTTCCATTTAATCCTCACAACAGCCCTGTGATGTACTAGTTAGGCTGAGAGGTGGTTCCTGTCCCAAGTAGGTTTTATGGTCAAGTGGGGCATTTCAGTTCTTGTCTTCCACAGCCTTCGTTGAGATACTAGTCACGACACTGGCTTTCACCAGCAAATTGTGTTAGTATAAAATGCATTACGCCAGTGTTTCTTAAACTGTGGGTCGGGACCCACTAGGTGGGTTATGAGCCAATTTCAGTTGGGTCCCCATTCATTTCAATATTTTATTTTTAATATATTAAACTTGATGTTACTATGGTATGTGACTGCATTTGGGGAAATGTTACACATCTGTACTTTAGACAGGCTACTACGTATATGCTTTTAACAATGATAGTAAATAGGACTTATTCTGTCCTGGGTAACTGTGGGTCAGATTGCAGCCTAGGATTGTTAAAAATTTCCCCTGCTTGATGACATCAGTTCTGGTCATGACATCACTTCCAATGGGTCCTGACAGATTCTCATTCTAAAAAGTGGGTCCTGGTGCTAAAAGTTTGAGAACCACTGCATTAAGCTATCTCCTCACACTCCGACAGCCCAATCCTATTGGGCTGGAATGCTGGCGGAACAGGTCCAGGAAGGGGACAGATTTGGATAGGAGCATGATGATGCCACAGCACATAAGAACATAAGAACAGCCCCACTGGATCAGGCCATAGGCCCATCTAGTCCAGCTTCCTGTATCTCACAGCAGCCCAACAAATGCCCCAGGGAGCACACCAGATAACAAGAGACCTGTATGCTGGTGCCCTCCCTTGCATCTGGCATTCTGGCATAGCCCATTTCTAAAATCAGGAGGTTGCGCATACACATCATGGCTTGTACCCCATGGCTTGTAGCTCATGTTGTTTTCTACAAGAGATGGAGAACAAGAGGCAGAGTTACTGCTTTCAGTGACAGTCCTGTATCAGCCCTATAACTCAGTTGCATACATCATGTGGTTGTTGGAGATCCAGATTGTAAACTGAAGACATTGATTAAATCAAAATAACTGCTGGTTTGTAATTTGAATAAAATGTAACAAGACTTTGGTCTAATCAGTTCTGTCTTCTAAACCAGGGTTTCTCAAACTGTGGGTCAGGACCCTCATGGTGGGCCATGACCTGATGTCCAGTGGGTCTTGAGCTGGGCCCTCTCACCTGCCCATGCATCTGGTTGACTCCAAATTGGAACCTTCTGGATGCAATTGGAAGCCACATTGGGCCTCCACAGGCCTCCAGGAGCAACCAGAAAATCACTTCCGGTTTACTTCTGGGTTTGTGAAATGATTTCCAGTTGCTTCCAGAAGCCTGCAAAGGCTTTCTTAAGCCTGCAGAGGCCCATCATTGGAGAAAGAGGTGGGTTGAGGCTCTCTCTACTGTAGAACAAGTAGGTTGCAGCGGGGGGAAGTTTGAGAATTCCTGTGTTAAACCCTTGGAATACGGGGAAAAATGTATAGGTAAGTAAATACGTACATGACATAAAAATGAACTATAGTTCTTACAATCCAAAGGAACTGTTACATATATGGAAAGGATTATGGACATTGCCCAGGTACCAAGACAAAATCAGCTTTGATATGAAATGGGCCACACTTATTAATTACAAAGAACCACAAAACCCATGTGGATCTCAATGTCTGTGCATTTGGTAGGTGAAAACAGAGGTGTATCTAGGGTATGGGAAGTAGGGCATGTGCTCTGGGTGCCACTTGAAGGGGGGCACCACTGAGAAGCAGCCTCCTGGTCAACTTATTTTGCTAAGTTGCTACTGCCCTTCTCCGAACCCAGAAGTGACATCACGGTATCACATGATGTCATGATGTTGCTTGATGCCATGACATCACTACCCCAGATGGCCCTGCCCCTGGATACGCCTCTGGGTGACAAGTCATTCTAGATTGTCCTCCATGGGCGCCCTTCTTTACCACAGTTCCTCCTCTCTCTGATCTCACTTTTCAAAAGTACCATATCCTCTCCTCTACTGGTGGCCAGTAGGCGAGATAGGCATGAAGGTGGTGTGCATTTGAACTGTGGTCTGAGAAGCTTTAGATTGCACTAGGAGGGAAGCAGTATTCTTGTGGGCACTTGATTAGCTGTGCAGGCCTAATCAAGTGTCCATGTCCATCAGAAGGTGCCCCCCCAGGCCAGGCTGACCCCTGAATCCTCAATAGCACTGGAAGTGGTAGTGTCCAATGTGCCATCAGGGGCAGGCAGAAGCTTCTATGGGGATCCAAAGCAGGGTTTTCCTTAGGGCTTCACAGCTAATTCTGGAAGCAAAGTAATGAAAAAAACACAATCTTCTGGGCTTTTTCCATGAAGAAGTTGTTCCGTGTAGCGTATAAGAAAGTTCGTATCTACAGTGCAGTCAACAATGAAAAATGTATGCACATGTGACCTACAAGACTGCAATCACTGATTTCAATAACATAGTATGTTCAGTGCTAGGAGATTATAAGCAATGTTTTTTGTTTTTTTTAAACCTTTCTTCCAAAATGTTCCTTTACTCAGTTGTGGGGAGAATACTATTTGCTGGTGTAAATACAAAAGTATTTCTGGGAAATATATTTGTATATGTATGATGCTGTTAAAAAAAAAAGTAGCAATGCTAAGAACATGTGGAAAAGAACAGCACTGGGGTTGACCAGATCTCTTTAGTAAGGGCAAGTCTCCAGAACAGCTTTCTACATTATTAATGTAGGCAGCCCACCCGAACCACACTTAGGTCCCCTTCCCTTCTCTTTGCAAATGGCCTCTTCAGCTAGTATTAGGATCACACTAATCTCCTTTGTGTGTGAGCAACCTGGCACTGGAGAGTGACCATCTTAGTAATGGCTTCTCCATTTATCTGTTTTGCAAGCTGTTATCAAAAGCATTTTGAGCTTTGGAGACCTCCGAGGAGATGATTGTGGAAGGTTAATTGCCTCTCAAAGAGCACTGCCTCGGTGAGGACATTGGTTCCTCGTACTAGGAATTCTATGGCTGTATTTGTCAGAGGTGTATTTGTCCGAGATTTACTGCTTGACAAGTATTTTAAACTATGGCCTCTCGGTTCAGGGGTCGTTTCTGTTCCTCGTTTTGCAGCACACTGATGTCAGCATATGGCTATGTAACTCTGGTGAGTGGAAATTTCTGGCTTTTTCAAAATCTGCAATAACTGGTGGGCCTGTTTTATCTTATGCTTGACCCTTCTCACAGAGCCAGGTTTCTCTCTCTCTCTCTCTCTCTCTCTCTCTCTCTCTCTCTCTCTCTGTTGTTTTAGTTCAGAATTTTATCTGTTTCACTAGGGCTTTTGCATATTGATAAAGCACACAATATCTCCTCGCTGAAAGTTTGAATTTGCCATACTGTGATAAGATGATATATTGTTGGTGCCTTGAATGGTACTTAGCACATGAGTGCTGCTGTCCAAAGAGCTGCCAGGGATGATGCCACAAAATGGACTATCAGCACTTTAAAAGCAATGCATAGACAATAGCAGTGTTAACTCATGGCCCAATCCTGAACAGGGTCTTCTACTATGGGGGGTGGTGGTGAGTAGAATGGGGTGGGGAAGGAATGAAACCGTTCCTTCTCAGGAGGAATGAGAAGGTGAATCAAGGCCAGGAGGGAGGAGTGCGGATCAAGGCCAGGAAGGGAGCAGTATGAGGAACACCAGTGCTGCCAATATCCTATACCCTTCACAGCCTCAATCTGCCTTCCTGGGTCCACTCGGACTTGTGCCAGCTATATAACTGGGGCAGGTCTGAGGAGACCCAATGAGACAGGGGAGACAGGCTTACCCCAGGGGAAGTGTACAAATGTTCCCTTATCTCGAGGAGGCTTTCATGGCTGCAAACTTCCCTGTGGGATGCAGCACACACCTGATTGGCACAGCTGCATCGGCACACAAGGAGGTAGGTAGCATTGGGCTGCCCATCTCTTATCTCTCCTGGTAGTGTAATGCAGGTACCTGTGTGCCTCTTCCACCCACCCACAGCGGTGTTATGCCTGAAATTAACATACCGCCAAGTAACTCTGCTCCTTTTGATTCATATTTCTTCAGGTGTAGAACTAAACATTCCATGACTGGCCATTTTCTTTACAGGTCTATAATACAATTGCAGTAAATACATTGCTGTATGTATGATTTAGAAAAATGGGCACTCCATTCCTCTGCTCACATTTGGAAAGGCTTGCACTGTTGCAGTCAGTCGTGGTCCGAATCTTAAAGGGAGGCATTGCACAACCTAATGACCATAGGAAGACGAAAATATATTTTTCTTTTTTTTATTACACATTTTTTAAAATTTTACTTTGATTATGTGTATTATTTTATTTATGTTTTTAGCCACTTTGAACTGGAAAAGCAGGATAAAAATATCTTAAAGAAATAATAATAATAAAATTTAGACTGCAAAAATGTTAAGAAGTTTCACCAAGTGCAAAGTTTCAGAACCAGAGTCTAACAGAGTAATCCTATAAGTGATGCTTACAGAGAACTGCTGTTACATTTGGCTAAGAGGCTGAGCTACAACTCAGAACTTCCCTGGTTTGAATCTATCTCTGCTGTGACCTTAGGCAAGCCTAAACTGTGGCAGTGGTTCCCAAACCTACTTCTGCTGTGTTGCCCTTTGTCCACAGCACCCTGCCATCATCAAGAATTGTGCAAGATGAATCACGTGCCAGGAAGAAGAGGCTCTGTGGCACCCCTGTAAGTGGGCACCATGGTGCACTGAATGGGAACCACTGCACTATGGAATTAATAATACTTACTATACCCGAATGCATCTAAATAGATTAAGAGCTCAATGCTATCCAGGATTGGCCCAGAGCATGCAATGACACCAGTGCAGTGTGTGCTGAATGCCATGGGCCCAAGGGGGCCCAAGCAGCCTGAGAGAGATCAGTAAAGAGCATTTTTACTTACCTTCCTGTAGGCTATCTGGTCCTCAGTGGGTCTCCTCAGACCTATGTCAGTTCTTTTGCTGACGTACATTTGAGATGAGGAATTTATACATCTGTGGCATATAACAAGAAGGGAGAGTAGGACCTGTGGTGTGCTAGTGCTGTTGAGATCCACCCCCTTTCTGTTCCCCTACCCACCCCGGCCCAGCCCAAACTCTGCCCCAATCCTCATCAGTCCACCTTGCTGCCAATTTAATGGCAATATCAGAGATTTTGAAGGCTGTTTTCACCTGCATGCGACCTTCTGGGCCATGTGCTGGTGGCAGCTCTCTGCACAACAAGCATGGATGCAGCCCCAGTGGCCTGTACGATATGCTGATGGATTACAAGATCAGTCAGTGCATTGTGCCTGTCGAATTGGGCTGTATTATTAAATAAATCTTACTGTGTTCAGAGGCACTTACACCCAGATAAGTGTGCATAGGATTGCAGCCTTTTTTACTTGTAGGAACTGGAACAAAGGTAAATGTTAAATAATCCATCAGGAATATGAATTGAGGAGAAGTGAGCTAGGGAGCTGCAAAACATTTTATTTCGAGCTGGATGTCTTACGTTTTTGGCCTTGTATATTGGAGTAGAATACATGCTAGAAAGCTAGTTGTGGCACAGTTGCTCCCCACTGTGTGTACACACATTGGCAAACGCAGCCCCTAATTTATACCAAGACTCCGACAACATTTTGAGGGGGAAAATTAGAGTCAATGTAGAAAGCCGACAACAATCAAGATTTTCTTCATAGGATGCTTGAAGAAAATCGCTCTGAATCTCAAGAGTTTACGAAGCCTTGCCAACAGCTTCATTCTGCTGTGGCAAAATGTAGCACTTGCCCTGGTTTTGTCATTGTGGTCAGGTGGTTGTTTTGTGTGCAAAGCACACTAACAAAATGCCCTTGGCTCATCGCAGCCATACAACTGCTTCCAAGTGATTTCACTTCTTCACATTTACTCACTCATCATGGGAACTGATATGTTGGGATTTCAGTAGACTACGGCCTTCTCACAGGCTTCTTTAGCCCCTGAGAGCAATCCCTTAATAAGCCATTTCAAACACACTGAGGAAGCCATTTAAGAGGGAAAACATTATTGTTAGAGCTTGCTTATTGTTTACCCATTATGATTGACTGAAACATCTTTGCATTTGGCGGGGGGGGGGGGGAGGGAGTATGACATATTGAGTCTGAATGAATAATTGATCCACAGTGAAAAATTTGTGTGGTGTTTTGCCCGCCTCACTAGAAGCTCTGCATGAGGGAAATTTCCTCCCCCCCCCCCCATTTCTCTTATGCATAACTCATTGTAGGATGTAGTTTTCCCATCAGATAGCTCAGGGGCACTGCAAATGGATAACATCTTGAGGCATGACTCCCAAGGTTTCTCCTCATTGGAAATGCTCATGGTTTCTCCACATTTTAAATAACCGTGTTTCAGTTGTGGTTTGTTGAAAGAAATTGCTTTAAGCTTTGGGGGATGAACAAAAGCTCCCCATAACAGCTGACCTTTTGTTTCGGAATTTCATTCTTCTGGCTCTGGCCACTAGCAAGACCAGAAGTGTTCACTACTTTCCTAGCATGATATACACAGAAGATTCCAGTTCCTTTCTGTATATAATCAATGGCAACATGCCCAGGATACCAATGTACACATACCAGACACAATTTCCATTTCTTCTTCTTCTAGGGAAGGGAAAACAGAGCAGTCATTATACATTGCCATTACTGCTCCCACTAGCATATGATATTCATTAAGTGTCATGTCAAAGATACTCATTAAGTATTCATTCATTCATGCCTAGATCAGCCATTTTCAACTACTGTGCCATGGCACACTGGTGTGCCGCGACTAGCCTGCAGGTGTGCCACAGACGTTTGGGGGATGGTCATATATTAGTAGAGCCAATGGGAATATGAGCCCCCCCCCACCAACAGCATGGTGTGCCTTGTCAATTGTCAAAAACCTGATGGTGTGCCTTGACAATTTTATTGCCTTGTCTGTGTGCTGCGAAATGAAAAAGGTTGAAAATGGCTGTGCTAGATGTTAGATCTAACCATGGTTAGGCTAAGGACTGGATACCAAGTCATGGCATTTCTCTTGATGCATCTGCATCTGTTCAAAAGCTGGTGACCCTTGAGCCAAATTGAACATGAGGTGCAGACTGTTTTCAGATTGCCACATTTGGGAGCAACATTTGTGGATGGAGTGACTGGAAATGGGGCTGACCTTTGATACTGAATATGTAAGAGCAGTATGGGATTCAACTTTACAATTTAAATTTGCTTGTTAGTTCCTTTTCACATGAGTCAGGGCATAGTTTGCGCTGGTAATACCTCTCTGAGCCACTTTGAATGCCCATGAGGAGATAAAGCAGGGTGTAAATTTGTAAATAAATAAATTATATTAGTTGGGCTTTGACTCTGAAGTGGTTTCTCTGACAGCCACCTGTTAGGGAAGGCAGAAGCAAAAATGAGGGAACCCCTGGACTCTGACACCTGATTGTTTTTTAAGTGGCAGCTAGTGTTATGGAGGTACAAGTGCTTACTTGCATTTTCTTCCACTTGAGGGTAGGATTGTGAGTTCCATAGATTACCACAGCTCCCACCTCCACACAACATGGTGCCATCTAATATTTTGAGGAAAGACTTCTGGTGGGACTTCTGGTGGGACTTCTGATGGGACAACCTACTGAAATGCAATTCATGTTAGAAGATCATTGTCATGAAAGTCTGGTATATAATACAAGTAAATTGGACAGGAAAGTGTGGGGGGAAGTTTATCATCATCTGAAACTGTTTGCTTACAGTTCTTGTGGTGTGATATTTGAGATTTTAAGCTGTCATTTGTTTCTCAAAATACAAGATGTGGTTCCAGATACCCATGTGATGAAGTTTGCATGTTTTAAAAAAAACAGGGCAGGGGAAGGGTGCACAGCGGGCGTTTCCAGGGCAGGAGGGCAGGGAGCGGAAGGCAGGGCAAGGATCCAGCACTTATGTTGGATCCTAGCCCCATTCCTGGGGGGCCCTGGACAGTTTAGGTGGGGCAGATCCATGTAGACCCATTGGGGCTGCTGTGGCTCTCCTTGAGCTAAGGGGAAAATCTTCCCCTTGCCTTGGCCCAAGCCTCAGATAGCCCAAAACTTGCGCTGGATACAGCTCAGGCCCACTGGCCTGACTGTCCCGGCACAAGATAGGACTGGGCTGCCTATAAATTAAAGATTCACAATATAGTAGCCCAATTGTTAACAATCAGATTGTTCACACCGATGAACATATTTCACCAATATCTAAAAATCCTCCCTGCCAGTTTGTTTCATAGCACAATTCAAAGTATAGTGCTGATTTTAAACTATAATGCCCTAACTGATCTGAAATAGATACATAAATGACCACCTTCTCCATGATGAACTTGACAGCCAGCAGAGAACTTCATCAGAGACCCTTCTCTCTATGTTCATGCATTGATAGCTGAGTTGAGTAGCTACCAGAGATGGGCCTTTTTTGTGGTGACACTCCAGTTATGGAAATTCCTCCCTAAACATATTCACTTGCTGCTATCATTAACATCATTTAGACAGCAGTTGACATTTGTCTCATTCATTCAAATATTTAATGGCATTCAATATTGATTTGCTTTGTGCATAGTTCACTTGTTTTGTGCATTCTCTGGCTAACAGATTTGATTTAATAATAATAATAATAATAATAATAATAATAATAAACTTTATTTCTATCCCGCCCTTCTCCCTAAAGGGACCCAGGGCGGCTTACAACATATAAAAACAGATTAAAACATAATTTAACAAACAAATTTATTAGTAGTATTTATATTTTTATATTGTATTTGTAAGCCATCTGTGGATTCATAGTGAAAAGGCAGAAGATAAATCCTTTACCTACATATATAAACAAGCTTAGCCATGGTAGTTAAAAATGAAACCTCCATACTTTAAGTCTATCTCTGATTACTATGCTATATACTAGACCAGTGGTCTCCAAACTGGAAACTGCTGTGTGCCACAAACAGCCCCCTTGGCGCAACTGAAGCTTACTGTTCCACTGGTGAGGCTTCCATTGTTGCAGCTGATCCCTCCCCCCTCCCCATGTTTGCTCTGCCCTGCTGCTTCTGCAAGGAAATCCTGGAGCAAAGCCTGCTGGGTGTAGAAGAATGCTAAAGCAGTGGGGCAGAGTGAACATGGGGGGGGGCGATCGGTGATGACAATGGAAGCTTCCCTCGCAGAACGGTAAGCTCCATTTATGCAGGGGAGGGATTAGCAAGGGCACTGGGAGGGATTAGCAAGGGCATTGGATCTGACCCATGGGCCGGAGTCTGGAGAGCCCTGTATTAGACAAACAAGAGGAGATCATCACTCATGATCAATCTGTCTGTCCACTTTTGGAGAGGCTGCTGAACCAGATGGATGCACTGTTGAGGCAAGGCAAGTCTTATGTTATTCAGAATCTCTGACGAGACTCATCAGCTCAGCTCCATTTCTGTTTCAAAAGTTCTGGGTTATGTGTGCTTTTCAGCATCCTTGCATGAGTGCCAGCATAGGTCTTGCTGTCTCTGCAGGGTCTATGTCTATAAGTTGTAAATAATACTTGCAGAAAGAAAAAAGATTTTACTGCTGACATTCTTGGCAGATGAGTGGGTAGCTTGCTTTCATAGGACTGATGAATCATAGATCAAAATTTTCCACCAAGAGACACCAATACTAAAAGACAGGAAAAAAGTAATCTCCAGGGATCCTCATACCCAGAAAGTCTGGAGATCGTTTCTGTCTCAAGAGAGACTGGAACACCTTTGAGAAATAACCATGCATGGCACATCAGCAGTATGAGAAAACAAAATACACCAGGTTTTTGGCTTGATGCGCCTTGCGATTTTCACTATGATTTATGCTAAGGCTGATTCTCTCTGAAATGTGCTTGCATCATAACAACTTGGACACAGAAGGCACCTTGGATGCTGTTTTTTTCCTCATTCATTCTTTCTTTTTAATGTTTCATTTTGGTGGAAAGCATTTATTCTGAAGCTTAAGAGAATAATATTCAGCTTGTGGTAACAGCTTGTGAGCCAAGCTGAAGACAGGTACAGTTAATAGTGATGATAATATAAGCCTTTGAAAATTGTTTTCTGCTGTCACAAATCTGACAGACTATTTTGCGGCAACATTTTGAGTGCGTTGCTATGATGCAGGTTATAAAATGGTATGGGTCCCTTGTTATGCTATTTTCTACCTGCATGAGAACCTTGACTTAACAGGTTCCATCTGTTTCTGAACCACAGTGGATGTATTTGACTATTTTGAGATAGCCTTGTTTTCACATGGCTAATCAATTATCCCAAGGAGTTCATTTCCATCCATGACCAGGAACCTGTTGTTCTCATCTCAAGCACAGATGATCAGTAAAATCTCTTTGTGGAGAAAACAGGAAAATGATTCTTTCTTTTGAAACTCTTATATCTTCTATATGCAACCAATACCTCACCACCTCTCCCTCTTTCTCTGCTTCTTTCTAAGCTTATATATACTATTGTTGGTGACCAAAACTATTGAAGGGCATAATTGACCCTTACTAAAATTGATGAGAACCACTATTCTGGTGGATTACATTCATTCTATCCATTTGGATAATTCCTTTTCAAATAGGGCTGCCATCTGAGCATTTTTCATCTGAATAGGGCAGGAATTGAAAACTGATGTTGAGCATGCAGACCAATTCTAGAACATCAGAAACTGGAAAGGTTAGGGAAGGAAGCAGATGGACTAAGGGCCAATTCCTATCCAACTTTACAACACTGATACAGCCACAACACTGTCCCAAGGTAAGGGAATAAAGGTTCCTTCACCTTGAAGAGGCCTTCATGACTGCTCCCCCCACTGCAGAATGTGCTACAAGTCCTGTTGGCATGGCTGCATCAGCACTGGAAAGTTGAATAGGATTGGGCCCTGATGCAGTTACTTTTGCAACCAAGTCTGTGCTATCACTTGACTAATCCTTGGTGGAATTTGTGCTTGTACTGTTCACCTGTGCTTAGGGAGAATTGGGGCAGTGAGGAAGCAGGATGGCAGGGGAAGAAGAGAACTGATTGGTCAGAACAGTTTTCCATGCTCCACTCTCTCTCTTCTGTTTGTTCCACCTAAGGCTGCTCTTCTTGGATGTCCAAGGCCAAACCACACCTGCAGAAGTTCATGTGGTAGTGGGCATTTTCCACAGAATAAACACACATAAGGAAGCAACACTTACATGGGTTTCCTTATCCCATGGATTTCATACCACAGAATAGCCAGGTTTCCCTTTACTTTTTGGCCTCTTTCCTAATTCATGAGTTTGGATTTTTCCATGTGAGTTTTTGAACATGTGATTCAAAAGTCCACATGGATCTTGATATCTTGGAGATTGGTAGATGAGATGGTTTCCTAGACTGTCCTCTTGAGGCCATTCTTCTTTGACTGAGACGTCCTTCTTTGGCAGTTCCTCGTCTTGGTGGTCTTGCCTTTCAAAGACAGCCTTCTCCTCCCCCTTACTTGTGGCAAGTAGGAGAGAAAGGCATGGAAGTGGTGTGTGCTTGACCGTTTAGACGTGGTCTGCGAACCTTTAGATGGCATTGGTACATGATGGAAGGAAGCAATATTTCTGTGAATATTTGAGGACAACCCTCTTTCTGCGTGCATAACTGCTAATAGGTGTGTGTATGTGTGTGTGTGTATGTGTGTAAATAGCTATTTACACACATGTGTATGTATGTGTGTATGTGTGTGTGTGTATGTGTGTAAATAGCTATTGCTATGTGGACCACATTAACCAAGCTGGTGAAGAGTGTTTTTGGACTCTTTTTTTAAAACAGTGCTAATGAGAACAGGTTTTTGAACATAAAACTTTGTTTGCACCAATAGCTACTCCAACCCCTGACTATTGTAGCAGCCACAGAGCATGTCCTTGGTTCTTTGGCAGCCATTTCAGCCCACCACTCACCTCATAGTTTTAAGGGTGTGTCTTGAGCACAGACTAGGTAGGGGTGACAGATATTGTCATTTTTCTGTGCCACAAATGGTTTCTGCTCCAGCAGAACCTCATTTTGGGAAAGATAGAAATTATGTAGGATACAACACTTCATCACCACCACCACCAGGACCAGCTGCTCATCATAGTCCCATTTTTTCAATAAAATCCTCTACAATCAACTGTCTGAATGCTCCCTACACTGACATCCTGCTGGATCAGACTGTAGTTGAAGTGTTCCAGCTCTGGGAAGGGCTTCAGTGGGTAAGCAGTGTCCCCAATGATCAGGGTTGGGACGGCAACCCTTTTGATGTCCTGTGAGACACTGGTGCCCAAGGACCCTCGTCCATTCTCCTGAATGCTTCAAACACCTTCAGAACCCTCATGTCATGGAATCTGCTGGGCACCTCTGTGAAAACATCCAAGAACATTGTCCTGCAATCCACCACAGTACTTACAGCTGAGGTAACCATTGGTTCCCCTCACATGAACACAGGGACAAAGTTTGGTTTCATCCAGAGCTCCAACACAGTTCATGAAGCCCTTGGCACTAAAACCCTTGATGACCAAATGTGCATCACTGAGTCCAATAACCAATTACCCCAATAACCAATAACCCCAGCCTTATGGCCTCACAAACTTCTGCAGAGATGGAGGATGTTGTGGGCATGCCTACTGCATATACACTGTCTTTCAGTTCAAATCCAAAACCAGCTTGAAAGCCATCAAAGCCACTCTTTTCTCAGGTGTGATTGGCTCCCATATTGGGGTGAACTCTTATGATTGATTGTGGAAGAAACTTTCTGCTTGGAAGCAGGAAAGGGTTCCCATTTTTTCAAGAGGTTTGTGGGGAACCCTTCTTGCTTGGTTGAAGATCAGAAGTGCAGAAATCTTGGGGAGAAATACTTTGTGAAAATTGGGGCAAGGAATCACAGTATATGCCCAAACAGGAAGACCTGCCCTGAAAAGGAAAAAACCATTGCAGGAAACTTTTGCCCCTTTCATCTGCTGGGATTTCTGAAGACCAGGAAGTCTGCCAAGGGATTATTGGCAGCACAGAAGGGGGGACTGCCACTACTTGTACCACAAAGAAACCCTGGACTGCGGTGAGCATGTGGTCACGAATCCCATGTATGACTCACATATGTATTTTCCCATGGAATAAGTGCAAATTTGGTTTGAGCCTAAGTCTGTGGTAAAAGACTGAAAGGTATCCTTGCCTCAAGGTAAATCAAGTGAGAGCAGAGAAGAAAACAGTATCCAAACCAATTCTCAGCCTTCTCCAGCCATGTTTGTCTGTCTTTCATAGCAATTAGGAACTTGACAGCAAGGGAGAGAAAACCTTTCTGAGTAGCAAAAAATTGGTTTCTGCCTGTGGAATTGAGTAAGGGTTTCTGCATTCCCTGTCAAACTATTGTATTGTGGAGAATAATTAGATTGTAAGTTCCTCAGGGCAGGGATCTGCCCTTTTTTGTTATTCTATAAATCAATCCGTGCACATTGATGTGTTGAATCCATTCATATACATAAGTCTCTGGAGCTCATTTTTCTCTGGAGTTTATAAGCCTCTGGAGTACAGTATAGATGGCTGAGAAAAGATAATTTTCTAGAACAGCAATATAAACCTGCTAGGTAGCAGAAGATAGCAAGTGCATGGATGATATTAAAACAATGGGTATCTTATTTGAAGGGGTCCTTGGTTCCCCATGTATTTCCACCTGTTTTGTTTGGAAATAAAAAATATACTAGGTTGATAGATAGGAAAATGGAACACAAGAACAGGATTTCAGCATAATTTGAGTAGAAATGGGAACAGATTTGAGGTACAGAAAGTTCCATAATATTTAAAGCCAAAAAAGCCCATAGCTTCAGGCTATGAGATTAGATAAATAACAGATGGTTAGAGAATTTGGGGGATGACCTCAGGGGGGACACTCTACCTAGTTTGCTAAGGAAGGCTTATTCTAAACTGAATAATATTGATTCAGCACAGGTCATTTACACTGATTGTGATAATGTCAATTAACACAGAGAGAACACAAACTCTAGGAAGTGAAGCCAGAGAATGATTTGCCAATTCAGGACAATTAATCTGGCAATAAATGCTTTTAACATGTTTGGAACTATTGAAATGATTTCTTACATCACTACAAAATCTTAATAAAGTGACGGTACACTGACAGTTTATTTTAGAGTTTAAAAAAAATTAAAGTGATCTGTTTTGTTCAGAATTTGATTTTGGATTTCATGGCAGCCTAACACTGATGTCTCTCACATAATTAAACATTAGTTTTAATACCCAAGGCTGGGAAGGCAAGTATTGCCAGAGCTTGTTTCGTACTAGAAAGGAAGGGGACCAAAAGGTCACTGTGCCTACACACATATTATGAGAAGCCCAGCATGAAAAAAAAAATTATCTTCTGATGCATGCTGAGAGCTCTTCGGAGTTAAAAATGAAAGACCCAGCATAGACTGCAGGGGAGAAAACAGATTAAATCATCAGTCATCAGCCTTCTTGATTATGAGGAAGTAGGATATATGCAGGAGCTATATTGTCAGGAACCGTTAAAAGTCAAGTCTTGTGTGCTTAGTACACAAGATCAAAAGACATAGTAGAAAATATCAGATGATTGAGGAAAAGGCAGTAAATGCTTTAACCACCCCTACCCTGGCATCAAATGTGGTATCAATGAAGCTAGGCCGACATTAACTTCGACTCATTCTGCCAATTTTGCCGGTCAAGTGATACTTCTTGAATCAGGAATAGAGAGTTTATAGATAGTTTTGACAATAAGCAACATTAAAACCATTCAAACTTCAGTTATATCCACTCTCTTGGGATATAACTTTTTTTCTAATGAAACTGCGTTCCGGCACCTTTTTTATGCAGTCCCCTACAGGTAGACTGCTGCTGCCCAAGGAGGCTCCATTCTGGCCTCGGTGGCCAGGCGCTTCCCCTCAGCAGGACGCGGTGCGACCGCCCCGGTCTGAGGCAGCCCACAAGCCGCCGCCCTTCTCACCGTTGCACCGCGGCTCCTTCACAGCCCTGAGGCGAGACTCGGGTCCTCTCCAGAAGCACTTAGCAACCGACGTGCGCTGCCGATTGGCTCCCTGGTTTCATGGCTGCCCGACCGCAGAGCTAGGAAGGCGGCTAAACTCACCCCTGTGCTCTGGTCATGGTCATTTCAAGAGCTTTCACGGTGACATTTGGGCTAGGTCGAGACTGGTCCTCGCTGGCAGGTGGCAAAAGCCTGGCAACCAGGGAGCCAATCGGCGGCACCCATCAGTTGCGAAGCTCTCCCAGAGAGGACCATGGCGGCCTCCAGGCCTGGGTCTCGCCTCAGGGCTGCGAAGGAGCCGTGGCGCAACAGTGAGAAGGGCGGCTGCTCATGGGCTGCCTCAGACCGCGGCGGGTGCACCGCGTCCTGCTGAGGGGAAGCGCCTGGCCGCCGAGGCCAGAATGGAGCCTCCTTGGGCAGCAGCAGTCTACCTGCAGGGGGCAGGGGCAGCCCCGCCCTCAGCGCCAGCTGTCCCGGGAGACGTGCAGAGTGTGAGCTGTCTCCTTCGGGGGGGGGGGGGGGCTGGTGGACGTCTGGGGGACTGGTTGGGTTGTTTTTATGTGTTTGGAGGTGTATGTTTGTATGTTCATGTATGTGTGTGTGTATATATGTGTGAATGTGTATGTGTGTGTATACATATATATGTACACGTATGTATATATGCAGGGCGTTTTTTCTAATAGAAATTAAAATAAATAAAATAATAAATAATAGATTACAAGTTGTGAGTTCCTGCACCCTTTTTTTTTCTTTTTTTTTAACCAAAAAAGCACTGCTCTTGGGAAAGAGTAATGCAGATGCCAGTAAAGAAATTCCCTATACATGTTCTCTGGGCCTGGCCTGGCTCCATGAAGCTATTCTTCCATGGACACATCACTCACAAAGAACACTTAACTGAGATTAACCAGGTATCAGTTGGATTCAAAGTCTTCAGACAACACATCAAGCTGTTTTGAAGTGAATTAAAACCACGGTTGTGTTAACTATGGTTTGATGTAATACCTGACAAACCATTGTCTTGACCACCTCCAGAAATCCACATGGTATAAAATGGGAGTGCTGAACAAATAGAAACTGAAAGAATGAAGTGGACACCTGGTGGTGGGGAGAGGTGGAATGGGGAAGCAACAGGGATGGGAAGGAGAGCAGATCGGGCCCAGGAAGGGGCAAGTACAGCAGCCGCAATGCCTGCAAAATCCTAACCCCCAGTTAGGATTAGTTAGACCAGTTAGTGGGCCCAATCCACCTTCATAGGTCCATGCAGACTTTTGCCAGTGGTATCACTGGTACAGGTCAATGTTGACTCGTGGGGGCAGTAGGGGCTTACACTGGGAGAAGGGAATAAATGTTTCTTTCTCCCAAGGAAGCTTCCAGATGCTGCATGATGCACTGGATGCCATGCTGGCCCACATAAGGTATCTCCACATAAGGACTCATGCTGTATCTCCACATAAGGAGTTAGGCAGGATTGGGCTGTAACAGCGATCAGCATGAGTGATCACTGAACATTAAATAATTTAACAATAATATGAGTTAGAAAAGGTATCTCCACATAAGGACTCATGCTGTATCTCCACATAAGGAGTTAGGCAGGATTGGGCTGTAACAGTGATCAGCATGAGTGATCACTGAACATTAAATAATTTCACAATAATATGAGTTAGAAAAAGGTTTTTTTCCCCGTGTTGTTCTAAATTCATACACTCTGGCTGCCTGTCTTGAATTCATTAGGATAAATGTCTGGCAGCCAAAGAATTCTGTTTTAGCTTTTTTCCCTCCCTCATTTTTAAGATTTTAGCCAATTCCTTTTTAAAATGCCACAATGCTAATCAACAAATGTTTATTTTTATAACTTGTGGGTTTCTATTGTTTTCCTCATTTGGTTCCAAAATAAGGCTAGAAGAAACAAAAGAAAACTCTCAGCTTTGACCCAGAAAGAGAAAGGATGATTCTGATTGAAGGGTGGTGCCTAGCTTATTTTGGAAAAAGAAGGATATCATTCCAATCATAGCAGGCTATATATCGGAGGATCACTTAACTGCCTGCAGGCATCCCAATTAAGTGGAATTATCATTCCAATTAACCACTGCCCCTTGCCAGTTAAATCTCATTTGGTTTAATTTTATTCCCTGGGAAATGTCCCAGTTAAATGGATTTCCTAATTAATCACATCCTGGTTAAGTCAAGCACATTGACATTGCTTGTGTTGCCAAAAAGATCTGTTGCCATCTTTCCCCCACTTATCCTTAAATGACTCTCCAAAGGACCCACCTTACCATAATCATTCAAACTAAAGACTTTTTTCCTCTGTAAGTCAGCTACACTGATAAGGCCAGTTAGTCCACTGAAATGTGAAGCTGAATGGATCATCGTCCAGGATTATTCTTTATGTATTATTGAAAATGAAAGAATTGCCTATTCAGATTTTACTCAAGGCAGACTAAACATGGCATGAAATGCATATTTGCCTTAGCATTTTAATTTTATTTTCAGCAGCTTTAGCAGCTGCAAGAGATCCCCCCCCCCCAAATGCTCAATTTTTTGACCTTTTCCAATCATGTCCCCCACCCCAAAGTTACTCTTTGTTAGGAGGTAAGTAGCCTTTGGTGTCAATATGCATTTAGCATAAATAACAGCTTGGGGTAGAAAATACCTTTTCATGTGCAACTATGCATGTAGTTCAGAGCATCAGACAGCTAGGGGAAGACTATGGGTTGCATCCCAAATAACATTTCATTGTCGGAAGCCTCCTCCATGAACAGGAGAGTTCCACTCATGTAAGGGGTCCTGTCTCTTCTTCAGTGACCCCCTTACATGAGCTGAAGACTCTTCCATTTCATGGAAGGAGCTTCCAATGACGGAGGCATCATTAGGATGCCTCAACAGTCTATGTAAGAAGGAAGACTGCTATTTTGGGAGGGCAGGTATCACCATCCATGCTTCAATTCATATAGAATCATTCCTCAAAAATATCTGCATTTCTGGTCTGCACAAATTCTCCTGCAAGGATACCTGCACTTCTGGCCACCATACTATCATAATGGAATTAAATAGATCTAATGGAACAGTCCAAAGCTTGCGTTCTGCTGGCCCAGCAGCGGCTTATTCCAGGATAAGGAAAAAAAAATGTTCCCTTCCCCCAAGGATGCTTCCCAAGGCCGAAACTCTCCCATGGAATTCAGCAAATGCCTTATTGGTGCCACTGCATTGCTGCATGGGAAGCTGGGTAGGATTGGGCAAGTGTGTGTGCCCAAGTGTGTGTGCCCAAACATGCCATCCCTTTACTTAAAAAACAAGTGCTGTCTATATTGATTATAGGAACACATCAAATACTGTTGCAGTCGGTGACTTTTTTTGGCTGCTCTCCACCCCACTGAAAACCCTTTGCCCTTCTTCCAAATCTGCAGTGGCATCTCTGGTGTGAAAACCACCCTGATAAACATTTAGCACATATTTAAATGACAGATTGCCCTCTTTGCTCAGTTGTTCGCTCAGAGGCATGGTTTAGCTCAATGACAGAGCGCCGAGCTCAATGACAGAGTGCTGACGAGATGCTTGCTGTGTCTTCAGCCTGGGAATAAGCATCATGCAGCAGTCCCTGACCCTCAAGCTTCGTATCACATCCACCGAAACATGAAATGAAATTTCTCTTATGAAAGAAAAGTCAGAGGTGAAGAAGCCTGAGATTTCTGGGATTTGGAATTCTGTGAGTTCACAATACCAAGAGATGCTGAAAATAACAGAAACAGCAGAGGGCAGGAATGAATATTTAGGGTTACTCAGGCCAATCCAGGTAGTTCTAGTTTGAGGAACTAAAATCAATTATTTCCGTTCTTCGTGATCTTGCAGTGCAGGTTTGTTGTGGTGGTTGAACAACTGAGTAGTGAACCAGTCTTTCTCTCTTGTAACAAAATAACAGCAGAGCAGGCAGAGATTCTTCCACGTAGTTGTGTACATGGAGTCAGCCAACATGATCTCTATGAACTAGTGCGTTAATCCATCACTGGCATTAGAAAGCGGATTAGGACAAACCATCCCTGATCCTTATAAAATCATACATAGCAAAACAGTTTTGGAACAAAGCAGCCGCTCTTCCCAAATCAGGATGTTATGGTCTAGAAAGCACTCTCCTTTTGTACTGAAATATTTGGATTTTGCCTGACCAAGTGTTCTGCCAAATTCTCGACTCCTGCCGACCACGGCAATTTGTCCCATCCAAATATCCCAACTCCCTTTTAATGCCCGCTTTTTGGCTAATTAACACCCTCCTTTTCCAGGAACAACAGCTGCAGTGTGCAATGGAATGAACACAGAACTCCTTATCTATAGCAAATAACAAGAATTTATTGCTACAAACACAGCCACTCCCTGCAAGTCCCCTTGTCCAGAGGCTTTCCCTCCCCAAAACTCCACTTAACTCCGGGGGTAACGTCTGAAGCCTCCAAGTCCAATCTGTCTCCAAAACACAGTCCAGTCTTCTGCAGTAGAGTTCCTCCTCTCCAGCAGTGTGTCTCCTCCAGCAGGGTCCTGGCAGTCCTCTCTTCCTGTAGGTCTGGGTCAGGTAGCCCTCTTGGTCAGCGTCCGGCTTCCGGCTGGGTCAGCGTCCTGCTTGACCAGCCCTTTGCTCCTTCTGAAGCTGCCTTTTATCCTGCAGCCCCTTGTTAAATCCAAATCCAGCTCAACTGTGAGAAGTCCAAGTTAGGCTCAGCTGAGCCATCTCTTCAGTCCATTCAAAGTCTCATCAAGGTCAAATGAAGCTCAGGTGTCCATCAGAGTCTCCATTGGCCTTGATTGATTACAGCTGTGGAGCCAGCCCTGCCCTTCCCAGAGCTGTCAAACAGCTGTCAAAACATGGGATCACTGTCAACACCACATCATCCACCTGATGATCTTCTGATCTTCCATTACACCAAGTAGCACCCACAGTCAGAACACCAAATAAGCACACCATTGCTTTGTGATTATAAGAACCAGTTGGCAATCAGAAACAATTGCATGAACCAATCAGAAATAAATAAGAGCCAGGAAGAGTATGGCTTCTACGATTGTTTCTGGATGACGCATGAATTTAAATACAGGGTTTTTACCAATTTTAAATTAAAATTGCAAAGTCAAAAAGTGAAGATCAATAGCATGACTACTTTCATAACTTTGACTTGTAAAATAGATACTAATGTAAAAATAGATTGTATCAGAATCATATGTCTGATTTTCTGAGCCCAAGTGGGATATGAATAGGCATAGGGTAGTTTTTTTCCCAGGTGAAAAACAATGAATGAAATTTGATCTTGTGTTTTAGTTCACACTACGTTATGACACTTTATAGTATCATAAAAAAGTAATGATTGAGGGCCCAATCCTATCCAATTTTCCAGTGCCGGTGCTGCTGTGCCCATGGGGTATGCACTGCATCGTGTAGTGGGAAGGCAGTCACAGAGGCCTTCTGAAGGTATGGGAACACGGCTGGCTTCCCCTTATTATTATTATTATTATTATTATTATTATTATTATAAGCTCCAGGGCGGCTTACAACAGGTTAAAAGCAGATTAAAACATAATATTAAAAAACCACACATTTAATTATGTGTTTTTCTTTTTCTTTAATTTAATTATTTATAATTATTTATTTTAATATGCTTGATGATGTCACTTCCAGCCATGACATCATTTCCAGTGGGTCCTGGACAGATGGTCATTCTAAAAAGTTGGTCCCAGTGTTAAAAGTTTGAGAACCACTGCCTTAACTCAAAACAGGCCAATGAGACATCCGGGGGAGAGGGGGGTGACACCCTAGTGATCAAAATTCTGGAATAATACCATCATGTTATATACCATTTGATGCAGAATTTCATCCATTGCTTATGGGGAAATATTCACTGCATTTATTTTCTGGCCATTATTATTATTCATTTCATGTCATGACGATTACTATCTCTCAGTCTCACCTACCTCACAGGGTTGTTGTGAGGACAAAATAAGTGGAGGAACCATGTACACCACACTGAGCTGCTTAGAGGAAGAGTGGTACAAAAATGTGTATTAATTAATAATATAATTAATAATTAATTAATTATGTCGTATGGGGTGACAAAAATTTATGGACCCCCAGTGTCAAATGACCTAGCCACGCCTCTGGTTCCCTTACTTCGGGGCCACATTGTGGCTGCGTGGGTGCTGGAAAATTGGATAGGGTTGGACCCTGAGCCTCTCTGAAATTATTGGGATTTGTCATGACGCCCCATTCTGACCTCCAGCCACTCCTCCTGCTTTCCTTGCCACCTTAACTTCAGCGGCATGTAGCAGGAAGGCCTTGGCCTTCCCGCCAGCATCCAAGCAAAATGCTACTGAGCACATTGCCAGTGCGCATTTTACAATTGCTGCTGACTATGGCAGTCAGCACCAGTGGAAGAGGCACACAGATGATGGACTGCCCAGGTAGGATTAGATATTTCAGCTAAATCAACAGGACTTGCTTCCAAATGCATGTGTTTAGGATCAGAGGATGAATGCTTATTCCAGTCAAGAATGTATGAAAACTGCTTCCATTCATGCTATGGTGTCACATGGATAGGAACGGAAATATATTTCAGCAGATGGCCACTGTAAATTCCAAACTGCATTTCAGAATTAGTGGATTAAATAGCTTGGCACACATTGTGACATGAATTTTTCTTGCATTTTAATGTCAAAAAAATCTGGCATAAATATTTTCCAAAGGATTATCATGTTTTATTTACTGTCGGTGGGCCTTAAACCTGCAGATAGCTAACCTACACTGCAATCCTATACACACTTATCTGGGAGTAAGTATACACACCTATACACACTTATGTGGGAGTAAGTACCATGGGATGCCACAGGATTTACTTATGAGTAGACATGCACAGGACTAAGCTGCTGTAAACTTAACTTCAGAATTTATGAGAACAGTGATTGCATAATATTAACAGTATTTATTATTAATAGTTGTCTTTTGGTGGGGGGGATCTGTATAGAAATAATTATTTTACATCACTTGGTGATATTTTGTGCAATTATTGTTAATCGGTATTATCTCAGGTAGGTTTTTCCAAGTTTCTGCCTCCAGAAAATCTTTCACATGAATTCATCTGCAAGTGAACTCCTGCACATCTGCCATAGACTTTCAGTACATTGCACTGGGGGGTTGGTTTGTCCTACTGCATCCAGGGGTCCCTACTCTTGATGCTGTTTGAGCATCACCCTCACTCATGCTGTTAGACCATTACCTTTCTGGGTTGGAAGCTTTAGAGAAGGGATCAGCAACATTTTCTTTAAAGGGGTTGGATGTTCAGCAGTGATATCATCACATCACCGCCAAACTTCCAGGTTGCCAAGCACCCAGAAGTGGCCCAAGTGGAGCTCGTCTTGGGAGTCTTTGTCTCCCACCCAGTTTGCCATGTACCAGAAGATGAATGGCAGAGCCGCCTGCTTGGGCTCATGGAGTCTCTGTGCCACCCAAATTGGCAGCTCTACCATTCCCTGTCCAGTGTGCAACAAACTGGGCAGGAGGTGAAGCCTCTTAAGCCAAGTTTAGTATGGATCCAGATCTTCAACCAGATCTGGCCTGTGGTCCAAGGGTTGCTGATCCCTGCTTTAGAACCTTAGCAAGGGCTCTCCAGATAAGAAAAAGAAATGGGGGGAATCTTACTTGCCTACTTGTTGCAACCTCAGACTGCTAATGAAATAAAGGGGATTAAATGTCCCCCCTCCTTTTCCTGAAGATGGCTTCCCTGTGCATCTAATTCATACAGTCGAGTCCTATCCTGGACCTGCGGCATCAGATCTTGCAGTTTGCTGTCGTAAGTTCCAGTTAAAGCGGCTCAAAAATTGCTTCACCATCACATGGTCTGGAGCCACTGGCACAAATGGCTGGAGGCTCTAGCTGCCCTCCAAGACCCATCAAGGTTGCACTGGAACAAGTAAAGTGACGGTGAGGCAGGATGTGGGCAGTTCAGGGACATATCACAGCAATTCAGGGGAGGAATCGGGCAATTCAAGGACGAGGGTGGATCTTGGCAGCGGCAGCACATGTCAGATCCTATCCCCCTTTCTCAGTCCAAACCTGCCACCTAACTCTCCATTGATGCATACCACCAAAGGGACAGGTGTGGGACTCATTGACAGACAGGAGGCAGAATTCTGAAAGGAGTTGGGACAACTGAGGTGGTATGATGTCCAGGTGTGAATTAGAGTTTTTGCTAGAGGCAGGTAGGAATGACGGTATTTCTGAATTAGCATGAAGACTCATTCTGCATTCAGGGCTAGCCTTTGGAGCTGCAGGGCCCCCCTGCCCCCCCCAACTCACCAGCACTTGTAAGAGAAGAAGCACTGATCCAAACAAGGGGCAGGCTGGGCAAACAGCAGTGAGCCCTGGGCCAATGGTGCAGCACCCAGTAGTAGTAGAAGTTGGTCACTGTCAACTGCTTCTGGAGGGGGGGGGCAATTTTGGCCCAATTGGACCCAGGTGTGGGCAGGCAGGCTGCTTAAGAGCTCCACTCACCGTCCCAGTCTCTGCATTGAGTCTTCTCTCCATGCTCCCCTTTCCACTGCTGTGCCAATCCTATGAAATGCAGCAGAAAGCTTGTTCGTAATATCCATAACCCAACAGATGTGCAATTCAAGTTCCATAATGGAAATTTAGCTATGGATGACCAACATCTTCGTCATATGCTGACCCTGCAAAGCACAGTAGTGGAACTGCAGGACACCTGCTGCCACCAGTGAGGTTGGTAATAGGAAAGAGAAGCTGGAATGGAGAGAGCAGATGTTGTTGGAGTCATTATCCAACAATCACATCCCAATGTAGTGTGTTTTGCAGTAATATACCTAATGGCACAATATCATGTCTATAGTGTCTGTAACTGCCAGAGTACAGCATACTCTTTGATGCTGTTGGTCCTTGCCTGACAGTTCCTGAATTTGTGGCAACTCTGCTCCTTATGTCTTGTGATTTGCACCATAATCTGCATTGTGATTTGAACACCATCTGTTCTTCCTATCTACAGCTTCTCATATCCATCCATAAGCTCTCCACATTCAACTTTATGGTGTTACTGTGTTTTCTTTTTTTACTCTTCTTTTCCAAAGCTCTTGTAGTTTGGTGACATTGCGGTTACTCATCAAATGACTCCTTGATTTGCCTGGGAAAAGTCTGTCAAAGATTAGGGTGATCAGCCTATTCTTTTATAATCACATGAAAACCTCAAAACTACACCAGAAAGGAAAGGATGAACAACGCTTGACAGGCTCCAAAAGGAACAGTAGTCCTAGAAGAATGTCCTTTCCTACAGTAACCAAGGGAATTTATAAAGCAATTGTGGTGTCTCCTGTTGCAAATGGGAGATTCGTTCTTAAGCAAGCCATCAGGTACAGCTCACCCATATATTCCAAACATGTTTTAGACTGAAATGTCCACACAGTTAAGAGGTCACTTACAGAGGGGCAACTAAAGAAGAAGTGGTGTGCTTGCCAGACTTCAAATTTTGTGACAGAGCTGGTGCAATGTAGTGACCAAGAGGCTGAGGTGCAAATCAGGAGTCCTGTTCAAATTTCACTTCTGCCATGTACTCTCTAGATCTCAGCGGTGTCAAACGTAAGGCCAGCGGGAAGCCCCTGGAAGCAATTTATCTGGCACCCATTATAATTGGGCTGTCCTAGGTTGATAATTGGGCTCTCTCATATCTTGAAAATATGAACTAGATTTCCACTTTTTCTCTTCGGTCATTTGCAGCTAATGAGTTTCTATGTGAGAACAAAATGCTTATGGCCTTCATCTGCTTAATGATGTCACTTCCTCCTTAATGATATCACTTCCAGCCCTCAGCAGGCACCATGAATGCTAACTTCATCCCTCTCTATGAAACAGGTTTGATCACAGAATCAGAGGGTTAAGGTGGAAGGAACCTTGGAGCCCATGGAGTCCAGTCCCCTGCTCAGTGCAGACAATTACAATATTCCTGACGAGTGACCCTCTAGCCTCAGAATGGCAGCACATTGGGACTACCACACCAACCAATGTAGAGCTTGGGGCAGCAGTAATTAGTGCTGCCCTGCCACCATCTTGCCACTCTGGGACTGAAAATCACCATCGTCATCATCATCATTAGTATTTATATACCACTTTTCAACAAAAAGTTCACAAAGCAGTTTACAGAGAAAATAAAAAAAAACTAAATGGCTCCCTGTCCCAAAAAGGCTTACAATTTACAAAGATGCAAAAGAACACCAGCAGACCACCACTAGAAAAGACACTTCTGGGGTGAGGAGGACCAGTTAGTCTGCCTGCCTTAGCCCATGCAAGAGGTCAGATTAAGATGCGATTGTTGTCTTTAGGAGGTTAAGGATGAATTTTATACCATCTTGTGCAACTGACGAGGATATGGGAGTATTTTCCTATCTACACCAGACTAACTGAACAGGTCAGATGGTTGTTAGGCAGATGGTTAGAATTTACAGGTTTGGTGCAGGTAAGGATTACATTTAGGGATTAGAGTGGATCCTAAGGACAAAGGGGTGCAGAACCAGTCCTGCTTGGCATGTTGGGGATGGCATTATCCACACCTTCCTCAATCCCTTTGAGGGACTGGTGTTGTTCAACTGTGATTGTTGAAAGCAATTGAAGGATAGAGCCAGGATGGAACTGCTCACAGGAGACTAGACAACTGGATGTCTCCCCCAAGAAACCACACTAAAGGGGTTGGAGTTATAGCAATACTTAGAACTGCTGTATGTTCTGTGTATAAAAGTGAAATAAAATTGTGGCCCATTAAACCCCAACCTGCTTGGCTCATACACCAGTGGGGAGAAATTTATTTATCTCATGCTTTATTGGGGCAATTGGGGTATTGGGGTGTGTGTGCAGGCAGTAATGCCATCCCTTACAGCTGTGGTTCCCAAACTGTGATCCATGGCTACCTGGGGAGCCATGGAGACTGGTCAAAAAAGCCACAGAATCCTCATGAAAAACTTGCCACCAGGGAGCCACAGCAGGGGCCCAGTAGGTCAAGGAAGTAGGTCAAAGAAGCTGCCAGATGAAAAAGTTTTGGAACCACCACTGCTTATAGGGTAGTTCCAAGAATTTCATCAAAGATAATACCTATGAAGTGCTTTGTACCCTCAGAAAGCAATATACAGATGTTCAGTACAGATTGGGCATCTCTTCTCCGAAGTGCTTGGGACCAGAGGCATTTTGGATATCAGATTTTTCTGTCCAGGTGTGTGCCACTTAACGAAGGGGACACATTCTCTTATCCCTGTTGTTATTCAATTAGGTCATTAAGTGAGCATTCAGTCCAATCTATTGCCTTTGTTGTGTAAATAGACATTCCCTGCCAGACACTAGCTGGCTGCACAGGCTATTGGAGATAGATTGCCTCTTCTTTGTATTAAGAGCCTCTCTGTTATGTAAACAGACATTCTACTGCAGGCTATGGGAGACACAGTTGCCTCATTAAGAGCATCTTTATTGTGCTCTGACCACCATCATATATGCGGTCTGTTGTTAAGCAAACGGTTGTTAAGTATTTTGGAAAAATTGCATATACTTAATGAGTATGCCTGTATTTTGCGCATGGCGCATGCCATGTAATGTGCATGCCTGTATTTTGGAAAAATTGCATATACTTAATGAGAAATCTTAGGGATGGGGTCCAAGTGTCAACACAGAGTTCATTTATTTTTTATGTACCCCTATACACATAGCCTGAAGGTAATTTTACACAATTTTTTTTGTGGATGAATTTATTATGCATGAATTTTGTGAATGAACAAGGTTTGTGCAAGAAACACAGTTTGTGATTTAATTTCTTTAGGCAAAAATGTAAAAAAGGGGGGGCGTCATGTTGGTGCTCAAAAATGTTCTGTATTTTAGAATGCTCCATATTTCAGAATTCTGGATAAGGGATGCCCAATCTGTATTATTTTAAAAGGGCAGAACTGGAGTTCAAATGAGTAAACTCAAGGGGATAGCTTCAATACTGGGAAGTACTAATTCCAAAATGTATTAAGTAGAGGGTGGAGAAAATAATGAGATTAAAAAAAAAAAAGACTACATTCGTAACATTCGAAGCTTACCTTCAAACCAGAAATCTTTGCAGTACAAAGGCTGGCAGAAGCCTTTCAGTTTTGCTCCTTCTCACTTACTCTGCAACCTGCCCATTTGAGGCAGCAGGAGAAGAGGCAGTGGTTGCAAGCAATGAAGCCAACCGAGGGGGCAACAGTGAAGAGTGACAACCTGCATTTGATTTGCTGGTCTGCTCAACAATTAATGGCTGACTCAGAAAGCATCTCTGAGCCCTCTTTCAATCTTATGCTTTCATCCATCCTACTATGGAAATCTGAGAAACAATGAACTAAAGATGTATTAAAGACCAACACTCTTTCAAAAAGGAGCAATGCCTTAGAAACAGAATGCCTTTTGGAAAATCAATAGGGCATTGCACCACTCAGGTATAAGACAAGAACACAAAGATAATGGGGTGTTGCAGGGAAAGAAAATGAATTATTTGCATGTTCTTCACTTTGGGAGCTGTTTGGCAGCTATTCATTTCAGGTGATAAATCTGAAGAGCTGTCACAAATTGAGGCATCCACTGCAGAGGCTTTTTGAGTAAATTGATAGATTAGACAGTGGTAAGTCTTTGGGGCTGGATGGCATTTACCTGAGAGTACTGAAGGAATGCTAATGTGAAGTGTCAAAGCTCCTGATGCTGGTTTTGTTCTAACATTGGTGGTGGCTTTCAGAGGACAGGGGATAACCGCAGCAAGACCAGATGTAATCCTGGTTGACTTTAGTCTGAAGCAATCGGGGAGACCAAACATGAAATGGAGAGGACGGAGCCAGCTTTTCTTGTCTGGTGTGAAACCACATAGCAAGGCTTAAGGATTTTGATGGTGTTGATAGAGATGACATCAGGTCAGTTAGCTCATTGACACCCTTAAAAATTAAGTTGACACCATGTACGTGGGTTGTCAGAAAATATTTGACAAGGTTTCTCACCAAAGGCAAAGGAAGATATAGTGGAAATGTATGGCAGTGGTATCAAAATGATGAAATGAAGGGAATTAAATTGGAGGGGAACGTCTTTGGAACACCAGGTGACTGCATGATAAAGGGTAAGTAAAAGTGTTTCTGAAAGAGTTGGTTTCTCTTTACCGCTGAGACCAGTGCTTCTGATGAAAGTTTGTGAAATAAGTCAGCCGTGCAGTGAATAACATGAAACTGTTCTTCAGTATGTGGGTGGGTGGGTGGGAGGGGCATTAATTTAGGTGGCAATCCTATACACCAGTGTTTCTCAAACTGTGGGTCAGGACCCACTCGGTGGGTTGTGAGCCAATTTCAGGTGGGTCCCCATTCAATTTGTATTTTATTTTTAATATATTAGACGATGCTCCCATGGTATGTGACAGCATTTGGGGAAATATTACAGATCTGTACTTTTAACAGGCTACTATGTATATGCTTTGAACTATGATAGTCAATGAGGCTTACTCCCAGGGCTTAAATACTGTTGTTGTTGTTGTTGTTGTTGTTGTTGTTGTTGTTGTTGTTGTTGTTGTTGTTGTTGTTGTTGTTGGGTAAGTGAGGATAGTTTTGCAGCCTTTGTTTGGGGAATATTTTTCAGCCAGTTCAGCAACTGCTTGGGAGGGTTCTTCTTTATATTAAATAATTTTTTAAACTTTTCGTACTCTTTTAATTTACTTGATTGATTTGATTGCAGGAGAGTTGTTAAAAATTTTCCTGCTTGATGATGCCACTTGTGGCCATGACATCACTTCCAGGTTAATGACACCACTTTTGGTGGGTCCCAACAGATGATCATTCTAAAAAGTGGGTCCCAGTACTAAAAAGTTTGAGAAGCACTGCTATACACACTTTTCCTAAAAGTAAATCCAATTGTACACAATGAGACTTACTTCTGAGTTAACCTGCATAGGACTGCACTGTAAAGTTACTACATTGCCCTGTGAGGATGTATTGATAGACAGACCATTTGTGCGGACGTGGATGCTTATATTCAGTGGCATAAAATGAAATGAAAAAAAGTAGTTGCCTCAGGGTCCAATCCTATCCAATTTTCCAGTGCTGGTGCTGCTATGTCAATGGGGCATGCACTGCTTCCTGTGTTGGGGAGGCAATCACAGAGGCCTCCTCAAGGTAAGGGAACATTGGTTCCCTTACCTCGGGGCTGCATTGAGGCTCCACCGGTGCTGGAAAATTGGATAGGACTGGGCCCTCAGTCTACCCATGTCTCTGTACTTTGATACAGAAAGCAGCTTTTCATCTTCATGGAAACTTCGTCCTGAATTTTTGATGAAATAACAATGGGCAAAATCTAGCCCAGATTGAGTCATTGTTGCCTGGTCTGAGAGTACATTTTGGTGGAAAATCAGGGTGAAAATATTTTTTTTAAAAAATGAAATACAGAAATGAAACACTGTCACTGTTGATTTCAGCAGGAAAGAAGTCAGCACATTCAGCACATGCTTAACACTCCCATCAGCATCAATGAGATTTGACATGCCCCCTTTGCTTTGTCGGTCTTGCACCAACTAAAGAGCTGACACACATTTGAGAAAACCTATTGGCAATTAAGAGGCTTATGGGTAGTAAGGGAAATTATTTTCCTTTTCCCCTTTTGAAGCTTCCCAATTGCCACTCCCCCCCCCCCATAGCATGCAGCACAACCTGTTTTGGCATGGCTGTATGCGATGGTGGGGAAAAGCATAGGATTGAACTGTAAGAAACATATATAATTTGTCCTAAGTCCTCAAGGGCATACATAAGGAGCAGGTTTTGACATGACAATAAATATACATATGTACTTTGAAACTCTGAAAATGACACATACTGCAGTAGTCACACTAGGACTTCTGGGAGATAATTGGAAGTCGTCATGGAAGTTGTTCTGGTAAGCAGTCACCTTTGGCAGCTGAAAAGTGTGTGTTTGTGATTGTGAAGATAATGCTTTATATCACTTCAGCAAGAGCATTTGATCTACAATTAAATAACGTAATTACCATGTTTCTGTGATGATTTTGTGAACTTCGCTGACAGAATGCCAAAAACAACAGGAAGAAAGGGAGAGTCTGTGATTACTTACACTGAAGGTGCTGTGATAAATGCGTTTTTATCCTCTGCAGGTTAAATTGTGCATTTTAAACACTGCTGTAAATAGCTCTGCCAAGGTCACTTTATGGCCACTGACCAACAGGCGGGGGTGGCAGAAAAGTGCTCAGTAATTTACATAGCATTTGAAGTCTAGTAACTCTTCCTTTGAAAGCTGCCAAGTACCTCTTCTGTAAGGCTAATAGGTTTAACAGATGGGGATGACTGAGCAATCAAGTGGTTAAAACAGCACTATCAAATAGTAGCCTCACGTATAATATCAGAATGAGCTTTTAGTATGTACAAGTGATACTGCAATGGTCTTATATATGAATAAATTATTTTGCATTTGAGTACAATATTTCTTTCCATTCAGAGCTTGTTTTTTTTTAAATGGGATTTGGCCAGGGGTAGCTCATGGGAGCAGTAAGGGAAAGCCAAAGACTTGTGTGGTTGGGGGTGGACTTCTGATATCCCTGGACTGAGCAATGGTGCAATTCTATTGCAAGGTTATGTCTGCTTAATTTCTGGGAATTTCTGCCTCCCCTTTCAGCAGCCCCCCTCATTGCACATGAGAATTCCCAACCCTCAAGAGAAGCTCTTTAGGGGAGGGGACAGTTGCTTGCTGGATATTTTTCCAGATGCACTTCAGATCCAACATATCTTGGGTCCCCTAAACATGAGCTGGCTATCATATATGAGACATAGGGCTCAATCCAAACCTTGAGTTCAGCCAGCCCAAGTCCCTTGGGCCGGCCTGGGAGGGTCACAAATGTGCCATAAAGCATGTTTGCACCTCTTTGAGGGGAAGCCAGGGCAGCGCTCCTAGAAGTGCCAGCCTGAGGAGGTTGACTGAAGCCTCTGCACCAACTTCCCCTCCGCTGCTTGTGTTGGCCCGCCTGCGCCGACACAAGGTAGGCGTGGGGGGCGGGGAGGAGGAGGGAGGGAGACACTCTTGGGTGGGGGGAGGGAAGGCAATGGGTGGCCCTGGGGGTGGGGGGCAGGGAGCCATAGGCGGGGCTGGGATCCAGCAGTTATGCCGGATCCCAACCCCTGTCCCCAGGGGGAACAGAACGGCTTGAAGCCGCTCTGCTCTCCTCGGACTTGTGCCACCTAAGGAGGTGGCGCAAGTCTGAGGAGACCCATTGGGGCCAGCAGCCCTTACCCAGGGGTAAGGGTAAAAGTTTCCCCTTGCCTCTGGCTAAGCCACTGCTGGCCACAATCCCGCTCTGGATACAGAGCAAGCCTCCTGGTTTGCCTGTTCCAGCACAAGTTAGGATTGCGCTCATAGCAATTTAACTCTGCTTTGAGTCTGACTAACTTTTTTATATCAATAGTGATGACTACTATGAAATAATGGTCAGCTTTCCCTCTTTTTAATTAGCTATTTGGTTTGGGCTTGTGTGTGTGTGTGTGTTCCCTGAAATGAAAATGAAATGAAAATGAAGAACAGAAAAGCAGGAGTTAATACTTCTGAATCAATTAATTAAGATTTAAGAAGCAGGCATAATAATGTTATAACTGGGTGGTGAGATGGTGGTACAATCAGAGAGGTCATTTAAGTGCAAAGCTTTGGTGATCCCAGAAGAACTTCGGACTTTTTTCCACCTTTGAACAGCAGTCTACAATACCAGATCACAAATTGCTTTGAAATTGTCCCTGGTTTCGAAAGTGGCTTACCCTGCAGCAAAGATAGCTGCTGTTTGAAAGAAAGTCAAAAACTCTACTGGGCATATGCAGTTGCTTACATAGTTCCCTGGATTGTGGTTCAGGATTTCTTTTCTTGATAATCCAAGCCCTTCACAGTTTTATTCCATAGGCTTATTTTAACTACATTACATATAAATGTGCATTAGGTATTTCCTGTATGTCACTTCATCAGTATACACTTGATTGCTGTACTCCTGGTCACAGTGTGAGGCAAAATTAAACTACTGCCAGAGGGCACATTCAGCAGCACAAATCCCCACTTGATCTTGCAGTTAAGTGATGTCACGGCTTTATTAATTGGGCTTCAACATTTACTGTACATGTGACACTGTGGGCGCAATCTAGCAAGCCCCTTGGGCCGACACAAGTCCCGTAAGGCACGTCTGTGCCAACTTGTGAGTTGGGGATGCCAGCACAAGAACATGTTCCAGCCTCCCTGCCCCAGAACAAGTCCTAGGACCGGTAAGTTCGTGCTGGCCTGGAAAGGCCGGACTGGAGGGTTTGGGGATGTGGGCAGGGGGCAGGAGGGAAGTGTTTCCAAGTGGGGGAAGGGTGGGATGTGGGTAGGCCCATGGGCAGGTAGCGGGTGAGGGGGAGGGGCCAGATCAAGATCACATCCACATTCCTGGGCAGCCTGGGGCAGCTCCAGGCTGCTTGGATCTATGCCACCTCTTGGGGCCCATTTGGGCTGCTGCAGCTCAACACAGAGTAAGGGAAAGTGATTCCCTTTGCCCTGGGCTGCATCACTTTTGGTCCCAACTCTGTCTTAGATATGGGGTAGGCCTGCCAGCCTGCCTGCTCTAAGGCAGGTTAGGATTTGGGCTGCCTGATTTATAAGATGTATCTTACTGCTTTTATGGTCTGATGCAACTCCCTTGACAGAGGAAAAGATGTCATGTACTTAAATCCACTCCTAGCGTTTTTTAACAGACATCTGGTTTCCAAAAAAATAAGCTGATCAGTTTTGTTTCTGATTCTCCAGCCCTCCTAGCCCAAACCGGTTTGTTTTTCCCAGATATGGAATGTACAACTCCTCCTTCTGCTGTGCAAAGATTCTCCTTATTGTGATCTGTGTTACTACTCTTCACCATATGAGTTCTCCTTGGCAGTACTCTTGTCTCTACACTTATATAAAAGATACTGTATTCCCAGTTAAACCACTTCTTTAATGGATTTTATCTTGAAGACAATTTTCCATAGAGCATCTGATATACCACCATTTACTGTTTGGCATAGTAGTATTGGCAACCTTCAGTCTCGAAAGACTATGGTATCGCGCTCTGAAAGGTGGTTCTGGCACAGCGTCTAGTGTGGCTGAAAAGGCCAATCCGGGAGTGACAATCCCTTCCACACCGGGAGCAAGTGCAGTCTGTCCCTGGTCTGTCTCCCTGGCTATGGGCCTTCCTTCTTTGCCTCTTAGCCTCAGACTGTTGGCAAAGTGTCTCTTCAAACTGGGAAAGGCCATGCTGCACAGCCTGCCTCCAAGCGGGCCGCTCAGAGGCCAGGGTTTCCCACTTGTTGAGGTCCATCCCTAAGGCCTTCAGATCCCTCTTGCAGATGTCCTTGTATCGCAGCTGTGGTCTACCTGTAGGGCGCTTTCCTTGCACGAGTTCTCCATAGAGGAGATCCTTTGGGATCCGGCCATCATCCATTCTCACGACATGACCAAGCCAACGCAGGCGTCTCTGTTTCAGCAGTGAATACATGCTAGGGATTCCAGCACGTTCCAGGACTGTGTTGTTTGGAACTTTGTCCTGCCAGGTGATGCCGATATGTGGATATTAATTGGGATCGCCTTGTCTATATCAGGGGTGCTCAATAGGTGGATCGCGATCTACCGGTAGATCGCAAGGCAAAATGAGTAGATCGCGGAGTGCCGACCCCCCCCTTCAGGTGCCTCTGGGAGGAAACGCTGGGAGTAAGGCCCATTGTACTCAATGGGGCTTACTCCCAGGTAAGTGTGGCTAGGATTGCAGCCTCACAGCCTAATCCTAGGCATGTCTACTCAGGAGTAAGTCCTGTTATACTCAGTGGGACTCAAGGTACACCAACATACATTGTACACATAAATGTTATATGTTATGATGGTGCAAACATTGTAAAAAAAACTCTGGTAGATCTCCGGGCCTTGCTGGGTTTCAAAGTAGCTCTCGAGCCAAAAAAGTGTGAGCACCCCTGGTCTATATAGTCTTTCAGAAGCATATAAGAGGAAAAAAATCCTACTTCTCCTATAAATGTTATTAATTCTTTAACCCACATATAATTTTTTCCAATTAAAATTAATGATTAATTGATTGTCCTGAAGATTGAGGTTTCATCTTCATTTAGTTATGTGGAGCAATCTTCATTCAATTTCTGATAAGATACACTTTGGTGTTTGCAAGGTGTTGAAGTTTCTGGCCCCCAGATTAGTGCTGTGTATGTATAACTGGAAGAACCTCAATAAATATAACAGTACTGGTACAAAGATATAAAAATCGGCTGCTGTGACTTTCTCTAAAGAAATTGTCTGGCATTTAGGTTTGCCTGGAGGTACAGAACTTAAAGGCTACTGTAGCACCTCAAACACCTAGAAGTAATTTATCTCTCGGTACCCACAAGTCTCCAAGATATGTGCATTTTATATGATGAAAACCAAACGACAGGAACTTTAGCTGAGGAACCATGTACCAGCTGAGAAAGGAAATGATCTGCATCTTTTTTTTCTTCTTCCAAAAAAGTAAAGCTTTTTCAGAATTAATCAGATTTTCAAATATGCCCTTGGGAAAAGTCTGCATCATGCACTCAGATATTCAGATAAACTTCTAATACTTTGCACACTTTTTGTAAATTGTCTTTTATTTAAATCATCCTTTTCATCTTTTATTTATGAATCTGGTGGGTGTACATAAGAACATAAGAACATAAGAACAGCCCCACTGGATCAGGCCATAGGCCCATCTAGTCCAGCTTCCTGTATCTCACAGCGGCCCACCAAATGCCCCAGGGAGCACACCAGATAACAAGAGACCTCATCCTGGTGCCCTCCCCTACATCTGGCATTCTGACTTAACCCATTCCTAAAATCAGGAGGTTGCGCATACACATCATGGCTTGTATCCCATAATGGATTTTTCCTCCAGAAACTCGTCCAATCCCCTTTTAAAGGCGTCTAGGCTAGACGCCAGCACCACATCCTGTGGCAAGGAGTTCCACAGACCAACCACCCGCTGAGTAAAGAAATATTTTCTTTTGTCTGTCCTAACCCGCCCAACACTCAATTTTAGTGGATGTCCCCTGGTTCTGGTATTATGTGAGAGTGTAAAGAGCATCTCCCTATCCACTCTGTCCATCCCCTGCATAATTTTGTATGTCTCAATCATGTCCCCCCTCAAGCGTCTCTTTTCTAGGCTGAAGAGGCCCAAACGCCGTAGCCTTTCCTCATAAGGAAGGTGCCCCAGCCCCGTAATCATCTTAGTCGCTCTCTTTTGCACCTTTTCCATTTCCACTATGTCTTTTTTGAGATGCGGCGACCAGAACTGGACACAATACTCCAGGTGTGGCCTTACCATAGATTTGTACAACGGCATTATAATACTAACCGTTTTGTTCTCAATACCCTTCCTAATGATCCCAAGCACAGAATTGGCCTTCTTCACTGCTGCCGCACATTGGGTCGACACTTTCATCGACCTGTCCACCACCACCCCAAGATCTCTCTCCTGATCTGTCACAGACAGCTCAGAACCCATCAGCCTATATCTAAAGTTTTGATTTTTTGCCCCAATGTGCATGACTTTACACTTACTGACATTGAAGCGCATCTGCCATTTTGCTGCCCATTCTGCCAGTCTGGAGAGATCCTTCTGGAGCTCCTCACAATCACTTCTGGTCTTTACCACTCGGAAAAGTTTGGTGTCATCTGCAAACTTAGCCACTTCACTGCTCAACCCTGTCTCCAGGTCATTTATGAAGAGGTTGAAAAGCACCGGTCCCAGGACAGATCCTTGGGGCACACCGCTTTTCACCTCTCTCCATTGTGAAAATTGCCCATTGACACCCACTCTCTGCTTCCTGGCCTCCAACCAGTTCTCAATCCAGGAGAGGACCTGTCCTCTAATTCCCTGACTGTGGAGTTTTTTCAGTAGCCTTTGGTGAGGGACCGTGTCAAACGCCTTCTGAAAGTCCAGATATATAATGTCCACGGGTTCTCCCGCATCCACATGCCTGTTGACCTTTTCAAAGAATTCTATAAGGTTTGTGAGGCAAGACTTACCCTTACAGAAGCCATGCTGACTCTCCCTCAGCAAGGCCTGTTTGTCTATGTGTTTTGAGATCCTATCTTTGATGAGGCATTCCACCATCTTACCCGGTATAGATGTTAGGCTGACCGGCCTATAGTTTCCCGGGTCCCCCCTCTTTCCCTTTTTAAAAATAGGCGTGACATTTGCTATCCTCCAATCTTCTGGTACCGTGGCCGTTTTGAGGGACAAGTTGCATACCTTAGTCAAGAGATCTGCAACTTCATTCTTCAATTCCTTAATAACCCTTGGGTGTATGCCATCAGGGCCCGGTGACTTATTGATCTTTAATTTATCAATGAGGTCTGAAACATCTTCTCTTTTAACCTCTATCTGACTTAACTCCTCGGTCAGGAGGGGCCGTTCGGGCAGCGGTATCTGCCCGAGGTCTTCTGCCGTGAAGACAGATGCAAAGAACTCATTTAATTTCTCTGCCATCTCTAAGTCTCCTTTTATCTCCCCTTTCCCTCCCTCACCATCCAGAGGGCCAACCGCTTCTCTGGCAGGTTTCTTGCTTCTAACATATTTGAAGAAGCTTTTATTATTCCCCTTAATGTTGCTGGCCATGCGTTCCTCATAGTCTCGCTTGGCCTCCCCTATCACCTTCTTACATTTCTTTTGCCACAGTTTATGTTCCTTTTTATTCTCTTCATTAGGGCAAGACTTCCATTTACGGAAGGAAGCTTCCTTGCCCTTCACAGCCTCTCTAACTTGGCTGGTTAGCCATGCAGGCACTCTCCTGGATTTAGTGGAACCCTTCTTTATTTGCGGTATACACTTCTGCTGGGCCTCTATTACTGTTGTTTTAAGCAGCCTCCATGCACTCTGGAGAGACTGGACTCTTTTTACCCTCCCTTTCAACCTCCTTCTAACCAGCCTCCTCATTTGAGGGAAGTCCGCCCGTCGGAAGTCAAGGGTTTTTGTTAGAGATTTGCCTGGTATTCTTCCCCCAACGTGCACGTCAAAACGGATCGCAGCATGATCACTGTTCCCCAATGGCTCAGTAACGTTTACATCTCTAACCAGGTCCTGCGTACCGCACAAAATTAAATCCAGAGTCACCTGTCCTCTGGTGGGCTCCGTGACTAGCTGATCTAAGCCACAGTCATTTAGCACGTCAAGAAATCCGGTTTCCTTATCGTGACCAGAACACAAATTGACCCAGTCAATATGAGGATAATTGAAGTCCCCCATGATTACAACCCTGTCCTTCCTTGTCACCTCCCTGATCTGTTTCCTCATTTCAAGGTCCCCATCAGATTTCTGGTCTGGAGGACGATAGCACACCCCCAGTATTACATCGCTGCTCAAGCCTGGTAATTTAACCCACAGAGATTCTACGGTGGAGTCGGACCCACCTTCAATCTCTACTTTGCTGGATTCTATCCCTTCCTTAACATAAAGGGCCACCCCACCTCCAACACGCCCCTGCCTGTCCCTCCTGTAGAGTTTATAGCCCGGGATTGCGGTATCCCACTGATTCTCCGCATTCCACCAGGTTTCCGTTATGCCCACTATGTCAATATTTTCCCTTGTCACCAGACATTCCAGTTCTCCCACCTTTGCTCGTAGACTTCGGGCATTCGCATAAAAGCATTTATACACGGAATGCCCCAGGATGGGCTGCTTATTAGCTCCTTTGTCCCCGCATCCTCTCACTGTGCCAAACTGTCTATCACATCCCATCTCCCTACCTTTCCCAATTTCTTCTCCTACCCTGCCTTTGTCTTGTTGTTCTCTAACCTCCCCATCCTCATCCCATAGGGATGAGGAGTCCCGAACCGGATGCCCCTCGGCTCCTGTCGGCCTTCCCCCAGGGATCAGTTTAAAAGCTGCTCTGCCACCTTTTTAATGTTATGCGCCAGCAGTCTGGTTCCATTCTGGTTCAAATGGAGCCCGTCCCTCTTGTACAGGCCCCGCTTGTCCCAAAACGTTCCCCAGTGCCTAACGAATCTAAACCCCTCCTCCCTACACCACCGTCTCATCCACGCATTGAGACCCCTGATCTCCGCCTGCCTAGCTGGCCCTGCGCGTGGAACAGGTAGCACTTCAGAGAACGCTACCTTTGAGGTCCTGGCTTTCAGCTTCCTGCCTAAAAGCCTAAATTTGGCCTCCAGGACCTCCCAGCTACACTTGCCCACATCGTTGGTGCCGACATGCACCACAGCCGCTACCTCTCCCCCAGCACTGTCTACATGTGTATGGAGGAGGGGGGAAAGCAACAGCTAAACTTCACCAAGTGACAAAGTGTTTTCTTCAAGATTGAAAATGTTCATCGTACACAAAGCTAGAAGCACGGGTGACCTGTTCATCTAAATTTCACCTTCTAAACGAATAACCTCATAGAAAGGTTGCATTAATTGCTGCAGATGCAATGCCCAGAACATGACCGGTAGGTAAAGGCCTGGCTGTGGTATTATACTATAGAGCAGGCCGAGAGCTATCATGGTATAGTGGCCGGGGTTTTGGTCTAGGATGGGGTCAAATTCTCACTCATCCATAAAACTCACTGAGTGACTATAGTCTAACGTAACTCACAGGATTGTTGTAAGGATAAAATGGGGGGCACGATGCTGTACACCATCTTAAGTTCATTAGAGGAAGGATGGGATAGGACTGTAATTAATAATAATTCTACTGGTTTTTATGACCTGACACATTGGCTGAGAAACAAGGCCATCCCTTATCACAAACACTGGTTGACGTGCACCATCAACAAAAATTTCTCAACCCCCAGGGGATTTTTCTGCTTGTGGTTCATACTTGAGCATAGCACTGATGCACGTTTACCAGAGAAGCACTGGAACATCAACTGTTCCAGTGAACTATCTTTTCCAGCAGGGTATCTGCAAGCTGCTGTTGCAAACTGCAGGGCACAGGGCCTCTGGCGACTGTGATGGTGGCCCCAGTGCACACAGCAGTGGTGTGGCATATTTTCCATTGGTCTGGGCCTTATGGGGGCAGGTCACAAGATCCACCCATAAGTCCCGGATAATATTGGCCTGTTAATTTTGATATCAACATTATTTTCCATTCATTGTGAAGCACAAGATAATAGTGTATGATGTTTAACAAAAAAAAGTCATTCATTTTGAAAGCTGTTCTTAAGTTTATATGGATACTAAAATCCATGAGCATAATATCCATATAAACAGAAATAATATCTTTTTTCTACATTTATATCTGACTAACCTGCTGTTAGCATTTCAATAGTTGGCCACCTTCTTCCAGGAAATTCATTACCCAACATCTGTTTTAGGAGACAGTTTGTGTTATCTAAAAAAGTGACCATGCCATCATTTCCAATGGAGCAATATATTAAATTTTCCACATCAGCACTCACTGTTAAATAGCTAGCACTTCAAGTCATGAAACTATACAGAAGTCAGGAGGGGGAGATAGAATGAAACAAAGCAGCAGGTACTGTAATAAAGCTATTGAGTTAGTGTACCAGTTGCCACTAAAGCATGCCAAAGACTTTACTTATTCGTGAGCAGAAGATTTTTTTTCCTAATGATTTTTTGGTTGTTATGACCCTAGATAAGTGGTTCTCACACATTTAGCACTGGGACCCACTTTTTAGAATGAGAATCTGTCAGGACCCACTGGAAGTGATGTCATGACCGGAAGCGACATTATCAAGCAGGAAAACTTTTAACAATCCTAGGATGCAATCCTACCCACAAGTACCCAGGAGTAAGTTCTATTTACTAGCATTGTTAAAAGCATATACACAATAGCCTGTTAATAGTACAGGTCTGTAACATTTCCCCAAATGCAGCCATATACCATGGTAGCATCAAGTCTAATACATTAAAAATAAAATATTGAAATGAATGGGGACCCACCTGAAATTGGCTCGTGACCCACCTAGTGGGTCTCAACCCACAGTTTGAGAAACACTGCTTTAGATCTTTTCATTTGGCCACCCTCACCACCATTCTGGAGTCCATCCTGATCAATGTATATACAGTATAAGGCTGCTGAATGAGAGTGCAGACATTGGAATACACTGCTCTCAACATGCTGATGATACCCAGGTGTATCTCTTTTCTTCAGCTAGTTTAGACTGTGCAGTTTTGTACTCCAGTTTTATGCATGTGAAGGATGCACTGGCAGTCCTCCCAGTCTCTCTTACATGTCCTGGTTTGTTTAAAGGGACAAAGGAAGAAGTAAGATAAGGAAATAGAGGCCAGATTACTGCTTTCTCATCTGCTCTCACTTGCTTTTAGCAAGCAGATCAGAGCAGCTCTGTCCACTGTAGGCTGGTGGAAGGTGAGCCTGTTCTCGGCTCCCTGTAACCTGCCACTCACTCCATCATTTACATCATCAATGGGCTGGCCTTGCCAGTTATTCAAAATACATGATGTGGTTCTTCATCAAGGCTTTTTTTTTGTTGCTGTTCAAACTTGTTTTAGAGAAGGGGATTGAAGCAGTTCCTAATGTTAGCCCAGCAGCAGCCTTGAAGTGAAATGCAACTGGAGCCTCCAGCAGGAAAACAGTTTCAAGATATCATGCTCCAGCCTCACATTTCTCATCCATCCTCAACTACTACATTTTGCCCTCCTGAAGAACTTCCTTCCCTTATTCTTCACTTGAATAATTCCACTCTGATACTTTAAATGCCTCTGAATAGAATTTTCTGGATCCATCAGGGTAACTAATTGTCAACCTTCCAAATATTGTAACACCTTAGTCTTGACCCCTGAAAACTAGACACCACCCATCATAAGGTTGACTATTGACAAGCTTGTCACTGTTAGCAGAAGAGAGTACATCCACTATTTGACAGTGACAAGTCTCAAAAGATATTTTGGTTAAAGTTCTCACTGAAGTCTGTATAACCAAACTAGATGAAAAGGGGTGCAGTTACAAATCTGCCATTAAGACCCATGGGGCAAATGCCCTGGGTGCAAGCTTGTAGAATGCCGCGGAAGCACCTCTGAGGCCCCGACAGAGTCAGAAACTGTGCTTCAAGTTTCCCGGAAGCACAGTTTATAGCATCGGGGAACCTGAGAGAGGCGACAGTCCATGGGAGGTGCCATCGCAGACCATTGCCTCAGGGTGTGGGGCTGGGGAGGTCCACTATTTAAGGGGTGTATGTGCCAAGGGCCACTGATGAAGAAAATGAGTCCATCGAGTTACATCCTGAAACCGGTGTCCTTTGTAAATTTATCCGAAGCCATATACACAGTCCTAAAATGAAACATGAGCTTACTGATAGAGAAAAGAGGAGACTTATCACCATTCAGTTACTAAGACTGGATAAACTGGAGTAATTTTTAACACAGATTTTAACTAATATGGAGAACATATGGGGCACAGTAAATTTGTATAACCAAAAGGATTGGGTAATTGAGGAAGCAAAAGGATGCATATTCTTTTCGGTTCTCTCCAGAAACAAAATGATGATTTTTTTTCCCCCCATAGGGTGTGAGAAAAAAAACCAAACCATTCAGTAAAGAAACTATACTGCAGACATTGTAAAGCATTTTGGAAATAAAAAAGTTTGGCAACTAATTACGGCCAGCAAAAGAGACAAAATAATTCACTGTGGACAGATATTGTTAAAAGGTGTTTCAAATTCTCCCTGACATCAAAGTAGGGATGCTTTCTCTATGGGAGAGATGATTTCATCTAATCTATCATTTTTCTGACAGATATTACGTAATCCACACTTCAAACAGGAGTTACTTGATGCCATTCCATAGCATATGCAATGGAATCGGAATCCTTAAATAGCAGCTCATGAGTTCTATTTAAGTGAAGACTAGTTTACCTACAGCCCCTCTTGTCTAACAGCCCAATCGTACCCACTTTGTTATGATAGCAAGTCCCACTCTTGTAACAAGCCATATGGCAGTGCGCCATCAGCAGCCATTTTGGAGCAGACCTGCTCCAGAGTAGATAAACTGGGATGGGGGGTGGCGGATTGTGGACAGGGAGATGGTGTAATCAGGCATTCCAGGGGAGGAACCAGAGGATGGGGAGGGAGAAGGAACGGGTGGCTCCAGTGACAATAGCACACACTGGATCGTATCCCCCCTTTCAAAAACCTTCCAGCCCCTTTTACCTCCTTGGACACCAAAATAGGATGAGTTTACACTTCTCCCATCAAAATGCTTCAAGGACTAAAAAAAACAGGCATGCATGCTTATCTCTGCAATCATGGCGGCATTCATAGCAGCACCGTCGAGAGCCCTCTTCAATGATTGCGACTTGAGACCTCCTTTGTACTTGTAAACCGAAGGCTCCCCTGCTGAAATGCCAGACGGATTTAATTGTGCATACTTACAGAGAAAAATAATGTCTATATTTGGGTCAGGGTTGACTGTGGCAAGCTGACACATTTCCCTCAACCATCAATTAGCCTCAGAAGGAGGTAGATGGAATTCTGGTTTATGGCTTTGCAGTCTGCCAGTAGATGTTTCGAGGCTTACATTGCCTGGAAGACATTCTCATTGTGGCAGAAAATTGGAAACATAATCCTGTACGTTGTTATCTTTCTGGCATAATTAAGATTTATAGCACTGCAAACAAACTTGATTTTTTAAAAGTGAAACAAAGCACTGCTGTTTCTTAAATTATCCAGTGATATTTATTAAATGGGGATATTACCTGGCTATAGACTCTTTGGAATAAGCACACTGCTTCCCTGCTTCCCATGTCTGTTGGATGTGTTGTATCATCCATGGTGATTTTCCTTCCCACTTACTGTTTACTGGTTTGTTAGCGGGGGTGCTGGTGTCTACCAAAAGTGGTTGTGCTACAAGTCCCATCCATGTTGTCAAATTATTCCCTCCAAACCTTTCCTCAGCTTCACTGACCCAATGCTTCTTCTGCCTGTTCCACCCAGCTCTGTCCATGGAATTTTTTCTATTTGTCGTGATCACTTACTGGAACTCTCTTCATTGGCAGTGTAGTGTACCTTTGAATACCAGATGCTGGAAACAGGTACCAGAAGAGCCCAGTTGTGTCATGCTTGCTTGTAAACTTTTCAGGTACATGTGGATGGTCACTGTTGAAAACAGTGCCTGACCAGATAAAGACAAGCAAAGTGCCCAAAAGCTGCATGCTGAGTGGAGGCCTCTTGGTGACTCAGATACAAAAATACTTAGTTAACCTCAGATTTTCTTCCACAACATACAGAAGTTACACTAAAGATGTTGAAAGACAATTAACCAAGACCATGGAGTATAAACAGAGAAGGAGTAATCAACCAATGGGACCATTTTCCCTTCAGCTAAATCTTTGGAAAACATTCATTTTCTGTTCAAATGTCCCCATTTTCATTTCCCCTTCAATCCATCTCCACAATTTTGTTTCTCTCCCACACACCGTCAAATATTTTCCCTAACAAAATTTAATTTCTTATCAATTTCCTCCTTGCCCCTAATAAAAAGTCCCCGCAGTTTTTCACTGGAAAGTTGGTTAGGTTCAGACTGTAAGAGAGGAGGCTACAAATGAGCATTTAGAGGAAGATTCATGCTCATGGCTAGTCCCAGAGCCCCACTGAGCAGAACACCCAAACAATCCAGTTACCTTTTCCACAAAACAACACCCCCATAACCCCCTATACCGCTGGTTCTCAAACATTCTAGTACCAGGACCCACGTTTTAGAATGACAATCTGTTGGAACCCACAGGACGTGATGTTGTTAACCTAGAAGTGATGTCATGACCAGAAGGGACATCAGCAATTCAGGCTTCAAACCTAAGCCATGATCAGCCAAAGGACACAGCGCACTCATGCTGTTATTTTGCATAGCTCAAAATTCAAACATTCCAGCTTGGAAGTCAAAACAGAATGCGGACTTGGATCTTTTTCCAAACATACAGACATTCTCCCTTTCCAGTGTCCCGTCTTCCCACCTATTCAGGGCAAAGCTCCATTCTTTTCTCCCACTAGGAGCTCACTCTGCCCAGCAGCTCTGTACCCTGTATTTTCAGCTCTGTAATTTCAATGGTGGCTGAGCTAGATGCTACACGACCCACCTGAAATTGGCTTGAGACCCACCTTGTAGGTCCTGACCCACAGTTTGAGAAATGCTCCCCTACACACCTGCACTCATCCATTTCTCTGTATCTACCAACTTCACTGTGACCATTTTTACCATGCCTCATGTTTAAATACAGGGAACTTGGACAACACACAGTTTAATAGGTGATGCCTTCTGTCTAACCAGCAGCCATTCATGTCCATAAGCCAGCCTGCCACCACTCCCCGACCTCTCCTCCACAAAAGTAGTGCTGCTGCAATAGCATCTGAATGGGTATACAAAGAGTGAAGCCTTTGAATCTGATCTGTTGGAGCCAGACTCCTAGAACTTTTTTATTTGGTCCCCAGTCACTACCGGAAGGGCAACAATTGTCCAAGCAGTAAATATCCATCCATTGGTAATCGAGCCATCATTAAAAAATCAATGTGTACTATTTATTTTGTTCTGTGTCCTGCGTGGAGTGAATTTACAAGCACAGAGCAACTGGGTCCCATCCATATCAAATGGCTAATAGACACATTGAAGTGTAAAAGGAAAAAAAGAACAGAGACATTAATGCCACAAAGGACGGGACGTTGGCAGTGGGTTTGTCACATATGATGCTCTGTGGGCTGCCCATCTAAACCCATCATTACCTGGCACCCGTGCGTTAGTGAGATAATAAATTCAATCTATGCATTGGCATAGTGCCATCGAAGCAGATGGGCGCAAGTGGAGGCAGTGGAGACACTAGGCATACACATTGCATACACTAGGCAACGTGGAGACACTAGGCAGTGGAGACACTAGGCATACACATCTGGAAAAGCTGCACCTCATCTAGGAGCATTAAAACAGCTGTTATTTTAAAGCTCTTCTGGATATGACTGAGAACATAAGTGATAGCAGTGGTATCTGTGCACACCGGTGTATGCACACATAGTTGTTCTTGCCTGAGAATAGCACTACTGACTGAGATTCCAAACCATTATGCATTTGGGGACCTTACATTTTGTACCATGCACTTTCTGTGCCTATTTAAGTTGGAATTTGGAATTTTCACCCAAGAATCACATCCATGCCGACTCAGAATGACCACATTGATCTCTCGGATGAAAGCAATGACTAAAACAGGCAGAGTGAAGGGGGGGGGGGAGATCAGGTGAAAGGATGATTCATTCTTACACATCTTTCATTATATTTTCTAGTCAGATTGATTCTCTTGCTGTTTGAAATGTGAAAATGAAATCCAGTCTTGTCAAGTCATTTGTTCTTCACAGCAGGCATGCAAACTCCATTCATCTTGTGGCTGTGACGTGACTGACTATTGCATGAAACATTGCAGCAGTCCGTGATGCACACTGAAGTATTTAACTTGCAGCAAGGTAACAGAGATCTGTGAGTAGCAACAAATAGCAAAGCATCATCTTCCACACACATATACTGTACATCAATTCTTACATCACTTAAGGACACTTAAGATCATCTCAAAACAATTTGTCAGTGGAGCAGCTTGGAATCAGGAGTGTTAAGAAAGACAAATGATAGTGTCAGAAGTAGGGATGCTCCCACATTTCCCTCCTTTAAAATTCACCTCTGGAGTATGCAATTCTGATTTAAATCCTGGTCATAAAACAGTACCCATTCATTTGCGTTCTGCCATTCTTCTAGCTTGAATTGCTGGAATTTGTGATGGCCAGTGTGCATGCACAGTTTGCTCTTGCTTCAGCTTTCAATTTCTTCCATTGTTTGGGGAAATTTTTTGGCTCTATCTTAGCTATGCATAGGAGCAATTACATGCACTGAAATCCCATGAAATGTGTTTGCATGCAGTCAAGAATTCAATCATATCAACATTTAGATATTGGAAGGCACACATACGTAGAATCAGGACATTAAATGAAGCCCAAGTATAGCTGTCCGCTAATATGCACATATTCTTCCCTTTATGCACTCCCTCCCTTGGGTGGTCCCAGCTGTTCCATCTCCTTTGATCTCTCAGTGGTGATAAAAGGATGTCATTGTTCAATCAAGCATTTTTTTTCCTGTTGATTGATGGACTTTATTTGATTGTGTTGTTGGTTGTTTTGTATTTGTCTTCAGCAGATTGCATTTGTATTTTTTTTAATTGGCTTGCTTGAACAGGAAGCAGATTGTCTGCTTCCCTACCATGCTGCATGCAGTTTTAACAGAACTGGATTATTTATTTATTTATTTATTTATTTATTTATTTATTTATTTATTTATTTATTTATTGCCTTTCCTATGCTGAAGCAAGTGTCCAAGACAGCTAAGTTTGAGACTTCTGGTTTATATACAGGAACTGTGAGGACAAAGGAACTCCTTCGTTTGTATAGTTGCTTTAAATAAAACCAGAAGCCCCGCACTTCTGGGTTTGTGACAACTGAGCAATGGAGCATAGAAGGAGACTTTTTTTTGGCCTGCATTGGCAGGGGTGACTGCTGTGGACCAGTGGAAATGGGCAGCTTCCTTGGTCACATTGTGTTGGCTCAATGCTGTTGTCATACATTCCCCTTTTCCTTGAGGCATCCCCATCCTGGCTCTATACTGCAGTTGATCTCCTGGCAATCCCAACTCATCATGACTGATGCTTGCAAGGAGTCAAGGAAGCTCTGAGCTGCCTTCTCTCCCAGCCAATTGGCTTTTGAGTTGACTCATTACTCACCGGGGTTTCATCCAACATCCCTGAGCCAAACAGTGTCCTGAGATTGATTAGGGCCCTCTTTGAACAATTCTACTTTCCTCAGGTGTACACCAACTTTCTCTTCTTAATGCCCTTTCCTCCACTAGACCTGCTAGCTGCAATTACGCTAAGCTATTAAGCCACATCCCTTCCCCAGTCAAAGCGGGTAAAATCCCCTGATCTGCCTTTGCCTTGTGCACGGAAGACAAGACAAAGCTGCCACCCCTCATGATTCCCTGGAGACTGATGATATTCCCAGAAGTTATTTTCAATAAAATGAGTACAATCCACCAGGAATTGCTTGGTCATATTCCCAGAGATGTCCCTGTGAGTTATGCAAGATCACAATGGGTGTTGTTGCAGAATCCCCAAGGAGAAAAATATCACTTAGAACTCCATACACTACATGCTTGCAGCATTGCTTCAGCGGTTTCTCATCTTTTATCTTCTCGTACGTCAGGCAACAGCAACCTTGAGAAAGTGAACAGAAAGGGGAGGCTGACCAGTTTAAAAATCCAGTGATTACACTGAAAAAATCAGAAAATATCATGTTCTCCCTGGCGCTTCCTCAGAAATTTGTAGCACGCAGTCAAATATCCATCTATAGCCTGATTTTTAAGTGTTTGTTCTCTATTTAGAATCCCACCTACATTCCATTATATATCATAGTTGCCATTTATGCTATTGTTGTCAAAGCTACACAATTAAACTACAGGGAAGATCAGTCCACTGCCAACCCCTGGCTTGACGCCTTCTGGGCTGTCACCTGTCTTGAGCATCTGCTGCGTGTAATCCAGCCCGAGCTGCCATAGGAACCATATAACACCGAAGCAATAACTCTAGAGCTGATAAAACAATCATTGTCCAAGAAGAATCTGTCAAGAGACACGGTGAAATATAAGGATCTACATATTATGAGGATCCTACAAAATGCAGGGAGAGGACATGCATGCATGCAACTTGCCTACCCACAGCTCTATTCACAGTCAATGTGCAGGGGTTGGGGCTGATGGGGGGCAGCAGGCTTGATCCCACTCCTTGTACCTAGTATTCTCTTATTTCAGTCATCCAAAAAGGACCAAAATAATTGAGCATTCTTGTAAAAAACAAGAACACTATATAAATGCAATATCATTATTTTAATGAAACAGTCTGATTTGGGGGGTTTAAATGCAGGGAACCTCTAGGACCATAATTGCATTTTTAGGGTATAGTCCAGCTATTTTCAACCAGTTTGCCATGGAACTTTAGTGTGCCGCGAATGGTCTGCAGGTCTGCCATGGGAGTTTGGACATTTGTTAGTAGGGCCATTGGGGGATATGAACCTCCTACCGGCAGTATGGTGTACTTTGCCAATTGTCAAAAAAAAACTGGTGGTGTGCTTTGACAGTTTTAGCACCTTGTCAGCGTACCATGAGAAGAAAAAGGGTGAAAATCTCTAGTATAGTCCAAAGTTTTTCAGCAGAAGACTGGTCCACTGACTGGTTTCATAAGCTCCTTCTTCAAGGAGATCAGGCGTCATATATATATGTCTGGTAAGCCTCATCCAAGTTTCTTAAGAGAGTAAAAGGTTCAGTGTTCATATTTCATAGTAGAATTCATAAGGGGTGAAACCTTTTCCCATCTCATTATGGAAAGTGAACATAAGAACATACAAACATAAGAACAGCCTTACTAGATCAGGCCATGGCCCAGCTAGTCCAGCTTCCTGTATCTCACAGTGGCCCACCTGATGCCCCAGGTGCTGGGACTTACCCCAGGACAAAGGCGGCAAATGTTCCTGTAGCGCCCTGGGGGTGGGTCCTTGTGCTCTGGGGGCGCCAAGGCTTGTTGGGTCCACAAGAGGTAGCTGCAGGGCCCCGCAGAACCTGGCCCAAGCATGGCCAACCCAGTTCCAAAGGCCTTAGTAGGGATGTGGAGGGTAGGGGGTTGCGCTACCCTGGTCCTTCTCTCCATGTGCCCTGGGCTCACAAGCTGACCAGCTTCTGCGTCAACCAGTAGCCTCACCTGTACTGGCCCTCATCACAGGCTGGGCTCAGCTTTTATCCAGGAACGGATGGCCCTGCTCCTTCCTCTCCAGGATTATAATAATGCTCAATAATGCTATAATAATGCCTCGGCCCCTTCCCCTCTGCTGCTGCTGTGCCTGGATCGGGCCCTGCCCCAGGGCTTCTCTGCAGCTGAGGCTGCAGCTAAGGCTGCCAGCCTGAAGGGGATGGGGATCCCCAAGGAATTCTGGCCCCTTGGGCCAACTGGCAGGGGAGCAGAAGCAACACTCAGGTCTCCAGGGTGGCCACTGGGCCCCTCCCTGACCAGGTTGCCCTCCGCTTGGCTTGCCCCAGCCTGGGTCGCCCCCTGCTTCCCAGCCCCACCAAGATTTGTATTGACGGCAACCTCACTGTCCACCTGGGGGCTGTCTGGGCAGGAGCACCCAGGTGCGGGTCACCGCTGCAGTAATTGACAGCGGCCTAAGTCAGGGTGCCTCTGGCCCCACCCAGCTAGGCCCCGCCTATGGCAGGTGACGGATGGGCCTGCTGCGGCCCACTGGAACCTTACCTAGGGAGTTCCCAGGATAGTTCCACATCACTTCAGAGAAGCTCACTTGGCAGGCCCCAGTCTTCCTCGGCAGCAACTCCAAGGGTGCGCTGCTGCCACCACCCATGGGGGCCGTCGCCAGCCTCACCCCTGTGCCTCTCCAGATGGCTACAGGGGCTGCCTTCCGTCCACCTCTCACCCCCTGCAGTGCCAGGTAAGCTGGGGATCCTGGGCAGTTCCCTTACCCAGAGGAGACCTCCAGCAGCCAGAAACCCCCTGCTGGATACAGCAGTAGCCACTCCGGTAATTCATGCTGCATAATTCATGTGGAGATTTAGGTAGAATTTGGCTGTCAGCATTACCACACAAAGGCAATGAGTATGGAGATGGTTTCAGGGATCATGAGTGAGTCCTTGGCATTCTGAAGCTGTTCAAGAACGGGTTGATCTGGATGATACTTATCCTATCCAACCAACCTCACATGTTAAATGACATGCACATTCACAGCAAATGCAACTCCAGGCCTCTCCCTTTGCTTCCACCACTTTCCTAAATCTCCTTAACTGTGTGGGGTAAAGGGTGGTTCAAATAAACCAACCCCCACTCTGATTAAGGAGATTTAAAAGGAAAATGGGGAAGTGGGTGGAGGGATCAGGATGCACTTATGCCACGCGGACTCACGTCATTTAATGCATAGAGCTGGTAGGACAGGGCATATATTTTCCAACTTGACCCAGTGTCAACCCTAGAGGCCAGCCTTGCTATGGGGCAACTATACTGTGCTGGCCAGCTGTAACATAGCTGGGGAGGAATGCAGAGAATGAGGCATCTTCTAGTCCTGAAACAGTAACAACATGGGAAGCAAGCTGTGGGGAAGGGGAACACAAAGGTAGAATTCTGTGCACAGAAACATTGCAGGTAAACTGAAAAGCCCTCTGGGCACCTTTCAAGTAGCGTGCCTTAGGGCTGCATGCCGCAGAGTGGAATCCTCGCTCTTTCCGTTATTACTGCAATCTAAAACCACTTTGATATATGTATTCTTCTTTTATCTGTGTAGGTTGTGTTTCTACAGATCTATAGCAAAGTGTCACTGAATGCTGCAGCAACATGTAAACAAATGGCTATGAGGCTTTTAACAAATTCAACAACAACAACAGTGTCACTTGTGAAGCGAACCTGGTCACTCCACCACTGCAGGGCACTTGGGGTTTTTTGTTTGTTTGTTTGTTGCTTTCTTGGTTTTTTTGATTACTTGGATGTTGGAGGCAGAGAATAGGCATCATAAGATCTGCTGCTGGTGGTCTTGTTTTGTTGTTGTGCTGTTTTTTTTTTAAACTTATGGAAGGCTAATTAAACTTGTGCGCTGTTTTCATGCCTGAAAGCCAACAAATGCATTAGATTCTTTCCAGGGCAGCAGAGGCACGAGAAGGGAGTGCTCTTGATGCACATTAAGAAAATGACTGCTGTTAAGAACATAAGAACATAAGAACAGCCCCACTGGATCAGGCCATAGGCCCATCTAGTCCAGCTTCCTGTATCTCACAGCAGCCCACCAAATGCCCCAGGGAGCACACCAGATAACAAGAGACCTCATCCTGGTGCTCTCCCCTACATCTGGCATTCTAACTTAACCCATTCCTAAAATCAGGAGGTTGCGCATACACATCATGGCTTGTACCCCATAATGGATTTTTCCTCCAGAAACTCGTCCAATCCCCTTTTAAAGGAGTCTAGGCTAGACGCCAGCACCACATCCTGTGGCAAGGAGTTCCACAGACCGACCACGCGCTGAGTAAAGAAATATTTTCTTTTGTCTGTCCTAACCCGCCCAACACTCAATTTTAGTGGATGTCCCCTGGTTCTGGTATTATCTGAGAGTGTAAAGAGCATCTCCCTATCCACTCTGTCCATCCCCTGCATAATTTTGTATGTCTCAATCATGTCCCCCCTCAAGCGTCTCTTTTCTAGGCTGAAGAGGCCCAAACGCCATAGCCTTTCCTCATAAGGAAGGTGCCCCAGCCCCGTAATCATCTTAGTCACTCTCTTTTGCACCTTTTCCATTTCCACTATGTCTTTTTTGAGATGCGGCGACCAGAACTGGACACAATACTCCAGGTGTGGCCTTACCATCGATTTGTACAACGGCATTATAATACTAACCGTTTTGTTCTCAATACCCTTCCTAATGATCCCAAGCATAGAATTGGCCTTCTTCACTGCCACCGCACATTGGGTCGACACTTTCATCGACCTGTCCACCACCACCCCAAGACAAAAGAAAATATTTCTTTACTCAGCGTGGTCGGTCTGTGGAACTCCTTGCCACAGGATGTGGTGCTGGCGTCTAGCCTAGACGCCTTTAAAAGGGGATTGGACGAGTTTCTGGAGGAAAAATCCATTATTGGGTACAAACCATGATGTGTATGCGCAACCTCCTGATTTTAGAAATGGGTTATGTCAGAATGCCAGATGCAAGGGAGGGCACCAAGATGAGGTCTCTTGTTATCTGGTGTGCTCCCTGGGGCATTTGGTGAGCCGCTGTGGGATGTAGGAGGCTGGACTAGATGGGCCTATGGCCTGATCCAGTGGGGCTGTTCTTATGTTCTTATGGAAGGAACCTACGAGGTCATTGAGTCTGACCCTCAACTGTGCAGGCAATCCAAAGGACTGCACTGTAAGGCTGTGTCAAGGAACCCTGTGAGTGAATGAACAGATAGTGTGACACCCACAGGTTGCCATCACCAACCTCCACACATACAACTTCCATATAATTTTAGGATGTATTCTATTTGCACATGGGCCTGTATCTGTACACCCAACAACAAATGTTCCTTAAACATGAGTCTACACAAATGTAGTGTACAGATTGTGCCTTTTGGAGTCTCTGTGCAAGCAGGTTCTTGAACATATGGAGGTTGAGGGGGGGAGAGTAATGCAAACCCATTCCTCCCCACCCCCACCCCCACATGTTCTTTTTTGTTCTAGATGATCATCTGTACAGGAATGATGAATTCCATACATATAGGAGAATAGCTTAAGGCTGAAATCCTAAGCGCCATTACTAGAAAGCAAATCTCATAGTGTCCATTGGTCTTGCTTCTGAGTAGTGCTGGTAGCAGCTTGGTGGGGACCCTTGGGCACTATCTCTGTTATGCCCCCCTTTACCTTTGCATACATCTGCTCCCCCTATCCCTTATTCAGAAGGCAAAAGGCAAACTCTTTTTCATTCTGGCTACCCGGTTCTGGCAAGAGACTCTCCTTCACTGGGACAGCTGCTGCTGTGCCTATGCCACTGGAGCTGCTTTCTCCTCCATCCACTGATAGGCATCCTTTGACTTATTGGGAAGTGAGAAGAGAAAACCACCATCACAACACTCCATCTTCTTTCCTGGATACCAGTCATTTTAACTATCCCACAACCTGTGGCTTAGCAACATTGGGAAAGAGGCTCCGGGAATGTGAACATGACTGATGCCAGGAAAAAGGACAAGTTATTGCAGCTGCTGCTCTTCTTCCATTCCATGGGTAGCCACAGAGTGTGATGGTAGCAGACAGATGGGGTGCAGCCAGGCAGAGGCCCCATCAGTGTACCTGTCCAGGCCTGATGTGTGCCTGTTTCCTTTGTTCTGAATGAACATATTTAAGGGTACATTGAGAGTCATCATCTTTATTGCTCAATACATTGCACACGGATAATGCAGGTGCAGGCCAGTGACTTGCTTTCTTCCAAGCAGCAGGTTCCTATTAAAAAGTCCAAAATATTTTGAAAGGTCAGAAAATGTGACCCAGGTGGAGCAGGTGAAAAACATTCTGCCACCTCCTCTTTTTCAGGACTACAATGATGAAATCCGTCAAGAGCAATTGAGAGAATTGTCATATTTAAATGGATCCGAAGATTCAACTCGTGGACGAGGCATTCGAGGAAGAGGCATCCGCGTTCCTCCTGCAGCCCCTTCAAGGTTAGTTGATTTGTCATTCTTTAACTGCGACGGAGTGCAAATGGCATGATTTAAATAAACAAAGAATGGTCACCATTTAGTAATCAGTGAGAAAAAATGTGGCAGTTCATTTGAATGTTTTTTGCAGGCCTCATCCTCTTTATGTTTCAAATTGAGTATAGTGGAATATAAAATATATTTTGTTAAGTTAGGGATAAGATCTGCTAGACTAGAGTCTGGGATCTCAGTCTAGCCAAAGTTGTGACTAGGTTCCAGGCCATTGGAACGAGTTAGCAGTGACTAACTTAAGTCTCACTGCTTTCAGTGGGGCTTAGTTATGGCTAACTGTATCTGGAGTTTGTAACAAAAGTGCACTTGTTCTGCTGGATCCACACAAACCTCTAGCCTGTGTCATGGTGACTTGCTTCTCCCATAAGTTTTAAACCCTCAGTCTGTTCAACTGTCAGATTTCTAATTGCAGTTATGCACAAATTAGGTCCTGGAATACCCTCCATTCAGTTGAAAGAGGAACAATGTTGGGGCATAGTACAATGAAATACCATGATCTCTTTGGTCTGATTCACCAAACAACTATTCTTAATTCATAGTTAAGTGCATTTGTTTCTTTCCATATAAAAAATTAATTTAATGGACTGGAACCAAACCTCAGCTGTCATTTGGTGTAACTCAGATTAATGTTGGCTTTCACCATATGGTTACATGCTCCATGTTTATAGTTTTATTTTTCCTTCTCCAAAATGGAGATGAGTTTTTTTGTTTTTAGATTGCAATCCTGTGCATATGTTCCTGTGAGTGAGCACTGTTAAACTCAATGGGCTTACTTCTGAGTAGAGATATAGAACTCCACTGAAAGTACTTTTCTAAACCATCGCCTACTCTGCTCATTGCACATTGTAATCTAGGTTATATATACACATATATTGATCTGTGGGGGATAATGAATGGGAGACTTTACTTCTGCCTACCGAGGAAACAAATCTCAAACATAATAGATAAAAGTCATACCTATTTTTTGTATGCTTGCTTTTTTGTATTTTTTTTGGATGCTTTAAAACTTTGCTGGTGTCCAGATTAGTCAGAAGTCCTATCACGTGCGCTATATTTTGCATCGTCACCTTTCAAGTGTGTTTCCCCAATAACCGGATTGCCCTTCTTCAGGGGCCGTGGAGGTGCAATTCCTCCTCCTCCACCCGGACGAGGAGCTCAAGCACCAAGAGGAACCCCTGTGACTCGTGGAGTACTCCCGTTACCACCTGTAGCCAGGGGTGTCCCGACCCCTAGAACAAGAGGAGTTCCAGCAGTACCAGGCTACAGGCCTCCCCCTCCCCCAGCACATGATGCCTATGAAGAATATGTAAGTACCTGTTGTCTTTTAATAAAGAGATGGTAAATAAAATTGTGAAGCATTTACTGGCTTCCATGACTTAAGGTAGATTTTAGGCTTTGTCGTCAAGTGCTCATCTCCAGGTGGATTTCACATCAGATGCACAACCAGCATTCTGAAGAGTTCCATGAGCCTGTCACATGTTCCGTGCACAACCAGAGTGCACCATTTATACTGCAAATAGATTGGCAGTTCTACTCCAGTGTCAGTTTTTGTGTTGTATCAGGATTGCTGGTGTCCCAGCAAAGGAGCCCATCCATCTGAAAGGGCATCCTTCTTTTTCCAGCAGATAGGTTCTGTTGTAGGATGATTCTGGTGCCATTACAGGGGCCAGACAGAGAATACTATTCACCTTGTCTTGAATGATACCCATTTTGGTTGCTGATTCCTCTCTGTATTATGTATTAAGCCTGCAAACGGCATCTGAAATATTTTGAAATAATGAGGTTAATCAATGATTGTTTTTAAATGTTCACTGATTTTATTTTGGGCAAGCCAACATATTTTTTTTCTTCAACTGTTTATAATATTATGGTACGACATGGGAGAACCATAATGAGAAAAGCAGGCACTGTTGTTAAATCTATTGTTTTGCAATGACTTTCATGAGAGCCAGTTTCCTATGTAATTCACGCCTGCCAAAACCACAATCAGACAGAATAAAACTGTCCTTTAATATTGCTGGTGTAACATTGCAAATACTTTCCTGTTATCTCATTCACCTTGAGAAACTTTCTGAGGGTTACTCAAGAATGCACATTTATTTTGAAAGGAATTATTTCTATGGGAACTGTACAGCAGTTTCTAAAGAGAAGCAATTAAGCTGTTATTATGGTTTTTAAATTAATTTTAATTAAGTAGTTGCAAACCACTTCATGGCACAGAAGTAGCATATACATTTAAATAGGAAAGCAGAAGGAAAAATCAATTTGCTGTGAGTCATGCTGTTTTGTTTTTTAAAGCAAATCATAGAAATTGCTTTCTTGCTAGGTTTAATGTACCCTGATTGTTGATGGGGGACTATCAGAATGAGTGGGCAGTTGGCTGTTCTCAGTGTCTGGAATATGTGACAGGCCTACATATTACAGTATCCGGTATATTCTCACTGTCTGGAATATCTGATATGATGGGTCTGTAACCAATTTTTTAAGGAGTTACTATGGAGGAACAAAGTTGAGTTTCTTTTTATTTGCAGGTACTATGTGCATTGTGGCTTGCCCACATCATGATTACTCAGCCTATGTATTTGTATACAATTCAGCCAAAAAACCCTTAAGTGTCATTGATTTCAAACGAAGAAATAATTAAGCACACACTTAACCCATTTTTGCCCAGCCCACAAGTGTACACATTTGATCCCTGTTGCATATATGCCACATTGGGCAGAAATGCTTAACTTTCCAATTGAAATCTCAGGGACTGAATGTGCTTGATTTGGGGGGGATGTAGTAGTTTCAATTGTCCCATTGATTTAAATGGAACTTGTTTCCAGGATCTGCTCAGGATCAATGTATTCATGTTAGAACGCTGTGATGTGGAAAGTGTGATTTCTAATGATCTCTGAATGAATGCCGTTATTTAGCACAGCTGACCTCTGAGAAAACAGCTGTTTGTATGTATGGAGTAGAGCAAAAGATGTCAGCATGGATAATTGCATATGGAACATCAGAAGTGCTCAGTCTTGGGAGTTGGTCTGAAAGTCTTTCATATTAGGCAATATTTGCTTTGCTCTACTCTAAGTGCTCTACTCAAATACATTTGCTCTACTCTACTCTACTCCACTTCATCTACCTTGGAAAAACTCTCTTTCACTGACTCAGGAAACCATCAGTGATGCTTCCATGTTGGATGCTCTACTTCTTTTATTGAATAGTTAAAGGCTAGTGGCCAGTGATAGTAAATGACCTAAACTATGAGTGGTGACCAAGTATATTGTGTAGGGCCTTTGGAGGCAGGGGGCTCATCGAGCTGATGGCTCACGCAGAGTGTTGCTGGTCAGTCTGCAGTTGTACTCTGCATGAGCAAGTGGTTTGTTTCAGGATTCCATTTGTTTGTGTGATCAAGGCTTTCGTTCATTTAGTTATTTTGTTTCAAAGCTGTCTGATCTCGGAAGCTAAACAGGGTCAGGCCTGGTTAGTACTTGGATGGGAGACCGCCAGGGAATACCGGGTGCTGTAGGCTTATACCATAGTCTTTCGAGACTGAAGGTTACCAACAACTTTGAATCTATTCTGATAAATTCTCCCTGCTTGTGTAATCTCCATTTATATTTGTGGGCAGGAGCCATAGCTCACTAGTTCAGCGCATGCTTTGTCTGCAGGAGATTCCAGGTTTAATTTCTGGCTTCTCTAAGTAGTGCTAAGAAAGACCCCTGCCAGGAGCCCTGGAAAACCATTGCTAGTCAGTATCAACCACCCTTAACTAAATGGACCACTACAGAAGGGAGCTTCTCAGATTCACAGTGAGGAGTTGGGTGGCTTTCTTTGTAGCACAATAGAGAGATAGGCCTGTTTCCTTTTAAGCTGAAAAGGAGCATCAGAGCATTCAATAGACAATGAACATTGAACTGAATAGGTCCGATGTGGTTCAGTTTTTCATTTCAAAACTAATGGCTATAACTCACCAGTCCTGCCTCCAGTGCCACTATATAATACTTGCCACTAAGTCTCCACAGAGTCTCCACAGTCTCCCTTCCCTCAATTACCACTTAACCACTGACTACTGACATACTACCCCAACAGCTACCACTGAGAAACTGGCAGTAAATCACCTTCCTCATTTATTGTTCCTGAAAGGATCCCATAGCAGATGAATTAAGATGACAAAATGGGCTGAAATGCCAATGGGCTCCGTTAGAACTAATGAGAAAGAGAGATAATGTATTTGACATTTGTCAACACGGATTTAGTAAATTGGAATATCGTTGTATGTACTGATATTCGACAAAAAGTTTTCAGAGTAGTGGTGAGCCACATCTTAATTGCATCTTTTAACATTCACATTTTTCGCAAGACTGACTGGAGCACGTGACTACACCCCCATAGAAAACAGCATTTATTTTGATATGGCTCCATTAATGTGTCCCCTTAAGATACGGGGAAACACAAATGAGCTTTTTGATGGGTTTCCTGTTCAACCTCACATCGACAAATCTGCTGAAAAATATTGCATTCCAGACTTCATTCGGTTGGCTGATTTAAGATTTGCCGACTTGCAGCTCCACTTTTTCTCATCTCTTGGAGGAAATTAGCACTGGTGTAATACTTAGCAATCAAATATATACTTTTGAAAGCCACTGCCAATTAAAAAATATCCCCCAAATGGGCAGTCTAAAGATTACCAACTTCCCTGCAACCCAAAGAAAATTCCATGTTTTAAATAATGGGGTATCCAATACATAGAGCTTAACTTCAATTTGCACATTGTGTTGTCAGATGTACACAAAGATGTGAAGAGTGAATGCGACATGCCTGCATGTTTTCAAACGATTCTAACTTACAGATAACCATAGCGAGGAGCCGTGATTGGCTGCAGCTCTCTAAGTGCTCATTGAGTAGCCCTATTGCAGAGGCTGGGGCGTTACTTGGAGTTAGGGGAAAATATCTCCAGTCTGCTCTTAAACTGTGTTGTGTGCAACCTGCTGCACCAGCACAAGTTAGGATTGGTCTGCCCTGCAGTATATGTTTTGTTTTTGCACTTGGTAAAATGGGTATGCAAGGCTTTGTGTTGTTTCAAAGACCTGCAAAACCTGTTTAATCAAAGGCAGCATCGAGACACAGGAAAGGCATGTTTATCATCAGAAGAGCAGCCCCTCTTGAAAGTCCTTCAGTCCTCTTAAAAACCAGAGATGTGATAGCTTCCAGTTTTCAAAAGTGGCACAAAAGATATATAGGTTGAGTCTTGATATTTGTGAGGGTCCAGCTCCCAGAATTCACTTGGATGGATGCCAAAAATTGCACTAAAGTAAATCAATTTAAAAAACAATGTCCTTTTGCTCAGCCAGTTGAAAACAGCTTTGCTGACCTATTGTAATGCACACAGAGGCAGTCAGTCTCTCTCCAGGCACTTAGAAAGGTTTCACTCCAAGGCAGCAACCCCTCCCTTCCCCAGGAGCACAGCTCAGGGAAAAAATGGAGAAGGTGATAATGACCTGCTTTTTTCACATTCTCAGGGGGAAGGGAGGGGTTGCTTGCCCTGGAATGAAGCTGTTCTAAGTGCCTGGAGAGACAATGATTAATGGTCTACTGGCTGCCCTCTCCCCCATTAACAAGGCTATTGTTAAACATCTTTTTTTCCTTTGATTTAAAGGGCCCTTCTCATCATGCTGAGATAAAACCACAGGTGAAAAATCCATGGATAATTAGGTTATACCTGTACTAGCAAACAGCCACTGGAAAAACCCCAACTCCATACAAAGATGAATAGGGATTTTTCTCTATTTCTGTATTTAGCAGGAAAAAAGCAGAATATAAGAGATCTTGCACTTAAAAGATGTCTCCTTGCTCAGTTATCAGGGAAGCTTTCTTCCTTAGCACATCTCTCTTTTCCATTGAGTGGTAGGAGGTAATAGTAGTTTTTTAAGCTACAAGTTAGGTGCTTATCATTCCAAGAACGAACATATTCTGTTGATTTAAGTGGGAGGAAAATGAAGAGAATTAGATATCTCTTTGTAAGTATATTTAATAGCATTGAAAGGTACTGAAAGCAAAGCATATATACCTACCAATTTATTTGTCATGCAGAATGTGCCCATTTCTGTACTTCACAGTATATTTTTGTTCATAGTCCTTTTGCTATAGTGCTTACTGCAGCTTTGCACAGTGAACAAAGTGGTGAGAAACAAACAAAGAACAAAGATTATTAGAGCAACCTTACATTACAGACAGTGGAACTTGAATAACATATTGATTTAAAGTGATGGATTGGTTTTAATGCCTCAGGCACTTAGATAAAAGGCTAAATGATATTTCACTAATATTTGGAATGTCTTGAAAACCCAGATTGTATTTTTTACTCTAATGGCAATAAACAGTAGACTGTTTATATATTATTATGAAGACCAAATTAGGAGATTTTGGAGAATATTATGAATGGCATAATAACAAATAAGGTTGGAAGCAATAATGGAAAATGTAGAATGCAAGGGAGAAAGAATATTTGGTCTCTGCTTGTGTCAATGTAGTTAACAAAAGAATGTCACTCACCCAAAAGGCTCAAAATCTAAAAAAGATACAGAAAAAAAAGTGAACAAACCACCCCTAGAAAAGACGGTATTCTAGAGTGAGTTTCCCCTTCCAAAATGAGAATTGGAACGTTATTATGTTTAAAAAGCAAAACCTGCAATTCCTTAGGGAAGTGGTTCCCAAACATTTTAGCATTGGGTAAAGCATTTCTCTTTACCAGCCATTCAAGCCTCAGTGGCTATAATGGTGATTGGACAGTGTTGTTCCCCCAAGCAGCTTGTTGTTTAACCCTTGATGCACATAGCCTAATCAACATCGTCAGTTTCTCAACCCACCAAAAATTGGGTTGTGGTCTACTGGTGGGCCATGTACCCACAGTTTGCAAACTACTGCCTTAGGGACATGTTCAAAAGATCAGATGACTTCAGGGACCCCAAATTGCAGCACTTCCTATCTTAAACTGAGATGTTCTGCTTCCGCTGAACAGGATTTTACGTCAAGCATGGTTTGCTGAGCCAAGCACAATTTGCGTTTTAGATTGTAATGAAATGGAGACATTCATCAGATGTGCATTTAATTGCGTATGTGTATGTATTTTAATTTCCAGGCTGGTCTACTTAGGCCCTTGGGGCAGCTTGTGTCAATATAAGACAGCCATTTATTACACTGGATGCAGATAATTAGGGACAAGTTTTCTACCTGATAGCACCTCTTCTTGCTCTGCAGCTCATCACATATGACAGCAGGAGTATGTGTTTGCTTCCGAATGAATCATACTCCAAATCACCTTGCTTCAGAGAAAGCCCTCTGAAGTGCTCTGAACCAGCAGCTGGTTGGCAGTTTCATCTAGGTTTTCTCAACCTTCTTACCTTAGTCTTTCCATCCTGAAGCCTTTTCTTACGTATTTGGAAGGTGGCTTCCTAGTAGCGAGGCAGTGGAAGTCAGACAAGAGACAGTGTGTTTGAGAGCTCTGAGCTATAAGCAAGGCAAACAGTATAGGAACTTTCCTATGGTCAGGTGTGCATTCCCTTTGGTGCAAATGGGGAACAAAGCAAAATAATGATAAGTTCAACCCTCTGATTTTTTTAATGAATAGCTCCTAAACCCCTGAATCTATTTTTTCCCCTAAATCTTAGTAGGCATTTCTTTAAGAGCATATCTACATTATCTGGGATTTCCATGCTACTGGTCAAAAAAAAGGTGTGGCAGAAACCTTTTAAGATGATCACTTGCCCCTAAAATGAAGACTCCAACATACATCTTTTGGATGAAATTTAGCTGACTTTGTGGAAGGGTTTCATCCCTGTAAATTTCATTCAATTCTTTAAAAAAAAATTAAATCAAATTAAAAGTTGCAGTGAAGTGAATTAATGGGGAACAGTTACTCAGCAAATCAAAATTGTAACAAAGTAATTATGTAAGAGCACAGTCCCAACAAAGACTTTGGTCAGCACAGCAGCTGCTGTTCTGGCTGAAGCTGTTGCAAACGTTCACAACATCCTGGGAGTAACCATTGCCATTGTGTCACCCTGCTGATGGTCTATCCCATCGATCAGCTACCGGCAGAAGTAAGAATTCAGCTGGGCAGCGTAGGGGTGGCGGGAGGGAGTTTCAGAGGCAGGGAGGTTTCTCAGTGGGAAGGGCAGAATGGGGGGCTGATTGGGCCTTGGAGGGGGCAGGATTGGCAGAGGCCTCCTCTGCTGTATCCTAACCCCCTCCCCAGGCCAGGCAGCCCTGCATAGGGCAACACAGACTTCTGCTAGCTATGTAGCTGGTGGAAATCAAAGTAGCTCCATAAGGCTGGCTAGGCCATTATTGGTGGTAAGAGGAAAATATCCCCTTACCCCAAGGAGACCTCTAATTGATTCCCAAGTGCTCGATACAGGGCAGGGCATGTGGCCTGGCTGCACTAGTGATAGTGAGGATTGGGTTGCCCATTGGGTATGAAATGAAGCGAGCTGTTGAACTTAACCAACCAAAGAAATCTAGCCATCAAATGAAGCACAACCAGAAATGGATAATTTTTGTCTTGTACATCCCTATATGACAGGTTCAATCCTCCAGCCATCAATAGGCTTTCTATGGATTCTTCAGTGCCAATGAGATTTGTAGAAACTATACTGTACATATGACCATTTTCCAGGGCACAGCGTGCATTGTCCACTAAGACTTTCCAGTCTCAGGCATTCTAGTCTGACTCCACTGTGGTCAAACAAAAGGCCCATGGGCCAAATGCAGCCCCCAGAAGCAATTTATCCACCACCCCCCCATTATATTTGGACTTTCCCAGCTCAATAATCAGACTTGCTCATATCTAGAAAATATGAACAAGATTTGCACATTTTCTCTTCTGTTCTTTGCAGCTAATAAGTGTCTATGTGAGAACAAAGTGCTTATTTCTGGCCATCTTCTGCTTAATGATGTCACTTCCTGCTTAATTATGTCACTTCCAGCCCATAGCAGGCAGCATGAATGCTAACTTGGGCGCTCTGTATGAAATGAGTTTGACATCTCTGATGTAGAGAGCTTCAATGAAGCTACTGAGACCACTATTTACTGTGCCCTTATTCCTATATTGTGGGAATGATCTGGTCTTTAAATGGTATCAGTCCCAATTTGGGAAAAATGCATAAAACCAGTCTTGATCTGATAAAACTGAGAGGGGTCTCCTCCTGGTTTTGATCCCAATGATCAAAATTCATATATTTTGACAAACCAGCACTTCCTTTCAAATGGGAATGGAAGCAAATCAGCACTAGCAGCTTAGTGAAGGGCTGTGCACATGGTTTTCAAATTATGAGTGTTTAGCCTGTAATGTATCACAAAATGTGCATTCTGTTTTTGAGTGTTGTTAGGTAGGTCAAGTTCTTGGCTTGATATGAAATCTCTAAGGCTTATTTATCAAAGAGGAATGGAATAATTTTGCAAAGCCAGGGCCTCTGTTGATATTAGATGATACATCCCAACTTTAAAGCGTTTCTTTTCATTGCCAGCTGGAGTTGAAAAGAAGTGCTGACACAGCCTAAAGTGCAGTGTTGCTAAGCTTGATGCTAATATAACCACAGCCTAATAAATATTCATATAGACATATAGTAATCTAAGTGAAGGGTAACTGCCAGGGGAATATTTGGCCTCTGATTGGCCCTTAAATATTCATAGTGCCTATTCCTTTTCAACAGACGTATCTGTATAAGCCCTCCAAAATGCAGTATCACTGAAGCCCCATAGCTACCTTGTTCCTCTCTTCTTGGAAACTTTACACTGGCTACTCTCATAGTTCCTGAAAGGTTTGTCCTATACTCTCCATTCTTGTCCCAACCCAGGGTTGATTTTCCCATATCTTGATGAAGTTCTTTGTGGAATCTCATTACAGATGAATCTGCCTTGGACTGAGTCCAACCACTGTCTTGCTCAGTATTGTCTGTACTGCCTGGCAGTGGCCCTCCAGGGCATCAGACAGGAGTCATTTTTATTCCTACCTGGAGGTACCAGGATTGAAACTGGAACATTCTGCAAGTGCTGGACAAATGAGAGATGGTCTCATCCTCTAGGGCAAGGGTGTCCTAAGTTCTTGGCAGGAGGGCCACATCAGCTCTCTGACACTATGTTGGGGGCCTGGGAAAAAAAGAATTAATTTACATTTAAAATTTGAATAAATTTACATATGTTTACATAAGTGAATATATTAAAGATGAACTTATAAGAATGAATGAAGGTCTTGCAACAGCTCAAGGCCTATACAAGGCCTTGCACAAAGCAAAGCTGGCTTTTTCTTTGCTGCCGCTACTGCATCACAGATATGAAAAAGCAAGCAGCGGAGGGAGCCCTCATCCCACAGCTCACGCGAGAGGTCAAACAGTCGCCCTCACTCTGAGAACAGTTGCGTTGGGCCAGTGCAGGCTCCAACAAATTTCCAGAGGACCAGAGGCTCTTTGGAGACTGGGGGTTTCCTGAGGGCCGCATTGAGAGGCCTTGAGGGCCGCAAGTGGCCCCAGGGCTGGGGTTTGGGCACCCCTGCTTTAGGGGAAAAAAGTTCTTCCCTCTAATGCTGTGGTTTTCAAACTCTCCAGGAGTTTAAAACCTGCAGTAAGTCCTTGTGAGAATGGGGAGAGCTAGCAGGGGTGGGGGAAAGGCAGCAACGCGATCCCCAGGATTGCGCCGCTCAGGGGGGCTGCAGGGACTGGGGTGCATTCACCAGTCCCTGCAGCAGCCGTCCTGGGGTACGGGGAGACCTGTGTGAGCCTCTGCAGGGCTCCCCAGGTCAGCAGAAGTGAAAGTGGAGCTATCCCGCTCCACTTCCGCAAAACCGGAGCATGATCGCCCCACTTTCACTTCTGCTGACCTGGGAAGCCCTGCAGAGGCTCACGCAGGGCTCTCCGCACTCCAGGACGGCTGCTGCAGGGACTGGTGAGTGCACCCCAATCCATGCAGCCCCATCAGAAGTGAAAGTGGAGCAATTGCACTCCACTTCCGGTTTAGAGGAGGCGGGGTGCTATCGCCCCACTTTCACTTTGAAGCATTGAGGAGCCCTGCAAACAGTCGCGCAGGGCTCCCAGCACCCCCAGGAGGCTGCAGGAGGCTGCAGTAAGTACAGCCAAGCCTGTGCAGCCCCCGAGCGGCGCAATCCTGGGGAGCATGCCGCTGCCTCTTCCCTGCCTCCTGGCTGCCCCTGCCCCTTAAGGGGAAAGAGGCCAGGGCCCTCAGGCTGGGGTGTCGCAATGCTCCAGTCTGAAAACCTCTGCTCTTATGGCTTTGTAAAGGCTTCCTAAGTACATCCCTTACTTCAGGAAGAATCCACAAACCCCATCATCTAGTGCCCTCAGGATCAAATATCTACTCAGAGTTTATCTGGTTGGTAAATCTTGTTTTTTGATTGATACCTTGTATCTGACTATATAGATAAATAGTAATCTAAGTGAAAGGTAACTGCCAGGGGAATATTTGCCCTCTCGAATATTTGGTTTATATCTGTGCTCTCTGATAGAACCTGTTTTCAGAATTCTTAGTGAATACTCAACTTTGAGATTTACATTTGGAACATGCACTGATTTTGATTTATTTTTTAGTCATACCAGCTGTCATTGTCAACACAAATAGGCTTTCCAGTGGTCCAACCATTTTTTTCCTTGGTGTCTCCTAATCAGTTTTTAGCTCAGTGAATATCATGCAGTGGTTTATGTTTATTTGAAGGGGGCATTTGCTCTTCACCCCTGCAGGAGGAATCTCTAACTGAAACATCATATTACTATTTAAAGTAACCAAGCTAGTCCTGTGGAAAGAAAATCCTAGAAATGGTACCTTCTATAAAGGACTAACCATTCATTATAATGCGGCAAGCAAGCATTCTAGCTCCACATTCTTCATCAGGTGTACAGCACAAAGATTAATTAAAATAGGCATTGTTAATATAGCAGATTGCTGCAGTCTAGACTGACTATAAGAATCTGTGCCAGTGACTCAGCAACAAACTGCCATGCCTAGTTCTTTGATATCTGAAAGGCTTTAGGCTACTTGGTAGGGGAAAACAAATCCTGAAATCTTACAGCCAACTCCTAAACAGAGGTAGTGCAGCAAGGCTGCACAGCCCAGCGTTGGCTAGGACCAAGCTGGAGGTCTCCTTGGGAGAAGGGGACATTTGTCCCCTTACAATGGGTAAAGCTCCAGCCTGCGCAATGGGGCTACTTGGATCTGCACCAGCAAAATCGCTGGTGCAAGTCTAGGAGCCCCATGTTGGGTTATCAGGCCCAGGAGACTGAATAGGATATGGCATGCGCTGCTGCCACTAATCCTACCCCCTGGGTGTGACTCCAGCCTTCCCCGCCCTTCCCTTCCTTCATTCCACCCTCACCCTGCCTACCCCTGATCCTGCACTATCCAGTAGGAGCTTACCTTCTCCCTCAGGTACTCCTTTTGGTTTGAATGCTGGTGGGATGGCACAGGCCTCCCGCTGGTGCTGCAGATGTGCTTTATGCCATGTTTGCTGTACCCTAGGCCAGCCCTGCAGTTACTGTACCAGCAGAGTGCGAGGTTAAGATTGTGCTGTTATTGTGTACTAAAATAACTGCCCAGTGAAGGGGTGACACCTCAGTCACCCCTGAGTGACTAGTGATTAGTTAAGTGACTAGTTAAGTGACTATGGGCACAATCCTAACTGCACCCTATGCCAGCCCAAGTCCCTTGGACCGACCTGGGAGGGTCGCAAACGTGTCATAAAGCACGTTTGTGCCTCCTCAGAAGGAAGCCAGGCCAGCGCTCCGAGAAGCGCCGGCCTGCTGAGGCTGATGGAAGCTTACCCCCAGCTTCTTGCGTCGGTTCGGATGAGCTGACCAAGGATGAAAGGTAGGTGTGGGGGATGGGGAGGAGGAGGAGGAGGGAGGGAGGCATTCCTTGGCAGGGGGAGGGTGGGCGATGGGCACCCCCAGGGGCGGGCGGGCAGGGAGCGGGAGGCGGGGCTGGGATCTGGCCAGATCCCAACCCCCATCCCCAGAGAGAACGTAGTGGCTTCAAGCCGCTCCGCTCTCCTCGGACTTGTGCCACCTCAGGCATTGGTGCAAGTCCGAGGGGACCCATAGGCACCAGCAGCCCTTTCCCAGGGGTAAGGGGAAAAGTTTGCCCTTGCCTCTGGCTAAGCTGCTGCTGGCCACAACCCTGCGCTGGATACAGTGCAAGCCTCCTGATTTGCCTGTTCCAGCACATGTTAGGATTGTGCCCTAGTTCTGTGAAGGGCTTCCACGTGAAACGCTTCACAACTTAATTCAGCAATTAGATGTGACAAGCTGGAGTAAAGGAAAGGTGTCTCCAAAACTAGACCAGATAGGACCCATTTCCTATCTCTCCTTTTTACTTAACAAATGATTGGTGCTTTCTTTAGGAGCTTCACTCAGAAACCTCTTTCAGAAAGAGGGGTAATGTCAGGCATCAGCCAGGTCGGCTACAGGCTGAGGAACCATCAGAGGACCCACTTGGTGTAGTCACTCCCTGAATCCTCAAGCTGACAGTGACAGTGTCTAATGCACTATCAGGGGGAGGGCAAGGGGCTCTGGGGGTCTGCTGCAGGGCTACCTCCAGGGCCCTCAGCATCATGGCGCCAGCACTGGTTGGTAACAATCCCTTATAGGGTGATTGGAGCAGAAACAGGTACCCACCTGAGTGTCTTCTTCTTCCTGCTGTGGTTCCACATGAGAACTGATTGCTACGGTGACAGGCTCTTACTTATCGGGCCTGAGGGTTCAGTGAGGGTTCAGTACAGAAACGGGCCTGAAGACATTGCTCTGGATGTAGAGTCCTGTCCTCAGCATTCTTCTTTCTCTATTCTGATCCTGCTGTATCGTATCAACAAGTGTGATGGCACCAATGTATGGCTAGGGACCAATGGTACAGATATTGCTTTATGCTCAGAGTTTTTAAAACAGCAGATTCAGCAAAATCCAATAAAATGAACATATTGTGGAACCATTTAACTATGAATGCAAACCTCTGGCCAAGTTTCCTTACTCCCAGATTGCTATCTAGAATTAGATGAGGATTTCAAAACTCCCATTCTTCAAAGTTCAAAGTGGGATGTTTTAAGTTGTACTCTCATCCTACTCTGATTAGTTTTGATAATCTGAGGGCCCAATCCTACCCAATTTTCCAGGGCCTATCACAGCCCTGAGACAAGAGAACAAACATTCCCTTACCTTGAGAAGACCTCTGGGACTGCCTCCCTCACTGCAGGATGCCGCGCACATCCCCTTGGCACGGCTGTATCAGTGCTGGAAAGTTGGATAGGTTTGGGTCCTGAAACAGATTATTTTACGTAATTTTAAGCCCCGTATTTCTTTTTAATTGCAAGGTGAGCGCATGCTACAGCTCAGTGCTAAATTGGGCATAGCACTAGGTGGATAATAATAAAAAATGTGATTTTTCAAATGGCATCGCTCAGTTTCAGCTGACAGGGACCCTCTGTAAGGCAATGTCTTGCTAAATGATTAATGAGAGCTCTTCCTAATGGTGATGGGGGTGTGTGAAATATTAACAGTCTCTTTCAGACCGACCTGCCTTAGTATCTAATACAATTCAGTAACACGGAATTGGTAATATCATTATATTTTAGGAATGAATAATTGGATTAAGTCAGAAAGGAGCACATTTGGGCAAAGTGTTGTGACAGCTCATTGAGTGCCATGTAGTCTGAATGAATCCATGCCTTGCGGCATATATTATTTATTTATTTATATGTATTTATTTTAAAGACTTATTCCCACCCTTTGGTAAATATACCTCTTTCCAGGGTGGCTTACATAATTAGAGAGAGAGAGAGAGAGAGAGAGAGAGAGAGAGAGAGAGAGTTTGAAGGAAAGAACAGCATGAAAACTGGCAGAGTAAAATAGCAAATAAAAATCACCATGAAAACAATTTGCACCCCAGTTAAAAGGCCTGAAAAAATAAAAAGGTCTTTGCTTAGTGCCAGAAGACATCAGAGTTGCTCTTTTGGGACAGGAAGCCATTTAGTTATTTGATTTTCTCTGGTGATTAGGAGTAGAGGGAAGCAGGGCTTACAGTGAGTGTGCATTGCTGCTGGCTGCTTTGCTCTGCTCATTCTGGGAACAGAGAACTGGCAGGGCTCCTCTTGTCCCCTTCCTAGCCTCAACTGCTGCTCTACCATCTGCACACAAGTGCAGGGGATGGAACCATGCAGGAGAAGTCCCTCCCCCGGGTGCAAGAAGGAGGAGCTGCATTCTTGGTCAAGTTCTCAATTAATCCCAAAATGTTTTGTACGGTTGTTGTTTTTTTTGGGAGTAGGTTCACTTCTAATAGATGTCATTTATCACAGCATGTTTTATCACATGTTTTAGCATGTTTTATCACAGCTGTAAATGTAGTTTAGCTCTTAAATTACTGCAGCATTGGTGTGAACATTGACCTTATTCCAAAGGATCACATCTTCAATTTGACCTGATCTCCACTTGGAGACTCAGTAAAAGAGTGAAAACTCAGATAATGGCTCTGAGGCATTCAGCTCGAATCTAGGAGAGGAACAAAAGTCTTCAGAAATCGCTGGTGCTAAGTAACGAAACGATGGCATTTCAGCCTTTCCAGCAACAACAACTGCAGTGGGCTCTTCCCCCCCCCATGGCTATTATTTCTTGATATGAATGCATAGCAATCAGTTCAGGTAGCTATTTAAGCATAAGGCAGCAAAGGAGATTTTGGTAGGATGCTTATTTTTTGTGCATGCAGATTGAGTGTGGAACTGAACAGATTGGGTGTGGATGCGCAAACACTTCAGATGTGAAGTAAGATAAGAACATAAGAGCCCTGCTGAATTAGGCCCAGGGCCCATCTAGTCCAGCTTCCTCTATCTCACAGTGGCCCACCAGATGCCTTAGGGAGACACACAAGACCACAAAATACTTGCGTCTTGCTGCTACCTCCCTGCATCTAGCATTCTACGAGAATTTACCCTCACACACACACACACACACACACACACACACACACCCCAGCAAAGACACCAGATTGCAGTTGGGTTGAACTTGTGTTACTTTATTAAACACTTTATAAAATTATTAAATTATTTTAATAATTAAAGTAATTATTAAATTACTTTATTAAATTAAAGATCTGAATGTGCGCTGCCTTGTGTAGGTCCCCTCTGCATTCGGAATGCCAGTGGAGACCTTCAGAATGCAGCAAAGACCTTCAAAATGCCACCCACAAATAGTGAAGATAGCTTCAAAATGGCTGTGGGAAGCTTCAAAATGGCGTGGATAGCTTCAAAATGCCAGTGGAGACCTTCAGCAGCTTCCCACTGCCATTTTAAAGCTAACTACGCTATTTTGAAGGTCTCTGCTGCATTCTGAGCATCTCCGCTTTGTCCTGAGGGTCGTCACTTGCATTCTGAGAGTCTCCACTGTATTTTGAGGGCCTCTGCTGTGTTCCAAGGGTCTATGCTGCTGGCAGGTTAGTTACCCATCCCCATAACCCCATTGTCCCATGGGATCTATGTAAATGGAAATGCGCAAGATCCCTGGGGGTGATAGGGTGTGGTGTCAACAGTGGTCCCTTGCTCTGGCAGGCAAGCATAGAATTAATCCCAGGGCTCTAGCTAGCAGTGGGTATGCTGCACAGCCGCAGCCACTAGAGGCAACAGGTCATTAAGGAATAAAAGCAGCACCTGATGAAGGGAGAGTTTGGTGGGTAGTAGTAGGAGGAAACCTTGAAGGAAGGAAGGAAGGAACTGAACTGAACTGAACTGATGGACTAATGGCTGATGGACTACTGGAACTGCTGATGGACTAACTGACTAAAGGACAGATGGGTGAATGGACTTTGGAGATTGGTGTGTGGCTGCCCGCCCAAGACCTACTGAGTATCAAGGTGTTGCTGTAGTGGCTGGGAAAGCTGCTGGCAGGAGAGGGTAGGAAGGAGCGACTCTGAAGGTTGAACAGGTGAGCTACCCTGGTGGTGTGGTCTGGCAGTGCTGCAGGTGCAAACTAGGGCCATTGTTGGGGAACGAAGGGGAGCTAATTAGCTTAAAGTGGGCATAAATTCTCTAAGTGAAACTTGGACCAGGAATTTGGCAAAACAATCTGACTCCCTATCTGCAGCTTTGGTATCCACTAGGGTTTCCAGGAACCAAATGCCATCAGGTAATGAGAACTGACAGTATTTAACAGAGATCATTGCTAAGGGCCGATAAAGAGGCATTATTTACACATAGTTAACTTTTCTGCCTTTTTTTAATGGGATAAATGATTTTTGTGCATTTGGCAACAAGACATGCTTTCACACAATGTACACTTGTTACACATTTCTCTGTCTCCAGTGGGGTAGTAGTGCCTTGCATTCCAGAAGTTAGAAGCTATGTGGGCGTTAAAAATGAGCGCATTGTTGGCAGTTTGGCATCGTGTAGGAAAGTGTCAAATGAGAGCGATGAAATGAGTACATTGCTACATAATATACATACATAATGCATTATGCTACATAAAGTTTCATAATTTGACTCAGTGGAGGCATACCACCGGCAACATTTTGATGCTCTCATTGACTTTGGCAAGAAGATAGTGATGATACCTGTTGCAGCCTTTATAGGGCTTCATGGCTGCTACTGTGTGGGCCATGGGCAGCACATCCTAACTCCCCTGGGAAGCGGCACAAGTCCCTTGTACCCACTCCCAGCTATTGTGAATGTGTCATAAAGCACATTCATGATGACTGGGGAGTAGGATAGGCCAGTGCATGGATGTGCACTGACCTTGCAGAGCTGACCCCATACCCAAAGGAGGTAGATTTGTGCTGGTTCAGGCAGACTGGCACAGGGGGTGGGAGAGGACAGAGGAAGGGAGTAACGGAGGCTGGGAGGGGGTGTTTTAGTGTGGATGGAGGGTAGCCCGGGTGGGGTGTAGGCCTGGCCCCAACCTGAGCAGTGTTACTTAGGATACTTGAATTTGTGTCCACGAAATTGTGGAGTAACCTCTTGGAGCTGCCTATGGCGTTGCCTGGGGTAAAGGGACTAAAATCCTCTTACTCCAAGTTGGCCTGCCTGTTCCAGCTCAGTTTAGAATTGCACCCTAAGGAGGACCTGTGTATTACCTGGCACACCATCACTGGAAGGCACCCAAGCAGGGAGTAAGCTGATTTGTGAAGTTAATGTGCTGGGACAATGCATCTTTGCAAAGACTTTGACTAGTTAGTGCAGACTGATGGCTTCTCTGTCCTTCAGGATGTTCACAAAAGAACATCAAATAATAAAAACCACTACCTAAACATATGCCCACCCTTCATATATCATGAGTATGGAGTTGCAATTTAACCATTCAGGTCTATCATTCAGGAAATAGATAGGCTGACAGAGATTTTGGATCAACAGCGTAAACTGACACGGATAGAGCAATGGAGACCATTTTATGCTTGGTTGAAAATGAAGTTGTAGATGTATAAAATAGGGCATTTAGATGAATATATTGTATACGTGATATATTATACAGGATATGATAGATAAATGAAATTAAGAGGTTAAACTAGAAGAGGAACAAGATTAGAAGATATGTATTGATTGATTAGATATATTGATCTATGATTGCCTGCACCCTTCAGCAGTATGTTTTTGTGTGCTTTTTTGTGTTATGTATTGAGTTTGTGTTTGTTATGTGTTTGTTTATATTTTGTTTTTATTTTGGAAAATAATTAAAAAATTAATTTTTTTAAAAAAAGCCTATCATTCTGTGTGCATTAATTTGTTTCTTGCAGAACCGCTCCTGATGTAAATGCACAGAAGTAGTTTTGCTATTAGAGCACATATTTAATGATACACATTTTTCTTCTCTCATTAGATTATATTGACTTAGCACAAGAATGACAAATCATCGTATTATGGTACTACAGTGGACTGTAGCTTGTAAATACTGAGCATCTTCGAACATCCTGTGTAGTTTAGGATACCTGCTTAATTGAGTCAGTGTGATGTATAATGTCTTTATAAATTCTTTATTCAGTAAGGAAAATCCTCTGAAGGATACATTAACAAAGCATTCTGCGGCAATACTTCCATAATGAAAGAATACATCAGGATGATGAAATAGGCAGTGAAAACAAAGGAAATGGAGAAATTCACATGTCACAAACTGTCAGTGAAGAATGAAGCCTGTTTTCAGGCAGAATTAAAAAGAAAACTGGTGCAGAGGAAAAGGTAAAAGAAAAGAGGCCTTCAAAGGCAACTTTTCTCTCACTGTAGTTCAGACTGGTGAGCTTTTTTGGCATCACACCAGTTGTGAATGACACAATCATATACTTGTCTACTCTAAAGTCAGTTCCATTGAGCTTAATGGAATTTTCTCTCAGGTAATTGTGCATAGGGCAGGAGCCTTAGGCTGCAGGCTGGGACTTGCTTCTGAGTAGACATGCATAGGATTGCAGTGTTAATCTCTTAACCTGAGGAGTGCACCCTGAATCCTGGGGAGGGGGCAGTCCTGGGGGTCCCCTTTGAGTAAGCCTCCGGTGCCGGCATGAGTCTACTTGGACCTGTGCCAGCAGTTTTACTGGTGCAAGTCCAAGTGGATCTGGGAAGGCAGACAGAGGTCTGGAAGGAAGATAGGAAATTGGCAGTGCTGTGGCTATGGCCGCGCCCCTTCCAGCTCTTGCTGTGCCTCATCTCCACTCTGTTCTCCACTCTACCTGTCTCCCTCCTGCCCTCCCCCATGCTCATTTACCAGTGCCTGTGGCCATGACGGATCTGCTGGCAGGCTGCACGCCACTGCTTGCAGCAGCGGCTGCTGTCGCTGGCTCGTCACATTTATGATCACTGTAAAGCCCCTTGTGCCTTCAGTTCTGGCAATGTCAGGATGTGCTAGGATTGGGTTGTCCATGTTCTTATAGTTCTTCTTGTTGGCATCCTTCAGTCTTGGAAGACTATGGTATCACGCTCTGAATGGTGGTTCTGGAACAGAGTGTCCTTTCCAGTGCGCAAAGCCTGGGTAAAGTAGATATGGAGAACAGGCTGTTTCCCATGCAGCAAATCCCCCCTCTCCACATCACTGAAATGGTCCAATGGAAAGGCAGAGGCCAATACGGTTGGTTCCAGCGGTGTCGCAAGAGTTGCCAGAACGTGACTGTGTTCAGCCATGAACTGCCTCAGGGACTCCGGCTCCAGATTTTGCCTCGAGGTTGACTCCTGAAGCCTTTTCCATAACTGGATGTAGCCACAAGGCAGTGGAGGTTTGGGATCAGAGTTTTCCTTCTCTCAGATGAGCTGCCTTCCCAGGCTAACGAGTCCCATCGACCCGGTGGGTAGTACCCCATCTTATAGTTACATTGTAGGAAAGACCATCTATGAGAACTATGCAAATTGGTATTTATAGACAATGATAGTATTTCTCTGATGTTTCTGTGTGCTCACTCACGGGAATAATTTCATTAACCTCAGGGTGCCTAACGTAATGTACAAAAATGTGAATACACAAAGGATAAGTATCAGATCTAGTCTGATAATGCAAGACGCGACTGTCAGTTGTAATTTGCTAAAGCAGCAGACTAGCGCTTTTGAAAAATACTTTACAGGAGAAAGTGTCAGCAAAGGGCTTTTGTTTGGCATATGGTGGTTATCCAAAAGTGTACATACACATAAGAAAACTGTGCATGTTTGCTGTACACATGAACCACTACAGTTGTTGAGATGATGCATGCTATGTATGTGCAAACGGAATCGCCATATGTCCTCATCTTAACTGCAGAGCAGTCTCCGCCTCCCGACTGCATGTCCAACTTCAATGATAATCCCCTACCGACTCAAGCTATTCCTGGAGATCCCCCCCCCCCATTTTGTGATGTCATTTAAATAAGGAGACCCTATTAATATCTCTAGGATTGCTTTCGGTAGTCTGCAGGAGGGCTGGCAATCCTAGCATCAGGTTTTTACTGTGGTTAAAGTTAAAGGTAGTGTCAGGAGTTGGCTAGTACTGGCGAAGAGCCTGTGCCCAACAGAGAGCCCACCTGGCTGCATCAAGCCCTGAACCCTCAGTACCAGTAGCAGTGACCATTATACCCTCAGGGGTTTCTAGGACCACTATGGAGCTCCATTCCTCAGGGAACCCACAATTCAGACCACAGTCCTATCCACACTTACCTGGGAGTAAGCACCATTGACCACAATGAGATTTACTTCTGAGTAGACATGCATAGGATTGGGCTCATGGAGACAGCACTAGTTTGATCTCCAGTTCCCAGGTCCAGCAAATGAGATACTGGGAACCTGATTTGGTGAACACACCGTTCAGTTACGTATCTGGTTCTGGCTTCCCTCTGATCTGGCCTTAACAATACAGTAGAACAGAGGAGTATGAATACAGTGTAGACAAAATTTAACCTATATTGTTTATTATAATACATTTGAAAGTTAGAATGAAGAGGATAAGAGTTGAAGCATCCCATGTAAGTTGAATGACAGGATTGCATTTGCTTCTCCTTCGCGATCCTTTGAGAATATAAGCAGAAGACAATATTTAAATAAAAATATTCAGATTCTAGTAAGCAACTTGGAGGGGTCAAATATATGGAATCAGTAATGGACCTGCCCCCATTGCCCCCCAGGTTCTCAACAGGGCACCACTCCCTGCATCATGCCACCCCCCCCCCGGGATAATTACTGAAGCTCATGGAGCTTCACGCGATGCTTGACACCACTTGAAAAGCCTTCTGAGGCTTCTTGTGTAATTTTAAACAATACTTCTGGTTTCCTGTTGAAACATCAGAAGCCTCAGAAGGCTTTTTGCATGCTGCTGAGCATCATGCAGACCTTCACCTGCACATGGAATGGCTCCAATGGGCAGGTGGGACAGGGCAGCAGGTGGAGGCAGTAGCATTGGGGGCACAGCGAGCATGGTGTTTGGGGCTTTTGCCCCACCTACCCCCTCCCCAGGTCCGCCACTGTATACATTTTACCAAAACTTGAATGGGTGGCTTTGGGGGATTCCATTATACATAAATTTTCAGGTAAAATGATTACTTAACATGGATTTAGACATTGTTCCAAACAGGCCGAGAAAACATGAGTTGCCCTCTTGATTTACTACACCAACAGCATGCCTTGCTTGAAATTCACACCATGAGAGCGTGCCAGCCAGTTCTGAAGCTATAAAGATACCCTATATAGCTAGCAGTGTCAGCCTCACAATTATAATAGCACGATGATGTGCTTGATCATCGCGATTTCTCTGCTTGACTATGAAATGACAAAGGGATTTCAAATGTCACGCTTTGGGTGTATGATAAACAAGGCTATTTGACACCTATAATGGGAGGGAGCAAATTATTTAGCCCAAGAATCACAAATTGAATTCTTCATATGTATAAGACAAAGGCTGCAGTTCTGATAGATTTACCCATTCATGCTGTTCCTTCCTAAACTGCAAATACATCAGAACTCATTGCTTCCCCATATTTCAGAACCCACAGCTACTTCCTCCCTATCATACTACCTTTTGATGTTTCTCTTTCTAGGTGCCCCTCCACACTTTGGGCCCAATCCTAACCAACTTTCCAGTGCTGATGCAGCTGTGCCAATGGGGCATAAGCTACATCCTGCTATGGGGAGCAGATATGGAGGCCGCCTCCGGGTAAGGGAACATTTATTTCCTTACCTTGGAGTTGCATTGCAGCTGTATCAGCACTGGAAAGTTGGATCGGACTGGGTCCTTCTTCTGATATCAAAAAATAGGTGGCTGTTAAGCAAAATAATACTACATTTTCAATTAGTCTCTCACTTCTTGTTAGCATAATTAATTAATTCTTAGATAAAGTTGAACTGCATTTTCTCTTCTCTTTGGGAACATCTGGATAGTTGATAGATGTACTCAGCAATAATGCATTTGCTTTGCATCCTATAAGGGAGTCTTAGATTCTCTGCTGTAACCAATACTTGCTTTAAGGCCGAGTAGAATTTCCATGCTGCATAAAAACCATGTGACTCTCAGCCATGCAAATTCAGGCAACTCATTTGTGTGCTCCTTGCTAGTACTCCCTTGCTTTTCTTCTCAAAAATTCCAGGAATCTGCTTACCTTTTCCTTGGAAACTTAGTAATAATAATTTGGTTTCAACATGTCCTTGGTAGCCTTAACACAGCTAAACTCCTCCATGAGTCTGTTTCTGGCAGTAGGGCATAACTGGGTCTGTTTTTTCTGTTTTCAAGACTGAGAGCCAAACCTTCAGCAGAGGAAGCTTTTCCCTGCCAAGACAAGCTTCCCTTACTGAATTTCTGAGTCAGATTGTTCCTGAAGCAACAATGTGGAGGATGGGCATAGGGAGGACTGCCATCCTAGACAAGAATCAATATGTGCTTCAGTGTAATGCAGAACCCAGAAGTGACAAGTTCCTTTCCTGGCAGTTTGCCAAGTTCTAAGTGCACCCCAATAATGACAGCTTCATCCCCTTTGGGATGAACAATATTAACCTCTCTCCACCTCTGTATGCTCCTCTGTCTCGACCCATTTCCTTCCTTTGTTTATTCTAGTCTCACCATTGCTTTTGCATGGTGGGGAACAGGGGAGAATAGAAAGTTACGGTGATCCCATCTGTCCATTAGGTTGACATATTCCCCTTTCAACCAATCCCAGTCCAGGAGGCAAGACCCTTGCCTACTTCTTTCATGTTCCAGCACTGATCTAAGGGATAATGAGAAAAAAGCATTGCTGCTCTTTTAGACAACTTAACCAAGGCTGGTGAGCTGCTATGTGCGGCCGGCTAACACACTGACTGGCTGACCAGCACACCAGGTGCTAGCTGCCAGGTGCTAGACAGAGAGAGTTGAAAGTAGAGAAAAAGAGACACTACCAATAAACAGCCTCTCTTATGGACAGCCCCCCATGTGGATACAGAAACCACAAATATGGGGGTACGCTATATAAATAGTGGCCCCTGCATGCCCCCCTACTTGCCCATTGTGTTACCTTTTGTGAGGGGTGCCCCAAAAAGGGGGGTCTCAGGGCATCATCTGGCAGGGTGCCAAGGGTCCGCTGGATGGTTTCATGGGACCCCTGGGTGAGGTGTCCACCTTCCTGGGGTTCCTTGCAAGGGAAGCCTCAGAACAAGCCAGGGGGAGGGGGTTCATGACACCCCTGTCCTCCTCCCTGGAGGCAGGACCTGAGGCCCTTGGTCTTCAGGCAGGAGCTCCAGCCTCCTGCCTTCCCTCTCCAGAACTGCCTGTCATCACAGGCCTCCCTGCTTTTATCCTCCCCAGCCACACCCTCGGCTCCTCCCCTTCCTCCCTCTCTAGGCTTAAAGGGGTCCTGACCCTGGCCTGTTTCCCTCCTCTTTGGTGGTTAATGGTGACCAGGCCCTGCTCACTGCTCAGGTTAGGTGAGCCCTGGGGGGACGGTGTCTCCCACCCAGCTGCCCTACGTCTTACCTGGTCAGCTGGGGGGGTGGGGGTGGCTCTGTGGCCAGGCAGTTCTGCCCCTGGCCTGCAGCCAGGTAAGGCAGGAGTCAGACAAGGGCTCAACCCCTGACACCTTTTCATTTCCTTATAGCACTTGCAGTGTGAATATTTCTTGTTTAAATGTTCTTGCTGAACTGAAGAACCAATTGTGTGCTCAACTAGCCTGCACACTACAGACAGACTCTGTCTTGCTTCCTGTTAGTCGCCCTCTAGCATGCAGGCTGATTGTCTGCCTGTTTGGTTCTTCAGTTCAGCTATAATGTTTAAGCAAGAAACACTCGCGCTGCAAGCGCATCTAAAGAAATAAAAAGGTACTGTAATGGGCACTGGGGGCGTCCCCCTAGATCAGTGGATAAGTGAATCTGTGGATACTGGATTCACAGACATGGGGGCCACCTATATACAATGTCTTATGTAACATCATACATACACAGTACTGCAGGAAAGTAAAAGCACATAATACCTGAAGATATAAAGAAGTACTTGAACCTGCAAGCTAGCCCAACACTTAAGTCTTAAGTAATCGGTCTGTAAATAAGCAGCAGAAAACCTCAACAGAAAAGGCTAAACAAATTTCATGGAGTGGGTTTGAAATCTGGGTGCTGCCACAGAGAAGAAGGCCCTTTCCCATGTTACTACCAACTACCCCTTAGCTGTGGGGGAACACACAGAAGGGCATCTCCAATTGACTGTTGGGAATGGGGGGTAATCCTTAAAGTTGTCTTATAACCTTATTTGCTTTATTAACAAGCCCAATTTGTCTAATACAGGGGTGTCCAAAGTTTTTGGCAGGAGGGCCACATCATCTCTCTGACACTGAGTCGGGGGCCGGGGAAAAAAAGAATTAATTTACATTTAAAATTTGGATAAATTTACATAAATTTACATAAATGAATATATTAAAGATGAACTTATATGAATGAATGAAGGTCTTGCAATAGCTCAATGCCTATAAAAGGCCTTGCACAAAGCAAGGCTGACCTTTCCTTTGCTGCCGCTACTGCATCACAGATGTGAAACAGCAAGCAGTGGAGGAAGCCCTCATCCCACAGCTCATGCGAGAGGTCAAACAGTCGCCCTCACTCGGAGAGTAGCTGCGCCTGGCCAGTGCAGGCTCCGGAGGGCCAAAGGCTCATTGCAGACTGGGGGCTCCCTGTGGGCCACATTGAGAGTCTTCGAGGGCCGCAAGTGGCGCCAGGGCCGGAGTTTGGGCACTTCTGGTCTAATAGATCGCCTGTTTTTTGCCTGTTTGTAACTGGAAGGTATAACGTATTTTTTTTAGACATTTCTTCTGAATATAAAATATATAAAAGCCTTGAAATAAATCTCTTCTTACACTCAGTCTCTTCCCACATGGGTTGGCATTAAGTTTAATACATTTCTTGTCAGGATGGAATTGTTTTTCAGAGTTATGCAACGCTGAATCTATTCAAGCCTTCCACATATATTAAATTTAAAGTAATTTAAAGTGAGAATTTTCAAATTTGACTGCTTCTGCTTATTTCCTATAATAACACATTTCTTACTCTAGTGATAGTTTACATTTACTGTTTTGTTTTTAAAGTTGCGCTTTTGCATACTTCCCTTGTGGGTTGTGAAGTGATTTTAGGGTTAGCACAGCTCAAAAACAAGAATGCTGAATTTGAATTTGCAATCGGTTCTTAGCAATTAATTTTTTTTCAATCATATTTCTCTCAATTCACAGCAGAGAGTTCTTCAGATATTTCCTGGTTGTTTTCACAGATCTATTCATGTTCCTTATACATGTGACATATATATTTGTGTGTGAAGTGACTACCATTTACATCCATAATAGCTGTATTATATCCCATTAAGATTGTAGTTTTGTACATATTTACCAGGGTGTAGGTTCTATTGCACTCAATGGGCAGCCATGCATAGGACTGGACTGTAAATCAGTATGTAAAAAACTATGGATGATTCAGATATATACTGCAACTAATGCTTTTCATCCATTTTGCAGATGTGTATGATATTGTAAAGTAAGTACTGTGGGAATTGTAAGCACTCATATCTACTAGTACAGTGGTTCCCAAACTGTGGGTCAGAACCCACCAATGGGTTATGACCCAATTTTTGGTGAGTCGCAAAACTGATGCCCATAGCTGACAAAGAAATATATTATTCCCTATGGAAAGTGAAACTGAGCGGCACATGCACATTTACTCATGCATAGGCAAGCATGCCTCCACTCTTATGAAAGGTCTGGTGAAGGAGAACACAAGGTCACCAGAATAGTCCCAATCTGATGAAGGTGATACTCAACAAAAGCTCCAGAAGCCCCACCGTCACCATAGTAAAAACAAACCTTGAATGACTATTAAAGTGAAACTTTTTTCTTAAGTTTGTAAAGCTAGGTGGGTCCCGATAGAGTGTCATTTTGAAAAGTGGGTCCCTGGGCTAAAAAGTTTGGGAACCACTGCACTAGTATATATAGTGATTCTCATGAGATCTAGGAATGGACAGAACCCCCTAATGGAATTCAGCCAGGGGTCTGCCCAGCTGGGAGCTTTCCACTGAAAATCCTACCTTCTTAATAGGATACTGCGATTGGGTCAACAGCAGCAACATAAACATTCAAGTTGCTCCCTAGAATATCCTTCTTTGAAATGAGCATGACATGACATGACCTGATTGCTATCACCACCCCTCTCTGTTCATTCGCCATTGCTCTTACCACAGCAGCTACAGTGACAGGAGAGAGCCATAGCAGGATCATTCAAGTGAATGTATATTTGAATGTCCTTTATATGGATCCATACAGGGGACTTTCCAAGTCACAACTTGAATGTACTCATTGACCTTTTTGATCTGCTTCTGACATAGTTGTAAAGGACAGGATGCAGGAGGAGAGCTCCACAAATCTTACAACACAAGCCTATCTTGTGCTGGAACAGGCAGGCCAGGAGGCCTGCGCTGTATCCAGCACAAAATAGGGGCCCAAGTGGCTCAGCCGGAGGCAAGGGGAAACTCTTCTCCTTACCCCCAGGTAAGCCACCGCTGCCCCAATGAGTCTCCTCGGACTTGTGCCCCTTCTGGAGGTGGCATAAGTCCGAGGACAGTGGAGTGGCTTGCAGTCACTCTGCACTGCTCAGGAATGGGGGCTAGGATCTGGCATATCTGCTGGGTCCTAGCCCTACTTCCCACTCCCCACTGCCCCAGAACGCTTCCCTCCCACCTCCTCCCCACCCTCCCCAGAGTCTTGCATTTGCCAACACAAGGTTTCCCTGTGAAGTCGGCGCGGAGGCTGGATTCAGCCTCTGTGGGCTGGTGCACGTCCCTGTGCCAGCCCAGCCGACTCCCAAAGAGGCACAAACGTGCTTTACGGCACATTTGTGGTGCTCTTAGGCTGACGCAAGGGACTTGTGCTGGCCCAGGGCACTCCTAGGATTGCACCCCTAGTCAATTACAAGATAAAGATAAGACACCACTAAGAGAAGTGAGAAACAAGGCAACCGTTTACTTTGGTCTCTTCAGACTTTAGTTCAGATTTTGTTTGTTTGTTTGTTTGCTTAAAAATAAATGCTTCTTTAGAGCTGCGTAATGAGTTGTTTTTTGTTTTTTTTACTTCACCAAAACATTAAATAACAAATCCATTTACAAAAATGTGGAGTTGTTTGCCAAGGAGTTTAAGCACACAAGCTGGCAATGCAAGATGGTGCAAAGTTAATACTCTGCTATTATGTCTCCAGCCAAAAGAACCATACAGAAAAGCACAGCCGCGTCCACAGTGATAAACACACAACTAACATTTGCTAGCTCAGCTTTGTGTTTTGAAAATAATTGGTATAACAAGATTGATTAAAGAAAACGGGGCTGCTGTAAGTTACCAGTTAAAAAACTGCCCTCACCCAAACTTAAACATTTGCTTCTCTTTCTGCATCCCCAGCATAAATCCCCTGCGTCCCGAGTGATTTGGTTTATGGCATTATGTGAACACAGCAATTGGTATCTCCCGGCCTAGGCTTGCTGGTACAGCAGTTCTCTGGATGTAGCCATTAGAGGTTTTGTCAAAAACATGTTTTAAAGGAATGGGGGAAAGTCATAAAGCACGTGTTTGTGAATACTCTGATCTATGATTTCATCGTTTTTCATCCTGATTGCTCTCATACATATTTTGCTGTGAGAGCAAATCACCCTCTAGATTACCCTTCCTGTGCGTGTATGTTTTAAATAATAAATGGGCACTCCAAATGAGTTTTCATGTCAATCACCTGAAAACCAGCTACACTTTACAAAGCCCAGACATTTCCGTTTATATCAGAGTTATAGTTATCATGTATGACTTACAATTTCGATCACACCACATCATGAAGTTTGTATTATTACAGCTGAATACATATAGATTCTTATATCTGCATATTTTGCTCTCCAGTACCCTCTGGAAACCCAGAGCAAAGGATGGGGTCATACTGGTAAGCCTCCTTTACCTTTACTGGTAAAGTAATAGGACTACTTTCCAAGACTTGGGGGTTTCTTAACCCCCCCACCCCCGGTATCTCAGGACAAAGTATCTCACTGATAACATGAGACATATTTGGAATGTGGCTTCTGATGTTCTTGGGAGGCGAAAACAACTCTCATATACTTCAGATCTCTGGTCTTGTCAGAAAAGGGGGGGAAAACAAACAACAGAAAGCAATTTGTTTTTCAGGATGTATGCCACTGGGAGCCAGCACAAATAATAGCAATTGTGTTCACATACTAAAGTTGTTTTGTGACCTTGTTCGGAGAGGTGACAGCTTTCATGCGTTTCCCTACCCGGCAGCGCTTTCTGTGCAGCAAATAGGTGACAGTCCACGCAAGGAAACAGGAAAGTAATAAGAGAGCAGTTTGAGATGTCATTGAAGCTAACGGCCCCTACAAATATGACGCATCTCCTACTGGGAAAGCACTTCCCTGTACATTTTTTTGATCTACGTAGCTGGCTGTACAAGCCGAACTCTGCTCTTCTTTTGTTGTGATGCAAAGAAAAGAAACCAGAGCGGCCCAGCCTTGCTCAAAGCTCATAAACCACAACCATAAATCAGCAAATTAGCTAATGATTGCCTCTGGGTAGTGATACATGATGAAAAACAAATGAGGAAAGGTACTCAAGCATAGCATTGTGCAGCTTCTGGAAAAAATTAAAATTCCATCTTCATAAATTTAAAAGCAAAAAAAAAAAAAAAAGTTAGAGAGGGCTGTGCCCTGATAGCAAAACCATTCCAGCTCCAAAGAAACCTCTTTTGTAATATCCTGCACTTCAGCACTCACCTTTGTAAATGGTTCATGAAATAGAGCGTCCGTGAAAAATGGCAGCAGAGAACTAATTCATTCCCTTTTTCAGCATGGACAATATTGAAAAATAATCCGGTGGTGAATAAATCATCCGGATGTCTGCGGGGTGCCAGCAAACAAAGAGAGTGAATCCCACTGCTGCTGCAGTAATCTGGGTATCCAGGCTCTTGTGGGTTGTGCATCAGCTTCCACAAATCCACTAGCCAAGTTGCCAGTGGCAGCCCCCCCACACACACACACAACTGTCCCTATGCTAAGATTGCCATTAATTGAAGATTCACAGTGCTTCTGCCTTCTGCAAAAGCCCTATGCAAAGTGACAGGACTCAGTCCTTCTACAAGTCATAGGATTATATAAACATACGAAGAGCCCCACTGGATCAGGCCAAAGGCCCAACTAGTTCAGCTTCCTGTATCTACAGTGGCCCACCAAATGCCCCAGGGAGCACACAAGACAAGAGACTTGCATCCTAGTGCCACTGCCTTGTACCTGGCATTCTGAGGTAGCCTACTTCTAAAACCAGGATGTTGCACATACCCATGCGACTTGTAACGTGTGATGGACTTTCCCTCCAGAAATCTGTTCAATCCGCTTTTAAAGGCACCATCACAACATCCTGTGGCAAGGAGTTCCGCAGACGAATTACACACTGGGTAAAGAAATATTTTCTTTTCTCTCTTCTAACTCTCCCAACACTCAATTTTAGTGGATGTCCCCTGATCTTTTCTGAACTTTTCCTCCAGAAATTTGTCCAATTCCCTCTTAAAGGCATCCAGGCAAGATGCCATCACTACTTCCTGTGGCAAAGAGTTTCACAAACTAATTACACGCCAGGTAAAGAAATATTTTCTTCTGTCTGTCCTAACTCTCCCAACACTCAACTTTCGTGGATGTCCCCTGGTTCTGGTGTTATGTGAGAGGGAAAAGAGTGTCTCTCTCTATCCACTCTGTCCATCCCCTGCATGATTTTGTATGTCTCAATCATGTCCCCCCTCAGGTGCCTTTTGAACAGGCCCAAACACTGTAGCCTTTCCATAAAAGGGAGGTGCCCCAGACCAGTAATCATTTTGGTTGCTCTCTTCTGCACCTTCTCCATTTCCACTGTATCTTTTATGAGATGTGGTGACCAGAACTGGACATACTCCAGGTGTGACCTTACCATCAATTTGTACAGTAGCATTATAATATTGGCCGTTTTATTATCAATCCGTTTTTAATGGTCCCAAACATGGAATTAGCCTTCTTCACAGCTGCCGCATATTGGGTTGACACTTTCATCGAGCTGTCCATCAGCACCCCTAGATCTCTCTCCTGGTCTGTAACAGACACCTCAGAATCCATTAGCCTGTATGTGAAGTTTTGATTTATTTATTTTTGCCCCAATTTGCATTACTTTACACTTACTTACATTGAAACTCATCTGCCATTTTGTTGCCCATTCTCCCAGTTTGGAAAGATCCTTCTGGAGCTCTTCACAATCCCTTCTGGTCCTCACCACCTGGAAAAGTTTATTATTATCTGCAAACTTGGCCACCTCACTGCTTATCCCTGTCTCCAGGTCATTTATGAACAAATTGAAAAGCACCAATCCCAGGACAGATTCCAGGGGGCACACCACTTTCACCTCTCTTCATTGTGAAAATTACCCATGTGGACACCCATTCTCTGTTTCCTGGTCCCTAATCCATGAGAGGACCTGCCTTCTTCTTCCCTGACTATGGAGTTTTCTCAGCAACCGTTGATGAAAGACCATGTTAAATGCCTTCTGAAAATCCAGATATATACGTAATATCCATGGGCTCTCTTGCTTTCACGTGCCTGTTGATCATGCACTGAAGACTTGGGGCAGGCACAGGCTATTTTCTCTCTCTTCATTCTAGGAATGGGTGATTTCCCCCATGATTGCATGGGATTGACTCAGAAAGTAAACAGAGCCACTTAAAAAAATGTTGGAATTAGCTCAATTCATTTTCCAAGTCAATTCTAATTCAGCTTGTACAGCACCATCACTTTCAGTTGCACTTACGGATACCAGTGGCAGCACTCCAGCTGCAGTGAGGGGAAAGAAGAAAGTGTTCAGCCTCTGCTCCCCCTCTTGTTGGCACCTGATGCTGGCATGCCACATAAACTCCAGTGGCCCTTGGCAAAAGCTATAATTCCCAAAGGTCATCAGTTCTATGCAGAAGGCCAGGTACCATCTGGAGAGGAAAGGAAAGGTAAGACAGACTTTTCTCTCTCACTTTAGCTGTGGTCACCATGCTGGTATCACTTACTGCCACTACCAGTAGGTACAGCTTAAAGGGAAGGAAGAGAGGTTCAGAGTTGGAGGAGGCTCAGTAAATAGGAATTCTTCTCATTTTAGATTTTAATTCAATGCCATGTCTTTGAAAGAGGCTGAAATCATATACCGAAAGAAGATAAGGAACGGTCATGAAAGAAAGACTAGAATTTCACTGAGTGAATGGAATTCTACCTGAATCACTGTAGCTCTCCCTCCCCATTCTACTTTTCACTGGTCATCTGGGTCACTCTCCAGATTTAAGCAAAGGGCTAAAGTCTAGTTTGCATTTACCCATCTTGAATGTGCTTCCCATAGAGCCACTTTCTGAACATCAGCACTATGTATTTTATGGATGAAAGAGAGATTGTTGGTATTTTAACATTTTATTAAAACACAACCCCCCAAGCTGTCAACCAATGTAATGTGCAGCATGATCTAGTACAGTGTTAGGAAATATGCACTGAGAGGTTGCCAATATTGAAACCAAATAGCTGTTTTCCAGTCTTTTTTTTTTTTTTTAACAAGATCAAGAGTCACAGTATTTAGCAAGGATCTCAATAACAAACCACACAACAGTGCAGTGATGAAGTAGCAGCAGTGATAGTACTTGGAACAAATATCAGTGGCATCTGCAAGGAAGTACCAATATATTGATATTTACATATTGAAATTGGTTATCCTTCAGACTCATAAATATTACAGAAGTTACTGACATCTTAAAATGCCAGTGAGAATGTCGTGCCACATTTATTTGATTTCAGTGGAGCTTAGTCCTATGGAAGTGAAGTTAGACTTCCAGCCCATGTATGTAGCAAGGCCTATTTTTGGACAAATCACATTTTACACTGCAAGTGACTATAATACTCCTCGTTGTCTTCTCCTTCCTTGCAAAGTACGCCCAAAAGGAGCTCATTTGAACCAGAGAAGGGACAGAAATTCATGGTACACTTAAACCTTACCTTTCCAATAATTTCCCCTCTGAAACATTACCGGTGCAGCCTCCAAATAAATGCACCAGACTGCAGCTTGGATTTAAAACTGGGCCACTTTATTGATAATTAAGTTACAGCAGGGTAACTGGGGTAGTTGACTAAACTTCCAGTCCCAAGTAGTGCGGGGTCATTAACAGGGGGAAACGAACCTAGCCGTCTACCTCCCCCAAGGTCAAAAGGGCAAAACTATCCGACTTGAGGCTGTCACCAGACCAGCGGCCTAGGACAACCTTCCAACGTTGCCCAAATGGTTAAAACAGCTGGACTGGTGGCCCGCAGGTCAAGCCTTGCCAGGCGTGCCACTCCAGTCAAAGAGGCTTGCCAGCCAGCCTCTTTGAGCTGGGAAGGCATCATGTGAGTGGTACTGGCTCACCCCTTGACCTTGCTGTCTTAGATGGACACCGGGGTGTGTCTACCTACCCTGACCCCGCACGCTTCATGCCACAAGGGAGGACAGCCTACTGCTTGTCCTTCTCTTCCCCACTAAAAATGAATTGCTTCAGACCCTGCTGTAAATCATTCAAAAAGATGTCGTAGTCCAGCGGGGAAAGATGAACCCCATCGCTGCGGAAAAGGGTGGGGCTGGTCCACACAATATTGTGATGGGAAATAATGGACCCTCTCCTGGCCTCGGTGACCCTCAGGTAATCACTCAGTCGGTGCCTGGCCATGTTGATGCGGCGTATGCTGCGTGCGCCCCTCCAGACCCTCCTAGGGAGAAGGTTAGACAACAGGATCGAGATCCCAGGGAACCAGCTGCGGATGGTGAGAAAATTCTTAAGGGCCTGCAGCCTCAAGGACAAGGTCATTCGCTGACACAGGTCATTTTCTCCCAGATGTATGATGATTACCTGGGGTGGCAGATGGGTAGAAACATATTTGTATATCATGGGCAGGAAATGCCCCCAGCACATGCGTCTTCGGGCCAGCCAAACTACGTTGGCGTGACCAGCTAACCCCAGCTGCAATCCAAAGCAGGTGGACATCGCATGCTTCCTGGTCCAAAAAATGACAGAGTGCCCGATGACCAAAGTTGGAACAGGCTGTGGCCATCGTGGACCTGTCAAGGCAAAAGGAACAGTGAAAGGGGGAGGAGCCAACAGTGGACGAACAGACATGCCTCCAGGAGCTCCTGGGAGACAGCTTGTTTTCCCCCAAATACTGCAGGTCTGAAGAGAACCTGAAGATCTTTGTTAGGAGAGACAAGATCTTCATCGGTGCAGGTATCTGGGAAACTGAAAGCCCCATGGGGGGGGCTTCCTTCTCAGATAAATCTAACCATTTGTGACAGTATTGGGGGAGCTGCAGTGATCTGCAATCAAGCTGCTGGCTCTGTGCTGAGAAGCCATATGGAGGGGGGGGGAAAGCATGAAGTGTAAAGTTTAAGCTGGAAATTTAAGATAAGTAAGTGTTAATATTGTCCCTGGCTCTGATTGACTGATTTGGCTAAAAGCCCTGGATATACTGGAGGCGTTAACATGAGACTTTTTAAGGAGGTTGAAAGTGCAGAAGAAAGTGCACTTCTGAAAGTGCAGAAGAAAGTGGTATAAATTGGAATAAATTGGTGGTGGATTATAATTACAACTATAACTTGGATGTGAACTAAAATCCAGAATTATTCTTGGACATAATTGGATATAAATATAATTCTCATTAGATTTGAAAGAGCTTTGTTTTCTCTGCACCAGAGACGGTGAGGCTGTTTTCTTTCATTTTGTTTCTCTCTCCGTTAACCGCACTGGACTGTTATCTGCAAGAGGTATGTAAGGAATGCGGATGGCAGAGTAGTAATGATGTGGTGGAAGTAAGGAGAATAATACATCTAGTGGACTAGAGAGAAATTGCAAAATGGATTCTGTTCCAGAAATGTGGATGCAGAAAATCTTGATTAATACGGAGAGATTGCTTGTTATGGATCAACAACAGCTGAGTTGGTCCTCGCAGATTCAAGCCAGTCTGGAGACTCTTTCCCAACAGATAGATGTCTGTAAGGAACAATTGGAAGATGTGAAGAAACAAGCAGAAGATAAACAAGGGAGTGAAAAAGCAGACAAGGAGGAAAATCAACAAGATGATCAACAGAACAAAGAAGAGGTGCTGATGGAGATCAAGAAAGATAAGATGGACAGAGTAACAGGAGTGCACAAATCATAAAATTTGTTGGAACAAGAAGGAGAAATATCCCAGTTAACTGGAAGAATGAACATACCCTTTATAAGAAAGTGTGGATCTATCAGATTCTGTTATAGAGATAAACTATTAAAGATATTACAGGACAAAAAATGGAAAGTAAGAAAGAAAAAGAACCCTGAGGGGTAATCTGAGGGTTAAAGAAAATTGGAGGATTTATTCAGCTAATAACAATGGCCCACATTTATTTGAAGAAGATGAAAAAAGAATACGTATGAAATTGATAAATATGAATTAGAATGTATTAAAAATATATAGCTGGAAATGTAAACGTGTGGAAGAATTGTTTTATATGTGGTTATTATGTCAAAGAAAAAAGTGTAATTAAATTGGAGTTGAAATAGCTGAGGTGATAATTTTGGTAATTAGATTATTTTGCTTTAATATTAATGAGCACTTGAAGTTCAGGCGCTGAGCGTTGTGGGCGAGCACTCCAGGAATGCTTACTGTGGCTGAGCCTCCCCCACAGTGGTCCGGAGCAGGTGCCACACGTCCTCTCGCATCGCTGCTCGCTCCCGGACTGAGGCTGGGTCAGGCAGCTGCCCAACACCAGCCCGAATGTCCCACCCCCAGCAGCAGGCAGGCCAATGGGGGGACAAGCCCCAGCCTGTTTGCATCAGGTGGGGGCGGGGTAACCACCGCTAGCGCTGAAGGCACTAACGGTCATTATTTCCTTAGCTGCTCGTATCCCACCCACTGTTCCAGATGTGTGTTTATCTCATTAAGAGTCTGATCCTATTGGGCTTCCACTGGCCCAGCACTGGTGCTCAGTGTTGCAAACATGCCGTTAGGCTTGCCTGTGACACTGACCTCTGGGCCAGTGCTGGCTCAGCACGAGTCCACATTGAACTAGCCAGGCAGAAGCCTGTCACACACCACCTGTAGCTCTGGTTGAGCGGTGGGCAACAGAACAGTGAGTGGGGGTGAGGGGGAGATGTTCCAAGGTGGGGGGAAGTTGGGGCGGGGGATGAGTGAGCAACAGGAGGGGGTGGAGATGGCGACAGGCTCTGCTGCTATATCTTGACCCTCCTACTGGACCGGCAACCCGACATAGGTCTCCTCAATTCTGCATTCGCTCAGTAGCACCCGCTCAGTATATTCTGCTCAAAATGCTGCCCGCTCAAAACTCTGCACCCGCTCAATAGTGCCTGATCAATGTGGAAGCGTAAGCTCCTTTACCCCAAGGAGACCTAGTGCTGCTTTCCAGCCCCGCTAGATGCAGTGGTTGCCATTTTGGTGCCACTGCTGCCCTGGGTGCTGGGAAGCATTGGATTGGGCTACCCCACAGATCTGGAACCCTATGTGGGGGTAAAAGCTGGGGAGATTTGTTGCCAGAGGAAAGTGGCATATTGTTTGCCTCCAACTCTCTTCCATTAGGGGTTTTTAGAAAGAAAAAATCATGGAGGTGACAAATAGTCATTAATTGTGAAGGTGTGTAAATGGAAAATCATCTGTCCTGCATTGTTTCATTCTCATAATTCTATGGCATAGTCTAAGAGAAAAATTACCTGCAAATGTCCCTTCCAGCAAGTTGCCATATAGGTAGAGCACCGTGAATCAATGTAATTAAACACAATACCATACATAAAAGATTCATATGGGTGAGTTTTCAAAGAAACTTTTTACTCTCATTGCGACACAATGCACATATTTCAAAAATCAGTATTTTGGCATTTGTGCTTTGGATTATTGTGCTTTACTATGCAACATCTTGAAATTCTACCTGTCGTCCTGTTGCGATTGCTATCACTGTACCATAAAAATTGTACATTTGTTACAAGCATGTCTGTGGAATGTATTTGGGGGAGCAGTTTTGTACCAGTGGGCCCTATGTACATTCAGAATGATTTCTGGAAGAGGCTCCAAGCATACAGACTGTAAATGTGCAACTGGGAAGCATGCTCAACTCATAGTTGCGAATCACAAATACAGAGCTCACATGCATACAGTGTGCATCAATGCAGATCTTTCAGATGTGCTGAACATGCACAGGGGCATAGCCACAATTCCATTCCCTCTCCCTGCACTTATTCAATAACTATGCCCATGTCAGTACAGTCATACAGAAAGTAGATACAGGGCCCAATCCTATCCACTTTTCTAGCACTGGTGCAGCCACAATGCAGCTCCAAGGTAAGGGAACAAATGTTCCCATACCTTAAGGGGCCCTCTGTGACTGGAAAATTGAATAGGGTTGGGCCCTAAGGAGACAGTTATCATTTTTCTGTGTCTAGCTGTTGCAAAGCAATAGCAGCTGTACAAGCAGTGCAGCTAAGGGGGTGCAGGGGGTAGCAGTTGCACCAGGCATCAAGCCTTAAGGGGGCAACAAGCTGAGCTTGACACTAGTGACCAGAATTATGAAAATCTTGGTATGTATGAATAATACCATCATGTTATATATCATTTGAAAGGTAATTTAATGCAGAGTGCAATGAAACAAACTGCACTGGAATATCTGTGTTCTATCAAAAGTTATGGCCAATTAACCAGAAAATGAAAACAACTGCCTTGTGGAACAAAAAGTGGATTTGCTTAACTCCAAACTGACCTATGAGACTGTTCTGAGTGCCAATGAGATATTATGATACAGCATGGAACCAATAATTTTTTTATTTATTTCCTTAATTACATTTGATTTTATCATGCAGTAGGAGCTACAAAATCTTCTTTGATCCCAGGTAGCTGATAGATGCCTTAGCTATGCCACTGACTGGTAGGAGGCAGCAGAGAAAGTGGGTGGTGAGCTGTTAGGGGGAGGAGGTGGGTTCCTCCCAATTTTCAATTTTTAAAAAGCCTGGGTGTGATGTCACTTCCGGTTGTGATATCACTTCTGGGGCAACATTTTGAGCTTGGCACCGGACTACATGATCATTAGCTACACCACTGTGTACAAACACCTGAGGACCACACATAGCCTGCTTAAAAACACTAACATTCTTGGTATATCACACTGGAGGAAGCTACAGAGGATGATCTCATGTAGTTAGAGCAATCAGGTGGAGCAGGTGACTGGAAGTAGTCAACTTCCACCCATCACACCACTGTTTTTTAACAGATGAAGCAGTCTTGTGATTTGTGCAGCCTTCTGGTCCATGTATCTGAATGGCATCTATTCTGAATGGCAGCAGCTCTGCCAAATCTCATGAAGTGGCCTCTTCCTGCTCTGCCATCTTTTTAAAAACATCCCAAAATTGGAGATCTCAGGAATTGAACCTGGATCTTCTACTTGCAAAGTATGTGCTCTACCACTAGACTTTGACCCCTCCCCTTTTGGGATGGTTTGGGATGGCTGAGCAGTGAAAGAGGATGTGTCCATGCTCTGTTGCAGAATGATCTAGGGCTAGCAAGAAATGGGACAGGGAGATGGAAAGTGAGCAGGGGGACAGGAACTGCGGTTTAAACACCTTGTGAAGGTAAGATGGACCTACTTCACTGAATGCAATCTACCAGAAACAAATCTGTGATGTACCTCATCACCATTATCGTCATCATATTTGGGGGGGGGGGAAGGGGGAATTCTCCATTGTTTTGGCAGTCCTGGGAAGGCATGAAAGAGACTGAGGCTGCAATCCTATCCACACTTTCCTGGGAGTAAGTCCCATTGAACAAAATAGGACTTACTTCTGAGTAGACATGCATAGGATTGTGCCCTAAGGGCCCAGTCCTATCCAACTTTCCAGCACTGATGCAGCCATGCCAACAGGTCTTGAGCTGCACCCTGCAGTGGCGGGGCAGTCATGGAGGCCTCCTCAAGGTAAGGGAAGGTTTGTTCCCTTAGCTGAGGGCTGCGTTGCGGCTGCATCAGCGGTGGAAAGTTGGATAGGATTGGGGCCAAAGTTACCAGTTCCCTGGTGGTGCTGTTGCTCTTTTCAAGCAAACCTAAGTGCAGAATTCAGTTGTAACATCTGCATGCGGTAGCTACAGTGATGAAGCTACTGTCATTTATTTCACCCTCCAAAATGTTCTTGGATCGGTTGGTGGGCATGAATGGAGCATAATGACCCTGACAAAACAGAAAGCTAATAAATATTCATAGTCAATATTGGACTGGGTGAAAGATGCATATGTTGCAAGTGGGAGCAAAAGACCAGAAAGCATCATCACCACACGCAGGCCTTTCTGCACTTCAGATCACAGTATCTTTGTTGCGCACTTGCTGTTCCCACCTTGAAAAGGCTGACAAATTTTGTCTTTGCTGTGTGACTGTATGCCAAGAGATTTTTTTTATATCTTTTTTTCCCCCAAACTGGGAGAAACGTTCAGATTTTTGTGACTTTCCTCAAAATAGCCAAGGAGCTGGTGCAAATGATCTATACAGAACATGCAAAATAATTCCCAAGGTTTATCCAGACTTTTAGAAAGCAACCCATAAGCTGGATAATCGTACGCAGGCAGCAGGCTCCAGACACAAATTGGTCATGTATGACACAGTGAAATGCTGAGCTTTTGTGTTAAAAAGCCTATTCCCGTTGCACTGTCCTTGCCTTGTTGTTTCCACCTGCGACCCTTACAGTACCAGGTGTATGACTCTTACACATCCCGCCGAACTGCTCATTATGATGTGGCTATTCCCCCATGAAATGTTAAGAGCACTGCTCTCCCAAGGTGGTTTAAAATTTCGGCAGGGAAGTATTTTTGCAGTACAAATTTATCAGCATTTTAGTAACTATGCAGCATTCAAAGATGTTAATTGTACTATCATGCAGGGCCTAGGAGAGGGGGGTAAAGGGGGTAATTTGTATCCGGGCCCAGGGTCAAAAGGCGGGCCCAGGAGCCAAAGGAGGGGTCCAGAAATTTGCTGGGATATTACAATTTCCTATCTACTCAGACTTGTTGCCCGCACAGGATGCTGACAACACTACCACAACTAGGGATGCTGGGGACACTCCTGATGCCACATGGGTTGGTAGACCTGGGCTCCAAAGACTCTTCCAGCTGTCTCTACCCCCCCCACCCTTCCCCAATTCTGCTTGCTCATCACCACCCTCCCCTGTTCTGTTTCACCCCTCCCCCTTTGCAAAGGGGCCCAAAAGAAACTTTGTACCCCCTGATACAATTCCTCTCAGAGGCCCTTGAGGGCCTTGTCTTGTCTTGAGCAATGTGGCTGTATTTACTGGTACACATACAAATTGGCTGAACATCTATTTTGCGCAATACATGGATGCAAAGAAATGAATTTGTTGCTTTAATCTTTCCTGGTAAACCATGGAGATAGAACTAGTTAGACTGTCCACAGTGGTTTTCTGTTCATTTTTGATGATGACTTTAACAAACCAGAAACAGGGACCTTATTACTGGGAAGGCCAAAAGGAGAACTCTATTTTTTTTTCTGTTTTCTAGTCAAAATTTCTTCTCATCGGTTTGTTGAAAGTCAACCAGCCAAGATTTAGGGTCCTTTTCACACCAGAACCCTTTAGCATGGCTGATGCATTTTTCCTCTCCAATCAACTTGCAGTGCAGTTGTAACTGTGGTTTCAAGTGCACTTAATATACTATATTCTCATTAACATTCTGCAATGCTCATCCCCACCCCAGAGGCAAAAGTGAGTGGCATTCCTGACCTGCAGTGAGAGGCTAAGAATATTGCTTCAGAAGCAAGATTCATTCCATGCAGTTTTCTTCCCTGGTGAGTATGCTTAGTACTGCAGCCGCTTCTATATTGCGGACTTGATATGTATGGATTTGTGAGATTTATGTGTAATGGAGCACAAGCATCATTGTGCTTCATTAGAAATGAAGGGGGAAAAATCCTATACTAGCTGCCCATGTGCTAAATTTAACTATTTACTCAGAAGTAAGTCCATTTGCTGCTATGACTTACTCTTAAGAAAGTGTGTGCAACCTTCTCATCTTGCCAAGGGCATTGTCAAGGACAATTGTTGATGACTGAGGTTGTTCCCCAGTGCCCTGTGGCTGACTCACCCCCTTTGCAGTTGGGGCAATTGCTTGTTGATTGGTTTTGAAAAATGACTCATTTGTTTGTTTGTGCTCATTAAAAATAAAGAAATAATTTTTAAAATTAATGAGTACTTGCTACAAAGAGGGAACACATACAGCTGCCAAATGATGGGCCAGTTCTCTGCTGTTCAGAAACAATCAATTGGACAGAAGCCACTAGGAGAAGCCTCTTCAGGGGCCATAATTCTGAAGAACTTCAAATAGCATCTGGTGAGGCCACTGCATTTCTAGCACAGAATGACCATCCAAACTCAGGTCTGAAAGAAAATGGGAGAACAACTGGAATGCAATGGGCTGGATAAAAACATTGTCTGGATTTGCTGTAAAATAAAGTGAATGAAGGAAGGGTGGCAATTTTGGGGAAAGGGCTGGTGCGGTAGCAGCAGTGACGGACCTCCCCTTGAGGCACCCTTGGGCAAAGCTCCATGAAACTGCCCGTCCATGTGAAGACCCCCTCCCCACTCACCTGGACCAACATGGAGCCTCATGCAACTCCAGGACCAACGGGAGAAGCTGTCTGAGGCTTCCCCATGGTCTTAAACAGTTTCGCCCACATCGGGAGCTTCATTTCAGTTCTTCAGTTTTCAATTAAGACAAAATCAGGGCTCATGGATTTGGAAGAGACTCCCAAGCATGCCTTAAATTTAAATGACAATTGAGAATATTATTGCTGATTTTGATTCTATCGGTTCATCAGTTGCTGCCTACATGACTTGAACAACTCTTTCATCCAATGATATAAAGTGTTAAGATATGTCATTAAAAACCCCTTATGCTGGCAGTGTGTCTTTGTACTTCTGGACTGGGAGGGAAATACAAAATCCTGCATTATTCTTGCCTATAAATAAATAAATAGTTGGCTTTTATGTGGTTAATTTTGTATAATACCAGGGTGCCATCTCAGACGTTGCTTCAGTTATGAGAAATAAGGGTATATCTATGGTGTGGCAAAACAGGGCATTGGCCCTGGGCACCACTTAGAGGGACTCTGGTCACAGACTTACTTTGGCGGCAAGGCTACCCATCCATGGCTCTCTGGGTGATCCCAGCGTCTCCACAGGGGGGCAATCATTGCCCTGTGTTGGACTACCCACCATCCTGAGAGACCATTTGGCTCCAAAATTGAGTGGTTCCAGGAGGGGGTGTAGCGCATATGTTCGGGGCAATGTGATGACACAGTAGGGTCATGGTGCTGTGTTGCCCTACTCAGGCACTGTTCAGGCCCTGGGATGCCACTGACCAGGAATGTCTTAGATTGACCCTGCTCGAATGTGAGGCTGTCTTGAAAAGATTTTAAAAAGCAGAGTCAAGAAGCAGAATGCAACCTGCATACAATGCAATAGCCAGTCTCAAATCCCATGCTGTTCTTGCATCTTTTGGTAGCATTATTAACTGCCTTGTCCCATCGCCTTGAGTGATTAATGATCAAAGAGCATACGCTTCAGCTTAGTTTAATTTGTGTTTGGATAGCATGTTATAAACCGAGTGACCTCCTGTCATGCAAATCAGCATTACCTTGACTGATGCACAAGAATATTCAAAGAAAAAGGAATATATTTTATCAAATAATAAGGGCTTTATGATACACCTGGAGGAAGTGTAAATTTTTTAAATCAAGGTATTTCATTATGCTTGAATGGAGTAACATCTTCAAAGCTTTTTTTTTTTTAAAACACTGAACACTGAGGCCAAAGCTATTGCCTATCCTAGAATTTAATCAGCAGCCATGGCCTTCAGAAGACTCTAGGACAAAGTATGGAGGTAATACAAAAGTATCACTCAGGCCAGCAAGCTGTGCTAACAAATGGTCTTGTCTTTGTCAAAAGTCATCACTCACATAGGTGTCAAGCAACAAACATACAAATTGTAATTTCATAGCTTTGGAAAGATGCCTAATCTCAGCAATCTTCCTTCTCATTTTGTGACTGAGAAGTCTCACGAACCCTGGAATACCATGCACAAGGAAAGCCTTGGTAATAAAGGTAGTGTAAAAAATTGGATTAATGGTATAAGACCACGGATTAGCACAAATCCTATTTATCTCTTCATAATAAGGTATTATAAGGAAAATAGGTTTCTATAATAGGATTTTTTTTTCTTATTTAATATTCTTTAAAAAAAAAATTAATCAAATGTCCTTTTGACCCCAAAAGATGTCATGCAAAGCCCACTTCTGAAGCATGCCTCCTGCAGTTTCCAAAAGATACTTTGCTTTAATGGGAATAGGGACACCTTGCATGCCAGCTCCAATGTAAACTGCATGAAAAAAGCTCACCTTCTGGGTGTTGGTGCTAGAAGTGAAGCCAACTAAAATCATTATAAAGTTGTCCTCAGATGAGCGCTTTGAAGTTGAGCCCCAGGAATGTATTTGGTTTCACTGCTATTCTTCAAATTATTTTGAATGATTGTGGCCTTGATCTTTTCTCAGATTTCCCTTATGTTGTGTCTTTCTTTTAACAACATTCCTTGCAAACCCAACCACCACTAGGAGTTCTGATGTCAAGCCTCTGGTTTCAGCCTACTGGTTTCAACTTTCTGAAATACTGATGGGCGGTAGATACGTAACTTGACCTGGTGGTCTGCTATAGGTGGGGGAGAACAGATGAGTATCTGATGCTCCCCTGACCATAGTAGCTACTCCAGGAATATGAGCAGAATGTGTGTTTGACCCTCTACTGGAATGAAAAGCGACTCATAGGAGCAGAAGAAACCCATGGGCACATCTGAGTATATGTGGATTGAGTGTGGGAGAGGACAGAGACTCAAAGTAAATGTACTTGAGCATGACTCAGGGATATGCATGGTTTATATGTGCTTTGCTTGTCAAAAGTTCTGTAGGTTCAGTACCATCTTCTGTTTAAAAGGATGTCAGGTAGCTGGACTGGGTGCTTGCAAAGCCACTTCCTGTTGGAATACACAGCCCTTGGCTGGAAATAGATGTACATATGAATCTGTTTTGAGACACACCATTGGTCTACCTACCTAAGGATTATCTACCTGAAAAGCAAAGGGTCTCCAGGGTTTCACATTCAAAGTTCTTGCCCAGCCCTACCTAGTTATGGCAGGGATCGAACCTGGGACCTCTGGCATGCAAAACATGTGCTACTCACACTACTGGCATCCAGGTTGAGGGAAATTTAACACACTTGCCCCTTCCATGTCAAACCAGATCTCAACTGAGTTGAGTGGAACAATTTTCGAAGAAAGTAAAGGCTGAAAAGTCAAAAGCAGGCTAAAAGAAGTTGAACTCTGACATCATCGTCATCATCATCATCCTGTCCTAATTTCAAGAAGCTCAGGGTGATGTACATAGTTCATCCCCCCTTTTGTCCTCACAACAACCCTGTTAGGTAGGTGAGGCTGAGAGTGACTGGTCGAAGGTCACCCAGGAAGCTTTGTGGTTGAACATAAGAACATAAGAAGAGCCCTGCTGGATCAGGCCAAAGGCCCATCTAGTCCAGCTTCCTGTATCTCACAGTGGTCCACCAAATGCCCCAGGGAGCACACAAGACAACAGACACAATCTGTGTCCTGGTACCCTCCCCTGCATCTGGCAATCAGAGGCAGTCTGCCTCTAAAACCAAGAACTCGCACATTCCTGCTATGACTTGTAACCCGTTGTCATGTCCATATTGAGGGCAGATCCCCGGGATATTGTTTCTGCTGTACCATCTAGACCCACCCAGTCTCTCCCTGGTCGGCACAAATAACAGGAGCCAAAAAAGGGGTTTGTTTACCTTCTTTACTTTAGTTGCAGCTTTTACATTCATGGAGGGGTCCTGTTCCCTCACAAGACCCCAGTACCCCCTAGGTACAGTTTCAGTTATAGTCTCTCCAGTTTCCTGAAATCAAGGGGTCAGTTGCCCCACTGACCTTTCACCCGCAGTCCTCACCAGGAAAGGTGTCGGGCGCTTGGGGTTCTCTGCAGGTAGGTTCTGGCATCAGTGTAGTCTCTTTGGAAAGGGCTGGGTCAGGGTGGGGCCCTCCTTTCCTTTTCATTCTCCCTGGTTTGTAGGTTCAGCTTAGAGGTGCTCCTCGGGTCCTCTGTACTTGGGGATCTCCCAAAGCCCTTGGGAAGCTCTTTCCTCAAGGAACCAGAGTCTTGGACCTCTGCCAGCCCCTGGCTGTCTCCCCACTCTGTTTGCCTCTCCTCTACTAGAGGCAATGCTTTCCTTTCCTCCCTTCCCCTCTCTAGCCCCTTCCTTATGGAGCTCAGGAAGATGCTTCCTCCCTCCTTGACTGTCTCCTCTCCTCTTATCTTCCTGGGCATTCCTCCTAGCCCCTGGCCCCACCTGTGGTTAAGATCTCGTGAGATCTCCCATCCTCTCCCTGCAGGTCCCACCCTTTCTGTTAGGAGGGGCAGTTGCACCTGGGCTGTCCTGTCTGAGGAGGCCTCTGCCCCACCCCATAGGTGAGGAGGCTGGCTGCAGCAAAGACTTAGGAGCCTTGCCCTCTTAGGCTGGCTCCTTGTCCTTCCAGGACATTCCTTGGAAAGTTCCCTGTGTCCGGATACCCCTTCCTTCCACTTGCCCCATTTGGTCCTCCTGTTTCCCCGCTGGGGATTGCTGCCCGGGGTAAGCCCCTGGGTGACACCCGTAATAAACTTTTCCTCCAGAAATTTGTCCAATCCCCTCTTAAAGGCATCCAGGCAAGATGCCATCACTACTTCCTGTGGCAAAGAGTTCCACAAACTAATTACACGCCGGGTAAAGAAATATTTTCTTCTGTCTGTCCTAACTCTCCCAACACTCAGCTTTCGTGGATGTCCCCTGGTTCTGGTGTTATGGGAGAGAGAAAAGAGCGTCTCTCTATCTACTCTGTCCATTCCCTGCATGATTTTGTATGTCTCAATCATGTCCCCATTCAGGCGCCTCTTTTCTAGGCTGAAGAGGCACAAACGCTGTAGCCTTTCCTCATAGGAAAGGTGCCCCAGCCCAGTAACCATTTTGGTTGCTCTCTTTTGCACCTTTTCCATCTCCACTATATCCTTTTTGAAATGTGGTTACCAGAACTGGATGCAATACTCCAGGTGTGGCTTTACCATCAATTTGTACAACAGCATTACAATATTAGCTGTCTTATTCTCAATGCCTTTCCTAATTATCCCAAGCACGGAATTAGCCCTTTTCACTGCCGCCGCACATTGGGATGACACTTTCTTCAAGCTGTCCACAAGGAACCCAAGATCTCTCTCCTGGTCTGTCTCAGATAGCTCAGAACCTATGTATGTATGTAAAGTTTTGATTCTTTGCCCCAATGTACATGACTTTACACTTACTTACATTGAAACGCACCTGCCATTTTGCTGCCCATGCTCCCAGTTTGGAGAGATTCTTTTGGAGCTCTTCACAGTCTCTTTTGGTCTTCACCACTTGGAAAAGTTTGGTGTCATCTGCAAACTTGGCCACCTCGTTGCTTAGCCTTGCCTCCAGATCGTTTATGAACAGGTTGAAAAGTACAGGTCCCAGGACAGATCCTTGGGGCACTCCACTTTCCACCTCTCTCCATTGTGAAAATTGCCCATTGACACCCACTCTCTGCTTCCTGGACGTCAACCAGTTCCTAATCCAGGAGAGGACCTGCCCTCTAATTCCCTGACTGCGGAGTTTTCTCAGCAACTTTTGGTGAGGGACCATGTCAAACACCTTCTGGAAGTCCAGATATATAATGTCTACTGGTTCTCCTGCATCCACATGCCTGTTGGCCTTTGCAAAGAATTCTAAAGGTTTTGTGATGCAAGACTTACCCTTACAGAAGCCATGCTGATTCTCCCTCAGCAAGGTGTGGATAATCCTACTCCTGTGAGTAGGATAATCAAATTTCACTCCAACTGTAACCTTTACTGTTTCTGTTTTCTATTCTGATACACTGTGGCTTCTTTTCCATCACTAGGCTTTAAAAAAAAAAAAAAAAAAAAGCAAACTCCACCTTCAACATGTTCCTTATCATTCATCTCTGCAGTTTGCTTCTTGACCTTTTTTCTTCTATTAATAATGATCATCATGTCTAATATTGATACATGATATAACTTTGCATAGATTAGTTTAGTGTCTTTTAACCTTCACGTATCCTTTCCTTTCTGGTGCTTTTAAGTCTACTGTCTTTAAAAAGGCAGAAAAAGATCTCATCTTCAATCATAATATATCACATATGTATCCATTTATGTTTTATATATTTATATGTTATATGTATCCATTTCTGTTTTATATGTTTATATGTTTTACAGATATATAAAATTACTAAGCATTCAAGGTATGGTAATTGACACCTTTGGACCACACTATACAAATAAACCTAGGTCCTAATTTAGTCAATTTGCTTCTCCTGCTTCATTGAAATGTGTAAGGCCTTCCTCAGTGTTTACTTAAACAGAATATTTTCAATTACGAATTCTCAGAGCTGACCATTATTAGCATTAGATATGTATCATGGATTCAGAATCTAACCGGGCCCTGAGTATACTATTGTAGTATGGCAAAAATCTATAAAAATCTAGAAGACTGCTGGCTGATCCACCTACAAATGGGCAGATGAAAAAATGAGACATTACATAACTCAAATGAGAACAAATCATTCTATCACTGGCTCTAGCCTAGATTATACAACAATTATTCAAACCTGTTTTGAGTATTTCTAGAATATTCCTACCACTCTGTTTGCATGATGTAAATGTGATGGAGATAAAGTAGCAACAGTAATAATGTACACACCTGCTGACATCCACTTAAAGGATTTTGGGGAAAAAAGGCTAAATCTCAATGAATCTATTCCTGTTCATCTAACTACCAACCACTGAGCATGCAGGCCATTGATTTCTTGCCATTGTTCATCAACCAAAGGCTCCTTCATCATATCAAACTTATTTGTAACCAACTTGCATTCTTTATTAAATTCCTTAATCATCCTGAACATCTGAAGTTTTTTCCTAGCATTTAATTTGACCTCATTTAGTAAATGCTACAGGTATGAATGAGTTGATCTACAAGATAAACAATCCACAGACAACCCAACTTTTTAAAAGATCGGTTTCCAGATAAACAACAGTGAATTAATATTATTTGAAAGCTCTATGGAAAATGCTTGTGTTGTTTCATGCATGGGTTCATTATTAGGACTGAGGCTTCATCATGTAGAGATTTTTCTATGATTAAGAACAGTGTGAAGAAGTATTCCACTTGCCTATTTTGGGGGGAGGTATATTTACAAGAGATACTGAAGGAACCATAAACTTCTAAACCAGGGGTGTCAAACATAAAATCCATGGGATGGCTGCAGCTCCCTGAAGCTCTTTATGGTGGTGGGAGGGTCTCAGGGTCTCCCAGCACCACCATCAGCTGCTCACAGGTGAGCTGAGGTGTCGCAACTGAAAGGGTGTGTAATAATTGAGTTATAATTGGGCTGTTGCATATCTTGAAAATATGATCAAGATTTGTGTATTTTCTCTTCTGCAATTTGCAACTAATGAGTTCCTAAGTGAGGAAAAAATGCTTCTTTCTGATCATCACATGCTTAATGTCATCTCTTCCTGCTTTATGGCATCACTTCCGGCCCTCAGTAGGCATCATGAATGCTATTCAGCCTGCTGTATGAAACAAGTTTGACACTCCTGTTTTAAACATTGCTGATTCCATGCAAAATAACCAACTGCACACAATATGTCTGTTAGCAAGATGGCTCTAAATTTGTAATATGTATCATTCATGATCTCTCTCAATGACATGTAATACATATTCTTCAGGAATTTAATTCACTCTTCCAACTAGCTCTGAAGCCTTCAATATCCTGTGCAGGTACTACATCTTCATTAGGAGTGGAATTGAAATTCATACCGTTCCCTAGATTCCAACTTCACTATCATATGACCATTGACTTGGAATTCATTAACAGGTCGGAATCTTAATTCCCTTTAAGTTAAAGTTTCTAATTAATATTAAAATGGAACCATATGCCCACCTTTAGAAATCCAGGCATGACTGACTAGCAGAGTGTAACAGATAGTTCACAATCAAGACCACAGACTGAGCTGTGGATTTCATTCAACAATAAGGAATGTGCAAGAAAGTGAAATTTTACACTGCAAAAAGGAAAGAAAAAACCCATACCCACCCCTCCTGGAGATACAGAACATTGCTGTAAATATATTTTATAGGAATATCAACGTAAGCTTGGGTTAACATTATTATTTATTTCTTTGTATGGTACCATCAGTGCACGCAGAATGAAAAGGCTCCTGCCCCAAGGGGCTTGCATTATACAAAGTGACACGAGGAGACCACAGAGGGAGGGAAGTGGATTGAGTAAGCAAGAGAGGCTATATGATTGTTTCAATTACACATACAAGTTTTGTTATCACATGGAATGGAAACTGAGACATGGTGCCAAAGGCTTCCAGGAAAAGGTGAATTTTCAGATTGGATTTGAAGGTGTTTAGAGAATCAGTTCTGGCGAAGTAGGGAAGCAGGGGCAGGGACAAGGACCCAAAGGAATGGGGAAGAGGGGAGGAGCTGGGACTGAAGAAAATATCAGTTTGCAGGGGCAAACTGACCATTCGGGGTATTTAAATATAATTTATTTGAGCAGCACCCTGTTAAAGTTCTTTCTCTGCTGCTGGCGCTGTTGACCGTTTTCTGAGCACATACCCTGATTCAAACAATACATTTAAAATGATTTCCAAAACAAGCAATTATGGGTCTGAAGTCATGAGTCAAGGGGAAAAAAATGTTTTACAACTTCATAATCTTCAAATTGTTGTCCTTTTATCAAATTAACAGCACTATCCTAACTGCCTGCACAGTGCCACAGGATGCCTCCAGTGCATCCTGGGGCGGGTTTTGGCCTCCAGAGGCTCACTCAGGGTAAAAGAGCATTTGTTCCCTTGCCGCTGTAGTCCCAGTGGATCAACCTGGGCCTGTGCCAACTCAATAGCTGTCGCAAGACCGAGTTGATCCATGAATGTGCATCAGGCCTAGGAAGGGGGTTAGAATTCAGTGTGTGCCATTGTTACAGATCCTACCCCTTCCCAGGCCTGATCTGCCCTTCTCCTCACCTTTGTCAACACCCCATTCCACCTACACTATTCTGCCCTGCCCACAGTGGTGGACCTCCCCTTGAGGTGCCCTGGGGCAAAGCTCCATGAAGCCCTCCCCCACTCACCTAGACTGACATGGAACCTTGCGTGATTCCGGGACCAATGGGAGAAGCCATCTGAGGCTTCCTTGTGGTCTTAAATTGTACTTCAAAAAAATGGAAGCATAGTTTTCATTAAGGCTTCCAGTACAATCTTGGAGTTGCATGAGTTCCACACCCGGAGTATTTGCCCCAATCAGCTAATGGGAGGTCTGCTGCTGCCTGCCCTGTTCCATCACTGTGTGGCCTTACCTCCTCCACTGGTAGTGCCTGGTCCATTTGAGCACAGACCCAGCCACTCACTGCTTGCAGTAGCAGTCAAGTCCTGTTCACTTGCCTAGTTATGTTGCAACGGCTGTAAAGGAGTTTTCACTGGCAGTTTCTGCCAGCGTAACCTTTGTTAGGATAGGGCCCTAATATTCTGGTTGATGTATTAATTGGTTAAAAGGCAGTTAATGGATTAACAGTTCTATTCTCTTTACAGGTGGACCCTCACTATTCGCAAGGGTTCCATTCCTGGAACCCATGCGAATACCGAATTTCATGTGAAACAAAATCACGCAAAGTTCGGGGTCCAGCCAGCTCCAAGCACGACTGGAATCTTCCTCCAGTCATGGCCGGAGCTGTTGTGAGGCCTGTGGAAGTCCTGCACAGCCTCCACAGGCCTTAAAATGGCCTCCAGAGGTCCTAGAAGGGCACTTGCAGTTTTTGGGCAGAAAACCAAAAACTCCATGAGGCTCATGGAGGCTGTGTGTGGCTTCCACAGGCCTCTGGAGGGCTCAGGTGCTGCCAAGTCTGGCTCCACGCAGTTCCTGGGGACCTGCGTTGAGCCAGATTTGTGGGTAGAAATTCCGCTAATAAATAGGCTCCACCTGTACTTGGAAATGAGTCTCATTGAATTCAACAGTACCTACTCTGTGTGTATAGTACTGCAAACATGAGCTGAGCATGTGCCACTGAAATCAATGAGATTTACTTCCAAGTAAATGTGGGGTTCTCAGACCATGAATCTTCAGCACATTTAAATGGAAGAAGATTCTATGAATAAGTACACTTATAAGACTGGGGTGTTCACAGTCCTTTAACCAAGAGTCCTAAAATAATTGAAACTGATACAAACATCTTCCATGAGCAAAGAACTTGTACTTCAAATACAAAGCGCCATCAGATGTCCTCAGATCAAAAGACTGCAGTGCTCTTGCTCGCCTTCAGCTCATGTAGCGAGAGGGCATTAAACATTCTAATTGCTTTGGAAAGTGGAAGTTGTCAATCTATAGCACTCAGTACCACATAGTCAGCCGTGGGCACATCAGTACCCTAATTACAGAAAGTCTGGCTCTTCACCAATGTTTTAACACTTGATTTATTTCCTGTTCGAGTTGTTCAATAGAGCCAGAGTTAATTGGTTTTCCAAATGAGTGTTAAAATATAAAGATCCGGCTTCATTAAGTGGAGGCTGTACTTAATATGCACCACTGAGTTGTAAGTCCATGTAAAGGTTAGTAGGGTGAGATTTCAGGGCTTTCTGTAACAAACCGCAGCTTTGCACTAACTAGCCTGTTTTGCTTACAAATAATAGATAAAAAGATGATTTCCTGTTGCTGGTGGGTTTCATTTTCACCTCTTTTAGAGATATAAAGGTTTGTTGGTTTGTTTCCCACAAGGGGTGTGTGTGTGTGTCAGTGCAATTCATTTCAAGGCATTTGTGCCGCTTCTCCTCCATCCTTGTAGATGGTACAAGCCAACATGTTCCCAACTGGTGACCTGCTGGGAGTTTAGCAACTTCATTGCATGCCCACAGTTGCCCCACTCACAAAAGTATTCCTATATGCATAGAAGCAGGGCCTCTGAGAGGAATTTTATCAGGGGGTACAAAGTTTCTTTTGGGCCCCTTTGCAAAGGGAGAGGGGTGAAACAGAGTGGGCAGGGTGGTGACGGATGAGCAGAAATAGGGGCACGGAGGGACAAATAAGTGGGAGGTTGTTAGAGACAGCTGGAAAAGTCTTTGGAGCCCAAATCTACCAACCCATGTGGCATCAGTAGTGTCCCCAGCATCTTCAGTCATGGTAGTGTCCCCAGCATCCCATGCAGGCCACAAGTCTGAGTAGACAGGGAAACGTAAGATCCCAGGAAATTTCTGGGCCCCCTCCTTTGGCTCCTGGGCCCCCCTTTTGACCCTGGGCCCAGGTACAAATTACCCCCTACTAAATTTACTTTGCAATCAATGAGAGCTGAGCTGTTGTTGAGTAGTGACTGAGAAACGGATAGCACAATAATAATAATACAGGTATTTCTATACCGCCTTTCTTGGTCCTCAGATTTCTCCTCAGACTTTATTCAAGGTGGTTTACATAGGCAGGCAATTTAAATCCCCGTAGGGATTTTTACAATTTTGAAATAAGGTTCTATCTTTCAAGAAACCACAACATTCAGATGTTTCTTTCTGATCTGGTTTCATATTCTGGCCTCCATCCTCCCACGCTCAGAGCAGATGGAATAACTCGGCTCAGCTTGTCAGCTGCTTCAAGGTTGCACGGTGCCGGTGGCCTCAAACTGGCAACCTGCAGATGTTATCTTTAGGCAAACAGAGGCTCTACCCTCTAGACCATACCTCCTGCCCTATGCATCCTATGCATCCTGCAATCCTATGCATATCTGCCCAGAAGTATGTCTGACATAGTTCAATGGGCTTAGGCCCAGGTAAGTGTGTATAGGATTGCAGCTTGGGCTGTGAATCAGGACTTCCCAGCTTTGAAACTTGAAACCAGTAGGTAGCCATAGGCCAGTCACTTCATCCATCCCACTTCCAATATGGGAATAATAATACTTTGTAGGTTGATTGTTGTAAGAATTAAACATCAAGCTAATACATGTAAGGGGCTAATAATTCTGTGAGCAAGCTCTATACAAATGCAAAGTATTAGCATTCATGCATAGTCATTCTAGCCTTTAATTCTAACCTGCTATTCCAACCTGTGGCCTGGAGGCATCATAGGCTAACGTGAGCTACAGAAAACCAGCACACAGGATGAGAGTAATTGCTAGGAATCTCAGGGGAGAGTCTCCCAGTCACAGAGACAGGTGATTCATTGTGGGGTGACCTAAAGCTCAAGTTGGGGTGCACCAGGTATATAAACCAATTCCTTACTTGGGCTGCCTGTACAGCTCTGTGATGAATGGTGAACTGGGAACTTCAGCCATACTTTGAACGGCCAAATAAGGAACCGCCACCCTGCTCTCAAGGGGGGAGATTTAAAGTTCAACAGAGGCAGCAGATCAAGGCTCCTCTCTGTAAAGAGGCACTCTCCAATAATTGCAGCACAGGGAGGGCATACCCACAGTGAACCATGTTTAGTTCAATAGTTAATCAGCACTGTGCACTTTCCTAATGAAGGAAGGCAAACCCTTAATCCATGACCTTGCCATCTTCAGTGCTGGTGTAATTCTAAATCCTATTATGGGATAATGATAACCCTGTATACTTACTTCCATCCTTGAAATGATTGAGGAATCTCACATATCATGAAAGACACTTGGCTCTAGAGTGTCCAATAAGCATCATCAAGTTTTTGTCACACACACTTATATTAGACTGACATTCCTGAAGCCTGCCTCTTGGTCATCTCCCCGTTTGTGCGGCATAATGGAAAGATTTATCAATGGCATTAGTTTAAGTATCAACAAAACGCTCACTCTGGGCTTTGTTATTGATTAACATTAGACTTGTCCAAATTCCGAAGGTCACCTGGAATTACATTGGAAAGACATCCATTAGAAAAGTGTCAAGTTTTAGTAGCAGCCTCACCTTGCCAGAGCCTTGTTAACATGCTCTTGCATCCACACTCCCGCTACGTTTTGGTCAACCAAATGAAAGAGTGTATTCAGGCAGGCAGAGAGTATTCAGGCAGGCAACTAATTGTGGTGGATGCTGGATTCAGCAGTAGCTTTTCTTCCATGGCTCCTTCCGTTAACGAGAAGCAGCGCAGCGCAGGCCACATTACTCACCTGACAATTTGTTCTAGTGATTTATGGTGCCTGTGCGACTGTTGCCGACATGGAAAGACTGCAGCGCATTTGTCTGATATTAGTGTACGTTGACTTCCCAAGTCCATCAAAGTAGTAATAAGAATAAACCACACATCACGCCTGGTATTTACTCAGCAGGTTTCCTTTGAAAACAAACAGCAGCATCAGGTGAGCTGCTTCACTTTCGGTGAGCTGTACTAAAGAATGTATCATGGGGCATAGGGTGGCACCAGCACTGAGACTTGTAGCGAGGAAGACACAGAATAGGCATAGTCTTTCTTTCTTTCTTTCTTTCTTTCTTTCTTTCTTTCTTTCTTTCTTTCTTTCTTTCTTTCTTTCTTTCTTTCTTTCTTTCTGTGGATAACAACCCTTAAATAAACATGAAGTAACAGAGACTGCTCTGGGTCAGATGTGCACTGGGCCCAACTCTATCCAACTTTCCAGCACTGATGCAGCCGCAGCAGTGGGGCATGTGCTGCGGGCTGCAGTGATGGGGCAGTCATAGAGGCCTCCTCAAGGTCAGGCAATGTTTGTTCCCTGCCCTCGGAGCTGCACTGCTGCTGCGTTGGCACTGGAAAGTTGGATAGGATTGGGTCCTTAATAACTTTTCAGGGTAATGATTATGAATTATAACCTCCTGTTTGGCAACTGGCACGCTGTCCCACTATATGGGCATTTCCGATTTCTTAAATGACTGATTGGCATTAGCAAGAGCTTCCAAAGAAAAGCTAAACTATATTCTGCAATATTTATATACCAAGATACAAAGCAAGAGTTCACCAAATTGAAAATTCAATCAAATTAGGATAAGGACTAAAATGTTTTGCCTTTTTTGGAGATTTGAATGATTTTCTGAAAGGAAAGTTTAACATTCCCATTTATATGGTATGTGTCCACTCTGAGAAGCTTCTAGAAACTACCACCCAATAGATAATGTGCCTCCTGTGACTCAGCATCCAGGCATACCCCTTGCTCAATTTCTAGCTGAGAGTAGACTGCTGCTGGTGCCTGGGTGGAAAGAGATCCTCAAATTAGGTCATAATGAATTTCATCTCTGATATTCTCTCTGCCTCTTTGTATAAAGCTCCCATTGATATCAGTGGGTGTTCTGCATATTGAAGGAGAGCGGGCTATCAGAACTGAGATCAATCATGCAGATCTGAAAGAAAAAGATTCCCTTCAGTGTGGAATAGAATATAAAATGATGCCAGTTTCGGGAGGGGGGCTTCCTTATACATTATAGATGACCTCTTTTCTCGTGCTGAAAGCTTTCTTCCTGAAATTCTGCTGCAACACTGTGCGCGCTTGTTATTTTAAGTCTACACATCCACTTTTCCAGTAAAAGTTTCCCAGTGTCTAATGGTATTATTTGTGCGACATCATTTTCTTCCTCCCCTTTCCCCTCAGTTTTGAAGAGGAAAAAGAAAAGTTAGTGGAAAACAACATTAGACAGAATTCTCTTTGAATACGACACCTGCTGTGTTGATGAGGTGCATGTTGTGGAATATTTAGTGCTGATTCACAATGGCCTGACATCCTGGAGCTGTTGTAAAAGGAGGCTTAACTAATTCTGTCAAAGAAAAAAATAGACTGGTGGAAGTTCTGCCAAAACTTTTTTTATTAGCAGAAGGTAACATGTTGGTCCCTGAAACATTTTTTCTCAGGAGGTTTTTCTTGAGGTTTTCTTGAGGTTCTTTCCTCAAGGATCAGTGCAGGCCAATTAGTGGCAGCAAATGAATCCATGGCACACCTCCAGTTACGATTTCAAGGTATGGACATTCCTTTTAATAGAAGTCTGAAACGGGGAACATTTTTATATCTCAGGTCAAATGCAGGACATGGCATTCAACTCATAGTAGAGGGTGGCCTCCAGCCCACAGCATGCAAGCCATATATGGAAGGAAATGTTGGTCTGTGGAAATCCTTTTGCTCCTTCGCACACATAAATCAATCTTGGGAAACATTTCTAGAAGAAGTGACACACATAGATCTATGCTCACAGAACGCAAGCTTACGGCCCAATCCTATCAGACATTACAGCAGCAGAACTTACATACCACCACTAGCATAAGTAGGGGAGGTCAAGGGGGCAAATGCGCCCTGGGTGCCACACCTGCAGGGGTGCTGCCGCCTTCCTCACCCACCCAACACCTTCCTTACTCACCCTGCTGCCTTCCTCGTGCCCCCCCACCTGCAGCCTTTGGAGGGCCTTTGAAGCACACTTCCAGTTTTGGGGTGAAAACTGGAAGTGGTATTTAAGACCTTCTGGAGGCCTCAGAAGGCCTCTGGTAGGGGGCAGCATTCTGCGGTCCTGGCCCTAGGCTGCAAAGGGGCCAGGATCACCAGTGTGTACTGCTGTCAGAAACAGTGTAGTGCTGCCATAAATGGCACACTGCTGCCAAGCATGAGGAGTTGCCAGTGGAAACAACAGGCAGCTCCCTGCACATGCCAGTGGCCCACCCAGGCCACCCCACAGCCAGTAAGGCAGTGAAGGGGGTGGGTTATGGGTGAGGAAGGAGGGTTTAGGGAGGGTAAGGGACAGGGAGTGGGTTGGAGGTGGTGGATCTCAGTGGCAACAGTCACATTGGATCCTAGCCCTGATTTTCCAACCCACCCCAATCCCTTCCTCTCTTTGGACTTATGGCAACAAAATTATTATTAAGAGAATTTATGTATTGTTTTTCAACACAAGTAGTTCACAAATTGGTTTACATAGTCAAATGGTTCTCTGTCCCCTATGCAGTCATGTCAAGGGGGTGCTTGCTGCAGCCTGTGGTGGGGAAACCATCACAAAGCCCTCCTCAAAGTAAGGTTAATTTGTCATCTTACCTCTGGGCTGCATTGCAACTGTATTGGTGCTGCAACATTGAATAGGATTGAGCTGTTAGTCTGGACTCTCCACTAAAATAGATCGGCAAGTTCTTGGCACTTCTTAACCTGGAAGATTGTTCACTGGTCTGAAGATGAGAAGGTGAGGGATTTGATGTGGTATCGCATCAGTGACATAGGAATGTATCACTTCTACAACTCACTGCAGGAAGTTAAATACATTAGCAGCTATATAGAACTGTTTAATGGTGATTGCAATCACCAGGCAACAAGTGAATTCTGAATTTCCAGCAGCCTCTCTTACCACCAGAACCAAATTTTTAAAAGCTGTTCTCAATAGGTTTAATGGCACCATATCATCTTGCAAATCTTAAAAGCTTCACTTGTACACTTTTTAAATATATAATGAATTTCCCTCCCACCCATTACATGCACACCTTTTTGAGCAAAACAGAAAATGTATATAATGCTATCAAACTATTTTTGCGGTTTTGGCACCCCCTAAGAATAATAGTAGAACTCAGCCTGGCTCCTCATAATTTTCTGTAGTGCATTATTCCTGATAAATCATGGGAGATACAATAGGACTCTTATTAAATTTGAAATTGCCCTGCTCAAGACACCTGTTATCATTGAACAATAATGCTACATTTTGCAAGGATATGAAAGTGAATCGAATGTTATTTACCTTCCAAATCAGATCAGCATTTACAAGCTTGGGTTAGTAAGGACATGATGGAAAGCACTTAAAGAAAATACCCACAAATAGAAGAATGCTACATTTTTACCTGCTACAGGGTTGCCACCAACAGCATCATGCCGTGATACAGGGCATCATATTGTGAACTTCCCTGCCCCAATGAACCAACAATTAATGGCATGGTGATACTGCATATAATATGGTAATAGTCATAAGTGATACTGCAGGAAGGAGACGAACTGGACACAGAGATGCTCTTCTTCTTCTTCTTCTTCTTCTTCTCCTCCTCCTCCTCCTACTCCTCCTCCTCCTTCTTCTTCTTCATGTACCACTTTTCAAAAAAATAGTTTACTGAGAAAATCAAATAATTAAATGACTCTGTATGCCAAAAAGGCTCAAAATCTAAAAAGATGCAAATATCAACAAATAGCCACTGGAACAGCCACAGTGCTGGGGTGAATTTGGACAATTACAATGCCTTTTTGAAGAGTTAGCAAGTTTATGGTGGTATTCTGTGAGCCAAGCATAATGTGTATGGACTTGCAGAGAGAGGAGTGCCTAGTCTAAAGGCCTCCAACCAAATGGAGACTGGTTACCTTTGGTGCCATTGTTCTTCAGCAAGCAATATAAAAGCTGTGTTTTATGTTTGATTATATAGTTCTAACCATATACAGGGCCTGCTGAGGTAGGAAGAACTATAGGAAGAGCCTGCTTTTTCTCCACATAGGAGTGCGCAGGTACAAAGATATCTGTGTAGCTTGCACAGACTTCAGATGGGTGTTATCAACTCTATAGTGTTGGATACTGTGGTCCTGAATGGTGTGGCTCATTGGTGTAGCCCCTAGTGACTAGGGGTCCAATCCTGCTCAGTGTATGCCAGCTTGCTGCTGGCGTACACTGTAACAAACGTACCATAAGGCACATTTGCAGGCCCTAGTGCCGATGCTCCACCAGTGCTGGGCTAGTACCAGTGGAGCAGCAGAAAGGTAGATGGGGGCATGGGGGGAAGCGGGGAGGGGGGAACCTGGGGCAGGGGGAGGTAGAGGGAGGGCGGGGAGAAGGCAGGGAGGAGGTATGCTGGGGGAGGGAATGGGGCAAACCCATGGAGCTCTGCTGGCCACCCAACACAATGTCTCTTCATTCTACAACAAACTTCGGGTTGTCACAGAATTGAATAACCCCACTGCTGAAGGGGTCCCCTTCTCCCAAGGAGGAGGTGGCAGCTGCCTAGAGCATGCTGGACACAGTGGCAGCCATTTCTGGCATTGCTGCAGCCCCACATACCAGGCAGTTCAGGATTGGGCTGTAAGACAGCCTGTCCTTGCAGTAAGGGTGGAACTGATAAGCTTTTGGTTCTTATGCTGTGGTACTGTCCTGTGAATGACTAGAAGTTGAGCCTCATTATTCGTGTGGTTTCTGTTCCAAGCACTCACATGGATGGCAGAAAACAAAGTATAGCAAATCAATTTTAAAAATAAAGTTATTTTGCTCCAGTGATTTAAAAACAGCCTTGCTGACCTTTTGACTCTAAGATGAGAGTCATTAAGAAGACAATCCATCAATCAGTGCTTCATTCAGCTCCTCCCTTCACCAATGCACAGTGATCACCTTTCTTTCACTGCTCAGGGGGAAGGGAGGGGTCCACTGGAGAGAGAAGGACTGATGGATTGTCAGCCAGCTGCCCCCCCCTCTCATCAAGGAGGCTGTTGTTAAAGGACTGTTCAGCTTTTTAAACTGATTTTAAAGGGGTGCATTTTTCCCCTTCTCCAGGGATCAGCACATTCCTTCTCATTTGTAGTGGCCATTCGTGTTGAGTCAAATTTGTGTATAAAAAATCTGTGTATAAAAAGGCTGGACCTGTATATTTCTTCAATATTTTATACAAAAATACCAAATACCAATACTTTACAATTTTAGTAAAGAAGAAAATTGTTAGGTAAAAAATAAGTCACAATAGTTGCAAAAGTGCTGTGAAGCAAATGTTTTCTGCTCTTCAGGAATCCCTCAGGATTAGCATTTAATAATTGTACTAAAGGGTACTTGGTTGATTTTCCTCTATCTGTGTGAACGCGCGTGCGCGCGCGTGTGTCTATGTGTGTGCATGTGTGTGTGTACGTAAGCCATAGTTTTACCGCAGTTTAGGAGGCTAATTGAAAGAAGTGTAAGTGTATTTGATTTAAATTAACCTTTAAACATGGAAAATAAGTTACATTTTTAATGACTGGAAATAGCTACAGATTTTTGAAAGACAATTTCCCATCCTCTCAAAGGCATGATTAACACTCTGTTTTTGAAAAGAAAAGTGCAATGTTAGGGAAATATTTAGTTAGGGATTGCAAACCACCAAGCTCTCTCGCTGTTTAACATCCATTAGTTTTATTGGGGGTTAAATAGTTTCCAGTGCAAAACCTATTGAAATTAATGCAACCATTCTCTTATCCTCATCTCTGTAATGTCTAGTGTTTTACAGTGTGCAGAGAAGAGTTTTGCTCTAGAGAGAAAAAATAATTTCCTTAACTTCTTCTTGTAAGTTGATTAATGTTTTTGATTCAGAAAACTTAATGTTGTGCCCCCCTTTTTTGCACCTTTCAATGAGAATAGGTATTGAACCTTGTATGCTGTAACTGTGTCCTTTACACAAGAGACTGCATTTTCTTTCAAATACCCAATACAAGCAGTTTAACATTTGGAAGGCAAGGAGTTTAGTCACTTGTTTTTAAAAGGAATTAAAGTATTCCCTGTTTTTCCAAGGTTATCCAATGAAACCAAATAGTAAAGATAAAGGTGATCTAAACTTGAAGTCTTTTTGCAAAGAAATGACTCCTGCACTGTTCATTTGAGGTACTGGCTATTCCCTCTGGAACTGACCATAAAGACAATTTATCAAATGAAGGGCATTATATTTTTATTATTATGACCCAAATTTTATGAAACGCACAGCCCAATCATATGCATGTCTACTCAGAAGTTAGTCCCATTACAGTCAATGGGGCTTACTCCCAGGAAAGTGTGGATAAGATTGGGCTGGCATTTGTAAACTGTTGTTAAGCAATTTATACTAGTCTCAGCCTAGACCTAAGTATCAACTAGGTATCTGCACAATATGTATGATGTTCCTAAAAGTGCTGGTTTTTTTGCAAAGCTGATGGTGTTATTTCAGGCATCTGCAGTTGTTTAAAGTAGTTTGCAAAACTTTCTGAGATGCTTCTGAGTGCCCCGATGACAATGGGGACAACTGGTATTTTTTGTCCACAGTCACGTATTTTCAATGGCCAGATCTCGGTATTTTGTCATTTTTTCTAGCTCTTTTTCATCAACTCTGGCATCTCCAGGAATTGCAATATTAATTAGCCAGACATTCTGATTGTCTGTTATTGTTATATCTGGTGTATTATGTTTGAGGTGTCAGTCCATTTGAATTTAAAAATCCCACAGGACCTTGACTTGTTCATTCTCCAACACTTTCTCAACCCGTGATATTCCCAAACATTTTTCAATGCTGACAGATTTTTACATAATTACCAACGGATTACTTTTGAAACTCTTATGTCATGTCTGACTTTGTAATCCGTCTGCATGATCTTACTGCACTCACATATCAGATGAGACACAGTCTCATCTTTTTCCTGGTGAAGTCTGCACTTAGGGGTTTCACTTATTTTCAGGATGTTAACCTTCATAGCATTTGTTTGCAGTGCTAATATTATGATTATGATTATTCCCTTCATTTGACAAACTGTCCTTATGGTTAGTTCCGCCAAAATAGAAGGGATATTGAATATATACCTGAGGGACTAAACTCTTCCTATATATACAAGACCTCTCAATTCTCAGTTTGCGCAGGATGTAAGTCTGTTTTTCGCTTGCAACAACTCACAAATTACTGATATTAAGTTCTTTATTATTTATCTAATTATTATTATTATTATTTCTACCACAACTTTCTTCCTTTGGGGGCTCAAGAAAGTTTACAATATGCACTAAAAATGCAATATATTAATATTGAATACATTAAAAACTTAATACAAAAATATAATTACAACAATGAATACAAAATCATAAGGTGGAGGAACAAATTAACAACCCAATTCTAACTGGGCTGCCCACCCACTTTATTCCACGGAACCAGGGACATAGCCAGAGGACTCCTCAGGGTAGGTAAGGACGCATCAGTTCCCTTACCCTATGTCAGTCTTCAGCAGCCCTTATGGGTCTACTCTGATCTGTGCCAGCTCAACCTCTGGGGCAAAACTGAGGAGACCTGTGTAGGGCTTTGAGGCACAGGAGGGCGAAACGATCTGGCGATAGCTTCTACTGCCACCCTCCTGTTGGGCTTGAACTGCCCCCTAGGCCACCCTCCCTCTGCCTGGTTGCACCCCCTCCCTGCCCCACTTCTGCCCTCCCCCCATCCCCTGGCCACCTGATGGTTCACTTACCCTGCAGGTACATAAGTCAGCGGGTGCAGCTCCAGCAGTTTGCTTTATGGCATGTTTGCAACAGCACATATGTCCATCCCACTGGCAGAAGCCTGTGTAGGCTTGGGCTGCCCATGAACTATTATAGATTTGCACCTATAAGGCGAGAAATTTCTGCCAATAAATCAAGTTTAGTTCATCTCCTCGCCTTATCTGCGAGGTCACTCGGGGTCAAATCAAGGGAGTCCTGCAAAGAAGAAGCAAGAGGACAATACAGAGATAATTAGAGGGCTATTAGTCTCCAGGGCAACCCCTCCAGGGCAAAGCTGCAGCCAAAGTTAATCTTTTATTCTCCTCCTGAGAAAAAAAGCAAGCCAGGGCTCAAGGCTTCCATTTAAATCAAGCAAGCCTCTTGATTTAAGTTCTCTTTAGCAGATGCTTCTGCACCCTTGTTCCGTTTTGCAAATGTTTGGAAGAGGTCTGATTTTTTAAACACTAGGATGTAATCCTCATTTCCATTTGAAATAAAGTCCAAGGCTACAATTCAGAGCACTGCAGCTTAAGAATAACACCCATGGAAAGCAATGGGGTCTACTTCTGATTATATAGAATTGCAACTATGTGTAGCTGGACTTGCTCATGCTCATTCCTTGTTGTTGTCTCTCTGCTGTGAATTGAATTGCACCCTCCCAGTTATATGTTATATTTTGTATGTAAAATGTAAAGCCTCTGGCTTAACACACCAGGCACCTTAAATAAGGATTTGATTAATGGTTCTGCTGGTATGTTGTTTACTGTGCATGTACTCTGATAGTGTTTACAAAAAGGTTGCGCAGACCAGAATTTAAAAAGTTAATGAATAAAAATGTAACTTATGATCTTTTACTATATTTTTTAATATTAGAGATTGTACAGTTCTTAGGTAACAATTATTGGTAGGTTATTTTTCCAGATCTGACCTCGGGTAAAATCAGGCAAAACTATAGTCAAACCCCCCTTTAAACCACCCCACCCAACTTATATGGGTCATAGAAAATTTCATGATTTTTGCTCAAAACCTGCCCTTGACTTATCTGTGAGAACGCCTTGTGTTCGAGTGCCTATGGTGTTTGATTTTCAAACAGTGAAAGGCAAATATTTTCAAAAAGTAAGCAATTTTCATTTTACATCTCTGCTAGTTGCCAATTTGCTGATAGCAACACCCTTTCTGATTAAAGTGCTATGTATATTTTTACTTTTAATACTTATGATAAAACACATGAATGCAGACAAATAGAAAGAGATCCTATCCTAGATCTTCCAGTGGCATGTCTGGTCATGCCCATGGTGCTTTCCAGTTGGTTGTGATGTCACTGTTGAAGTTAGAGCAGAAAACTCTCTTTGACATGACGGTGATGGTTTCCCTCCTTCCAGCTCTGGTGATAATTGCACATGGCAGTTTAATATGGAGTTTTAGCCTAATTGTAAACATTCCTAGTCTTTGAGACGCATGCTCTAAGGGGGAGAGGTTTCTCTCAGGTTTCTTACAAAGACCCTGAAGTTGTGTATAACTAGACAGGAAATCTTCTTCAAATCCTGTTACCAATTAAGTCATAGGATACAGTCTGTTCCATTTATAGTATGGCTGTTGAAGCTCTGTGCTCAGAACAGTGATCAATCTGGAGAGGAACAAAAGAAATGCAAGCAATTTTGTCTGAAAAAAAAGTACACAGTTGAGAAATTCCATCTTCCCTGCCCCGTCTCCCCTCCCCAATGGCAGCCTCATTTTACAGTAAGAAGGCAACTTACATAGGCTAATGGAAAATTGTCTCATTTAGTTAGATGAGAGTATCTAGCTTAATCAGATCTTTGGCAGTCTGTCTTTGAAAACAAGAGAGCATTCGATTTGCATAAAATATGCAAGCTGCATTTTGCAGAAACAAAACAGAGAAAATTTTTGACACACTACATAAATATCATGCAATTAGATGTCAGGTGCATGCAAACAAAAAAAAGATCATGCATGATCTGTAAATATTTTGCTCAGGCTGATTTGAAGTACTAGAAGACCCTGCCAGCAGAGAATAAAACCATCTGAAATGTAGTGTTGATAATTCTTTTAAATGAGAGTCTATTGAGAGATTCAGAGTTGGAACCCGAAGTTGAAGTCAGTGGCAGCTTCAGTGTCCAGGAGCAAAAGCCTTCCACGACATGCACTTTACATGCCAACTGCTGTCCTTTTACCCTACACTGCCCTGGGAACTTTTTCAGTTGGGCACCATCCATGCCAGGCAGTGAACGGTTTCACCACCACTGCTGTCATTACAGGCAGCAGCAGAGGTGTCCCTGGGGTGGATGCTACCCAGTACAGCGCTTACCTGGAGGGGTTCTCAGTTCTGGAAGTTCAAAGGTGATATATTATGGTTGGCAACCTTCAGTCTCGAAAGACTATGGTATAAGCCTACAGCACCCGGCATTCCCAGGCGGTCTCCCATCCAAATACTAACCAGGCCTGACCCTGTTTAGCTTCCAAGATCAGACGAGATCGGGCATGTGCAGGGTAACAATAACATTATCGTATCGCATTGACTTAAATGCAAAAAGCTCCAGACAGCTTCTGTTCAGCAATCTTCAGCCTGCTCTAGGTCCAGTTGCTTCATGTTCTTGCTGGTGAGTGGCAAAAACATGATCATCGATGAAAGGGCAAGGAGGCTGGACTCGGAGCCAACCAAAGATCACTGAACAGAAGTTGGGGTGGTGTGGTGTCACCCCCCCAAGGGTGGCATCCGATGTGGTCTGCAACCACCACACCCCCTAGTGACGCTACTGGGCAGCAGTACAAAGAAGAACTTGTGTCTGCACCTACCACTTACTCCTCAATACATCCTGGCAATCTTGGGCCCTGGGTTCAGACTGCCTGACTGGGCAATAGTATGACAAAGCCTCTTCTTTTCTTCCCCAGCTCCAAGTAAGGAGAAGTCAAATTAGGTCCTATGCATACTTTCCTTCAAGAAGACCACCCATGGTGAAGACGCTGGAGACTAAAACAGGGAGCAGGCCAAGGAAATATATAAGGTCCAAGTTGTTACTCTTAGGGCACAGTCCTAACCCCTTATGTCAGTGCTTTCCAGCACTGACATAAGGGCAACACAGCTCTGAGGTAAGGGAACAAACATTCCCTTACTTTGAGGAGGGCTCCGTGAGTGACACCCAACTGCAGGATGCAGCACATGTCCCATTGACACCGCTATGCCAATTACTCAGAAAGCAGCAGGCCCATTACCCTACAGTCTCCTGAAAACTCCAGATCCTGCCCCATCTGCCTGACTGCCCTAATGCTGCTGTGAATATTCCTTGTGTAGGAGCAAAGTTGTGCAGCTGCAGCAATATATTAGCCACTGTAAATTGGACTTTAATTGTCTCCTTCAGCACAAAATATATTTTGCAGTAGAGGGACAGTAGACCTCTTAAAGATGTCACTATTATTCAGAGGCACCTAGACTCATAACTCATCAGCAATGCTGCAAAGCTACTGCTGGGAATTTGCAGGGTATCAGAGGTTAAACCGATAGCAATACGCAAGACTATGTATAGGAGGACAGTGCTGTAAGAAGGGTTACTTTTTCTATTTGTTAGCTATATATTTTTTCTGCCACCAAATTATATAATCTGTGACAAATGGGAAGTTGAAGGAAAAAAAAAAAACCATACACACACTTCCACACTCGAGGACAACTGTTTTGACCTCTTCTATTTTTCTTTTATGGTCTGTTTAATAATCTCAGAGCAAGGGATTGCGTGTAAAAAGATCTCCATGATGTCTTATGCCACTGGGATTCAGCACTGTTAATTCAGTTGTACAGTAATTGAAATGGCTTGGTGTTTTTGCCTAAGGAAACCTGTATAGATGCTTTCTGGTGTCCTTGTAGTGGGGCAACCAAAACATCTGGTTTTGTAAAGCTTGGCACTGGTTTCCACCTGTTTAATTGTGCAGTTCACCCCAGAAAACCCACTTGAGTATCAATGTGCTTTTTCACCAGTGATAACCACTGGAGGCAGTTGGCTGTGGGGCTGATTATGTATTACATGCAAATACAAGTCAGTGAGCCCAGCAGTGTGTTGTTTTTTTTAAACAGACAACAAATTTGGGAGAGATGGGGCAGGCAGTACAGAGGAAGGGGTGTTTAACTCTTCCTGTGTTCATTATTCCTCTGCTGTACTTTGCACCCCAAGAGTGCTACTCCCAGGTTCAAAAACTGTGTTTGTCCTGCCAAATCCTCACTGATCTGTTCTTTTTGGATGGTGGCAAATATATGTATCATTTTGGACTCCACTTTCGGATGGCACAATCCTATTGTGCCTGTGTGCCAGCGGAACACTTCGCTGGCGCAGTTTATCGCAAATGTGCATAAACTCGAGACAGCACTGGAGTTAGTAGCGCTGGCAGAAAGGGCCTGTAGTATCATGCCAGTACCAGTGCAGGCCCCAACGTGCGCTAGACTAGGTAAGCTCTGCACTGCGCAGAAGAGGAGTGGGGAAAGGGGCAGGGAGGGGTGGAGAAATTTAACAAATGTCTCCTTACCTCGAGAAGACCTCCTGACTGCAAAATTCCCCCATGGGATACAGTGCCAGCCGCAGCACAGGGGCTTCAATGGGATGCATGCATTTTGTCAAGAACACAAGCTACATGGGGTTCAATCACTTAGAGCTACTGTGGCCAAGAGACTAACTGGGAAAGCAGAACAGAAAAATAAAGCATTATTATTAGAAGGCTGTTTGTATTCAGTACTCCTTCACTATTTAGGCAGACTGCAACGAATCAACTCCAGTATTGCTCCTCAGTTCAGTAGATTGCTCTGACAGCCCTGAAAAAATCACATGGGACACCTACTCGGTAGTATCCTAAATGTAATATTTTGTAATTGTGAGAGGAAAGCACGTTGTTTCACTTGCTGAATTTCATAGCTGTTATTAATGTTGGTTTAATTCTTGTCAATGAAGTGTCTCATAGTTCCATTCTGTTTATCATGATGATGACCATGACGATTGGAACAATAAATACTACTTCAAGCCGTACCCTAAACTAAATGAACAAAATGAATAGGGATTTGGAAATTGCACAAAGGAAAACATGCAGAAATGTTTGTTCTTTCTTATTTGAATTATAGAGTATGGGTGAGATAGCATGTGTGGGAAATAGGCTATGTAAAGAGCTCATGTCTCTGGACTTTATTAGGCAATCGTATATTCTGGGAGTATAGACAGAAAGAATAATTATAGCCTCCTGTCAGGGTTGTAAACATATTTAGAAATCACTGGAGTGTTTCAGCATGTAGGCTGGGTTCATACATTTTTCTCTCTGCTGAGTCTCTTCCTATAACAGGAAATATGTCTATGCCATAGATTAGGGGTCTCTAAACTTTTTGGCCGAAGGGCCACATCAGATATCTGGCACAATGTCGAGGGCCGGGGAAAAAATTAAATAAATATGTTAGAGATAGAACTTAGATGAATGAATGGGCTCAAATGTCCAGGACTTCTCCAAGCACCAACACAGCCCAAGATATAAAGCACACACTTAAATGGACCCCCATTTAAGTACAAGCATATCCCACAAGCACAACTCTGTTTGTATTTGGTCAACTGGGTCAGAGGCTCAGGGGATCAGAGACTGGCTGCGGGCCATATAAAGGCTTGCCGCGGGCCGCATATGGCCCCCGGGTCGGGGTTTGGAGACCCCTGCCATAGATGCCTAACCCCTTCCTTTGCAAAGTAAGATGAGTGTAGGTCAATAGATGAATATAGGAGAGGCAGCACTTCTGGACTAACAGTTCTTCTTGTGCTTAAAGGAGCAAGAGCCTTTTTCTTCCTCTGGCCTTGGCAACCCTATGCCTATAAAGCAACCCCTCTCCCTTGGCTTTCCCCCTTTTCATGGCCACTTAATTTCAATGCACACACTGTCCATTCTGAGGTCTTCATAGGTGGGTTGCCTCTAGCCACACTCTGCTCTTTTAGTCTTGTGGCTGGTTAGAGAAGGTGAAGCTTTGTTCCATCTTCTTGCCCTTGTTAATCTCCATGGGGTGAGAACTTGAGGAAGATGTTGGTGTGGAGAGAACAACAAGGCCACAGGGCTACTGCAGGAACTCCTCTAAGGTGGTTGAAGGTTCAAGAGCCTAAAATCAGGGTGTGAGTGTTTATGACAGTGGTGTCATTGTGGGGTGCAGTAGGTGAAGACTGCACCGTGTGTCATCCTCAAGGAGGGTGACACCATACCACTTCATTTGGCAAACTTCAGCCTGCTTGTTGGCAAGAACAAAAAAAATTGGGCCCAGAGTGGGCTGAAGATCTCCGAATGGAGGTGGGCTTTTTGCATTTAAAGCAATGCAACAGCACAGAGGAGCAACGTGATTACATCATTACGCCACCCCCAAATTTCTGGAATGCTGAACTTGTCCAGATAAGTGCTGCACTGGGTGACACCCACCCCAGGGATGCCTCTTGGTTGAGGGCAAAGACATGGGCGGGGGAAGTCTGAAAAGAGGGGAAGAGACTGTAGATGTTTGAATAATGACAGAGCAAATGGTATAGAGGAGTGTGTGTGTGTGTGTGTGTGTGTGTGTGTGTGAGAGAGAGAGAGAGAGAGAGAGAGAGAGAGAGAGGAGCAGTGGCCAACCTGGAAGCAGCACAGCACCTCTCTGTTTGTCCAAAAGGAGCAAGAAGTGGTCAGTGGTTGACTGCACTTTGCCTCAAGTTTCTCCTTGTCTGGGTGCCTGCTTTTATCCCATTACACCCCCTTTTTCCTTCCCCATGCTGCTTCATGTTCACTTGGAAACTACAATGTTCACTTGTTCGTTGGTTTTTACTCCCACGTATGTTGCAGAGGATTGCAGCCTTTAATGTTCTGTTTCCCTGCTTCTGTGCTGTTTTTGTAAATCTGTCATCTCCTCATAATGTAATATTTTCCATTACTGTCATGCCCATTCTCTCCTCTTGTGAATATTCTATTTCTCTTCCCCTCTTGATAGCCCTCTTTCCTTACACTGCATAGGATCCAGCTATTAGGGTTTTGATGTATGTGTAACACTAAATATGCACAGGATTTTCCAAGTGAGGTCTGAAGTACAATGTCATACATGGACGTTTTGAGTCTGTTTCACCAAAGTGTGATGCATTCTACACCACTCAAATGCCAGGGTGTATAGACGGGCTGTCTGTCTTCAAGGAACAGTTAAAGGACAGCAGCAGCATGTTCTGAAACCGTTGACACTAACAGCAGATGACAACTGTAGAGGTTTCTGTTTGGTGATTTAAGATGTAAACCAGGATGCTTTGTTGTTGTTTTTTAATGTTGGCATTTGTAGGAATCATTTTGAAATCTTCAGTGGAATAAAAAATTCATATACCCCTTAACACGCTCAGTTTGAAGAGCTGCCAAATTGTCCATTTTTGCTTGAAGATATTCTGTTTTGTCTTGTTGAAAAAAGAGGGCATCTGAGTGGGCATTAAAAATGTAAAATAGTGGAACAAGTCTTAGCCGTTGATCTAAACATGTTTTGTACCATTCATGACAGTACGATATATAGAGATATCTGCAATAAGCTGACTGGAAAAAAAATGATTTACTGTGACTTGAACATAAGGGGAAAAAACATTTCATCAAGTGGCAAATGCACCGATGTGAAATGACCCAGGCAGCCCAATCCTGTCTGTGCTATGATACAGCAGAGCCAAAACAGCTACAGCTGTATCCCACATGGCTTAGGGAGGCAGTTGGAGGTCTTCTCGCAGTAAGGGACAGTTGTTCCCTTACTCAATGTTGAGCACTGGCAGCCTCTATGGATCTATTTGGATCTGGACCAGCTCAATCGCTGGTGCAGTTCAGAGTAGCTCCTTATAGGGCTTTCAGGCCTCTGTTGCTATTCCTACCACCTCCCAGATCTGAACCATCGTCCTCCCCTACCACTGGGCACAGCACATACTCCATCCAGCAGCAAGTCCCTCTCCCACCAGTGCAAGAGATCAGCACCCACCTGTGCAGTCTCTGCGCTGGCAGCAACTACCACAGGGCCATCGTGTTCCTCCTCATTCCTTGCCCCCATTCTACTCTCCCCTGCCCCTCCCACTTTCCCCACCACTTTATCATCACCAGTGGCTGGCCAGGGATCTGCTGGAGTGTGTGGGAAGACTCTGGCCTTCTCAACAGCGCTCTGTAAGCTATGCGGCACGCTGACAGAGTGCACTTTACAGCAGTTTTGCAGCAGTTGCTGCCAGCAGAAGGTGCGTTCCACTGGTGGTGATGCCCAATTGGGCCATAAGCAACCCCATTCCATCTTCAACGTAAGGACCCCTATATGGTGCCAAAAGCTCCCCAGAAAGGACAGGTTTTAGTTGGAACTTGAAGATTGTGAAAGAAGAAGTATCCCTCAGTTATTCTGGTAGGCAGCTCCAAGTTTAAGGGGCAGCAAGAGAGAAAGGACTAAGTCGACTGAGGGAGCAGGAGACCTTCAGGCAATGGGACCTCCAATCCATAATTCTCTCTTTGCAAATTCAGTGGTGCAATGCAACTTTCAGTGGACCTTGGGTGCACACAGTTATTAACGGAAGCTGGGCAACTCTGAGTGATAGACCCATGTGTAAAATCATCCAGGGTTGCTGTCTCAAGCATACTGAGTCTATGGCTGGGCCAATGGGACCAATGGGCCAATATGTAATGGTTGAATCTATAGTAAAAATCCATTCTATGCAAGGAAAATGGAGATGGAATTCCTGCAGTTGGTTTTACAGAGTAAAACAAGCTAATGTTTCAAAATGATTCTTTCCATTGTTAATACATCTGATTGTTTCTGAGAGAGCAACATGGGAGCTGCAGGGCAAACTGGCGAGTTTATAAATATGGTATTCAAAAAATACACAAGTGCCAAAAAAGGGTAATATCCTTTACCAGGACTAATTAAAATATAAAATGATGAGCTAGCTTTTGAGTTCACCAGTTCTTCTGGCTAGATGTTAAGCAGAACAAGGTTGGAGCTTTGCCATCATGTGCACTGTCTAGTCTTTTACCCTCCCCCACTTTGATTTGCTTAACGGTCACCCTGAAAAAGAGTTCTGCATAACTTGAAAGCTTGCACACTACTCTGTAATATTTTAGTTGGTTGCAATAAAGGTAGCAGCCTTCTTTGTCTACTTTATGTGTTACCTTACTTATAGGAAGAGGTCAAGAATATTTCCTGAAAGTTACCTGCCTTAGGATCTATTCAAACACAATGAATTTGTTTGTGTCTAAAAATGGAAAGTGTTAATGTGACAATGATTTTGGGAAACGTATTGTCAGAGAGCTGTGCGACTTGCTGAGGCTTTCTGCTGCTGCATAAAGTTGAAAGCCTGGTGCTGCTGCTGTTTAATGTGTGAAATGACTCTTGGGAGCTTAATTCTCTCACAAACGCTTCTAAATGAAGATTTAGCAAATGTGAAATTCTCTTGGAGTTTGAAAGGCTAGTGTGTGTCCGTTCGCACAAATGTGCACACACGAATACGTCATCCTCCCTTTAGTCTCCTTTTAGTCATCCTTTCTCTTTCTTTATCCATTCCCCAAAGCCAACAGTATGAAATATGAGTTAATTTATTAAGCCCCTGTGGGCCATACCCAATATGGGATATCTCCTCTTAAACAATACATTGAAAAATGAAAATGCTAAATTGCAGGTTTAGATGAGTGCTCTGCAGTCACCGAGTGCTAGGATTTTTCCCCGATTAATGATTTGGGAATAACAACAATGTCATGGAAGAGATCAGCGCCAAGGACGGAAACAACTACCATGAAGTTTCAAAAAGTTACTGTACAAAAGAGAAATGAAATTGTGTTTGGCTTGGAACCTTAATGATTGGATCGCTCCCATTAATGCTGTCTTTATTATCAGAAGAACTGTCCCTTCATGACCAGCTTCACAGCATTTTCAGTCATTTACCGTTGAATATCTAAGTAGTTCTGTTTCCTTTAAAAAGAAAAAACAAAAATAATAAAAAAAAACCCACAGCATGAGTGATTCAATTTTATGGCATGCTTTTGCTTCTCGGAGATTTAATTATGCTACTGTTATTCATCTCTTTAATGAAATCAACAAGGTAATTAACAATGTGTCTCAGTACTAGGAAATTTTGAAACTCTGTCTTGCTGGGTACCCTTGATTAGATCCTCCTTCACCCTTCCTTTGCTCATGTAATGATGGTGAAAAGCAAGCCACCATCAGAATAATTTAGGGTTGTGAAATTCCCTTCCTCATCTTTACCACTTCACTCACTGGCAACAACTTGGACAGCAATTTTGGAAATAGGGCCTTGCTGGCAGCATATCCTGTTTCCTAGCAGTGGCCCTACTCCTCTGATGTATGACGTAAGAAGCTGCCTTATATTGGGTCAGACCACTGGTCCCCCCCCTAAATTCCTCTTTTCAACACTGACAGCAGCTTTCCAGGTTTCCAGACAGGAATCTTTTTTTTTTTTTTTGCCTACCTGGAAATTTCAAGGATTGAACCTGGTACCTCCCACACACAAAGCAGTATGCTCTACCACTGAACAAAAGCCCCCTCCTCCAGTCTCTATGGCTACTAGCCACCATTTTCCTTCCCAGGAGGACCTGGAATTACACTGGAATTATTCAACATTTTCTAGGAAAAACATAACAGCAGCCAATGCTCCCCCCCCCCCCAAGAAATCATGTTGACATTGTATCATGTACATCATGACATTCATTTGTGGTCACTCCAGGGCTCCTTTGGGGAAAAATAGTGGCATCAGGAATAGTATAGAAATACAGGATAGCACCCAGCAGTGGAAGAAAGGGGAAGCCAATGCCAAACAATAGAATTTAATATATGAGTAGATGTCTGTAGGCACAGTGCATTTCAGCAAGGAGTGCCTCCTTCTGGGGCTCAAATAAAATTTCTTCTTTCAAGAACATGGGCAGCCCAATCCTAACTTGTGCTGGAATGGGGAGGCCGGCTGGTCTGCCCCATAGACATCAAAAGATTGGGGCCAAAAGTGGCTCAGCCCAGGCAAGGGGAATCGCTTCCCCTTACCCCAGGAAAAGTCACAGCAGTTCCTATGGGGCTATTCGGATCTGTGCCACCAAAAAAGATGGCACAGTTCCAAGCAGCCCAGAGCTGCCCCGAACTGCCTGGGAACAGGATAGGATCCAGCAGAAGTGCCAAATTCTGGCCCCACACCTGCCACCTGCCCACAGACCCACCCACTGCTGACCCTTACCCCACCCCAAAATGCCTCCTCCCCACCCTCCCCGCACACCCCTGACTCCTGAGTCAGCCTAGCTCAGCCGGCACAGACTCACCTTTTGTGCTGGCCCAATGAGGCTTGGGCCGGCCTTCAAAGGGTGGCGCACATCTGTGCACCAGCCTCCCTTCTCTCCAGGTGGCACGAAAGTGCTTTACGGCACTTTTGCGACATCAGTCGGCTGGCGCTAGAGACTTGCGCCAGCCCATCCCCTCCTCAAGACTGCACCCATAGTTCTTTGTGATTGTGCTAACATCCTGCTTCAAAATCTAACTTTTACGAACAATGTTGAAATAAAAGAGCTAATGAAACAGGCTATGCAAGAGTCTATTTCTGGGGCTAATATGAAACCGATTTTCACACCTATTTCAGCAGCATTGAAAAATGTCACCATGTTTGGATAATTTTTGACACCCTGTGAACTTTTTTGGCACCTTTGGGTCAGGTTTTTAGTATATTGACTATTACACAAGCCGCTCCTGGTCGGCTACAGAGCACTGTGAGTTCACCTCATTATCCCTGATTGGTCGAAGTCATTTGAATGATGAATCAGGGAGGAGAAGGGAGAAGAAAGAAGCAGCAACAAGAAGAAAAACTGCATCACATGAGCAGCAGTCATAAGAACATAAGAAGAGCCTTGCTGGATCACGCCAAAGGCCCATCTGGTCCAGCTTCCTGTATCTCACAGTGACCCACCAGATGCGTTAGGAAGCACACAAGACCACAAGAGACCTGCATCCTGTTGCCACTCCTTTGCACCTGGACTCTGGTCAGGGAAAATGATGGCAACAAACAAACAGAACAGAAAAGTAGTAAATGGGGGGCTGCATAGAAAGGAAATAACAAAAGTGACTAAGGCACAAACATGAAAGTTTTTATTCCTGAAAATATTTGCCCATCACCATCTCAAATTTCTAATTTAAGCCCGCCCCAAAACCTTTTCTCTCTTGAGCTCTAAAAAAGAGCTCTGCTATGCAGACTGTTCATACAATTACCATTTTAAAAAGTCAGTGTGTTTACTACCAGTCACCATATTCAAGATACAAAATAAATGCAGATATCTTTGTGTGTTACACGACTGTGTTCTGTGTTCTGAAACAAAATGAGGTTTGAAGAAACCTGACAGACGCTCTTCTTAAACAATTTCTGGATAAGTAACCTAATTATTTGGTATGCAATCTTTCTTGGAAAAATTGCATTCATTACTCTAAATAATTGGTTTAAACTCGGCTAATTTTGCCCTGAAGCATACATTTGCTTAAGCCAGTTACCTAACAAATTTGAATACTTTCCAATCACATGCAATTATCTTTGAGAAGCAGTAATATAACAGATTCCCTAGTTGCCTATAGTCCTACTCATTATAAGTGGCAAGATATGTAGATTAGAATGAATGGCAGCTGTGGCCCAAAAAAAGGGGGGGTCATAATGAAGTTGCTAATCACCATTTCCAATCACCGTTTCCAGACTGGGGGTGGCAGATTGGCTCATGCTCGACATGCTACATGTTCTACACACATCATTTGGATTTGGCTCTTTCACTGTCTTCTTACTACCTCAGCCTTAGACAATGAGCCTACCTCCAGTCTGAACTAGCATGGCCATGCTCATTGCTGCAGGGGCTATTATGGTATGCAACAACCTATTTGTTGGATTCAGTTATTTCCAACATAGGAAATTTTACCTGTATAGTGACCTCCAGAACAATTGTCATGTACTGATTCTACTCCACTCTGACTGTGAGACCACTGTGGCCATCTGTGTTTGGATCTACCATGAAAAAGATCACATTTGGTTACCTAAATTGGGATGGGCCTGGTTCAACAAAAAAGTCATTTTGATTCTCCACCGCTATTCCAGCACAGCCACCAATCTACAGAAATGCAAAGCACCCTTATCTAATCAGAAGTAACCCTCACTGTATTCAGTACTATTTAGTTTGGAATTGCAACCCTAGACATTCTAGAGTAAAAGCACAGAAATGCTCCCCTTCCTTCTCAGGACATGCAAGGATGTGGATCGGACAGTGTTCCAGGATGGTCCAGAATGGGAGATCTGTGCAGACCTTCCCTACACCAGCCAGGCCCTGCATCCCACTCAGTCAAGTTATATGAGCACCAGAGCTTATGTAACTTCACTGAGCAGACGAGGAACGCTGGAGAGCAGTATAAAAGAACAGACCTCCCATTCTCTGTAACAAACCTACATGTGCCTACATGTGTATCCATTAGTACATGCCAAGGACAAAAGGGGAGAAGCAGGGCTCTGTTGTACTCTGTGGGATCTCTATTACTAGTAAGTCATTCTGCTCTACATGTTTTCAATCCTGGGGGCAAAGTATGCTTTCGAACCAAATTATGGGTAATGGCAGTGATAGGTTGATATGTTACCCAAACTCTCCCAGCTCAGAAGTGTAATCCCCACACTCACATACATAAACACTTATCTATGGAGATATTTATGCAGCAGAAGAAAGCCAGGAAGAATCTCCTGAAAAGTGACAGCAAATGCATTCCAATGTGATTATGCTGAAAAGAGTCACAAGCCTATCAATAATAATAAAATCAGCCCCACAGGCTGAACTGTATACTTTAGCACCTTTTATGGAGTTCAGGTTTTGTTTTTTTTATTAACTTTTTAAGTGAAAGTATTATTTACTTTTTGAAAGTTCTCAGCTTGTCACATTTGACACTGTTTATTTAATGCAGTGGTTGGAAAGGAGAGCTACAAAGGATGTCTCACTAGAGATTTGAATTATGATGAACATCCGGTTCCATCGCCTACCCTTTGTAGAGAGAACATTGTCGTCAACAGCCTCCAAATTATCTGCGGTTGTGCAGCATGAGTACCTTAAAGAAATAAAAGCTCGGGAATTACAAAGGAGCAAGATATGAATGTGTTAAAAAGATCCACTCATCTGCTACATAAAATGCTAGAAAGCGAGAAATCGGCTTCATACACGAGTGCTACTCATTATTTTTCTATGGAGCTCATCTTGCTTTCAAGTAAACATGTTTCCATGATAACAGAGACAAGCAAAGTGGAGGGAAGCTTTTAACGTTCTGTTGCTGCAATATACAATGCACTCCACTTCCACGGTACATGCTTGCCAGAAACAGCTGCCAAACCCTTTCAAGATGCTGGTATCTGTTTGACAATTATCACAATTACAGGGGTTGTTGCTTATGGTATCTCTCACTTTTAGCAGACAAAGGTTGCTGAACTAACTGGAAGGGCACATGCTCGTCTCTGCATGCTATGCATGAGTTCACTCAGGCAGTGCAAGGTTAAGAGCAATGTATCAAAATATATACATCATGAGGTGCCCATATCTGTTGACTTTCAAAGATCAAAAAACTTTCAAAAAAAAGTCAGAGAAAGAGTTTCTGGGGGGCTGCATCCAGCCAGCAGTACTTATGTTTGGAAACCCCCTTCCTGGACCTAAGTCTGCAGCCCAGGTCCAGTGTGGATCCAAGTAGATCCATCTGTGCCGACTGGGGGGAGGGCCAGAGGCAACTGAATGGCTGTGCTTTTCTGAGCTCTTGAAAGCTCTTGGGAAAGCATGCTATTTCCCATGCCAAAAAACCATGAGTCTGATGAGATCCAAGGATCTGTGATCAGGAGAGATTCGATCCTACAGATGGTATATGGTTTCCAAGAGGAAGGGTCCAGCCAGGGGCTTTTTCTCCTCCAAGGGAACCCAGCCATCAATGTCGGTGTTGGTGAGGATTCATGTTGAAACTAAGCCAAAGGCTCCAAGCAAGACAATATAGAAAAATTAGTGATGATGGGACAGCAGCACACAAATCAATTTTTGTAGGTTCAAGCTAGTCTGGATGTTTTAACTACACAACTAAATGATCTTAGTGTGCAACTGAAAGCCATTAAAGATCAAGCAGATGAGGATACACAAAAGATTAGAAAATTAGAAAAAGGACAACAAAAGATCAATCTAGAATATTGGAGATAGAACAAAACCAATATGATGGAAAGGCAACTTTAATGGAAATTCAGATGGAGAGTGCAGCTCGAGTGCTGAGAATACAAAATGTACCAGAACAGAAAGGGGAAGATGCACGATGTCTGATTGGTGATTTAATATCAGAGTGGATCAACACGCCAACAGAGGAGATACTCATGGATCTGGATTCAGTGAGAAGAGTGAGCACTTTTTATCTAAGAAAACATGAACTACCAAGAGAAATCCATGTGAAATTCATCAGAACTTTTTACAGAGATAAAATATTGAAGATCTCACAGGAAAAGGAATGGATGGTGGAGGGTAGTAAAGTGAAAATTCTGAGACATATCCCATGGAGAGTGAGAAAGAAGAGAAAAGAATATGAAGAGCTAGCAAAATTTTTAAGAGGAAAGCAAATAGTATATAGATGGCTTCTCCCGGAAGGTATGTTTTTTTTTCAATTCCAGTCACAGAGACATAATATAAATTCAACAATGAAAGCAGAAAATTTTTTGAGTACAGTGATGAAAGGTGAGATGAGAAATGAAGAAAATGAGGAAGAGGAATTGAGAAAAAAAGAACTAGGAAGTGTAGAAAGGGAGCTGGAAGAAAAGAAATCAGATGATTCAGAGACAATTGAGGAATCAGAGAAGGAAGAAACTAGAGGGGCCAGGAGGCACTCACTGATAGCAACAAGAAAAAGACAAAAAGAGAAGGTGAATAGTAAAAAGAAACATGATGGTTAAGGCAGGATGGAGTATTTACTCTGTCAACATAAATGGCTTAAATTCACCTCAAAAACGAAAGAAAGTCTTCCTTCAATTGCAAAAGTTATTTGCTTAATATTATCTTAGATATTATAAAGAAAATGATGTGTATTTAGTTATTATGATATTAACACCTGTAAGGATTTCATATGCTAGATACTGGAAAGTTATTAAAATTCCAACAAAAGATGAATTAATAGAGAAAATAATGAATGTGGCGGAAATGGATAAGCTTACGGTGACTTTGGATCAACAGCGTAAACCGACACAGATAGAGCAATGAAGATCATTTTATGCTTGGTTGAAAATGGAGTTATAGATGTATAAGATAGGGCATTTAGATGAATATATTGTATACATGATATATTATATAAGACATGATATGATAGATAAATGATATTAAGAGGCTAAGCTAGAAGAACAAGATTAGAAGATATGTATTGATTGATTAGATATATTGATATATGATTGCCTGCACCCTCCAAAGGTGTGTTTTTGTGTTTTGTGTGTGTGTGTGTGTTGTGTATTGAGTTTGTGTTTGTTATGTGTTTGTTTATAAATAATAGTAACTAGGTATTTATATACCGCCTTTATGGTCATCAGATTACTCCTCTGACTTTATTCAAGGCGGTTTACATAGGCAGGCATTTCTAAATCCCTCAAGGGGATTTTTTTACAAACATAGAGGTTATCTCTTTCAAGAACCAACAACATTTCAGATGGATCTTCCTGGTTTGGTCTCACTTCTGGCCTCCAGTTCTCCCACGCAGGCTGACAAGCAGCTCCATCTCTCACGTGGAGGGCAGCCAAGACGCTTCTTGCTCACACCAAGAGCAGGTGGAGTCACTCAGCTGGGCTTGTCAGCTGCTTCAAGGTCTCGCCATTCTCAGCCATTCAGGGAGCTGCCGGTGTCCTCGAACTGGCGACCTTCTGATGTTATCTTCAGGCTAACAGAGGCTCTACCCTCTAGACCAGGCCTCCTGTCCTGTTTATATTTGTTTATAGACCTCCTCCTGTTTATAGACCTCCTGCTGTTTATATTTGTTGTTTGTTTTTATTATGGAAAATAATAAAAATAATAATAATAATAAAGATCCATCTGTGCCATGGAGGCTTACCCCAAGGTAATGGAATAAATATTCCTTCTGGGACTCCCCCCTACTCCGCAGGATGCAGCATGAGCTGTTCTGGGCTGCCTCCTTTAGTTGGGGAAAAAAAGCATAGGATTGGATTTTAAGGTCGCAATCCTAACCTCTTTGTCAGTGCTTTCCAGCACTGGCATAGCGGTGCCAATGGGACATGTTCTGCATCCTGCAGTTGAGTGTCACTCACAGAGGCCTCCTCAAAGTAAAGGAATGTTTGTTCCCTTACCTCAGAGCTGCAGTGCCCTTATGTCAGTGCTGGAAAGCACTGACATAAGGGGTTAGGATTGCTCCCTAAATAAGTTAGAGAGATTTTGCCATCATAACAAAATCCTATATTTTATCTAACCAAATTTGGTGTCATGATCAGGCACCTTTCCCCTGTAAAATAGCTCTCTGTGCACACTGAGGCTGACCTAGAAAGCCACATCCTCATTCTTACCAGAGTTCTAGGTCATGATCTCACAAAACCTTACTCTTTTGGATGTAAATTAGAGGCCCCCAACAGTCTGGTGCCCACTAAATCCAAATCCCCTTCCTGGACCTGCAGCCCAGGTCCAATGTGGGTCTGAGTAGATTCATCTGCACCATGCAGATTTACCTCAGAGTAAGGGGACAGATGTTTCCTCTGGGACTGCCCCCCTTGCAAGATGCAGCATGAGCCATTTTGGTGTGCTTCCATCAGTGGGGGGGGGGGAGCATAGGATTGGGCTGTAAATAAGTTAGATTTTTTTTTTATTGCTATAGAATTCATTATTTCTTGTAGTCCAATGTACTTTGGAACCGAAAATTTTGATAATCCCCCCATATTTGCATGTTCTAAATCTTACACAATAACCCAAAAATACACATTACTTACTGGAAGAAAATCTCATTGATTTCAATGGGAAATACTTCCCAGTAATATGGTTTTGATCAGTGTGTGCATGTACCAAGTATAAATATTAGAAAGGCAAAATCTCTGAAGAACAAAATAATACCTTAAACCAGGGTGGCCAACCTTTCAATTTTAGAGCTCTGGGACCGTTATCAATTGTGTAGCTTGGCATCTGACAAGCTGCACCTGCTGAAATTCCCTCTGCTACACAACTGTTAAAGATCCAGGAGCCGTCAAGTTGAAAAGTTGGCCACCCCTGTCTTAAGCAATACAGTAGCATGAACTTACATTGTTGAACTAGGGACACAATACAGCCAAAGGTAAGCATTTTTATCCCATTAATTGCAATGAGAGTTGAGATTTATGCACATGAATACCACACACACCAAATTCAGTGAATTTGTGGCCACAATCCTAACCAACTCTCCATCACTGACATAAGAGCAATTGCAACTCCGAGGTGAGGAAACAAATATTGTCTTACCTTGAGGAGGCTTCCGTGACTATCCCCCAACTGCAGGATGCAGCACATGTCCCACTGGCACAGCTATGCCAGTGCTGGAAAGTTGGTTAGGATTGCGCCCTTAGAAGTGTTTTAATGCCCTAGAGCAGGGGTGTCAAAGGCCCAGGGGCCGGATGCGAGCTGCGAAAGCTTTTTATCCAGCCCTCAGGCTCTCAGCTTCTGAGCAGTGATGAGGTGTTGCTGCTGAAAGGGCAGCCCACATGAAAACTGGGCTGTCCCTTATCTTGAAAGATGAACAAGATTTGCATGTTCTCTCTTCTGTCATTTGCAGCTAAGTGAGAAAAAATGTTTATTTTTGGTTATGACTTGTTTAATGACATCACTTCCTGTCTAATGACATCACTTTAGGCCCTCAGGAGACATGATGAATGCTATTCAGCCCTCTGTATGAAACAAGTTTGACACCTCTGCCCTAGAGTCTCCTAGTGAAAATGGGGTAAATGATGAAGATTTCACAGCTAAGCTTAACATAGCAAAAGAAAATATTCTGAAGGAAGCCATCGTGCTTTTCAAAAGGCCTTGGAATAAATGTAATTCTCTTTGATTGTTAATTGCTATGATTCTCTAATTAAAGGACTTAAATCATAAACTATGTTACCCGTATTGATTTTATTTCATTATTCTTAATCAACATTATTACCTTTCCCTTAGTCTTTTGATTGGCACTCCATTTTCAGCTCAGCCACAAAAGTCTTCCTTTTCCATTTCATGTGTAACTTTTAATTATACATGACCTTTTGGCAATAGCTCCGGTAAAAGAATGAAAAATCTTTGTCTCTAGACTCATTACTCATGCATATCTTTTAAAATGGAGACAAAAGTTCTGTACTAGACCTAATGCTTGGCCATGGCTTAATATAGAACAATCTATCACACCCGAAATATCTTTTCTAATTATCGCTTGTCTGTGTCTGTTCGAATATAATATGTTATGTCGCTACTGAGTAAATTTCTTTCAGTTCTAAACCATAGGTAGGGAAAATAAAGAGGCATTTTATTGCCTTTCATGTATCTGGAAAGAAGTTACTATACCATATTAATGCTCAGCTTTGGTACACTGATGGTGGAAGCTAAAGACTGAAGGCTATTAAGGTTTAGAATGTTATTGTACAACAACAGTGTATCCAAATGTTACCATAAGTAGTTTGCTTTGAACATTAACACACTGAGCCAGTTATACAGAGCTATAAAATGTCTCTCTCTGGCTTCAGTGTTTAAGTTTAGTGGGTCTTACTTGGAAGTAAGAGTGCATAGGATCATAGCCTCAAACCTTGATCCACCACCACCAGTTGGCAACCTTCAGTCTCGGAAGACTATGGTATCGCGCTCTGGATGGTGGTTCTGGCACAGCGTCTAGTGTGGCTGAAAAGGCCGATTTGGGAGTGACAATCCCTTCCACACTGGGAGCAAGTGCAGTCTGTCCCTGGTCTGTCTCCCTGGCTGTGGGCCTTCCTTCTTTGCCTCTTAGCCTCAGACTGTTGGCCAAGTGTCTCTTCAAACTGGGAAAGGCCATGCTGCACAGCCTACCTCCAAGCGGGCCGCACAGACGCCAGGGTTTCCCACCTGTTGAGGTCCACTCCTAAGGCCTTCAGATCCCTCTTGCAGATGTCCTTGTATCGCAGCTGTGGTCTACCTGTAGAGCACTTTCCTTGCACGAGTTCTCCATAGAGGAGATCCTTTGGGATCTGGTCATCATCCATTCTCACAACATGACCGAGCCAACGCAGGTGTCTCTGTTTCAGCAGTGCATACCACTAATGCACTGATCCACTAATTGATCTACTAGCATTGATCCACTAATGGCCCAATCATATCTGGCGCTACCGCTGCAAGCACTAGCATTCCAGTGGCAGTACGTACTTTATGTCATAAATGCCGATCTGGAAGCACATGCAACTGAATGCTTCTGGGCCACTGCCACAGGCACTGAAGAGGACACTGTGCATGGCGGTGGCAAAGAAGTGCCCTACCAATGCTAGTAAGACAGCAGAGTGGGCAGAACGGGATGGGGGTGGGAGGATCTATGTGGATTGGGGGAGGGCCGGGGGCATGTCAAAGGGGGTGGGATGGCAACTGGCATGAGTAACTTGCATTGGATTCTTTCCCTTCCATAGCCAGCAACACGCCTCCTTTGTCTTATCAGATTTGCACTAAACAGCTGGTGGAGGTCTGAACAGACACGTTGGTGACTGTGAAGCTTACAGAGGGATAACGGAAATCATTTTCTATTATGTTTCCCAAGCCTTCTGATTGACCTCCCTCCCCACCATAGCATGCAGCCTGTTTTGGTGTGGCTTCATGCTATGGCAAGGAAATGCATAGGATTGGACTGTCCATTGCATAAGAAAAGCATATGTCATAAGGAGGGGATAACACTGGTTTCAGTGGGATGTACAGCTGAACCTATAGATGTTCACTGAGAAGAAAGTTGAAAATGGGTACAGTGGAGTTTTATCCCAACTGAGTGTGTTAAGATTCCCGCATTAGACATACTGCAGAAAGCACAGAATATTGGCATAGAGTGTTGTATACTTCTCATTTGCGGAAAGCAGCAACACAGGTAATTTTCTAAAAAGGTAGCTTTGGATACTGCTCTTGTCAGGCCCTTTTGGTGGGGCAATAGGGGAAATTGCCCTGGGCCTTACATAAGAAGGAGCCACAACAACACTGAGAAACAGTGTGATCCCACTGAGGAAAAAAATGACATTGATGCAATTGTAGTGAGAAAGAAGGTTGTGGGTGGCCTCAAATGAATGATCAACACTGAACCTCTCAGTCTTAAAAAGGGCCTGGTCATTGCAGAAGATGATGAACTATGTCTTATATTGACCTTGACACAGAACCCATGACTCTTGTGCAGTTAAATGGAATCAGATGGATAACATTCAGAATGACCCTCGGCATCTGCAGGGGATCCATTCCAAGACCCTCTACAGATACTACTTTCCATGGCTAATCAACTCTGCAGTCAGCCCTTCCCAGATTCTATCAGAGGTGCCTTCTGGATGTGTCCAGAGGCTGCCTGATGTGTGGGGAGGCTGCGTCCAGGAGGTCATTGAGGCCCTCTAGCCACGGAGTCAGCATCCACATTGAGGCAAATCTGCAGGTGCTGAACCCGCAGGTGCAGAGGTTCCATTGTATTTCACAATATAGGCAAGATGGTTTCAAGATCTGCATAAGCAGGTGAACACTTGACCTCTTTGCTTCTTCATATTTGGGCCATCAGTTTGTCATGTAACTTCGGGCACAATCCTAACCCCTTATGTCAGTGCTTTCCAGCACTGACATAAGGGCAATGCAGCTCTGAGGTAAGGGAACAAACATTCATTTACTTTGAGGAGGCCTCCGTGAGTGCCACCCAACGGCAGTTTGCAGCACATGCCCCATTGGCATGAAAGTGCTGCGAAGCACTGACATAAGGGGTTAGGATTGCGCCCTTCTTCTAAACACTTCAGAAACATGACTGGTTCTTTCCACTCCTTATGCTCAAACTATACGGCACCTTTTAAAATCCCTACACTGTCTTCCCGTCCACTCCGGATTCAGTAAAAAGTCTTCCTTATCTTCAGGGCCCTTTAGGCCCTTTAGGCCCTGAAGATGGAGTCTTACCCCCAGTTATTATCATTCTGCTCGTATATCTCCCATGACCTTTGCTTCTCCACTGTCACTATTCAAAGGTCTTCTGCTCCCTGAAATGGTTCCATTCTTTCTTTCTTGCCCCATAATGCCCAGAATTTAGTCTTTCAAGATGGATAGGATATGTTTGAGAGTAAATAAGGGAAATGCGTTTTACGAAACTCACAGTATAAACATTTATATAGATAAAGAGAGTAGGGGGAAGATGCAGAGGTATACTGTGAACTATCTGACCAGAATCTTTCTGATTCTAAATATACACTCAAAGTAATAGATGATAACTTGAACTTTTCTTATAGTGGATGTGCAAAGTTCAGAAGAGGTTATGGGACAGAGATAAAATGTCTAGACAACATGATTACTTTCTGAAACATTCAATTCTGCAATCCATAAAAGGAGAGGCAATCCTTAATTTAAGTGAAATTAATTTAAGGGAAACATGCTGAGAAGCTGAGAAAGAGTTATCATAAAGGAACTGGAATTTTAAATCTTTGTAGCAGGACATGCTAGAAAAAAATGAACATTTAACTTTTAAAAGGGCAACCACATTAAAAGGGCACTAGTGAGGGGAAAATGGAAAAGGTTGATAAAAACTTAAAAATCTCAAAAGTGCAGTGACACTGCCTCAGGATAAAATGTTACCCCTAAAATTAAAAAGCTCCAGGAAAATGCTGACAAGGCTAAATAGCACTTTTAAAGGAACTGGTCAGAAGCAGAGTATGCTTGTGTCGTCTGTCAAAAATGGAACTTACTTTTCAAATGATGAAGCTCTCAATAAGTCTGTATTCTTGAATATACAATGTGTTATCATAAGGAGAAATAGCTGCAAAGCAACTAACTAAAGACTGGAAAAATATCTAATTTGATCCAGTGAAGATCTATTTTTAAACATTGATCAATGCCAAACATTGGCTCTGCTCTCTTTTTATGTAGCAACAATTTTAATATGCAGGGTGCTTAACATCCTCCCATTAAAAACATAGAGATTTAAATTGCTGAGCTAATGTTTTTAACTGAAGTGTGATACGTACATGGAAACCTTGAGTATTGAAATCATTGCTATATAAACAAGAACAGTGCCAAAATTACTGATCTAGCTCTGCATTTTTTTCATGAATTTTGGGTTGAATCCTATCCAATTTTCCAACACTGACAGGCAAGCCAATAGGTCACGTGTTGCATCCTACAGTGGGAGGCAGTCATGGAAGCCTCCTTGTGGTAAGGACCTCAAGGGCTGCCTTGTGGCTGCACTGGCCCCACAGTAATGTATCTCCAGTTTTCAGAAAACAGCCACACATTGTGAATATGGTTCTCCATTTCACTTGCAATCACTGCTATTTAACCTAATTGGCCATGTGATTTTGGTGGATGTTTGACATAATATGTGACATTATGATGTCATGGATTCCTATAAAGAAAACCACATGGGCTGCCACAGTCAGACTATATGGGGGTGAGTGAAAATGAGGGCAAAGAACAAGAAAACAGATGAGGTGAAGAGGCAGGAGCTGGGGGGAGGGTGCCAGGCAGTACTGAAAATGCAAATATTCATTGAAATATTTTGAGTAACTTCTTCAGATGCAGTGAATATGCTAATTTCAAAGCAAATGTCAAAAGTAGCTACTAAAAAGTGCTTAACTTTGGCTGCACTGCACCCACTGTTTTGAAAAATGCATCAGAAGCAGGAAGCCTCCTAAATACACAACAGAACTATTGATCCCCTAGGTCTGAGGTATTCAATCTGTGCGTCCTGCCTCCCTAGTGAGGCGTGGCTAGCCTCCAGGGGCGTCGCCAGGCATCTCAGGGAGAGAGGCTGCTCTGCTCTGCTCAGCTGCACGTGCTGCCTTCTGACTTGCTGCTTTTCTGCGGCTGTGAATGAGTTGGGTGGGGCAGCGTGCAGTGGGGAGGGTGTGTGAAACATGGTGGGGGGAGGTGGGAGAGAAGGCTGGCTGGGCAGGCAGAGGTGCAGCATCTCATCATGGAGCTCTCTCCATGTGCAACCTTGCCCCAAGGACTATATTTCCCAGTGTGCCCCTCACCCTGGGCATCCTGGGATTGGTCAAGGCTGCTTGGGAAGGAAGGAGCCAGCCTGCTCCTAGTGGGGGGGGGGGATGTCCCAGCCTGCATCCCTCCATCTTGCCTGGGGGGAACAGGGGTGGCATCTGCATGTTGGGTGTATGTGTGTGAGCAGCCCCCATCTACTTTGGGGTGAGTTGTAATCTTGCTGGGTGTGGCTGCAATCCTTTCCACACTTTCCTGGGAGTAAGCCCCATTTACTCAAATGGGCAAACTGAGTAGACCTACATAGGCTTGGGGTCTGTGTCAGCTTAACGCAGGATCCTCACCTTTCTCTTTTTTCTCCCCCTCCAAAAAAGAGAAAAAAGCCACTCTTGATGGCTTTGTCTCCAAAACTTGATTAAAAATAAAAATCCCCATTCCTTTTTAGCTATTCCCCTTTTTCTTCCTGCCTCCTTTTGGGGGTGGGGGGTACTTTGTCGGCTGCTATTGTAAGACAAAAGGCACAAGCCTAGCTAGCTCTACTCAGAAGTAAGTCCTATTGTGTTCAATGGGACTTACTCCCAAGAAAGTGGGGTTAGGATTCCAGCCAAACAGTTTCTAGGTCTCAGTTTGCATCAGTTTGCAATTAGCAGATACACACAAAACAAAGTTTTCCCTTCCTGCAAATTCATCACTTCCCCCCTCCCTTTCCAAAACCCTCCAGGTGTGCTGCTAACAAACTCAGGGCACAATCCTAACCAGGTCTACTCAGAAGTAAGTCCTATTTTGTTCAATGGGGCTTACTCTCAGGTACGTGTGGTTAGGATTGCAGCCTCAGAATGCTGGCAGCCTTGTTTCTAGTGTATAATTATAACACCTTCATCCCCATTTTGGGGGTAACTGAGGTGGGGTGTTGTAATGGGGAGCCGTGGCCAATGGCTACAAGGATCAGGGGAGGCACAAGCCAGAAAAGTTTGAGAACCACTGCCCTAGGTGGAAAATGAGCACTCATTGTTGAGGAAGACTTGCTCAGAAAGGCAAAACAATTCTTTATGGAAGATTTTTAGAGAGGTACCTTCACCTGAAATATTTATTTCAGGTGGTATATCTGAAGAGCTATCACAAAACTAAGAATGGGTTCTTAAGAACAATTAAAAAAAATTCAGCAGTAATATTACCAAAAACAGATGATAATTCACCAAAGAGCAATGAAGCACTAAATTATTCAAATGAGATAATGGCTCCTTTTCAAATCCCAGCCATTTTGCATAATGAATTTACTAGATTCTGTGAACATCTACATTTGGAATGTTACATGGGAACTTGCAAATCTACCAGCAACAGCAGATAAAAATCAAGGATTTTCCGAATGGCTCCATCCTGAAGAATTCCTCTCCTGAATATGGGTAGGAGCTCATGGAAGCCCTTTTAAAAATGGAATCTGTGACCACAATAATGCTACTGTATAAGTGGCTCTTAGTGTGCTGCATCAGCCAAATAACATTTTCTACGTACCACAGGCAGTTGACAGGTCTTTTCAGTGAACTGTTGTGACACATAAACAGCTTGCCATGTGCCCCCTCCCCCCAATCAGGGGCCATTTAAAGCACACTTCATCATGGGTCTGCTGGTTTATTTTTCACATTCCTTTTTCATACAGGAGACAGAGAAATAAACCTACATTGTATGGTTCTGCTGTAGAATGTAGCAGTTTCTTTGTTATGTAAGGGGGCTGCAGGTAGGTCGATGGTGGGAGGTGGTTAGTGATGATACATGACTTCATCTTTAATAGCTTTTGGTAACTTTGCATACAACATTTGTGAGGGTGTGCATGATGATTCTGTGTAGTTTCTAGATCTTCCACTTTTGCCATCCAAGCTCTGAAAGCAATAAACTCAGAGATGTATAATGGATCAAACTCACTGCTGATAGATGTACAACTAGTTGCTTTGTAAATTCAAAGAGATCCATGTTTTGGGGTGATAGAAGGTAATCAAAAGGCACTGTATTTGCAGTTTGCTTCATTTTTATGACTGCTTACAAAGGAATTACATATATTCAGGGTGCAGTCATAAGCACAGTTAAGAGGGAGTAAGCCCTATTGACCTCAGTGACCTCAATCTGAGTAAATATGCCAAGGAGCTAGTTTGTCACAAGCTTAGGCATTGTAGGTATGAGGGGTAGTTGTTCTTCATCTCCAGTTTGTGTGCCCTCCCCCCCATTTCATGGAGCCTGACTGCTCTGCATCTGCAACCTAACATAGGACCAGTACCCAGATTGCTTTTGCCCAACCTCCTAACCAACTTAATAGTGATGCAGATGTAATGGTAACTGTAGTTATCACAGGAACAAAAAGAGAGGGGCAGAATATTGTCAGTGGTCAGCAGTACATCAATCTAGTTATTGTGTGGGAATATACTCATCTGGATTTGTTCCATGGCTGTTTTCCACTTGAAAATACAATCACATGTTCAGAGAATGGAGTTGCTCACTTTGGGAAATCTCAGTCAGCCATCCATGTCAGTGTCAATCATTGTGTAGACATATTCTAACCACACACACACACACACACTCCTTATCAAAGATTACTTGAACCAGATGGAAAAGACTGAAATGGGGGAGTGATAGGAGAGGGCCTCTGTCAACTACATGGGAAAAGAAAGAATGGACAAAAATATTCATATCATATTGTAACTGGACAAACAAAAGCCTCATGAAACCAACAAAACCATATGATAAAATTAAGGTTTGTTGTAGGTTTGCTGCTAGGAGCTAAAAGATATGGGATTCTGCTGCTTCTGATTGGACAGTAGTCCCCGCGTGGTGCTTTCACTCATTTTTGAAATTCTCTTGAGTCCCCAAATTTATCTCAGTTTTATGCCTAACATTGACAAATAAGAATTCTCTACTGGCATACTATATAAGGGATAAAAATAAAGCAGAGAGAATGTTACAGAAAACAAAATAAGCTTTATGTAGTTAATAATAGGAGGACAATTATTGGCAGCTGCTGCTTGTGGTCTATCCAGCAACATCACACATTGGGTCATCAGGCTACCCCCAACCCTCATGAAGAATCAATGCTTAGTGGGAGCAGAGAGAGAGTAGTTGGGAGTCTAGTTCTGGCAAGGAAGACCTTGAGTGCTGCACCCCCATCCCCACGTGATTGGGGTAAAGATACACCAGGCACTAGAGGCAGTGGCAGTGACATGCTCTGGTTACATGCACTGACAGATGTAAAAAGGCCCCTCTGAAGAGCAACTGAAGTGGGACTAGTCAAAATGTAGCTTCATTACAATCCTTAAGAAGTTCTTGATATTGCTTACTTACTTTTTAGAGCCAGGGAATGCAGTAGCTTCTCATAACTCTCTCTGTTTTATTTTGTCTGCTTGTTTTGTTCCTTGAAAAGCCAAGACATGCAGTTTGAGCAACTGAAAAGCCTCCATTATCTCTTGCTTTTTTTGCTTCTTTGGTAAGATATTGAAACTTCAGGAAGCCCTGGTTAGTTCTTACCCCTTTGTTTGGATTTTTTTTCTACTTTGGGCAGCACCTGAGTAACTTCTGACAAGACTCCTTTCTTGCTTTCTCAGTTGCAGTTTCTGTTTGGGCAGGCATTTAAAATCGCAGCAGGCTATTATTGCTTCTTACTCCTTGTTTGGATTCTTCTGTTATCTTGGGCAAAAAGCATGGTACAGATTGTTTGTCTATAATTTTCAAGAAAGCTTTTAGGCCTTGGTTGGATCTTCTGTTTGTTTGGGTGGAACTGACAGAGTGTTATATTGGATCCTTTCAGGTTTCCATTATCTCTCGTTCTAGATGTGGTTTGTCTAATGTTCACTTTCTTTGTTTTAAAAGCAAGAGTCCCAGATACCGGTGATGTGATGAATAGATAAGTTATTGAAGCAACATGACATTGTAACTTTTTTCAGATTGGACAAGGAAATGGACAAAAAAGGTGATCCCAGAGGACATGAAAGAGATTAGGGAAGGAGATGAGGGAGCTGTTCAACTGAATTTGACTTTAGGAATTATAAAAGCATTATTTTGCTGGAGCGTAAGAGCCCAATCCTGTGGACGCTGACCACAGTTGCAAACGTGCCGTAAGGCATGTTCGCGGGGCTCACTACTGGGCTTCCACCAGTGCTAGCCCAGCGCCAGCCAGTGCTGGGCTAGCGCAGGGCGGTCGCCCAGCTTCTGTGGCTCGGCGGTCTCCCAGACTGCCGAGCTGCGGAACAGCGGGCGGGGACGGGGGTGTGGAGGAGGCTGGGGAGGGGGGAGGCCGGCGGGGGTGGGAAGGAGGTGTGCCAAGGGGTGGGCAGGAGGCGTGCCGGGGGGCTCGTGGGAGGAGGATCCACGGAGCTGAGCTCCGCAGGATCCAGAGCGCTTGTGGAGGGCTGCTCACCCTACACGGGCACCTTTACTCTACTGACGGCCAAAAGGTCAGCGGTAAAGTGAGTAGCCCCATTCCAGGGCTGTTTACCTTACTCAGCAGAAGGGGACAAACGTAGTAGTCTGACGAGCCTCCCACAGTAGTGCAGGAGGTGCAGGATTCGGCAGCAGCCCTCTTCGGTGCCGCTGAGCCTGGGTGTTCCGGGCAGCTCAGGATTGGGCTGCCTGGCATCTGAGAATATTGAGTATGCACATATTAGAGGATTAAGACGTTAGAAGAGAATGGAAGAAAGGAACTAGGTGGAGAGAATAAGATGAGCAATATGAGGGAAACTATAATGACAAGGAGAAAGCAGTGGCTCCCATTTTGGAAGAGGAAAACAAATTGGAGAAAGTTGAAATCCATGACTGGGGAGGCAGAGCCAGAAGTATAGTATAAAGTGATAACATCATACTGCAAGGCATTCAGGGGACTGCCCCCGCACCTGCACAAGTAGAGTGTAGGCAAACCTTTCGCTGCCACAATTCAGGTCTCTCTGAGAGTCTCTTGGAGAGACTAGAACTTGTGGTAGTAACAGTTCTGCCTCCCCAGTGATTGTGCAACCACTCAGAAACTGAATGGAATGTTTGCATAATGCTAGGGGAGGCTGAGCTGTCCCTGATGCAAACTGTAGTCTCTCCCTGTATGTGAAGCTGTTTTAATTGGAGGCAAGTGAGGCTATGGGGCTATTTTCATTGGAGAAGGACAAGGGAGAGGAGGCCCTGCCTCCGCTGTCCACATGTCCACATGTCCCTTGCACAAAGGCAAGATGAACCAAATGATTGAATAGGAAAGCTTTTAAGTTTAAGAGTAAGAGCTGACGTTATGTCCAGAGTATGAAATGTAAGTAAATGTGTGGCTATGGAAAAGAGATTCTGATTATAGCTAATACCAGCCTGGAGGTCCTGGCAGACTTAGAGAAATGAAAATCAAATATAAGGTTTTCTCAAGAAAATGATATAGGTAAGGTTTCTCAAGATACAGCATGGGATATATATAAAGCAGTGGTTCCCAAACTTTTTAGCACTGGGACCCACTTTTTAAAATGACACTCTATCAGGACCAACTAGGTTACCAGACTTTTTTGAAAGGGATATCTAGAAAGAAATGTTTTTATTTATTTATTTATTTATTTATTTACAAGTAATAATAACCATAAATAAGATCCTCAAACATTTATCTCCCTATATTTACCCAAGCTTGCAAACTGCAGGAACTCACAGCCCACACTATCCACACTTTCCTGGGAGTAAGCCACATTGACTCTAATAGGACTTACTTCTGAGTAGACCTGCATAGGCTGTCAGTTCCTTGCAGGGCAGCTATCTGATTTTTGAATACCTTCAGGGATTGCTGCAATTAGTTATCTGATCTTTCTATCATCCTTATGGGGCCCACCAAAAAAAAAGTTGCAACCCACCAGTGGGTTCCACTGATATAAAACATTTATTGGATAGTTTCATATATTTGGCAACCGATAAGAACAAAATCAGAAGAGAACAGAAATTACATTTGTTGAAGCATATAAAGTGAACAAAGGGAAATCATAACTAATGAATACAAGTACCCAGTCTCAAGAAACACAATCAGAAGTGGAGTTAATGAAGACACAATTTAAAGTAGACCCAGTAAGATATAAGAGAGTCAAACTATTGAATGATTAGGATAAATTATTGAAGAAGGATTTCTTTGGAAAGAGAATTGGAAAGAGATATGCAAAGTTTTCAGAGGTTGAAAATACCATAGATGGGGATTATTACTTTGTTTAAGACATTTATATTGCCATATGTTGTCAAAGTTTACCAGTTCTTATACCAGATAAACCAGCAGCCAGTGCAGCTAATGGAGCAGTGGCCTGACAGAGTCTGTCATCTAGCTCCCACAACTACAAGGGCCATCACATTTTGTCTTCATAGGCAGCTCCACATATAGCATGTTAGAATAATCAAGTTGTGATGTCAAAAGTGCATGGACCAATGTGGTCAGGCCTGAACAATTCAACTCTTCTACACCATCCCCAGTATTTGGTGGAATTGAGGTTGGAATTTGGTGGAATTGAGGATGGAGGTTACTATTGTCTGCAAATTGGTGATATCCATCTCCAAATTCCCAGATAATTTTTTCCAATTGGTTTCATGAAGGTGTTGAATAATATGGAGGAGAGACTAGAACCCTGAAGCATTCCCCAAGCCAAAGGCAAGGGCAAAGAATAAGAACATAAGAACAGCCCCACTGGATCAGGCCATAGGCCCATCTAGTCCAGCTTCCGGTATCTCACAGCAGCCCACCAGATACTCCAGGCACCAGATAACAAGACACCTCATCCTGATGCCCTCCCTTGCATCTGGCATTCTGACATAGCCCATTTCTAAAATCAGGAGGTTGCACATACGCATCATGGCTTGTAACCTGTAATGGATTTTTCCTCCAGAAACTTGTCCAATCCCCTTTTAAAGGTGTCCAGGCCAGAAGCCATCACCACATCCTGTGGCAAGGAGTTCCACAGACCAACCACATGCTGAGTAAAGAAATATTTTCTTTTGTCTGTTCTAACTCTCCTAACACTCAATTTTAGTGGATGTCCCCTGGTTCTGGTGTTATGTGAGAGTGTAAAGAGCATCTCTCTATCCACTCTGTCCATTCCCTGCATGATTTTGTATGTCTCAGTCATGTCCGCCCTCAGACGCCTCTTTTCTAGGCTGAAGAGGCCCAAACGCCATAGCCTTTCCTCATAAGGAAGGTGCCCCAGCCCAGTAATCATCTTAGTCGCTCTCTTTTGCACCTTTTCCATTTCCACTATGACCTTTTATAGATGCGGCGACCAGAACTGGACACAATACTCCAGGTGTGGCCTTACTATCGATTTGTACAACGGCATTATAATATTAGCCGTTTTGTTCTCAGTATCTTTTCTAATGATCCCAACCATAGAATTGGCCTTCTTCTCTGCCGCCGCACATTGGGTCAACACTTTCATCGACCTGTCCACCATCACCCCAAGATCTCTCTCCTGATCTGTCAGAGACAGCTCAGAACCCATCAGCCTATATCTAAAGTTTTGATTTTTTTGCCCCAAAAAATGACCCTACACTTACTGACACTGAAGCGCATCTGCCATTTTGCTGCCCATGCTGCCAGTTTGGAGAGATCCTTCTGGAGCTCCTCACAATCACTTCTGGTCTTCACCACTCGGAAAACTTTGGTGTCATCTGCAAACTTTGCCACCTCAACCCTGCTCAACCCTATCACCAGGTCATTTATGAAGAGGTTGAAAAGCACTGGTCCCAGGACAGATCCTTGGGGCACACCACTTTTAGCTTCTCTCCATTGTGAAAATTGCCCATTGACACCCACTCTCTTTTTCCTGGTCTTCAGTCAGTTCTCAATCCATGAGAAGACCTGTCCTCTAATTCCCTGACTAGGAGAATAGGAGGCCCACCACCACCACCTTTTGGGACCTGTCAGCCAAATAGGAGCTGAGCCACTGCAGTGCAGTGCCTCTCAGCCCCAATCCAGCCAACCATCCCAAAAGGACACCATGATCAATGGTGGTGAAAGGTGCAGAGAAGTCCAGAAGGTAGCCTAGTCCAAAAGATTCTGTTCACTTCCTCTGTAGAACATGAAGTAAATCCAGAACTTTAGGAGCAAGAGATGCAGAGGGAACACACACCAGTTCTGTCAACGTGGTATCTAAATTGTGATGGATACAAGCAATTTTATCTACGACACAGAGATGTCACAGCCCATCTTGGGAACCTAAAAGGAGCAAGCCTTGAACATCCTGGATAAGTTCCACTGAATGGCTCTCTTTATCATTATTCAGCTTTCCTCTTCTTTCTCAAAATCTTGCGAAGACTTTGACAGAAATTCTCCATGTTAAATCAGAAAGCAAGAGCAGTCAAATACAGGGGATAGCAAATCCCACAGAATCATAATGAAAGAAAACTAAGGCTGCAATCCTAACCACGCTTTCCTGAGAGTAAGCCCCATTGAACAAAATAGGACTTTCTTCTGAGTAGACCTGGCTAGGATTGTGCCCTTCGCAAATCTATTTTTAGGTGAGGCTGCTTTGCTACTTGCCACATCTGTGATGATGGCTGCTGTTATTAGGATAGGAGCAAAATTCACCTGCATTATGTTGGTCTGACCTCCCAGGTCAGTTCAACATACTGTCAAACATTGCACATCTATTGTTGTACCCCCTCCACTATTCTCAGCTGAAAACAGAGTGCCATACATAATTGGACATTTAAAAAGTAATAGGAGATGTTCTTCCAATTCTGAAGTCATTTTGAATAAGAGTTTAATTTTTCTGACCTTTTTAACACACTTCCTTTCCCATGCTTTTTCACAGAGAATATCACACAATGCTCTGGTTCTCTTGAGTGTCACACATTTTTTCTTTGCACACTAGGTACTCAAAAAGCCACTGGGGTGTGTGTGTGTGTTTCAAGTCTTGTCTAATGACTGTTTCACTCCCTGTGTTTTTTCCTACATGTGAACACACCCAACCGCTTGCGATCCTGGCCCAAGGGCCACCCAGGGCCAGGAGCACAGAATGCTGCCTCACCCAAGGAGACTGCCATTCCCGCCTTAGATGCCTAGACTCTAGAGCCTCATGTGGCATCCTCTGGTCCTCCAAAAGCCTTCTGAAGCCTCCAGAGAGCCTTTAAGCATTATTTCCAGTTTTTATCAGGAAACCGAAAGTAAAGTTTAACGGCCTTCCCAAGGCCTCAGAAGGCTTTCGGAGGGCCAGAAGATGCCACACAAGGCCTCCCCAGCCGTTGGAAGGTTTGTGGAGGGTGGGTGGCAGCAACACGGTGACAGTGCTGCCCTCATAGGCTTTATAGGCATGGCAACCTAAGGCATTTCCCCCTGACCCCCACTCCCCAGGAACGTCACTGCTCCCAACCAGCCCTGGTTATGTGCAATGCAAGGCAATGTGTGAATCAGCCAACCACCAAATTGGTCAGCAGCAATTCCTGAGATCACTGCAGCTTGGAATAAAAAGAACTTTGTCTACACTTTTGAAAATGGCTTCTGGCTTTGTGGCAGAAAAATTAATTGGCTTGTTTATGCTAATGAACTTAAATAAATATTGGAATCACTAGAGCAAAGAATGTTGACCCAATTGATCAAAATTATTTTAAATGAAGGGGTGCTAACTTGATTTTCTCATTATGTTAGTTAAATGTCCTCACACTGAAACAGATTTACCAGGTGAGAGGTTCAGGGCATGAAAGTGGAGAGGGGCCAAAGAGTCAAAATAAGAGCAATCATCTCACAACTTTCCTTATGGGACCTGTAGGGATATTTGGCACTCCCTGTTGATGTTTCCAAGTCCCTGTGTCACTGGTCAGCATCATTGGGAATCTGCTGCAACCCACACTTCAGCTGGGTGCCCAGTGGTGCTTGGGGTCCATTCACTACTGCTTCTTCTCCTCACTACCTGCTTACCCGCTGCCTCCCACACCATGGGTCAGCAGTAGCCATAGGCAAGAAGCAGCATCAGCAGCCAAACTCTTGCTCATCTGCTTGACCTCACTACAGAGGGCAGCAAATGGTGGTAAGTAAAAGAAAAGCAACACCCATCACTTCAAGCTTCTCACCAGACACAGTGGAGGACAAAATGCCTCTACCTTTAATAATTGTATAGAATAAGGTATTTTGGCAGGTGCAGCTCAACATGGAAGAGTGGGTTTGATGGCAGCAGTGTCTGCTGAATCCTGACCCCTCCCCATGCCTGACCCACCTTCGCAGGTCAATGAGGACTTGTGCTAATGATATAGCTGGTGCATGTCCAAGTTGACCCATCAGGCCTGCGGGGGCTTATCCCCAAGGCAATGCAACAAATTTTCCCTTATCCTGAGGGTGCCTTCCCAGGCCAAAACTTCCCCGTGGGTTCAGCAGACATTAGTGCCACTGCATTGCCACCCAGGTAGTTGTGGTAGATTGGGCTACCCCTGAAGTCTTTTCCACCACATTTGATTCATAGTGTTAGCTGTGGCAGGAATAGAACAAGCAAATGCTCAAGGAAGTTAAAAGGTGTTCATTACAATGGTTATTTATAATATGATCTGTAGCTTTCTATCCAAAGTGAGGTCAAATTTTGTACTAAAGCACTGATTGGTATGTTTTATGCTCAATAATGACCTTCTTAATGGTATAATGAGATCAATATACTCTTGCAATCATTTGTTCATTTCTTTAGCTATTATTCAACCACAGATATTTCAAAAAGCATTTGTATATTGAATTCCAGAGAAAACAATGGGTTTCATTAGCATCTTCCGGAGATATTCTTCCTTTTACAGTGCAAACTTCATTACAGTGATGAATAAATAGAGGTCTCCAATTAATCATTGATTTTTCTTTTCCATTCAGCCCATTCTGCCTTCATGCAAATTCCCAAGATTGTATTTCCTAAGATATGCTGTCCTGCATAAATATGACATCTATATATCATTACAACATTTCTGTTTCAGCCTAATACTTTTTGCAGTATATCAGCCTTCTAAATTAGATTTTTTTTTTCTTCCTGTAGGGCTATGATGATGGATATGGGGGTGAATATGATGAGCCAAATTATGAGGCATATGATAATAGTTACACCACACAAACTCAAAGGTAAGCATTCATTAATTCATAGATAAGCTACCGTAGTACATTTTTAATATTGATTTTCTTTTAATGTCAGTTCTAATCCTTATTATCACCCTCAACCAGGAGCTATTTCCAAAACTACATCTCAGTTCTTTAAAAAAGTACCTTAACAGATAATCAAGCAATGTTACATTTACCTGGTTTAACTATCACTACCATTCGTGCAAAAAAAGTGGAGATAAAAAGCCATTATCCCTGTAAAAACCAGTCTGGTGCCCTCTCCCAATTACCTGTTGGGTCTCTGTATCTTTGACTCACAGACCCACCCTGCCTAATATCTCCTCTCACTGTGTTATTTTAAGGAACTAAATGAAGACAGTTCTGTCCCAGGGCAAAGAACCTTGACCCACATTGCATTTTTTCTTTTGGATGTGAATATAAAAATGACTGCTGCCATCTGTAAAGCGATGCCCAAGAACCACATGGTCACAGATCTTGCTCACTGTGTCAGCTTCTCTTCTCTTTGCTGAGACACCCACTTCAGCAGTTAAGAGCCAAGTATTAGCTCTTCATATTATGACTCACTCTTGCATCTGGAAAATCCTGTAATAAAGGATAATAAGTGAATCAGCCACCAAGCTAAGAAATAACAAAGAGAGGAGACTTAATCTACTTGGTTCACAAGGCATGGCAAAGTGGGGCACAGCTAACGGGAATTAGCAGCCCAGCCACATGATAGATCAATGCCCTCCATCTCCCTTTACCCCAACAGGTTTTTTAATGATTCAAAGCAAAGAAGCAATTTCTTAATTACCCCAAATGAGATGCTGACAGCACAAACCTATGCATGTCTACTCAGAAGTAAATTCCATTGTGTTCAATGGGCACAGAACACAGAAAGTTCCAGAAAGGTGTGCACAGGATTGCAGCATCAACCAACTCAGCACTGCAAATCCTACAGTACAAGCTTGTGTAAGTCTACTCAGAAGTAAACCCCATTAAGTTCAATGGGAAGGATTTTTTTTAAAAAAAAAAACTTACCTAATGGAGTGCTGGACGGGGTGGGGGGTGGGAAGCCCCGCAGACGCCTCTACAAGGCTCCCCAAGGCTCCAAAACTGTAAGGCTCTCCACACCCTCCCAGAGGCCAGCACTCCTTTAGGTAAGTTTTTTAAAAAAAATCATCCCCCCCCCCCACCACAACACAATCCTGGAGATAGCATTGCTATGATAGCCCCTCCCCTGCACACACTTACAGTGTTCCCAACTTCCTTGTAGGAGTATGAGAAGCACTGCTCTAGATCCCACAAGCCAATGCAATGGCAATGGCATCATCCCCAAGTGCCAAGGCTGTTTCCTATTCTTAATACTATAAACTACAACTCCCAGCATGCTTGTTCAAGCTCTCTTCCGCCCCCCCCATTCACCATTTTACATTCTGACCTAGAGGATAAGAGTATCCAGTTCTCTTTCCTCCATCCTGTTCCAGAAACAGATCTGTGGGTTATTAGTGGTACAATGAAAGTAGCCTGTGACACTAGCGTACTTTCATGGGGACAGGAGGGGCCAGGAGGGCTAGTGCTCCTGGACGGCATGCCTGGGGGGCAGCGGCACCATCCACTGCCCCATGGCGATTGTCCCCTCACAGCCGTTCAGAGTGGTTGCCCGCTGCCCTGAGTAGCTGCCCACTTCTTTGTGAAAAAAGTGTGTGGCCGCTCAAAGCAGTGTGCCACTGCTCCGAGTGAACCTAAAGTAACTGCGGTGATGTCATCATGTCACCGCAGTTACTTCCAGGGCTGACAGAGGACAGCATTTGCATTCCTGGCCCCGGGCGGCAGAAGAGCCAGCAACTGGCTTATGACTGTAAGTTAGAAAGATTCACGCTGTACATTCACACTGCACATCACGCTGCACTGGTGGTGCCTCTGTTTTGCCTTGATGTGATGGGCAGCGCAATCCTGAGCTGCCCAGATCGGGGGCTGCTGCGGCACCAAAACAGCTACTGCAGCATCCTGAGCACAACTGGGCAGCCCAAGGCAGCTCCTCAGGGAGAGAGGTAAGGGAAGCAGTTCTGCAGTGGGGTTATTCAATTCTATGGCAGCTCTGGAAAGGCCTGTGTCGGACTGTGTGGTCCCACATGGGGCTCAGGATGTGATGGTGCAGAGCTCCACAGGTTCCCCCCTCCTCCTGCCCTGCTCCCTCCCCCCACCATGCCTCCTCCCCGCCATCTGTCCACACCCCCCACTCCCTCTCCACTGCCACGGAATGCTAACCCTTGCAGGCTCCTGCTGGACTTGCTCTGGCACTGGGCCTGCAGTACTGCTCACAGTTGTGCCTTACGGCACATTTCTGTGGTGGTGAGCCAGCATGGAAGAAATGCAGTATCTCCCTCAGCATCAAGGGCACATCGTTATCCCGTTGTCTATTAGCACCTAGCCTTTGACTTTGGCTCCTATTGAACATTCTCTCCTTGGCAGTTCTCTGAAATCACATATTAATAACTGTGTAATAGCTTGCAGGATAATGCTTGCAGTAATATTCTCTGCAAAACTGAATCACGTTGATTTAATAATTCAGTTTTATTGGAAGACTCAAGACAGCAGCCAACCATTGAGATTGAATTTACAATCAGTTATTGAGTTTGAGGGATTTTCTCTGTAGTTATACGACTTCCATCCTGTTATTATGTTCCTGCCGTCTGCTGGATTGTTACGCTGCATGTCTTCATTTCTTAAGAGGTTTAAAGCTTTTACTGAGACAACGGGAATCTTTCACTCACCATTTGGTCGTCTAGGGGCCAAAATAATTTTCATTTAAATCTGCCACAAAATCCCTTCCAGGATTAACTTACAGTGACCATACTTGGACAAGAGCACGGGCTCCTGGAGTCGCACAGCTGGGAGAATTTCGATAGGTGCAACTTTTTCCACCAAAGCAGCACTCTTGAAAGGTGTCATTCTTATACAGTTCAGTAAGGGAGGCTGAAATTCTTCATTCAGCCCAATGAACTATAATTCTTCACATTTATACACATTTTCACTGTTCAAAGCACTTTACAGAATCTTTAATAAGCCCCATAAGTTGACCAGTAAAAACATAGAAGTCCCAATTTCCAACATAGCTAAAGACGGAACATTGAATGTCATGTAGTTGTATAGTTGTGTACTAGAAAGTTCCCTGAGGGAATGTAGGGTAATTAGTGTTTACTCACTCTCAGGGTATGATAAACTGCCAGAGTCAGAAATGAGTCAGTGAAATTCCTGCTGAAAATCCCAATTCCATAAAGATTTTGGCTTAAACCTTTAGTCCGAAAATCGGGGCCCCTGAGAGGAGGGTGCAGGGGGAACATCATACTTGGGTTCAGGGTCTAAAAGGAAACCTGGGAGCCAAATGGAGCCAAATAAAGGGGGGCCTATGTGCCAAATTCACATTTGAAGGGACAAGGGAAGGGGTCCAAAAGAAACTTTTTACCCCGGATAACATTTCTCACAGTGCCTCTGCCTCATATACAGCTGAAATGAAGCCACAGAACACATAACTGCATTTGCTCACACTCACCCCTTCTTCTCCATGTTATTTATGGGTCCCAAATTAAGCAGATCTGGGTATGGTCAGTGTCTAGATGAGTGGTCTTCTGCAACCCCATGTATATTGCCTTGTTTTGCGTGAGGGAAGAAAGGCAGGATATGTATGTAATGAATGAATCCCTTGCCTCAATTGTGTGCCATTGACTGTGGGAGAGATAGAAGGTAGATCTCTGGGTGATTTGCTACAGACCAGTAAGAGTTTCTGACTCTTACAGTGCAATCCTAATCCAATCCAGAAAGCCTGCACTGTATCCAGCGCAAGATTGGGGCCAGAAATGGCTCAGCCGGAGGCAAGGGGAAACTCTCCCCCTTACCCCTTGGTAAGCCAACACAGTCCCAATGAGTCTCCTCGAATATACGCCACCTCAGGAGGTGGCATCCCTGCATTGGCTGAGCTCAGCATCCCCAGGTCAGCACGGAGGCTGGATACACGTCAGCGCATGGGCCAGCATGCGTCCTTGCACCAGCCCAGCCATCTCCCAAGGAGGTGAAAACGTGCTTTACAGCATGTTGCAACCCTCCTGGGCTGGCACAAGGGACGTAACCTAGTGGGTTACAATACATGGCTGGTGGACTTCATTCAGTGTGGGAGGTCACATGTTTTGCAGGCATCCTTTATTTCATTTTACTGTAGCCCCTTTCAAGAGGGCTGTAGTTAGTGGCAGAGCAGTGCTTTGCATGTGCATGAGTCTGTCTCTGGCCTCTCCAGGTGGGACTAAGAAAGTCTGAAATGCTTGGAGAGCCACTGCCAGACAATGTTGAGCTACACAGAAAAAGGGGTTGAGTCTGTATCAGGTAGCTTGGCCCATTTATACATAAATCCAAAACTTCTTGAAGCAGGAATTTCTGCATATGCTAGAAAACACGATGTATAGTGATGTACAAGTGCCGTCATCAGTTGAGGCCTAGTATATACAGTCAGCGTGATACAATTATTGATTGTCAGACATGGACCCAGGTTCGAATCCCTAAAAACATAAGAACAGCCCCACTGGATCAGCCATAGGCCCATCTAGTCCAGCTTCCTTTATCTCACAGTGGCCCACCAAATGCCCCAGGGAGCACACCAGATAACAAGAGACCTGCATCCTGGTGCCCTCCCTTGCATCTGACATTCTGACCTAGCCCATTTCTAAAATCAGGAGGTTGCACATACACATCATGGCTTGTAACCCGTAATGGATTTTTCCTCCAGAAACTTGTCCAATCCCCTTTTAAAGGCGTCCAGGCCAGACGCCATCACCACATCATGTGGCAAGGAATTCCACTGACCAAACACACGCTGAGTAAAGAAATATTTTCTCTTGTCTGTCCTAACTCTCCCAATGCTCAATTTTAGTGGATGTCCCCTGGTTCTGGTGTTATGTGAGAGTGTAAAGAGCATTTCTCTATCCACTTTATCTTTCCCATGCATAATTTTGTATGTCTCAGTCATGTCCCCCCTCAGGCGTCTCTTTTCTAGGCTGAAGAGGCCCAAACGCCGTGGCCTTTCCTCATAAGGAAAGTAATCAATAAGCCCAGTAATCATCTTAGGGCGCAATCCTAACCAGCACTTATGCCGGTAGGAGCCCCGAAGGCGTCACAAATGTGCCGTGAAGCACTTTTGCGCTGCCTTAGGCAGGAGCCGCGTCGGCGCATTCAAATGCGCCAACGTGCAGACAGAGGCAGAAGCCTCCACCGCGGCTCCCACACCAACACAAGTGGCAAAGGTAAGTGTGGGGGGGTGGGAGGGGGCGTTTCTGGGCAGGGGGAGGACGGGCCCATGGGCGGGGCGCTGGGAGCCGGGGGCGGGGCCGGGACCTGGCAGTTATGCCGGATCCCAGCCCCCGTCTCCGGGGTGAACGGAGTGACATCCAGCCGCTCCATTCTCCTCGGTCTTGCACTACCTGCAGAGGTGGCACAGGTCCAAGGAGACCATTGGAGCGCGCAGCCCTTACCCATGGCTGAGCCGTTGCAGCCAACAAACCTGTGATGGATGCAGCGCAAGCTTCCTGGCTTGCCTGCTCCAGCACAGGTTAGGATTACGCCCTTAGTCGCTCTCTTTTGCACCTTTTCCATTTCCACTATGTCCTTTTTGAGATGCGGCGACCAGAACTGGACACAATACTGCAGGTGTGGCCTTACCATCGATTTGTACAACGATGTTATAATATTAGCCGTTTTGTTCTCAATACCTTTTCTAATGATCCCAAGCATATAACTGGCCTTCTTTACTGCCGCCACACACTGGGTCGACACTTTAATCAACCTGTCCACCACCACCCCAAGATCTCTCTCCTGATCTGTCACAGACAGCTCAGAACTCATCAGTCCATATGTGAAGTTTTGATTTTTTGCCCCAATGTGCATGACTTTACACTTACTTACATTGAAGGGCATCTGCCATTTTGCTGCCCATTCTGCCAGTTTGGAGAGATCTTTCTGGAGCTCTTCACAATCTCTTCTGGTCTTCACCACTCGTAAAAGTTTGGTGTCCTTTGCAAACTTAGCCACCTCAACCCTGCTCAACCTTGTCTCCAGTTCATTTATGAAGAGGTTGAAAAGCACCGGACCCAGGACAGATCCTTGGGACACACCGCTTTTCAACTCTCTCCATTGTGAAAATTGCCCATTGACACCCACTCTTTGTTTCACCCTGCTTAGTCATGGAGAATACTGACTGACCTTGTACCAGTAATCACCTTTCAGCCTAACCTACTTAAAGACTATTGGGAGGATGAATGGAGGGTGAAGAGTCAAGTACACCACTCTGAGCTCCTTGGAGAAAGGACAGTATAAACATTAAATAAATAATAAAAATAATGGGTAGTTCTGCCTGATGGGGGAGCTGATCTGCATGGCTCCAGGGCCATGCTTGAGCCCATTACTTGGCCACTTTGAAAGCCCTATGCACCAATCTTTGCTTGTTTTCCTTCTTTCTCATGCGTCCTTTGAAGCTGTGAATTCTGTGGTTCTGCACTTCTCCCATAAATACAATTGAAAGCTCCTAGTCTTATTACAAACAAGTCCCAGTTCAAATATTTATGATTCTATATTCCTGCAGTTTTTATCAATCATTAATAAGGAGTGTGCTCAATGCACATATGAAAGCCACTCTCTACATTCCTGTAAAAAGAGGGCAGGGGGAATGCTGGCAGAATTTGAATTGTATATGTCTGAACTGTCCTTTTACCTAAAGCTGGTAGAGAAATTCAAATTTTTCCCATGACTTCATGTGTGGGAGAAATACCTCCCCTCCATTCAGAGCTTCAAAGGCTGAGCAGTACAAGCTGCTAAAAGTCTTGGAAATTAGTTTAGGGGTGTGTGGAATGGTGTGATGAATGGTGGAATGGGAGCATGGAATGGGAGTATGGAAGAGAGTAGACCAGGCCTGGGAGGGGGTGCATTATTGGCAGTAGCAGGGCATGCCAAATCCTGACCCCCTTCCCATGCCTTATCTACCTACCTTCCTGGGTCAACAATTGAGCTGTCGTGATCAACTTGATGCTCGGATCTCCTATCGTGGGTGGCCAGTGGTCCAGTGACATGCATGGGTAGGCTCTAGTCTTCCAGCCAGCTCTCCAGTTGTACGTTACTTGGTGCTCTGTTGGAGCATGCTTTACTACTGCTTTTCAGCAGCCAGTGCTGACAGAATGCTGAAATTGGCTTGCCTATTTTTACTTTTTCTTGAATTATTCTATAGCAAATACAATTTTTTTTCCTTAATCACCTTTTTACATGTATTATTTGAAGCGGTTTGGATTGCTGGAATTTAGAAATGTAAAATAACTATTTTAAGAATTTGAATGATCATTAGTACTGAAGGCAGAACTAACTTCATTAATCAGCTAAACATTAGGCAAACCTTTGTAACATTGCCAAATGCCAGCTTAATTTTAATAGAATTTCTTACAGGACATGTTTTGGTCTTTATGGTAGCCGGTTCTTAACTAGGAAACCAAGCTTATTAAACAAATGACCTCAAGGCCTAATCTAATTGCCTAGCACAGTGTCTCCTGACCAATCTAAAAGAAGAGATACACATTGTCATTAATACATTCACGGGAACATTTGCAAGCAAACTGCCTTAATACAGTACCTTGTTGTAGATTCTGATTAGCTAGCCATTATTTGTTTGCTGTATTCCAAATGCTTCCCCTGCAGTAAACTCTATAGAATAATTTTCTTGAATATATTTAAATAGAGAGTCGCAGTCAGTTATTCACACAGTAGCTTTTCATTGCAGAATTTACAGTTAACCTGCTTAACTTCAGTGTGATTAATTACAAAGCAAAGCTCTGCACTGCAGTAGTTAGGAAAACTTAAGTGAAGTGAGGTGAGAGAGCCCTAAAAAAAAAAAAAAAGCCAAATTCTTCTAAATATATTTTGATTACATAAATTTCATACTGACACAAATAGCTCCCCTACCATTTCTGAGTATTAATGTACCAGCTGCCTCTAGCAAAAAAGTAACACTGGCTGCTGGATTCAAATTCATATGTAAGAGTCAGACCTCTGCGTGGTGTCTTGTTGACCTCTTCCTCATGGTTTGGTTTCTTGTCCACAGCCTTTAAACCTTCCTAGGCTTTTCACTGTCCCTCCTGATCTTGGTGTGACTTTTTCCCATTCTCTGGCTTTTTCTCTTTGTCCTTCAGTTTCTCCACCCCAGGCTTTCTCTGTCCTACATTCACCTCAGAACTCTGCTACCCATCTTCAGTTCTCTGCTCTCTGTTCCTGGACTCCCCGATCTGCTAGCAGCCTTAATCCTTGGTCCTCCTTCTCACTCATCTTCCTAGCCAGTAGTCTTCCTACCTGTTTAACACACCTTTTCTTTCCTGCCAATAGTACACAGACCTCTCTCTCTCTCTCTCTCTCTCTCTCTCTCTCTCTCTCTCTCTCTAATGTTTGATGTGATTTGCAAGCTTTTTGTACTTAGGCATGTTGACCTGAGTACACAGACACATGTGCGAAGCAGCCTTGAGTCTGGTCATGGAAGTTGCATTCTTTGCCATTATGGAGAGTAGCCACCAATATACTATCTTCCATGAATTTGCCTATTCCATATTTAAAACTTCATACATTAGTGGCTATAATAATAGCCTCTGACATTATAGAATGACATTAGAGCAGCATAGACAAAGATGAAGCAAAGGACTACATAAGCAACAGGCAGGGGACTGTTAGTTTGTAGCCTATTTTATAAAATGAAATTTGGACATGGGCCATAGCTGGAACTATGCCTGTATAGTGTTGGTAATATTTTTTTTCTCTTATTTCACAGTTTCTACCATTTTAAGCAGCATTCACTATATTTATATATTGCCGTATTGCATTTTGGGTTTATATCTATCTGTTCATAAATAAAGATTATCCCATATTTTGTTTGAGACTATTGAAATGAATCAAGTTAGCAAGCCTAAAAAGATGACATTTTATGGGTCTTCACAGCAATCCACTTTTGGCATTCGTCATTCAAAATTGTTTTAAAATGCCACCTTTCATTTATTTGATTCAATGAGCACAACTGTGTTAAATGCACCACCTCTAAAGTAGATAAAAGTGACTTTAACATGTCAGTTTATGTCAATTTAGCAAGCATCCAATCATCTGCATCTGCATGGTATATGGTAACTTGTGCTATATTAAAAAAATAAAAATAAAAAACAAGTCCAAACAAATGCATCCAGTTTATCTTGGGTAACAGCCTAGTTACTCAGGCATAACCCCTTTAGAAGAAAGCACTACTTACACAGGGGATAGGAGACACAAATAGTGCTGCTTTTTAAAAAAATAATAAATGTAAAGACCCCAGTTTAGTGGGAATGCAGAGGCTTTCTTGTCAAACAGGTGGTAAAACTGTGGCTGGACTGTATCATTTCCAACTCCAGTTGCCAGAATGCACGACTTTTCCTTGGAAGGAAACAATCCCACTCATAGAAAGCATGAATGCCAGGGAGAAGACTAGCTTTATTTAATTGGTACCCCTAACAATGAATTATACTATATGAAGTTACCAGAAGTACTATAAAACAGGTCACAGCAACAGTATTTTCAGCAGCCAATCAAAGGTAGTAGTAGGCATCCTTCAGTCTGTGGTATTGTGCTCTGAATAGTGGTTCTGAAACAGCGTCTAATGTGGCTGAAAAGGCTGATTCGGGAATGACAATCGCTTCCACACTGAGACTGTTCCTGGTCTATCTCCCTGGCTAAGGGCCTTCCTTCTTTGCCTCTTTGCCTCAGTCTGTTGGGAAGGTAGTACATGTCAAAGGCTAGAACCCTTCTCTGTGTAATGGAGGTGTAAACTATCCCCTGGTGGCAGACCTGTTCCTTTAAACCCATGTCTACTCCAATCTCATATGAAACAGAAGGTGGGAGAGGTCCATTTTTTTGAGCAAGTACTGTGTGAGAGAGAGAGAGAGAAAGAGAGAGAATGATTCATCGACAATTAGAAGTGGAAGGGGTTAACTCAACCCCCTGCTCAGTGCAGGCAACTGGTATAGCATCTTCCCCATAGTTTTTCACCTCAGGCACATTGCTCCCAGCAGGGTTCATTTTGAATACCATAGGCCAGCTGAGGTTCGAGGGGTGGGTTTTGCCCATACATTTTTCTCTAACAATCAACTTCCTTTGCTCTGGGGCAGGTATAGGATTGAAAGAAACAAGAGTGAAAAGTTGCCAGATATAAACCAGTCTCTGTCTGCTGAAGAACTGCTTGCCACAGTACTCCATCTTGTTACTTCTCTATGCTTATTTTATAAGCTTAGCAGATCATTCATGCTTCACTGTGAATCTGGGGCCCCCCAACTAATGTTTCAAATTGGGCCCTGCCGCTCCTAAGGTTGGCCCTGAGCCCAGTACTCTCCTTTCTGGCTGGAAGCATCTCTCCAGGGTTGCAGACAGTGGGTTGCCTTTTACTAACAGGGATATAGGGAGCTGGAAGGAACCCTTCAGCATACAGAGCATATGCTCTACCAGTGAGCTGTGGTTTCTGCCCAGAAGGTAAAAGGCAGATAAGAAGCTAGAAGAAGCAGGCAACAAAAGAACATTCCTCTTGATCAAGTCAGCTTAGCCATGTTATAGTAAATCCTGCCTTCTAGCAAGGCCCCAGTGCGAAAATTCTCTCTCTCAGAGATTCCCTTTTTTGAGTTGAGATTGGAATGTTTCCACAGAAATATTTTGCATGGGCAAACCGCCTCTCTTTCTAATGTAGATACCATTTGTGAAAATGTGAAGGTTAGCCAAATACATTTATCTCAATTGGGTGAGATTTGTGTCTCCAAGCATTGGAATCCCTTGAGGCAACACTTCCATTGCAAGTTAATTAAAGAGTTCTCACTAGAGGATTACCTGAGGGCATTGCAGCCTATTCACATTTACATGCAAATCCCCCCATAATACTGAGCTGTAAGTATGTGAGACTTTCTGAAAACATTGAGTGGAAGCCTATGTTTTGCTGAGATAAAGTGGGACTATTAGCCTGTGGAAGAGCTCTTGCTTTCACCATGAATATTGATTCCGGCAATCTATGAGGACCCTGTTCTAGGGTTCTCCAACAAAGTAGGAAAGAGTGAATGTTACCAAAAATAACAAGGACAGGTAATTCTCCGCTCCGAAGAAGATAAGCCAGGAAAATAAGGTCAATGAGGGGAACCAAGGAACAAATACATGGTCAGCGTTCGCTCACTCCATTCCACCAGGAGAAAAGGTATCTGCCAAATTCTTTATTTAGAACTAGCATTTGAATTAGGACTCCAACTTAAGTCTAAATTGAGATTCAAATGACTGTAGAAAATGCCCATCAAATTTCCTAAGCCAAGCAGTTTTGCGAAGACATAAATCCATTTTTCTTGCAAAATTGTTGCTCTTTGACTTTTGGGTGTGTCTTATCTGAAATGTCCCTTTAAAAAAGTGAAGGTTGACATGTGATTTATTGGAGATTTACTCTAGCATCTTATTCCCCCCCCCCCTCAGCTAGCTTACAAAACACAGTTTATTTGTTTACTGAACAAATTTCCAGGATATTTGATTGATAGCTATGAGCTGATTGATTGTAATGTGTAATGTATCACAATAGCTAGAGCATTGATCAAGAATTGCTTGGAAAGGAAAATGAATCACTCATGAAGCCCACTTCATCCTTTCATTTCTCAACATCTATGTATCTTTCTGCCATCTCTTTTGAAATGATCTAAAAGCACTACCATGTTTTGCATCCATGACCCTGCCCCTTCATCCAGACACCATACCATCTCAATACCACCATTTTCATGACGTAACTAGTCCAACATGGCCTTTCCAACCCTGTTCTGTTAACAGATTTCTTTTACGATGGAAGAAATTTTGTTATGAACTTTTGATTATGGACCTTATTGCTGCAGTGCGGGGAGGTGGACTGAATGAGTTTCAGATCCCATCCACTTCTGGTATCCAGTCTGTATCTAATGCCAGCATGTGACTCAGGCAAAAATAACAGTTGAAGATCTGCAAGTTGAGGCAAACATCCAGCAAGTTCAGGAACAGAGATGAAACATAGACTCGCTCACAAGGTCTCCATTTTTAATGTAGAAAAGAGAGTGTTGATTCAAGTCCGGCTGCAAATATTTTATTTAAATGGTGTGAATGCATAGGTTTGTGTAAAACAGCATATAATTAAAGTGTCCCTTCTGCACCCTCACTGTCAATCTAGCCTTCAAAAGATGACTTGTGTTCTTTGTTGTTTTTATGAAATGAATCAAAAAAAGAAAAGCAATGCAATTCATTATTTTTCATTTCCATTTCTTCCTCTGCAAGATTGACGTAATGTTTCAATCCCATTGGCTTTTAAAATGGGACAAAAAGCAGATAAATTTACGTCTTCATGTGTAGTGAGTTTTTGTGGTTTGAAGCTTTGCAATAACTTTCCTTGCTGTTTGAATCTATTGCAGTCTGCCTGAATATTATGACTATGGTCATGGAACAAGTGAAGACACTTATGACACCTACGGTAAGGACTATTTTATTTTTGGTCAAAGTGTGAAGTCAGAAAAACAAATCACTCAGTGACAACTCAAAATTACTTCTACATTCTTCCACTTTTACAGAGGCCCAGCTAAGCTGATTTATGTCATTCTGAGGCAAAATGTGACTTGTGGGACTGAGGCCAGAAAACTGAACAGATTCATTTGATCAGGGTTTGAAAGGCATTAATCGCAGTTGTAGATCAGTTTTAAAAGCAACAGGGAAAAATGCTGATTAGCACCCAAATCTATTTTGTAGCAACGGTTTGTCAGTCTTGCTGACATGTGTGATAACAACACAAGGCATATTTTCTGTCTCATACACCAAGCATAACAACCTTTACCACAACCCATGTGCCTCACTGTTTTTTAGAAAGGAGGTATCTTTTATGTCAGAATGCTTTGCTTGAAATAATATATTGAATATGTTACGCTATATATTTCAGGGGGTCAAACCTTGCCTTTAGCTCATAATACTTTCACGAAGACTTGATTATCCTGTGAATCAAAAGTGATTAAAAAAAATTGGTTAAGGCTGCAACACTAAACACATTTTCCTAAGAGTAAGCCCCACTGAACAAAAGAGGACTTACTTCTGAGTAGACCTGGTTAGGTTTGTGCCCAAAGTTCCTTGCCATTCACACCTTAACATCCACACCAGATTTTAATCCTATTATTTTGCCCTGAATATTCATTTTTAAAAAAATCTATATATTGCAACTGTGGAGGGGGCCTAATCCAGATCCGAACCATGTTGTACGGGAGGTAGGTTTGTACCCATTTGTCTCAATTGAGGTTCTCTCACAACTGCTGTGTGTCCAAGGACACGCTGGCATTAGTGCTTATGGGAGCTTTTCTCCAGAGGCCTAAAGCCACAGCTGCAGGGATCTTGACTGCAGTCACAGCCCAGAAGGAAAGGGTTAGTTAACCCTCTACCCATGCTGTAGTCCTAATATGGACAGGGGGGAGGCATAGATGCTACTTACATAAAAATGACACCAAATGACATTAATAATATCACATCTTGTTTGGCCCTAAATAGTGTTGCCAACACACTAGAAAAACTGAGCTGGTTCTTTTATCGTTGGTGAGCTACTTACTACAAAAAACCTGGGCAAGATCCTTTTCTCATCTCAGTCTTTTTGTTGTGTATTTTAAGCTGTATACACCTAGGTAATTACACCACTTTTATGTTTGGCCTCATCTCTGGTTCCACCAAAATGCGAACAAGTTTTGCCTTCTGACTCTGCCATCAGACTCACCTGGGATTTTACCCCAGCCCACACCAGATTGTTGAGGCTGAATTGTTGGCAACCCTAATCATGAAGTGCAATGCTGTATATGATTTTTCCTGATGTAACAGTTTATGCAAAGCTAGAACCTCATGTGCCACCCAGTGCACGCACAGATCTTTTTCCTGCTGGCTGCCCTTTTCAGTGGAGGGTGCAGATTCACTCATGCAAAGAACTTTACAAACACATCTGCTTCCTCCGGTAACATGCGTATGGCAATCCTCAGGCCATAGGATTTCCATAAAGGCCTCGAAACTGATAAGACATCATGGAACAGAATACAAATCTTAAGCATGCTCATATTCTTAAATGTCATACGTTCTTTTCTTAAATGAGAAATTGGAAAAACACTAATTTCTAGCGGACCAAATGCCAATCTTATATGTTCTTTTGGAAAATGTGAACTATCCGATCAACAATGAATTCTCCTCTCAAACAGAAAAGGGATATGAGAGATAAAGATGAACATTCTCCATAGGGATTCTCTTTTCTTTAGTATGCAGGTTGTTATTGGCACACAGTCCTATAAATGAACTGTACAAATACTCATGTTGAGAAATGATTGATGCTGGCATTATAACTGACTGGGTGAGGGCTTTCTGTGCTAGAGCAGTGTCACACTTAGGGGGGTTTGGGGTGCTCAGAGTTCTTGGTTCTCAAACCCTAAAGCCCTCAAGGCCCCCTGTTCAGTAGTACTGCCACCATCCTGTATGTGCCAGTGCCTCAGTCCAGGGACACTGAGACCCTCTAGGCTTAACTCTATCCCTTGGAGGCACTGAGCTCCTTCTCCAATTAAAGCTTCAGTCCTCAAGTTACTAGACCTCAATGAGCACTTGGTAGCTTGCTGAATGGCTAGGCAGGATTCTGAAACCTTGTCCCCAACCGAAACTGGAACTCACTGTTCCTTGGAACCCTGGCCACTGCCTGCTGTCTTGGCAGCACCCTTACAGTAGACCCCTTCCTCTTTCCTCTCATCATTTCTGTTCCACTGTGGTCCATATTAGAAAGACACATCAAAAGGTGGGAATGTATATGCAAGCATGAACTAGAAATGAGTGGCCCCTCGCATCATGAGTTGAGTTGGTTCTTGATTGTTTGCCTGCTCCCACTCTTGGCACATGTGTTCATGTTTCTAAGTACATTATCATGCAGTCATGTTTCCAGAGAATAGCTATCCAGTTCTGACTCATCTCCATATGTCTACATTCATTCCTGATCCTTTGCTTTGAGGTCAGTTAAGCATGATGGTCTTTGCCCCTTTTCTGTATTTGTTGCTGAGCATGCAAAGAAGTCTGAGATGAGGGTTTGAATTTGTGTGACACATTTGTGTTGATGTCACAAAGGTGCTGCTAATATTCCCTAATGCAGGGGAAACAGTGCTATACCTCTAGTACATTCCTAAAGAGAAGGGACATTTGTGAGGATGTTTTTCTGAGGTCATAGACTATAGGTGCCCAAGCACAGCCTATAATCTCCCCATTATTGCAGCTTTCCAGACATCTCCTATTCAAACCAGCAAAGCATTTCCTGAAAATACTGTGAACATGTATTACTTTATTACGTGAGTCATGTATTATATAACATGCAGTCAAGCACATTCTCATCTCTGTAGTACAGGTGGGGCCTCCTTATCCACAGATTCGGCATCCACAGACATCTAGATCGCCCCACTGAAGACCTCCCAGATGCAATTGGAACCTTGCTCTGGTAGTATCTGGGAGGTTTTCTGAGCCTCAGAGAGGCCACACGCCACCACGCTGAAAAGCTGAAGTCACCGAAAAAAGCTCCATGTGTAGCCACTTCGAGACTCAGAACAGCTCTGGACATGACCGGAGCAAGGCTCTGGTCACGTTCGGAGCTCCAGGGGGCCATGAAAACTGCAGATTTCATTATCCACAGTTTTTGGTATCCATAGAGGGTCTGGGAATGGAACCCCCACAGACAAGGAGGCACCACCTTGTAATAACAACGTAATGATAGATGTGTATGATTTTTCTTTATTAGCTATTACCATTGAATGCAATCAAGGCAGACAGTTAAGCTGACTTAAGCCCCACTAAAATTATGTGGTTTGATTTCAATGATAGCCCAATCCTAACTAAAGTTTCCCTACTGACACCAACGGAGCGCATGCTGCATCCTGCAGGGGGAAGCAGTCCTGGAGTCCTCCTGGAGGTAAGGGAACTTTTAGTTCCTCCCTCCGTCCGCCCTCCCCCACCCTCTTTTCACCCTTCCCCGCCTCTTTGAGGCCGCACTGCTGACTGGTGGTCACACTTAGCCCTGGCGCCGGTGTGTCCTCTTTCTGTTGGCACTGGGCCTGGCGCCTGACTGGCACAAGCCCAGCGCCAGCACTTCTTATTCCTCAGATACCATAGGCATGCTTTACAGCACACTTACAGCACCCAATTCCAGCATTAGGGTTCAGCACTGGCTCTGAAGGAGCTTAGGACTAGACCCTCACACTGCTAGATTTTCTGTGAAGGATATATTTTTCTACAAATTTCTACAAAAATAGTACTCCAAGAATGCTGGCTATTCCTGAGCTTTGCTAGTATCTCTGTTGCTTTCAATAAGTGAATGCAGAACTTGGTGACATAGCTAAAGTTTTCATTTGATCTTGGGTTTTACAGAACACCCCCTTGGAACACATGTCCTCTATTTCACTCCTGCCCTCTCTCCTAGCCTTTCTTCATTTTCTCCTAGTCTTTAAAAAAAACAACTGAATCCTCTCCTTTGGAGACTGAATTAGTAGCCTCCCTAAAGGCCAATTAAAATTCCTTTCTCCAAAGATGTATCTAAAGGTTGATTTATTAAATCCTTTGGCATCGTCCCTTTGATGAATATTTGGTGGTGGGGAAGGAGCAGATATTTTCCATTGAGAAGCACCTGCTCCTGTGCACTGATTGGTATTTATCTCTAATAAGAATCTATTATTGACTGATTACATCAGAATTTGGATGAATGCAAGACGTTTGTGATGTGTTTTTATATTCCCAGCCTTGGAAGCTGTGCTTAAAAGTCATACATCTTCTTATGACTTTGCACTAGTAGTTGGCAACCTTCAGTCTTGAAAGACTATGGTATTGCGCTCTGAAAGGTGGTTCTGGAACAGCGTTTAGTGTGGCTGAAAAGGCCGATTCGGGAGTGACAATCCCTTCCACACTGGGAGCAAGTGTAGTGTGTCCCTGGCCTGTCTCCCTGGCTATGGGCCTTCCTTCTTTGCCTCTTAGCCTCAGACTGTTGGCCAAGTGTCTCTTCAAACTGGGAAAGGCCATGTTGCACAGCCTGCCTCCAAGCGGGCCGCTCAGAGGCCAGGGTTTTGCACTAATGATCAGATTTTTAATTAAATATATGTAACTCGTCAGTGGTCAAACCTAACATATACAGAGTTTTGCATTTGCCTTCCAGCACTTTTGCCCTTTTGGAATGTGTCTACAAAATGTTAATGCCACGTAAAGTAAGGTATACTATTAAGTTACAAAATCACTCTTTCTGGGTTTTTTTAAGTTTATGTCCTATGAAGAATAGTCATGGTATAACCAAAATAAACAGATCTAGTTGATCCATTCAACTTACTGTCCCATTTAGGAAGTGGGAATGTCTTTACTAGAGCATAAAAAGTTACCACGAAGCCTGGCAATAGTGAAAGCTATTTTAGTACAATTGGTAAGAACCTGGACAGGAATGGGACACAATCTCCTGGTACCTGAAGGGGTCCACCAGGTGCCTTTCCCTTTAACTGGTGATACTCTAATCCAGTGGTCTTCAACCTTTTTCATTCCTGTAAGTTGCCATGACCCCACAACTGAGGTTTTGCAACCCCATTGGGCTGTCAACCCTAAAGTTGAAGAACACTGCTTTAAGAGACTTGCAGCCCAATCATATTTCCACCCCCCTCCCCCCCCCCCGCCGATGCAGTGATGCCAAAATGGCTACTAAAGCATCCTGCCAGGGTGGAGGGGCAGTTGCGGAGATCCCTTCTCCGCATTCCCTTACTTCACAGCATAGAGGGTTCTATTTGGACCTGAGCTAGCGAATTTGCTGGCACAGGTCCACGTGGACCCACACCATCGAATCAGGTTCAGGAAGGGGGCTGGGATTTGGTTACCACCACAACTGCTGAATCTGCCCTGTTTCTGGACCCAATCAGCCCCTTTTGCTGCCCCAGTCCATCCTGCCTGCCCACATCGCTGACTCATTCCACTTTCCTCTGCCTCCATTCTGCCTTTTCCAACCCCATCCCTGCCATCCACTGGAATCGTTAACTTGGTGGGGGAGCATTCTGGGTGGGTTGAGACTCCAGCCAAAGGGACCCAATGGGGACCATGGTACTGCAGAGTAGGTAAGTAAGACATTCTTTTTATTTACCTCTCATCTATGTCATGTCCCCAATTATCCCATAGCATGCAGTGAACGCTGCACTGGCACCATTGCACAGAATGGGTCAGCCAAAGATAGGATTGGGTCACCAGGATGGATCTACAAACTTCATAGGAGATAGCCACAGGCATCAACACCTGGTCAATGAGGACTTCTGAACACAGGCTAATCCCTCAGTCTAAATGTTGACTGAAATAACAATGCACATGGTTATCTATTATATCAGAGGTTGTCAAACCTTTTACCACTGCAACTCACTTTGTCAGCCGTAGCTGTTGTGCTGCGCCTCAGAATGTAAGGCTGAAAGGCATTCTGGTGTACAAGGACCAGAATGCCTTGTGGCTTCCAGGTAGCACTGCCCCCAAACCCACTGAAAATCAGGTCATGACCCACAGTTTGAGAAGCACTATACATTATACTGAACTATACATTGGTATAGTTGTATACTATACATGTATACTGAACTATACATTGGGAGTAATCTTCAGGAAACGAAGACTATACAAATGCATTCTGTAACAGTGGATATGGCCAATTGCTATACATACACACAGAAGGTACAGACAAGAATTCTATTTTAAATAAAAATCATATATTGAGCATTCTATGCATATATTCTGTTACAAGTCTGTGGCAATTTTGTAGTGTCAGTGCAGTCATCGCTGAGTTTATGGGATTACTATATTAGGAGGAACACTGCAGACACTGGCTCTCAATGGCAACGTAATCAGAAACCACATGCACTTCTCTGCAAGTATGTTGAAATGGAGTTTTTTCCCTCCCATAAAAGGTCTTTACCACATCAGTCACCCTACATTTCATGGTGATGGAGTTTTATATCCTCACTGATTCCTATCTCAAAGAATTAAGCTAGTTTAAAAAGGATTGTACCAATAAGAGCAGCATATGATATTTTAGTCTGGCTGTCAAGTACTGCATCTATGGAAGATATATGCCTCATATATGTATTAGATTACTGCATGATCTCAGTATCCTCTTTAAATGTGTGCCAGAGATGAGGCATAAATAAAGCAGTGCTCCCAGCATATACAGGAAGTTTACTCAAAGCCCAGTGAACATAATGGCAGAGTGCCAACGTGAATTTTAAGTAACACTGCTAAAATAATAATAAGTAACTGTCAATTGATCACAAACCAAGGAGGCTGGCAGTTAGTGATAATAGCAATTAACTTCCTATTCCCCATTTAATGGTGGGCTGCTGTATTGATTCGGGGAAAACACAGCAAATTGGAAGTATCCACATTAATAAAAGGGTTCTGCTCATGCATTTAATACATGCGGCTTTAAAACAAAATCCCATAACTCTTGATTAACTTGTAGCTATGGTTGTTCCTTAGTTCTTTCTTCCCTGCAGTCTTCCTGGAACCCTGCTAATCTTCAGCAGTTCTATGTCTTGTCTCCTTCAACTTTCTGTCTTCTTTTTCCAGTTTAAAATTCAAACACATTTAGTCTATGATTCTTAAGGCAGAGTACTGTGAAGAAAACCTCTTTAATCCCCATAATGTCAGAAGATCTAAAATACTGTATATCCTTCTGCTTAATTCAGGTTAACTAAATTCAACCGATAAATACAGGAATTTTCAAAGGGAAGTCTAATCCCAGTCACTGGAAGCAAATTATCACAGTTGATCAGGAGAATAGGCAGCCTCAGTTAAGTAGCTGATTATGATAAAGGTGAACTGGCAATAAGAGCACCATACAGGACAACAACAACAAAACCAAATAAGTCAAAGCAATAAGCCATTGTTTCAGTATTTATTTCTCTTCAAGTGGATTAGTATAGCCACCTGCAATTTGAGGAATGTGAGGATACTGCAACTGGCCATCCTTAAGCTAGTGTATTATCTTAAATTTATCTCTTGCTTTGATAATGTAAAATTCACTTTTTTATTATTTTTATTGGTGGTCATGGGTGGGTGAGGGTTCCTGGAGAAGGAATCTGAAAATCAGGCTATCATGGTGGCCTGGACACTGGCCAGCTAGAACATAATTTGTCATGCAGGAAGACTTGTATTCACAAGCAAGATTAAGAGGAAAGTGACACACAGATGCCCTGCAGTGCTAAAGCTTTCTGTTCCAATCAATGGCCCTTGATTAGCATGATCTTGATTAGAGAGAGAGAGCTTTGACTTGCGGACTGAAGTCCTGACTGTCAGTACTGTCAGCTGAAGAACCAAGAAGGAGTTAAGACACTGTGCATGTTTGGAAAGTGGGGTCATTGGCAACACAGACTGGATGTAGAACATGACTGAATGTAACATATGCCAAAAGAAAAGAAATTTTCCTCTTGGAGACCAACAAATAGGCAATTTTGGAAAAGTAAGTCACCTCTGTTGAAGAGTACTGAGTTCAAGAGTTCAACTTGTGGAAGGTACTTAATTGGGGGGGGGGGGGTGTTCAGCAAATGGGAGTGATTCCATAAATAAATCTTGCATCTATGTGGTCTGAAGATTGGTGCTTCGCTTTTTTGTCTTGTGGAGACTTGGACCCCTTTGCTCAGTGCTGGAGGCAGCAGATGACCACCTCTCCAGGCAGATGGTGCTGCCCTGCAGTTTTTAAGCAACTCATGCACCACATATGACTATTTGAAACCCCTCTCCATTCAGCTATAGCACTGGCATTCCTGGAGGGGGGCAAAACACTAGGTTTCTTCAGGTGCCAGGACTCATGTGTAAAGTGGCCCTCCCCCTCAGTTTCCACACCAGTTGTGGCTGCAAAAGCAACGTGGAAGAGAAGCCTCCGCTTTGCTCTCACCTTCTGAATGACTTGGAAACTGTGGGGAAGGGGCCGCTTTATATGGGCGTCCTGGCGCCTGAAGAAACTTAGGGCCCAATCCTATCCAGTGCTGATGCAGCCACGAGGTCATGCAACAAATGTTACATTGAGGAAGTGATTGCCCCTCAACTGCAGGATGCAGTGCATGTCCCATTGGCACGGCTGTACCAGCAGTGGAAAGTTGGGTAGGATAGTCGTTTCTCCCCCACGCCGGAACATCAGTGCGCAGTAGCACAAGCATTACTGTAGTTGCGGAAAGAAAAACGAAGGTGAAACTTGAGTATGTCACAGTGACAAGCTATGGACTTGATCTGCTTGAAACCCTGATGAAACTTAGTCATGGTAGAGGATAAGTAATCTATCTTGTATGCCCTTACATTTGCACGTGACCTACACAATCTGCTGTGTTTTTCCAGCAAAACCTGGCATGCCTGCCTTTTGCCACTGACCCATGTGAACAGACATCACGCACTTCCTTGTTGTCTAATTGGTGTCTCGACCGTAGCCTGCTTGCCAGTATGTTCGTGCAGGTGCACAACTTAGATCATTGATTTGATTCATTTGGGAGTGTTTTCAGGGATAATTGCGCATATTTTACTTCCTCAGCATAGTAATCATTCACAAACTGTTTTGCTCAAACAACCAAAGGAGCTTTCCCTATTTAAAAAAAAAAAATTCTGGAGGACTGGTCATTCATAACTGCAATGCTCACAGTGACCTAAAAAAGGGGAAAAAAAAAACCCCTCTCACTTCACAGGCTGCTAAGCATCTAGTTACTTCTTATAAATGCTGCACTGAAATGAAATATCTTGGGAGGGATGTTTTGAGTGATGAGGAATGATAGTTTGAAGCAGGACAGCTTGAATCCTGGCCTAGGGGACGGATTCAGGGTTCAGATGGATCCATCCACCCAGTTTGCAGATCTTTCCATTCCACCCGAGTTCCACACGAAGTCCTCCACCATCGGGGGGACAGGGACGGTCTGGGCAGTTGCGTCTGCCTGGACATCCTGTCGTGCAACTTTCTGGGACACCGGGCAGCAGACGCAACTGCCCAGAGTGTCCCTGTTCCCCAATGGTGGTGGACTTCGCGCAGCACGCAGGCAGAGCAGAAAGATGCAGTCTGAATGGGAACCGCTTTTCCATTGTGCAGCTATGGCATGTTTGGTCACTGCTGGTTTAAAGCACAGAGCAAAGAACTGAAAGAGCTCCATCAATAACCTTTTCAGTAACTAACGGCCCAATCCTATAGGGCTGGTTGTGATGTCGTAATGGCAGTCATGGTACACTGCTGATCATGGGAAGTTCTAAAAGGTAAGGCTTCTCCTGAGCTCAAGTCAACAAGATTTGGGAGGGGAGCCTCAGGGAGCCAAATTTTGGCCTTTTCCTTATAGGCCTGTAGAACCTAATGCTTCCATGTCATCAAGGCAAAGCAAAAATACCATGAGACTGCTCTGGGTCATGATTCCTGAAGAATGACAATACAGTGGTACCTCGCATAACGAATGCCCCGCGCAGCAAAAAACTCGCATAACGAAAGCGGTTCGCAAAGTTTGGTAACTCACACAACAAATTTTTATGACCCGTGCTTCGCAAGACGAATTTTGTTTTGTTTTGGTTTGTTTTAAGGGGGGGATCTTCATGCCAGTTTATGCTCACATTCACCCTAGTAAGGGGAGGATCTTCATGTCAGTTTATGATCCCACCCACCCTAGGGAGCGGGGGATCTTCATGTCAGTTTATGATCCCATTCACCCTAGGGAGCGGGGGATCTTCATGTCAGTTTATGATCGCATTCACACTAGTAAGGGACAGATCTTCATGTCAGTTTATGCTCACATTCACCCTAGGGAGCGGGGGATCTTCATGTCAGTTTATGCTCACATTCACCCTAGGGAGCGGGGGATCTTCATGTCAGTTTATGCTCACATTCACCCTAGGGAGCGGGGGATCTTCATGTCAGTTTATGCTCACATTCACCCTAGGGAGCAGGGGATCTTCATGCCAGTTTATGATCGCATTCACACTAGTAAGGGACGGATCTTCATGTCAGTTTATGCTCACATTCACCCTAGGGAGCGGGGGATCTTCATGTCAGTTTATGCTCACATTCAACCTAGGGAGCAGGGGATCTTCATGCCAGTTTATGATCGCATTCACACTAGTAAGGGGCGGATCTTCATGTCAGTTTATGCTCACATTCACCCTAGGGAGCGGGGGATCTTCATGCCAGTTTATGCTCACATTCACCCTAGGGAGCGGGGGATCTTCATGCCAGTTTTTGATTGCATTCACACTAGTAAGGGGCGGATCTTCATGTCAGTTTATGCTCACATTCACCCTAGGGAGTGGGGGATCTTCATGCCAGTTTATGATTGCATTCACACTAGTAAGGGGCAGATCTTCATGTCAGTTTATGCTCACATTCACCCTAGGGAGCGGGGGATCTTCATGCCAGTTTATGCTCACATTCACCCTAAGGAAGGGGAAGGAAGACAGCGAAGAAAGTGATGTCAGTGATTGTGAGCAAATGAGCTTCATAAATTCTGACTCTAGCAATGATGAGTTCTTGGGGTTTCCAGAAAACTAGAGTACTCAAACCTTTAAGTCTCTCCATTTGTTAATGACAGTGATAATGGTTCTTAATGCCACTGTTGACTGCTGTTCACTTTACATGGAGCGAAAAATACGGTATGTCTTTAAAGAGCACTTAATAAACACTTTGTAAACCAAATTTGACTTTGTTCTGACATTTTTTGCCCATAGGAACTCATTAATTAAATTTCAATGCATTCCTATGGGAAAACACGCTTCGCAAAACAAAAAACTCGCGTAATGAAAAGACTCGCAGAACGAATTAATTTCGTTATGCGAGGCACCACTGTACTAGCAAATCACACTAAAGACATTCTAACAAGGCACCCCCACAATATGTAAAGAGAGGCAAGAGGACAGCACTGGCGTCGCTAGGAGGGGTGCAGGCCGCACCAGGTGACATGCCGGGGGGTTGAAGCACCCTGGGGGAGGATGCACTAACATTGCGGGCTTATCTGCTACCATGTCATGCCATACACCATTGGTGCAATGCAAAAACCAGAATCGAAATTGCTTCTGTCGTTCAAAAGTTATGGCCCAAACACAGGAAGGAAAAAAATGCATGGAGCCCTATGGAAAGTGAAAGTGAGCCATATTGTGTGTTTACTCGTGAGTAGGTGCCATAGTCCGTTGTAAAGGGCAGGCTGAGAGGAATCCAACAACACCAGAATGGTCCTGATCCAATGGATGCAGCCCCCCCCCAAAACACCCGAGAAGCTCCCCCCTCCCAGCTGCGAGTCTGGGCCCGAAATGAAGTCATGTGGCCACATTTACTCATGAGTAGGCGGACTTGCCTTACTCAAGGCAGGCTTAGAGGCTCCAAGGACGTAAGAATGGTCCTCATCCAATGAGTGCAGCCCCCAAAAACACTGGAGAAGGAGGTTCCTCCCTCCCAGCTGCATCCCTCCCAGTCTATGGAGCCCTAGGGAAAGCAAAGCAGCCTCACAGTTGTGTTTACTCGCGAGTAGGCAGATGTGCCTTGGCTGGTAGTCAGGCCAGGCAAAGGAGAATGTGAAGACACCAGAAGGGTCCTGATCCGATGGAGCTGCTCCAGAAGGCAGCCCCCCCCCCTAAAAAGAACAAAAAAGAGGCTTGAATGGTAGGGAGAAAGTTTTTTATTTTGCACTTGTGAAGCCAGGTGGGTCTTTATTCTGATGTGCCTGAAATAGAAGAACTTTAAACTGGGCACTGGGAGGGCTGAAGAGCTCACTGATTCTTTTTTTTTGGGGGGGGGGGATTGTTATTGCAGGCAGACTACAGAGTAAGCTCCATTGACCACTATGGGACTTCAGAGTAGACATGCATAGGATTGGGCCCACAGGCTGCAATCCTACCCACACTTTCCTGAGAGTAAGCCCCATTGACCACAATAGGACTTACTTCAGAGTAGATTCACTTGGTGGAACAGGACTGGCTCCCCCTTATTTAATTATTTTATTTTAATTTAATTATTTATAATTATTTATTTTAATTTGCTTGATGATGTCACTTCTGGCCATGACATCTCTTCCAATGGGTCCTGGACAGATTGTCATTCTAAAAAGTGGGTCCCAGTGCTTAAAGTTTGAGAACTGCTGCAATAAGGTGTTAGTAAGTTGACACGGGTGTGTGTGTGTGAGACTCTACAAGTTTCAAAAATCACTAAAATCAGAATTTGGAGGAATAATAACTTCATGTTATATATCAATCAATGTGTAATTTCATGCAGAATGCAATGAAACAAACCACATTGAAATATCTGTGTTCTAACAAATGGTACAGCCAAAAAACCGGTGGAGGCGGGGTGATGGTACATCACCACGCCCACCTGGGGCATTGCCCCACCCACTACTTGGGGTGATGCACATGCCTCCCACACCAGGTGACGTGAATCCTAGTGATGCCACTGGAGGACAGTGATTTTCATTTTCCAGGGACAAGTTCTAGAGTCTAGAAAATAGCACTAGTTGGAGCACATTACCTTCAGTGTTTAAAACCAGCATTTGAAAGAGATACAGGATTGCATAAATAATGTTTTCCACTTTTGACAATAAGCTCACACTTTCCGAAAGAAACCATGCTTTCCTATACAGTTCAAGGAACAGTGTGAATGCCTTGTGAAAACAAGTAAATGAGATCCGCATAGTCCAATTAATTCCTTTCCAGTTGTAAAGAATAGCATACTTTCAGAGCTGCCTCTTTCAGAACAACAAAAAAGTTATGCTAACATTGTTTTCAATGCTGAATAATGTTCTGTAATTCCTCTCACAGAACAATATTTCCCATTATTCCCTTTGTCAAGAACTTGCTTTCAATGTAAATTAACGCTGGCTGATTATTTATTTGTTGCCTAGAGGCATCTCATCTCATACGTCTTCTACCAAGGAAGTCAATAGTGGTTAAGAAAAACATGATTGTTAATTTAAAGGCTTGGTTAGGTCACATTAAAAGTTTAACCACTCTGCTTCTTTAGAGTTTTATTTTACCTGGTTTTTGCTGGCACAGTATTAAGATCTTGTTTAGGAATGACTATAGAAGTATGCACACATTCCTTCCTTCATGTATTCATTGAACGTGCAGAAGAGGGACCAGACACACACATGATAGCCTGACCCCCCCCCCCCACTGGTATCCATGTGTTCAGTGTCAGTGTGAAAGGGACCTATCTGTGTGGCAATGAGAATTCCCAAAAGTATGGAGGAGCCCTATGCATTTACATGCATAGGTCCTCGGGTGGTCAGAGTTTGGTCAGGTCGGGCATTGGCTAATGCCCCACATCTACCAGTGGTCCTATCTAGCTGGGTCAACCTCTGAGCATTCAATATCCATGGTGGCATAAGTGGCCAGTGTGCCATTAGGAGGTGGGGGGGAGCTAGTACAGGGCTTTACCCCAGCACCCCAAACAACTTGACACCACCACTGGTAGGCTTCCTTCATACTAGCAATGAGAGTGTAGTTGGAGTAGCGTTAGCACATGATCCCACTCACATGAGTGCATGTTCAGTGGATGCATGGTAGAAACACCTTGGCATCTACCTAGTGTTGCATTACATTTGCACAAAATGAGGATCCGGAAGTAAACCCTGCCCTCAATTACTAACAGATATTTTAACCTATGCTGAAAGAAGTCATGACAAATTATGACAAACTGATGACAAATACCACATCCACTAATCCAGTTGGGGTATGCAAATACAAAAACAAGATTTTGCACCGCATTCCTAATTGAAGGAGGAACCAGCTCTATTTCACATACAAACAGCTTGATCTAGAACAGAGGTCTCCAAACTGGAAACCAACTATGTCCCGAAAAAGCCTTCCCTGTCCTAAGTAGCGCTTACCATTCAGCTGTGGCACTGCTTTTCTTTCAAACTGATTTGGGCACAGGGATGCAGAATGATAAGCATCGTTCATGCGGGGGGGGGGGGGATTTTTCCAAATTCTGGATCCGGCCTGTGGGCCTGGGTTTGGAGAGCCCTGATCTAGGACATTTGCCTGAGTAAAGCCTACCAACACTACATTTGTTGCATCTGTAAGACAGTGGCTGTGTTTGAATCCCTGCTATTTTGAAGCCTATCCACAGGCATGATGGGCTGCAGTGAATCTGGAAGGAGGTCCTTACGTTGCAGAGTTGAAGTAGCCTTCAACAGCGAACAGGCTTTTATTTGGGGAAATCCAATTCACTTCTGCTCCTCGTGCTTCTAAAGTCTCCCATCCCTAGGTCGGTTTTCCTTTTCATCACCCCTTCCTTTTCCTAAAGACCAACAGATGTTTGTATAGCAGCACAGGTGTTTGTATATGCTCAGGGCCTGGGTATCCAACACCACTTCAGGGAACCATCCAGCAAATGACAGCCATTCGTTCACTGTAATACGCAGCAACATTGAAGATATCACAGGCTGGTGCAGTTCAGAATTTGCAACCGTGAGAATATAACAACTACGTAAAGCCCAAATCCTAACCAACTTTCCAGCACTGGCATAGCGGTACTAGTGGGGCATATGCTGCATCCTGCTGTTGGGTGTCACTCATGGAGGCCTCCTCAAAGTATGGGAATGTTTGCTACCTTACCTTGGAGCTGCATTGCCCTTAAGTCAGTGCTGGAAAGTGGGTTAGGATTGTGCTGTAAGTTGTGACTCCAATAACTACAGTAAATCAATGCATTATTCTTATTAGAATTATCACATTGTATATAGTAACTAACTCATTTTCATGTACTCTCAGAATTATCTGCTACCCACTGGAAAAATCTGTGCTAAGTTTTTCATTCCAATTGGTTTCCATTCCACTGTTTCCTTCTCTTCTTTCTCAGCTGAATGCGGAAGCAGAAAATCATATGTATTTCAATTACCCATTTCAGACTCAACTCCTGATCCAGTTAATGTACCAGCTGCAGAAAATGATATCCACTTTGGTGCTTTAGCATAGCATGTTAGAAACTCAGTTACGGAATAGGTTTGGAGCAGGCAGACTTAAAACACTGTTTTTTTCCTAGGGGCTGATTGTGTTACCAGTAAATTGGATATTCATATCTGGCGTAAAATGAAGGAAAGAGGTTTGTTGGTCTTTACTGAGAGCTGCCTCGGCAGACAATTGACTTCTAAATAAGATTTGAGGAAGGATGGAGAATATGGATCATAAAGCCATCGTCATATTTTGTTTCTGAATTCACCATGGGAAGAGCTTGATCTGGTACATATGCATGCCTACCAAAATAAAGCAACTTCTTTTTTCTTATTTTGTCTGTTTTAGCACAAGAAGAGTGGGCCATAACCCGTCCCAGCTTAAAGGCACCACCTCCCAGGTCAACCAGAGGGGGTTACAGGGAACACCCCTATGGTAGATATTGAAGGTCCTCCTCATCTGTGACCTCATCTTAAAGACAATTAATAACCCGTGGTCTCCACATAAACAGCAACAAGACAAGTAATAGCCCATTTTTTTTCTATCCTAGGAATTACTGCTTATGATTACCCTATATACTTCTTGTGTTTCCACATTGGAGTGACACTGGCACTAGTCTTATTTTATAACATGGACTTTCAAAGACCGTTGGCAAGTGTTGTCTAACCCATTCAGCAAGATGATGTTCTCTTGGTTGTTCCTCACTGTTGTGTGTAATTTTAAAGCAAAACAGGAAAAAACAAAGCATGAAGCTGTTACAGACCATGCATCTATTTCCCCCATCCCCCAATACTACAAAGGCTGAGTTTTTATTTAGGGTTGCTAAAAAATGTAATATGATCTTTCTGAACCAGATGATAAACAAGATGTAGATAAGATGTTTTAACCTGTCTTTTTAATATCTGTTAGTTAGATTTAAGATGTTCAATATTAAGTTTGTAAATTTCATTTTAAATGCTGTTTTAACGGGGTGACAACAAGCAGCTACTGTATGTATGTAGCTATCTGATTTGTCTAGTGTTTTAACCTGTATGTTTTTTTTAATTATTCTTTTTTAAATCACATAAAGTTCCATGTGTAAGCTTCTCTAAATAGGAAACCATAATTTTGTCAAATATGTTTGCCATAATTTGTCAATAAAGCTGAAACCTTTTGTAAGAAACTAAATTTGGGATGACGTGTTTTTAGCTTTAAATGCCTGCTTGATTTCTTCTTCAAGAGATGCCTAAAATGTTTTCGATATAAAAACTTTTTTTTTTTCAAAAAATATATATAAATGAACCCAAGTTTGTTTTAAGAATATGTGCGAGACTTTAAAAGTTGTATCAATAACTTATGGTGGTTAAATAATTTAAAAGCTAACAAACTAAACTGTGACATGAATCATGGATAGCAGGGACTAATGTATAACATGTTAATGGAACAAAAACGTGGCTTTAGAATAATAAATGGATTTTTAAACTATCCTCTAAGCTTGATCTTGCTAAATACACACTCTGATTGACTCGTTTGTATTAGCCTGTCTCTCGTGAGAATGTAATGGAGTTTAAAGAGGTAAGATTACTGCTTACCAGTGTTAGACTGTCTAAATGCTAGTTCTTCAACCTTTGAGTTACCCCGCGCATTAAATATCCCATTCAACATGTAAGCATTGCATAGACTCACCTGATTGTTTTCACTCTGAGGAGTGTGTTGGCTGCATTTGCGTAGTTGAACTAATAATTTGTCTTGACAAACCAATCATCAGTGTCACTGCCCAGTTGTTGCTATTCAACTTCAAAAACTTTATTTGTAATTTTCAGTGCTAATTATCACCTCCCTTGAAGGCAGTTTAGAGGGCTGTTATTTCTTTTGAGAATATCAGACTTGATGGCTGATGATTATTAAGGAAAAATGTCGCAGGACTCAAAGGATGACTAAACGTTAAACAGGTAACATTAATAGTAACTCTGTAATTTTGCACTTGCAACAGCAATGTTAAATATTCCGAGTGATTAAGTTACTGATAGTTAAAAAAGTAAACCTGCCAAAACTTAACAAATAGGTATTATAGGCTATTAAAACAACTAATTAACATTAACTAGCGGCAACAAAATTATTTTACAATATATAACCCTCGAGGCAATAAACAGAACTAAAATTAACAATAATAGTAATGCAACTCTTGATAACAGTGAATATTTAACCTAAATTTTTATGACAAAAAAAGGAAGACTTTTAGGGATACCAAAACTGTGAAATCTTTTAAATACAATTTTTTGTTTCTGGTGGCTTTTTGTCAATGTGATTGGTTTACTTTTTTGATGAGAACAGAGCATAGGCCAGTTGCTGTTCAGTTTGTAAACAACAACAACAACGAAAAAGAAATGTCTTTTGCAGCTGGAGTTGCATGCTAACTTTCTTGGTTAGTTTTTGAAACCTGTGTCCTGTCAGTTGACTCTGCTGTGTTTATTGAAGTGGACTTAGTTAGCTGTACATCTGTCACACTGAATGTTCTGTCTCACTATTGCAGGGTCCAAATACAATGGACAGCAAACCAGCAAACAGTGACATAGTGTCCAGGTAAGCAATACATAACGTCCTTCATTTGAAACCAAACCAAAAAAAGAATAGAATTCCTTTCCATCAGGTCACTTGTCATTGCTTGTAATAGTCTGTGGAAAAAGATGACTATAAAGAGCCATTAACCATAACTTCATCCAAACACTAGCATACCTGGGGAGGTCAGGAAAGGGGGAAATGCTACAGGATGCCACACCTCTGGGGGTGTGGGCACAAGCAACCCCTGCCATCCATGCCACCAGTGCTACCACTTCCTTCAGCTGCCTTCCAGAGGCCTTCTGAGGGCCAGGGAGGCTGTGCGTGGCCTCATCTGGTCCTCCAGAGGCCTTCTGAGGTGACAAAAACTGGAAGGGACTTTTAAAGGCCCTGTGCAGGCCTTAGAAAGCCTCTGGAGGGCCAGGGTGGCATTCTGTGGTCCTGGCCCCAGGCTGCTCAGGGGCCAGGATTGCAAGTCCATTCAAATCCTATGCATGCTTATTAGAAAGGAAGCCCCTTTGAACATAGCGGGATTTACTTCTGTCCAAAGAGTATCAGGATCTCACTGCAAATGACTTCTTGTGTACCAAATCCTAAAGGTTTCCAATATGGGGTGCAATGCATTTCAGTGGCAAGACAAGGTTGCATCTAATGGAAAAAGACATGGAAGCAAGCAGGATGTGTATGTGTCTGCCCAGCGAAACAATTTCTAACCAGTTTACAGCAGTTACGAACATGATATATTGAACTGTTTTTCTTTTCAAGGCAGAAGCACTTCTTTTGAAAATCAACATAAAAACGTTGTAAATAAATTATCCATTGGGAGCAGAAAGGCATTAAGTGTACGAATTGTTTTTTTTCAGGGTACTGCCTGGATAGAAGGGTTTGTTGCTTTTATTATTGGTTGTCTTGGCCCATTTTTGCATGAGATTTATGTGCTCTCGATTCAAAGCTGTAGATCTCTTTCATCTTGTTGATACCTCTTTATTCCACTTTGCAGGTGAAACCACCTCAGATTGGCATTCTACCAGATTATATAAAGTTTGTGTCCAGAGAATTGATGACACCCTGCCATCCCCCCTCTTACTGAAAGGTTTTGCATTCTGATATAACTTTTTCCACGTTTGTTCCTCCTCACGTATTATTCCACGGAGGAAAAATGTTATACTAAAATTGGCCTAAGAAAACAATGGGGAGGGGCTTTTACTTTCTCTTCTTCCTCCTCTGCATAATTCTTATGAGGAAAATACTTGTGAGGAAAAGATTTGGTTTACTAGACCCATGGAGAATTGAAACTTCACTGTATGGATTATTCAACTCAGGAATTGATGCTTCCGAAAAACCTATGGTCCTGGAGTAACCAGAAAACTCCATATTTCCTGATCTTGTGTGCAGTATGTCGTTCTCTCAGTGTTTGTCATAAGGAACCTCTCTCAGTGTTTGTCTCCATTATAAACTCTGGGTTGAGGAGCTGAGATTTTGGGCCTGATATAATTATAGAAAGTTTATCTCAGAAAGAGTGGTCATATAACTTAGGACAGCTTTCTACAGTCAGGCAAAACTTTCCACAATGACTGGATCCTTGTGGGATCTCTGCATATCTAAAGTGGAACCTTGAGCATGATGGAATTCTATGGCACATCCTAGTCAGTTCATGCTGTCCTCTGACCAATGTTCCCTGTTCTGGATATGTTCCCTGTTCTGTGTGAACTGAGATTGCACCCTTGAATATACCTAGTACTTTATAGGGGAAGATTGAAGCAGGTGAACAAGCTTCCACTTACTACTGTTTTTGAAGCTCCTGGAGAAGAGAAGAAGACGAAACCAGTTCCCTTGATCACAGTTTAAGGAATTCATTTTTTTCAAAGCAAGTGTGTAAAAGCAGTTTAATGGACTTTGGTTTACTATATAGCTTAGTATCACAGAAACACGTCACAAAATCTGGCTCCTAGCACAGTATCCAGTGCTCTAGATTTCAGTATGAATCATGGATTTTCATGGAGTGGAATTGTCTCTCAATTTAATAATAAAGTTTTGCTGTAAAAGCATACAAGAGAAAAATTCCAAACTTTTTCTACATTAGGAGGGATATATTGGCTACAAATAATAATATCATACAAAACATTGTACCTGGCAGCTCTGAAAGGGCTTGGAGTTTTCTTCCTCTTCTGCTGTCTGTTCAGCAGATGGATGAGAGGTCAGGCTTTTTATGCAGTGAGAATTCCTGGCCTCTTCATAAGAGGAACTTTCACTGATTGGTGCACAGGATGGCCAGAGCATTTCCTTCCCATTACAATCACATCCTAGAACTTGCTCTTTCAGCTTTGGAAATCTTAGCTTTGTTTCTAGTCTGGACACACTGTTTCCATGAACTTCAGAGCACCTACATTAGTGCAGGTTGGAAATGGAGAGAGGAACCTAGGCGACAAAGTAAAAGTTGTGGCTAATCTCCAGGCAAATATGAAAAACCCTAAGAAAACCCCCAGAGAATGATGCAAAGACACGTGACTCTGTTCTGCAGCAAAAGCTAAGCAGTTCTGCTCTTGCAAGCTGTTTGGTTTGCAGAATACCTGGGAACTGTATGCATATCTCTCTTAGTTCCACAGTAGGGTACCAGTCTGATAAATAAGTGTGTTAGCAAGATCAAAATTGGCTGCTATTATCATCAGAATGTATTTATATTTCAAATGTCTGACAGAAAAAAACAACACCAAAAAAATTGGTCTAAAAGTAATCTCTTCATTTCATCCATAGGATCGTTTCCAGTGAATTGCATGGGCTCTGGAATGGACGGGAGTGTTATAAGCAGAAAGCAGGCTTTTGATTTAATACAACACCAGAAACAAAGCAAGGTGGGACCGCCTTCCTGCCTAGAAGAATATGGCATTTCATAATATGCAATTTAATATGCATTTCAATATGAATACCAATTTGATTTTTTTCAGCATAAATATTTTAGAATTAAAATTAAATACACTCCTCAATTAATCTATGTTGATTGTGCTGTTGTAAACAAAGTTTCATCATGGCAGGATATACATGGTAAGTTTCCAAACAAATTATTTGTCTGTGTTCATGAGACAAGAGAATATTCATTTAATAGTTCCCAAATATCACCTAATTCATTTGAATCGTGTAATTAATTGATTGAGTAGCTAAAAGCAATGCATTCATCAAGTTTTCATTGGTTCATAGTCATGGTGGCTTTGAAACTATACTATGCGAAATATAAGACTTTCCATTTCCAAACTTATTAAGAATTGTTTTCTCACAGATTTTCACATCAAAAACTAAATTTTCATTTCTGATTCACTGAGTTTGAATTAAAGATCTGTTTTTTGTAGCTCCATTCACAAAGCTCCATTTCTTAATAATAACAAAACTATTGCCTGGTTCAGGAGTTCAGCTCACATGGCTGCTTAATGCATGTAGATTGGACTTTGATATGTGCGCCCCTGCAAAGACTGAGTTCTCAAGCACAGGGGTACAGATCTCTGGGCATATAGCTGCTCACAGAGATAGTGGCTAGATCAGGCAAAGGCCAAAGATTCCACACCCATAAGAGTGTCCATTCAGCCAGGTTGACCCCTAAGCTTTCATTCTGGCAGTAGCAGTGTCCCATATGTCAATGGGGCAAGTCGAGGGTGCCACGGGAAACCAAAGTAGGGCTTAGCCCAAGGTCTCCAGCAACCTGGTGCTAGCCTGCACATGTAGTGGAGTCATTGTTCAGATGGAGTCATGTAGAACGTAGTGGTGGCAACCTTCCTTCAGTATTAACTTCAGCCTGAAGTTATTGAACGTTTCTTTAAGCACATCTTTAGAAAAGGACCATCGCTGCACATGGCACAAAAAACCGCTTTCTTTCTGAACACAATTGAATCACCTTTGGCACCTAACATTTCATCTTGTCATGAGGAAAACACCATGCTTAAGAAAACACCATGCTTAAGAGTCAGTGAGCATGAAGGCAGTTCAGTCTTTAACTCTCCAAACTGTAAATCACAACTCAGGAGTGTCGAACAAAGGTCAATTTTAGATAAAAGCAAGCAATGTATAGAGCAGGGATTCATTTACTAAGATATCAGATGGGGTGAAAAGTTGACTGGACATCAAAGTTTACTTACCCAGGATGAAGTTGCTAAGATATTTTATATGCCTCATCAAGAGATGGTTGCTCTTTGGAAATTCTACATAGGCATCCCCTTTTGAATACTTTAATGTAGCATACCCAATGTAAGGCCTGCACAGTTCCTTAGTCTGAGTAACAGTACAGCTATTCAGACTCAGAATTTGGGGTTTGTTTTCTGCTGTGAGCTATAGACTATTATTTTCCTCCTGTCATTCAAGCTTAATTCAGGAAGATATGGGATTTCCTGGTGCTGGATTTCAAGTACGATTTCCTGTGGAAAACAGGAATGTCTTACAGTCTCCAGCCCAAAAAAGGAATACAGTCCTCACTTGAGCCAAGATGGCAAATCCCAGACAAGGGAGATTCTTGTTCTGAGGACTTGCTGAACAGGTCAGTCTGTTCAGGGAAAGGAAGCCTGAGGCTGATCTCAGGCCTCACTCAGAAAAGCTTTTACGAATGCATGCATGAACACAGATTCAGACCATCCCTCAGCATGCAGTAAATCTGACGTCACAGAAGACAGAGACAAAGAAATATAGTGGGGATTTGGTGATGTGGCACCTATTCCATTTCTGTGAAGCTTGACAAAGCTGAGTTGCAGGGGTTGTGGTATCAAAGGGACAAGAAGTAAGTCTCCTTGTTGCAAAGAGTGGTCTTGAAGACAGAAAGAGGGCTATGAAGGAAGCCGTAATAAGGCAGTAGCCTAGAAGGGAAAGGGAGCTGAGATGGAAGGGAGGGGCTGCTGAGAGAGAGAGAGAGAGAGACGGAGGCAGCCCAGAAGCCTGGCTGACCAGCCTCCACTGTCATCAGCAACGTCATTAAGCACTAAGGGAGATGGAAAGAGAGAGCTGGAATAGAAAGAGGGTTGCAGGATGTTACTATTCCGGATGCCAGCTGGCATGGTGGTTGAAATGAAAGTTACTCAACGCAGCACCAGTGGGTTATTGCTCCACAGGCCAATAGCACAGCAGGATGCAACAGGCATAGAGACAAAGAACAATGGAGAAAAGAGTGCAAGGCTCTAAAGCTAAGGTGTTTTTATAGGTTTTTGTCCTATGAGATTCTTAGGTGAGGTGACCAATCAGGAGGTCCTCTGTTACTAGTGGAAGCCCCCTTCTGGGTTCTGCCTTTGTTTTCCCCACGAGTTGAAGATGTTCTAACTAGTTGGGTGGTTCACCAAATTGCTCCTAGCTTGTTTGTTTTTCAGTTTGTTTGTTCCTAGAGAGCCTCTGCAGTAAGAAGGAAAAGGAAAGGAGCAAGAAAAAGAAAGGATAATGTAGGAAAGCGCAAGAGAGGAGGCAAACACTGAAAGAACACATTGTGAATAGAGCAACAACTTATTGTTATCCAGTCTTAGCTACTGAGTCATCCTTGCTGAAAACAAGATATAAAACTTTGGTGCAATTGCTCATATAACCAACACTGCAGGCTGCATCCTTCAGAGCTGAATGAAACCGTCACCTCACAACTGGCAAGTAGTCCCTTGAGAATTACCCAAGACAGCTAGCAAGTGTGTGTGACTAAGAAAAAAGCCCCATATTCTTGCCCATACACTCCTAGCTTAATTGCTTCTGAAGCGGTCTTAGGACAAAATTGATATTGCATTGAGGTTCGGCTTATGTTCGGTGCTGGAGTAAGATATAATTGATTAAAAATCTCTTTGATTGTATTGAAATGCTTAGCAAAAAAATTATGGAACTGTTGCCTCTGCACCAGTTCAATATCTTTCTTATCAGTTTCCTTGTTCAAAGGGTACTTTGCAGACATCCTTGAACTGATAAGGTTCTAAATCCATGGCTCTGATCCTCATGAGCTTTCAGCTGGCTTAACTCCATTGAGGAAAGCATTGGCCTTGCCCAGTCCTTTCCATGCTAAATATATTAGCCGTTGATTATATACAGAACAGTTACTGTGCTGGGTATCCTGCTTTGCATTTCAGAGTCACCCTCATTCGGATCAGTAGGGTTGATTTCCAAGCAAAATGTATTTAGAGTTAAATTAAAAGACATAATAATTAAGCATGAATTCTTAAATGTGCATCTTATGTGTGTTCTTCTCCAAGGAACTAGAAAGGTATATACTGGTATCTTATTAGCTATCTATTATGTATTGATTCTGAAGCTTGCTGTTTATTGATATTTTTGCTTAGCCTTTCCATTGTATCATCCTGCCACCTGTCTAAGCCAACTAGAGACTCCTTTTTCTTTTGTTCTGCTTTCCAAAGGAAAGCATTCTTCTGTACCCATATGCCAGCTACTAGATATAGTCAAGGACTTTCTTATTCAAGTGATGGTCCTTGAGAAAATGTGCACCAGTTGCTGTTGGCATCCTTCAGTCTTGGAAGACTATGGTATCGCGCTCTGAATGGTGGTTCTGGAACAGAGTGTCCTCTCCAGTGTGCGAAGCCTGGGTAAAGTAGCTATGGAGGATAGGCTGTTACCCATGCAGCAAATCCCCCCTCTCCACGTCGATGAAATGGTCCAATGGAGACGCCAATACGGTTGGTTCCAGCAGCGTTGCAGGAGTTGCCAGAGTGTGACTGTATACAGCCACGAACTGCCTCAGGGACTCTGGCTCCAGATTTTGCCTTGAGGTTGTCTCCTGAAGCCCTTTCCATAATTGGATATAGCCACAAGGTAGTGGAGGTTTGGGATCAGTTTTCCTTCTCTCAGATGAGCTGCCTTCCCAGGCTAACGAGTCCCATCTACCTGGTGGCTATTTAGTCGCCTCTTAGGACAAGTACAGCCAAACCGAGGGCCTATTCTTGTCCCCAGCCCCCAAGGGTGGGGACCAATAATGGTTGTTTTAGACACCGCATTCAGGAGTTTCTGAATTATAAAGATATGGCCATGTTAGCATGCCCAAAATAAAGATGTAAACATAAGAATCCCATGGAACACCCTTCAGGGTAAACTCTCAGACCAAAACTAGTTGTGACGTGGCTAATTTTATGTGTCGTTGTCACCCCCCCATCCTGTCCCCCCCGCCCCCGCAATTCAGCATTGAACAAGGTGAGTGTTTGCAACTTTAAAAGAAAAACGCTTCCCATTCCTGGTAGCTGTCCCCATTTTTTCTCTCCAAAACACATCAAGAAACTACCGTATGTCATGACTGGGCCATTTCTTGGATCATTCCAGAGGAGGAACAATCGCTACTGGCAAGAGCCATCACTGTGAACACTATCAGTACTTCAAGCCCTGCTGAAGTTGTTGCTATTCACAGAGGAACACTGGGGAAAAGGTGGAAATTCCAACATTCATCCAACAGAAATTCCGTATCTTCAATGACAGTCCAGCAAGTGGTTAAAGGCAAAACTCTGGTAAGGTACAGAAGGGGAAAGGGATATCTACCTGTCTCCTGCATACCCCTTTCTAAGACCCCTGTGCCCCCAATAGTTGATGAATGGGCAAATGTAAAAAGAAACATGAGCATACCATGGTCATCTGATTTGACCCTCACTCCAAGGCTGTTCAACATTAAGTGGCCCAATCCTATTGGCATTTTCAATGGCAGATTTCATGATACACCATCATAAGTGCGGCTGCAGCACCAAAAATGTCATGCTGCCCTTGTGCACATCGGAGCCACTGGTGCAAATGGCTAGAGGCTCCACAGGCCCACCACAGATGAATTGAACCTGCATAAGATGCCAGTGGAGGAGCTCATGGGTTGTTTGAGGGAGGTTTGGACAGGAGCAGGGGAGGGCAGGGGTGATTCAGAGGGGGTGAGTCTTGGCAACAGCAGCATGCACCAGGTTCCTATCCCTGTTTTCCCAGACAGATGCTCCATGCCTCTCCTTGGATCAGCAAAGTAGTTGATGGCCAGGTGGCCTATGGAGAGGTAAGAAAGAAATTTTTTTTTACTTACCTCTCCCAGGCTGTCTGGTTGCCTCTCCCCACCACCACCACAGCATGCAGCATGCACTCTGGCTGCAAGACTGTAAAACTTAACATGGTGAGGGATAGGATTAGGCTCTTATTCTGCTAGCAAATATCACTTACTAACTGTCAATACATCCTACTATTACTAACTCAGGACATTTGGGCGTTGCTAACGCAGACTAACCTCGTATGGAATACCTGAAATATGCTCAAATCATGAAAAGACAAAATATTAAATTACAGGCATTGAATTACTGCTTTGCACTTTGACTGTGGGCCCAATCCGTAGCTGCCCTTGGGCCGGCGCAGGTCCCTTGTGCCAGACTGGAGGTGTTGCAAAAGGGCCATAAGGCATTTTTACGCCACCTCAAAAGTCAGGAAGCTAGCAGACAGACATGTGCTGGCCTCCCAAGGCTGCCTCTGGCGCTGTTGCGCTGGAGGAGAGGTGGATTTGCACAGGCCCTGTTGAGCTGGCACAGGGATCTGAGGAGGGCAGGGAAGGACAGAACAGAGGCATTCCAGAGCTGGAGAAGTGCAGGTGGTGGGCGGGCCTGTAGGTGGCCTGGGGCCAAGCAGAAAGTGGAAACAGGATCCGGCACTTAGGCCAGATCCTTACCCCACTCCTGGGAGACCCAGCACAGCACCAGGTTGCTCTGATCTGCGCCACCTCTTTTGGTGGCGCAGATCCAAGTAGCCTCATTGGGGCTGCTGTCACGTTACCCATAGTAAGAGGAATCTGTTTCCTTGCCCCAGTCAGCCTGCCTGTTCCAGCACAGATTAGGATTGGGCTACCCATTAGCTGTGCTGCCAAAAAAAGCTAGTTCAACATACAGGTTCCAAATCATGTTACAAGAATTGCAAGATGGCATCAGTTGCATTTTTCTGAACTGATACCAATGGTGGTTGTAATGTTAACTGATAACTCAACAGTGTAGTGTGGTAGTAAACTTTGAAGTGCAGGAGCTCTTCATGGTGCCCTATAGCCAACATCCCTGTACCTCAACTCCCATAGCAACCACCCAAAAACAGAAAATCAACTTCCAACAATTAATGGCCCGCTCCTGTGCCCTCAGAATGCCAGTGTACAACCAGACACACTGGTTGCTATGAGACACACTGCCATCATGGCAGACCCTCTGCTGTCAGCCATGTGCCACTAATAGTGCAGGACAGACCAGCTGCCAGAAAATTGCAGACAGGGATCAGGGTGAGATGGGCAGGCATGTTCCAGCAGAGCCAGTAGCCAAACCTGTGTCCTGGGCCAACACACTCCCAGAAGACTCCTCAGAGTTACACCAGCAACAGAACTGGTATAGCTTTGGGAAGTCACCATGTGGTGGATAGGAAGGGAAGGGAAGCGAAGTATGTCCACTCTTACCCTTCTTGAACAGCCTCAACCCCAGATAGGGCTAAGATGGATGCACTACGAGGAAGCCCATATGTGTGCTAAACTAGGCCTGTGTGACATTAACTGTTATTCTTGCACATATTAGTTGCATGATAATGAACTGGGCAGATATTACTGTCTCCAAGTGGAATGTTGTACTTGATGCATCACAGGGAAAGCATGCACCCCACCACACCCCATCCCCGATTACCACATATGAAATGTTCTTGGGAAGTGTAAATCATACATGAGTTCTCATTTTTTCTGTTGAACATTCTGTAGCACACACATTCTGTAGCAATGTGTGTGGTCTCAAATGTAACATTCTATCCCAATTAAGTTGGTTTAACCCATCCAAAAGTGGTTTACAACTTAGCAACATTAAAATAAGACCCAGTGTTTAAGTGCATCATAGTCATTACTCCAATCTGTATTCACTGACTATGAATAGATGTCTTTATACATAAATCTATAGTAATCTATAAATAAAACGTATATTTATAAATCTGTATTTTAACTGGAATGCATCTAATTATGCAGACTATAACACAAAATGAAAAAGGAATTGGAAGGCGTTGCTAGACCAGTTGGCTGCTTGTGTGTAGCATGTGCCTAAAAGAGTAAAGACAATTCTTCTAATTCAGGAATCTAATGGAGAATGAACAGGTTGGTTACCTTAACTCTTATAACCTTGAAATTATGGTTAATTGTACACAACCTATGTGTATGTCCAAGGATTCAGCTGGAGATCCAAAGACAAAAATACAAGTCTTAACCATATATGTTGGCTTAGTGAGGCAAAGTGTTGTGATTAAGGGCCCAATCCTCTCCAACTTTCCAGTACCAATGCGGCAGTATCAATGGGGCATGCATTACATACTGTGGTAGGGAGGCAGTCATTGAGGCCTCCTCAAGGTCAGGGAAGGCTTGTTCCCTTACCTCGGGGCTACATTGCAGTCGCACCAATGCTGAAAAGTTGGATAGGATTGGACCCTCAGGTTGCAATCCTATACACACTTTCTGGGAATAAGCCTCACTGAACATAATGGAACATACTTCTGAGTAAATATTCATAGGATTGTGCTGTAAGTTGTCAGGGAGACCCATTTCCATTCATTTGCTGGTGAGACTCTCCCTCTCCATACTAGCCAAGCAAGCATTCTCAGGTATCTTTATGTAGTGGACAGAAATCTTCTAATTCAAGGATTATATTCTCAGTGCATTGGGGAGGTGCAAGCCAATTTTCCGGCTTGCATAGGGACAAAAGGACAGTACAACAGTACCTGTGCTGACTTCTCAAAATGGGAATTCCCATCTGCCACTAGACAACATATCTTTAATATTTGTTTGCATCTACAATAGAAAAACTACAGTGATTGTTTTTGTTGAGCAAGTACATAATAACAGAATCAGAAAATAAAATAACGAGAAATTATTTTCTAGACTACAAGTGGGACCTCAGTATCCACTGATCTGGTATCCAGTGATTTGACTCACCACTGATACTGAGGTCCACATTTAAATGCCTTGTAACAAGGAAAAAAGCACCAAAATCCAATTTCTTACCTTTGTGCTGTTAGTTAATTTTAATTTCATTCCATTAAATTCCATTACTCACCCCATCTAGTGGCTGAATGCTGTATAGCAGGGGTGCTCACACTTTTTTGGCTCCAGAGCTACTTTGAAACCCAGCAAGGCCCGGAGATCTACCAGAGTTTTTTTTACAATGTTCGCGCCATCATAACATATAACATTTATGTGTACAATGTATGTTGGTGTACCTTGAGCCCCACTGAGTATAACAGGACTTACTCCTGAGTAGACATGCCTAGGATTAGGCTGTGAGGCTGCAATCCTAGCCACACTTACCTGGGAGTAAGCCCCATTGAGTACAATGGGCCTTACTCCCGGCATTTCCTCCCAGAGGCACCTGAAGGGGGGGTCAGCACTCCGTGATCTACTCATTTTCCCTCGCGATCTACCGGTAGATCACGATCCACCTATTGAGCACCCCTACTGTACAGCATCTATACCAATGCATTCTGGGCTGACAATGGAGGAGCAAGAAACCTGGAAGTGGGTCTTTAAAGCTATTTTTCCACTGATTTAGTATCCACTTATTTTGGTATTTCCACTGATTTTTTTTTTTTTTAATTCACTAGGGTTTCCAGAATGGAATCCCCGTGGATAACTAGGCAAGACCTGTACTTTGAGACTACTTTTTATTCAAAAGCCTTATATAAATATTCATCATCATCATCATCATACAGATGACAGTGATAAACTCATGTCAACATAAGGTACAAAGTAAGCATAATATGCAGAAAAGAAAGTTGTTTAAGACTCGGTTTATACATCACATCAGTTGCAGTAACTGAAGTGTTTTGCATGGTTATTCGGAGTAATTGAATTGCAGTACGACCATTACAGATCAATTCATGCCCTAGGGTCATCAGTCTCCTAGCATCAATTCTCATGTGGAGATCGCCACAGATCAGTGATCATTTTGTGCATTTTAGTTATCTGGTCTGGCAAAAATCTCAAAAAGTTTCTCAAAAAATAACTTGGGGTTGGAATTATTATGCCCAATATGAATACTGTATGCTGAAATGCATGAACTGTAATGCACTCTGGGGTGACACTGGGTGAAAGGAGGGGTCTCTGCGTGACCCAGATGAGGCTTCAGAGGGCTCAGAGTCTGTCTGGAGCCCTCAAAGCACTGCGGTTTTGCTGCACAACAGTAGCGGAAGCTATTTGGGGCTTTCTACATATTTTTAAAGTGGACCCATATTTTTAAAGTAGCCACAGATAACTGACAGCCCAATCCTAGGCATGTCTACTCAGAAGTAATTCCCATTTGAGTCAGTGGGGCTTACTCCCAGGGAAGTGTGAATAGGATTGGGCTGTGAAACCATGGATCTGAGGATACAGGGGACACCTGTACTTGGCAACTATCATTGAAACTATTACAGTATTTGAGAGTTTCCGGCTTAAGTGGTTTGATATTTGATACCTGATATTCAGCAGTAGGCCATGCAATGATGCATTTTTCTGAGTAAGGATTGAAGAGGGGATGAGCCTGCATTGTTACTGTAGAGCCCTTCTGCATATCATATAGATGGTATTAGCAGTGGGTGTCACTAGGGTTTGCATCACCCTGTGTGGGAGGCCAGTGCGTCATGCCCATGATGGACCTCCTCCCATGCAGTAGACAGGACAGTGCCCCAGGCAGTGGGCATAATGATGACCATCACCCCTCCCCTTTTGGTTTTTAGGCTATAACTTTTGACAGAATAGAGATATTTCAACATGGTTTGTTTCATAGCATTCTGCATGAAATTACATATCAAATGATATATAACATGATGGTATTATTCGAAAATACCAAGATTGAAAAAAATTTGGCCAGTTGTGGTGTCACTCCTCTGAGCATCACTCTGTGCAGCCCACACCCCCTGGTGAAGCCAACGGGTATTAGTGACTAAAAAGTTCTTACTAACTGCTTTTCTGCACAACTTGCAAGACTTTAGAAGAAAAACTGCTTATAAATGTTTCCATCAAAAATATAATTGCAGATATGCTACAAAGCAAACTTCATACATTATAAACAAGGCTTCTTGAATAGTCATAGTCTATGACTGCATGTACAAAGCCTATCTGCCTACAGTTTGTACATACCAAGGTTCTTTCAGATCTTCTGTCAAATGTGCACATAAGTGGGACCAGCTAACACAAGTGGGCATGATCCCACTTCCCTGTACGTGCATTCAGACAAATGCTTGACAAGCATTGCTTTCTGCTAGATACCACTGTATATGAATCCAGTAGAAAAGAAATACACAGTACACAGGTCCTTAAACATTTTAGCACTGGGACCCGCTTTTTAAAATGACACTCTGTCGGAACCCACCTAGGTATACCAGACTTTTAAAAATCTAGAAAGAAATAATATTTATATTTACAAGAAATAATAAGCAAAAAAAGAGGCTCAAACATTTATTTTCCTATATTTATACAGACTTGCAAACTGCAGGAGTTGAGCTCTTTGCAGGGCAATTAGCAGCTATCTGATTTTTGAAAAGCCTCAGAATTGGAGGCAATTATTTGATCTTTCCATCATTCGTGTTTTCATCAGAGACTCTGCTCCACAACCCACCAAAAATCAGGTCACAACCCGCTACTGGGTACCGACCCACATTTTGAGAACCACTGATATAGTGAATATCAGAGACATGACTTGATAAGACAGACCTTAAAAAATGAGCCTCGTTTAGGAACCTCACAGTTTGGGATACTTGAGAGATATGTTGACATGTGCTGACAACAGTCCAAATTTATTATTATTATTATTATTATTATTATTATTATTATTATTATTATTATTATTATTATTATTAATTTATACCCCACCTTTTTGCCCAACGGGCACACAAGGTGGCTTACAATTTAAAAGTGCAACATGAAAAACAATTAAAAACAATTTACAATAATTAAAAAATCTAAAAACAAACAAACCCCGTGGATTTTCATATAAAAAGCAAGAAGCAAGAATGCCAGCCAGCCTGTCAAAAATTTAAAGCTTTTTGAAATAAAAAGGCCTTCAGTCCATGCCGAAACGTTAGCAACAAGGGAGCAGTTCTAGGGGGGGGGGTATTCCACAGTTCGGGGGCCACCACCGAGAAGGCCCTTTTCCTGGCCGCCGCCCCTCTCACATCACTTAGTGGCAGTACAGTCAAAGGGCCCCCCCCCGATGATCTAAGAGCACAGGCAGGATTGTAGGGAAGGAGGCAGTCCTCAAATACCCCGGCCCCAAGCCGTAAAGGGCTTTAAAAGTCAAAACTAGCACCTTGAATTGGGCCCAGAACAGAACCGGCAGCCAGTGCAGCCGCCGGAGCAACGGCTCGACAGAGTCAAACCAACGTGCCCCAGCAACCACACGAGCAGCCGTGTTCTGTACTAGTTGTAATTTCCGGACTGTCTTCGAAGGCAGCCCCACATAGAGCGCATTGCAATAATCTAATCTAGATGTCACTAGGGCATGGGTTACTGTGGCCAGGTCCGCGCAGCTCAGGTACAGTCACAGCTGGTGAATCAGCCGAAGCTGAGCAAAGGCTCCCCTGGCCACCGCGCCACCTGGGACTCCGGGAGCAGCTGTGGTTCCAGGAGAACCCCCAAGCTGCGGACCTGCTCCTTCAGAGAATTTACTTGTAGCAGAGGATTTACTTGTAGCATTTTTATCCCACCTTTCTCCCACACTGAAGGGAATTCAAGGCATATAAATAAAAACATAAAACCAATACTATGTATGTATGTATTAATGTCTTGTGGCCCCACCAAAAGCTCTCCAGAGAGCGAGCTGTTCTTAATTCCAAGGGAAGGCAATGCCATAAGCAAGGCACCATCACCAAGAACGCCTTATTCCTAGCTGCCACCTCCCTCACTGACTGGTGACAGCACAGTCAAAAGGGCCCTCTCTGACTCAAATGGAACCATGATCCTTTGAAGTTAAAATAGAATGGGAAATTATGAGAGACATATGGCAACACCACATCTCCTCCTCTTTTGCCTTGCCCCCCCCCCCCCCAGTAACTTCTATAAGTGGTAGACATCTATCATGCTGTGACGTTTTTGCCACTGCAAGTGTTCGCTCCCCACTTGATTGGCTGCTGATTGGGAAGACTGGAAAACTCTACTATCATGTCAGGCATTTGTTACTACTAGACATCATCCGAGAGATGGAGATCTGCTGCTACCTCCCTTTCCTCTTCCCACAAAGCCACATGCTTGTCTTTGAGGCTCGGGAAGGTGGTGGTGGGCACCTTTTCTTGGTGGGGACTGAGATAACCATTACCAGAATCCCCTGCTAGAAAGTGGCACTATTGGCATTATTCCCTCCTAGGAAAGGGCCCTTTGCCTTAGGCGAAGGGGAGCTGGGAGCTCCTTCGGTAGCACTTCAGCCTATGAACAATTTGCACTTCAGCCTGTGAACAATTTGATTGCTTACGAAAGCACTTTGGAGCCTTTGCATGTGTCCATACCAATCACTCACAAAAGTTTGTGCCTTTTGCAAACATTTGCTGGGAATGCACACAAAACTCAATTCCATTTCAAGTTGAAAATTGGGATGCTTGCACATCATTAATCTTTATACTTCCCACACTCTGTCCCCCAACAAACAGAATGTAGCCAAAGTGGTTTGTGTGTTGTTGTAATTGCATAGTAGATCACAAGTACCTCTTGCTTCTGGTTAGAAGCAATTAAACTAGCATTACTTTAATGGATGGAATTGAAAACATGAGGTACGTGTACTTCTGCATGGTTCACAGTTAAAGTGAAGCATAAGCCAACCTTCAGAAGGAATTGATTGAGTTTCAGACTGAGCTTTTTCGTTGATTGGTATCACCTATGTGATCTTCATAACCTTTGTTGCCAAGAAAAGGATTTTATTCATCAAGATGTTACACAATCTGGGATTGTATCAACCCCATATGGCAGAGAAAGGTAATATCTGAGGCAATCAACACTGTAACCAGAAGCAAGTTTCAAAGTCTAATTTCTCAGCAAGTTTGCCTACAGATTGAGTGTGCAATCTGCCACCTATGGAGCTTATTGACAACTCAGGAACGGGAGTTACTCATGTTTAAATATAACCTGCTGTCTTGGGTGTGGCTTGTGTCTTAATAGTCTCTGGAGCACTGCAGGCTTCCCTTATTGCAAAGGATTGTCATTCATTCTCTAAATTGAATGGTAGGTTATGGCTTAAAGGGAGTGCTGAAGCTAGTTCTTCAATTGCTCTGTCTCAGGAACAATCAGATCACATATATAGTTTTTGAGTCTTGTGGAAAAATTCATGGAAAAAAAAAATCATTGAATTAGAATCAAATGAATTCAGCCATGGAGAAGGCACCTGGTTATCCATGCTCAGAGCTCAGAAATGGAACAAGGGTTTACGTACGCACTGAGTTGCTGCCAATTCAAATGGATGAAGCCAAAGTGATCAGAAATTGCAGTCAAAAAAGCCCCTCCCTTAGAAAAGTAGCCCCACTCTGGACATAAACATAAAGGCTTTCTTAATGTTCAGATCATCATAGTCACACTGCGAATCTCTAAGTCAGAGATTCTCTGAGCCATTTAGTTATTTGATTTTTCTCTGTAAACCGCTTTGTGAACTTTTAGTTGAAAAGCGGTATATAAATACTGTTAATAATAATAATAAGTCAGTGGTTCCCAAACTTTTTCAACTGGTTTGTGCCATTGGCCATGGCTCCCAATTAGGGTTACAATCCAATATGTTGTATAGGACAGCAAGTTTTTCCCCAGCTCCTCTGGCTGGTTTCTGCAGCTCCCCGGGGAGCCACAGCTCACAGTTTGGGAACCACTTCACTAAGTCCATGACAGCTGTGTGCAGAGGATGTAAGGCTATACATGCCTGCTGGTAAAGGTGTATGTCCACTGACTTGAATAGGAGTTACTGCTGAATTTCATAGGGTTGCACTGTGCACTTTTATAAATGTTCACAAGATTGCACTATGATGGTGGTGATGGTGATAATTTGTGTCTAGGTAGCTCTAAAATGTTATGGTTGGAACAGGGATCACGTGCCACAGGAGCATACATTGTGTTGTATGTTAATTACATGTTAATTATATGACCACCTTGGAGGCCACTTGAAGCTACAAAGTGGGATATGGATCTCACAATTCAACTGTTGCCTCCTTTTGATACCAAATACTGTAAAAAAAAATAAAAACAGTAGAAAAATGGGAGAAAATGTTATTTATTGTTAAATATCTAATTCAGTAACAAAGTCAGCTGTTACTCTTGATTTGCAATCCACCTCCATTAACATCAGTGTGTGACTTTCTGGTAAAGTCAGTGCAAAGGGAATTGCACTTTCACTGAAGTACTAAATTGTAGACACAGTATTTATAGCCTAAGGATAGCAAGAAAGCATGTAGAAGGACATGCAATTCCCACCTCATCAGCCAAGGAAGAAGCAAAAAGAGACAGGATTGGAGTTAATTAGGATAAACTGTTATTAAGGATCTATAAAAAGGGAATTAATCCAGTGCAGGCCACAGTCTGCCTCTGTTTCCAGGGAATGAAGGATGATTTGATTTACTCACCCTTTCCCAGCTGGGTAATTTTACCCCGACTCAGATCCAAAAAGACAGCCAACCACCAATTTCTATTTTCTTACACACACCCAAAAGGCTGCTGAAAGTCTGTGCAATCTCAGCACCCTTGACCAACCGCAGATGGCCTAAAGGTATGTCAGACCCTGGGAATTTTTTTCAGCCAATTTCAAGAGACTTGTTTTTTTATGAGATTAAGGGCCCAATCCTATCCAGCTTCGCAATACTGTCACATCCATGCCAACAGTGCATGCACTGCAGTAGAGAAGCAGTTACAGAGGCCTCCTTAAGGTAAGGGAATGTGTGTTCCCTTACTTCAGGGCTGCATTGCAGCTGCATCAGCACTGAAAAGTTGGATAGGAATGGGCCCTTTAACCAGTTTCACGCCCTCCTCTCAATGAAAGTTCCTCTCAGCAATGGCCAGTTCAAAACTCTATATCTCCATCCCCATTACAAGAGAAGGTCTCTCCTGGATGATTCCATTGTAGGACAGAGCCAACCAACACACTTGCATCCAAACAGGAACCATGCAAGATACCTATCAGGAAAGCTGTGCCCAAAAGAGGAAGCATCCAGGAGTGTGGCTCATCCCCCAGAGAACACAGCCTTAAGAATCCAGGTTAGCATATTTACTTGCTTACTGCAACCCTCAGACACATGGAATCACATAATCTTGCACGATCACTGCATGAGGACAAAGCTGGGTCCTGGAAAAAGATGTCATGTGGTCTGTACTGTCTACAGTACAGAAGTCAATCAGTAGCATCAACACTAATATCTTTCTAAGGCTTTGTTGTCTGGGATACCAAGCATAACCTTATAGGTTTCTCTTCCTCACTTCAAAGCTTTTTGTAATTTTGATAAGTCTTTTCGCCATAATGATGGCAATAGTCTTAACTTGTGCAAAACCTTTATTTGTGTGAATTCTGTGAAGTGGCGTGGAGTTTCACATCAGCTGAAAATCCTTAACTCTAGGTACGACAACCCCTCTGTGTTGCAGGTACAAGAAAGTGTTTGCTGTCACTGGTTACTCTAGGTCAGGGGTGCCCAAACCCCAGCCCTGGGGCCACTTGCGGCCCTCGAGGCCTCTCAATGCAGCCCTCAAGGAGCCCCCAGTCTCCAATGAGCCTCTGGCCCTCTGGAGATTTGTTGGAGCCCGCAATGGCCTGATGCAACTGCCCTCAGCGTGAGGGCGACTGTTTGACCTCTTGCGTGAGCTGTGGGACAATGACTCCCTCCACTGCTTGCTGTTTCACGTCTGTGATGCAGTAGCGGCAGCAAAGGAAAGGCCAGCCTTACTTTGTGCAAGGCCTTTTATAGGCCTTGAGCTATTGCTAGACCCTCAGTCATTCATAAAAGTTCATCTTTAATTTATTCATTTATGTATACTTATGTAAATGTATTCAAATTTTAAATGTAAATTAATTCTTTTTCCCCCAGTCCCCGACACAGTGTCAGAGAGACAATGTGGCCCTCCTGCCAAAAACTTTGGACTCCCCTGCTCTAGGTTACCAAGAATCTTCCTCATTTTCACTGTTAATTAGTGTGAATTCATGTGTTCCAATTTCTGAGATTTGTAATCCCCACACCTAGTGAGGTGACACAGATTTTAGTGGCTCACCATCTCCCAGTCCAGCTGCCTTTTGAAAGCCCCCGCATCCATGGAGGTTCAGTTCCAGAACCCCATTAAGTGAAACTGTGGATAGGGGCAAAGGTCTTTCCCCCCACCCTCCAAAGCCAAGGGGAGCTCTGCTTTTCTCACATCTGGAGGGTTCTCTGAGCCCAGCATAGACATTCATTTGTGGCCTCTGGCAGGCTCAGACGGGGCCTTAAGGTAAAAAAAAAAAAGTGACTTCTGGTTTCTCCAGCTTCTCCAGGCCTCCTAATACCTTCTAAGACATTTAAAACGTCACTTCCGGTTTCATGGAGAAACTGGAAGTCACTTTTTTTTTTAGCTTAAGGCCCAATCTGAGCCTGGCAGAGGCTGTGAACGAAGGTCTATCTCAGATAGCCTATTTATGTATTATATTTATCATATCCATGGAATCACCAACACATCCACAGAGTGGTATTCTGACATTGGCATATAACTGACATGATGGAGTATCATCAGACCATCATCACCATGGCGTTATTGCATAACCACTGTGATATCAGCAGGTCACCAGTGCATCATCACTGCGACATCCATGTGACATTACTGTGATGTTGACATGTCATTGCTATGACATCTGTGCAACATTGCTATGATTTCCAAGGAGCCAGTCACTGCATCCAATCATCTGCAACACTGGTGGCCAGAGAAGTACAGCCAGGATGAACTAAGCAGGGGGCAAGAGCAGGTACAGGTCCAATGTGCAGCCAGTGGTAGGGGGGGGACACCTTCCTGCCAGCCACTAGGAATGAGCAACACAGCAACATGCACCACCCTCAACCACAGACAGATGCCCCAAGGACCCCACACATGAACATGCACATATACACAACATGAGACAAGGCTGCCACATCACCCCAGCCCGACAGAAGTTACAATGGCATCAGCTGCAAAGGGCCAAAAGCAAAGAATTGCTAAGAACCCCTGCACCCAGTTTTCAAGTTCCTTCACCCTACACGTACAAACATACACATGGAAAGAATACTATTTTGTGCAGAACAGAGCAAGGGTAGAAAGATAGTTTCCTCAAAATAAGGCAGCCATGTGAAACAAACATACAGTTTTCTCCATGGTAAGGATTTGAGTTTGAAGAGACACTTGGCCAACAGTCTGAGGCTAAGAGGCAAAGAAGGAAGGCCCATAGCCAGGGAGACAGGCCAGGGACAGACTGCACTTGCTCCCAGTGTGGAAGGGATTGTCACTCCCGAATCGGCCTTTTCAGCCACACTAGACGCTGCTCCAGAACCACCTTTCAGAGCGCGATACCATAGTCTTTCGAGACTGAAGGTTGCCAACTAACTAACTAACTAACTAACTAAGGATTTGAGTCTGTTTGAAATTCCCAAACTGGATGGTGCCCTTATGTCAGGAGAGAGCATACGGGGGCTCCCTCTGGGCGCAAGTCACAGGAGGCAGCCCAACAGCACTCAAGCAAAGCAGGTTGTCCACCATCTAACACGTGTATCAAGGTGGACTGCTTTTGCCTTAGTGGGTGAAGTTCTACACTTCTGTTTGAAACTAACGAACAGTATGATTCTTTGAACTCTCATAACACAGGCCTACAAAATTGAGGGTCGGAAAAGTTTTTCCCAAACTTTATGGTGTTTTGAGATGAATTTGGGGTGCCGATTCCAAAATGGCATCCGTTTTGCCCTATCACGTCTAGTTTTGGAAATATATTATAACCTCATTAGTGAATGGTTCAAGCAGCTTCCTCATGAGGAAGCCATGGTGTAGGCTTCCTCATGAGGAAGCTGCTTGAACTATTCACTAAAGAGGCTATAATATATCTCCAAAACTAGACATGATAGGGCAAAACGGATGCCATTTTTTGAATTGGCACCCCAAATATACCCAGGAATTGGTGTAACGTTTAAGGAAGCAAAATGTGTGTTGGCCTGTGTAATCTGTAAAAGGAATGAGGCAAAATATAAGCAACACTGGTTAAATATGACATGCCCATAAAGGTTGTTGGTGTGTGTGTATGTTTCTTTTTAATGTCAAGCAAATAACATAGGAAATAAAAATATGTTTTGCACCCTCCTCAATGGTTCCTTTAATGCACAGCAACCCCATAAAATCTGACTTTATTTATTACACATAATAAAACTGTGATGTTAAACTAATCAAATACAAATCAGTCCAACTGCATAATTTTCGATGAAGAGGTGCTTAGAAGCAGCAAAATGAGCTACAAAAATGGCTCATTGCCTCTTAATCAAAGGCAGTCCGTGTCAAACACCAGCCAGTCAGGTGCTAACTTTGTCACTGCTGCTTTCTGGGCTGGAAAAGTTGTCAGAAAAGCCCAACAGCGTTTAAAACATGCCGTCTCATTTGTCTCTGTTCAAAAACCTGATGATCTATTGGCATCTCTGGAAGATTAGGGGGAAAGAGTACTATTTTATTATAGCTGTTACATTAAAATAGATTTGCAGAGTGTCTATCAAGGTGGATTTAGGATATAAAAATACAAGTAATTTTTGATAAGAAAATTTTTTTTTACCTCCTTTCAAGTCTTTCTTGCCTAATTCTTTTCTTGCCTAATTTTGTCCAGGTACTTTGGGGGACACCGAAATGTTAATGATTAATTGCCTTGGAGCTGGAGAAGCAAAGGCTTCTAATATATCATTAGAAGCCAGAGATCAGGGAAACCAAATGAAAATATTCCAGATGAATATATTACTGTTCTGCACAGTTCACAACAGCAGCTAGAAATCATTTGCTTTCAGGATCATCAGTGGCACCTCTTCATTTGAACATGTATTATTTATGGTAATTTTAGCCAGCCCACTAAGGCGTCATACAAAAAGGGATGGTGTTTAATTAATAGGCACCAAAGCATTAGCCAGGAACCTTGCCGCTGAACTCCCGTTTTTAATCAGTGTAACCACTTCTAAGGTGAAGGCAGCAGAGTTATGAAGAGATGTAGATCTTTCCATGTCAGAAAGGGCAGCTCAGCATTTCAGAATTAAGCCTCGACAGTGTGGTGAACTTGGTGTCACCTTTTTGTGACTTAGGACACACAAGTCATATTGTTCTGAATAATTATCACTCCAGACAATTTCCACAAAGACACACAGATCATTTCTCTCTGTAGGTCTCACCATCCTTCCACTTTGACAATGAATAAAAATGAGGACGGATGACAGACTCTTGTAGGGATCCTGCCAGGGAGAAGTTCCTGCGGAATTTGAATGTGGTTTCTTTTTAAATATGGATTGGGTTTTCATTAAGCTTCAGAGGTTCTTAAATTGCTTCTCAGAGTTTATTTGTCAAATAACTCAGAGTATAAAAGTAGCACCATAAACATTAATTGAACAGCCATTAAGCAGGATGGCTGTTTGTTTTGGGTTGATAGAGAACATAAAGCTTCATACCCTGTGGTAGAGCTTGATTTTGCTGTGCAAAATCGCAACCAGCTGCAGTCAAGAAGCATGCCACACCAGTGATGGGGAGTCATATTTTTAGTGTCATGTCAGAGTCGGTTATGAATGGTTCGGCGTTCCTAATGCTTTATGCTAATAGCAAACTCTAATGATAGTCATTATCTCCATTTATACTCATAAAAATCTTTCTCTGGGGAGGCTGATCATAACTAGAATACTGTTTAAAGTTAAACTATGTTTTTTCTTCTTTCCTAAAGTGTGGAATGTACTTAAACACAAGAGGTTGGCTGCCCAATTTATTTTGTTTTGAATATGTTTGACAACTACAGCTGTTACCTTTGCCACATGCTGACTTTGCTTTTTAGAAATGTATTGGGTATGTTGCTATGGTGCATTCTGCACTGGAACCCTCTGTCCAGAGGATAATATAGGAGAAATTCACTACAGAAAAACCCACAGGAGGTATAAATTTGACATTGCCATGTCTGAGGTTTCAATCCCGTTGTTTTTTTTTAGCAAGGACAGTGAATTTCCTCATCCCTTTCTGATTTCTGCTATGAATTCTGCTTACTTGACAGGTACAGAGCACTTCATTACATGCACGCTCAGAAACCCTTAAATGGATGAGGCAGCTATTTGCATCTGATAGGAGCTAAGTGGGACATTAAATTAATGCCAAACAAGTGAGTGCTCATTTTGGTTTCATTATAAATGGCTGCAGTACAGCAGTAATGTGTTGACTCTAACGTGCTGACAACTTCTATATTTCTTCTAAACTTCCCGGAGAGCAAGACACGGAGGAATAAATTGCCACTCGAGATGATAAAATTAGCAAAAGGTAGGTTTGCAATAATTGCACACAGGTCTTCCAAAATATACCAGAGTCTGAAAAAAGTATGAGTGGGATTCCAGTTTTCATGACCACTTATGGGTATGCATGGCCATAGCTTCAGATTTAAGAAAAAATTCCCATTTGTAGCATGATACTTCTCTATTAGAAAAACTTCAGCGAGTATTATTTACATTTCTATGCTGCACTTCTGCCAAGGAGGTACAAAAGGTTCCCTACCAGTGACATAGCTAATGAAAGTGTAACCTGGTGCCAAGTACAAAATGATGCCCCTGAAGTGAACTCAATTCTGGAAGTGACATCACACCCAAACTTTTAAAAAGTGAAAAATGTGGCAGTGGCATAACTAAGCCATCTGCTACCTGGGGTCAGAGAAGATTTTGTAGCTCCCCCTCCACAACAAAATCAAATTTAATTTTTATATCAATAAGAGCGTAATCCTAACCAACTTTCCAGCCCTGACCTAGCCGCAATGCAGCTCTAAGGTAAGGTAACAATCATGCCCTTACCTTGACAAGGTCCTATTGACTGCCTCCCTACTGCAGGATGCCATGCACACCATGCAGGATGCCACATTGGCACAGCTATGTCAGTGCTGAAAAGTTGCTTAGGATTGCGCCCTAAAGAAACAAAAAGTTTTCTAGTTAATTGGCCAACTTTTGATAGAATACAGATATTCCAGTGTGGTTTGTTTCATTGCATTCAGCATTAAATTACCTTTCCAATTGTATATAACATGATGGTATTATTTGTACTTACCAGGGTTTTTACAATGAAAACATTTTATAATTAATTGGCCTTAACATTTGATTGAATACAGATGTTCTGATGTGGTTTGTTTCATTACATTCATCATTAAATTACCTTTCCGATGATATATAACATGATGCAATTATTCATACATACCAAGGTTTTCATAGTTTTGGCCACTATGTCAAGCTCAGCTTGTCGCCCCCCTAAAGCTTGTTGTCCAGTGCAGTTGCTACCCTCTGTACCCCTTCAGCTACACCACTGCCCCCTACCCTTTAATCTTCACAGCAACTCAACTGGATAAATTAGACTGAGAGATAGCAAGTGAGCTTCATAGCTGAGTGGGGATTGCACCACTATGCTACTCAATCTCCCCATGGATACATAATTTGTCTCCTCTTTGGCTCTCTTGTCTGTATTTATGCAGACTGTGTAATGAATTTTGAGATAGCACAACTCTTAACTTACACTCTTCCATCTCATTTCTGCAATAACAATATCATGTAGGGGGGCTAATAACATGTCCTCCCATCTTCTTTCAGGGTTCCAAAGGTGGGCTTACAAGGACTGCTTGTAAAATGTGTAAGATGTGTACACAGATGAACAGCCCAATCCTAAACGTCTCCAGCGTCCAGCAGTACAGCAGCGCCAAAATGGCTGCTGTTGTATCTGTGCGGTCAGGGAAACTGCTGGAGGTTGCCTTGGGGTAAAGGAAAATTGGGTCCCTTACCCCATGTCAAGCACAGCTGGCCCCAAAGGATTTACTCAGATTGACGCCAGTCCTTGAGCTGGTGCAAAACCAAGCAGACCCATTTTGGGCTCCGCTCTGGAGGAGGGATAAGATCTTGTAGAAACCTCTGCCACCATCCCCACCCTTGTCCTGGGTCCAATCCGCCAGCCAGCCTACCCACCCTCCACCCTCCCTTTGCCCCTAAAAGCCTTCCCATCACTCAGCAGGGATACTCACCACCCAGTGGTTCTCCTGGGCATCCCTCCGGCACTGAGGCCCAGTGCCAAATGGCACTGGCCCCTCCGCTGGTGCTGGGACTCTCCCACCAGCAGGAAAGTGCCTTACAGCACTTTTGCAGCACCCAGCACTGGCATTGTGACCGCAGTGCCAGCGCTGAGCAGCCCAGGATCAGACTGCCCATCTCATAGGGCAAGAGGAGAAAGTCACCTGGGGCTACACGGAACAGAGAACAGGCAGGTAGGAAAAAGGTGCAGCAACGTCACTACCTCACATAACCACCCCTACTTCCCAAACCTAAACTCCTGTCTCCCAAAACTGCTTTTCTGATTTTTTTTCCCCAATGTCACCTGGACTATTTACACATACTGTTATGTAACATGTAGTTAGCTCACTAGAATCCATGTAGCATTACATAATGGAGAGGGTGACAATCCACTGACTGAACAGTATCACATGTCAGAGTAGAAGTGTTCCAGTCTCATCCTATCTCATTCTTCTAACAATATTAATAGGGTCATTGCAGAGGCCTTCATAACACAATCTAAAAAGGGACACAATCTATTCCTTCCACACATGCAGCTTTCCAGCATGCAGTACATGGACTCCTGCTATTGATTAAAGTGGCATCCACACATGAGCTGAAGAGGAGCAAGATTGCAGGATCCTTCCTTGAGAAGTGCAGAAAGGTCTAAAGTAAGGACCAAAATGGATTCTGTCCAAATAATACACCAATATCTCACTGTAGTTCAGTTACTTTGGCTCCAATCCTATTGGGGCCTTGCAGTGCCAGAAGTAGCATTCTGCCAGTGCAAGGCCCTTTATGCAGGCGCAAAAGCTGGGCAGCCATAATGTATTTCCGAATTGTGAGAAATAAATGTAATACGAAGAGCAAAACGACTTTATTTTCTATTTACTTTATTTCTTCAGTAAACAGAGAAAACTGAATCAGCTTGTTAAACATTAGCATTAGTCATCGAGACTTTATCGCCACCACATACACATGTACATCCGTGGTCTGATTTAATGAATAAGTTAGATCAGGTATGGTGTATGGGTAGCCAGCAGACCACCCCCAATACCCCCATTGCTTTCCTTTTGTTTCTGTCTCATAAGAACATAAGAACAGCCCCAGTGGATCAGGCCATAGGCCCATCTAGTCCAGCTTCCTGTATCTCACAGCGGCCCCACCAAATGCCCCAGGGAGCACACCAGATAACAAGAGACCTGCATCCTGGTGCCCTCCCTTGCATCTGACATAGCCTATTTCTAAAATCAGGAGGTTGCACATACACATCATGGCTTGTAACCTGTAATGGATTTTTCCTCCAGAAACTTGTCCAATCCCCTTTTAAAGGCATCCAGGCCAGATGCCGCCACCACATCCTGTGGCAAGGAGTTCCACAGACCAACTACCCACTGAGTAAAGAAATATTTACTTTTGTCAGTCCTAACTCTCCCAACACTCAATTTTAATGGATGTCCCCTGGTTCTGGTATTATGTGAGTGTAAAGAGCATCTCTCTATCCACTCTCTATCTCTCTATCCTTCCCATGCAAAATTTTGTATGTCACAATCATGTCCCCCCTCAGGCGTCTCTTTTCTAGGCTGAAGAGGCCCAAACGCCATAGCCTTTCCTCATAAGGAAGGTACCCCAGCCCATCAATCATCTTAGTTGCCCTCTTTTGCACCTTTTCCATTTCCACTATATCCTTTTTGAGATGCGGCGACCAGAACTGGACACAATACTCCAGGTGTGGCCTTACCATAGATTTGTACAACAGCATTATAATATTAGCTACTTTGCTCTCAATACCTTTTCTAATTATCCCCAGCATAGAATTGGCCTTCTTTACTGCCACCGCACATTGGGTCGACACTTTCATCGACTTGTCCACCACCACCCCAAGATCTCTCTCCTGATCTGTCACAGACAGCTCAGAACCCATTAGCCTATATGTGAAGTTTTGATTTTTTTTTTGCCCCAATGTGCATGACTTTACACTTACTGACATTGAAGCGCATCTGCCAGCTTGCTGCCCATTCTGCCAGTTTGGAGAGATCCTTCTGGAGCTCCTCACAACCACTTCTGGACTTCACCACTCGGAAAAGTTTGGTGTCGTCTGCAAACTTAGCCACCTCACTGCTCAACCCTGTCTCCAGGTCATTTATGAAGAGGTTGAAGAGCACCAGTCCCTTGGGGCACACCGCTTTTCACCTCTCTCCATTGTGAAAATTTCCCATTGACACCCACTCTCTGTTTCCTGGCCTTCAACCAGTTCTCAATCCATGAGACGACCTGTCCTCTAATTCCCTGACTGTGGAGATTTTTCAGTAGCCTTTGGTGAGGGACCGTGTCGAACGCCTTCTGAAAGTCCAGATATATAATGTCCATGGGTTCTCCCGCATCCACATGCCTGTTGACCTTTTCAAAGAATTCTAAAAGGTTTGTGAGGCAAGACTTACCCTTACAGAAGCCATGCTGATTCTCCCTCAGCAAAGCTTGTTCCTCTATGTGTTTTGAGATTCTATATTTAATGAGGCATTCCACCATCTTACCCGGTATAGATGTTAGGCTGACCGGCCTATAATTTCCCAGGTCCCCCCTCTTTCCCTTTTTAAAGATTGGCGTGACATTTGCTATCCTCCAATCTTCTGGCACCGTGGCCGTTTTGAGGGACAAGTTGCATATTTTAGTCAAGAGTTCAGCAACTTCATTCTTCAATTCCTTAATAACTCTTGGGTGGGTGCCATCAAGGCCCAGTGACTTATTGATCTTTAATTTATCAATGAGGTCTGAAACATCTCTTTTAACCTCTGCCTGACTTAACTCCTCGGTCAGGAGGGGCCGTTCGGGCAGCGGTATCTGCCCGAGGTCTTCTGCCATGAAGACAAATGCAAAGAACTCATTCAATTTTTCTGCCATCTCTAAGTCTCCTTTTATTTCCCCTTTCCCTCCCTCACCACCCAGAGGGCCAACGGCTTCTCTGGTGGGTTTCCTGCTTCTAACATATTTGAAGAAGCTTTTATTATTCCCCTTAATGCTGCTGGCCATGTGTTCCTCATAGTCTCTCTTGGCCTCCCGTATCACCTTCTTACATTTCTTTAACCACAATTTATGTTCCTTTATTCTCCTCATTAGGGCAAGACTTTATGGCCTCTCTAACTTGGCTGGTTAGCCATGCGGGCACCCTCCTGGACTTACGAGCCCTTTTTCCTTTGCGGTATACACTTCTGCTGGGCCTCTATTACTGTTGATTTGAGCAACCTCCATGCACTCTGTAGAGACTGGACTCTTTTTACCTTCCCTTTCAATCTCCTTCTAACCAGCCTCCTCATCTGAGGGAAGTCCGCTCGTCGGAAGTCAAGGGTTTTTGTGAGAGATTTGCCCAGTATTCTTCCACCTATGCCAGGTTGAAAAGTGCCTGTTCTTTAGTTTGATTTGGTCTTTACTTATATTCTCCCCGTTTCTGTATTATTTATTTCAAATTACTTTGCTTGTTCCTTCAGTACCTTACTTCTAGATTATTTCACTGCTGTCCACTGAAGTAAACATTTGCAAAAATGTTCATGCAAATGTTCATGTGGGATGGAAAGGTTGAATAGCTTGGTACAATCATTTGAACATTGAACTTTTTATTGAAAAGCAGTATATAAATACTCTTATAGTGCAATCCTATGCCAGTCTACTCAGAAGTAAGTAAGGCTACAATCCTATGTACACCTTGCTAAGCGTAAGCCACACTGACTATAATGGGACTTACTTCTGAGTAGATATGCATAGGGTTGGACTCTAAGTTCCATTGAATTCAATGGGACTTACTCCCAAGAATCCTGTATAGGACTGCAGCCTTGATGAGAATAATATTACTTAGCAGGGCATCACTGTATCTTGGACTAAATTACATTTAAAGAATAAATTACTCTCTCATTGCTCAAGAGTTCCTCCCTTCCCCCAGCTAATCTGTAGACTTCCCATTTGACATTCTAATCAGGTTTGCTAGGAAATGCAGTGCAACTAAATAACTTTTTGCCTGTGCACTTAACTAGACACCTTTGATGATTGGCTGATATATTTGCCACACTTCTGAATTCCCTGGACACAGTCCACCTCTTCCAGATATCTTTTAAAAAGGTAAATAATAAATTACCCAGGCACCGCCCAAGAAGGACACAAAACAGTGACTTGGGATGATTGTAATTTATTGAATTAATAACAATTACCTGCAGCAGGGTTAGTTAGGCTAGTAAAAACCCCAAAGCACGCTGGTCACTAAGAGCTTGGGGGGAAAATGACACTAGCCATTTACCTCCCCCGAGACTCCATGGACATGTCAAGGGGTCGAGGCACCTGGCCAGCACTGACCCACACAGGCTAAGCCATGAGCTAGCCCTTGCTTAACCAGTCAGGGGGCTCACCAGCCATCCTCACCAACCCAAACAAGTGTTGTCAGAGCGGTCCTGGCTCACCCCCTGACCTTGCTTACCTCAGCGTGCATGCCCCTCCCATTCTGGCTACCCAGCCAGCATGCCACCTGCCCCATTCCAGGAAACCCTTAAATAACTACAACATCATGCCCCAAATGCCAGTCCAGGATAGGTGAAAAAACCAATAACCACAGCCAATCAGGTTACCAGCCAAAAATTCCCACCCGGCCCCCACATGGAGCAACCAGATACTCTCAGACTAGACATAGGGCAGGCGGGCAGGACTTGCTGAAGATGCATGAACTGAAGCCAGGGAGACCTCGCTGGCCCCAGCAACAGCCGTACCATGCCCCCAATCGATTGAGCAGCCAATGGCTTGTTTTGATTTTCCCACCCCTGCCCTGACCCCATGTAGGGAGGCTGGGCAAATAGCACCGGGGCTCTAATTTCTCTAACCCAGTGCAATTTCAGGGTTAGTCTGTGATAAGTTCAGTTTCAAAAAAGAGCATGAAGGAGCTAAATAAACGTTCCAGTTTCTTGGCTGGTACTGCATACTTGTTCCATGAGAATTCTCAAGCAATGTCCATCCAGCTAACTACAGAAAGAGAAATCAGAAACATGTATTTGGATTAATAAAGAAAAATAAGAAAAGTACTTCATAGTTCACCTTTAGACCTCAGTCCTGTGAACCATATATTACTTTTCCTACATTAGATTTCCAATGAGAACATTGAAAATATGAGGCATAATGGAAGCCACATATTGGATTTCAGCTGGCTTCAAAATAGTCCAGAATCAAATAATTTGCAAGTGAAATACAGATGATAAATGAGCAAAGGGGATAAAAAGGATAGTATATTTTACAATCTCTTCTCATTTTAGGAAAACATGCCTTTGAAGTAAGTTTGTCGTGCCCATTGAACCAAAGGCCACATCATGAATCATGTTGTATATCATGAGTACTGGTGTAGCTTAGTGGCTAAGAGGCTGAGCTGCAAATAGGATTTCCATGGTTCAACTCTTACCTCCACCAGCAGCCTTAGGCAAACCAATCAGCCTCAGCTTCAATATGGGAATAATAGGCTGCAATCTTATACAATATTTCCTGGGAGTAAGCCCCATTGAGTACAATGAGACTTACTTCTGAGTGGACATGAAGAAGTGTGCTATAATTTATCCTACTGTGTTTTTATATCAAAATGTGAAGCATTATGGACACTGAAAAAAAGTGCTATACAATTCCCAGGTATTGCACATAATTCCTATATCAGTGTGTCTCAAACTTTGAGGGAGCTTTACTCCCTCAGTAAGTCTTTGTGGGGGAGGGGCTGGGGGCAACGACACGATTCCCAGGATCACGTCGCTTAGGGGAGTGCTTTCCGCTTACTTTATGTAGGTAGGACTGCAGTGGGCTGCAAGAGGTGCAGAGAGTCCTGTGCAGCCCTCCGCAGCGCTCACAGAGGCTTTGAATCATCAGTAAAAGTGGGCAAAAGCACTTCCATTTTGCTTTTACTGACAATTCCAAGTCTTGGAGAGCACTGCGGAGGGCTGTGCAGGGCTCCCCTCACCTACTGCAGCTCTACCTATATAAAGTAAGTGGAAAGCACACCTCTCGCCTCCCCATAGGGAAGCAATTCCAGTGATCGCTCTCCTTCCCCAGCCCCTTAAAGGGACAGGGGAACCTTTACACAAACTGGTGGGTCACAACCCACCAGTTTGAGAACCACTGTCCTATATCATTTGTGTTTATTTCCCAAAGGCAGAAGGGTGACTTTTGAAAAAGGTTAAATTGATTTGGGTTTGGAAAAATGAAGAGTCACCTTTCTTTTGCTGTTATCATTATCACAGAATCGGTTTTCCATGCATTTGCTTCTCTTCCTTTCCCATGTTCAGAATATAAAAACTAACTGCACAAAAAAATGAATAAGGTTTGGCAACGGAACCAAACAAAATATGTTGTGGTGGGGGAGGAGAAGGGGTTTGCTTAGGTCTTTTGTTACCAAAAGATGTTCCTGCATCTTCCTGTGTAACATTTACAAATGTCCTAACTGGTTGTGATTTCATTTGAATTGAAGGATCAGCCATATGGCTCCTTTAGATGACTAACTGGTTCTATAGTAGTTCTAAAGAAAATGTTTGTGATTCTTAATACAAATACAGCAATTCAAATTCAAAAGAACTGAGGATGGTAATTCTCTTTAACAATAATTTACTTCAGGTTAGCACATAGACAATGAATGCAATATGACCAATCAGAGTCTATACATTATTCCATTTACTACTTGGTTGCTTCATAATCTGTTTCTCAATGTCATAATCCATTTTGCACTGTGATCTTATTTTCTAACTTTCCATTGTGGAAACGGTTATTCTACTATGTTTTTGCTCCCTGTCTTTCTCGCCAGAACTCAAACTACCAGCTAGTACATAGTTGGAAGCCCTCAGTCTATTCTTATTCATCTGGTGCCCTCCCAATTCATTAGCCTACACAATATAGACCACTGATGGCCCAATCCACTGCAACTCCCCATGCAGCAATACAATGGTGCCATCATGGCACCTGCTCTATCCTGTGGGGGAATTATAGCTTCCATGAACATTTGGCAAACATTTGTTCTCTTGCCCCAAGGAGACCCCTACTGACCCAGCATATCTAGGGTAGCTATTACTGGTGTAAGTCCGCATGGACCCATGAAGGTGGATTGAAGGGGGTGAGGATTCAGTGGCCTTGGCCGCTGCTGAACCTGCCCCCTTCTCGGGCCCGATCCACTCTCCTCCCCGCCTTTCATGACAGCTGGAAAGCATGTTATGCCACTGAAATGCTTGTCCCAGTGGCATAACATGTTGTTAAGATTGGGCTGCCCATGTCACAAGTAGAGAGCAATAGCACTGTAGACAGTGCCTGCTGCAAAATTAGGAGTTCCATAATAAGCAAGGCAGCATATAGACTTAAATAAAAGACCCTTGGGCTAAGCTACACGCTATTTTATGGGGAAACAATTAATGATTTGGTCACAACATATTCAAATGTTTTCATTTGAATGTATCCACAGTGTGGGTACTACACACTGTACTCTTGATCAAACCCCAATTTTCAATGGTTCTTTCTGGCATTGTAAATACCAGCTCTAGCTGATTCTGTTCACGCATACTGTTCATCACGTGAATTATGGTAAACAGTCCCACCATAATGATTTTAGAACTCTTTTTTAAATATATGAATTGGGCCTACACAAACCTAATAGGAAAAAAATCCTGATGGCTAGGGTGTTTTTGTTCCCAATGTATGAAACCATTGCTCAGTTGGATATATTGTATTAACCTGTAGTTCTCCATTTTCTTTCTGAAATCCATTAACTATTAGAATAGATTTTGAATCTTTTCAATCTTTTTTCACATTAGAAATAGCCCGTTGTGTCCTCCCCCCTTCTAAAATTTTTCTTTGGGGCCCTTCTTAGTAGTCTCTTCCTTCCCGACTTCCCCAGTGTAACACCCAGGAAAATGACACCCAGGAAAATGAAAGGCTGTAAGTGAATAAGATGAGTATAGTTTTTTGGATAAATGTACATGACACACATCAGGAAGCTGATTAACTACATGTACCTCATGACACTTGCATCAGGAATGAAAGAGATCCTCACTCGGCCATTCAGACATGAAGAATGTCATTTCATCTGCTGTTTAATAAAAGGTGAAAGTGATAGATGAAACTGAAGATGAATATGTGTAGAGGACATAGCAACTTTTGAAGCCACTGTAGGAGGTGTATAGATTAAGCTTTCCAGTCTTTCTTTATCCTTACTCCTCCTAGGAGACACAGACGAAGAAATTCAATAGACAAAGATGGAAGTAGCTAACAGGTCAGCCTCTTTCCCAGCCATCTCTGCATTTATTACTGGATACCAAGAAAGGTTCAAAATGTTAATGCTGCAAAACAAGAAACTGAGATCAGATTGATTCAGGTATCTGAAATACTTTTGAAAATACAGATAGTCAAGATGCCATTTTTACTTTACAATTTGTCCTTGTGCACTAAAAGGGTAATCAATTGTTTGGAGTAACTTAATTAAGTAACTTCAGGGTTTAAAATGTGCCTTTCTAACTGACTTTTAATTTTATTGTTGTTTTGTAACATTATAGGTGTTAGCAATAGCTTACCTGGCTTCAAGGAATTTACTTTAAGATGACCTTTCTGAATATACATTGGGTTAGATCTAAGTTATCATTTCAGGAATGAAAGTATATTCTATTCATGGAAGGAGAGTCGTGATCATGGACGGGGATCCTTATTTCTTTTTTTGTATGTAGACAAAATGAACTTATTTTCAGTGAATATGCCCAATGTTTCAGAATTTGTAATCAATTAAAAACAACAGGGAACATTCTATAGATGTGCCAACACAGATTGGCATGTGCAAAATATTGGAGCATAGGATTTGTGTGTGTGTGTGTGTGTGTGTGTGTGTGTGTGTGTGTGTGTGTGTGTGTGTATTTTGCATTGATAGGCAAGACAATATCATAAGATTATCTATGGTGTCACAGGGATTATAATGGCCACAATCCATATAATTAAATGCCCAGTGGGCTTTTAAAAAATAAAAATCCTATAATTAGACCTTCAGAGTACTATCAGAATCTTCTTTCTAAATTCTGAGAACCTTCAAGAGCAACTTGGTGGTTAACACTATTAGAGTGCAATCCTAACCAATTTACCAGCACCAAGCTAAGGGCAATGCAGCTCCAAGATAAAGGAACAAACATTCCCTTACCTTGTGGAGGCCTCCATGACTACCTCCCAACAGCAGGATGCAGCACATGCCCCATTGGCATAGCTATGTCAGCTGGAGAATTGGTTAGGACTTGGGCCTTATTATATTAAAATAAAACAGTCAAAATTAAGTGAAGTTAAGAAAAATCCAAAAGACTATTAGAATAGGTAGTTAAAGCAACTAGGCAACTCTTACATGACATTTCAAGGGTTAGGGCAGTCAATCCACACAATAGAATTTGAAGTAATATATCGTTTTGAGTAACGCAAAGTAATTGGCATATAAAAGGTTGCATTTGAACATGGCCTTCTGCATGCTCTAGCTAGCATTTGAAGAGGGAGGGCATGATTTCCATTAATTCCCCCCTTACTTTTCCAACCATCTACTGCTCCAACATTAAAAGTGAGATAGCATTTTTGTTAGGATCTGGTCTCCATGTTGACCTGGTTCTGTATTATATTTCTTTAGAAGCTCTGCTTATGAATATGATTTTTTAAAGCCTGCTTAAACGTGGCTCCTGAACTAGAGCTGAATGTTCCTTTTTAGACAGAATTAGTTCTCTTCAGATGTCACAGATATTATCCTCTAGCTCTAAGCCAAAGACAAAGGCCATATGCAGCTATTTCCTTTAACAATATCATCAAAGACCTACTGTATCAAGAAGACTAGAGGGATTGTCTGCCTCAGCATCCTATTTCCGACAACTTATTCCAAATGTTTAGAGGGAGTCTAAAAGCACTTGAGGTATTCACAATGAGTGCTAATTGTTGTAACTCATTCTGTCTCTACGCAGTTCATGGTTGAAGGATTTCTTTGGCATGAGGATCTATGCTTAAGTCCCTTTAGTAAATTTACTCGTTTAGTAAATTTACTCATTAATATACTTTTCCTCCGTTAATACAAGTACAGCTCGGTGGCCCAGTATATACAGTAAATGATTGTTTTTGTGGCACGTAAACAATGATGCATTTTTAAAAAATGCTAGATATTTAATATAGACAGAAATGCATTTTCACACACCTGAATTGCATATTTGCTTTATCATTCTTGCTAGGCTACGATGAAAGATTAAAAATGTTGTTATACCTTATTTGTATTGGGCCACGCAGGTACACTGGAGTTTTTTCTGTGCTGTCTATAATTAATGACTGACTGGACCTCATTCCGTTGTTTCCACAGGCAAGAGGCAGCTGTAAACCAGCAAGAAATGCAACAGCCAGCAAATCAAAACATTGTGTTTGAAAAGGTCAAGATGATATTTGCCTCCTTAACATTCCAGGGAGAGATGACTTGAACGTCCTAGCATCCTTCTTCCTTGGGGGATGGGGATTAATGGCAAAGACTGTAACACAGTGGAAAAAAGTATAGCAAATAAAATGTTTGTAAGTGTTAAAATGGCATCTGCGTGGATCACTCTGAGGGAGCTAAGCAACTATGTGCTTAAGACCATTATTCATACAATATGGGTGTTTATGATTTTATAAATAATTCCCTAACTCTGGCCTGGTTCATGTGAATGCTACAGAAGTAGGACCATCTTTTTCTACAGAATGTTCAGGAAATTTGAAAATGAATCACTTTTGCATTAACAACACTCAGAAGAGACATATTGGATGCTAAGGACTGGCTAATACATGCATGTTATCACTTGATGTCTCTCAGGTGACAGGTATTGCATTAGAGGCAGCATTGTTGATATGAAAGCTTTGCCGCTGGTGACTAATCTATGATACTTGTTTCACACATGCAAGTTATCGCTTGATATTACAATCGTCAAAAGATGTTGTCAGTGTGAATCAGCCCTCTAAGCAGTGTTGAAGATGGACAAAAATTGAACATCTACAGAACTTTATGGAGTTTTGGCAAAACATTTCAACCACATTTATCCTTGATTAAAAGGCTTTCTTCATTTCATTTGTTTGGGACAACATCATTAATTTTGCCACGACAGGCAGCAAAAATATATGCTCCTCAACTGTTTTTCAAAAATTTTAGTCACTAGGATAACAAAGAGAAATTTTAAGATTTACACTAAAGCCCCAATTAGATGTTAGCGGTTTGACATATTACCTTTAAAATAGGAACATCCAAACCCCAAAAAATTCAGTTTCATTTACAACTCTATCCTATACACATTTATTTAGAAGCAAGACCCACTGAATTCAGTGAGGCTTACAGCACAGTCCTGAGCTTCCCAATGCCTACTGGAGCAGCAGTGCCAAAGTGGCTACCATGATATCCAGCAGGCACTGCAAAGCAGCTGGAGGTCTCCTCAGGCCACTTTTGTCCCCTTCCCCTGGGGAAAGCCCCAAGCCATACTATGGAGCTTCTCAAGCCTGTGCCAGCTATTTTGTCGGTGCAGACTTGAGAGACTCCATAGTAGGCCTTCCAGCCCAACACCGAGTTCAGGAGGCAGTTCCACACCCCTCCTGCCCCCTCCCTGCCCTCTTCCTGCCCTCCAGAGGCCACACTGCTGCATTCATCCCCAGTGGCATCCCCAGTTGCACTCATCCCCAGTGGCAGCTCTTGCTCCTTCTGACTGGTGTGGGCCCAGTGCTGGCCCTCCCTACTCTGAGGGTGCAATAAACATGCTTTACAGCATGTAAAGCACCACTGCTGGGCTGGTTTAGAATTGGGTCCTTACTCCTACAAAGAGTGCATAGGATTGCATGGGACTTACTGCCATGTAAACATGTATAAGATGGTACTGTTAAAGTCTGTATTGCTCTCATTTTTCCTAAAAAGAGAAAAGAGAGATTTTCTCTATATGTTTTGGGGTGGGAGCGTGCATACATACCCATATGCCTTTATGCATAAACATTCTTGTAGGGAATTCCACTCTGCCTGAAGCACAAAAGCTAGCACAGCATGAAGTTACATTTCGGGGGATGTTTTTCCCATCAAAGCCTCTTAGTCATTTGAATAAATGGAAAGTCTGCAAACAGGCTAAATACCCAAGGAAAGAATGAAATGGCATTCCATGGAAGGTCAAAAAATAACTTGACATGAAAGGTGTTTTACAGACAATATATGAATCACTGAAGGATGCCCAGAGCCTTATCTGTCATTCACCATTACTCTCACCTGACAGCTGCTCAACTTCCCTTGGGAAACGCAGTTGCTGTGGTCACAGCACAAAGTTCAATAGTCACGTTTCGGTATCAGAGAAATCATCATTCGAGCTGGCACAACAGGCCCCTCTGTCAGCTCCTTTCTACAAACCAGAACAAGGAGTTGGTATTTCTGAGAATATTGCCTAAGAGGCTTCTTTCTATGTCCTCCTTAGGACACACCTTCAACAGAAAGTCCCATGGCGGTTTTCCGAAAACTATGCTAAGATTGCAACAGCCTGTTGGCCCCCATTCATTTTGTCTCACTGGATCCATCTTAGTTTTTGGATATGAGACGCTACCCTGCTGCAACAGAAGAATGGGGGAATGCATCAGAAAGGCAGACAGGTCTGAGTTCTTTCAGAACACAACTACTTGAGATCCTCTGAGCAAAGATGCTGATGCTAGAGCGTTGGACATGCAAAGCAAGCATTCTACCTTTGACGCCCTCCTGTTCTTAGGCCCCCCTCACTGTCTTATCACCTAAGCTGCCTTGCTGGAATGCTGGAATGCAAACCGGAATGGTGTAGTGGTTCAGGAGCTGGACTGAGATTTGGAAGATCCAGGAGCAAAGCTCGAAGCTTCCTGAATGGATGGCCTTGGGCCAGTCACTATCTCTCAGCCTCACCTACCTCACAGGGTCGTTGTGAGAATAACAGGAGGGGAGGAACCACATATACCACCCTGAGCTCCTTGAAGGAAGGGCATTATAAATAAATAAATAAATAAATAAATAAATAAATAAATAAATAAATAAATAAATAGGGGCAGCTCTCCCTTGCAAGCTAACTGATAACTCCCTGCCCCAAGTTCTTGGAGAAAAGGTCTGATAAACTGTGGCTATAACAAAACAGATGATCCTCAGCCTTAGGAACTGTGGGGGCCCAATGCAAAATGTTTTTGCAGGAGGCCCCACTCTGAAAGGTCCCTCTACTCATCAGAATGAGTGGCAGTGGTTAGGCACCACCACCTGCTTCCAGAGGGGCCAATTTCAATCCAATTGGATCCAGGAGCAGGAAGGAGGGAGGGCCATCCAGTGGCCATGCTCTGCTCACTGTGCTCTCCTTGCAACGCTTCAGCTACAGAGTGTCAGGTGCTGGCTACAGCTGCGGGCACTCTGCTTGCCACACCACTGTGGGCCCCTCAGGCACGGGGTCCAACTTAGCCAAATTGATCAAATTGCCCTAAGGCTGGTCCTGATTACCCTTATTTTGAAATCCAGCCCAGAAGCCAGTTAGGTAATGCTTTTCCCTTCTCATAGTCCATGGTTGTTTTTCTCCCTATGGATCAACTTTGGCAAGCTATCTTCCTTATGCTAGAGCAGGGGTGCCCAAACCCCAGCCCTGGGGCCACTTGCGGCCCTTGCCCTCATGGAGCCCCCCAGTCTCCAATGAGCCTCTGGCCCTCCAGAGATTTGTTGCAGCCTGCACTGGCCCGACACAACTGCTCTCAGCATGAGGGTAACTGTTTGACCTCTCATGCGAGCTTCAGGATGAGGGCTCCCTCCACTGCTTGCTGTTTAACATCTGTGATGCAGTAGCGGCAGCAAAGGAAAGGCCAGCCTTGCTTTGTGCAAGGCCTATTATAGGGCTTGAGCTATTGCAAGATCTTCATTCATTCATATAAGTTCATCTTAAATAAATCCATTTATGTAAATGTATGAAAATTTATTCAAATTTTAAATGTAAATTAATTATTTTTTTTTCCCGGCCCCTGACACAGTGTCAGAGAGATGATGTGGCCCTCCTGCCAAAAACTTTGGACACCCCTGTGCTAGAGGATTGTGGGGTGAGTAAACAATTGGAGAACAAAACAATCACTATGAACTGAATACCTGTGGTTTGAAGGAAATGCGTCATAGGTGGAAACTTGCACAGTGATGGTTGTGTCCCATATCTGTCCAGAAAATAAATAACATACTTTAACTTCCAGGCATTCAAGCGTGCTAACTTGCCTTGCATTAAATCATTTAGCAAAAAGATTGGGTCAATAATTTCTCTGTTAGTCACCTGCTAGTTCCCTAGGTCACACACCAGCAAACTCAGATGAAACATCCTTGGTGTATTGATTTATGTGTTTATTTACTATAAATCAAGTTACATATAAGTAAAACCCACAATGGTTATATGGAGATATACAAGCCTGAGTGTTGTTCCCGAAAACCATGAGAACTAATTAACCCCTAAATGAAAGGGTTTCTATAAAGAGCCTTGTAAAACTTATGTGAATGTGTTTTTGCCTCCATTTAGGGTGGAGGGAAATATAGATGCTTCCAAATCTATTACTGAGATAGCTATTCAGTGATCAAAGGGGATGTGAGGGGGACTGGACCCCAGGCTTTTCAAGCTGACTCCAAAGCTACTATTTTTAGAAGGCTACAGAGACCATGATCAGGCTAAAATTGGGGGGAATGCAGGGGTGAGGCTTTCCACTATAATTCAAGCACTGTAAGTACAATATTATCAAATAATTGCCCATTTCTCCTTATTAGATGCATTCAATGAAGATCATAAGGTTTAATGGTTAGAGGCATTGTCAGAAATGGCTGGACACGTGAACCACTGCGCTCTCTCTCTCTCTCTCTCTCATCATCATCATCATCATCATTCATTTCTCATCTAATTCCTTCCATGTCTTGTTCTTTCTCTCAAAATTCAAACTCAATATAGCTTGAAGCTTGTAGTAGTTGTGAAGACAAAAATGGGATCCCCCATGAAGGGCTGTCTGTGAAAACCTCCAGGATTGCTTTCAGTCACCATCTGGTGACTGGTGCTGTTTTCTGAAGACTCCAAACCAGTCGTGGAGGGCATCAGTCTTGTGTGGGCAGTGAATTGGATCTGTGGTCTAAAGCAATAAGAAGCCAGTTCATTCTTCAGTCTGCATGAGATGGGACGGAACAGCAAGGAGGGCAGTGTTAACAGTATCTGTTAAATGAAAAAAGTAAAATAGAAAAAGGGGCTTTGCATATAGTTGTATTATTATTAGTCACATTTATACAGTATCTTCTGAGGAACTCAGGGTGGCACACATAGGTTTCTCCTACAGCATTCATCACCTCCTGTGATATAGGTGAGGCTGAGAAAGCGTAACTTTCATCCAGAGATCACTCAGTGAGCTTCATGGATGGGAATTTGAAACGTGGATGGGATGGGTTTAATGGGTGTTTGAATCCCAGTCTTCCCAGGCCTTCTGCTAGTGCTACTACACCAGCCTTACTTCTGCATAAATATACACAGTGCTGCATTCTTAGTTCTTTGATTGCTCTGTGTATCCATTTAGCCTGTCTACCGAAGATGGATGGAAGCCAACCTGCAGTGACATGAGAGGCACTCTTCTTGTCATGTCTCCTACCAAATGCCTGCCTGACATTAGGTGATCTTGATGAGATCCCCACTGAGATAAGTAGCACTGAAGCTGGCATCTAAAACCCACTGAATGGGCAGTATGCAGTACAACTCATGCCCGAGCAAATAGAAGATTACAGAGTTTAACAGCTCTATGAGAGACCCAGAGATGCATAAACATGGACTTCAGAAGATTTGGAGAAAGAGAACACAAACTAACATTGTTCCTTTTATGAAAAATATCTTTATTTTAATAGACAGTAAAACTCCAAGAGTCCATCATCCAATGGACTCTTGATAGTCTGGCATCAAAATGGCCCAGGATTAAGATAGCCAAGGACTAAAAGGAGCATCCAAATTAGCTCCCTCTTCCCTTCCCCAGTTTATGGGGCACCCTGGTGAGCATGCTGCACAGTACCTTTCTGCCCCACATTCTGGACTCCTTGGCTACCATGAGACTATGGAGATGCTGGTTGGGTTTTGGGACAGCAGCAGCCTTACTGGCTCAGCTCCAGGTGCACATCCTTGCAGAGCCACTGCTGTTCTCCAAGTACAGTGCCAGCAGCAGGTTGAAGCATGGCTGCTAGGTACGCTGATCACTCTGAACTACTGCCGCCATCCAAGCGATGTCGGCAGTGCCTCACCCCAGCACAGGCCTCCACCTCTTCCATGGACTTTGGCATAGCTGATCATCCTGCATCCCCTCAATCCCAAGAGTGCTGGATTATTGGACATCTACTGTGGATGAATATGGTGACTTTCAAACACAATGCCTGAAAAACAATGATGAAGTACACATGCATTTAAATTTATAATTAAAAACTGAAGATTGGATGCAGTTTTTTCCATACATAATTCATTCAGCTGCATATATCAACAGGTGTGAACAGCATGGCTCAATGGGGTTTGAATTTTGAGAGCATTCAGCCTAGTGCTAATATTGACACAATGGAAGTATTTTCATCACTTGAATTTAAGAGACTATCTATCTATCTATCTATCTATCTATCTATCTATCTATCTATCTATCTATCTATCTATCTATCTATCTATCTATCTATCTATCTATAACATACCAAGATCCAGGTCTACAGAGCTTGCGTCCTGAGTACACTTCTGTACTGCAGCGAGTCATGGACTCTTCGCTCACAACAGGAGAGGAAACTGAGCGCTTTCCACATGCGCTGCCTCCGACGCATCCTTGGCATCACCTGGCAGGACAAAGTTCCAAACAACACAGTCCTGGAACGTGCTGGAATCCCTAGCATGTATTCACTGCTGAAACAGAGACGCCTGCGTTGGCTTGGTCATGTCGTGAGAATGGATGATGGCCGGATCCCAAAGGATCTCCTCTATGGAGAACTCGTGCAAGGAAAGCGCCCTACAGGCAGACCACAGCTGCGATACAAGGACATCTGCAAGAGGGATCTGAAGGCCTTAGGGATGGACCTCAACAAGTGGGAAACCCTGGCCTCTGAGCGGCCCGCTTGGAGGCAGGCTGTGCAGCATGGCCTTTCCCAGTTTGAAGAGACACTTTGCCAACAGTCTGAGGCTAAGAGGCAAAGAAGGAAGGCCCATAGCCAGGGAGACAGACCAGGGACAGACTGCACTTGCTCCCGGTGTGGAAGGGATTGTCACTCCCGGATTGGCCTTTTCAGCCACACTAGACGCTGTGCCAGAACCACCTTTCAGAGCGCGATACCATAGTCTTTCGAGACTGAAGGTTGCCAATACAATCTATCTATCTATCTATCTATCTATCATGATTGAGTGGGAATTTGAACCTGGATCTAACAGGTTTAAATCAAATTCCTGAACCATGACATCATCCTGGAAGCTCTACATTCCATTGGTACATACACAGGAAGCTGCCTTGTGCTGGGTCAGACTCTTGGTCCACATACTCAGTACTGTCAACACTAACTGGCAGCAGCTGTTCTCCACTGTTTTATCAAGGCCTTTTCCAGCCCTATTGGCTGATGCCAAGGAACTGCTTCCGAGTCACTACCTTGAAGCAATTCTGTATGCAAAACAGCTGCTCTGTCACTAAGCTTGAGTCCCAAACCCTACCCTAAAGTGGCCACTTGCCATACAGGAAAACATTACCATCTCCAGATTAATCCAGATTCTACCGCAGTTATGCTCTCAGATCTCAAAGTCAGTCATCCACTGTTTGAAATGAGGATTGAGCAATATTCCACTACAGGCAAGAAGACTACATTGTTTTTTCCTTTGTCAAATTCACATTTCCTATCCCATCTGGGGATAGTCTCATAATACGTTTGCATAACTTGGCAGTCGGTTTGATATCTGATTCTTCTGATACCTGATTCTGCATGACATAGTAGTTATGTACGAGATGCTTTTGGGGGAGGGTTAATATTGTGAATTTAAGTAACCTAATTAGATGGCATCTACAAAGAATGATTATTTGGAGTTTTCTGTTCTGCTGTGAACACCAGTCAGCAGAAAACAAGAGAGTTTGGGTTTCTGTGTTCTGGATCCCCAAGCAGCACTGAAAGCTAAAAACGATGGACACTCTAGCAGCCCTTAGAGTGTAAATGGTAAGAAATGACAAACAACACACTCAGAAGGTCATTCTACGATCACGTGCCCAAAATGTTCGGCAAAGGTGCATGGAACACCTTGCATCACCACTACATATAACATCCATGGCAAATCACTTGCTTCTCTGAAAGCATTTTGTCTCCATCCTGCAATTGCAAAGCTCTCAGTCAGGGAAGACAAATCAAAAGCTTTTTCACGTCAGGTTGAATTTCATTGTACTAAAAGTTCATATCAAATATAAATAACATCAAGATACTGTACAAATTTGCAAAACAAAACCCTCAAATATATATACTTGGTGAGGACATGCACAATTGTCTTTTTTTTCCATTCTAGAGGTATGTTCAAGCAAGCAATTCTTCCTTCTTGTCCAAGGTGCTACAGTCCTGTTGAAATACCCTGTTGAAAATCGGATTCTAGGCAGATCTAGGCTATGAAGGAAACATAAAGTGTGTGGTGCTTCATTGTATTGAGATCTTACTTTTCATAGTCATGTATGAGACTGAGATCACACTATTACAAAGACTAAAAAGACTTTTTTTAAAAAAAACAAAACCCACTCCTGAGAGTGCTTGTGCCCATTTTGGCCACCGCATCTCAGCCAATTTTGAATGAGGTCAGTCTGCATGACATGACAGTCTGGGCTATGCTGTCTCTATGTTGGCTATAATGAGCTGCTAGGTTTGCTCCCAAAGACCTCCTCAAACAAGCCATTGTCATTGCTCATTGTTACTCTAATGAGAAGAAAGGGGGAAAGGTTGTTAAAGACTTCCATGATGGACTAATAGAGAGAGAACATAAGAACATAAGAACATAAGAACAGCCCCACTGGATCAGGCCATAGGCCCATCTAGTCCAGCTTCCTGTATCTCACAGCGGCCCACCAAATGCCCCAGGGAGCACACCAGATAACAAGAGACCTCGTCCTGGTGCTCTCCCCTACATCTGGCATTCTGACTTAACCCATTCCTAAAATCAGGAGGTTGCGCATACACATCATGGCTTGTACCCCATAATGGATTTTTCCTCCAGAAACTCGTCCAATCCCCTTTTAAAGGCGTCTAGGCTAGACGCCAGCACCACATCCTGTGGCAAGGAGTTCCACAGACCGACCACGCGCTGAGTAAAGAAATAAAAGAGCAATTCTGCTCCTAGCAAACACCTTCTTGCCTTTACTTATAAGGGCATTCTCATTAGGGAGATCTAAAAGAAGCAGAGATAAGATTATAAAAGGTAAATTAGAGTTGCTAGACATCCGGGATTATGGAGGATAATGCAAAAATTGAATGTTTGGCCCAGCATCCAAGATGTTCCTCATTCTAGATACATGCATAACCAGAGATGTGCATAGTGCTAAACCCACACGTACTACAGGGCTTTCACCTTCTTGTTTCAGAACAGCAGCCTGGCCTCAATGCAATTCACTTTTGACACTGGAAGACCAGCTGCTGGGAAAATCCTGTGAAAGGGATGAATTGCTGACTGGAAAGCTGCATGTTATACACCTGCAACAATGGATCACAGCAAGCGTCTCCACAAATATGAGTAATACAGTGACATTGTTTAAAGACTTTCAGATTTGTGTCTCTGGGTTATTTCATTCAAATTCACTGAGCAGAGCTGGCTGTTCTCTCCCCATGTGCAGAGCATGTGCAAAGTTGCAATTTCTGTTCCAAGATTAACAGCTCAAACAATTGATTAATCATGATCATGCCTAGATACACGCAGAGGAAAATGGTAGGGCAGAGGATGGTTTGAGGGCAGGAGGGGTGGATCTCAGCCACAGTCATGTATGCCTGAATTCTATCCTCCCTTTTCCTGGCCTGACACAGCCCCTGAGGCTTCTCGGATATACGCCAGCTAGGTCTGAAGAGACCCATTGGCAGCCAGGCGGCTTACAGGGAGGTAAGTAAAATACTTTTACTTACCTCTCCCAGGTTGCCCGGTCGCTTCCTCACCATAAGATGCATCATGCACTCTATTCGCACCACAGCATCTTGGAAACTGGTGAAGGATAGGATTGGGGCACTTGCCACTTTATTTGCGACCACCGAGCATCCCAAGATCATTTGGCCTGTTTGTCATTTTTTTTCCCATGTCTTCACACCAAAAGACATGTTCTGAAATAAAAACATTGCTGCAGACATTTACGAGGACTGGGTACTTTGGCTCCAGTTGATTTAACAATAAAGTTGGCTGTTTGGGGAGCTATAACTTCTCTGTAAATGGAACAGTGTGAAATGCTTGCTTACAAATTCTGTCCTGTTAAATGTCATGTTTCAAGGAAATTTAACAACAAATCTCTCTTGCTAATAACTCTCCACTACTGAGGTTAAGAATCTAGTAAAATCAACACAAGGTGAATATAAGCTGGGCCTAGCTTCCATGTAAGATGCAGAGCAGAAAACCAAGCAGAGCCTTCTATCTGAAACGTTGTTTAAGAATAAACCCTGCCCCCCCAAAGCGTACCCATATCTCCTGCAGGAGGTACCACATCCCTCTCCCAAAGTATATCAATAAGCAGCCCACTCAGTTCAGTGGCTGGTCAGTCTACACTGTATCCAGGACTAGGAAGGAGAAGGCTGGAGGTGTCCATAGAGTAAGGGACATTTGGCATGCTCAAATCCGAGAAGCCCCATGTCAGGCTTGGAAGACCTGGGAAGGGTAATACGATTCGGCATGCACCACCACCACCAATCCTGCCCTCCTCCTGAGCCTGATCTACCCTGTCTCTGCCCTTTCCCACCTTGTTAGGTTTCTATCCCTCTGATAAAATAAGGCTACAGTTACTGAGAACATGGAGCTTCAGGCCAACCATTTAACATCAGCTGATGCACATGTGATAACAATACTGAATCTTGAACAGTCCAGGCCCTAATTTGTTGTGATGTGGCATATTTCACCTGGTGGAACAAAAAGATCACTTCCTATGATATAAGCAGATCTACAGATGGCCCGATAATGGCAGGCAGCTCAGTCTATTTGCAATTGTAATAGCTGGTCCTGTGATGCACTGTAGGGAACACCAATAAGCTGAAAGGATCATGTTCATCGCTGAAGCCTTGCAGTGGCCTGTGGGGTTACATTCTCAGTTTCCCAAAGAAGCCTAATAAGGGCTTATGATCCGTTAGAACGGTGAATGGTCAATCATAAATATCCTGGTGGAATTGTTTTCACTCCAGGGACAAAGTGAGATTAGTGGTGTTTCTTGTCGAAGTGCCCTTCCTTGTTAAAGTGAAAGTAAAGCTGTTTCTCAATGAGGAACGCAGTAATGGTGGACAATATTGTCCCTTGTGAACCGAGATCACATTCTAGAACATGCCAGAAAAATCATCTGCTATGTTTTTCTTAGCAGTTCTCCAGCAGCTGTGAAAATTTATAAAGAATAATCCAGAGAAGAATTGATAAGAACAGATCCATTGCAACTCTAATTCTCATCAGAAGCTGTGTGCAGAAGCTGAAGAATAATGACTCAATGCAGAGGGTTGATGGGAGGACAAATAAGATCAGGACTGGATCGTGTATCACAAATGACATTCTACAACCATTAGAGCTACACATGGCCATTGTACGAACAACCTTCAAAGAAGAGGATTTCTTGTGCAAAGTAAAATCACACACCATCATTGCTTCCAATGGTGCAGGACATTCTACAAGGCCAAGCAAAAACCTGTCTGGCTTTCGCCATATAAGAATGTGCCCCATTCTTTCCTTGCAACAGCACAGCACATGCTGGCTTAGACCTAGCAGGACATCTTGTTAAGTGAACACAAGGATCCTGGACACACCTTTAACTTGCAAGTCTTGTTTTCTCCCCATTTCCAATTAAGCAAGTTCACATTGCCCACAAGACGTCCAAAGCTTAGAGTGAGGCCTCTCAGGGGTCAGTCTGCATCTCCCATACGCACCTCTATGAGGGACTGGAAATCATCATCATCATCACCTAACCTTTCTGACAAATCTGTGGAATGTGCAAGGAGATTACACAAAATCTACATCAAGGGTGTCAAACGTAAGGCCCACTGACCAGATGCAGCTCCTGGACTCAATTTATCTGGCCCCTATTATAATTGGGCGTTCCCAGCATGACAATTGGACTCTCTCATATCTTGAAATTATGAACAAGATTTACACATTTTCTCTTCTGTCATTTGTAGCTAATCAGTTTCTATGTGAGAACAAATGCTTATTTCTGTCCATCATCTGCTTAATGATGTCACTTCTGGCCCTCAGAAGGAACCATGTATGCTGGATGCTCACTTAGGACCTCTGTAATGAAACATGTTTGACACCCATGACCTACATGGTCTTGATTCAAAATGGTCCGCCATCCATCCAACACTGCCAAACAGCAGTCACCTCAATTGCACGTAGGTTTATTGGATGGAGAGCCTTAATGGCCATGCACAGAGGCATCGATTCAGGTTCACTGGAGAAGAGGACAAGGATTCACAAGGTTCAAAGTCCTGCTTTTAAATATATTCAAGAGTAAAGGGGGTTGACAACACACCATTGTATTCTAAAAGTGCTAATTGTGGTTACCTTTTTATATTTCATAACCCTTGTGGTGTGGAATATTGGAGAAGTACTTCCCCCTGCCTTCCCTTCCTAGAATGGGACCTCTGGTTTGCTTATGCTTTTTTAGCCTTCACAACTGAGCAATTTACATATAGAAGTTAAATACTCTCCATTTAACATTATAGCCAATTTCACCCTGCCTAGGCACAAACAATATGCTATGCAAGGTATAATCGCTGTCTTCTAAACAGCCCCTTAAAGAATCCAAAGGGATATTACCATTTTGTTTCTTCTTAGGCATGAACTTATATTAAACCAATGACTGCTGCAGTGACCTACAGAATCCATGTCATCAGTTGATTTTCCCTTCTTCCACTGATCTGTGAAACATTCCACTCATCATGCTCAATATTTCAAAAAAATTGTCCAAATCTAATTTCATTAATAACAGAAAGGGAAGGGGTAATTCCAGGTATTTCTTCCAATGGGATAGAAAATTTTGAGCTGTCCCGAACATTAAACAAACCAATCATATTCTGGAAAACTGCTTTGTGTTTAGTGTATGGAATTCCACCTTCTTTAAAAATTTCAGTTTTAAAAAAGTCAACTGTGTTAGGCAGAAAAGATGCAGAATGCCATTCAAAATGTCATTTTTTCCCTAAAATGTAGAAGTGTTGCTTAGAAGGCTTAGTTTGAACCAGGACATATCAAGGTTTATCCTCTGACCCTATTGTAGGTAGCCCTGAAACACATGAAGTAATTATAAAGACAGACAGAACCCTGGAGTACATGTGTTAGGCATGGGGTAGAATGGGGTGAGGACACTTGAACCAGGACTTCCAGCAACCAGTCTCTGGCACTTCCTTCCTACATCATGCTTCCTCAGGAAACAGTGTTTTATGGCCAAGAGTGCTGTCTAGGCTGCAAGACCAACCTCAATACTGTCAGCTGACACACAGGTCCATTGGGATCCATCAGGCCCTCGAGAGCTCTGGCTTCCCACTTTGCTCTTCAGTCACAGCAAGTTGTTGATGGGAGAAGCTAATGGACAGTTCTTGTGTCTTGCCTTGCTTCCCTTCCTTCTCCAGAAGCAAATCACCAGCCTCTCTCAGACAACGTTATTTGTCTCTGGGCCTTTCAACTTTTGTCTGCCTGTGCTGGAGCCAGAGGCCTGTCTCTGAACTTGGCCAAGGCTGAACTACGTGCAACGAACCATTTCGACACTAGGAAGTCACCCCAACCAGCCCACAGACATGAGACATTAGAGTGCAATTTCAAAAGATACAACCTCCGAACAGGGTCAAGCTCCAGCAGAGATCCTTAGAAAAATTGAGAGCATGACATTTCAGCGTATGAGAATCTTACCTCAGGTTGTCAGTAACAAGCGTTTTATAGCATAACAACCATAACCCCTAACTTTTCAACCCCTAGAAGTGCATGACACAAAACCAGTCATTTTAACCTGGCATCATGAAGTCAAAGCCTTGGAAGAAAAGATCATATTTAACACTTTGCTTAGCAACACACGGCTGGTCTCCAAAATGTACTTATGCTGCTGTGGTCTGACAAAGTCCTCAGTCAAACAATGTTTTCTTTTTTTCTTTTTACCTTTTGTCTCAAACACACAGCAGACCTGGTTGTTTTATGATGCACTCTATTCATTCCACCTTCAAAAGCCTTCCAGGTTTTGAATTACGCTAAGTTAAAGGCCCAGGAAAAGCTACTGCAGTGAGAAAACATAGGGCTTTCAGACATAATCTAATGGCTGAAGGCAACCTGGAGCGGCATACTCCATAATCACAGCGTGCCTACTATAGATAAGGCAGCACGCACACAGAAGAGCACAGGGTTATTTAATGTCTGCAGCCACCATGAAACTTTATGCGGTATGACCCACATTTTGTGCCCTGGCATGTTTATCGGAAGTTATTGCTCCTATTGAAAACAATGAGCAGGTTGGATCCCCTTCATGGCTTGTAAAGTGTGCCCTTAGCAACTGCTTTAATTTGTCCATTCCAAAGCTTTTCACACTTGGAAGGCAACGGAAAGGTAATTTCTTTCAGAGCTGGGCACTGAAACAAGCGATCACGCAGTCAAAGCTTCTTGAGAACAGCCTCCATTCCCACAGCAGTGACCTTCAGTTCATCCTCCTGAAAAAGTGGGCAACCTGACTGGGCTTTGTAGCATAATATTGAGCAGCTCACGTTTGAAAAGTAAGTGCTATGAATTTGTACATCTTAAAAAACATGGGAATTGGCGAACTCTGAGTTCTCCATGATCACCAAAAAGTGATATAAAGTAGGCATGTGTCCCATAATCCACTTATACCATGGATGACTATGGTAAGTAATTGTTTGTACCTAATGGACAGCCCAGTCCTATCAACCCCCCTCCCATCAATGCAACCATACCATGGAAGCACGTGCTGCATGCTGAAAGAGGGGCAGTGTTGGAGGTCTCTTCCAGGTACAAACAATTACCGACAAGTCTCAAAGATACTAATGCACAAAAGGGGGCTTCAGGCAACACGTATCATCCATTGACTTGCTTAGGTGTTTGGATCTTGCTTAAGAAGCAGACACACGTTCTCCTATCAGTTGAGATGTGCTGTGTGTGTGCAGGAAGAGCTCTGCAGCTGCACACTGCCAATTCATATGGGATATCTTCATTACTTCAGTACATGCTGAAGGTGGTGTGGAGGGTGCACTCTTGTTTCCCCACACAGTGAGACCCTTTTGCACATTCAATGTCCCTCTCGCATGTGGGAAAGGATCACTAGGATACATGGCTGGAATTAATTCACAGCTATCAAAGCACACATGAATCCTCTTCATAGAAGTATTTGTAAATGAATATAAAATTATGCAGCAAGGCTGGTCCATGCTAGTTACAAACACTGCAGCCTAATTTTTTTTTCTTACCATCTTCATACCCTGTTTCATAACAGAACACTTATCAAGCCTAGATTGTTGGCCTAATTAGCCCTGTTATTTTGCAATTAAGACAGAAACAGTGGCAAAAGCAGGACATGATGTGCTCTTTCACAAAGCAGAAAGCCAGTGTTTCAGCATCACAGTTCATTTGAGACAGACTCATATGTTTATGAGATATTGCAATTAAATAGGTACGTGCACTTCAGTGCTAGACAAATGCTTCTCTTTTATTTCTGTGATTCATACATGGTTTTGTCATGTTATCCAATTAATACCTTCCTTGCTCACCAACGAACAATTCCTTGACTTCTTTTTTCCAACCTTTGTACAAAAGGCTTGCCTCTGAAACGCAGGCTGAAAAGTCCAGAATGCAGCATTCTGCAGGAATCATGTTGTAGACCTTAAATCTGACAGGTTTTGCCCACCTGATTGGCTGCAATGATTGTTGGGATCACAGACCAAAGTCATCTTCAAAAGTTAGTAACTCTCACTTCATTCAGCAGGTGCCTCTGCAGGCCAGTGCTGAATGCAGAGACACATGGAGGCATGACCAGGAAGTGTCAGCAAAGCACATGCTCCTGCTTCCCTTCTCCCCATGCTCAGTGAGTGCAGGTAGATCTCTTCCAAAGAGAAGATATTCTCCCAACTGGTGTAGAATAAAACTTGAGCATGTTTGAATCAGCATCTAGCATGCCATTGTACTTTTTATTTTGATTCACTCTCACTGCCATTTTTCAGTGCAGCCTCTTTCAGTCTGCTGAGAGGCACAAGTGCAACACGATACAATGCAGACATCACTTCACTTATCCTGAAAACAAATATCAAACTGAGAATGTAAAGAATAGTCTCGACATAAGTGTCCATGCTTCCCAGCTTCCATCAATATGTGCACAGGTCCAAATGCATCTCTGAAGCCTACAGCCTCCGTGCCATGAATCGATCAGGCTGTCCCCAATACTGCAAAACCTAATCAGCCACACTTTCGATATCAGCTTTATCTGAAATAGGATGAATTAAGGTTGGCCTTTCTCATCTGCTGGTTCAGCACCCATGGATTTGACACAATGCAGGTCAACAGCCAACAAAACCTTTATTTTGATGCTGCCCCTGCATCAGAAAGGCATTAAGGACCTCCTATATGTGAACCCCCTCCAGCCTCAGAAGGCTTCCTGCAGGCCTCCAAAAGGCACTTCTGGTTTTGCAGATTTTACCCTCGTATATACCAAGGGCCACTGTACTAAGAAAAATCAGCTGAAAATACACATATTTCTGGAGCTAGGAAGTGGCATCTCTAATGTGAGTAGGAATTTTCTGGATAACCCCAATTTTATGCTCACTTCCTGCTGTTCAGCCAACATGAAAGACAGTGTGCTTAACACTGTCTATGGACCATAGGCACAGAGTACTGACAATGCTCAGGGAAGGCCATCTTGCTGTCAATATACTGTATAGTTAAATGACAATTCCCTACAGGACTACCGTTGCTTTTCTTTTGGACTTCATTTGATGTCATATGGGGAGGGCATCTTTGACATATAATCTTTCAGCCCAATCCTACAAAAATGGGCTGTGCTGCATGCAGTTGGGGGCGGGGGCTTATTGGGAGGTTTGGGAGATGTAAAAAAAAATGTTTTCTCTTATTCCTTTGTAAGCTCCACAGTCCCCAAAAATCTCTTTGGACCTGCACCAGCTCTTTAGCTGGTGCACTTCTGAACAGACAAAGGAGGTGTGTCTGCTGGCTCTGGAGGGGATAGCATCTAGTGCAAGTTGCTTCCATTGAGTGCCACCTTTTCCCACCTCTGATATGTCAGGCCCTCCCCTGTTTTGCCCCAACCCTCCCACTCCCCACCCTGTTCTGCCAACCCCACCAACTTACCAGCATAAGCGGGGTTCCTCTTTGCTGCTGCTACACTTGGGGTCCTCCTTGCCATCCAGTGGCCTGGATGTGCATAACTCCACCTGCTTCCAGAAGGCCATAAAGTGTGTTCTGCCACCGGAACACTACTTTTGGCAGCAAAGCACATGGTTAGGATTGGGCTGTAAAACAAATTGTTGGTACTTTTCCTTGCATCTACACTTTGAAGAAAATGTAGTACCAGATGTTGTTGGAGTTGTCCTTTGAAAATTGGAAAAGTACCAAAATGTCTAATCTGTTCTTTGGCAAATGCCTTCTGGAAGAAATAAGATTTTACTGCCACAAAGCTGCTTTCTCAGTCATATGCAAGCAGAGCAGTAATAATGTTTAATTGTCAAAATAAAAAAGACGTTCAGAGAAAGAATTCCACAAAACTAACACGCACATGCACACACAAGGACATTTTTCATTTCTACTTCCATGCTGTGTATATGCCCTTCTTAATTCTATGTATCTGTCATATTTACATGCCATTCTTCGTCCAAGGACAGTCCGGTCCTCTGGTTTCCCTCTTCCTCCAATCCAGCTGTGCCAAAATGGCTGGCACTGCATCCTGTAGGGGGCCGGTCCCAGAGATGGACCACTTGTTGCACCAGCATTACAACCCAAGAGAATTGGGCTCAGAGTTTAAGGCAATTCCATAGGGTTGTCCCATTTTCTGCTTGAGCAATCCTGGTAGATTAGTTGAAGGACAATGATTGGTTTATTCCATGGGTAACCACTCGCCTTGACTGTGGATCACATTTATCAGTGCCTGGAATCTCTTGCAGCTGTCAATCAAGCACCACAATTTTCAAAAAAGGGTACCAAACTGAGGTTGCAGAGCTACAGCAATATTTGGATGCAATAGAATGGCCGTGCATGAGGCCTTCCTCCATCAAGCAGATGGCAGCACAGTGGAACACAGCTGGACCGGTTACCAGTTGAGGGTGAGCAAAATCTTAGAATCCGCTATGGTTCCCCAACGTTGGCTCCTAGCCAACAATGCCAAGTATCCATTTAGTAGTGTACACAATGCAGGAGCAGTGCATATCACCTTCCGTGTATACAGAACAGCAGTCTGAAAGTTGACATTGGTACAAAACTCTAGATCTAATCATGGATCATTCTGGATCAATAGGTTCATACTGTTATTAGTCCCTATGTCCATATATGTTTTCAGTGTACTATTTTTTATACCTGATCTTAATACCTAATAGGACTAACACATAAGGCCTGATGAGTTCTCTGTGGGACTCAGAGCAAGAACATGTAGAATTAACATACCTGCAACCTATGTGTCAATCATTTATCAAATTATACAGTTACCCGATTATCCTACATTGTCACTTAAGAGTATAATGGTGAACCCATTTTCTAAAAATAGCACTTCCTGTGCTTTTCCCTGGTATGCTCATGGTATTAGTTCACCTGTCAGATTTAGCTTTTTCTCCCTTTTTTACTTATAATAAGTAAAAGGGATCTCAAATCTCACCACTTCAGCGGGAGCTTTTTACTCATGAAAAATTCAGAGTAATAATTGGGCCTTTATTATTTGTTTCAGCTGATGGGCTGGTTGTAATTGTCAGTGGGGGAAACACATAAATGTGGAATGGCAGAACCGCACCCCCCTCCGGAAGACTCATTTAAAAAAGAAAAAAAAGCCTGCATAACATCTCCAAGAATATCTTGGTTGGCAACCTTCAGTCTCGAAAGACTATGGTATCGTACTCTGAATGGTGGTTCTGGAACAGCGTCTAGTGTGGCTGGAAAGGCCAATTCGGGAGTGACAATCCCTTCCACACTGGGAGCAACTGCAGTCTGTCCCTGGTCTGTCTCCCTGGCTATGGGCCTTCCTTCTTTGCCTCTTAGCCTCAGACTGTTGGCCAAGTGCCTCTTCAAACTGGGAAAGGCCATGCTGCACAGCCTGCCTCCAAGCGGGCCGCTCAGAGGCCAGGGTTTCCCACCTGTTGAGGTCCACTCCTAAGGCCTTCAGATCCCTCTTGCAGATGTCCTTGTATTGCAGCTGTGGTCTACCTGCAGGGCGCTTTCCTTGCACGAGTTCTCCATAAGGAGATCCTTTGGGATCCGGCCATCATGCATTCTCACAACATGACCAAGCCAACGCAGGCGTCTCTGTTTCAGCAGTGAATACATGCTAGGGATTCCAGCACATTCCAGAACTGTGTTGTTTGGAACTTTGATTAGGAATTGTGAAGAAAGATATGAGAATCAATGATGAATGTTTTATTGTGGCTGGTTTCTGCAACTTGCATCCGGGCAGCTGCAAAGAGTGACGCAACAAGGTAGAAAGATGGAATGGATTTGTGAAGGTGATCAAGATCTTCGCTAAAAATAATATGCAAAGACCCATACAAATCTGGAAACTGGACACTTTCATGCTGGTCAAAAACCAGTGCAAATGGCCATCCCGCACACACACTCTGCAATCAAAGCCAGTATCCTTTTTTAAAATGTTAACAGAAATAGTGACAGAAGAGGGGGTCCCTGGACACATCAGCATGGCAGTTCTGTTCAGCAAAGGTTTTCCTGAAGCAACCCTGCCATGCAACTGGAGAGCAAGAGGTCAACCTTTCTTTTGCCAATATGCTAAATCCTTTCCATCCTGTAGCATCTTGCCTTTGGAACACTTGTTCAAAATGCTTTCTGTGGGGAAAGGTAACACAAAGTCATCTTTCTTAAGGATGTAACAATTAGCTGTCCATAATGGTGTCAATTTGTTTGATACTATTATTGAACCCTAATTCTAGGGTTTCCTGAAGAAAAGGAACAATTATTAAATGTGTTTAAGTCTGGTGTAGTGAAGGCCCCCGTCAGCCTTCCTTTCTTGTACTCCATCACAGCCCTTCATTCTATAGGTCCATGAACTCTGCCAAAATTGTAATTCTGCCTAACATCCACTCAAAGCAAAGGGCCAAACTGCACATCATATCAGATGTATAATTTCCTGCTGTGTGTTTATAAGGTAAATGGTAGCCACAGGGTCCAATCAGAATTAGAATTGCAGTGCATGGGGAGGGGCAAGGTACCCCCCTATGTCAATGGTTCTCAAACAATTTTGACTAATGGCTCCTTTGACCTACTGGGCCATTGGCTTCCCATTAGGGCTGCAATCCTACACATTGCATAGGGCAGCAAGGTTTTAGTGAGGATTCAGCAGCTCCCCTAGCTGGTTTCTGTGGCTCCCCAGTTTGCCACCACTCACAGTTTGAAAATCACTGCCCTACGCTGTCATAGTGCAGTCTTGACAATTCATGCCCCCAAAGCTGTTTGTCTTGGAAGGAATTGCTGACATTGGATGTTTCCCTTCTTCCGGGGACAAGCAGCAGTTTTGTAGATGTGATTTTCTCTGAAACTGCAATGAGAAAAGGCCAAATACATTTCCTATCCATTTGCATCATTATCCCCCCCCCCCCACTATTATTTACCTTTCAAAAGCCAGGCATGCAAGGCTCAGTGGCATCGCTAGAGCGGCACGGGGGTGTGTGTGTTGGCCACTCCGGATGATGTGCACAGAGTGGTGATACCACTACTGGCCAAAATCTTTAAAATCTTCATATTTTCAAATAAAACCTTCATGTTATATATCATTCGATGCGTAAGTTCATGCTAAATGCAATGAAACAAACCTCTTTGAAATATCACCATTCTGTCAACAGTTATGGCCAAAAAACCAGCAGGGGTGAGGCAATGGTGCATCAACACACCCACCACCCAAGGCATTGCCTCACCCACTGCATGGGAGAAAGTTCAGCATGGGGGTGATACACTGGCCTCGCACATAGGATGATGGAAACCCTAGTGATACCACTGGCAGGGCTAACCTATACGTTTTACATTACAGACCGTGTGGTTTGACCCAAAGTGATGGGAGGCCAGATTTTGAACTTTGCTGTACCACTAGCCCTTAATGCTCTGTTGACACCTGTTGATACTGTGACAAGAAGTGCAGTCAGTGAGCCCGTTCTAAACACTCAGACGACATCCACTGCATTTTTCATCTCTTCCACCTAACAATATGCATGAAAAAGCTGGCAGAGGTCTCTGTCAAATTGAACTATTGAACTCAAGAGTAAGAAGAGTCCTTCCCCAGGCAAGAGATTTAAATCATTTCCAAAGTTAATTTCCTGCTCCCAGATGGAGAACAAATCTAATCGGGTTGACTTCATTCTTCTGATGAACAAGAAAGTGTAGCTTGCATACTCAAAAAGGGTAATACACTAGCAGGCAAACTGAAGCCTCCCATCGCATCAGACAAAAGGCAGTACTTCTGGGATGGAACTCATGTGGATTTGAATGTGAAGTGAGAGCTGGATTTAACTGAGCAGACCTCCGAGTCCTTCTGCTATCCACCCTCTTCAGTGAAATGAAGCACTGCCTGCAAATCAGCTGTGCTTGCTCTATGCCATATATATATACTAATCTGAAACCCAAAAAGAGAAAGAGAAACCCCTGGGAGAGGGAATTTCAGAAAGCTGGCTACGGTGAAAGAGACTGGTTCCGGTACCTGCAGTAAAACTGCCATTTCCTTCCAAGCTAACTGGGTCAAACTCTCGGTCAGAAGCAGGTAGCCTGATTATAGCAGCTTGGAAGACAACACTTATTATCAGTCACTGACTAAACTTATTTGACAGCTTAAAATAAGGTTGGTGGAATTAACATCTGAGTCACTGAATAACAGCGCTATCAAAGGCAGGAAATAACCAGTGTTACTATTATTTCAGGAATCACAAGATTCTGTTTAGCTCCTTCCTATCAGCCCATCAAAAAAGATTCACCTTCCTAGACTGTTGATGAATGACAATCCCAGCCACTGCAGTTATCAAAGTTTTCTGCCAGCAAATATTTAGTGAAACTGAGATTGAGGTGCCCCTGTAGCCATATTTGCAGGATATTTCCAGTATTCACAGTTTCACTTATCTGTAGATCTGCCCCACACACACACACACACACACACACACACACACACACACACACACATACACACCCATGCCCATTAACGTCGCTTAGGTGCAAAACTGTTTCTTTCTTTTAGAGGCCACTATAAGCTTATAGCACAATATTCAGGCAGGCTGCAAGCAACCTGAATGCTTGAGGAAACTAGATGAATGTTAACAGGAAGCAGCTGACTTTCTGCTTCCTGTTAGTTTTCAATGCAGTCTTTCAATCTTACCCCTGATCATATGGAAAGCCTCCTGTCATGATATAAACAGTCGTTCTGATGCCACAGGAAAGGCACCGAAGTCTATGTGCACATCCCCACTCCTAGCCCACTGGCTAGACTGATATCACCAGTTGTTAAATGTGACTAGTTGCTTGCAGCTACAGTATACATGAATACATGGATTTATAAAGTTGTTTTATGATGATGATTGTAATGATGATGATGATCATATTTTCACACAGTCAGGTAAGTGTTCATTTTATTCAGACATCGAGTCCTTCCCAAGGACCTGGGATGCCTGGTTTTTATCCCATAAATACAGTTGCAAAATGTAAGCTATTCTCAGTAACGTTGCTTTTTGCAGTTGATTGATGGCAATTTCTGTGGTCCCAATGCTGTTCAGGTGCTCTTCAAGGTGTTTTGGAATAGGATTGACAGCGCCGATCACCACTGGGATCACTTTGGTCTTCTTTTGCTAAAGACTTTCAATTTCTATTTGTAAATCTTTGTATTTCATTGTTTTTTTCTAGTTCTTTTTCTTCTACTCTGCTATTATTTATTTATTTAGCCCATTTTCACTTCCTGTTTCTTCCTAAATCAACATGACCTTTATCACAGTTACATGGTTGTGAACAAATAGGGTCCGCCTTCAGATCTGTACATGCTGCTTATTGAGCAAGTTTGAAAATGATATGGTGTTGCTCTGGCTAATAATCTACAAAAGATTCAATGCTAGCTCCATTGGTTTGCTGGAGAATGTCATAACTGAGAAACCTGAAATCTCCATAGCAACACATCAGACCTGCTAAAAGTAAAGTGACAAAAGTAATTTAAGCTTCTGTATAGCACTTATAGCCATATTAATATGCAAGGCATTGCACGGGCATTTGGTACGCGACATTATTGTGTAATAAAAAATGAACAGAGAAGTCTAACAACAGATAGGAAAGGACTTTTTGCCACATGGTAGAAGTACTTTGATATTCTGCTGAAGTGTTAAAGGTTAATCAGGCACATGTTAGATGGTTTAGCAGTATGTAATTCTATTTAGACAATTCTGACTATGAGTACTGGGTAGTTCATTGGCAAATGGCCTACACTCTCAAACCGACTTGAGACCATTACATATGACCTATATCAGTTTAGTGTGATGTATTTTTGTTCCCTCTTGGAGCGGGTTTAAATATGTATTAATGTACAGGTCAGGTTACAAGACTTGCTGGCACAAGCTCTGCATGAATTGAAAGATTGCAATGCATTTTACATGGGCTGCCTTTGACTGTGGAACTCCTTGCCCCATGATAACCATATGCAGCCTTTCCTAAAGTGTTTCTGCAAGAAAATGAAGATCTTTATGTTTCAGGAAGGCTTTGGTTCAATGAACACAAAAATCTGATTGCTCGTTTTGTTGTTTTTTTCTTCATCTCCCAATGGTTGTAACAATCTGTTTAATTTCATGGCACTGACCTCAATTATCTGGCAACTTCTGCATTTTGGGTTTTGCTTTGTTCTCCTTTATGGTATGTTAACAATAGTTTGCTATAAGCTACCTTGCACTCCCTGTGGGAGAAAAAGGTGACATATAAATGGCTTTAAATAAATTAAACAGAAATAAAGCGCCAAGGCTGCAAATTCTGTGCACACTTACCTGGGAGTAGACCCAGCTAAACTCCATGGAATTTACTTCAGCATGTAATGGTGTAGGAGCAGATAGCAGTCATTTAAAACAAAATCTGAAAAGGCCCTTAATGAGGTCATTGAAAATGTAATATTGCTATTTACTAAAATTTACATAATGAGATGGAAGAAGTCTATTATGTGGATATTTCATGTTGATATTTTCCTTGGCTACTCCCACAAGGCTTAAATCAATTATAGTATGCCCAAAGAATCATTCCCCCACCCTCGTTTTGCTGCCACTTCCTCCCAGGAGAAGCACTAATTAGATAGTATGGCAAAATTTTCAGGGATCATTAAACAAACTGTTGACAGTATGTAAAAAGACTTGCAGCACTGGAGAAAACTGGCATTAAATAAATGCCCTGGGCAAAATGCTTCTGGTCTTTCAGACTAATTTTCCCCCACATTCAGAGACCATGGGGAATCTTTTCACCAGAAAACAAATAGCAGCAGCAGCAGGTCCAAACCAGAACAAGACTGGCGAGAGAAATGAAAGCCTATCTTATTATTGCACAACTGTATCCATTGGTGGAGATCAAAAGCTGTACTGTGGAAAATAAACAAACCACCGACACATGCATTAGATCAGCCATTTTCAACCACTGTGCCATGGCACACTGGTGCGCCGCGAATGGTCCCCAGGTGTGCCACGGGAATTTGGGAGAAGGTCATTTATTAGTAGGGCCATTGGGGGATGTGACAGCACAGTGTGCCTTGTCAATTGTTCAAAAACTGATGGTGTGCCTTGACCATTTTAGTGCCTTGCCGGTGTGCCGTGGGATGAAAAAAATTGAAAATCACTGCATTAGATAATAACAATACGTAGCACTGCATATCGTGCTTTGGAGTGTTGAAAGCACTGCACACCTATTCTCTGAGTCGGTTTTACAACTATGAGAGAGAAGGCCCCATACTGTAGGGGACAAGGTGGAGCCTAGAAGAAAGGTAGCCTAACAAGCTGTCTGAGAGGAACCCAAGACTTTCCAGACTGCAACTCACGTACTTAGGAATCAGGGCTGGCCCAGCCATGAAGTGGACAACACTGCTTGTGTCAAACAGCGGAACTGGGGAAGTGGCATATTCGGAGTACCCTCCACATCAAATCTGCCACCACGTCCCTCCTGCCCACCATGGACAGAACCAGCTTGCTCCTCTTTCTAACCTTACTTGTTCCATGTGTACTGCTTTTCCAAAAACATTAAGGGCATAAATGCTTGTTTTATTTAAAGGGGCAGTTCCAGGAAGGAGTAAGGTAGGAAAGGACTCCTTCCTCATATGGTTTCTTTAAACCTTAAACTACAGAAGAAAGGATAGCTTTTCCTTCCTCTCTCGGCACCTTTAATAATACTAATAATAATAATTTAATACAGATATTTATATACCACCTTTCTTGGTCTTTATTCAAGACTTTATGCAAGGCAGTTTACATTGGCAGGCTTATTTAAATCCCCGTAGGGATTTTTACAATTGAAAGAAGGTTCTATCTTACAAGAACCACAACATTCGGATGCTTCTTTCTGATCTGGTTTCACAATCTGGCCTCCCATCCTCCCACGCTCAGAGCAGATGGAATAACTCAGCTCAGCTTGTCAGCTGCTTCAAGGTCGCACGGTGCTGGTGGCCTCGAACTGGCGACCTTGTGGATGTTATCTTCAGGCAAATGGAGGCTCTGCCCTCTAGACCAGACCTCCTGCCCTTTAAATAAAACAGGAAATGCCACACTTCCATTTGTAAAGGCCCTTATGCTGCCCAAATGCTAGTTCCAGCAGCACAATATCTTCATAGGATTGGGCTGTCAAACAACTGTGTCATAACCTTGCATCTGAAAGCAAGCAAGGAGGAAACTAGGCATACCTCCCAGGGCAACAAATTCCGCAGTCTGGATTCCACTACCAAGGAGGACTTCCCAGAATAGCTCAGACAACGGCGGAAAATGTAGAATACTCTCAGCTAAAGATCTCAAGATGGGGGGGTGACACATATAAGAAGAGGATATCCTTAAGATACATTACCAACTATCATGTGGTGCCCTGTTAGGAAAATGAATTACATGTTAGCTTTTCCCACTTTGCAGGCAGCAGTGGGAGAAAGTTCTTCTGTGAGGGAGCTTGTCTGAAGGCCTCCATAGCTACATGAGATAAATCATGACAGAAGAGCTGATGAAGAGCTGCAGAAGATGGACAATGCTTCCAAATGGCAAACCAAATTGAAGTTTAATACTATATACATGCATCCCAAGCATGTGTGTGACTTCTGGGTAGATTACTCATTGGATATCAAATGGGATACATCTCTTGGTCTCCATGTAGAAATTTGCATATTATTTGTTGTCAAAGCTGTGGTAAAACCATCTCATTCACAGTGGAGGTGGTTTATACAAAGCGCTTGACACACACACACACACACACACACACACACATATACACAAGTGTGCATCACTTAACGATGGAGACACATTCTCCTATCCTGGTTGTTATGCAATTAGGTCGTTAAGTGACCATTCAGCCCAATCTCTTGCCTTGTGTCTGTTGTGTAAGTAGGCACTCCCTGCCAGGCACTTGCTGGCTGCACAGGCTACTGCAGATGGATTGCCTCTTCTGTGCATCAAGAGCCTCTTTGTTGTGTAAACAGACACTCTGCTGAAGGCTATGGGAGTCCTGACTGTCTCATTAAAAACCTCCTTGTTGTGCTTTGACCACTGTTGTATATCAGTCCATTGTTAAGCAGAAGGTTGTTAAGCAACGCATGCCTGTACTGCAAAATAAAACAAGAGAAGGACTTGGTCATTACCCATAGCCACTTAGGCAGGGAGACATAAAACAGAAGGAGAGGAAAAGAAATCTAATGAGAAGACTGGGCAGAGCAAGGAAGAGCCACCCACAAGCCGCTAAACCAGGAACTGAATAAGAAACAACTCCCCTTACCGGCAGGGATTTACACCCACACTCACTGTGACTGGGCAAACTTAGCTCACATGCTGTCGCTCTTCCAACACTATTTTCAGTGGTGGCTCTGATAGATGGAAGGCGGGGTAGATGGTTAGATGGATGGAAGGACATAAAATTTCCAGGGGGCAAAACACAGACCTGGAAACCCAGGCAATTGATTCTATTCATTGTGCTTAATAATTAATTTACTCTGCTAATACAGCGAGAGTCCGTAGCTCATGTACAAGCTATGCATAAAAGACCAAAGAATCTTCTCTGCCTAATTCTTCAACAGACATATCCATATTCCTTATTCTGAATGGAAATATCAGAACGTCAATTGGAAAAAAGTGCCTGGAAAAGGCATGAGCCATTTAAAGAAGAAAAAGCAGCAGGAACAGTAGCAGCTGCATCACACAGTGTGAAAATAAAATCCCAGGGCAGCAGTATACAATCGGAAAGAATTCTTCCTCCTCTTCTTTAAAAAAAGAAAAAGTCATAGTGGAAGAATCTGACAAATCAAGAGAGGATTGAATCTGGGATTGTTTCCCTCAATAAAATTATCATTAAAATAGCCTGGGGAACTGCATCTGTCAAAGTGACAGCCTGCATATGGTTTGTGAATTATAAAATTCTTGCCAGATTCATAGACCTCAGTGTTGATATTCCAATCAGCCAAAGCCAAGCACAACGTACGGCAACACATTCCTGGGGGCGGGGAAAACCAGTCTGAAGAAGCCATACATTTTTTGGAAGTAAAAAGTTCCCCATGATCTACAGGACCTACACAGGAGTGATTTCTCCACCTGTTAAATATAGAATAATATTTGGGTATAAGAAGTTTCAGAATTGAACCTCGTTTCAAATGTTGTGTCCATGCTTTCTAAATATTGTTGCATAGAACAACTCAAAAGAACTTTGGTACGAAACATAATTACAGTACAGGTCTCCTGAACCCTTGTTGAGTCAGACTTGGCCCAACCTGAACCCTCCGAAGGCAGTCGGAGCTGTGCACCAGTCACCTCCAAAGGGCTTTCTGAAGCCTGCAGAGGCTACGTGCATCCACCCACAGCCTCTGTGGGCTTCAGAATGGCCCTTAGTTTCCCTTAGGAAAACGGAAGTGATGTTTTTATACCTTTTATGACATTTTTAAGCCTGTGTGTGAATACTTTCGCTACACTTCCCTATAAATGTAGCCTTCAATAGCAGACTGAACAGCAAGTCTTTGCATGAAGTCAGTTGATGATCCAACTCTATGAACTGCACTAAGAACATAATAAGAGCCTTGCCGGATTAGGTGAAAGCAGTAGCATAGCAAGAGACAAGGGGCAGTCCGTCCTGGGTGCCAGGATGCAGTCCGCAGCCGGGTACCATGTTGCATGTCTCTGACTAGCACAAAAATTGTAGCATCTCATTGCTATGAACTCATAGCAATGGCGCCACTGCATTGGTGCTTTGAGGTGCATACAATTAATTCTTCTAGCAGCCCAATACAGTTTCCTCCATGTGATCCCACCCCTTCCAGCCATAACATTCCCAGGAATAGAGGTGTCCCAGTTGGGTATGGGTATTCAAATGTTGAGTAGACGTAGCCTCCATCAGGGGATCTTAAAATAGAGGCCAGGTCTACCCATAGTTTCCAGCAGCCAATGGCAAGACAGTAGTAGCAGTCCACCCCAGGTACCAATGGCACTTACTATGCTTCTGGCGAAAGTTCCATCTAGCCCAGCACCCTGTTTTGAATAGTGGCCAATCATAATTATCTGGGAAGTACACGCACACGAGATTCTTCCCCTGTCATTGCTCCCTTGCAGCTGGTATTCAGAGGCATGCTCCCTGAGAATCCAGAGGCAGCACATAACTGTCATCACTAGTAGCCATGGGTAGATTTATCTTCCATGAATTTGTCCAACCTAGTTTTAAAGCTATCTCAGCTAGAGGCTATCACCAAGTCTTCTAAGAACTTTTTCTGTGATACAGTCTTGAAATGCTCCATACTGGATTAACCCCAATAGATCAATTCTGTTCAATAAGAATGTTCTGTTTCATTAGTCTCTCTTTTCTTGTAACACTATATAGGGGAATTAAAGCCAATGGTTCATGTTCTTACTTTTGTGCATTTTTTAAAAAAACTTCAATAAACATTAGAAGAATACACTGGTATTGGCTTGCCTTTTGTCTTTTTTTTGTATATCTAGATCTTATGGTTCTTGTTTTTCTGGTTTCCTCTGTATTTGTATTTGTTGCCTTTGCAAAAATGGAAATTTTTATTAAAACGTAAAAAGGAAAAAAGTTATCCAAAGCCTCCCCTGGTGTTGTCACAAATCGACAACAGGGGTTTCATAATTTATAGGTTCATAGGACACATTTCCAAAACAACCTGCAATGAGTAATGAAACGGAGTGCCACTGTTCAGCAACTGAATATCAAATGCAGCCACAGGGGCTGATTTCTAAATCATTGCATGCATAATGAGGGTTCAGCAGAGTTCCTACTCCAGTGTGGTAAAATATAGATGAAACATACAACAGAAGCATCAGTGAAGCATGCTAAAGCCTCACTATCCCATGTCTGATGCATTGCTCAGCCTGATCTTCGCACCTCTCCCCACCTTTCATCTTCCCTCTTCTTCCAAGGTCACCAGGACACTCATAGCCATTTATGGGTCCAATCCTATCCAACTTTCAAGTACTGGTGCAACCGCAATGCAGCCCCACTGTAAGGGAACAAATGTTCCCATACCTTGAGGAGGACTTTGTGACTGCCTCCCCACGAAAAGATGCAGTGCATGCCCTATTGGCACAGCTACACCAGCACTGGAAAATTGGATAGGATTTGGCCCTATATCAGCAAATGGGACCACAGAAAGAATCAGCAGTGCCTTCATTTCTTTATTACACCGACAGTCTATATAAACCAGTTAGAACACATTCCAGTTTACAGAGCTAAAAGTACAGACAGCCCTTTCTTTCTGTCCAATATAATTGTTCCAGTATTGAACAATGCCAGGTCATTTTATCTGAAAATTATAAACTCTGCACACCATATTGGAAGTCTAATTCAGCTTATTAACCAAGATTCCAAAGCATTAATAATAATAATAATAATAATAATAATAATAATAATAATAATAATAATAATAATAATAATAACTTTATTTTTATCCTGCCCTTCTCCCAAAAGGGACCCAGGGCGGCATTACACGTTCTAGGAAGCCATTCCTCTTTTGTAGGAGACTTTCAATTTGAGTCAATTTCCGTACACGAAGCCATCAGTAAATTTAATAACAATTTCTAATAAGATTAAACTTTGACTATCCAAACAGAGGCCTCTCCTGTGGTAGGAATACTAAGACAGAAGAAAGGTTGCACAGCAAAAAAAATCATCACAAATAAGGTTGAGGTAAAAAAATTCTCTCATGAGAATGCATGGCTCAGTTTGGAGAGACGTTTGAAGCAAATGGGGGATGAAACTGGATTATCTGTTTCATCCTTTATGGTGGGGAGGGGGTGATATTGCCTTTTTCACCACTATCTGTCTCACAGCAGCATTGCCTCTTCCAGTGGTCACCTGTTTCTTGCCCACAAAATCCCAGAACAATACTATGTTCATGATGCTGTATCATTACAGGAGGATTCTGGGGGAAAAAATGGCAGTCACTAGCCAGCAGCTACTAGAAGTACCACTGCTGATAAAACTGAAATTGGCCCCCCACCCCATCACTGAAGTTTCCCTCCCATTTTGCTGTCCCCAAATGAGCCAGCATTTCAGGACAGCCCTATTAAAAAGTGTTTTCATTGTTGGCATTGTTATTATGGACTTCCTCCTGAGTTCTCTGTTAGGAGGAAGCCATTGTTCCTTGTTACATGATCTTGCAGTCAAGTGTCTATAGAAAGGAAGCATCATGGAAACCAAATGCAGTCATTTTTTGCTAAAGCTGTTCGGAGCACATGCTTGGCTTTGATATATACTGAGCGGGTGAGGATGAGGCAGCAACTAAATTGACAATGCCGGCGTGATGGAAGTAACGATGGTGTACTGTCAGCATTATGCTGTCATAACCTCAGGATAATATAAATGGTTATGGCTGTGTGCCTTCAAGATTACGATGGTGAAAGGATGGGATGGCATGGAGTTAGGAATGTGATGGGGAAGGAGATGTGGTCAGCTGGCATCTTCCTTCCTGAAAGCTACGTCTCCCTTCACCCACTGGCATAAGGTTACAACATAAAAGTAGCTGTTGTAAATAGCAGGGATATGTGGTGCAGGGGTGGTGTTGGTGTACATGAAAAAGCACTGCAGTTGCCCCACCTGCTTACACCTGAGGAGACTCTTCTTACACTCAAGAAAATTCTTGAAGGTGAGTGAAGACTTTGGTGATGGGGAAACAGCACAAACAGATACAGGAAAGTCAGATAAATAACACTGTTCTTCTCAGACCAGTTACTATTCCTCTGCCTTCAAACATAAATACCCACCACAAATTTCAGTTTCACTGCTCTCACTGGGCTGCAAGGACAAAGTACACCATACAGACAAACAAGAGGGAGAGGTTTGACATGGAGTAGAAGAGACCATGCTTCAAAAGCAGGATGGTATCCACCCATCTAACCCTGGCCCCTTAAGCTCTCTTGTGGACATAAATTGATGTGCAGAGCACTTGAACACCTATAGCCATAGTCTAGCTTACTCTCTCTCCCTCCCAGCAGTTAGAGAAAATAATGCAATTTTTCCTTCCTCAGCAGCAAGAAGCCCATGGAAGACATCGGATACGTAAGATGTTTGCACATATGAGGGTCCCTATTGGCCACAGACTTCCAAAGGCATCTCCTATTATGCATGAGGAAGGGATGTAGACAGAACAATCACCTTTGAGGGTAAACACACTAAGCTGATTCTGCTTCCTCTCATCTACCTTTCAAAATTGAGTGCACAGTGTTGTCATACCCTGTCTGCCCCTTCTCTCCTTCCAATTGGCCTGGGAAGAAAGGAGGGGTAAAATAGTACAGCAGCACACATTGACTGGAAGAAAAGGAGAACAAAGAACTTTTCATTGAGTGTCGCTAATGGGTGTACAAGCTGGGTCCCATGCTGCAGGTTGCGAGGCAGGTTCACTTCTTCACAAGCTGAAAAACACTGGTGTAGAATCATTAGTCTCCCAGTGGGACTCATCTCAACCCCTTCTCTTTTGGGGCTGTCACTTATGGATTCTACACACAGGTTTTCTCCCAGGTTACGGAGCTGACGGACTGTGGTGGTCGGCAGTCCTTCTCTAAGGGACCTTGGTGTTTGCTCTGCCCCAAGTGTTGTGTGAAGACAGTTGTTTGGGATTGCCAAAGAATCTCAGTCCTTGTCTGAGGGGATGCCAGCACTTGTGGCTGCAGGTGTCAGTTGCTCCCTTCCTAGCCATTAACTGTGCTGTGAGGAGAGCAAAAAATTGGCTTTTTTTTTAACCGACACCGTTCTAAGCCTAAGTACTTAGTAATAGAGCAAGTACCAAAAGATTACATGGGCTAAAATGCTAGGAAACAGCTAAAACATTTTTTCAAAGCCCAAATACTGTAAGTCTGAATGCTAAAATAATATTTATTACTGGGCACTGACAGCCTCCTTAAATTACATCCTACAATATTTCTGGAAAACATTTGTGCCTGTGGATTAGCAGAGGCTTCCTAGGAGAACAAAGGAATGGGACAATGGGAACACATCTCCGATATTTATATTTGATGTTTATATGTTCAGAATGCATTGTTAAAGATCTCTTTATACAGCTCTCCAAGGCAGCTGTTTCCACACTGCAAGCAAAACAGGGATTTTCTGTCACGGTTACGTGAATTTTGGCCACTAACTAAAGGCTCCATCATCAGTAGCTAACTGGCAACACAGAACTTCACAGTGAAGATTTACCACAATGTAAAAAGCGCACTCTGAAAACCAATGGCCACAATTTTATGGTCTCTCACTCCCTCATCTGCAGCAGGGAAACTCCAGGGAAACAGTGGAAATTAAAAACAACAATAAAAAGCAAAAAAAAAAAAAAAATCCAGTACCAGGATTTAGAGTCAACAAGGGATCCCTCTTCTCTGATTCTTATTTTCTAGTACCCCCTGCTGGAAGGAAATTGAAATGTTAGAGACAACAGGGCTTTTTTTTTTTGTCAACTGCTTCACGTTTTATGTGGTACATGTGACCAGGACCCTAATATAATGCCAACCACATCATCCGATCTAATTCACAGAAACAGATGAGGAGGCACAAAAGGATCCCAGACTATATGACTTCGACAGCTGATGGGAGCGCATACTCTTGCATACACAAAAAGGACCAAAAAAATATTGCGCATAGAACACTTGATCTCAGGGAGAGGATGTTCTAGCCCAGAGATGTCAAATTCATTTCATACAGCAGGCCAAATAGCATTTATTTATGGCATCTGCTGAGGGACAGAAGTGATGTCATTAAGCAGGAAGTGACATCATTAAACAGTCCAAACCTTTCCCTGTCATGCTCGAGCATGCAGGTACACCATGGAGGTGCACACCACCTACCATGGGGAGGAAATCAGGAGGTCTGCATTTTTTCCTCTTACTTCTGTGAGGCCCCTTGATTGCCTTTGGGTCTCCTCAGACTTACACCAACTATATAGGCTGAGGACAGCCAGGGAGAGGGCCCAGCTGCACTCTATGACATGACACCATTTACAACAGCCATGTGTCAATAGAACATTAGTTCTGGTGACGCAGCAGCCCAATAGGATTGGGCCCACAGACACATCTACTTTAAAGCAATAAATAGGCTCTTTCTTTTCGCTTCAGAATGGCAGGGGATAGGATTGGACTATTAGTCTTTTATAACCCATTTCTGCTCAGCCCACAGGTGTACACGTTTGATTCCTGTTGCATATATGCGACGTTGGGCAGAAATGGTTAATGTAAAATGATCTGCTTTCCCTGCTAGATCAGGGCAATACCACTAATGCCATATATCATATTTAAGGACTTAATTACAGAAGAATATACTCATCTGTATTATAAAGTTCTGATCCAAATCCCCTGGATACTGGAGGAGAAAAATAAGGGTAATATCATTTGCAGAAAGAAGAGACTCATGGCTCTGATAGCAAAGGGTTCTCCCATAACTAATCCTCTTGTTTTCATGGGAGTTATTCTGGCTTTACACTTGTGTATGTAAGATCAGGGTGGGTTTATTTTCTCTTGCTATTCTTCTCAAAATGCCATTAACTTTAATCCTCAGTTTTATTTAGCTGATTCACGTGCCAGGGCTGATGCAGTCAGGCTGACCAAGAAGCAGCTGTATTTTTAGTCAAGGTTCTCCTTTGAAGCACCTTGTCAGCATATTGTGCATCTCTGTGTTTGATTATCTAATCTATGAGCAGATCCGTCCTCTCAGGAAAGGATGCTAACTTGCTCCCCAGAGAGCCAAGTGGTTATTACACAGGGAGGTATGTGCATCTATCTCCCATCTGCATCTGTGCAGTTCTAGTAAAACAGATTAGGCCGATAACATCAGGCAGGCATTTGTGCTGCTGTCACCACTTTCCCACAGTAGATCCCAAAACATTATTCAGGCTTTAACAAGGCCAATCAAATATGTCAGCATGGAATGTATGACTATTGACATTGTCACTCTTGGACGATTCAGGCAAAGGAAGCATAAATGACATGTCCAAGGTCAAAAAGAACGTGAGTCTTTTTTCTAAGAACTCACAAGTCCCATCCCGAGCTCTTAAGATATTGGCGACTTCATTTTGAACTAGTTTTCATCCAGTGTGGGCATCAGCTGGCTAGGAGCCCAAGAACAAAGCCCTTCACTGGGCCTCTTGATGGCACATTAGGTGTTGCCACTCCTACGGGTTCTAAAGGTTCAGGGGCGGCCTCAACCAGGTAACCCCTCTGATGGGCATGCATCCTTCATGACCTGGCCAACCAGTGCCACCCCTATTCATCTTCTCCAAAAGCTCTTGGAAATGGAAAAGGTGCAAAAGAGAGCCACTAAGATGATTACTGGGCTGGGGCACCTTCCTTATGAGGAAAGGCTACGGCGTTTGGGCCTCTTCAGCCTAGAAAAGAGACGCCTGAGGGGGGACATGATTGAGACGTACAAAATTATGCAGGGGATGGACAGAGTGGATAGGGAGATGCTCTTTACACTCTCACATAATACCAGAACCAGGGGACATCCACTAAAATTGAGTGTTGGGAGAGTTAGAACAGACAAAAGAAAATATTTCTTTACTCAGTGTGTGGTTGGTCTGTGGAACTCCTTGCCACAGGATGTGGTGATGGCGTCTAGCCTGGACGCCTTTAAAAGGGGATTGGACAAGTTTCTGGAGGAAAAATCCATTACGGGATGCAAGCCATGATGTGTATGTGCAACCTCCTGATTTTAGAAATGGGCTATGTCAGATGCAAGGGAGGGCACCAGGATGAGGTCTCTTGTTATCTGGTGTGCTCCCTGGGGCATTTGGTGGGCCGCTGTGAGATACAGGAAGCTGGATTAGATGGGCCTATGGCCTGATCCAGTGGGGCTGTTCTTATGTTCTCTTCACAATAATTCTTCCAAAATGCCTTGAAAATTGTTTTTAACATGAAGACTCTTGAGATTAGGAATTGATGATGAGGATGAGATGATTAAGAAAAAGAACTTAAAATTTCTTAAACCTCTGATTCCAAGAGGTTTGATTCTCCAACCTTGCTGAAGACCAGCAGGTCTAGGTGGGGCTGGTCAGTGCCTGGATTGGTGATTACTGGGGAAGCTCACGTACACTAGCTCACTGGCATTCCTGGGGGGGGGGGGGAAGATGCTTAGTTTTTTTCAGACACAGGGACACCTGTGTAAAACACCCCCTCTCCCTGGCCTTCAGAGCCAGTCACGACTGCGAAAGCCAGTGGCGACTAGTCCTGAAGGCAATGGGGAGGGAGCACTTTACACAGGCATCCCTGTGCCTGAAAAAACTTAGCATTTTGCCCCCACCCCAGCATGCTAGTGAGCTAGTGTACATGAGATTCCCCAGTAGTCACCAATCCAGGCAACACCAGTGCACTAGCTTAAGTTCCCCTCCAGGAACACCAGTGCACTAGCTGGAGTTCCACGGTGAAAGAAATGTGGGATATGTATAATCAATGAAAATGAAAGTCCCAGCTCTGTACAAAAATTAGCACGGTATCATTTTAGACTGTAAACTGCTTGGGACAGGCATCAGTCTTGCTTTATTTATGTAACTTCTTAAAATGCCATATATACAACTGACACTATAATAACAATGGCAAGACACTGGACTATCCCCTTTCAGGGACACAGACAGCCACTAAGTACAAGAATTAAAGTTTGTAATCCAGGCATGTTTAAATTGGGCCAGGGGGAGGGACAGTTTATGGAACCTTGGAGAGCTATTGCAAGTCAAAGCAGACTAGCGCATAGCCAGATCACTGGACTGACTTCATATATTCAAAACTCCAAAGTCCAGCTGAAATGTCTGCGTGACTTCCTCTTTGCCGACGATGCAGCTGTCACTACCCACTCTGCCAAAGATCTCCAGCAGCTCATGGATCGTTTTAGCAAGGCCTGCCAAGATTTTGGACTGACAATCAGCCTGAAGAAAACACAGATCGTGGTTCAGGATGTGGACTCACCTCCCTGCATTACAATCTCTGCGCATGAACTGGAGGTTGTCCATGACTTTGTGTACCTTGGCTCAACAATCTCCGACACTCTTTCTCTCGATACCGAGCTAAACAAACGCATCGGTAAAGCAGCTACCACGTTTTCCAGACTCACAAAGAGGGGTTTTAGGGTTGCCCCTCAGTTAGCCCTGCTGCAGATTTTTTGTTGTAAATTAATAAAAGTGGCTCATTTAAATCCAAGCCTCAGTCTCATGTCATTATTTGGTGGGGGCTGGGGTAAAGAGAATTAAACCAAGTGGGGAAAATTGGGGGGGGGGGAATACATGCAAGCTGATGGAAAATGCCTGAACCTGGCTGGATCAACTCAAAGAAAAGGCTTGACCAAATTATGTACAATATCTAGCAAAGCCCAGCAGATGGCAGAAGCTGGGATACTACTCAAGAGCAAAACACACAAACCTTCCCCCAACACTAATCTAAACTCTTGAACTTTGCATGCTGGAACTGGAATGAAAGGAGAAAACAAAGCAAAATAAAATAATTTTCTGGTGCATCTGGCTGCAATTAAAGTCTAGCTATTTATATTGTCCAAGAATCCTTGTCCCTGCACTTACTGAAGAGTCAGTGGGTGCACCTTCCACAAACCAACAGTAGATTTCATGGACATCTGGCAGAAACACCTAGAAGCATCCCTGTGCTTTAACCTAAGTAATCTAGGTTTGATGATGTCATATATTTTTCAGATCAGATGAGTGGAGCCCACCTGGCCACTCAGTCCTGCCCCTTTATCCAGATAGGCAGATTTTGCTGCCCAATCCGTCACTCCTTAGGAGGGTTTGCTACTCTAGACATGAAGAATTACTCTGAATCCATGAAAGCACATAGCTGGCTGATACTATTACTGCAAACAGAGAACAAAAAACTGCAGAAGGGAAATGTCCCAGTAGCATTTTAGACTGCTGAAGCTGAAAGAGAGCTTCTGAGGAGTTAAAAGTGTCCAAAAATAAGGAAAAATAGCATCAAAACATTGGAAGGAAGGAACAGCATATTCATCACAGGTTATGAGATACTAAGGACCATTGCTTAATGGAAGAGCAAATGCTTTGCATTAGAACCCCAAGTTCTTGCAACTCCAGGTAGGACATGGAAAGACCCTCATCAGAAACACTAGAGAACCGAGTGTCACATATGGACCGCGGTCTGACTCAGCAGGGCCTCTGAGAGGAATTTTATCAGAGGTTATAAAGTTTCTTTTGGGCTCCTTTGCAAAGGGGGAGGGGTGAAACAGAGCAGGGGAGGGTGGTGACGGGCCTGCAGAATAGGGGCAGGGAGGGGCGAAACAGGGTGGGGGAGGGTAGAGACAGCTGGAAAAGTCTTTGGAGGCCAGGTCTACCAACCCATGTGGCATCAGTAGTGTCCCCAGCATTCCCAGTTGTGGTAGTGTTGCCAGCATTCCGTGCGGGCAACAAGTCTGATTAGAAAGGAAAATGTAAGATCCCAGGAACTTTCTGGGCCCCCTCCTTTGGCTCCTGGGCCCCCCTTTTGACCCTAGGCCCGGGTACAAATTACCCCCTTTACCCCCCTCTCCTAGGCCCTGTGACTCAGTAGGAGCCAGCTCCATAGTTTATAATCTGTATTCAGGTATTTAAAATAATCTGCTATTTATAGAGTTTTTTTCTATGTGGGTCTTGAAGATCATAAGACCATAAGAACAGCCCTACTGGGTTAGGCCATAGGCCCATCTAGTCCAGCTTCCTGTATCTCACAGTGGCCCACCAAATGCCCCAGGGAGCACACCAGATAACAAGAGACCTCATTCTGGCGCCCTCCCTTGCATTTGACATAGCCCATTTCTAAAATCAGGAGGTTGTACATGCACATCATGGCTTGTAAACTGTAATGGAGTTTTCCTCCTGAAACTTGTCCAATCCCCTTTTAAAGGCATCCAGGCCAGACGCCATCACCACATCCTGTGGCAAGGAGTTCCACAGACCAACCACACACTGAGTAAAGAAATATTTACTTTTGTCTGTCCTAACTCTCCCAACACTCAATTTTAGTGGATGTCCCCTGGTTCTGGTGTTATGTGAGAGTGTAAAGAGCATCTCCCTAGCCACTCTGTCCATCCCCTACATAACTTTGTAGATCTCAATCATGCCCCCCTCAGGCGCCTCTTCTCTAGGCTGAAGAGGCCCAAACGCCGTAGCCTTTCCTCATAAGGAAGGTGCCCCAGCCCAGTAATCATCTTAGTCGCTCTCTTTTGCACCTTTTCCATTTCCACTATGTCTTTTTTGAGATGTGGCAACCAGAACTGAACTCAATACTCCAGGTGTGGCCTTACCATGGATTTGTACAATGGCATTATAATATTAGCCAATTTCTTCTCAATACCTTTTCTAATGATCCCAAGCATAGAATTGGCCTTCTTCACTGCCGCCGCACATTGGGTCGACACTTTCATCGACCTGTCCACCACCACCCCAAGATCTCTCTCCTGATCTATCACAGACAGCTCAGAACCCATCAGCCTATACGTGAAGTTTTGATTTTTTGCCCCAATGTGCATGACTTTACACTTACTGACATTGAAGCGCATCTGCCATTTTGCTGCCCATTCTGCCAGCAATTGATCAGCAGTTGATCAGCATTCTGATCAACCCCTTACTAAAATCTTTCTCCCACTATTGAAGTCTAAACCTACTGAAGTCTAATGGTCCAACCCTATGCCTTGGTAATGCCACTGAAATGTGGAATAATAAATGTAATAAATATTCCCTTGACCCAAGGAGGTCTCTGGAGGCCAAAACTCCTCTGCGGGATACAGTGGACAGTGCTGCATCACTGTGCAAGGAGTTGGGCAGGACTGGGCTATTCGTCTGGGTAGAATGAGTTAAAAAATCTAAACAAACAATGCTAACAATTCTTCTCCATCCTTCTGCAATTGAGCCCCACCTCCTTCTATTAAATATTCTGGGGAACTTCCAAAACATTGGGATAATCAGATCTGTTTGATTAAATGATGGTATTTTATTTTATTTTTGCACGGAGCTTCCTGAGGGGTGAAAATTAAATTCAGGTTCATTTAATTAATTTAGTTGAAATTCCATCATCTTTTGTGAGCTTCATTTTATGAACTTTGATTATCTGATACTTGTTTATCCCTGAATTTATCATGGGTCTTCCTCAAGATACATGTTTAGAAAGAAAGATATAACCCAAAAAATGTAAATTCTGAGTATAGCATTTTCTCTGAATTCTAGGACTCTGCTGGATTTCTCAAAATGCAAAGCAGTTTTACACACTTGTTTCTAATAAGTGTGTGCCAGAACCCATTTTGTGTTTAATCCAAGAAAGCTAAATGTGATTTCAGGCAGGCACTGTATGTGGTTGTGCACAGAAAAATCCCAGCCCTGAATCGATATTCTGTCCATTGTTATAAGCACAACTTTGGGATTAGAGAAGTAAAAATTGCTTTCTCTTTTTGGCTCACTGAGTTCATGAACCAGCCTGTCCGCTGATTAGAAATCAGATCAGGCTTGCCTTGGCATTTATCCAGTGGCTGTCTGGTACAAAAGGTTACAGCAAACACACAGACCCCTCCACCGGCACAAAAGTAGCAAGACCATTCATGAGTCCTGAATGTTGAGAATGTGAGGTGCAGAAAGTGCAAGTCTCCTTCTGTTTACTTCCCACACGGGGATGACAGTCAAAAGGTCGTTGTGTTTGGAAAGCTGACAGTTTTATTAATTCCAGTTCAGATGCTTGAGGGTTCCTTTCAATGATATGAAAAACAAGTGTTTATAGCATGCCCAATGCCAGGGGCTCCTGGGGACCTAGCTTAGAAAATGACTGTATATTATGTAGCTCCAAAGCAAAGGAAAAACCAGGTGGATGGGAAGAAGACTCTTCGCTCAGTGTATTGCAGACCAATGAGCCACTCCATCTATGGACACTCTCCACCCATGGAGTCATTGGCCACCACCCCTTGGTGTCACTGGACATTCAGCCTTGTCAGGAGAAAGCACTATGGGTTTCATACAGGAGAAAGACTCTTACTGTACTTATCAAGCCTGCCAAATGGAATGTCAGGAACTCTCTGAGCTTGTTAGCATAAAATATGAAAAGGACAGGAAGCTGGAGTGAAGCCTGGAATCTCTTTCAACCCGTTAAAGAAGGGCAATTGTTTGGGTTAGTGGTTTTTCCAATAATGCCATCTATTTCTTAAGCCATGCATTGATCCGAAATGTTCTGATTTACAAGAATTTCTACCATTAACAGCAAAACTCGCACTCTCCCACCAAATGTGCTCTGAGCATTTATTGCTCAGTTTGCACTATGCCTGCTACTAATTTTTTAGCTTTATTTATGTACTTATTGTACAGTAGCTTCCTTCACATATCAAAAGTAGAAACAATGTGTAACTCTTCACTGATCTCTTCAGGCTAAATGAGGTTCAAACTAAATGAGGATGGTGGCAGATCCATTTGTTTAAATCCAGGACTTGCCCAATCATACATAAACTGGGCATTTTTAGGACAAATAAGTGGGAGATGCTACCCCTTCCACGGCTTACTTCTCTTCAGCCTCTCTCCTAACGTCAGATGTAAAGCTGCCTTCTGTCTCAGAATTGTCCACACTGGCTGGTAGTGGTTCTCCAGGGTTTAGAGACCTGGAACTTTCTACATGGAAATGATATGATTCACCACTGAGCTATTGCCCCTTTCATATCACTTCTTCCCGAGCTGGACTCCAATGCCAAAAGTGAACCCAGCAAGGAGAACTGTGCCAGGATGAGGAGAAGCTATGGAAAGATAAGCGATGGGCTAAGGAAGGCTCAAGTCCACTTACCTGTGCACCCATTCTGCTGTAAAGACTACACGCGCATGTACTTCCCATCATGCTGTTAGCAAAGCTGAGGGATTAACAGCCCAATCCTGAGCTGCAGGGCTGCTGCGACACCAAAATAGCTGCCGTGGTATCCTAAGCATGCCAGGCAGCTGCCGCAAGCTTCTCAGGAAAAGGGGACATTCATCCCCCAAGTAAGGGAAGTAGCCCTGCAATGGGGCTACTCAGTTCTGTTGTGTGTAGAATCAAGGAGTTCCATATTGAGCCACGTGGCCCAACATGGGGCTTCAGATCCAGTGGGCTGGAGCTCTGCCAGTCCCACCCCCTCCTGCTCTGCTCCCTCCCCTGTCACGCTTTCCTTCCGCCCTCCTCCCACCCTGGAATGCCTCCTCCTCGCTTCGCCCAACCCCATCTTACCTCTCCACTGCCTGGCACTTTGCACAGAGCACCGAGTGGCAGAACACAGGCCGAGCACTTGCAGCTGGCCCAACTCGGGTTTGCCCTGGGCTAGCTCCAGTGCTGGGCCTTACAGGTTTGTGGTAAGTCTCACAAACGTGCCTTACGATACATTTGTGACAGTGCATGCCAGCAGTGAGCCAGCATGCAAAGCTCTGGATTGGGCCCTAAAACCGTCCCACACACAGCAAATAGATTCTTGTTAAGAACTTTACTGGAACAATGAAAGAATTGCAGCCATTGTTATACACAAGCGGAAACAAGAAGGCACGAAAATAAGCAGCCAAGGAGAAATCCTGCCAAAATAGGAGAGAGCAACCAGCAGGCTCTTAAATTAGCAACAAATTCCCCCTACTGGTGGAAGTCAGCATTAACACACTTGCTGACCATATATACTTGGAGTAGCTCAGCGGATTTGCTGTTGCCCTGCCAGCACATGCACTACACATGGTTGTGGCAAACTTGGGTTTAAACTGAATGGTCCTGCATCCATCACATGTTTGTTGAGACCAAGTGTCCCAAAGTTTGTGCATGCAAATTATCTTAGACAGTAAAAACAAGGGCTGAAAGAGGGACATGGGCCTTCAGAGCTTCCATAGCAATCTGTAACTTGTACTGGGGGGAGGGTCAGGGTTCTGTTCAGACACTGGCCAAAGGCCCATAGCAGCCCTTCAGCAGACCAACCTTGAATGCTCAGTACCAGTGATAAAGTTAGCATCCATGCACCATCCGGGCAGTTGTAGGGGTACTATGAGGAGCCAGTGCAGATCTTTGCCCCACAGCCCCCAACCACTGTTACTGATTGTGCTGGTTACAGGGAACAAAAATACATTCATCGATCTACAGTGCATTCTCCGAGGACCATTTCAGCAGCTCCAGGGCAGACACCCACAACCAATATCAGCTCCTTGATGCAGGTACCACCACAAATGAGTCACTGGGCAGCTAGAAAGCCGTGTTTGCTATATGCACACCTTGTCATTTCCCAGGTATAAATCAGATGTTGGCTTGGACTAATGAATAGGCAAAGCAACCTTTAAAGGGATTGCATACCACTCTTTCAAAGCGTCTTTTTGCCATCGTCGTAATTTGGCCTACGAAGACCTGATTTCCAGATGCAGATACGAACATGAAACAGTGTGTCACCCCATGCTGCTTCGGCCACCCCCTCCCAGTTTAAGCCATGCTAAAAAAATAACAGCAAATGCATCCCTGCCATGGCTGTAACTTATCTAATGCTTGAAACATTCATGGTCATTAGTTTGTCTCTCCCTCCCATCCTCTCTTCACATATATAGCACAGCTGCCTGTTACTCCTTAACAAGTTTTCCCCCTCCAGACTCTCACACTCTCCCCCCTCCCTCTGCTGCCTTTTCCTCTTGGCAGCCCAGTTATCTGTAACTTGTTATATCTCTCTTCTCCAGAGCCATTTTTCCCCCCTCTGCCTTCCCAATTCAATCATGCACAGGTCTGCTCTGTTTTCGTACAAGTCACACTCTCAGAAGGAATACACAAGCTGCAGGAGCTGACTTGCACACTCAGGAGGAGGAATTTAGGGGGCAACATTGTTGTCTGATTTGGCATCCTGCAAAAATAAACTCTAGAACTGAAAGGTGCACATCTGGCTATCTGCAGCAGCCTGCTTGCTGCTCCAGAGCCTCACAGCTTCAAAAATTATGTTGAAGGTGCATCATGAGAGTGTTTTTTTCCCCACACCACAAGGGCAACAACTGCACAACCAATATGCTGCTGACCTGATTTATATGCAGAGAATGCTACTCCCAAAGTCAACTCAACTCATCTTTTGCCCTTTTATGCATCTTGAAGAACATTTCTGTAATACTTGAAAATGTGCACTTTTGTATGACTAGAACTTGGCTCAGTCAAAGGGCTGTACACACACACACACACACACACAAGTAAGAGGAATGAAAAACACAAGTCATACAGCCAATATAACCAACTGGAGGATTTAATTTTGTTTAACAAATGATTAGATCAAGCTCCAGTAAAAGGCCGTCAGATATACTGTTTTGTATCCTCAACAAGATTCCTCAGTTCCACTGAAATCAACAGGGCTCAAGTTACAGCTGATTAGTGTTGCTGATTTCAGTGGTGCTTACTCATGAGTCACTTTCTTAGCATGTATAAATTCTTTGTCACTGGGCTCAATCCTAGCCAGCTTTCCAGCACTGATGCAGCTGTGTCAATGGGATGTTTGCTGCATTTTGAGTGGAGGGGTGAGTCACAAAGCCCTCCTCAAGGGGACATTTGCTCCTTTATGTCAGAATTGCATTGTGGCTGCATTGGCCCTGGAAAGTTGGATAGGATTAGACCCACTGTCATTTAATTTTGCTTAGGCTGTTACTGTGAAACATATGCCTCCGCTCCACCCCCACTGAAATCTGAATTGAAACACCAATCACAGCAGCTGCCTAGCAAATGTTTTATGTTATTGACTGAGAGAGATGGAAAAGACAGAACTCTTAACTTTCATCCAAGAAGAAATTTGTAGATGTGTGTGGTCAGTTCTTTTAGACTTGTGGGAGAACAAAACCAAGCCCCCCTTTCCTTGGCAACAGAAAAGATGTTTTCCTGATCAACAACAACAACAACAGTATTATCCTTTTCATGTGGCCTGCCATAGGACAGGAAGATGTTCAGGTACAAAAGAAAGGCTAAAAATCAACCAGTTCTGCTTGCAATGGATTTTACGGGCCTCAATGGAATTAATTACTGAGAACTTGCACATGTAGTAATTAATTTTATGCAATTCAGCACCATCTGCAGATGCATTATTTCCTTTCAAAGTGACTTTAATTTGACGTTAAAACTGAAATTGTTAGAGGAGTTTTTAGAAAGCAAAAGCCATTTACATCCTGTTTGTGTCAAAACAATTAGATAAGGAATTTAAATAGTATTTTAGAAAGTAAACTTTTCCCCCCTTTTTTTAATTTTTACACTGCAAAATCCGTAGCAGGGAAAGTGGCAGACCTACAAATAACCGAAGGTGAAAGTGTTGAATAACCAGCCCTAATTGTTTAGGATGAAGGAAATGAGAAGAAATTCCATCGATTACAATCCTATGCAGGTCTGCTCCAAAGCAGGTTCACCACTCCCAGGTAATTGTGTATAGGATTGCAGCCTAACACAATCCTATGCATGTCTACTTAGAAGTAAGTCTCACTGTATTCAATGAGGCTTACTCCCAGGAAAGCGTGTGTGGGATTTCAGTCTAAATTATTGAATTAAGTGATACATTAATGCTCTGCAGCAACTGGTTGCTGAGATCGCCCAATCTAATCATAAAATATATTCCAATACTAATTTTTCTGACTTCATTTTTAGGGCTGCCTCTGAGGCAGGAAATATTACCCAAGCTGCACTGATGTTCACTGCACATGAAGATCACACACCAAAATATTTTGCAGCATGCCAGTTGTATACACGATGGGACTCAATGAAACAAAAGGATAAGCATGCATCTCTAATTATTGCACATGACCATCTCCAGTTAGGCTCCTTGTTATTTCTTACATGGAAAATCTCTCTATGGAGGAAAATCATAACACAAGATGTCACTTTCAGACACCACCAAAAATGAAAGAATCCCATGCAATTTCTGGTTCCCAGATGGATTCATCTAACACTTCTAGTCAAACACAAACACTTTTGTAAGGCCCATCATGACACTGCAGCACTACAAAAGGTCTCCATGCTTCTTGTTCCACAACAGCAGGCCAAAAACCTAACCTTTGCATCTCTCTAAGCCAGGAGGTGTGTGAGCACTGCAGCCTACATGTTAGGGGTAACAAAGTCAGAGCCACACCTCTTGCTTCTTGAAATCATTAAACTGAATATGTTCGTTGTATGATGTTTCTTTCAGCTGAACGTCAAAACTCCTGACGACGACTCTGCACACTTCTGATAAATAGCCATAGACATCTTTATGCTTGCATGCTGCTTTTTCACTTACAAATATGCTCCTATACACATTCCATATACAAATACAGCAAGTCCCCACTTAAAGTTGTCAATAGGTTCTTGGAAACTGCAACTTTAAGCAAAACAGTTTATAATGAAACCAATTTTACCATAGACTGACTGATACACATAAATAAGATTTGCTTTTCTGTAGTATATTTCTGGTCACAAAAACCACCAAACTTATACAAATAAAGACCCAAAACACTTCTAATATTAAACACTTTCTGGACCAGAGAAAACCCACACAGACATGGGAAGAACATGCAAACTCCACCCAGACAGTGGTCATGGCTAGGAAAAAAAAAATTTTCTCATCCATTTTATGAAGTTGGGTAACAAAATGACTTTGCATGAAATGACTAAGTGAAGACTTGCTGCAGGAAAGCTTTGTCTCATAGTTCCTGAAGCTGACCTTAAAGGAGGTTCACTGCTTCACAATACCAAGAGTTAGTCAAGACAGGATGTTGCTGTGTAGGAACAGGAAGTGGGAGTTCTTCACTCTTTCCATTCCATTGTAACATCACCACATTACATCAGTAAGGTAGTCTTTGCATCTCGGCAGAGATTGTGGGGGCTTGCTAGGTGGCTGGCCAGGACTGATGTGAAAGCTCAATTTCAGACATGACATATTCCTGAGGTGGAACATGAAGCATCAGAAACATCCTGCTTTCACAGAGCAGTGGCACAGTGGAAACGACTCTAAGTAGAAGGTTCTTAGGCAGCAGATGACTCCCAGTTGAGTCAAGTATGCTTCTGTTTGAGCAGTTGCACAGCAGGAAAACATTATTCTTGTTATGCATGAAGACGTCCAAAAGGAGCAATAAGTCAGGTTTATAACATTTTCAACTCTTAGCTCAAGGGAAAGAATCGCAAAAGTGGGCTGACGTTTCAAAGGATGTACATGATAGTCATTGGCTAGCTGAATGTTCAATAATAGGAATAATTACAAAGAGAGAAGACTTCCCCCAAAAAAGCCATGAACTTATGAAATGTACAAATATTTGTTATTTGAGAGACTAGTATTTCCCTTTACTACCATACTGACTAATAAGAAAGCAGGCAAATAACTTTGAAAGCTGAAGTATGGTAGCTCATTTTTCACTTGTGAGATTTTCACAGAATTCCATTTTTTCTACTCCCGAATAAAGAAAATATAGTGCCTTCCTTCTTGCTGAGGCTGCATTCTCATACACACTTTCATGGGACATATTTCTGAGTAGATATACATAGGCAAGCACTGTCGGTAATTAAACAAAGAAAGAAAGTGTAGTTCTAACATTTGAACTAGTAACCAGAGTGTAGGTTAGTTTACCTACTTAGAATAACTCAGTAAGTAGAAAGGTCCAGCAAGCTCTTTTATGTACTATTAACCAAGAGGCTTCTCAAAAGGTTCTGTACAGGAGAGGAGAAGAGGGGGAATAGCAATTTGGGCAAACTATCTTAATCCAACCAGGGCTCCCTATACGTGCTCTCTCCTCCACTGGGTGCTCCATTTACTTCAGTACAGAGAGACAATGGGAATGTTTCCTAAATTTCAAAATTCACTGTGTTACCAAGAGCTTCCCAGTCAATAATTGTTGAAAAAAGAATTGTTGCTTGTATGAATTATTTTCAAACAAGAGTTATTTAAAGTCCCGTCCCCCCGTCCCAGTCCCTCCCCCCCCCCAAATCTCAATCCTGGAGAAACACTGAAAACATCTCCCATTAGCGGACAGGGTTATGATGTAATTGTCCAGTTCTTGCAGGAAGCAGGCTGAAATGTATTTGGCATGAGATTCCACACTCCCCCCCCCCCCATTTATATATCTGTGTCAGGTCCCAAAATCTTGACAGGCCCATAGGGTGATCAAGTTGCGGTCTTTTTACATTAGGGCCAAATTGTACAAGCATGCAAGCATCAACTGAAAGAGCCTTGTAATTTGGTCCAGTCAGGAGGAAGACAGGCATTCTAGTTTTCTTCAGTTACTGAAACTGTGTTGGGCTCTTCTTGTCTATCTCCTATGGTGTTTCTCGATCAATTTGCTATTACTGTGTAGGCTTCTGAAAGCAAGACTGTTTCATCACCAAATGATTTTTGTGAGAAGAAAATCAGGTTAATAAAGGGTGTTTATATGCTTTTCCTTCTCTTTCAATGCAGATCTATGGAAGAAGTGGGGTTTCTTTAGTCTATTCTAAACATATAGTATTTGTCTCCTATGCTGGTTGTTCAGTGCCCATGTTTAAATACTGCCAGCACATGTCACTCCTCACGACTGGCTCACACAAGTTGCTGAGGAACCAGGGCTGAGACAAGTTTAGCCTTGTCCAACCCATTGTGACTGGCTATTTCACTAACCAGGCAGGAGGTCTGGTCTAGAGGGTAGAGCCTCCATTTGCCTGAAGATAACATCCACAAGGTCGCCAGTTCGAGGCCACCGGCACCGTGCCACCTTGAAGCAGCTGACAAGCTGAGCCGAGTTATTCCATCTGCTCTGAGCGTGGGAGGATGGAGGCCAGAATGTGAAACCAGATCAGAAAGAAACATCTGAATGTTCTTGGAAGATAGAACCTTCTTTCAATTGTAAAAATCCCTACGGGAATTTAATTAGCCTGCCTATGTAAACTGCCTTGAATAAAGACCAAGAAAGGCAGTATATAAATACCTGTATTATTTTTATTATTATTATTATTATTATTATTATTATTATTATTATTATTATTATTATTATTAGTCTCAAGAAACTGACAGCAACCAATTGCATCTGGTCCGTCGCAGGCCTCTCCCTTAGCTTCTCATCCATTCATTCATGGAGAGAAATATGTGCTGTGAGAAGACTTTTGTGGCTATTTCTAGGGGAAGGGATTTCCCTTGAAATAGAAAATAGAAATAGAATATTAATTGAAAATTGTGACTGTGAAGAAGCATTTGTGGCTTGAGGGCAAGGGAACAGTTCTACATTGTCAGCTCATGGTTTTCAACCTATCACATTCAACCCAGCATGTGAGTCAGAACCACCCCACCAGAGTCCTCTGAAAAGCGCTTCTACCAGTACTGAAGCTGTGAATGAGAAAACACTCACAACCCACACCCTCTGTACAGTGGCTGGAGCACTTGCATTGTAAGTGTTTGTGCACTTACATTTGCAGTGGTGCTTTTCAGAGCATTCCGGTGGGGAAGTTCTGTTTCTCTTGCCGTCCTCACACCACATACCCATGCCTCCGCTCTAATAACATCTTCACTCCCAGAGAAAAAGGATGTACACATGGAAGCTTACCAGAATGAGCCTTCATATACCCTTCCTCTGATATTTTAGGTTCACAAACACCTGAAATTTACATTTCAAACAAGCTTCTTTCCATATTTTAATAAAAGCTACACAGGGTGCAGCAGTAGTTATGGTTCCTATAGACACTGGCAATTACGCAGAACAAACATGAGACGACAACTAACATTCAAGAGACAGTCAAAATGTCAGGTCACTACAACCGCAGTAGTACATCTGCTTTATTTTCCAAAGCTGTGCCATGAGAAAGCATGGGCTGAGTGGAGAGTTTGGAGGTCAGACCTCTATAGAGCCAGGATGGTGTAGTGGTTTGGGAGGTGGACTTAGACCTGGAAGATCCAGGTTCAAATCCCCCCTCAGCCATGAAGCTGACCTTGGGCCAGTCACTTTCTCTCAGCCTCACCTACCTCACAGGGTTGTTGCGAGGACAACAAGAGGGGAGCAGCTGTGTATACCACCCTGAGCTCTTTGGAGGAAGGGTGGTATAAAAATGCAATAAATAAAAAAAATAAAATATAGCTCAGTCCAATGCATGTTCACTCAGATGTAATTTCCACTGTGTTTAATGGGGTTGACTCCAGGAAAGTGTTAAATAGGTTTGCAGCCTTAGAGGACTCAGCGTGTCTGGATTGGTCAGTGGGGCTCAGCTGAGAGTATGTAAGAAAGTGCCCTTGGCCTACAGCACAGTCTATGAGACTTGCTGGGCAGCCAGAGTGCAGGTGGCCAAGGAGATAAGGTGCCAGGCACTGGCTGCTGGAGGCCCTAGTTCAAGGCACATATACATCAGTGTCTGTCAATGGACTGCTATCTGAACCAATGTTAAACATTGATATCACCCATGGACCAAAAAAAGTGTTGAGGAAGATGGAGCTGGAGACAGGAAGGGGATGGACAGAAAGGGCAACGTTCATCGCTCTTAAAACAGCAAGCATGTGGTGTTAACAGGGCTGCTGATAACCACCATCCTATGTAATTTGGGCACAAAGGGATTCAAATAGCCTCAAAATACTGTCCTCATTTTTAACAGAGTGTTTCAGTGTCAACCTTTAGCTTTGCAAAACCTTCACACTTATGTGGCAAAAAAGCCCTCTTTGCCACTTTCTTTCTCTGACTCCTGAATTGCAGCTCTCAAGCCACACAGCGTTAAATCTTTCCCTTCATTTCCGGCACCAGAAGCAAAGCCCTGCTCTCTTTCTGTTACCCTTATTTAAAATCTGTACCACAGAACTAATTCAATTATGCCATAATACTCAGTTGTCACATTAGGCTCGTATTTCAGGAATTCTTGCATTTTTCACAGCTAATTTGCTTCTCCAATTTCACAGAGGATTCAAGTAATAGTGCAGCTTCAATTGTTCATTGCAAGCACTGGGGAATAAAACCCAAAAAGGATTGCCTACACATCACTTCAAGGAGAGCCTGAAAATTGCTCCACAATGTTTGCCTCTCTCATTGGGAGGATAATGCGCTTCCATCCAAGCTGTTAGACTGGCTACAAATGCTCTACATCTGGTGTAGTATTTCCTAAAAATCCATTCTTGCACATTTTTAGGGGACTCGGAGAAAAGAAAGAGCTCCAAGGTCTCCAGTGTCAACTGAAGCCGAGTATTTTATCCACAGTGTGATTTCTCTGTCATCACAATGTCAAAACACCAGCCAAAATAAACCTAAAATAAAACATGGATTCATAGGTTTCTTGAGAGCTATTCTGCATACATTTATCAGCTAGGAGCAGGCAGGAAGGAAATATAACTCAGGCATGTTGTTTAATTCGTCTCTTGCTGAATCTGAGGTGACACATGTAGATTTGGATTTTCCAGCTCACTAATGGATCAGATTTCACAAAGTGTGGAGGGGTCTATACCAGAACACGTCCAGATCATGTCCTGAACATTCACTCTGGGTGTTTGCATAAAAATGCACATTTAACAGCATGTTTTTGTCATGGTATTGCACCAGCTGTTTGGAAAGAAATTACACAGAAAGAAATAGGAAAGAGATCTTCAAGTCGTTCTGCCGATCACACAATGCAAGCAGCAAGATCGGGGTTTGCTTGGCCCAGCCTGGAACACAAGAGTCTCCCCCTAGTGTGGGGATTGGAGTAGGGATGGGAGCTGGGCAGTCTCAGTGGGTTCTTAGGGCACCGGCACCCAGCCCTCTTCCTCCTTTGCATGTGGGCACAGTACTGACACCCCCCACCCACCCACCCACTCCTGAAGCAGTCTGAGTTCTACTGGTCACCATTTGGGATTGGGTAGGAATTTTTTGCTACTTGCCAAAATTGGCTGGTGGCTGGTAGCTTTTTCGCCTACTCCAGACTGTCGGGGGTTGGGGGTTTTTCCTCTGCCTAGCTAACATTGGTCACTTTATGCTAGCAGGTGGTGCAGGTTAGAAGGCCTGAACATGACCTTTAGGTGTGCACCTTGAGGCAGTAAAGGCAGGGAGGAACTCACTTCCAGTCCTCAAGGGCCCAGCAACATGAGGGCCTGGACGGGGCCCTGGCCGGGACTGTGGGGTCCAGCTCAAAGGCTCAGCAGCTCAGGGCAGCACTGCCCAGTCCAGCTGCCTCACCCCTTCACAGGGTTGATATGGATGAGCTTCACTGCCTGAGAAAGGGGCCAGGCTTGGAGTTGGGTGCACACCCGGCCCAGGGGCCAGATGCGATTCTGGTGCCTTTTGATGGTCCAGCCTCCACACCACAGGTGCTTTGCTGTCACAGCAACTGCAGGTCTCAGCCTCTTCTTCTGTACTCTCTTTAATTACTACGAGGGTCGCCCAGAAAGTAATGCACCACATTTTTTTTCTCAGCCTACAGTAATGGTACGAATGCGAAACTTTAGATATACATTATTTGAATTTTCAGGAATCCGCACACAAATTTTTGGTTTCTTCAGACAGATAGCGTAGCCGCAGCAGTGTTTTGAAATGTTGTCTGTAAGTGATGTACATTACAAGCAGCGTGTCGTCACTGAATTTCTCACTGCAGAGAAAGAAACTGTTGGGAACATTCACAAACATTTGTGTACAGTTTATGGAGAATCTGCAGTCGACAGAAGTACGGTTAGTCACTGGGCACAGAGGGCGAGGCCATTAGAAGGCAGTTCGGCAGAGCTCCAAGATTTGCAGCGTTCGGGGCGGCCATCCACAGCTGTTACACCTGACAAGACGCAGCTTGCTGATGTGCTCATTCGCGAGGACCGATGCATAACGACTAGGCAGTTGGTGCTGAAGCTGTCAATCAGCAAAGGAAGTGTGGATGCAATCATCCGTGCTCTTGATTACTCAAAAGTGTGTGCACGATGGGTTTCACACTGTCTTACGGTGGACCACAAATCTCTCAGAAAAAAACATTTCTTCTGAGTTGCTGAAACGTTTTGAAGATGAGGGGGAAGCGTTCTTGTCCAGGATTGTGACAGGTGATGAAACCTGGGTTCACGATTTTGAGCCCGAAACAAAACGACAGTCGATGGGATGGCGTCATCCTCAATCTCCACAGAAGAAAAAATTCAAAGCAACTGCTTCCGCCGGTAAGGTCATGATCACTGTGTTTTGGGACTGTGAGGGCGTCATACTCATTGATGTGATGCCAAGAGGCAGCACCATTAATTCTGAAGCTTATGTGAAGACATTAACCAAACTCAAGAAGCGCTTCCAGCGACTTCGGCGCCATAACAACCCAGGTGAATGTTTGATTCAACATGATAACGCTCGGCCTCACACAAGTTTGAGGACTTCGGAACACATCACTAAACAGGGTTGGACTGTGTTACCCCATCCACCCTACAGCCCTGACCTAGCTCCCTCAGACTTCCACTTCTTTGGGCCATTAAAGGATGCCATTCGCGGAAGACATTTTGAGGATGACGAAGAGGTGATTCGCACAGTGCAGAAATGGCTTCGTGACCAGAACAAGGAGTGGTACCGACAGGGCATACATGCCCTTGTGTCTTGCTGGAGGAAGGCCATAGAACTGGACGGAGATTACGTGGAAAAACAGGGAGTGTAGAAGAAACATCATTCTTTCTTGTGTGTAAGTTTCATTGTGTTCAATAAATAATTGTTGAAGAAAAAAAATGTGGTGCATTACTTTCCGGGCGACCCTCGTAATAAAGTGCCTCTTTCTCCCATGTCTGTTGTCTCAAGTGTTCATTGGGTGGTGCACAAACAATTGATTGCTGGTACCTAACATGGGGCAAATCTTTGTGCACCAGCAATTCAGCCATGGTTCATGAAACAGGTACTGCAGGAGAATGACTGCTGACCATCTTGGAAAATGGCAGCCACAGACTTAAGCTCAGGATATCTGCCCAAAGATACTCATAACAAAGCATGTCTCCTATGTGAAAACTGCCATCAGGCATGATATTGCTTTGCAGATCTATTATAGGAACACAACTATCTTTTCATATGAGCCCAGACACTGCCTAAGTGATGTACAGTGGCCCCTGCTCCACATGCAAACACCATTTGAGGTGACATCTGCGGCAAAGATTACACAGTTTATCCAAGGAATAACTTATATGATGGGGTTATTGAAGCCCCATGTACATGCATGAACTGAGGGGTGATTTTTCAGAAGAAAAATGGCCAGGGGCAAAAGAAATGCCCTTGAGGGCCAGTCTGCCACTCAAAGCAGTCACTTCATCTGGCCTCATGGATGGGCTGGCCCTGTTAATAACATAACAGGCTCAGGCCACATAGATATAATGTGTATTAGATATAGTGTATTGGTTTCTTTTTTTGTCACAGATATTGTTCTTGGCTTTACAGCAGGTTTTTCTGATCACTGCTTGTGGAATGTGCTTTGAATCATTTGACAAGGAGAGACGTTACCTGACTCAGTGCTGAAATGGCAGGAGAGAATACCCCTGCTGAAATTTGCAGGTAAAGGCACTGGATGCATCACAGGGAAAGGAGCAGGCTGCCCTAATTTAGGCTTCTTAGAGTCTGCTGGAGTTTACATTAATCTCATTCATTTTTAACACTCTTGATCTTGTGAAAAATACTGCTTTTCTAAAAAGGTCAAATAGATAGCTGAAGGGCCTCTATGGATCACACAGTGTCTCACAATGATGAACCACATCCTATTTTTTTCCCAGATAGCAGGAATCCACTTACAGGTTTTCGATATTTTTTTAAAATGACTCTTGTTCCTTGCAGATATTGCCCTTTACATGAAACAGAGAAACCACACAATGGCCTTTTAAAAAGTCCAACACAGAAAAGTATTGTGCTCTCAGATATAGTCTAACTCTAACACTGTAAAGTCATGTACATTTTAAACTATTGTGTAGTTTTGTTTTAGACAATGTCTGGAAACCTTGGAAAATTGTGACCACTAAGAATATACAATATTGGACTAGATGGACCAATGGTACTGATTCTCTAAGGTTTCAATAGCTTGTTCCTTGAGACCAGAGAGAGCACTTATGGAACTGAGAATGTGATGCAGCCGAATTTTATCCAAGCAGGTTGAACTATGGCACGTTCATGATATTCACTTCCAATGTAAGACTCAATTTATGACCTAGTTCAGATCCTAATTTGAATCAACACAATCAAATGTTAGACTGCTTCCTACATTTGTTCTGCCTGCCCAAAAAATATATCGTAGATACTCAAGTATAAGACAATCTCACAGATAAGTTGAGGGCAAGTTTTGAGCAAAAAATCATGGAATTTTCCACGACCCTTGGACAATTTGGGGGGGTTAAACTTTGGGGGGGGTGTCAGTCTTGTCTGATTTTCCTGAGACCAGATCCTGAAAAATAACCTTCCAGTAATTGTTACCTAAGACCTGTACAGTCTCTAATTTATTAAAAACTTTAGTAAAAAATCAGAAGATATATTTTTATTCATTAACTTTTTAAATTCTGATCCTAACAACCTTTTTGTAAATACCATCAGAGTAAGTGCACAGTAAACAACATTTAGTAGAACCATTAATCAAATTCTTCTTTAAGGTGCCTTGTGTGTTAAGCCAGAGGCTCTGCATATAACATACAACATATAACACATAACTGGGAGTGTGCAATTCAATTCACAGCAGAGAAACAAGTAACAAGGAATGAGTATAAGCAAGCACAGCTACACAAAGTTGCAAGCCAGTTTACTCAGAAGCAGGCCTCATTGCTTCCCATGGGTGTTATTCTTAAATGGAAGTGCTCTGAATTGTAGCCTTGGACTTTGTTTCGAATGGAAATGAGGATTACATCTTAGTGTTTAAAAAACCAGACCACTTCCAAACATTTGCAAAACGGAACAAGGGTGCAGAAGCATCTGCTAAAGAGAATGAGGCTTGCTTGATTTAAATGGAAGCCTTGAGCCCTGGCTTGCTTTTTATTTCTTGGGTGGAGAATAAAAGGTTAACTTTGGCTGCAGCATGTCCTGGAGAGGTTACCATGGAAACTAATAGCCCTCTAATTATCTCTGCATTGTCCTCTTGCTTGTCTGAACAGCCCTGACCTCACAGATAAGGCAAGGAGGTGATCTAAGCTTGATTTATTGGCAGCAATTTCTTGCCTTATAGGTATAAGGCAGCAATTTTCAACCACTGTGCCACAGATGCTCCACAGGTGTGCCACAGGAATTTGGGGAGGGTCATTTATTTGTAGGGAAATCAGGGGATTTGAGCCCCCTACCAGCAGCGTAGTTTGCATTGTCAATGGTCAAAAAAAGGATGGTGTGCCTTGACAATTTTAGCACCTTGTCAGTGTGCTACGGAAGAGACAGCAGCTATGGAAGCCAGTGGAGCTTCTATGGAGACCTGCTTTTCAGTCTTACCTTTCAGTAGCCCTATTCTTATGTTACAATAAATGCACATACAATCTTTGTACAACATATTAAATCTGGTCCTGAGCTACTGGGCAGTTTTAGGGACTCCAGAGTGTGAAATCCATTAATAAGGAGGGCAAAAATGTTACCCCTGCTTTAGAAGACAAAAACAAAACAAACAAAACCAGAGGATAGGAGAAAAGACTAAAGGAAAAAATTGTTTTTATGAGTGTACAATTCTTATATGCTTCCATTCAAACTTTACAGTCCATTCAATATAATGCATCACTTCTCCCCATATTCATTCTACTGATTTCATATTGTGTATTTGTGTTTACAAATTATTGCACCAATTACATGGCCCATCTTGGACATCATTCCTCCTTAATGAAGTTGCCTTTGTTTTTAGTATCCAGTAATTGTGATTTTCTCTGGCTGCCTAAACTACAAAGCTGGTTGGCAACCTTCAGCCTCTAAAGGCTATGGTATAAGCACCTGGTATTCCCAAGCAGTCTCCCATCCAAGTACTAACCAGGCCTGACCCTGCTTAGCTTCCAAGATCAGACAAGATCAGGCACTGCAAAGCTGAGTCATTACATTCTCTACCACCTGACCTCTAGGTATCAGGAGGCCACTCTGTTTGCAGTCCCATGGTTTGAAAAGAAACCATAATCTGTGTTTTCCTCTCAAGTGACCCAAGGCCCAATCCTATCCAATTTTTGCAGTGTTGGTACAGCCATGCCAATGGGGCATGCAGTACATCCTGTGGTGAGTGCACAGTCCCAGAGACCTTCTCAAGATATGGGAACATGCCCCAATGCCTCTCATATCTTCAGCAGCCATTTTGCTAACATAGAACCAAGGAGAGTAAGGGAGAAGGAAGAGTAGAGGGGATAGGATCCTGGTGCATGCCAGTGCTGCTGGGATGCACCCCTCCCTCCCCTGTTCCACCCCCTACCAACCCCCTCTCCACCCATACACTCTCCGAGTTCCCCTCCTTGCCCTATTCCTCCCACCACAAGCCCCCACACCAGCTAATCTGTGCTCCTGCAAGGAGCTGGTAGCAGCAGCAGGCCATGTCTGCAGCAGCATATCTCAAACTCAGGTTTCCACCAGGGTCCACAAACTCATCAGGAGATGACCAGGACTAATACAATGTACACATGACCATGGATCCATACAAACACATAGTTATCCACACATTTGACACCTGTTCAGTCAGCACAACATGTGACTAGGTCTACTATGCCAAGCTGTTTGTTTTGGGTTATGAATAGCAGAATCTATTCACGTTGCTATTCAGTGGACTTCAAGAACTTTAATTACTTTTAAAAGTCATGCATATACAACATTTCCATTCTATTTTAGTGCCTTAAAGCATTCCTTGTTCCCAACCCTGCATTCCTTAAGTACACATAACTCTCATTAATGTCACTGGAAATTTTAGATGTGTCCTGAATGTCATAGTGCCTCATTAATGCATGAATTAGTGTCTTGACCCTGTGGCTATTTGAGCCAGATCCCAGTTCCTGAACAAGACCCTTCAGTGTGAAGTGGGGGCTCAGAGGAGAAGGAATGGAAGCACAAGTCTGATGTGCTTGAAATATATGAAGAACTTTAGCAAAGATTCCCTTAAAATATCTTTCTTGTTGAATAGAAAAAATCCTGCATCTGAATGTTGTAAAGAAAACACCTCAGGCTTGAATTTCTAAACTGGTTCTATGTGCCATCTGGACAATAAATGTCTGTTGACGGGAAGTGGAAACTTCCATTTCTATGCATCCACAGAGCCATGTCAGCAGCCGGGTGTCGTATAATCAGATAACTCAAACTGGAAATAAAAACATACAATCAACAAATAGACCCATTCCTTATTGTATGGTACCCAACACAGATGGGGACTCATGACTCGCAGACTCGACCCAAGTCTTGAAAACACACGTTTTTCACATGGCAACTCAATTCATATCTGTCAATGACTCGGGCACTGACTCATGACTCAGGGTTTTACACAAAGAGTCATGACTTGTAGATGCACAAGTCACAAAGTCTTGTCATTTTGGGCCCAGGACTCAGTTTAATGTGTGTGCTTGCTTACTATTTTTTTCACCACTTTGGCATTGGCCCAAAAGACTTCGTGAGCTATCCAGAAGACCGCATACAAACCAATGCAAGCCGCAGACTTGGTGGGAGGAGAATAGGTTTGCTCCAGGAGCCAGCGGCAAGGGGGGTGGGGGGGTAAAGGGGAGGAGGAAGACTGCACGAGGCTAGGGGGAAGAACCAGAAGAAGGTGGGGGCAGTCAGGACACAGGTGGACGCAAGTTCTCTTGTCAGTCTTGGTAGGAATGGATGATTGATTGGCCCAATGGATGGCCTGATTTTTTTCTCTGGATGAGGGAGGGGAGAAGGAGGAGTCCAATGGTAGGAGAGGGGTTCCAGCAATAGAAAAATGCCTGGATAGCCCAGGGAGGGGGCTAAGGAGGTGGACAAGTCATGGGGGCGGAGGTGTTTCCTTGCAATAGAAGAGTAGGAAGAACTGCAATGGGACATCTGAGTAGAGCTGCAAAGGATTGGGTTGTAAGCCTTCCAGGCGACCCTCCCTCTCACCTGCCGCTTCTGTCCCCTCAAGGCACCCATCCCCTCTGCATTGCTGAGCTTTGATGCCTCCCTGTTGGCCCATCCATGGCATGTTGTTCAATACTCCTTCTGAGGGCAGAATCAGGAGTCTTGATGTGAACAGGGGAGTCGTCGCTGTTGGTCGGGGTTGGTAAGGAACCAATCGCTTTTTGCACTGCACTGCTAACACAGGCCAACACACATTTTGCTTCCTTAAACGTTACACCAATTCCTGGGTATATTTGGGGTGCCAATTCCAAAAATAGCATCCGTTTTGCCCTCTCACGTTTACTTTTGGAGACACGGCATAGCCTCTTTAGTGAATGGTTCAAGCAGCTTCCTCATGAGGAAGCCTACACCATGGCTTCCTCATGAGGAAGCTGCTTGAACCATTCACTAATGAGGCTATACTATATCTCCAAAATTAGATGTGATGGGGCAAAACGGATGCCATTTTCGGAATCGGCACCCCAAATTCATATCAAACCACCATAAAGTTTGGGAAAAACTCTTCTGACCCTCAATTTTGTAGGCCTGTGTAATTTGAGCTTTTGTTTACATCAATGAAATGAAAAGGGTGGTTGAAGTGAAGGACTTCACCACATTGCTAGCAGGGGGAAGGTGGGATGGGAACATCTGGGGAGTGGTAAATGGGAACTCCGATATACGCACCCCCCACCAGCCCATCCGTTATTTCTGCAGAGCTGCACCTGACTCACAGCTTGACTTGCTCTTTGGAAAGGCTCGAACTTCAAAATGACTCTAAAAATACCTCTGGATAAGTTGTGATGGCTGCCCATTATGACTCTTTTGTGGTTTGAGTCAAGGGGGGGGGAGAGACTTGGGACTCAACCTGCAACTCAGTGTTGTGGCTCTGGCATCTCTGGTATGCAGACTCATTGAAATTAATAAATGAAGGGGGGTGGAGCTAACTTTCAGCGAAGTTGCAGTGAACTTTGGGGGTTCCCGAAGAGACTGCGAAATAGATATGTTTTCATGTGCCTAAACAACTAAGGCACGCTTCGGTGCCAGGAAGACGGTAAGAAGAGCTGAGAGCTTGAACGGGGGTCCTTAGAAACAGGCAATTTCAAGGATTTCTCTCTGTTTTGCTCTGTGCTGAAGTATATCTATCCCGGGCGCCATCTTTGAGAAGCTTGGAAAGCTGAAAATCCATCCTCCCATGGCCTAGATACAACAACATTGCAGCGAAAAAAGCTATTAAGAGTGAGTGAACTTGGCTCGTTAAAAAGTTTTATTGAGAACTGTAAGTAAGAAGTCTGGAGGAGGAGGAGATAATTCAAGATTATTCACGCTGGCCCTTAGTCACCTAGGGGGGGAATAGGTGAATTGGTATTTCCCCTGCTGGAGTAAGTGCAAGATTATTTTTTTTTAATGGTATGTACCAAAGAGTAATAAATAAGTAATCTTCAACGAAGGAAATAAAGTTTACCTTCATTTTCCCAGCAAAAAGCCTTTATTTAAGCCTGGACACTGCTATTTTTGGTTTCGGTTTCTCAGCAAGAGGCGTGAATTTTTTTCTTTTTTTTTTCCTTCTTTTGGTCATTTAAAGGCATACTAACCTAATTTGATTGTGGATTTGATTGACTTTTTTTGGATATAAAAATCTGGAAAGTAGCCCTGGATACAAAATTAGAGAGTAGCCCTGCAGGAAGTGGCTCGAGTTGGTGTTGATGAAAATGGCTTTTGAAAATCTAAAAGATGATCGTGAAAGCCAGGCCTTGTTGGTGGACTTTCTGATGAATTTTAGAAGAAAAATGGAGCAACAAGTCAGAGAACTCTCTGAACAAATTGGGCAAATAAGCTCCTCCCTTGTAAATTCACGGGAACAGATTATAAACAATAGAGAAGAAAAAAGAATGGATCAGATGTCGGGTGAAGTTAAAGAAGTGGAGTATTTTGAAATGGGACACGAGATGGAAGAAGCAATTATCATAATAACTAAGAATCTTAAGGAAGAAAAAAGACGAAATGTCCAGAGAGCAAGCTGTCTCAAGAAGAGGAAGAATTTATGGATTGAATTCAAGAATAACAGAATGAAAAAGAAGAAAGAAAAACAGAGGGGGGGACTTAAGAAGAAAAAGAAGAAGTGGAAGAACCAGTAGGAGGACTAAGAGGGAACACCAATAAGATAGAGTACAAAGTAAACAATAAGAAAAAGGGCAAAATGGTTGAATAATAAATAGAATTTTTTTAAATTTATTAAATTAAAAGAGATGCAAATGAAATATTGAAATATAAATATTGTGGAAATTAAGTGGTATTAAGATAAATGTTGTATTAATTAGATTAAATTAAAGTGGATGAAAAGGGAATTTGGAATATAAGTATTGTGAAAATTAAAGTGGTAAATATATGAAATAAATTAGATGGAATTGTAATTTTGGAATATAAGTATGGTGTAAATTATAGTGGTATTAAGATAAATAAAAGGGTTATTTGATAAAAAAGAAGGTAAATAAAATAAATTATAGATGTCAATTTATTTTGGAGAAAATATTAAACCTGTATTTTGGGTTAATAAATATGTGGTGGATAAGCGAAGTATAATATTATTGTAATTGGAGATATTTGTTTTTTAGATGTGATATTAGAAATTAAGAATCAGATAAGAGATTGTATTTTAGAGGTTAGTTTAGTGGTAAAAAGAGTTTATAAGTAAAAATTTGAAGCCTTTTTTGTACCTTGGCTCAACGATCTCCGACACTCTTTCTCTCGATACCGAGCTAAACAAACGCATCGGTAAAACAGCTACCACGTTTTCCAGACTCACAAAGAGAGTCTGGTCCAACAAGAAGCTGACGGAACATACCAAGATCCAGGTCTACAGAGCTTGCGTCCTGAGTACACTTCTGTACTGCAGCGAGTCATGGACTCTTCACTCACAACAGGAGAGGAAACTGAATGCTTTCCACATGCGCTGCCTCCGACGTATTCTCGGCATCACCTGGCAGGACAAAGTTTCAAACAACACAGTCCTGGAACGTGCTGGAATCCCTAGCATGTATGCACTACTGAAACAGAGACGCCTGCGTTGGCTCGGTCATGTCGTGAGAATGGATGATGGCCGGATCCCAAAGGATCTCCTCTATGGAGAACTCGTGCAAGGAAAGCGCCCTACAGGTAGACCACAGCTGCGATACAAGGACATCTGCAAGAGGGATCTGAAGGCCTTAGGAGTGGACCTCAACAAGTGGGAAACCCTGGCCTCTGAGCGGCCCGCTTGGAGGCAGGCTGTGCAGCATGGCCTTTCCCAGTTTGAAGAGACACTTGGCCAACAGTCTGAGGCTAAGAGGCAAAGAAGGAAGGCCCATAGCCAGGGAGACAGGCCAGGGACAGACTGCACTTGCTCCCAGTGTGGAAGGGATTGTCACTCCCGAATCGGCCTTTTCAGCCACACTAGACGCTGTTCCAGAACCACTAGACGCTTTCAGAGCGCGATACCATAGTCTTTCGAGACTGAAGGTTGCCAACTAACAGTTATGGAAAATGATGTATAATATGTTATAAGAGATATTGAAGGAGGTAATATTGTAATCGGAGACTTCTTTGTTAGATGTTATATTAGAAATTAATTATTAGATAAGATAGATTTTATTTTAGAGATTAGTTTAGTGGTAAGAAGAGTGTATAAGTAAAAGTTTGAAGTGGTTTTTTTATGATGGGATAGATAAGGTTAGAGGAAAAATATGGAATGTTAAAGTACTAACCAGTTGGGTTAAAGAATATGATAATTTTTGTATTGATTATTAATTTTGTGTGGATTAATGTTTGTTGTAATCGATGGCCACCACCCTCGTGTGTAACCTATGTAGTCCTAGCCCTAAGTCTATCCAATTTTCCTTACCTGTATCTGTAATAAATAAATAAAGCATTATTAAAAATAATAATAATAATAATAATAATAATAATAATAATAATAATAATAATAATAATAATAAATGAATTTGCCTATGGAATCATTTGAGAGGAAAACAAGAGGACTGTCATGCTGTCTATACATCCACATGCTCAGCACGTATGTTACCCAGAGAACATAGCTGTAAGTGAAACAACTGGGAATCTTGGTAGGTGTGGCCTACTGAACTCCGCAAAAAGACATGCAAACCAGTAAGGTGGGTTTTAATCCTAGGGCTGGAAACAAAAGAGCTCCACCCATCCATATCAGCATGAGGAAAACACCCAAAGGTATTGCAGATGAATGTTGTCTTAAAAATGGCCTGGAACACTTTGAGCTTCACCAGTCTTTCCAAAGGAACTTTTCCTTTTCAGCTCTTTCAAGAGAATTCAGGATTTCTGTTTCCACTAACATAGGTAAAAACTTAAAGCCTGCTCTTCCCTGAAAGAGCTGAATAAAGGCATATACCATGACAAAAAAAGAATAGTTCCCATTCCAATGTTCAATATTCTTGAATTTCTGCCAATTAAAGAATTCACAGCACCTTTGAGCATCTCCCTTTTGGTTTTGTGGTGGTTTAATGATGTTCTGAGTCTGGGGAACTGTTCAGGGCCTACCATTTTCTCATTATGTAGATGCTGCATCCCAGGCCTGCAGTTATGGCACAGAGCCCATTTGCACATCCTGTAAAATCTTTTAAGAAGACCCTCCTGTCCTGTGTGTCCTCTCTCCCACAGGAGTGTGATTGGCAGTAGTCCATGAGAAAGCGTTCTTGGTGGTGGTTCCTGAACTGTGGAACTCCCTGCCCTGAGAAATGCAGCAAGCTCCCTCACTGTCAATCTTCCTCTGTCAACTAAAGCCTTGCACAGGGGGAGCACAAATGCCATTCTGTATGGCTTTCTCTTGCTCTGGTTTGTTTGGAGGGTGGAGGGAGATGTGGCAGGGGAGGGAACGAGGTGGAGGGGTGCAGGAACGACGGAGCTCAGCTCCACTGGATCCGGAGTCCTGCGTCGAGCCTCCCAGCCTGACACAGAACTCAGTTACTCTGCATCAGCTAAATAGCTGGCGCAGAGTTGAGTAGCCCCACTGTGGGACTACTTTCCTTATGCAGGGGAAGGAGACGGAGGTCCCCTTCCCCTGAGGAGCACTGGTGGCTGCCCAGCGTGCTCAGAATATTGTGGCAGCCCAGCAGCTAAAGATTGGGCAGTTATGCTGTTCCTTGTAGCTGATCTAGTGTATAAGGGCATTTGTCACTCATGTTTGAACAATGTACACACGTGCCATACACTGCTATGTGTGACTAAAACCACAAATCAGGCAGAAATTTAGACAAAAGGTAGAGAAAAAAAGCTTTAAAGAAGCAATTACTTTTCCATTCAGACCATATGATTGTCATCGTTGGGATGGGGGCATGGTATAAATTTGTACAGGGCCTGGATAGATTGGTTCTTGGGCACTATATGTACACCATCTGACCAGCATTAATTTTGAAGGGGAAAAAAACCAAAAACAAATAAAAACCTTTCCCTGGGAATATGTGGCAGAATACTAAACATTAAAGAGAGCAACACATAACAATTTAAACTCAGGTAGCCGACCCCAGGAAATGAGTTCGTGAAATTAACAGCATAGCTTGAATTACATCCGCAGGAATCTCAATGGGCTTCAGGGGTAGTTTTGTTCTTGACCAATTAATTATCTCATTGAGGAAGGCTTCCCAATGCAAACAGTAATAAAACATAAAAGGATGGGATAGGTTTTAATTGATTCTCATAGTAAACTGGAGAAAAATGCTTTCATGGATGCTATTCTGAAGAAGAATAATTGGCTCATTAACCGGAGCTGTATCAACTTGTTCTCATTACTAAGGTCAAACAAATAAAAAGAAGTAGTTCTGAAGAACACAGTGTTCTACATAAGAGAGGGTAAGGGCTGCAGGTGTCAGCCCAAGGGCTCAGATAGATGCTTTCTACATTCCTACCCAGCTGCTTTCACACTATATCAAGTGTGTAGGAAGCAGTCACAGAAACAACTCAAGACCTTTTTGTTACTGGGAGGCAGGAATTCCAAACGGGATTTGCCCACTTCAACCTGTTCCCACTCCACATGTGATAACAAAAATATATGGGTAACCCAACCTCAGCCAGGACTGTGCTGCCCTTTATGATAGCAGAACACAGCTGGCCATTTTAGGTCTGCCATTGCAAACAGCAGCAGGGCCGGAGGCCCACTGCCTCATCCAACTATCTCCGGCTGCAAAGGTAAGCTGGCAGCTGGGGAGAAGCATGATGGGGGTGGGTGAAATGGGGCAGGGATGGGGAGGAATGGGGCAGTTTCTGGGCGGGGGGGGGGGCTGGCAGAAGGTGGAACAAGAAAAAGGAGTAGATCTTGGCAGCACTGGCAGTATCAAGGAGAAATATTCCAGCCCTCCACTCTTCTCTACTGCTCTACCCCCTCCTCTTTGTTCAAATCCTACACACAGAAGAAAAAGAATGCAGTGTGACTCTTTACACTGCTGCAAAGTGGAGGCAGCCCACAGGGGAGAAGCAGCAGTGGCAGCACTTGACAACCTACCTGAAGTGCCCAAAATCTTAGGCTACCTAGACTCTGCTTCCTTTTCTCAGCTGGAGAAGAGTCATCTTCACCAAGCTCTCAGAGATGTCTCCTTCACAAACACAAAGAGATGCTCAGCTACCAGAGAAGCCAACTCCTAACCACTAATTCCTATTCAATGAAGCATTTACTGACCATATTAAACTCTTCACCACTAATTTGTGTAACAAAGGAATGGTCAGCCCAACAGAGGCATTTCCATGTTCTTACATAGATCTCTTTCTTCCAATGCCATTTGTGTCCCAAGGTTTTACATAATAATTAAGTAAAGTAGAAGGAATACAAATGTATTAGCCACAAACCCTATATAATCATTACCCAGCACCCCCCAATAAAGACACAGGCAAGGGTATATGGTACAAAGGGCCACTTTATTAACTATTTAAATATACGTACTTCAGATTGCAACAGGGCCTAACAAATAAGTCATGCGGGTTCTACATGGGGGAAACGGAGCTGCCCGTCTACTTCCCCCTATAGTGATTTGGGCGACCACACCAGACTCTGGGCAGCGTCAGTACAAGCCTGCCGCCCCCTTCATTGTCACCCCGAAGGGGCAGGGTGGCAGGCTAGCTCAGGCCACCCGAGCGAACCCGCGGTGCGCCTTTACCACCAGGCCGAGGTTCATCCAGCCTGCGTCACCCAGCCGGGAATGCCAGCATGACCAAGCGTGGAGTCCACCCGGCCCTTGCCACCCTGCGGTGTACACCGATATGACCTTACCTACCCAAAACCCACACAACACCTGCCTAAAGTGACCAAGAAGACCTATGGAAAACCCCCATTCCGCCCCTAACTCCGCAGTCCGGGGTAGGCAAAAAACCACCAACCAATGTGCCAATTAGGCTGATGGCAAAAATTCCTACCCGGCCCCAGAAGGCGACCAGCTAGTCTCGGACTGCCAAAGGGTGGGCGGGTGGGTGAACGCTGCCTGGTCCCGACTGCGCGGGCTTCTCTGAGCAGCCTGCACGTGGCCCCAGACCAATTAGCCCCCAGCCAATCGGCTGCGAGGCTGGCCCTTCCTGTGTCTCGTGCGGGGGCAGGGTAAATGCCGGTGGCGTGCTAATACACGTGCCACCAGAATTACCCAGCACCCCCCAATAAAGACACAGGCAAGGGTATATGGTACAAAGGGCCACTTTATTAACTATTTAAATATATGTACTTCAGATTGCAACAGGGCCTAACAAATAAGTCATGCGGGTTCTACATGGGGGAAACGGAGCTGCCCGTCTACTTCCCCCTATAGTGATTTGGGCGACCACACCAGACTCTGGGCAGCGTCAGTACAAGCCTGCCGCCCCCTTCATTGTCACCCCGAAGGGGCAGGGTGGCAGGCTAGCTCAGGCCACCCGAGCGAACCCGCGGTGCGCCTTTACCACCAGGCCGAGGTTCATCCAGCCTGCGTCACCCAGCCGGGAATGCCAGCATGACCAAGCGTGGAGTCCACCCGGCCCTTGCCACCCTGCGGTGTACACCGATATGACCTTACCTACCCAAAACCCGCACGACACCTGCCACCAGGGGGGTCAGCCTAGCGCTTGGCCCCACCGCCCCACACGGAAACAAATTTCCGCAGGCCCTGTTGCAATTCAAGAAGAAAAATATAACTGCCCAACACCGAAAGGTGTACTCCATCGCTTCTGAACAATTGGGGCGCATTATAGCTGATGCCTGGGTGATAAATGACACCGACTCCGTAAAGGGGTATCGCCCACCTCACATATGAATTTACCTTCTTCCTAGCCAGTTCAATCTTTTTAACATCAGAGGCATAACGCCAAACACTGTGAGGCAAGAGGTCAGACCATAAGATGACCATCCCGCAAAATGCTGATTAATGTGGAGAATATCACTGTAGGCCTGAAGCCTCAAGGACAGTGTCGTCCTCTGGCCCAGGTCGTTCTCTCCCAAATGTATAACGACGATGTGAGGCTGGGCATGGGCATGCACAAACTCATAAAAAGCAGGAAGAAACTGATCCCACAGCATTCCCCGCCGTGCAACCCAATGCACAGTAGCCAAGGAACCAAGCTGCAACTGCATGCCAAAGCTACTGGATGCCGCCCACTTCCTTGCCCAGAAAACGATGGAGTGGCTGAAGATAATGACCCGAACTGCTCCCGCCCTAGAACCTGTGGACAGGAAAAACAGGAATCACAATTCCAGAAACATGCATCACTTAACCATATAGCACCTGGCAAAGCCAGTGCAAGTGAGCACCCAACCGCTGTCACGGGACGAGCCCGGAAATATAGCATGCAAAACAGGAACATGTGGCACTGCCACTATAAACTTCTGGCAATGCCAGTACAAAGAGCGCCCAACCGCTGTCACGGGACAAGCCCGGAAATATAGCATGCAATACAGGAACTTGTGGCAGTGCCACTATAAACACCTGGCAATGCCAGTATAAAGAGCGCCCAACCGCTGTCACAGGCCGCGCCTGGAAATTTCTGTGGTATCTGCATCACCCCTCGCCCCTACCACCAGGGTGAGGGGGAAATAGCTGAGCAAATCCCGCTCAGTGCTTGTAAGGCTCTCTGACGTAATATTTAAATGCACAGGAGCGCTAATGGCCAATCCTCTGAATGTCCCGGGCTGGGAGGCCGCTATCAGCTGCAGCTGATGCAGCCCCAATCCTCAAAGAGTGCAGGCCGTAATCTTCCGCCGGAAACGCAAGGTCCGCCACTGCCCTGCAAAAAAGGACTCTAAACTGGAAAAAACATAACAGGTTAGGCATCAACATGGCAGAACAAGGCACCCCGAACCGTAGGACATGCAGCCAAACAAGACTGAAGTGTCCTTACTGGGCACAATGCTAGACTCTGTGCCAGGCCCAGTCGCACTTTAAAACCCACCCCGCACTGGTCGGTTTCCGAATGACGGAGGGTGATAATGACCACATCAGCTTTAATAACTCGTACATTCTGGAGCCGTAAGGCTCTTCCAAACTTGTCGCCCGCTAAGGCACATAAAACCTCACTGGGGTGGGTGGAAGGCACCAAATAAATAAATAAATAAATAAATAAATAAATAAATAAATAAAAATAATGCTGACGGTTCTAAACAGTAAGGACTCATAAGGAGTTGAACACAGCACCGTAAAACAATTAATTAACTTGACTAAAATCCCGGGAGTAATGGGCTTACGCCGGTCGGGCTTAGGGGGACAGATTTGCTTAAAACCCTCGACAAACTTGCGTACCCTAAATCTGTAATAGCATCAGCAAAACCTGAGGCCTTGGCACAGAATGACAATGCTGCCAAGTACACTGATAAAGACTCAAAAGATACATTAATACCCTGCAGGTCTAAAGGAACTGCATCCAGTGTTCTGGCGGAAGAGGCCAGACCTGGGGTACAGCCAGGGCAGACCAAAAGGCCTCAACTTCCCTTGCCTCACTTTCATAGTTGTGATGGGTAGAAAGTGCGAGCGCAGACAAAATTTACAGGCTGCGCTCTGCATAGCCAAGGGTCCAAAACCAAAGGGGGCATCTAGTCGGTTTCCCACCACGCCTCTGGTGCCAGCTAACGAAAACGCTCTACCTGAAAACGAGATGGGGCGTCCGCTATGCTGTTGTCAAGACCCCGGATGTGCCTGAAAAACAAGGTGTTAAGCATAAGGCAATGCAAAACAAACACCCTTCCCAGTCCCATTACGCGTGGGGACCGGGACGCCTGCTGGCTGACGATAAAACCACAGCTTGGTTGTCGCACGAGAAACGCACGGTGGAGTTGGCAAATTCCTCTGCCCATAATTGAACTGCCACCACCAGGGGGACCAGCCCTAAAAATCATGTCTATGGTAACCCCTTCTGAAACCAATGTATCTGACCAAGGGGCGGAACACCATCGCCCTCTAAATAACTCCAAATCCAAAACCACCCACAGCATCAGAGTGAACCTGCAGCTCTGCCCGAAGTAAACACTCCTGCTGCCAAAAGGATACACTATTCTAAAACTCAAAAACTGTAACCAGATTACCAAATTTGCCTTCATGTCCTGGGTGATCTGCAGGCGATGGTGAGGCTTCTAATACCTGCCATGCAGGCATGCAGCCTCCTCAAAAAAAGGCACAGCAGGGGGAAAATAACCTGCAGGCAAAACCAAATGCCCCACGAAAACGTACAAATGTCTCAAGGACAATTTCCAAGCCTGGAGGCCAGCACTAATTAGCTGCTGCAGCCTAACCAACCTATCGCCAGGCGGCCTACTGCACTGCTGTATAGTGTCTAATTCAATATCCAAAAACGTAATGGTAGTTGCGGGGTCCTCAAAATAATAGACCATTGAGGCGGGTCGTGCCCTGCACACCACTAACCACTCCAAAAAGGAGCCAAATTTTCCGAGAGGGCACAGGAAATTGCGCACCCGTTGGTGGCACTTTATCTAGATATAAGGAACCATTAAACTAAAAACTAAACAAACAAAAATCATTGGGGTGGACGGGCAAGAATCTGAATGCAGACACAATATCCGACTTGGCCATGAGTGCGCCATGGCCACAGTCACGTACCACCCCGATAGCTTGGTCCAAAGAATATATCGTAATGAACTAAGGTGTGCAGGGATCCTATCACTAACTGAGCCCCTGTAAAGATAGGACAGATGGTGAATGAGACGGAAGGTCAGAAGGACCTTCTTGGGAACTACACCTAAAGGGAACAACTGAACATTGGGAAACAGAGAAGACTTAAAGGGGGGCGGCACCAGACGGCCAGCTTCCCATTCCCTATCTATCTTAACTTAAACTATCCCCTCCATACCCTTGGTCGACGGGAGATTCCTGGCCCAGGTAGACCCGGAGGGAGGGGGCGCAGGAATCTGAAATCCCTCATCAAAACTTCAACTAACGATTGAGCATCCTAAAACTTCGGACACCCCCTCAAAATTCAGCAGACACCACTACTCTAATAAGGGTGGGCCACCTTTTCAGCTTGAGGGGGCTGACCGCCCCCCACTTTGGCCTGCCCAGCTTGGAGCCTGGGACCCCCTTAAATCCTGCAAACTCGGGGCACACTGACACTGAGTGCTGGCTGTTGCACTGCCTGCAGACATGTGCAAGAGTGCAACCTGCCTTGCCGCACGCCCCGTGGAGTTAAACTCATAGCAGGAGCGGGGGGGGGGGAGAATGCAACACACTCCTGACATCCCTGCCACTGGCCCAGCTATGCCCAGAGCAAATGCCCACTATCGGATCGATCGCCCAAATTGGACCGGGCCGGTAGATAATTTGAACCCACAATTCGTGTTGTGAAACCTACCAATTGAGGGGCTAATATCCAGGTACTTAAAGCGCAGCTGCCCATGCTGGCTGCATTTGAATAACTACTGAAGCATAAATAATATATCCGTTCAACCCATTATTCCAATTCTTATTAATTTTCTGCCTTTGACCCACTTGGGGGTCAGGCACTGGGTTTTTCACCTTCAAGGCTGGCTCAGGTTCCTCACGCACATCAGCACATAAACTAAACACATCAACAAACTCGCCTCGCTAAATTTTCTTTAACTGCAAAGGCGAGGTGAGCACCCAAAGGCAGGGCCGCATCCCCATAGGCCACTCATGGATGCTCACTGGACCCTTCCATGGCTCCCTGAGAGAAAACGCTATACGGGACATTGGCATTAGGAGCGAGGCTTTAAGGGACACTGGAGAAACCCTCATTGGAGGCATAGGCCCTGCCTGGGACTGGTGCTCATCAGGGTCCCACGCCCGGGCTTGCACAACCGGCGGTCTGGCTGCAGCCTGTCGCTCCTTAGGCTCCTCCAATGATTACTCTGTAAGAGAGGATGTGTCTTAGGTTTGCCCCATGTCCCTTTCTGGTAGACCCCCTGGGGAGAGGAGCACCTGATGCGATGCCACCATCACCTAAACTCTCCTTCCCAAAAGCCTCCACCTGTGCAACCAAAGCCCACAGCTCACCGGTATTATCCTCCTCATCTGAGGAAGAAATCAGTGCGAGCTAGGGGGGGGGCCTTCCCCCCTGATTTCTCATTCATCTTGGGCATATAGACATCTCAACAAAACCTGGGGGGGGTGGCAACTGCCAGCCACTTCTCACCCTTCCAATATATTTCTATTAGAGAAATATATATATATATATATATATATATATATATATATATAGTATCTCTGAGAGCCCAATCCTGTGCATGTCTACTCAGAAGCAAGTCCCACTATAGTTAATGGGGCTTACTCCCAGGAAAGTGTAGACAGGATTGTAGCCTTATTTATTCATTATGAACTCCTTATTTTTTAACAATTATTAATTAACAACAATTGTAAATTTTCATTTTATTAATAGTTCCCCCACAAAGAGGGGAGGATCAAGCAGGGGGTTTTGCAGTGAGTACTGCTGAACCGTGCTTCACAAAGCAGTAAGCCCCAGCTGAACCAACCTAGGATGCACTCGGGGCACAATCCCAACCAGGTCTACTCAGAAGTAAGCCCCATTCTATTCAACGGGGCTTACTCCCAGGAAGCGCGGCGAGGGCTGCTTCAGCTGGCTCCACTCCAAACCGCCCCCACCACTTCAGCCAGCAGCAAACACTGCCAGCCACTCACTCTTCACTAATGTGGGAGGCAGGAGGAACACGCGCGGGTTCGCGCAGCCTGAACAGAAAGGGGAAATTGCCCACAGCCACCAACAATCTTCAGCAGCAGGCAGGAGGGCGAGCGGGAGCCGTGCACATACACGGAGCCTGCTGAAAGGCAGGCAACCCGCGCCCCGCAGTCTAACCCAGCGAGCAGGGAGCTCAGGCAGTGCGCTCCAGCAGGCGCAGCCGCAAGCAACAGGCTTGCTACCCCAGCCGGTGGCGGGAGCCCGGGTCTTATGCCCACACAGCCTCCGCAAGCCTTACAGGCAGCAAGGCGCCCCGCTGTCAACCTAACGAGCCAGTGGAGACTCAGGTCGGGCTCAGGCACGGCTCTTCGCCCAAATGGGGGAGGGGGGAGGGAGGGCAGGACGTAGCTACAGCCCAGCAGCTGCCAAGCGAACGAGCGAGGCTCTCAGTCCCCGCTCGCCAGCCACCAATCACGTCAGCCACCAACCAAACAGGTGGCGCAGGAGCTCCAGCCGCCCGCACACGGCCAAGGGGAGCACAGAGTCACCCCTGCTTGAAAGCAAGAAGGAGATCTCTCCAGCTGCACTAAGCAGCCTCCGCCCAATGCTGCTCACTGCCCCCCAGGTGGAACCCCTAAAGGGCAGGTGGGCAAGCAAGGCTTCACAGCTGAGTCGGCTGAGCTCAGAGGCCACCCCACGTGGCCTTCCATCCGGGAGCATCACGCAGAGGTCCTCCCTTGAACGCTGCCTGGTCCCGACTGCGCGGGCTTCTCTGAGCAGCCTGCACGTGGCCCCAGACCAATTAGCCCCCAGCCAATCGGCTGCGAGGCTGGCCCTTCCTGTGTCTCGTGCGGGGGCAGGGTAAATGCCGGTGGCGTGCTAATACACGTGCCACCAGAATTCTATTGCTTGTGAAAAACATTACATAAAATAAAATTGGAAACCATTCTTTGAGTTTTTGTTTTTGATTTTTTGTTTGTTTTTTAAACTGCATGCCTCTGCCATATACCTGGGCAACAGAATAAACAATCAGTAACAGTGCCATGTTGCAAAGAATGGCAGTTAATCTAAGAGACACCTGCAGATGTTCTGTTCTCTGAGAAACTCTGCTGTATATCTTTGGAGGGTGCCTAACTTCATTTTTTTATTTATGAGTGTAGTGTCTCTTTGCTCACTTGGGTCATTATTTTTGGTGTACATTTTACAGTCTGTTTTTGCAGATGGTGTGTGTACAGCCAGGGCACTAGAGCTGAGTTAGATGGTGTCGTGAAAAAAGGCTTCCCACAAATATTTTGCAGTGACTACCTGAGGGAGGAATATAATGTTCAAAGAATAGGTGGAAGAGGACCAGACTTCGAAATGAGTCGGGGTCTTTGAACCAGAGGCAATAAGCACGCACACAAAAACCCTTTTATTATTCATGTATACAGCATCTTTGGTACACACAGTTCTTTCCTCCTATCCCATTTACCCTCACAGCCTTTGGTAAGGGCCTAAGCTTCTATGCCATGCATGAAGAACATGAGGTCCAAATTGGTACTTTTATTAATTCATTCATTAAGAGGAATGCTTATGAAGGACAATTTTACTTTTTTTTTTTTTTAAACAAAAATCTGTGTGGGTCCCAAATATAGATTGGGAGCATGGTGTATACTACAGGAAAGGGGTGGCTTAACCTTTCCCCTTACATAATATTTTGACTGCTATTTGCCCATGAAGCAGCTGTTTGGTACATAAGAATTAGTGCAAGGTCAGTCAGAAAATCGAGAGTTAAGGTATGATTTGAAACCATGTCTCTTAGGTCGAAGTCTTACAACACAATCCTACGCATGTTTACTCTGAAGTAAGTCCCATTATGTTTAATAGGGCTTACTCACAGGTATGTGTGTATAGGATTGCAACCTGAATGTGCTGTCCACTGTCTTGCTTATGGATATGGACTCTTTTCGCTTAAAATCAAACACAATACATACATAATGAAGAATTCATTGGATTCAAACTAGTTTCAGTTCAGAAGTGGATCAATCTGTGTGAACATCTGCCTGTGTTCTCCTCCTGAAGTGTTAATGCCACTCGTAGAAAACTCAGAGGACAAGGGAAAGGTAATTCGTTTGAAAAACTTGTGATGTGTTATTTGGGAGAAAACTCATCAAATATCTCTTTCTTCCAGAAACTGTACAAGGTCAATCAGAGCAAATGTGTTGAATAGGCCGAGTGCCAGCAACACTTAACAAACCAATTCTTTCACTCTTCACACATACTTAAAAAAAAATGAAACCTCTAGGTCTTACTAGCAAGCAGGTGCTGCATTCCACAAGGCTAAGTCAAAAGGATACCCTTCAACCAAATGGCCTGAATCTCAGTTAATATTCTTGAGAGAAAGCTACAGTTCTCATACCTTTGGAGACCCAAGGTCAGTTCAGTTTTACAGCAATTGAGGAACGCTTGTCCTGGGTATTTATGCTGAGGCAGATTATATTTGGGCATGTGGGCCCATGCAGATCTTCCATAAGTCATGCCTGGAGATGTGCGTGGAGGTGTCTTCTTGAAGCTCATCACTGCTGCAGGGGCAGATGGCCCTAAACTAATGGAGCAGATTTTTCTTGACATATTAAAATGGAATCTCAGAGCATGATCTTGCACACATGGTGCTAGGGGAAATGAAATGAGCATTCATTCTCAGGAGGCATTGTAATGCTGTCTGGGAATTTGAAAATGGAGGATGGGCAGCAACAGCAATTTGAGTGCCTACATTATGGGGAACAGTGGGCAAATGCCCATTTTAGTGGCATTTGTTTGTTTACAGTGGTTCTCACACATTTAGCACCAGGACCCACTTTTCAGAATGAGAATCAGTCAGGACCCACCAAAAGTGACGTCATGACCATAAGTGACGTCATCAAGCAGGAAAATTTTTAACCATCCTAGGCTGCAATCCTACCCACACTTACCCGGGAGTAAGTCCCATTTACTATCGTTGTTAAAAGAATATACATAGCAGCTTGTTAAAAGTACAGGTCTGTCACATTTCCCTAAATGTAGTCACATACCATGGTAGCATCGTCTAATATATTAAAAATAAAATATTAAAATGAATAGGGACCCACCTAAAATTGGCTTGCAACCCACCTAGTGGGTTCTGACCCACAGTTTGAGACACAGTGGTTTATGAGATTCAATACACTGCCTTTCCAATCTCAGAAAAGGAAGCTCAAGATGGTTCACAAGTTAATCACACAATATGAAACAATCAATAGTCAAAAGCAGAATTTACTAACCAGTGGGGCTTTTCAAAGGCTGTTGTCGCATCAGGATATGGCATCCAGACAGTTCACCTCCCAGCTCACTTGTTGCCAAATGTCTTGAATCTCCAGTCAGTTACAGGCAATAACCAGTGAATAACAGGACAAAAAGCTGCCGGCTTCCATAAACGTCTTCAAAATCCCAGCATTTACCACAGTTTTATTCCCTTTGCCCTGCAATGAAGGATGTCACTCTGTTCATGCCTTACATTGTGATTCTTTCCTAACCGTTCAGTTTCCAGCTGTCGCCTTCTATCAGGAAAAATCAAAGAGGTCGAAAGCCTCTGGTTGCCATTACCACAGGCAAAGAGCAGCCTTTTCTTTCACTGTTCTAGAGGCATTGGACTACAGCTCTGTAGAAAGATAAATGGACTAGGATCTAGTTGTTAGTGTGGTCTGTTAAATTAATCAATTAAAATCTTGCATGTGCATATTTTACATGAGAATAGCAACCTGCAGATAAGTAGGCTCTGGGTCCTTGAAAGATACTGTCACACTAAACGCTAATAGTCCCTATCTTTCTCCTCTCCTCCTTTGGCACTGTCCCCCTCTTCCTTTTTCAGTTCAAGAGGTTGGAGGAGCAGAGCCTGGTGCAGAATCAGGTGGGGTGGGGGCAGCATTTAGCACGTTGTCTCAGCTGCTCAGAGGTCTTGGTCCGACTCTGCTGCTAGCCACTGAGCTGTTGTCACTCAGCACCAGGCAGGTGTCCCAGTCCCCATGCTTCTGCTGCCACACACTCTTTGGTAAGGTCATTAGCTCTCCCCCCCCCCTCAATTGGCCCTCAGCAGGACAAGCCTGTTTCCCTCCAGTAAGCAATCTCAGAAGCTGCCACTGGGTTGAAAACTGGTACTTCTGTTCTCACTTTGCATGAGTGGCTGCATGAGAGAGAGAGAGAGAGAGAGAGAGAGAGAGAACAATTTTTGTTTGAGAGAAGAAAGACTGGAACTGCCTCAGATATGGCATTTTTCTAATACAGGAAGCAGGCCCCTGAGGGAAAATCCAGAAAGTCCACACTTTGATTATGTTAGTGCCAAGGATAGGATCTCTACGTTAATGGTTTTGTTTCCCAGTTTACTTTTAGTGAGTAAGGTCATTCAGTTTGAATTGCTTGAAAACTGGGAGCTGTGCCTGGAATCTTCCAGAAAGCATTTTCTCAGTACCTTAACTAAGAACTATTTTGCCAAAAGCCACTTGGCAGGTCAAGGTCCCAATTCACTGCTTCCCAAATGGCCTACTAAGAACATAAGCACATAAGAACAGCCCCACTGGATCAGGCCATAGGCCCATCTAGTCCAGCTTCCTGTATCTCACAGTGGCCCACCAAATGCCCCAGGGAGCACACCAGATAACAAGAGACCTGCATCCTGGTGCCCTCCCTTGCATCTGGCATTCTGACCTAGCCCATTTCTAAAATCAGGAGGTTGCACATACACATCATGGCTTGTAACCCGCAATGGATTTTTCCTCCAGAAACTTGTCCAATCCCCTTTTAAAGGCGTCCAGGCCAGATGCCATCACCACATCATGTGGCAAGGAATTCCATAGACCAACCACACACTGAGTAAAGAAATATTTTCTTTTGTCTGTCCTAACTCTCCCAACACTCAATTTTAGTGGATGTCCCCTGCCTCTGGTGTTATGTGAGAGTGTAAAAAGCATCTCTCTATCCACTTTATCCTTCCCATGCATAATTTTGTATGTCTCAATCATGTCCCCCCTCAGACGTCTCTTTTCTAGGCTGAAGTGGCCCAAACACCATAGCCTTTCCTTATGAGGAAGGTGCAACAGCCCAGTAATCATCTTAGGGCACAATCCTAACCTTTTATATCAGTGCTTTCCAGCACTGGCATAGCGGTGCCAATGGGACGTGTGCTGCATCCTGCCGTTGGGTGTCACTCACAGACGCCTCCTCAAAGTAAGGGAATGTTTGTTTCCTTACCTCAGAGCTGTAGTGCCCTTATGTCAGTGGAAAGCACTGACATATGGGGTTAGGATTGTGCCCTTAGTTGCTCTCTTTTGCACCTTTTCTCTTTTGCTGCCACAGCCTTCTTTTCACACCCTTCTCTTTCTTTTTTGCTTCCATCTTTGTAACTAGAATTAAGCAGAGGACATCCCTTGAGAGAGTGGATTTAGCCCAGGGGCCTTCAGTTGCTACAGATTCTTAAGCTAAACTGTTTAGAAATACACACAACCACAGAGAGTACAAAATCTGTTATCCCCATCAAGCCAACCTCTCTCTCTTCTTTAGGCAACATGGCAATAGGTTGTTGAGGGATGGTTTGCTGCTTACAAGCATGATGTTGCAAATACTCCCTCCTACAGAACCGAGGGCAATTATATCCAAGATACAGTTGCTCTTTGTACTGAAAAGGACATTCAATATGTTAAGCGTGTTGCTCTCTGAATATCCTTTTGCAATTGACCTTTTGAGATGTAGTGTCCATAAATGGGCGAGGAGCCTGCTGTGATTAGAAGAGGATTCATCACCTTGAAAACATAGCAGAGCAATCATTTTCGCCCAACGTAATAGGGTGAGCTTTTCATCAGCCTAGTTTCATTTTTCGCTTCAAAAATTGGTTCTAGATGTTCTGTGTGGAAAAGATTAATGTGGTCTCTGCTATGCACACTTGAGGAGATAACAGAAAAATTAAACGCATAAATATTTTGATGGAACTGTAAAGTAGAAGAAAGCTGGTAGCAGATTTCTGTGTGACATCATAGTTTCTGTGTGACATTTCTGGTTTCTGTGTGACATCATAGCTCTAAAGAAGTCCATTCTTTGACTCCTGTTCACTTCTTGTGACCTGCACTCTCTGCCCTCTAGATGGCAAGCACAGACATTTTGTTTTACTTTCTACCTTGGAAGTAAATGGTCACTACTCACTTCTGAGCCATCTGTTGAACAATCTTGATGACTCTCAGTGCAATCCGATGCATGCCTACTTAGAAGTAAGTCCCATTGTGTTCAAAGGGGCATACTCCCAGGGAAAATGAGCATAGGATTGCAGCCACAGTTAGGTTCCACACAGGTATTGGTAACATGATAGATTTATTAACAAGCTTATATAAAACTCCCTGGCAGGGCAGTTAACACAGACCTGCAGTAGGGCTCCTAGGCCAAGGGAGAGAGAGATGGTGGAGGAGGCTGGATTACCATTAAGGATACGGTGAGCATTTTAATTCACTGGGACTGAAAACCCAATTTGTATTGCAGAAAGTGAAATATTGCTTTTGGAAATATTATTGTGGTGGTGGAGGGAAATTGTCTATACATCCATTGAGATTTTTGAGGTAGGTGTAGGTGAAACTTGCCCCTGCCCCTGTCACTGGATCATGCAGTCTATGCCCAGAGGGATCCTACATGGGTCAGAATGAATCATTTTGACCTCATTAGGGATTTGTACAATCCACAGCCCTTCTCTACATGTGTACATCTGTTCATCTGTACTGACAGGCATTACATGGTTAATTTCCATGTGACATAGAATTGTCCTTATTTCATTACAGGTGACCATAAAACTAGATCAGCTATTTTCAGCCCTTTTCATCACATGGCACACTGACAAGGCACTAAAATTTTCAAGGCACACCATCAGTTTGTTCTGCAATTGACAAAGCACACCGCACTGCCAGTGAGGGGCTTACATCCCCCAATGGCCCTACTAATAAATGGCCCTCCCCCAAACTCCTGTGGCACACCTGTGGACCATTCGTGGCACACTAATGTGCCACAGCACACTGGTTGAAAATCGCTGCTCTAGATACTCTCTCTTGCCAAACAGCTTCTGTTTGTCAACACTTCCAGTTGTCGTAAAGTTTCAAGTTCTATTTTGCTCCTTTCAGGAAGGAGAAAAGAAAATAATTTTATTGTGTGTGCATTTGAGTTGCATCTCCACGCAATAAATTTGTGCCTGCATATACCAAGCTGGGAAATTTTTTTCTACCCAACAGCTAGTGAGTTTGAAATTGACACCAAAATGAACAGAATCATGGAAAGCACCTTGTTTATATTGATACACATGCAGAGGGTAAGATTTATCAAGCTGCCTGGCTATTATTCATCAGTAATGCCAGGAGGCTTTGTGTGATGTGTGCCTTACAGAAGGGAAATCTGTGGTATATGAACAGTATCATTTATTTCTTCCCAGGCAATCTGATTACAACTGTGAAATCTTCCAAATAGAATCCTCTTGTAATGTGCTTTTTTTCCTAGAGAATGAACTGACAAACACATATAAGGATCTATGACCTATGGAGTCTTTGTGGTTGTTGTGACACCGGTAGTGGCTGTCATCTTTTCCTTCAGTGAGTCATATACTGTATATCAGAGCAATATTAATAGCTGTAGAGGGAGACACTGCCTGAAGTACAAAAGACTAGTTGAGCAGGGGAGTGAAGTGATTTCCAGACATAGCTGAACCCTTGCTGCAAAGTAATATGCTAGGCAGCAGACATTTAAGTCATCCGGAAAGAGGGAGAGAGAGAACGGCAAATGGAAAGATGACTTGGGGAACAGGCTTGTCTAGGACAAAAGTGATCACAATCTATAACAATGAAAACATGGACAAATGGCATGGTATTGTACAGTATATAAAATCTAACTAAGTGGCTGGCCAAGCTGAGAATAGTTAAAATTTTATTGTTAAACATTTCAGCAACCACTTTCATCAGTAACACAGGTACTGGAAAATGCCAGAAGTGGTGAAATTCTCAACAAAGTGGCTCAAGCCATTCTCAGAATGCCAGATGCAAGGGATGGCACCAGGATGCAGGTCTCTTGTGTGCTCCCTGAGGCATTTGGTGGGCCACTGTGAGATATAGGAAGCTGGCCTAGATGGGCATATGGCCTGATCCAGCAGGGCTTTGTCTTTCAAGAAATGTTCCCTCACTTCCTGTACCTAGTTAATTATTAGTGAGAGCTGAACTTAAACCACTCATCACCTGTTCTAAGTCACATCACCGTGAATCCAGACACTGTATCACATGCGCCTTTCTTAGGGAAATTGTCACCTTCTGAAGCACAACACATGATAAAACACTGTTTATAAACAGAACATCGGCTGGAGGTCCACTCATGTAGTATATGTTATTGAAGGCAAACGACCTGGATGCCATATTCAATATGTCGGCATAGCAACAACAGACCTTTGCACATGCTTCTGACATCATAAATTATTAGCAACAAAGATGCTCAAGCAATCCGTTAAATATTTTAATTCTGATGGCTACAGCCTCTCTGGCTTAGAGAGGCTGAAAAACCATCTGAGCTCTGGGTATTGGAGGAGAAGGAGCAGGGTAGGTGAGTGGGCAGGTGGAGGTGGGCAGTTCCTGCCAATCTGCTGCCTGACATCACTGCTTGTTTGCCACTCAGTAGCAGTAGCTTATTATCCTCTAAGTGAGCCACCATAGAACTTCCTACTGGTTCAGAGTATGACTAGAGGATGAACAGCAGAACTGAAGACCAGGAACTCAACATGCTTACAAAGCCTGCCAGGGGCAACACTTACTGTTTAGAAGATCCAAACAAACTCTGGGCGTTTGTCACTGCAGTACAAGTATAGGGAACGTGTTTGGGCCCTGCAAATATTGGTCTATTACGACAGCCTGATTGAAAACTTCCTGAAAGAAGTACTTTTATAATAGCTGGAACAAGTGCAGTATTATTCCAGGACAATGTTATCTCTTTGACCCAGAGTCTAAAATGATGACGTTACAAAGTGACCACAAATAATCACCTCTTGTGCTCAAAATGCACAAGGTCAATTTAGGCTTCTAAAACATGACATACTCCTTTTGCATCAAGTCAAGTTTTTTGTAAATTATCCTTAGCTATAGCCACAACAACAACATAGTAAGCAATTTATGCCGTACAGGCAAGGAAAAAAAAATCACATAACGGATATGTCACTCCCATCGCATCCTTTGGCACCAAGTAACTTTAGATTTCACAAAACCCATCATAGCTTTGGCAGCCAGCAATATAAAAGTGTCCACAATTTGGGTATACAGGTGGAGCCTATTTATCCATGTTAGTTCCGTTCCATGACTCAGCTTGATTAACAAAAAACACGTTGTGCTAAATTCCATAGAGTTACGCAAATACACTGCAGCCTGACACTTCCGGATGGAAGGAAACTAAGGCAGCTGTTATCAATCCCCTCCCCTCCGCTCCACTCCATACTCAACCATCCCCATTGCCAGCTGCCCTGCTTCTTTCACATGGGATGCTGATCTTTTAAGAGTCCAGCCCTATGTGTTTCTACTCAGAAGTAAGCCTCATTGGGCTTACTCCCAGGCAAGTGTGGAGAGCATTGTAGGCTAAATCTCATGCTTTGCTTGGTGGGAAGGCTTGCTTGTGTCAGTGATTGCCTGCACCATCTCAATGGGAGGGGCAATTTGGCAAACACTCCCTGGGTTTTTTAAAGCAATCCCCTCTGTTGCTACCACACCTGCCCCTGTGTGAGTGAGTAAGAGAGAGAGAGGGAGCGGGAGCAAGAGCGCTCTACTTTGCTGTACGTGTTCTGGCTACAGAGATTTTTGCCCCCCCTTCCCCTCTTCAGCCTCTTTGCTGGCTCAGGGGCTCCAGGAGTGTTACTGTTCCTTTGCAAGGGGAACCTCTTCCAGGGCTCCAGGGCTATTTCCCTGCCTGGGCGAGGAAGAGCCTTTCTGCAGTGTTTTGGGCTGCCTGGAAATGGAGAGAGACACCGGTGCAGGGCAAAGGAGCCAAAGGTGTGTGTGACTTTCGGTTCCACCACCCCATTCACATTGAGACAAATCTGCAGATAAAAAATCCATGGTTAAATAGGCTGCACCTGTATATAGAATCCATTTTCTGTTTAAAGGAAATCCATGTTCTGTTTAAAGAATCCATTTTCTGTTTAAAGGAAATCCATGGAACAGAATCCATGTTCTGTTCCAACCAGAACATTACTGCTCCGAGGAACCACTTTAGAACAGAGGCAAGTTCCTTGCATGCGTAAAGCCTCAAGGATAGAGCAGTCTTCTGGTGTAAGTCATTCTAACCCAGGTGAACTATAAGGACTTGGGGAGATACAGTCTGCCCAAGAGACTCCTGAACCACATTGACAGCTGGTTCCAACACATCTCACTTCTAGCGGCTCAGGTGACACTGGTCACAGCTCCAAAGCCCATATAGGTGCTGAAGCTGCAGGTGCATGCCCTCCTGCAAGCCCAGAGAAATGATGGAGTGCCCACAAATCAGCACTCCCTAGCATGTAACATAACAATAAAAATCATAAGAACAAACTAGCAGAACACATTCCAGAAATGTCATTCCCTCCAAAGGGAAAAAAAACAGAAAACCAAGAGAGAGATAAAAAAAAGAAAAACAATTTCTTTTTAGATACAGGAATCATAGCCATTCTTGTGTAGGTGCATCTCAACATGTTTTTTTTTTTTTTTCCTTTACTATACATTTATTATAATCACATTGGCTCTCAGGGATTTATGAAAGTAAATACCAGGCTCCAAAGTGTCATCTCTGAATCCCCAGTGGTTCTCAAACTTTTAGCATTGGAATCCACTTTTTAGAATGAGAATCTGTCAGGACCCACCAGAAGTGATGTCATCAAGCAGGAAAAATTTTTAACAGTCCTAGGCTGCAATCCTACCCACACTTACCCAGGAGTAAGTCCCATTTACTATCATTGTTAAAAGCATATACAGAGTAGCCTGTTAAAAATACAGATCTGTAACATTTCCCCAGATGCAGTCACATACCAAGCCCACATCAAGTCTAATATATTAAAAATAAAATACACATTGAAATGAATGGGGACCCACGTGAAATCTACTCGTGTCCCACTTAGTGGGTCTTCATCCACAGTTTGAGAAACACTGCCTTATAAGGAATGGGCAGGATCCAAAGAGTTTCTTGTGCACTGGGACCTTCCTTGCTTCTGGTTTTCTCAGAGTCTGCTACATTTCCTGAAAGGCTTCTTCTGAATTGAGCTACAGTCAGAAGCAAAACTTGGGAAAGTACCTGCACATGTGTTGAAACACCTTAGGCAAATCCACAGGGCTGTCTGGATCCTGGCCAATAAACTATGTACAAGTGTGATAGCTTGCATATCTATGCCTGCTTCGTCATATGCTCTGCGGTGCTAAAGAGGGAAAGCCAATGAAGCGTACCATGATATTGGTAAACAAAGCAGATATTTTAACTACTACTGTATATCATAGCAGCAATCTATTTGCCAGAACAAGACAACTCAGAATGTGCATGTTGGAGCGAAACGTTTGTGCAGCTTGGGTTGCAAATCAAGAACGTACAGTGGGCTATTATAATACAATTCATTATCCCAGAAACATTCCTCATTGTGTTCTTTAAACATTCTTAAGAACTTACTAAGCCATTCCAGCACAATTCTCTACCTACATAAAATAATGCAATTTCAATTAAGATGTCAAAAATAATTGCCCATAGAAAAAACAGTGCTATTTGTTTTGCAGGTAATAAGATGTTTCAGAAACACCCACTGATTTCCACTGATTTCTAAATTAAGATTTTTAAACCATGGTGTTCTTCCCCCTGTGCACTTGTCCCCCAAGTGGAGCCCCATGAATACTTTGATTAGGGCTTATAAGCCAGAACTACCCCATTAATTTCAAGAAAGCAAACACAGTCATGCATGCAGAGGAGTGCACATGAAGCTATGCTTCCTCAGCCAAAATGAATGTCTTTGCAAGTGTGAGCAACACACGCACATTAGTGATCTGCCTAACATCCCCATTATGTCAGTGATCCCCACATCAGTGCATAAGAAGCATCCCATAATATTAGGAGCCAAGATGCTGCAATGCCTCATACTGATTCTTGGATGCTTTGGAGGGCATGCAACCAGAGGATTTAGTACAACACTGGCTCCCCCACTCATCTTTTCTAGCCTATGCCAGCATACACATGATTGTATTTAACAGATCAACAGTCCATGCACCCTGTAGACAGACTGTACTTGCATCAAAAGGATCGTGTGAATAACTGTATCCAGGCACAGACCACAATGATTGAACCAAGATACTGTACAGAGATGTACCTGGTTCCAGTTTAATACGTGAACAGTCCTATTAAACTGATGGGGAGCAAGATGTTGGATCTGCTGGTATGTCTTACACTAGCCAGGCAAAACTAAGGCTTCTGGAAACTGAATGAGAACGGATCACATTGCAGTACAGAGGCTGCCTTCTGTCATGGCCCTTGCTATGCGGCTAGCATTCAACTGCAGAAGCATTCCCTGTGGAAGCAGCCATTTTCTCGATCCTACATCACAGTTTGCTGCATGGATGCAGCTGGTACATGAAGCCGAGGATGGCATCAGGTAACAGCCATACCGGGCACTGATCAATGTCCCACATCCATGGAAGGGCTTGCCAGGCCAGACCAACCCCTGAACTATCAGTAATAGTGGTGGTAGTGATTGCACCTCATGCACCATTGGGAGCGATTAGAGGTGCCATGCCATGGGAACTCAGTGCAGGACTTTGTTCCAAGCTCCCAAAAAGCTGGGACTGGCACTCCATGAAGTAATTTAAAGCTATATCCTAGTACATGCATGCACTGTTACTTTAACTTGATGGGATCATCAATGTCATTTTACACTGCAACTCTGTTTGTTAGGGAGAAAATTCAAGATACATTCTCATTGAGGTGCTATGCTTGTGTCAGGATTGCAGACTACAAGTGGGGGTGACCTGAACACAAAAATCTGTCCATACAAATTGCCACATGTCCATACAAAAAAACTCTCTGTCTACAGACCCCTAGCAAGTCAGGGAGCTAGAATGCTTTGCCTTGACATGCTAGTCTTCTACATACCAAGATGTCTTTATTTATTCTGCATAGAGGAGCCTTCACTTATGGGAACTCCCACTTGCAGACTGAGATGTTTCTGGCCAGATACCAGTTTTCCACTTCATTGAGATCTAACACTTGAGGACAGGTTGCCTTGTGAATAAAAGGTACACTTTTAAGGTCATTAGTATGACTGTTGAGTCAAGAAGACAAGAAAATGAAACAAACACTGGAGGCCTGGTTTGTTTTCACCATTTGCTCGTCCTTAGTACAAATTTGTCCTCTGCGAGATTACAGTAAACTGTAAGGAGCATAAGATGTCAAGAAAGAGCAAGAAATCCTTGATGAAACTGGACAGGGAGACGGTGAGGACTGGCAAGAAATCAAGACAGCTAAAGTGATGAGAACATTTGTAAAAGGTCTTCCAGCTCTCACATCACTGATCCTGCTCTGTAATGAGTTTCAAACCTAATCACAATAGGCCCATTATGTTTCAAGTGACTCTTATTTTACCTATTGGACTCCGTGCCTTTATGCCTTGAACAGAGTCCATCCATATGAAAGTTTTCCTAAACTCTTAAATCCTGTCTTATTTTGCTGTTAGATTAAGGCCCCCATCCTATTTCCTGCCAGGTTATGTGATGGAGCTGTGGAACAGAGCAGGCGCTGCATCCAATGGGGGGTGACAGACAGCCAAGGAGAGGTAAGTAAAAATATTTGCTACTTACCTCCTACTAGGCTGCCTGGCTGCCAATGGTTCTCCTCAGACCTACATCAGCTATTTAGCTGGGATAAGACTGAAGAGCCTCAGAGAACAGGTCTGGGCTTGGAAAGGAGTATAGGATCCCAGAATAGGATCTCTTCTGCTCCTGCTGCTGCTTCCACCTCCCCCTGCCCAGGGTTCACTCACCCTCCCTTGACTCCCATTCCCTTAACTAATCCTCCCTTGAACCATCCCTTCCACCACCTTACCTTCTCCAGTGGGGTGTCTGAGAGCCACTGGGGTGCAGAGCCTTCAGCTGTTTGCACCAGTGCCTCCATAGCGCACGACAGCAGCACAGTGTTGTAACATCACAGCAGCACTTATGGCAGCAGATCAAGAGATCCACACTACCATAAGCCCCCAATGGCTGAGATTTAACACATTTCTGCAAAGTAGCCTGTGCAAAATATCTGAGCCATTTCTTTACATTCACTAAGACAATGAGTCAGGGAAGGAGAAGTCATGACAATAGCTTTGTTTCCATATAAGGTTGCCAACACTGACCCTGTTTCCAAGCTTTTTGCTCTCAGGTAAACGAGGGGCAAAAATTAATGTAAGACAGTGGTCTTCAACCTTTTTCATGCCACAACCCCAATCAATCAATCAATCAGGCTGAGGACCCCCTGTCAATCCCACCCCAGGGACCTTATTCCCTATACATCCACCCCACCCCCTTCACCACCCACTCTCCGACCCTGTTATGCCCTCTCAGCACTATTCACTATAACCAAATATTCTTATTACAGAGAGCAGAATAAGTTATCATGAAGCCTGGTACTAGTGAAAGCTGTTTTAGCACAATTGCTAAGAACCTCAGCAGGACTGGGACACAGTCTCTTCACAGTGTCCTGAAGGTACCTGAACAAATGATTCCTCCTTTACCTGGTGGTGCTCTAGTCCAGTGGCCTTTGACCTTTTTCATTCCTGTAAATTGCTGCAACCCCATAACTGATGCTTTGCGACCCCATTGGGGTCCCCAAGGGAGCCCAAGGCTGAAGAACACTAATCTAGGACCATTGTGAGGCTGCCGCTAGACTCCACCCCTTTACTGTTGGCAGGGCCTCTGAGAGGAATTTTATCAGGGGGTACAAAGTTTCTTTTGGGCCCCGTCTCAAAGGGGGTGTGTGAAACAGAGTGGGGATGGCAATGGGGGTAGGGAAAATGGGGGCAAAACAGGCAAGGGGAAAGTGGCAACAGCCAGAATAGCCTTTGGAGCCCAGGTCTATCAGTCTTCCCAACACAGAGCTCAGGTCTACCTGCCTGCCCAGCATTGGCAGCTAGATACAATAATACAGCAAACCAAACACACTCCCAAGTCTCTCTAAAATCTTTCAAATATAGAAAAGCATTGAAGGAGATTAGTATCATTGTATTTAGGCTTACACTAGAGTGGAGAGTGTCATATGTACACCAAAACTGACTTCTGCAGCAGCTGCAATCCCACAGCTGTGTCGCTGAGCTCCCCTACACTCCTTCATGGTTAATGGATCACAAGCTAAAGAGCTACTGCAGCAGGTCAGTTTCCTCCCAGATGTGACAGTGTTAAGAAATGTATGCATTACTGGGCCTTGTGGCAATAGTTGCTGCCATGTGGCCACAGTAATGCCTCCAGCATTCTGCATGGGCAGTGGATCTGGATAAGTTTGGAAAATGTAAGATCCCAGGAAATTTCTGGGCCCCCTCCTTTGGCTCCTGGGCCCCCTTTCTGACCCTGGACCCAGGTACAAATTACCCCCCTTTACCCCCCTCTCCTAGGTCCTGACCGTTGGATCTTTTCCCAGAACCAGATTCTTTTTACCGTTTGTTAGGGATTAGTAACCTCTGATATCACCAGAACTGCATCCAATCTGACAAACCTACAAGTCGTGCCTTGTTGTCCACTGGGGTTCCATTCCAGAACCCTCAATAGTTAAAAAAAATCAGTGGACACCAAATCAGTGGAAAAATTGCTTTAAAGACCCACTTCCAGGTTTCTTGCTCCTCCATTGCTTGTAGTGGAAGAATTTCATTCCATTAGATTCCATTATTCAACCCATCCTAGTGGCTGAATGCAGTATAGCATACATACTGATGCATTCTGGAACAAGAATGGAGGAGTAAGAAACTCGGAATTGGGTCTTTCAAGCTATCTTTAACACTGAAAAGCTTGCAACTGGTGCAGTTTAACAGCATGAAGGTAGGAAATTGGATTTTGGTGCCTTTTTCATTTGTTATTAGGCATTTAAATGTGAATCCCAGTATCAGTGGTGAGTCAAATAATGGATACTGAGGTACCACCTGTACTTGCATTTCTAACCATTATTCCTCAGAACAGCCTGTTTCGGTTTTATCTCCTCAGATTCACAGCCCAATCTAACATAAACCCTCATGCAGAGATACAACGATAATGTCGTGGCGCTAGCATGGGCTCCACTGCAACCCACAGAGGATTTTTGGCTGCTGGCAGTCTCCTTGGGTTAAGAAAACATTTGTCCCCTTGCCCCGGGATAAGTGATACTGCTGGCACAAGTCTGCATTGATCCATGCAGGCGGATCAGGCCCAAGAAGGGCCTTGGGATTTGGCACATACTGACACCCCCAATCCCACCCCCCCGGCCCAATCCACCCACCCCTGCTCCCATCGCCACCCTATTCTGCCCTCCCATCACCACCCCATTCATCCCCTTCCCTGCCCCATATTGACCTGCTCCAGTGGGCCTCTGTTGCTCCACCAGCATGTGCAGGAAGCCTCTGGCTGGTGCACCCCCGGTTCCCTGCATTGCCACCAAGTGCTTTACAGCACTTTTGTGGCAGCCAGCACTAGCAGAACACACATTCCACCGGTGCTTCTCTCTAGTAGGATTAGGCCATCAGTGTCTTTATTTTACGTCTTGAGGTAAAAGTGAGAGGCTAGAATCCTATACAGATTGTACTGATGAAGGAGAATGATGAGCAATTGTTTGCAAGGTTGAAGCTGATTGACTAGGCTTCATGTTTTCAGTGCAAAACTCCTTGCCCATTCAGTTGGGTGATTGCTGGCTGTAAAACTTTGGTGGCCTGTGGAGGACTGCAGACTTACAGCAATGCTGGGTAGCATTCCAAACCACAAGGAAAAACTCTCCCACCAGTCTGTAGACTAGTATTGAACCCAGGTACAGGGAGAAAAAGAAACCTAAATACATAAATGGCACCGGGGGGGGCAAGTCCCCCCATTTGGCAAGTTCACCCCTTGATATCCTCCCATTGGTGGAGACCATACTAACTTGAAGGCAAGATGCTTTTCCCATACTGAGAATGTATTAAAAAGAACAATCGCACGTTAGCTCATTTCCAATTATGTTTAAGATGGGAGGCTTAATATAAAATACATCATTATTTTTCTTTTCCAAACCTAACATGTGGGACAAAGTTCACCTACAAGAAATGCGCTTTCCACTTCTATGCTCCCCAAATGTATTTTTTTTTCCAAGTGCCACCACTGATTATCTGTTATAGCCCAACACCTTGCTTTGGTTTTGTTTTTTGTTCTTGATGGCTGTTCTACAAGGCTCCCCTTGGGTTTTATAATAGGTAGCATCCTTAGAACTGATCACACGCAGAAGACCGTGGGCTATTCATGCTTGAATTCTCTCCAACCTACCACTGATTCAAGTTGATATTCAAATTCTGAGGCTAAGAATAGAGGGAAAGAGAAAAAGGACTTTGCGCCGATTTTTACAATGAAGTTGCACAGCTTACAGATCAGCAACAATGCAAAATGACATACTGAATCCCAGCAACTGGATGGTTGGGGCACCAGGGAGGTTCATAAGGCCATTACTGTGGCTGCCTTTACTCTTTCAGTCTGTGCCATGTTCAAGGTTCCACAGCATGATTGCCTAACAACTTCCCTTTCCAGTGACGTGAACACTGTTCGTGATCTCCAAAGCAGCTCCATGTCAGCATTTAAAATCTTATATCAGCTGCCTGAGCAACCTTTGGAGCATTCGCAGGTGAACAAATTCACTCTCACACACTTTCAGCAGCATCTCTGAAGAGGACATATGGCAGAAACTTCTGGAAACAGAACCCTCTGTCCTAATGAATTCAAATCTCCTGCTGAGCCTAGAACTCACAGCACCACGAGGCGAAGGTGAAAGCACACAGCAGATGAGGTCAGCACCTCTGCTAGTTGCTATGAGGAAAACATCCTCATAAGGTTAACCTGGGGACAAGAGAGAAAGCTGGCACGATGTCTTAGGAAGGTTTTTGCTGAACACAGCTCCAATTCACTCTTGATTCAATTATAATTTAGCTCTGCCTCCCATAAGAAGTAGAATGTAGGTACATGTATTCTTTTTTGGAAAAAATAACGTATAGGTATGAGAAGCAAAAGGCCAGCTACCTCATGAGTACAGTATCTTTTCATGGTGGGGTAAGTAGCTCTAAAGAGCTAAGACCAACTAAAAGGATTAAAAAATTGCAACTATGGCAAAAAAATAAAAATAAAACAGCTATTATATGAATTTGAGAACTGTAGCTATTTAATTGATTTTTTTTAACTGTTTGCTTCTAATCTAGCATTGGTCATGTGCAACTGGTCTCCCACGTCAAATACGTGCCCCAGCTGATGTCTTTCCACCCACAAGCATCTGCCCATTCCAAAGGGGATCCAGACAAGCACTACAACTGGTGCGCAAGGCGGTGGCATAGCCAGAGGGGGGCAGAGCACTCAGCCTTGCAGGGAGCCTCAGCAGGATGGGCAAGCGGCCCTTCCGTTCGGAGCCATTCCCGGCGGGGAGAGCAAAACTGAGCCATATGGCTCCGAAAGGAGGGGCCGCTTGAACACCCTGCTGAGGCTCCCTGAAAGGCTGAGTGCTCCGCCCCCCTCCAGCTACGCCACCGGTGCAAGGACACATTTGTGATAGCTGTGTGTACATAAACCTGCTTCCTTATATGGATAAACTGGATTGGGATTTTTTTAAATTTAAAACTGAATGAGTGAGAGGAAAAATATGAGTGGCAAGTTTTCAGCAAATCTGAGCATGTATACCAAACACTGGAAGCGCTTTGTTTTTCTTGAATGAATGCTGGGTAGGAACAACCAGGAACAGAAACACCCTTTAACAAGAAGATAAATTTTTTTTTAAAAAAAAGGTCAGGAGTGGGAAATACAGTGATCCCAATTTCACAATTTAATATTAATCTTTTCAGGAGGCTGCTAACTGCAGCCTGAGTTGGAATCCATCCCCTGAAGCTGCTCAAAACCTGTTAATGAATGCTTAAGGAGTCTGCTCTCTTCAAATTCTCCCAGTGTGTGTAAACTAGCAACCAAATACCAAGAAGGATAGGGATTCCTTGAAAATGCATAGAATCTGTTCTATAGAAGAAGGAATCAGGCAGCTCTTCCCTATATCCTGGTAAAGTCTGTGCTGACAAAATACATGACGTAGCATCATTGCATTGCTACCTTCTCTTGCAACCAATGAAGTTACACTGGCAACCCCCAAAGAAGCACACAAGACATAGGCTTGGAATGATTTAAACTTTATTAATAAACAACAAACCTGCAGCAGGGAAAAAGTTGTCTAAAGTTCCCCAGCGTGCTGGCATCTAATAGCTTGGGGGAAATGGCGCTGGCCATCTACCTCCCCCTGACCCCAATAGGGCGTTACATCCTGGCTCAAGGTGTCACTCAATCGAGGACTGAGAGCCCAATCCTGTGGTCCGCACTGCACCTCCGTGGTGCGGACCACTGTCGCAAACGTGGCGTAAGGCACGTTTGCGGGGCTCACCGCCGGGCTGCTGCCGGAGGTGGCTCAGCTCTGGCCGGTGCTGAGCCGCTGCCCGGTGGGTGCCCACGTTCCGCAGCTCGGCGGTACCTGCGACCACCAGGCTGTGGAACGGGGAATGAGGCGGGGGCATTCCGGGGGGTGGGGAGGCCAGTGTGACACGGGGAGAGGGCGGGGAGGCTGCTGTGACGTAGGAAGGGGCCGTGCCAGAGGTGTGCCCAGGGGCGGGCAGGAGGAGGATCCATGGAGCTCCGCTCCGCAGGATCCTAGGCGCTCGTGAAGGCTGCGTGCCTTACACAAGTGCCTTTACTTTAGCGGTGCCCTTTGGGCGCCACCAAAGGAGGGTAGCCCCATTGCGGGGCTGCCTCCCTTACCCAGGGGAAGGGAACAAACGCCCCCTACTCCTGAGGTGCCTCCCGCAGGAGCACGGGAGGCACTGGATTCGGTGGCAGCCCTCTTGGTGCCGCCTAGTGGGGGCGCCCCGGGCAGCTCAGGATTGGGCTGCCCATTAGGATTGGGCTGTCAGTTATCCTATCATGGCCAACCCCAAAGGGTCGAGGCAGCTGGCCAGCACAGACCCACACCAGAAAACCTTGTGTAAGCCTTTACTCAAACCAGCCAAGGGGCTCGCCAGCCAGCCTCATCAACCCAGACAAGTGTTGTCAGAGCGGTTCTGGCTTACCCCTTGGCCTTGCTAACCTCAGCATTTACGCCAGCCCCCGCTCTTGGCTACCCAGCCAGCACACCACCTGCCACACGGGGGATTAACCCCCACAGCCCCACGGAAAAACCCAACAGGCTCCACAGACCCTGCTGCAGGTGAAACAGAAAAATATCGGCCCCAGTTATAGATAGATGTACTCTGTGAGAACATGATCTCAGGGTGGAAGATGGCGGTTCCACCTTGTCTGGATATAACCCATCTCAGCTATGCATTGATCTTGTGCCTGGAGATGTCACCTACAAGAGGGTTGACAGCCCCAATCTGTTCTATAGAATAAGGAATTTTAGCAATTTGGCAGGTAGCTCTTCCCTATATCCTGGTAAAGTCTGTGCTGACAAAACACATGACATAGTATCATTGCATTGCTACCAACTAATGAAGTTATGTGGGTGTTGGGAAACTTGCAAAATCTTGATGTCATGTGTATGTATTTTCTTTTCTTTTTTTTCCCCTAGGAAAGGGGTGTGTCACCTAGGCCCAGCCCAGGAGGCCAGGAATCACTCCGGAGCAGGGGTCTCCTCAGGGGTAAGGGCCTCCTCGGGATTAGAACCTGAGCACTGCCAGGACTGGGGTCCCAGGCAAGACACTTCCCTGGGAGTAGGCCCTAGTGCCTCCTGGGAGCAGTCAGCAGCCACGTGGGCAGAAGGGGTGGGGCTGGACCAGAACAAGGCTAGCTTCATAAGGAGGCTGGACAGCCTAGAGAGAGGTCACTCCTCTCCAGTTGGGAGGGGGATTGCAGAGGAGGCCAGAGGGGTTAGCCACCCTGGCCTTATTCAACCAACCCAGGCTCCAAAGGGAACTTTGCACACCTCAGCCCTGGAGAGAAGGGCCGGGGGCTGGGAACCACCTGACCCTAGACATGCCTGGGGCCCTGGGGTGAAAACCGGAGAGGCGAGGCTGCAACACCTAGGACCCCATATCAACTAACCCCATTGGAGACCAGCTGATCAAGGGGCAAGACTGGAGGTACAGGGGGGCCCTCCGGTGGACAGCTAAGCTGACCCCTGACAATGGTACTGCAGCTCTCAGGAACCCATACCCCTTGCCAACTGGCACCAGCTGGGGAGCCCGGCCAGAAACCCCAAGGGGTCAGGCAGGCGTGGGGAACAGGCATATTGTTCGCCGACGCCACGAGTCTATGTAAAACAAAGGGGCCTGTGACGTAACAGGCCCCATGAATGTCAAGAGTTTAACCAGAGCAAACCGTCTGTGCAAATCTGCTGTATCTGCCTCCCGTCCTTCTTTCTGCCGACAACCTGCGTGCATCGTCCGGGTAAGCCCCCCGCGCTTGGGCACACCCAAAGGGGCGGGGTCTCCGCCCGCCATGGACATCACAGGGAGGAAGTAAAAAGCTTCAAACTTTTATTTCTGGTGTTACTCAGAAAGGAATTTGAACAAATACGCACAAGACCAAAGTCAACCAGCAGCAGGCTACTACAATGATGTTGTGACCAAGATGGCCCTAAGAACAGCTCACAGTATTTGAGCTATCAAATCAAATTGGCTTATTGAAAAGTGCATTCTTACCTTTGCATGCTGCTTTATTGTATTGCCTTTGTGATAACCAATACATCCAAATTGCTTTAATAAACTTCCATATAACATATTTGCACATTATTATTATAAGTTATTAGTACTACTTCCTAAAACACCTTTCAGTGTACAGACTGCCTTATAATTATTTTATTTGTCTCCACCTTTCAGGGTTCTTTAGGTTCAGGAAGACAGCAATTGCCTAAAGGGACCCATTGAACATTAAATTGCATCTCTGCTTCTTCATCAAGATGAAGTTAAATTTTACAAAATACTAAAAATTCAGGAACATTTTCAAATGTCAAATGTGCTTGCATAGAGAGCCTCCATTTGTCAATTTGTCAAACTTTATCTTTAGATAGGTGGGCAATGTCTTGACTGTTTGATTGTCATGACTGTTACAGTGTATGCTCAATTATGGAGAAGATGCTCTGCATACAAGAATTCCAGGCTCAGTCCAGAATTCCTACTTCAGATCTGAAAAATCTGTTGCCAATCAGGGTTAGGTGGGCTGTGGTCTAACAGCCCAATCCTGAGCTTCCCAGAGCCCACTGAAGCAGCGACACCAAAGCAGTTACCACTATATCCAGTGGGTGACAGGAAGCAGCTGGAGGTCTGCTAATTCATTATATGGTAGTTTCATACATTTATGAACAATTAGACATTTCTAGGTGCCCTAAATAAATTGTTGAGACCTGCAAGCCATTTGGATTATCTGTTCCAATAGCGCTGAACATTTTGGTAAGTCAAAACAGGCCCACCCACAGATAAAAGCAAAGTATCTGTATGTAGAGCATTCCTGGAGGTATGCAGAGATTCAAAAGTTTCTCCAAAAGATACTTCTAAGGGAAAAACCTCTCAAAAGGACCATTAAAGAATGCTGCATGCATGCCTCCCTCCTATGACTCAGATCATTCTATTTGCTGCCTGGAGAATGAAGGCATTAACGAGACAGAGAGGAGAGTCATTTCGTGCTGCAAGGTGAAGCAGGGAGAGGCCATCTCTTTTCACAGTGATCCATTTGAAGTCCATGAAGGGGAGAGAGAGGAGGAGGCTGCAGAAAGAAAGATCAGAGAGTAGAGTAGATCCAAGAAGGTTGGCAGCACCTTCTGCACCCATACAGTTCACTCAGGGCATGATTACCATCCCACAGAGTCCAGTGGAAGTTACTCCTAGGAAAAAATGGACAGTGAGCTGGAGAAAACTCCTAATAGTTTGATCAAGGCATGTCAACTTTGAGATATGCCTCATGGAGTCCGGTGGGATTTAGTCTTGGAACACACTGTAAAAATAAGCTGAAAAAACAGAGTTGGGGGGGGGGAGAGAAAAGGTTCCCACCAAGCTCCAGCAGTCTCCTATGTTGATCCAGGGTGCATTATTGTTGACAAGATTAAAACAAACAATACAAGCTGGGTGGGGGTTGGCAAGGTACAAACAGAACAAGATTTAATTATAGGGAAAATACTTGGAACAAAAAGAGACAGAAAATACAAAAGGAGAAAGAAAACTGAAAAGAGACAAAAAGAAAGGGAGAAAAGAACAGAAAGACAGAGACAAAAAGCAGGGAACAGACTGAAGAGAGAAAAATGAACTGGAGGACACACACACACACATATGTTGGCATCCTTCAGTCTCGGAAGACTATGGTATCGCGCTCTGAGTGGTGGTTCTGGAACAGAGTGTACTCTTCAGTGTATGAAGCCTGGGTAAAGTAGGTATGGAGGATAGGCTGTTACCCATGCAGCAAATCCCCCCTCTCCACGTCGCTGAAATGGTCCAATGGAAAGGCAGAAGCCAATACGGTTGGTTCCAGCGGCGTCACAGGAGTTGCCAGAACGTGACAGTGTTCAGCCATGAACTGCCTCAGGAACTCCGGCTCCAGATTTTGCCTCAAGGTTGACTCCTGAAGCCTTTTCCATAACTGGATGTAGCCACAAGGCAGTGGAGGTTTATAACCCATACAGCCACCAGGTAGATGGGACTCCTTAGCCTGGGAAGGCAGCTCATCTGAGAGAAGGAAAACTCTGATCCCAAACCTCCACTGGAGGACACAATGAACAAGGAAACATATACCAAAACCTGGGGCACATACTAGTGGCATCCTATTAATAAAAAGAAATAAATCACTCTGGTGGCTAGTTAGATGCCACAACATTTTGTTGTGTGCACCTCAGTGAAGCGGTTGCCTCAGGCAGCAGATTAGTTGTGGGGGGAATGGCCACCTCTGCCCACCTATTTGCCTCCACTGCTCCTCCTTCCACTCCCTGAACTGGAAAAGGAAGTGGGGTCAGAAGGGAAGAGGAAATGTGAAGAGTTGTGGAGGACATGTGTGACCATTAGAGAGGTGGAGAAGCAGTGGCTGGCTTATAAGGGAAGGGAGGTAGCATTTGGCATGTCATCTTCAGGATGTCTTAGGCCAGCCTTGGGACCCCTTCTTCTAATAATAATGATACATTTACATAGTGCTTTCTGAGTATGCAAAGTTTTTCACATTATTCATGATGTTGTCCTTACAACAACGCTGTGAGGTTTTATCCCCATATTGCAGGCAGAGAACTGAGGCTGAGAGGGAGTGATGTGCCTACAACCACCTTGGAGAGGCAAGATTTGAACCAAGAAAGTCCTGATTCAGCAGCAGACCTCCCCAGCCCTGGCCTGGGGCAAAGGTCAGCGATAGCACCCCTCCCGTGGGCTATCACCACCCCCCGCGCAAAAATCCGCTCCCCCTGAGACTCATGAAGCCTTGCACAACCCAGGACCACATTGGGGAAGCCTCTCTGAGGTTCTCCAATGCTATAAACTGTGCTTCTGGGAAACTGGAAGCACAGTTTCTGCCCTCATCGGGAGCCTTAGAGAGGCTTCTGCAGAGTCCTAGTGGCTAGCGCCTGGGGCTTTTGCCCCATTGGACCTAATGGTAGGTCCACAACTGTCCTGATTCACAGCTCAGTCTCTTGTAAAACATGAATATCAAAGAGGAACTAACATCAACTGGCAAGGCAGAATTTGAGCAAGGGGTTCACCAGAAACCATCCTCAAATCTTGTTCTGAAACTACCTCCTCAGTCTCGGAGTATGTGAATTGATTATCTCTGAGCATGTGCAAACTTCATTCCTACTACCACACAACAAGCCTCACACCCCTAAGATTTACAGGACTTGCTGTTCACTGGGCTTATTTCAGGCAGGCTTCAGCCCTGGCACCTCTCTTTTTTTGAAATTACACACTGCCATCTACTGATATTGAATATTACCTATAAAAAAATATAAAATACTGAGTTCAAGCACATAATGATTAGAGAATAAAATATTTATAGAACAGCAAAAGTTCACAGAGCCAAATATTAGAAGTCAGCAATCAGATGCCACAGCATATCACTCACAGTCTGTCAAATATCTCATGTCAGTATCAAACATCAGAATTCTAACAGCAGGCAAATACAATTGCATCTATCAAAGTTACATCTGATATATTTCATATTTGTACTCCGCTTTTCTTTTCCAAGGAAACCAAAGAAACTAACTACAGACACAAAAGCAATCAATGAAATGATATTCAAAAAGCAATCAATATTAACAACAATATAAAGATATATCGAAGAGTAAGTGGAAAATTCAGTCAGCGTACCTAATTCATATGAAAATAATCTGTCTCCAACAGAACTACATCTCATAGGCAGAATAACATTTCAGTAATACAGCAGCAACATGTAACTAACTCATCCAATTCCATTTCACTTCAGTAAGCATACAAAACAATAAACCTGAAAGTGCAGCATTAAAAAAAAATACAGCGATACAAAAATAAATTAAGGTCAGCCAAGTCCTTCAGAGAGGCAGCATTATAGGAAAAGTGTGCAAATAATGAATTGCATTAACCATAGTCAATATAGGAGCAGCATAAAATTACTTCAGTTTCCATCACCTAAGCAAGCCAAGGTGCTTAGATATACAATGGATATATTCCGTTGCAAGGTGCAGATATACAACGGTCTGCACACTGCTGCTCACTGTCTAGCCCAGTGGTTCCCAATTGCAAACACAGCACATGGCTCCCAGAAGAGATGGTTGATGATGTCATCATCAGTTACTTCCAGGTTCAGCAGCCCAAATGCTTCTACAAACAGAAGTATGGGAGCCAGGCCAGGCAGGAGGGCTCTTCCCAGGATGCAAAAACCATGTGCTGGAGCTCTTCTTGCTACACCAAGCCTCCAACCACTCTTTGGAATGGTGCAGCATGGTCTCCCTGCCAGGTGGCGGCATCACATGTGTGACAAGTGCCTTGTGGCATCCCAGGGTGTCACTACACATAATTTGAGAAAGGCTGGTCTGGCCCCATGGCTTTCATCTAGAGCATTCTCCTCAACAGTCGTCTCCTTCTTTCACCAGGAGAACCCCACAATCTTGCTTCTCCAACAACTCCCTCAGACATGATCCAAATGGATTGGTACCTTCATTTCAGCCTCAAAAGGACAACTTCTCTAAAAGATCATGACTAAAGACATTTCAGCCTAAAGAGTAGCAGCACATACATCTCACCACAGCCAAGGCACAATATTACAAAAATCGCCATGCACACTGGTGCAGAAGCTGACTTATTGGGTAGGTTCCTGCAGGGAAATGGAGACACAAGCCAGATAGTCTCAAGTAGAGACAAATGAGATGGCTTTTGGTTTCTTAGAAAGCGGTCATGGGGAGCAACTTGAACTGGATTGGTAGTGGTGAAGCAGTGAATCTAGCCCTTTTTCTCTGTGCTAATACCTGGCTTAAATCAAACACATCCCAAGTTGCTGTTGAAGACGGCAAAACTTACAAGCACAACTGAGATTTCCCCTCTGCATCTGATAGCAGCTTAGGGTGGGGTGAATGAGTTGGGGTAAATCTCCTCCCACCTGTACTATCCACCTCCCAACTACTTTTTTGTGAAAGACACTGGGAGCACCAGTCTGAACACACAGCTCCTCAAGCTCCACCTGTTGCTGAATCTTAAACTATTGAAATCAAAAGTCATGTGATGTCATATAACATCAACATTAGATAACCGGTGAATCAAAATGAACCCTCACTTGTCCTTTGCCCATTTGCAAGCAGATGGGGAAAAGTGTGGGATCGAAATATGAAATTCATTCTGTCTTATTTCTGGGAACCTAACACTTGATCTCCTGAAATTGAAGGTGTACCCAGGAGAATCCACTTGGCCTAAAAAAATCTCTCTCCTGCTGCAATACCCACGGACCCCGATTTGAATTTCATTGAATTTCTGTCCATGGTGCTGAATAGTTTAGCCTGCAGATGGTTGCAAATTGCTGCTTAAGATACCAGCTGAGTTAGTTTACTGAGCTGACATGTGCAATAATAATTGAAAGTGATTGCTTTTCATTCTGTAACATCCTGATGGTATCATTTTACTACACAGAGAAGCCAAGTTTCTGCCTATGTTGTAATTCTTATCTTGAATCTCCTTTTAATGGGATAGTCACTTTCCATGGTCTGTTTCTCCATGTAAAACAACCTGTTTAGTGCTTTGGGGCTCCAGAGACCCTGTAAATCATGGATGGAATGTTTTTTCCCCCTGTATTGCATTTCTCCTTTTTCAATTTATGTTCCCCTAAGAACTTCTGCTAAAGCTACATGTGTAGAGATTAAAGGCAGGTCTACTGTGGCTTACAGACATCAAAAGCCATGAGCCGTACGCTACTGGAGTAAATTGAATAGTACTGGCTTTTGTTAGGCTACAAAAGCCCCTCATTATCATGCCTGTGGTGTATGTGCTTCTGAGTGACTGAGGATGCCTATCAGAAGTGATAAATATAATCTCCCAAGGGAACACAATATAGCTAATCCTTATGGGATGGATTTTTTTTCCTCACCCCCCCCCTTTTTTGCTCCTAACAAAAGTAAATAGGAGACAACATAGGGGAATGGCTCAGAAGAACTGGGTCTCTCTGTAGACTGGAGATGAATATAATATGCTAGGACATCAAACCCTGCTGTTTTATTTTCTGTAGGGTTGTAGTGGTTGTCAGAGAGCCACTTTTTATTTTTCCGCTGCACTTCAGCACCACCAATGCAGGTGGCCAGAGGGTGGTACTGCAGCTATGACCTTAACAGTGGTCAGATGACACAGTGGGCCAATCAAATTCTACCTTGCTCTGTAACGGGGTGGCCAAACAGTTGCTTGCAAGCCATATGCAGCTCTTTGACATAAAATGTGCAGCTCTTGGAAATATGTTGGCTGAGCTCCTTTTTCATCTCAGCTAATATCAAGTAAATAAACCAACTCAAACAGTCCTTTATTGGCATATAAATAATGTAAATAAGACATTTTCAAGCTTTATGATTATTTACCAGTATAAACTGAGAGTCCACTGGATTAAAATGTAAGTTCATGGTGCATAAATATAGTTAAGAAGCATTTAAATTCTTAAATCTTGTGGCTCTCAAACATCTCTCTTGTGGCTCTCAAACACTGGAGGTTTATTGTATATGGCTCTTATGTTAAGCAAGTTTGGTCACCCCTGCTCTATAAAGTCTCAAATTCTGTTCTGGCTTTTAACCTGAGCTATTCATCACTTGAGTAAGGACTGAGTTGCTGTCAGACTGCAAGTCCACACTTTCCAGGTCATCAACAAAACTGCTTGCCTGGTCAATGCTTGCTTCACCTCATAGCCACCAGTCCTGACACTTGAGCACATATACTAGCCCCTGCATGTAATTTGGTGAATACAGTGCATGTAATTTGTGGACTAAGGAATCAAAAATAGATTTTTTTTTCTCAGGAAAAAGAAAAAGCATATGCCAAAGAGTACATTAGTGAAAACTGGAGAGCTGCCCTGCCTTTGCTACATCCTGATGAGCAGCTGCTGGTGGAGGTAAGAAATGCCAGGCAGCAGAGAGGTGGGGGAGAGTGGAACAGAGGTGGGGAGGGGGTGTTTCAGGGCGAGGGAAGCCAGAACAGGGGCAGGTCAGGCCCAGGAGGGGGATAGGATAGACAGAGCAAGTTTCTGAGTATCCTAACTCCTGCTACTTGCTTTACATGGGCTGCTCAGACCTGCACCTACTATTTAGCAGGCACAGATTTGAGTAGCTCCTTTGGGCAGACTGGGATATCCCCTTATCCCAAAGAGACCTCCAGCTTACTGCAGCCGCGCTGGATCCAACAGAGGCCATGCAGCCCCACTGCACCAGAGCTGCCCATTTCTTAAGATCTGAGCTTGTACTCACTCTTTAGGATGTGATACTAGGCCAGATTCCTAGAAGGCCTCCGCACCCTATGACTCAGTTCTGCTCCCAGCAGCAAAAGAAGCCAGGAAAGTGGAAGAAAAGCAGCTAATCTCCAGGTGCCTAACCTGTCAAAGCGTAGATATGAATTCTTAAATAAATAGCATATATTGCTTGGGGTTACCAAAGATCCGACTATATGATTTTATAAACTCCATTTGGACACGAAGTCAGCATTTGAGAATTGTAATTTGTTACCGTTGTATGTGAGTAACCAAGGCTGAGCTGGTGTTTAAGAGAGCTCATCACCACAGAGAAGCAGCTGGTTAATATTGTTCTTTGATCTGCTTTTTGCTGCTTAAGTATGTCTTTCACATATGGTGCTCTCTAACTGCAGGAGGAATAAAGTTGCTCTAACCTGATGTGATTTTCTTTTAACTTGTGAAGGGAAATTTGCTGGGTAAGCGTAATAAAAAGAAGCCTGTCCAGAATATTTCTACACTACTCCAAAAATGTCTCAGCATCCATCTTGTTATGGGATGAAAGTACGTACACTAGCACCTTGGTCCCTTAGGAATCCAAGAGGTGCTTCCTTCAAACATATATATCTGAGTCACGGTGAAGTGACACCCCCCCCCAATCATTCTCATATCTAAAAACTGCAACATGGAATTTACACATTATTTATGGAACATGTTTGCAGACAAGAAAAATATGGAGATGTGAAACCTCACCCAAGCACCCTCTGTATTACAGTCACAAAAGCAGAAACATTATAAACTGCTCCTACCATAGTGTTCACTACACTGAAATTCACATGCTTCTCAACCAGTGGTACGGGTGCCACCAGTGGTACTTGAGGTGGTGTCTGGTGGTACTTGCTGCACCCCTGGATACCTGCTGCCCAGCAGCAAGACCAGGAATGTGACACAACAAACAGCAGTAGGCGACTAAGCTCAGAATAGACTTTGGACACAAGCCAACAAAACATTAAGCCTTCTTCATTCATTTGCTCTCCCATGGAGAGTTAAGATATGTGGGGCTTCCCTAGAAGGCATATGCTAGTCCCACCCCCCACCACCAATGATGCATGCGCTAACCTTGGACCCTCTTGTCCCCACATTCAGTGTTTGCGTAGGCACACGCTGAATGCAGGGAGGGTTTCTCCCTGCGATTGGAGTCCTGGAACAAAACTTTGCTACGAATTCCACGGAATGCAACGAACAGCCTGATCCTATCTGGAACTGGACCATTGTGCCCAAACATTTACAATAGCAGATCAGAGCTCCGCTGTCATAAAATGGCTGCCAATGGAGTACACAGCACTTTTGGTGGCTGCCAATGGAGCATGCAGCACTTTTGGTGGCTATTTTGGAAGCACTGCCACAAGAGGCAGCAGCTGTTCCCAAACCTGCTGGAGCAGGTAAGGCAAAAGTGGGGGTGGAGAAAGGGCAAAACCAGGTGGGAAGGGGGGAGGAACGAGGGTAGAGAGGATGTGGGAGGGGTGGATAGCGCACTTCAAATACTATGCTCCCTTTTTTGCAGCCTCCCCACCCCCCTTTCTCTCCTCAAACTTGCACCAGTAAAATCACTGGTGCAGGTTCAAGGAGATCCACTGAAGAGCAGCTGGCTTATGAGGGGGAGGTTTAAAGGGATTTAAATCCCATTACCTGTCCAATGCCTTCCAAATTCAGTCACACTCACACACATGCACACACCTATAGAATATACAACTTTTGCACTTGCGAGCAAGAGGATAGGATTGGGCCATAAGTCTTGTCAAAATATGGTTGGTGGGCAACCTTCAGTCTCGAAAGACTCTGGTATATGCCTACAGCACCTGGTATTCACAGGCAGTCTCCCATCCAAGTACTAACCAGGCCTGACCCTGCTTAGCTTCCAAGATCAGATGAGATCGGGCATGTGCAGGGTAACAGTTGCTACTTGTCAAAATATGACCATTATGGATAAGTGAATGCCATTTATTAATTCTCAGAATATGAATTGTATACATCGCATAAAAGGTTTTTTTGGAGCATGTCAAGATATAAAAGAAATAACCAATAATTCCAACCATCCAAGAGGAATGTTGGGTTGGAAGAGAATCCTGGCTGCCTTTTATTATACTGTATTTTGTTTGAGCTGATTGTGTCTGCACTGGTCCAATTCAAAATACATCTGTTAAACCAATGGCCTTAACTCTACTAGCATCTTATGTCATTCTTCAAGCAGTGTGTGCAGAAGCTATAATAATGTGTCATCACTGCTACTACAGTAAGTTGTACAGAAATGGCAGTAAATTCAAACAGTGCCATATTTTTTTCTTTAGAAAAAAAATGGATCCTGTTTCTTCTCTCAAGATTTCATCTTTCAGCCTTATCCCATTGTAAAATCATAGTGTCATTAGGCCTTTATCACTAGGATGTCCGTCTTTGGACACATACAGAGATATATTCCTGCAATTTACTGTACATTTCTACAACCCGTGCCCATTACAAGTCACAGAGCAGTAGCCGTTTAACACCAAGCAATGGCAGTTGAGGTTTTGAGATTACCTTAAAAATGGTAGCCAAACGGTCTACAATTCTAAAAATACAAATTTTGCCTGAAAAGCCTTTTCATTGCTTTGCATTTAATGTGTGAAGTGTGACACGTGGTGCTGGGTGCTTGGCAGCACAACTCAGACCCATAACATTATTCTAAGACTGGTTTGACAGCAAGAGGCCTCAGATTCTAGACCTAAAAAAGGTCACATTTTTATTTGTCAGAACAATCTCCCCACCCCCAACCAGGCCAGTTTGAAAGAAGCCTTGTCAGATTCCCGTTTTGGGGACGTTCCATGGCCACCCGCACCTTGCTTTCACAGCACATTTGGGCCTGTGAACAAAAGCCACATCCTGGGAGATTCCTGACTTGAAATCACAAGTCATGAGTAACACAAAAGAAGGGTCCCCAAGCTTAACTGTCCTCAACTCTATGGCCAAATTCAGTCAAGGAGTTCATGCTAATGAAGCAACTGGCCTCCAGAGTTTGTCATGGGCTCCTTATTGCACCCTTGGTAAGATGCAAATCAAGAGCAACATCCATTTAGAGCCAGAGAAGAGCAATCAAGGGTCATCAAGATGCAAGAGAAGGTTGCTTTGATGAGCTCACTTCTAAAAAACGAATGGCCCATAAGACCTTATGGGAGCAGGAGTATTAAAAGGCTCACCCCTTGCTTTTAGCCCTTGTTTCAGGCCTATAAGTCATTGGCCACAGCCTGAACTCAGGAACCCTTCTTTTCTCCCACTCTCCTGGCTTTTCTCCTCACTTTTCTCCTCTCCTTCCCAACTAGTTCAAAATCACCAGTCCAAAATCACCAGTTCCCCAGCCCTAGTTCATCCTGGGAACCCCTTCTAATTTCCATATGCCCCTCTCCCTCCTTCTGTTTCCTTCCATGCTTCCACCATTGCACACCACTTAAAAAAAAAAAAAATTTCCTCTGGATTCTTTCCTGTACATAGCAACTACTTAACGTTAACCATGGGACTGACTAAGAGATACCCAATTGCTTTTAGTTTTATATTCCCCTTTCCTACTATGGTTAACCCATTTCTGCCCAGCCCACGGGGGTACACATTTGGTTCCTGTTGCATATATGCAATACTGGGCAGAAATGACTTAAATGATCCCCACAATAAAGTTAGTTGCACCTTCACTCTTGCCTTCCTCTTCATTCCCCACCAAACCAAACCACTGAGCTGTGCCATTGGCCGCTACACAAGGTCCCAGCACTTGAGATAGATTTCCCCCATGGGAATATGTTGAAACTTCTTTTAAAGCACACACAGTAACAGAATGATGAAGAATGGGCAAACCACAAGATTCTTCTTTAACCAGAGTAAAAAGAGAAGCTCTCTAAATAATTTCTCTTTCTACAAATTATCTATGGCTGACAGAATAAACTTTATTTTTAAAAATCTGCAGGAGTCTACGTTGCAATTTGAGGATGGAGACAATATGTCAGTCAGTGGCTTGGGATGACTAAGATGGAGGGGAAATGAAAGAAGGAGAGAATATTCAAAATATTCCTTTGTTTTTTGAAAGGAAAAAAAACAAATTCCTTTTTTTCCCCCTTTGCTTTTGAATATTCCTTTGTTTTCCACTTTATTTCAGTGCCATGTTTTCTGGAAAGGCCAGCCTAAAAATACAGGCAGCCAAAATGTAAAAAAGAAATGCATTTCTGTACCTGAAGACGTTTTTAAATGATAGGACTAGAAAGAGCCCTTATCTCTGTGAATAGCAGCATGATCATTTTATCTCCAGGAAACACGAAGTACAAAGAAACCTGCCAGCTTTTAAAATATCCCAAAATATCTGCTGTGCCTGATATTTGGGACCAAGATACTGAAGTTCAAACTGTGGGGGGGGGGGGGGGGAAAGGATTGCACAGCTTTCTGGGAGCAATCAGCTTTAGTTGGAGATGAAAGTCCAGAAAGTGGATTAATTTCTCCCAATAAATCATCTCCGAAAGTTTATCCTTTATTTTAACCTCACCTAATTCTCCCCTTACTGATACAAAACATGATATTGGATTTTACTGAGATGGGAAATAAACCCTGTCTTTGGGGAAAAAAAATATCATCTATCTGTAGTTTTGAGGTATTTCAGCTGCCTCTTACCTAGGTATTGAATATACTAATGGATTTGAATTCCATTTAAGAACTCATCCATCCTGTCTGAAGGTAATGCCTAGAAGGACCACATACTGAGCAAGCATCTGGAAGCAACACAGAAGATGGAATTGCATTCAATGGTCTACCTCTCAATTTACATTTTATATTTATATAAGGCTGTCCAGCTACAAAAAAGACACAGCCAGCATCAGTTAAGAACAGAATCACCAAGCCTGTATAAGTCCCATTTGCAATGAGTAAGTCCCATTTGCAACCCTATGCATAAGCCTCAATTCTCATTTCAGAGAAGACACACAGTGGGCATTTTGCTACCCTGAGGCTTGCTCCCACTGTATGGATAATTTAAATGTTCTGCTTGTGTGTGAACAGACCTCAAATGAGAAATAGGCCACCTTGATCAGTAGCAAGGTGACTGATCAACTCAAGGCTCAAATCAGTCATCAACACAGTCTAATCTCATCAGCTGCCCATGACTCCTTCAGGGATAATGTGCTGCAGTTGCGTCAGAGAAGGAAAGCAAAAGCTCTTGGCTGGAGTTAGAAAGTTGACTGATTATTGAGCGCTTAGGACAGAGTTCCCAGGTGACTGGCAAGTCTGACAAACTAGTGCATAGAAGACATGACTTTAATAGAGGCGGGGGGGTGAGATCATACAGTCTCTTGTCGTATACAAATCATATAGAAAAGTTATTCACACCAAAATCTATTTAGGATCGCCTGCATACAAGAAACACACAAACTGCAAAGGAAGACACACATTGGTTATGAATGAAAACAGAAAGGTAATAATAATTACCAGTAAAACAAACAAACTGAGGAGGAAGCACCATAAATGCCACCTGGATAGACAGACAACTGCTAAGAGTGTATACGCGAGAGCAGGATGTTTCGATTAATGCTAAAAGGCCAGTAATCATTCCCATGTCATTCTTGGACAGGCCCGTGTCCGAGGTCTGACCCCAACAGCAGACTCTTATGAGATCATTCACCAAAGTGCATAGTTCCTAACTCTTGACATGACAGCCTGAGCTTGTGTTACAAAGAGAAATAAGAAATCAAACTTTATACAGTACAAGAAATAAACAGTCTCTCCCACAGTTGTCTGCTTTGTCCGGTGTGTGGTCAACACCAAGATGAAAACTAGTCAGTCCTTCAAGCTCCACAGCTCCTAGCCCAGAATTCTGAGCTAGCACAGTAATAAGAGCCCTTTCCATCCTTATCATACCACATTGGCATGGAACCAAACAATATCTCCTTTGATGTGCATTCTGATCCTCCAAGTGTTCTGTAATGACAAGCTCTATTCAGATGTAGAATTTGTGCCAGTTGAAAGCTTTTTGAGTTACACTCAGCAGCAATTTTCAAATACGTCACTCCAGAAGAATCCCATTGATTTCACTTGGAGTACTCCAAAGGCTTTGTGTCTTTGATTCATACCTTTTTGACAATTGCTGCAAGACCAACCCAGGTGGCAATTATTCTAAGAAAAACAATCTGAAAATTAGGCATATGCAGAAACAATGAATTGTTTTGGCTAGTTGGGTTACTGGAGCTTTATGAAAACAGATGTGCAGAGAAGCTGTCCCCACCCCACCATAATTTCTAATGTGGCGTTCAAGTCTTGGTTATAGAATACAATTGAATGCTACAGGTTGGAAATAAATCTAATGAATGACTTTAAGTGACTGGTATTATAGATATTATTGGGTTTTTTCCTTTCCTTTTCGTTTCCTGAATTTTGCTCGTTTCTTTTTTTTAACAGTGTCTGACTCTCTGATGAGATTTGATTTCAAGGCTTTGCTACCTGTGGCTGCTGCCAAGCTGACAAAAAGAAATATATCCCTGGGATTGTTTCCAAATAAATTGAACTGCACCTGCACTGTGTTTGCCTATATTAGCAGCAGAGAAGAGAGAAAGAATATTCAAGCGGAATTGCAAAGTGTGAAATCCCAGCTGTGTATTCATTGTGGTGAAAAAGTTAAAAGCCACAATCAGTTTATGGTTTAAGTCAAGCATGTGCTTCCACCTATTCATCCAAGGTACTTACACTGCAATCCTATACACATTTACCTGGGAATAAGTCCTATTGAACTCAATGGGATTTACTTCTGAGTAGACATGCACATGATTGTGCTGTAAAATTTGTAATTTAAAAACAAAACAAAAAAACAACCTACAACTGCAGGAATTAAATGCCTAAAGTCAGATGAGGCTGATCCAGTTTCAATTATTTCACAGCTCTAAGTGATCATTCCTTCCTATAGATGGATGAGAAAAGTTTCATTCAAAAATAGTTTGTGGAAAACTAGACTGCTTACAGGCAACTCAGTCCGAAGCTTCCCGGTGTCCACTGGAGCAGTGGCCCCAAAAGCAACTACAACTGAATCCAACAGATGCTGGGAAGCTGCCAGGAGTCTCCTCAGGGGAAAGGGGACTTGAGTCTCCTTTCCCCAGGGAAAGCCCCAAGCCCTGCAATGGGTTTTTCAACTCTGCACCAGTTAGTTTGGTGGCGCAGACTTGAGAGCTTCTGTGCCAGGCCTTCTGGGCTCCGCCAGTCCCACTCCCCTTCCACTCCGGTTCCTCCCCCCCCGCCCTCCCCCTGCCCTCAACCCAATGTTCCCTCATCCCCTCAAAGGCTGCAATACCATCCAGCGGTTGCACTTATCCCTGGTGATGGCGGATCCTCCTCTTACCAGTGCTGGGCCAAGCACCTGATTGGTGTGGGCCCATCGCCAGCACTCCCTACTCACCGGCCGCCGTAAACATGTTTTACGGCACATTTACAGCACCCAGCACCGGTGCTAGCACTTAGCTCCAGTGCTGGGTGAGTTTAGGATTGGGCCCCTAGACATTCAAGCAGTATTCTTAGTAGTATACTCCTTTCTCTAGCAGAATCACCAAACCGTGATTTTTTTTTTTCTTGGTCAGTTAAAAATGACATTTTCTCCCAGAACAAAGCAATCCCCCCCCCCCCCATGCTGTAGAGCAGTTGGAGAGAAATTGCTTTAAGTGGCAGAAATAATCATCTGGACATAGCCACAAGGCACTGTCAACAGGTCTAAAAGAAAACTCAGCAACAAGTGTACAAAGACGCTTGAAGGCAAGGTATAAATAATACTAACTTTTGAGGAACATTTCAGTCCATCCAGGAAAAATGTAGATCAGGTACCTGCTTATCTGCAGACTATGATGTCCTGCTTGAACAGCACAAACTGCAGGTACCTAATCAGACATACCTAATTCTACAAAATGTGGCACTCTCCATTTGCATAGTCACTCAGGTAGTTAACAACTTGAAGAATACATAGTTGACCCATCGCTTTTAATCCCACCCCATTTCTCAACATCTGTGAAAATAAATTGATCCAAATGTTTTCTGAAGTCCTTTATGGACAGTCAGAAGTCAAGACAAACCAACCTGATAACCTGCCTGAGCCCAAGGCAAGTGAGATAGCTATAGGACAGTCATTAATCATTAGCAGATTACAAAGCAAATCACCACACCAAGTCAAAGGTAAAATCAATATCAGTGACAATTAAAGTACCCAGACAACAGACTTGAAAGCCCGGCAATTAACAGATGCTCTGATGCAAGGTAACAGAGAATCCTTTGCTGTAAAAAAACAAACACAAAACATAACACCTCAATGAGAAAACAAGATTTTCACCAGGCTAAATGAAGCTGTTAGTAACAGCAACTGTTTGTATAATTAGCCAACACAAACACACACATGGAAATTATCTTAATTATCTGACATTGTGGGGGGGGGGGAGGAATGATTTTTGTGATTCATGAGCTTATGATTGTCACAACCTTTTTGGTCTGCAGGAAGATGAAAATAGGAGAAAAATTTGGCAGTTGCCAGCTTTTGTTACGTGATCATGGTCCATGCTTCATTGTGGTAGAGTAGATTATCTGAAACCAAGCCCAACTCAGATGTTTCCTTTTGCCCAATGTCCTTTTGGCAGACTGAACCCCTGAAAATGTGTGCATTTCATCAAGTTGGGGAACCCAGCCACTGGTGAGCTTGCACTTCCTGTTTTCTTTCTTCTGGGTAGTATATGAAGTGGGACTTGTGCGTCAGGAAGATGTCTAAGCTTTGCCTATTGAGAGACTACACGTATGTACACAGGTAAGCAGGAGCCCCCAGTTTGGATGTCACATAGGAAACAGGGTCTAGATCAGGGGTGCCAAACCTGTTTCATACTGAGGGCCAAATAGCATTCATGATGCCTGCTGAGGGCCGGAAGTGATGTCATTAGGCAGGAATTGATGCCATTGAACAGGTTATAAACAAAAATAAGCACTTTTTTCTTACTTAGGAACTCATTAGCTGCAAACAACAGAAGAGAAAATACACAAATCTTGATCATATTTCAAGATATGGTCCAATTTTTGCGGGGGCTGCCCTTTCAGCAGTAACACCACAGCACTGCTCAGCAGATGAGAGCCTGAGCGCTGGATAAAAAGCTTCCACAGGCCGCATCTGGCCCCAGGCTTTATGTTTGACACCCCTGATCTAGATCTTAGCCACCATTACACTGAATATCACAGCTCTGCTGGACATAATAAGCACCTGTGCTACTGATTTTCTGATGTGATTTAAAATTTCCTAACAAGGAACCATACCAGTTTCTTTTAAGCCATTTCTGCCCAATGTTGTATATATGCAACAGGGACCAAATACATACACCTGTGAGTTGGGCAAAAATGGGTTAAGCTAAAGTCAGCATTCGGTTTTTGAGTTCCACTAGATTGTCTTGGCTGCTTTTTTGGAACTTCTCTCAACAGTCTCAGGGTTGTTCTTACATTTGTTTTTGATCCTAGACAAGAAGGAAACCTGGTAGCACAATCTAAATAGATTTATCTGTTCAGATTTGTTTAAAAAAAGGGGGGATGCCTAATGGCTGACCTAAACTTAGAAGAAACTGCAATGACTACATGTCAGGAGATCAGAATTCCCATAAGAAAAATCACTCTTGAATGCGACAATGAGAAGGGGGGTCATTATGAGAAGGTCATGAAGGCATGCATGCAATCCTATGCAATGTTTCCTGACTTCATGAGACGCGGGATAAAAACAGTGCACAGGAAGCAACATATTATTTCCATATTTATGGCATTTATGTCCCAAGTTATTGGCAAACTCCAGACAGCTCATAAAACTAAAATTGCCCCAACACAATTACTGCTAATCAATACAAAATGCTTTTAGCCAATATAAGAACAAGGAGGGGAGAATAGAGAGCCGGGTCTATACTTTTCTTTTGACTGCACTCAGTGCACGCAGTTTTATAGGATAAAAGGGACACACAGCCCAATCCTAGGCATGTCTACTCAGAAGTAAGCCTCACTGAGTTCAATGGGACTTACTTCCAGGTATGTGTACATAGGATTACAGCCACCAGCGTTCCTTCAGCTCAGCACCTTGTAATCAGAGACTGTGGGTCCATACTGCTGTACCAGTGTCTCCCATCAGCCTCCCTGTGCAAAATGTGGCATTCTAATACAATTTTTCTGGAGATGGAAGGTGGAGCTCCTTATTCATAGAAATTATGACAATAGAAAGGACTGAAATTGGGGACACAGAGATGACCAGACACTGGGATGTTGTCCCCCGCTCAACAATCTTCCCAACTGCAGAACTGGAATGGGATGAGGGGAGGGCGGAGCATGGGAGTGTGGAATGGGGAGGGGTGGGTGAAACAGGGCAGTGACAGGGGGGGAGAGCGTATCAGGCCCAGGAGAGGGGCAGGTTTGGTGCCGGCAATGCACACCAAACCCTGACCTGCTTTCTGCACCTGATCTGCTTTCCTGGGTCAATGTGGACTTGCACCAGCTATGGAGCACCAGTTATAGTTTTGAGTTGACCCACTGGGTGTGCAGGGGTATACCCCAAGGAGGCCTCCCAAGACTGAAAACCCCCTGCAGGATTTTGCTGAGCCTGCACCATCACCACTACATCACTGTGCAGGGGGTTAGTGGTGGCTTGAGCTGCCCAATAGATCAATTTTCCCATAAAGATAAAATTCCTCTTCTCTCTGTTTTTTCCCCCCTTACATCTCTATTCCTATTTGCCATTTTAATCTATTTCTGTTTTCTTTTCTATAATTTCACTCATTTCCTTTTGTCCTTTAATGTAGCAGGTCATTCCCTTTTCTCTTCTGGGGTCATCTCCTATCCTTTTAACTTGAGATTTTCAACTCCCACCTTCCATCCACCTCCTTCTGTCTATAAATCATATGTATTTTTTCTGGGTAACCACTGCATTTTCTCCTGGGCCAAGATTGCTTTGGGGTGAGTGCTGCCCCTACTTCTTACAGGAGAGTGAGAAATGAATTAATTCTCAATGAAGGTGTTGCTTCTTACACTTATGTCAGAAAACAATCAACAGTGGAGAGAAGATAAGAGGACAAAAAGCTGCAGATCAGGGATGGAGTAAGTAGGGTCAGTACTGATATTATGAAAAAGTGAAGAAATTATAAAAAACAAAACAAAAACCAATAATCAGACATCAAAATCAAACAGCTTAACATAAAATGCTACTGAAGCAGACTTTTGGGCTATCTAACTCAGTATAAGCTATACGGATAAGCTATACTAATTGGGACCTTCTGCATGCAAAGTTTGTGCTCTACCACTGAGTCACAACCCCATCTGCCTGTACCTTGCAACCTAATAGTCTCAGACATGCACCTCTTGTATTTACATGACATGCACCTCTTGTGGTGTACCAAGGCTAACATAGCCCACCAACCAGGTATTTGGGCCTTCCAGTTGCAGAAACAAAGTAGTTGGTTGTCAAGCAAGTCCTAGAAAGTCATTAAAAACAGGGCATTAATTACATCTCTGGTGGATCACAACTTGTCCATGCTTGCTTCATATCTTTATTACATAAATGGTCCAAACATGACTCTTGATCAGTTGCTTGGGATAAAATATAGTACTGCATGGCTATCCATCAGGCAGCTGGATAAGTATAAATATTATTAATACTTAAGTATAATTATGATCAGGTATCAGCTGCAAGCTGTTATAATACTACTCAAGTGGTACCTATCACCTTAACCTTCACTAACTGGCAGTCACGTCTGACAGAAGGCATGGAAGTGTTATGTTTCAATCCATGAGGCGCTCATTTAATACGCTTGAGGCCTTGCCAAGCAGAAATGGAGAGGAAATGGCTTTTTCAGCCATGCCTATTAAATGAGCACTGAGGAGCAACCTCCAATTTAATTAAACTCCTAAATTATGGACCACAGCTTCTAATGGTAGTTATCCTAATCAAGGAAATTCATTTGGTTGCATTCCACAATGAACTAACAAGACTTTGCCAATTGGGTCTCTTGTATGCTCCAAACTCTTTTTGCTGTATTCCTTGCTTTGTCACTCATTCTGTTACCCTCAGTAGTGGAATCAAATGCTAGGCATGATACACACAGAGAGACATTTTCATGTATCTGATTTGTCGAAATGACAGGATGGAGAACCAGGATACTCAACCAAAACAGACATAACTAAATCGTGTCACTGTGCACTGTAGCAACAGCAAAGAGGATAAAAGCAGGCTCAAGAGACAAAAAAATATTAAAATAGGATAAAAATCTACAGTACATGTTTTATAGCAGAGCAGTTTTACCTTGTAAGTGTACTGAAAACTTCCTTGGCCAAATGTTCTCCACAGACCTAGTCCTAACCAGTAGGATACCAGGCACTTAGCAGAGAATCTCTAGCCCAGTGGTATTCAGACTGGGCCCCCGGCCTCTGCCCCCTTAAGGGGTGGGGGCAGGGAGAAAGGCAGCAATGCGATCTCCAGGATCACGTCACTCAGGGGGGTTGCAAGGACTGGGATGTAATCGCAAGTCCCTGCAGCAGCCTTCCCGAGGTGCTGGGAGCCCTGCGTGAGCATCTGCAGGGCTCCCCAGCCTGCAGTAAGTGAAAATGGAGCGATCACGCAGACGTTTGCACAGGGCTCCCTGCACCCCCAGGACGCTGCTGCAGGGACTAGTGAGTACATCCCAGTCCCTGCAGTCCCCATAGCGTTGCTATCTTTCCCCTGCCCCCGGTGCCTCCCTCCCCTGCAAGCACTTACTGCAGCAATTACCCCTGCTAATTGGGTAAGAGGCACTTTTTCAAGTGGGTGCTCCTTTTTTTAGCAGGGGGAGAGTAACTGGCCCACCTCACCCCAGCAATGTCTGTTCTAGTGGCTTTCTGCTGGTATTCCTTTGCATATTTTTAGATTGTGAGCCCTTTTGGGACAGGGAGCCATTTGGTTATTTGATTTTTCTCTGTAAACCGCTTTGTGAACTTTTAGTTGAAAAGCGGTATATAAATACTGTTAATGTTAATAATAGCTTTCAAACTCCCAGAGAGTTTGAAAACCACAGCTCTAGCCCCTCTCCTGCCATCTCTTCCTGCCCACAATGATATAGTGGCCTCCTTCACTCTTGCTATTTCTGCTTCAGCCCTTGTCCATTTTATCCCACGCAAAGAATTAGAGCAGGGGTGCCCAAACCCTGGCCCTGGGGCCACTTGTGGCCCTCAAGGACTCCCAATCCGGCCCTCAGGGAATCCCAGTCTCCAATGAGCCACTGGCCCTCTGGAGACTTGCTGGAGCCTGTGCAGGCCTGATGCCACTGATCTCAGCGTGACGGCCAGCCGTTTGAGCTCTCTCATGAGCTGTGGGACGAGGGCTCCCTCCACTGCTTACTGGCTGACCTTGGGACAGTCACACTGGCTGACTGTGGGAAGAGTGGCTCCCTCCACTGTTTTACATCTGTGATGATGCAGCAGCAGCAGCAAAGGAAAGGCTGACCTTGCTTTGTGCAAGGCCTTTTATAGGCTTTGAGTTATTGCAAGACCTTCATTCATTCATATAAGTTCCATCTCCAATATATTCATTTATGCAAATTTATTCAAATTTGAAATGTAAATTAATTCCTTCCCCCCCCAACACAGTGCGAGAGAGATCATGTGGCCCTCCTGCCAAAAAGTTTGGACACCCCTGAATTAGAGGAAGCCCAACCTCACCAGGCACATTCCTCCATATCACTTTGACTTTTCCCTGATGACCTTTGCCCTTCAGTTCAGCAAAAAAAAAAAAAAAAAAAGCTATTCAGATCAAAGTTGCTACCATGAAGACAACAGAAACAAGACCTGCAAAGTCTTGACCAAGGACTGACTCCGAATCCAGGATGACTATCCAATCAACAAGACAGCTCTTCCTCTTTTATAGCTCTTTAAAACTCAGGTCCTGTAAATGACTAGAATTAAAGGCATTGTCTCTGTTAGGAGGCCACAGATGTTATGTGGATCTCTTATAAGAGGTTTTGGTGGCTTGTGCATGCAGATACATTGCAAACAACACATAGACTCCAACAATATTTCTTTTCTGTTTGTGGGCTTCCCAGAGGCAGTTGGTGGGCCCCTGTGGGAAACAGAATGCTGGACTACATGGAAGTTTGGCCTGATCCAGCGGGGCTTCTCTTACATTCTTAATATGTATCTGGGTCCCTTTCAGGGAGAAGGGCGGGATACAAATAAAGTTTATTATTAATATGCCAACAGAACTATTCCAGATATAAAAGACATCATGCTACCTTGTTTTTAAAGTTAATATATTTTCCCTATTCCCTATATATTTATTTCCCTATATATATTTCCCTATTTATTTATTCACATTTTTATACCGCCCTTCCTCCAAAGAGCTCAGAGCGGTTTACACAGCTGCTCCTCCCCTCCTTCTTGTCCTCACAACAACCCTGTGAGGTAGGTGAGGCTGAGAGAAAGTGACTGGCCCAAGGTCACCCAGGAAGCTTTGTGGCTGAGGGGAGATTTGAACCTGTATCATCCAGGTCTAAGTCCACCTCCCAAACCACTACACCATCCTGGCTCTCATATATTCCCTATATATTTCCCTATTCTATGCCAATAAAGATCTTATGTATGTATATTTTCCCTAGTTTAAATACTATGTCAATACGATTGACAGAAAAGAAGCAAAATGAATGAGTTAATCAAAATATGGAGTTTCAACTGGAGAAAAAGGACAATATTTTATCAACTCCTAAAAGAGTAACTTTGTTTTATCAGTTACAGAAAATATACCAGGGTCTTTCTTGGGGCACTTTCAGGGCTAAAAAAAATTCATTGTCGCATCAATTTTCATGGACTACAGTCTACTTCATTATTTTTAAATTAAGAATATTTACATACCGCTATTAAACAGAAAAAAATTGCAAAATTTTACATAATAGGATAAATGAAGAAAAAAACATTTTACAATCTAAAACAACGAGACACACCAGAAAACAGCCAGTGGAAAAGACACTGTGCTGCTGGGACAAAACTGCTCTCTCCCTTCGAAATATAAGTGAGCCAGCTCTTAAAGGCAGCTCTTTATCTAGTTAGCAGGGGATAAACTCCATCAGATTTGATCACAGCTGATGAAGTGGTGTCTTGTCCATGAACGCTTTAAGCTACAATAAATGCATTCATTTCTGGAGCACCACAAGATTTTTCAAAGCTTTATCAAGTATTAGCTTATCCCAGCAGTTGTTTTTTTTGCAAAACCAAATATTAGTGCATGACCCCTAAGGCACTACAGAGACTGCCATATCACACAGGACAGCTTCACCACTCAGAAAAAAATTCTAAAAACCATGTGATTCTAATTTAAAAACACACAAATACTAGTATGCAAATTTGCATTTGAATTGTATCTATCAATATCATTAATGAAAAGTCAGCTGTAGTTGAACTGGATGCAATTTAACCCTCTTTCAATGTTAAAAGCACTTCTGCGGCCATTCCAGCAGGTAGGCAATATACAATGCAGTTCTTGCTAAAAGACCTTTGGATTAGCCCTAATTCAGCTTGTTACAGAGGCCTCTAAATTAGTTCAGTACTGATCAAAACCAAAGTTAAAAGCAAATAAGCAGCAATTTTCTTAATAATCAAGCTGTTGGGCACAGATTCTTCACATCTAAATTCTTATTTCTTAATTTAAGGAGAATCACCACAGCCTGTGATTAATTCTAAGCTAATGTGACTGACATTCTGGAGTTCAGCTGATAAAGGATCTTCGTCTCTTGTCAGAGAGGGTACCAGGCAGGTCAGATGTCAGGGACATCTCATCAACAAGAAACCTACTGAGAATGTTTAAGATAGACAAAACCTTCAATACCTGTAGACACTTCCTCTAAATTAGGCTTTTTAGTATTCAATAACCTCCAGTTGTAGCCAACTTTGTAAGAACAGAAGTTTAGGGTGGTAGCAAAATAGTAAGGGGAGAGCAGGCCACACTTCTGCTCAAAGATTTTAATTTGAACACTGGTCGTACTAGCACGTAGACAAAAAGGTTAAGTTTTTGTAAGCACACTTTAAATATTTACTTAGAGCAGTGGTTCTCAAACTTTTTGCACAGGGACCCAATTTTTAGAATGAGAATCTGTCCAGGACCCACCGGAAGTGATGTCATGACCAGAAGTGACACCACCAAGCAGGAAAATTTTTAACAATCCTAGGCTGCAATCCTACTCACATTTACCTATGAATAAATCCCATTTACTATCATTGGTAAAAGCATATACATGGTAGCCTGTTCAAAGTACAGAGTTGTAATATTTCCCCAAATGCAGTCACAGACCATTGTAGTATCAAGTCTAATGTATTAAAAACAAAATATTGAAATGAATGGGGACCCACCTAAAATTGGCTTATGACCCACCTAGTGTGTCCCAACCCATATTTTGAGAAACACTGACTTAGAGGAAAATGAAGAATGATATTGTCCTTCTGTGATTGTGAGCATGAATTCAGTGATTCTGGATTAATTCTGGATTAATATTTGGACCCAGCTGCAGAGATGGAGAAGGTAAGGCAGAGGTAGGGGCAGGGAGGGGAGAAGGGGAGGCTGTGAGAGGGGGTGGATCCAGTGGTAATGGGGCAGACCAGATCCTATCCCATTATGCAAGCCTCTCTACCTCATTTGTCTCCTCAGACACCAGCTACAGAGATGGCGTAGGTTTAAGGAGACCCATTGCAGAGCAGGAGGCTTACAATGGACTAAGTATCCCGATCGCCCAATTACAAGCAAGAAGATTGGAGTTTGTATGGCCTGGCCAGAACACGCGAGCCCCTTCCCCTGCGAGGGGATTGGTGGAGGGTTGTTGCTGGGGGAGCAGAGCTATTTTAAGGACACAGCAACAGTCCCCCTTCCTTCTTTGCTCATGGGCACCAAGCAGACAGGGAAATTCCCCTCTCTCCTCTAAAGCATCCTGATCTGCCTCCACCACTGGTTTTTGGTATGCCTGCAGTGGGGGGGGGGGATAGTATTGGGCTCTGAGTCATCTTGACAGAGGGCTGGTTGCATGTCCCATCGCCCTCAACCCTTTCTGCACTGACAATATCTTGCCCAAGGGATTCACCAAATCAAATAGCCCATTTGCTTTTTCACTTCATAATATCAGAGCTGTTATTTGTGTGTCAGTTCCCATAGAATAAGATGTGCATAGATGTACCTGTTACATGTGGAAATCATACAATCACATCATTTCACAAAGATATCATTTTATGATATCCAGGTGGATATGATGCCGTATGAGCATATAACTGGGTGTGAGTCAGCCCACACTTGCAAAGCTTCATTGCACTGCAGGTGTGTACATTTCCCTAATACTCATGTCGATTTGGATGTGGAAGAATCATAATGTGAAAAGCAGCCCCACGACAAAGACTGAACATTGGAGGAATTTAGCCAAAGGGGATGCAAGCAACTCTGACTGAACCATTTCATATTTAGTTCTCAGAATTTGAAAATGTGCAACTAGAGATGTACATACATTGGAAAATGAATGAAAAATTGAACCAAATGGGGCACTTCGGTCTGAACATAAATCACTGTCTCTCAAAATGAATACCACAAATGGTTATGAATTGGTTTGATCTTTCAGAACTGCACTTGAACCTATCAATTCAGGGACTGATGCATCTCATTGACCTGAGTACTGAAATTTCTAACTTGTAAAAACTAGAAATCATCTGATCTGAACGTCCAAAAATAATCAGTTTATATTTTGTTACTTAGGTTTACAAACTATGCCGGTGAAGCACATTTGGTTTTCTGAGAGCACTAAATTGACCAGGATTGAGAAACATATTCTCTTCAACATCTTCTGAAAGTATGTGTGATTTATTTAAAAAAAAAAAAAAATTTACAACAAGCATTCAAGTACATGGTAGTAGCAATCCCCAAATATTCTTATTACTACACCAAGTTTCATTGCACTCTGAAGAATACTGCCATATCCTTTATCTCCCTTTCCCCTCGACTGTAATCCCTGGCAACTCATTAAAACACTTGCTTCTGACAGAGTGCAATAGCTCACGGAAGGCCTCGTGCGGGGCTTTTCTGTGCTGTTTGTGTATGACACAAATGCTGACTCTGAGGAAGTATCTATTAGAAACATAAAATCACTCTCTTTGTGCTCATCATTACTGCGCCAAGACCTGTCCTGGTTTTAAATAGGATGTGTGAGCACTGAGTCTCAGTCTCTGGAGATTACAAGGCCTTGTTGCTTGGTGCTATCACAGGTCCAGCTGTAATTCTTTTCCATTATAAAATCCTGTTGGCAGCCCCATCCTTAAAACTGCAGACTTGGCAAGAGAATGATCAAGACCTACCGTTGTGTCAGTCCAATGCCACAAATGTTGACATTGTACTGGTCTTGAAGGTGGATAATGCTGTACAAATATCGCTTATAGAATAGATCTGTCAGGAAATATGTGATTTGCTAGGATTGTCTGGGACCGGGCACTTGGATAAAGAAGTACATGCCCTGGTGCACTGGCTAGAACTGATGGCTGATTGGACGAAGGCTGAGTAGTCTGATTTGTTTCTTTGGATGAGAGAAGGTAAGAGGAGCCCAAGGGGATTCTTGCCTTGGAATTGACTGGAGAAGCCCAGGGAAAGAGGGGGCAAGAAAGCAGGGGGAGGTAGGTTCATAGCAATCATGCTTTCCAACCGCATCGCTGCTGTGCGTTCCATTGTTACTTGGGAGGAGGCAGCCCCATTGAATGACCAGTTCAAATGGGACTACTTCTGAGTAGAGCTGCAAAGGATCGAGTCGTCGTGGTGAGCCTCGCAGCTTCTGCGTGTGACCCTCCTCCCTCTTGCTGCTTCAGTCCCCACTCTCACAGAGTCTGTCTCACCCCCTCCTGCCTTGTTTACAGATGGGGTGGGGACATCAGGGGAGTGGTCAAAGAGAACTCCGACACACACAGACAGCCCAGCAGCAGCTCCATTTTTTTCATGGAATTGTGACTTGCTTTTTAAAGGGAAAGGCTCATGACTCAGGTCTTTTCAAGTCGTGAAAACGCTCCAGGTGACTCGGTTTTGGATATGGATAGTTATGTTGATCAATGCATGGAATTCAGAGTGCGATCCTGATGGGCCTACGCCAGCTCACTGGCAGTGCACACTGTTGCAAACATGCAGTAATACACAGTCAATGCTGGGCCAGCACCAGACATCCTCTGGCACTCCATGAAAGCACTGTGCAGTGCAATGGTAAGCTGGGGCAGGGAGGGAGACAGGCGGGGAGGTATGGTGGGGCGAGAGTGGGGCGAGAGTGGGGAGGAGATGGCGGCAGGTCCAGCCACCATATCATATCCCCTCTCCTGGTCCAGGAGACCCGACATGGGTCTCTTCAAATCTGCACCCACTCAATAGCTGGTGCAGATCTGAGGAGACTCATCGGGGCGTCTGGTCACTACATGGGGTAAGCTCCCTTACCCCGAGTAGCCCCGGCAATGGGATGCAGCAGTAGCCATTCTGATGCCACTGCAGCCCTGTGCACTGGGAAGCTCAGGATTGGGTTGCCTGTCCTTTGACTGCGAGTTGACAGACTGTTTTATTTTTTCTGACATGCAAGATATAATCAGAAAATTGCTCATCTTTCAGGCCCTAATCACAACCATTAGACCATCTAATTCCTACTCTGAGCTACTAATTTTAGATTTTTAAACAGAGTTTTTAAGTGCCTTTGCTAGCTAGCTTCACTTAAGCTTACTTTTAGAGAGTCTCGCATGCCAAGGGCAACATTTGATTGGTGCAGTGTCACCTTTCTTCAAAAGCAATGACACTTTACAGAAGGAGCTTGTTAGGGCTTTTGTTCTTTAGGCGTGGTATTTCATTGGAGCTCCCTGCACTTAAACAGAGATAAAACTCTTCTGAACAAAAAACGCACAATGTCTAGCCAAGAATAGCTTGGCACAATGATTGACATAAAGGGCAACGCATCCAGATGACCAGGAGGTTATACACTTCATGCTAAGGTGAAGCCTGTTCTGCAAGAATAATGATTGATTGCTGTTTATATTCAGCAGGCCAGAAATGTATATTCCAGCTCAGTTATTCATATAGCACTTTTTGTGTTTTTTTGCATGCTACTGGAACTCAGCATTCTTGTTTTTCTTTTCAAGAATGAAGGCTGATATATCAAATTTTCAAGATCAGGCATGATCAGGTGGCAGCCTGCAGGTTGGACCTAGCTAGCGAAACATTTTTATCTGGCAGCCCAATTCAATTATAATTAAGGTGTGGCAAACTGTTTGCTAGCCAACAGAGGTACATGAACTGGGACATAGGATGTAAACAGAAACTGACCAAAAAAAGGGCAGCCCTTCAAATGTATTTGGCATGTAACAACAATAGAGTGACATCAAAACAATAAGACAACATGGTCAGTGCAGAGAGAAGTCTAGTTTATCCCAACTAAGTGTTGGGACTACCCACCTGGGCTGTCCACAAGCCACCTCTTATCAGTCCTGATCGTCAAATGACTTTTCGAAAATGTTTACATTCCCAAAACCTATAAACACACTAAACAGAACAAGAAATTGAACAATCCATGGGGAGTGCTTATTCAAAATTAAAACTATCCAGAAATATAAAACACAGAGAACCAAACTCATTCAGGTTGTATTTCTGACTTGGAGAGTAGAGTGCCTAATCTTAAGTTCTTCACCATGGCTGGGGCAAGGAAGGATATTTGACTGCAGACAACTCACAGGCATCTTTAGGGTTATCCACTTGTTCAGCCCCCAACTCATTCGGTGAACACATCTGAGTAAATGAGACCATGCTTTTGCTTTCTGCTCACATACCTGAAATTGGTGTGAATGCTGACCGTACACCCCAACATCTATCCATTCCGCATTAGTGCACAAAGAAGCTGCATGCTTACATGCAGGCTCCTCCATGTGACCAGGAAGCATTGGACAATCAGGTCACCAGGAGGCCCTTTCTCACTAATATTGAATGTACAAATGTCAGAGGTATGGTGTTTTGCCAGATTCCTGGTCCAAGCTTCACCAAGAGAACTTGTGCCCACTTTAAGCTAATTAGTTTCCTTTTGTTCCCCAACAATGGCCCTAGTTCTGCACTGCTGGACCCTACCACTAGGATAGCTCGCCTGTTCAACCTGCAGAGTTCCTCCTTACTCCACTCTCCAGTCAGCAGCTTCTCCAGCTGCTGCAGAAATACCTTGGTTCCCAGTAGCTCCTGGGCAAGGCAGCCATACTCCTGTCTCCAGCGTCTCCATTCAGGCTATCGTCTTTCCTCCAAGTTCCTTCCTCCTGCTCTCTCAATTGCTTCAAGTTCCTTCCACTCTCTCCAGCCTCCTTCCTTCTATACCCCACAAACTCTCACTGCTCCAGGTGCTACTTTTATCCTTGAAGACTTTGTTGCCTCTAGTGGCTGCAGGTGTGCAGCACACCCACTGTATGCTAAGGACCTGGTTTTAACCCCATGCTTCCAGATCTGCCAGAGCAAGGAGACACTGTTAACACCACACCCTATCTCCTCGAGGGATCTTGTGCATTTCCATTACATGTGGCCAAAGAATAGACCAATGTCAGGGGAAGAGCAGCAGCTTCAGTGCTTATTCCTCATTTTTGTACATTCAATGCGTGTGATGTAATGGGGGATTTGCATATAGATCCTCATTATCTGAAGCATCAGCATCAGCCTAAACTCTCTTGGGGTCTTCTGAGGACCGATCACCAAAGGAGAGAGAAACAGTGTTGGCATTGGCAGAACTCTCTGAGAGCCCCAAATGCAGTCTACTTCACACCAAATATGAACAATCAAATTCAAAATTGGTTTGAATTGGAGGGTTTGGGATCACAAAAGTGGGCTGTGGAAGGCTAAATCTTTGTCCCCTAAGCCAATTCTCCGGCTTAAATAACACTCCAACCAGTGGCACCACTAGGAGGTTCAGTGGGTGAAGACTGCACTGGGTGACCCCCAAGCCTCCATTCAGTGATCTTTGGCATGCTCCAGGCCCAGCTGCCTCGCAATAGTCAGTAAATTATGTTTTCGCCACTCGCCAGCAAGAACATGAAGCAAATGGACCTGGAGCCAGACATAGAGCTACAAACAGAAGTGGTCCAGAGGCAGACTTTTTGCATTAAATAGTGGCATCTCTAGGGGTTGCAGGGGGTGCAGACCACACCAGGTGACACGCATGGGGGGTGACACCACAAGTGACCATAATTGCTAAAATCGTGGTTTGTAGCAATAATACCTTCATGTTACATGCCATCCGATCTCTAATTTACAGCAGAATGCAATGAAAAAAACTAGAGTGAAATATCTCTATTCTATCTAACATTATGGCCAAAATACCAGAAAACAAAAATGCAACTGTCTCATGTGACAAAAAAGTACATTTCCTTCATTCAAAATGGACCAATAAGGCTGATTGTTCAAAGAATCAATGAGATGCTATTATGACACAGCATGGAACCAATAAAGCAGGGGTGTCAAACATAAGGCCCAGGGGCCAGATGCGGCCCTCAGAAGCTTTTTATCTGGCCCTCAGCTGCTGAGCAATTGGACTCTCCCATATCTTGAAATAAGATTAAGATTTGTGTATTTTCTCTCCTGTCATTAGCAGCAATGAGTTCCTACACAAGAAGAGAGTGTTTATTTCTGGTTTTGACCTGTTTAATGACATCACTTCCTGTGTAATGACATCACCTCCGGCCCTCAGCAGGCATCATGAATGCTTTTCGGCCCTCTGTATGACATGAGTTTGACACCCCTGCAATAAGGTGTTAGTAAGGTGATACCTGGGATGGGGGAGTGACCAAAATTGCTAAAATCATGGTTTGTAGAAATAATATTATCATGTTATATCTCAATCAATGTGTAATTTCATGCAGAACGCAATGAAACAAACCGTGTTGACCGTGTTGACCATGTTCTATCAAAAGGTGTAGCCAGAAAACCTGCAGGGCAATGGTACATCACCACACCCACCACCCAGGTTGTTGCCCTGCCCACTGCATGGGAGAAAGTCCATCATGGGAGTGATGCGCTGGCCTTCTGCACCAGGTGACATAAACCCTAGTGACGCAACTGGCATTAAAAGCACTGCAAGTGCACAAAAAGTTAGGAGGTGACACGATTATGTCATTACATCTCCCCAGAATGCCGAGCTCCACCAGGTAAGAGCTGCACCACCCCAGGGATACCTCTACCCCTAACATGTTCTGGTTTGGCCCAACTCATCTGTCTGAAGCCTCCCTTTAGGGATAGAGGAAATGAGTACTTTTCTCTGACAGAAATTATTTTTAGAACTATGGAGCATGAGCATTTGTTGACCCATCTCTTGTCCTTGTAACTAAACAGATGACTACTGACTGACTTGAATAGTTTCATTACAATATTCAATGACCTCTTGGAAGCTAAGCAGGGTCAGGCCTGGTTAGTACTAGGATGGGAGACCACCTGGGAATATCGGTGGCTGTAGGCTTATACCATAGTCTTTCGAGACTGAAGGTTGCCAACCACCAGTCAAAATATGCATTTTGCTTGAAATTTGCTTTTTGGTACTTCGAAAACAAACTTTTCAAACAAACCTTGCTCAAATATTAGTAAACTGTGCACTTCTAATGAAGAAAATGTGACTGAGTTTTGTGTTTCAAAGAGAAGTATAGAGAAATAGACTTACTCAGCCGGCGTCCAACATCTGGACCTAAAGAAGTGTATACAAAGATCCAGAAGCACACTCAATATCTGCTGTGTTCTTTGATTTCATGAAGATTAAATAGTGAGCCACTACACTAAAAGTCATTTAAACTTTATTGCCTGCCACATTTGATTTCCTAAGAGAGCCAAGAAGGAAAGTGCACTCAAAAGAAATCTTAAATGTCTGAGCTAGTGTGGGGAAATCTGGATCCAGAAATTGTGGGGAAAAGATGTAGGGAGGCAATTAGCAAACAGCTGCTCTTCTAAGCCCAGGAGACTGTAGCTGATACACAGTCTATAGTATGTAAAGATAGAACATATAGTCATTATTCTGCTGCCAGTAGGTTTTTTAGTTATCTAAGGAAAAATGCTGCAGTCACAGCTTCTTGGCTACCTTAGATGAATACAAAAAGTTAGTGGAAGATTAACCAGGGCAAGCAGCTGTAAATCAGCCGTAGAGCACCTGCTTTGCATACAGACAGTCGCAGGTTCAATCACAGGCATCTTCAGGTAGGAAAAGAAAGATTCCTTTCTCTGGACAGCCACTGCCAATCAACACCAACAATATTGGGCTGGATGGACCAATAGTCTGACTCGCATAAGGCAGCTTCCTCTGTTCCTTAGAAAGTTACTTTGTTAAGCCACATACTGGCTGTGAAAAGTATTGATGGGGCTGGGCACTGTCACGGATTCCACTTCACGGTTCTCAACATGCCTATAGAGCACAAAAGGAAGGAGTAAATCTAGATCCCTTTCATTCTGGTTTATTGCAGGTCTTTGGAACAGAAATAGCATTTTGTCACCTTGGTGGATGACTTAGGGAACTGGACAGGGAGAGTGCATCCCTGATGGCCCTGCTGGACCTCACAGTGGCTTTCAACACTGTCTGTCATGGTGTTCTCCTGGCTGATTGGCTGAGTTCAGAGTTGGGGGCGCCCTTTTGCATTGGTTCCACTCTTACATGGGAGAGAGGTCCCAGATTGTGGAACAGGGGAATGCCTGTGTGACAGCCTGGCCCATGAGTTGTGGCGTACTACAGGGGTCAATCCTGATGCTATTTAACATCTACATGAAACTGCTGGGAGAGTTCATTCGGGGATTTGGAGTGGGGTGTAAAGACCTATTAGGTGTATCTGCAGCCCTGGTCTGGGTGCCATTGCATTTAGTTGTCAAGTAGGTATCTACTATGAACAGATGGTCTCACCACTTAAGAATTCCCTTCCATTGGAGGCCCACATGATCCTTACTTGACTCTCCTTCAGGCACCATCATGACTTGGCCACTCCATAAACAATTTTTCTCTTCTTTCTTGTGGGATTGCTCTGGCTCTGATCTTCTGTCTTTTGAGATGCTTGCTTTGTGCCACTGTTCCGTCTTGCTTGTTTTTAATGAATACTTATTATTGTACAGTATTTTCTAACATAAGTCACTTTGAACTGCCATCCAACAAAAACAGTGAGGTAAAAGAGTTTTAAATAAATTAAATAAACTTTGAGGGGAGGAAAATATTTAGATACAATTAGGACAATTTATCAGGGCACAGGTTATCACAGCTCTAACCTGTGATTTTTAGACATACTGTATATTTTTCCACCTTAAATTCCTAACAAAGGCTAAGAATTGCTTGTTGAAAACCTGAGGTTTAAGTGCAAATTAAGATTCCAACATATTCAGAATATGATTTGATTATGAGAGCAGACTGGCACAGATGCTGTGATGAAAAGGGTACAGATCAAGGGGGTTAAATTATCATTGCCCTCTGAATATCTAAGTTAACACCTTTTTTCCTCATATAGGCTTTAATGGCTTTGAGGTTCGCTGCATGAGTGTTTCCCACAGAAATAAATCACACACCCTCTCTATAGTGCAGGTGGTTAAAGTAATCACTCATCAGCCCAAATTCTCATCTGCAGCCAAGAACATTTGTACTAGTACTGATTAATCTATGCTGGTATTAGCTGAAATAGAGAACCTCAGCTAGGATTACAGCAGGTCAAAACAGTAAGCATATTTTTTTTAATGCCACAGTATGTCTACCATTTAAAAAAAAGTCTTTACTTTAATGCAAGTACAGCAGTATACTTCAATCAACACTCATTTCTCCTCATTATTACACCAAATTACCCAACAGTAGGCCAAATCTTTGTGTGAGGTTTCAAACCTTGTTCTTGCTTTGTCTGAGGCAGTTACTTAGTTTTAATGAATGAAGTTCACTTTTCCCCTGTCATTTTTGCCTATTTCAGCCACAGGAGGGGTCTCGTGTAGATGAGATATACCATCTCAATTTTTTTACTCTTCATCAATAGGTATTTCTGACCCCGTTCTCACACACACACAGTAGCATATAAGTCATTTTGCAATCCTGTATGCTTAAAGAAGGCATGTCAATATTAGGACTATGACTGTTATTACTCATTTATATCCTACCTTTGGCTAAGTGTATTCCTGCTAACAAACATATCACAGGGAAACAGGAAATTTCCAAGAGCCATTAAGAAATTGAGGGGATCTATCAGCCTGCTGGGGCAGATCATCCTAACCGGTCCTCCATCCCTGTGGAGGTCTGACTGTGCAGTGAATCTTAATTCTATCAGATAGTGATCTGTCCATGATTAGAGCCATGACAAGGAAATTATTACAAACACCTCCACCCAGTGTCCATGAGAGGGGAGTAAAGGGGATCATTTCTACCTGGGCCTAGGAGCAAAGGAGGAGCCTAGAAATTTCCTGAGAGCTTACATTTTCCTATCTCACCTGGACTCACTGTGTGGGATGCTGTGTGGGATGCTGGATACGGAGCCATATGTGCTGGGCCAAGGAATGCATACATGACACTTCTTCACACCGTGTCAAATCTGGAAGGAAACTGGCCTGCTACAGTAGCTCTTTGGCTTGTGGATCTGCTTGCCATGAAGGAGTGTATAGGAGCCCAGGGACACAGATGCAGGACTACAGCTGCTGCAGAATATGCTTTGGTGCAAACAGGGCACTTCCCATTCTAGTGTGAGCCTAAATACGATGATGCTCATCTTCTGCAATGATTTTCTATATTTAAAAGATTTTAGAGAGACTTAAGAGGGCATGTAGTTTCCCATATTACTGTACCTAGCTGCTGATGCTGCACGGGCAGGTAGACCGGGACTCTACATTGGGAAGCCTAGTAAACCTCAGCTTTTCTGGCTGTTGCCACCTACCACTTGCCCTGTTTTCCTTCCTTCCCACCCTTGTTCCATCCACCCTTGTCACTATCCTTCCCTGCTCTGCTTCATCTCTTCCCCTCCTTTGGGAAGGGGCTCTATCAGGTGGATTCAATTATCCATGGATTGGGGGGGGGGGCTGTGCTGATTTCATTACCTTAGTTTTGTGTACTAGCACTGGAAGCGCTACTGTTTCTTCCTTAAACAAAGCTAAATGATTACTGAAATGAGCAGCGACTGAACCAGCCTGCATGCTAGATGGAGCCTAACTGAACAGTAACAGGAAGTGCTTCCTGTTAGTGTTTAGTCTCCCTCAGATGCGTAATGCACTGCCTCGCTGTCCAGGGCAGTGACATTAGGACGTCGCTTGACATCATCATGTGACATCACTTCTGGGTTCTCCCCAGAAGAGGGGATGCTCACTGTGTGGCTTTGTGCCCTTTCCTTCTCCTGCAAGACTCCACTAGAAGGGAGCGCATCTGTGGAAATTACTACTTTCTTGAATGTATGGAAATGCCGACTATTCACACAAGAACAGGTTCGGTTCCTACTCTTAAAAAAAAATAGTTTTACTCTTCATTAATAGGGTTGGGAAAATACCAATAAAAAGAGTCATCCAACTTGAAATGTACTCTGTAATTCTGAAAATTAATGCCAGTTTTTGACAGTTCCATTTTATAGTTTCTTCTTGTTTCTCTTCTAGACTGGTGCTGCTCTCTCGCTTCTGGTCATGTGAAAACAACCCAGGTTTCCTCCTCTATCATTCTCCTTTCATACAGGCCCATTAAACTCTATAGGAAAAGTAATATTCCATCGTGCAGTGGAACTAATATCTATTAAGATATGGTTTTACACTTTCATTAATCATTGAGCGTCTCATTACAGAAAATGAGGCATTGCTAATATTACCAGCTAGAAAGGCTGGCATGATTTTGAACCAACCATGACATTTTCAGAGCTATGCAAAATATAACTGCTGTCCATGACCCTCTAAAATAATCAGAAATAGCCCTAACTTTCTTCAAGCACTGCTTTAGATACACAAAATGTATTGGAGCTATACAGTAAGTGATATGCTAAGTCATGTTCATGGTGACAGCCTGGTGAATGCTTTCATCCTAATGAAGTCAAAACCCAAATTAAAAAAAGGTTTATATTGTATCTCGTAATACTGCAATACTGTACTAACTGATTAGGTAAAGTGATTCAGGTAGAAAATCCTGTTTCAAAATATCCTCACCAAATGCATGATCATCAAAGATACGCCTTTAATATCCAATTAGGATGTGCACATTTATAACCCCCTCAAAAGAACATTTTGAGTATATTGCATGGGGTTTAGCTGCATAAAAATCATTCATCACAATTGGAGTCACACAGCTAACTCTCCATTCAAAATGCTATAAATGTAGCTTATGAATAATAGCTACCATAACTTTACGGTGTTGTCAGGCAGATTTTCAGTTGCCTGTTTAGCCATGTGATTCCCACATATCACTATGAAAATAAAACATAAGCAAGGTTATCATCCCAGTTCATTCTTTTAACTTTCCAAATAAAAAATAAATTTCTATCACTTCAGGTTTCTTACCTCAAAATTCTGGTACTGAAATAAAAAAAACACTATTATTGACTACTAGTTAAACATGACTGGTCATCTTGTTCCTACCCTTGCAGCCAGATGGTTTGGATCCCCTATCTGACCAGCAAGGCTAGGAAGCAGCCCAGCACCGCAAGAGAAGGTCCATGGCAAAGTTGTTGAAGTCTAGCCAAGGAGTCCGAACTAGCACACAAGGCTAGAATCAGTGAGATGCTGCACCAGCAGCAATTGGGCACCAAGGAGGAGGTGTAACAGCTGGCCTTAGTGCCCTACTCTTTCTTTAAATATTAGTAGGATCCTGAGTACACTATGTTTTCCTTCCAAACAGAGCCTAATTGGCTCATGCCAAAAGGCTTATCCCCAGAGCAACTTACATCAGTTTCCAAACTCCCATGTTCCTTAAGGAGTTTGGAAACTGCTAATATACAGGGTGGCTCTGCTTACAGGCTTTTGCTCTTCCAGAGCTCCACAATCACGTACAATCACAGGATGTGGAGAGGAATTACACTACCCACCTCTGAGCTTCAAGCATTGAGAGGCTCCATGCGTGCAGAAGCTATCAGTTTGGGTGAAGAAGAAAAAATACAGATCCAAACAAGGTCAGGGGTGATCTGGAAAGACCCATACAGCAACATGATAGACGTGCTGAAGTAGTCAGTAACCAGATGAACCAATACTCTGTAACCAGATGAACCAATGCTCTGATTCCGTATGTGGCCAACCAGCCAAGGGAGAAGTGTCATAGCTCAGAGCACAGGTTTAGCATGCAGAAGGCCCCAGGCTCAATCCAGTTTAATAATAATAATAATAATAATAATAATAATAATAATAATAATAATAATAATAATAATAATAATAATAATAATAATAATACATGTATTTATATACCACCTTTCTTGGTCGTCAGATTTCTCCTCAGACTTTATTCAAGGTGGTTTACGTGGGCAGGCTGTTCTAAATCCCCGTAGGGATTTTTACAATCAAAGAAAGTTTCTGTCTTTCAAGAACCACAACATTTCGGATGGATCTTTTTGATCTGGTATCACATTCTGGCCTCCGAAAACTGCTTTTTCAATACATGTCTTCCTGGAGTGAATTTATCAAGCTTTTCAGTACCCAATTGGACAGTAATTCTTGAGAAGCCCACACCAAGCACAACTGAGAATATGTATTTCAATAAAATTAATTATAACAACTAAATCAGATGTTGAGCAAACTGCAGCTCTATCAGTCATCATGAAAGAAGTCATTCTTCTGGCAGGAAAATGACAAGTGCACTTTATCACATTTAATTGAATCCAGGATATAATTATTAACAGCAAAATAGAATTGCACACTGCTGGCAATAAAATACAGTGTTCTTATGAGCTGCGATAAACCCGAGATCCACCTGAAAAAAAGGACAGAAACCAATTGCTCTAAAAATTGAGTTGTGTTCACCAGAAGTGAAATATAGATGGGCTCCTATGATGTTCTTTCTTAAATAAAGACACTCGTGGAACATACGAGTATTTGCCACACTAAGTAACAAACTCATATAGTAAATATAATTTTTAAAAATTATTTAAATATGCTTACTCTGTTTCTCCTACTACTTGAGGTGGCTTAGTAGTTGGCAACCTTCAGTCTCAAAAGACTATGGTATCGCGCTCTGAAAGGTGGTTCTGGAACATGAAGGTGGCTTAAGAACATAGAAAAGAGATCATTTTGGTGAATGACCTGTGCTGAGGGATGGACAAGGGGAGTCTCTCCCTATTGGCCCTGCTGGACCGCTCAGTGACTTTTGACACTATGGCGTCTTTCGGGAATGATTGGCTGAGTTGGAGCTGGGAGGCCCCGTATTGTGGTGGTTCTTCTCCTTGACTGACAAATCTCAGATCGTGGTGCAGAAGGACTCCTGTTTGGCACCCCAGAGGATGACATGGGGTGCCGCAAGTTCCATTCTATCCCCCATGCTCTTTTTCATCTACAATTCTATATGTTAGCTTTTAATTGGTAAATGTTTTTGCTGCAAATGGTCAGGCTGGAGTGACAAGTTGTATGCCACATTTTATGCTGTACTCTACCCCTCCCTTCCATGTTGTTTTATTGTTGTTGCTTTTAATAATTGTCGTGATTTATTCTGGTTTTATTAATGTATTTTTTGAAATTATTGTTAGCCACTTTAATTTCTTTAGAAAGGTAGGTTATAAACAAACAAACAAACAAACAAACAAACAAACAAACAAACAAACAAACAAACAAATGTGCTGTGTGAACCACTAAGGCTTCAATCCTATACACACATTTGCACGGGAGTATATCCCATTGAATTCAGTGGGGTTTAGTTCTGAGTAGACCAGCATATGCCTGATCACACTAGAGTAGTTAGCTTGTTGATTGATTTGCATATTGTGTGTGTGTGTGTGTGTGTGTATATACACAATCCATAGATAGCAGCAGCCTCTTATCAAAAATTAGATCTATTGTTAACCAAACATTCCAAATACATTGGACCCACAGAACTTAGTAAACATTTTCTAGCTGCAAGTTTTGTTTCAAAAAATCACAGAAAAACCACATATTATTGTTATTATTATTATTATTATTAGTAGTAGTAGTAGTAGTAGTAGTAGTAGTAGTAGTAGTAGTAGTAAGAATAGTTATATACCACTTTCCCACTATAATTTTACAAAGTGAGACACCAGCAAAGAACCCATGGAAGCTACCCATGGCTAACACAGACAGATGCTGTCCTGCCTTTCCCCACTGGTGTTCAAAGCGGCTGACAATATCAGTAATAACTATAAAAATACAACAGTAGTAAATATACAAAAATTAAAAGATAATTTTGATTTGATTTGATTTGATTTGAATGAGTAAGGTTCAGCTAACGTTTAAAACGAATATGACAAACACTTGGGAATATTGCATTTCATATACTAGTTTTTAAAATCTCTTGTTCCAGGAAATAGGTTCAAGCTAATATGAGGCATCACATGTACATCTTCAGTCCTTGCAATTCATCAGCTTGTTTTCCTTCCGGATGCCTTTGGAGACTATGTATTAGTTCCATCAGAATCACTTAGAATTAAACCCTCCTGTTACCCATTGCAAAGCAGGCTAAAAAGCACCTGGCAATTTTCAAGAGGTTAAGTGGCTATGATCTGCGAGCTGCCCATACCGCAGCCTGACGAGGAGATGCAATTTGACACAATGTCTAATCTGCTGTGACATTCAAGTTTTAAGTGATGCTCAAGGAGATGGAAGGGCTGGCGCTTGAATGTATCCCAATGTGCACCGGTATTCTGTCTGTTAACTTGCTAATGAAGCATGATTGAGTAAAGTAATGAAGAGTTTACAGAGAGCCCCAGGAAACCAATTTCCAATTTTGTGACCAGCAGGCTTTAAACTTCGCTGCAGCATTTGCTAATTTTGTCTAGAAAGGGACTGGGATAGTAAATGCCATTCCTGCTTTGTGAGTCAGTCAGACTTTTCTAATCCCCATACACTTAGTTGCTAATGAATGTCTCCTTCTCCAGATCCATTTTCTCTCCATCCATAGTTGTTACATACAGGCTGAGTGGCTTCAAGAAAAAAAAAAGATTACCGTACTGTGAGAAATGAAATTCTAATCACTTCAAAAATCAGAGGCATTGCTCGACTTCGGCACAGAAACAAATTTTAATCTTCAGCCTGACCTTGCAAACTCTCTGGCAGGATCATTTTTATGGGAGAAATGGGAAGCCCACCTTGAGCAAGGAAGTGTCACGGGTTTATGCGTCACTTTAGTGTTATGGTATTCATGATAACTTTATACATATGGGGTGTCTCAAAAAAAAAGGTACACATTTTAAGGAGCCCTTCCTGGACCATTTCACACAATTTTTCAGGTCTTTTTTCCAGCACGTCCTGGAAGTGACACTGACATCATCATGTCAATGCATTGTTGCATTGTTGTCTCTTATTTTCAGGTGTGGAGCTCAATGAGGGCATCACCAGCTGGATAAGTAAGTAAGTAAACACTGAGGGCCCAATCCTATCCAACTTTCCCGCCATAGTGTAACCATGCCAAAGGGGCATGTGCTGCATCCTGGGGGGGGGGGGGCAGTCATGGAGACTTCCTTGAGGTAAGGGAATGTTTGTTCCCTTACCTTGGGGCTGCATTGCTGCTGCATTGGCACTGGACTAGTCAACTAGGATTGGACCTCAAGTTTGTTTGAAAAGTTGTCCCTCTTCTTTGTCTCCATATATAATGCAGTATTTTTAGTTGATGAAAGTATCAATTAATAGCAAAAATACAAGTTATTCTGCTGAACTGATATAAAATCATTTAAGCAGAGCTAGCGCATTTATATCACAATGCAGCTATTACTATCTTTAATTTTGTGTACCACCTAAAGCAAGGATAAAATTTGCCTTAAGAGCTTTAATGTTTTTTCTCCCAGGAAAATCAGGACAGCTCAGTAAATATCTACTGTTCTAGTAGGCAATGTATAAATTTAAATGTTCAGCTCAGTCAACCCAAAGAGCTCATGAGAGGTAACAACAATCATACAGGTGGGACAGTGGCATAACTCCCTGTCCCCCAAAATCTCACGATCTAAGATATACACAACACATTTTGGAATATCATGTCATATAGTTGGATGTGGCCCAAGCCCAAGGGAGGAGGACATAATGTCACTCTCCTGATGCCAAGCCACCCTTCAAGCAAAGAGGAGGGGGTAGCCCCAATCCTTTCCCACTTCTCCTTCTGGTGATGCCACTGTCCCAATGGGAAAGGATTGGGGAAGAGGGGAACAATGCTGGAGGGAGAAGGGGGGAAGTGCCATAGGTTCATCCCACAGCTGAGTGGGCAGGGCAATCCTGCTCTTTACCTCTGCTTGGACTCCATCTCTTTCCTCATCCTTGCACTGAGTGAGTGAGTAAGTGAGTGAGGGCAAAATCCTAACCGGCAGTTATGCCAGCATAGGAGGCCCCGGAGGGTCGCAAACGTGCTATAAAGCACATTTGCGCCTCCGTGGGTGGGAGCCACATCGGCAGGCAGAAGCCTCTGCGGCAGCTCCCACACTGACACAAGCGGCAAAGGTAGGTGGGGAGGGGGCCGGAGGGGGTGTTTCTTGGCAGGGGAGGGCTGGTGATGGGCGGCCCCAGGGGCGGGCACATGGGGAGCTAGGGACGGGGCTGGGACCCAGCGGTTATGCCAGATCCCAACCCCCGTCCCTGGAGAGAATGGAGTGGCTTCCAGCCACTTCGCTCTCCTGGGAATTGCGCCACCTCCAGAGATGCTGCAGGTCCGAGGAGACCCATTGGGGCGTGCAGCACTTACCCAGGGGTAAGGGGAAGAGCTTCCCCTTGCCTGTGGCTGAGCCACTGCACCCAACGAACCTGCGTTGGATGCAGTGCAAGCCTCCTGGCTTGCCTGCTCCAGAGCAGGTTTGGATTGTGCCTTTAGTTAGTTAGTTGGTTCAGCTTGTCATGTCTAGAAAGAGGATTGAAGCACTGGGCAGAAGGGCTCCATCAGTGGTGTGTTAAAAGAGGAGATCATGAGTTTGCCACACTCCTCCAAGGAGCTACAACTTGTGTAATCAGGTTGTGTAATCAGTGGGCCAGCCATATATATATAGTCCTTGAGGATAGGACTACTTCAGAATGCAGAATGAAGTATATCTTCAGTGAAGGTCCAATGGACTTGGTGGGATGTTATTCTGATGTTATCCTTTCTTAGGTTCATTTTACAAAATTCCTGAATGCAGAAATATAGCATGCTGTTGAGAAATGTTCCATCCTGGTCTTCCCCCAAGAATGTGTCTATGTGTATGTTTCCAGGTAATTGGTTGTTTTGTTTTTTTAATTCAGGGGAAAATGAAATAATGTAATGAAGTATGTAAACCTGAATTCTCAAATGATACAGTCCCAGGAAGGCTCTACCATGTGATATTTTTGCACAGGTAGTTTAACTCATATGTCAAAGAAGGTATGAGGGAGGAAAAGTGGAGAGATGCAGAAAATGCATTTCAAATTTTCAGTATAAACGAAAGCAGAGCTACTTGATGATATGCTCCAGGCCTATTTCCAATTAAGACCACCATTCTCCTCTTAGGAGTAGAACATTTCAAAGAGGGCTCCAATCCTCCTTGGAGGTTTCCAAGAAAATGATGGACAGGTCTTTTTCAAGGATACTGTATATTTAGGGTTATCCTGCCTGAGGGCACAAGGTTGGATTAAGTCAGATGGAACCTCAAGAGTCAATTATTCGAAATGGCAATCTGTCAGCTGCATGTCTTGAAATGCAACGAACTTCATATCAGCCAAAACGAAAGAGCACTTTTTTTTTACTTATTATCTTAAGCACTGAAGAAGATAAAGGCCTTACTTACTTGGAAAAATTGGACTTGCATTTTCACACTGTAATGTCGCTATCTTATATTCGTTGACTTGTGGAAGATGAACAAAAACTCATGAATTTGTGTGAGGGATTTTGAGGCTTGAGGAGTAATAAAAGGTTACAAAAGCACTCTGACAGAACTGGATACTTAATCGCATTTGATTGTGGAAAAAAAAGAAATATATATTTTATTTTAGATACATAATAAAATAATTCTTTAGTTTTTCTGTGTTTGCCCATTTTAATACTTAATTGTCTTTGATGATGATGGGCTCACTATGTGTCCCTCAAGTTTGTAACAGGCTCCACCTGTCTTGGTGGGAGCAGGACTGAAGAAAATGGTAAACAATTGGAATTTAATCTGTAATGAAGAAAGACAATCGAGTTTTGCAGCTGACTGACAAGGCAGCCTTGTAAGACCATTTTATTCCTTTGAAGGGCTGTTGATGCTTCAAAACCAGAATGGACTGCCAGCCGGCTCAATTTGTATATTTATAACTAAATTATTTTTAAAAGTCACCATCATTTTATTTCTTTATTTCGGCCCACTGATTATACTACATGAATGTGTCATGTGGAGTGGCACCTTGGAGGAGTGTAGCAAACTGAGGAGCCCCCTCTTTTAACTTGCTTCTATTGGAAGCCTTCAGCCCAGGATTCGATCCTCTTCCCATTCTCACACCAAAATGTACAAGAAACTCTGAGACTGTAAGCATTTGATTCCACCCCACCCCCCAAAAAAGTTCCATTTTAAAAAATCCTAATTACGGTATTCTGTTTGGAACTTATATATTCTGAGCACTGCTGTAGCTGAATTATTGGCAGTTCTGCCACCACTTGCAGCACTGAACATCTGTATTTTAGTCAGACTACAAATCCTTGCATTTTCTGTTCTAATTATAAAGCTCAAAAACCTTTCGGGCTAGAGAACGCAGAGAGGAAGAGGGAGCATTTTCTGACAAGGGATTCCAGATTTTGCCACTAAATTGGCCTGCAGATTTCAGTTAGAGAAAGCTCTGACAGCCAACGCGTTTGGTAATACAGAGTTGTCAGAACGCAGTATGGCTAGCAAGACCTGACAGTGTTTCTTATATTAGGAAAGCACAGAATTTGACCCATTATAGTACAACAGACCTCCCCAGTTGCCACCCCCAAATATTGTCTCCTCTCAAACTGAATCATCCTCTTACCTGCTAGCCTGACAGGTTCACAAAGCAAGAGGGTCGCAGGATGGAATTCTGGAACTCTTCCTCATTTCCATTAGGCCGCCTGACATTTTTGGACACACGGACTGGGCCCTGTCCTGCCAAACTCCAATTGAAGCTTTTTGTAAACATTTGCTGAGAAATAAGGCAGGAGGTAGGATGGGGATGGCTTTTGCCTGAACTGAGCAAGGGCTGAGCTGAAGCCAGTTGCTTCCCATTGGCTGTGAGCAGGCAGGAAGAGCCAGGGAAGAGGCAAGGAAGGAACCTCTGCCAGCATACATACGTGCAGGCCATTTCTTGCTAATGGTCTTGCTTGCTCCGCATGTGTGCCTATGCACCTTCTCTTTTACCTGGCTGTTCCTGACTTCACCATCTCCTCCTTGGTTCCCCCTGTTGGTAGCATGGCCAATTATTATCATCGTGTGCAAGTGGGATTGCTACTGCAGCCACTGCTTGTGCCGCTGCTGGCTGGGAGATGAAGCAAGCAGCACACGAACCAGATAGCTTCCACTGGCCTGATCCAGCCCACAGGATTTATGATTGACTCCAGCGCATGACAATCTGGATCTCAAAGGAAAGGTGGTTACACATTCATTATCCATCTGCCTCCCTGTGATTCACATGTTCCTGTGAATTCATTCACACCATGACATTTCCCTTATCTATCTCTTCCAGTCTACCCTGTTGGACCATGATGTAGTACAAGCTCAAGCCAAGTAAGACAACATATAATGGGACTGAAAATAATGGTTATTTATTGTTAACTTCCACACTTCTAGTATAATACATAAGCATAAGGCTGAAAATCTGGGAAACGGTAATCTGGACTCAATAATCTTTCAAAATCTCTTATTTTGGAATATGAATATTCCTGAACTCCAGGCTAGCCCCAAACCTCCTGATGCCTGAAGTGGCATGCCAAATGCTGTCCCCCCCCCATCTGCAATGACGTGCCAGCCTCTGCTCCCCCCATCCTCCAACATTCTAAACCAGCACGCTCCTCCCCTTCACACTGACTCTTCGTCTCTGTCTCCCACTTCCTTTTCCAGCCCAGGGAGTGGAAGGAGGAGCCACAGCAGTGGAGGCAAGTAGGCAGAGTTGGGCACCCCCATTAATCTGCTGCCTGAGTTAACTGCTTCAGTTGGCACTGCCTCAACTGTATTTTGAATGTGTTGCAGTATTGACTGTAAACACAGCCATATTGACTCAAACGGGTCAGAGATTTGGTCTTCAGACTCATCGATCCTTTGTTTCAACATATACATCTCAAGAAAATATACACACACTTTCAAGTTTATAGTGTCAAATTTATTATGCTATAATTCACATACTCATATATACATTTGGTGCCCGCAGAAGCATTTGCTTGACCTAGTCAATTAATTAAAGAATTAGACCAGGGGTCTTCAAACCCCGGCCTGGGGGCCAGATGCGGCCCGCAGCAAGCCTCTTTCCAGCCTGCGGCCAACCTCTAGTCCCCTGAAAGCCTCTGGCCCACTCAACTGAACATGACCAGAACTGTGCTCTGATTGTGCTGGAGGGTGTTCTGAGGGCCAGAGAGGTACTTTCTCTATATGAAAGCCCAGACTTCATGTATTTATCACAGTGTTTTCTCTTTTTATCTGTTTGAAGAACAGAAGACTCTGCCTTTGCACTGTTTTGCACCAGAAGTGTGCTGAGAAATTCTGGGTGATTGATCACTTTTCATATTATGTTTCAGCTTTTTTACTGTGCTGGTTTTCAATCACTGGTTCATACATGAATTGATGACCAAAAACTAGCTATTGGTGGGGCTTTCACAGTCAACTAGCTACCTCCCTTCCTGCCTTGCTGGTCCTTGCAAGGCATTCCTGTCTTGCAAGGCATTCTGGAGCATGACCTGCCTTTTTCTACCATTATTCCATTCTTTTTCAAGTACCCCTAAAGGTCCTGTTGAGTGTCCCTGGGAGTACATGAATACCAGGTTGGGAACCACTGTTTTACTGGTATGTTGTTTACAGTGCACTTACTCTGACAGTGCTTACAAAAAGGTGATGAAGACCAGAATTTAAAAAGAATAAAAATGTATTTTATGAACTTTTACTATGTTTTTAATAAATTAGAGACTACAGTCCTTAGGTAACAATTAGTGGTGGGTTATTTTTCAGGATCTGGCCTCCAGTAAAATCAGACAAAACTATAGTCAGACATCCCCCTAAGTGTAACCCCCGACTTATCCGATGGTCATAGAAAATTCCATGATTGTTGGCTCAAAAGCTGCCCTCGACTTTATTTAAGTTTTTCCCCCGGCCCTCAACACCATGCCAGATATTTGATGTGGCCCTCTGGCCAAAAGGTTTGGAGACCCCTGAATTAGACCCTATTGGCATCTATTCAGCACTGACATCATTGACTGACAGCAGCCACATGGCCCATCCTGTGTTCAGTGCTGTAACTGAGCAGCCCAGAGGTCTCCTCAGAGCAAGGGAACATTTGTTCCCTTACCCCATGTCACACCTCAGCCTGCCCAATAGGGCTACTTGGATCACTGGTGCAAGTCTGAGAGGCTTTCCGGCCTGGTGGTCCGGCCTGATGGTTCCACACATCTCTTCAATTGCTTCCCTTAGATGTTCAGGTGTTGCAGGTTTTCTAAATGAACTATCCATGAACTGGAGCGCATTAAAATTTGTATACATTTTTTGAGACAATTGTGTCCTATTATTTACTTCTACATTTGACTCTAAATATTTGTTTTCAAGTCAGGCTGATTTCCACTGCTGTCCTGCAGACTTGCCTAATTTTGTTAATTGTTGTTAAAAGACTATATATATAGTAGCTTGTTAAAAGTACAGATCTGTAACATTTCCCCAAATGCAGTCACATACCATGGTAACATCTTCTTCGTTCTAGCGACTTTCCTGCATCGGTGCAGGATTCGCTGTTCTGCAAGCCGCACACCATTTGCAAGATGCAAGCTGCAGGGCATCTTCTGGGGCAGTGTCGAATGCCCACATGTCTTCTTTCAACCGGTTGAGCCACCGCTTCTTCAGTCTTCCTCATGGATGGAGTCCAGTTGGACATAGCCGATATGCCATCTGCGCCACGCTCACCTCATCGGTCCAAATAATATGACCTTGCTAACAGAGTCTTGCCTCACACATCTTGTTGCCTTACGCATCTTGCGTAACCCCCATTTGTAGTCATACGTCCATGACTCAGTTCCACCGTGTGAGACTGAGGGACCAGCAGAGCATCCATTTCCATAACGTGGAGGGCCTGTTCATGTTTGGTAGATACTGGCCAACAATCAGAGCCATACAGGGCAACTAAATGGATGACGGTTTTGTAGATCTTGCCCGTGACTGTGAGGCTGCTTCGCTTTCCATAGGGCTGGGAGGGAGGGACCTCCTTCTCCCTTTTGTGTTTTTTGGGGGGCTGCATTCATTGGATCAGGACCATCCTTGAAGTGCTCTCAGCCTGCCCTGAGTCCTCTCAGTCCTTGCCTGGACTAAGGCAAGTTTGCCTACTCGGGAGTAAACACGGCCACGTGGTTTTGTTTCGGGTACAATACATGTAGCTGGGAGGGAGGCAGGGACCTCCTTCTCGTGTTTTTGGGGGCTGTACCCTTTCAATCGGGACCATTGTGGTGTCATTGGATTCCTCTCAGCCTGCCCTTTCCGACAGACTATGGCAAGTGCGCCTACTCACGAGTAAACGTGCGATACGGCTCACTTTCACTTTCCATAGGGCTCCATGCATTTTTTCTTTCCAGTTTTTTGGCCATAACTTTTGAACAAAAGGAGCAGTTTCAATTCTGTTTTCTGCATTGCACTCCGCTGGGCATTCTTCATCCAACAGTGTATGGTGTGATGGGGTAGCTCTGAAAGTCGTGAAGTTAGAGTGTCCTCCCCCCAGGGTGTCACCCGGTGCGACCCGCAGCCCCCAAACCCCCCTAGTGATGCCAGTGCTCTCAGGAAAGTGTGGTTAGGATTGCAGCCATAGTTGTCTATGTAGTGTGCTCTTTGCGGGTGTGTGTGTGTTTGTGCAATGTGTTTTATGCCTGTTTTATTCCTGCAGCTATGTCTGCTGACAGCCACAGGCATAAAACACATATATACTACCCATATGACAGTGATTACATGATAAAAATACTTTAAAATTGATTAAAATATTAATGTGGAATAAAAACACATAACACTGCTTTCAGTCTTTTTTTAAGGATAAAACCTCCATCCATGAAAAAATAAAACTGTCATGACCTGTCCTTTCTCTATACACAACAAACATGAATCAAACACCTATCATGCAAATCTTAAATCCCAAAAACCAACCAACAACAAAAAGAAATTCAGAATTCACTAGTGCACTTAATGTGAACCTTATTGGCAGTTAGAGTTTTAAATGTTTTCATGAATTTCTTCTATCCCTTTCTCCCTCTGCACTTTCAGCCCAATAGTTCTATACAATGGTAAATTTCAGACTTTTTCAAAATGCTCTTTTAGATGAAAACAAGAAAACACAACGTCAGGGACTCACTAATAAAACTTAGATTAACAAATGCGCCAATACGAATTTATGTTTGCAATGGATTGTTGAGTGTGTAAATTATTTGACAAGCATACATAATAGGCAAAGCTGTCAGAAACTCCTCTGTTAAATACAAACTAACAGCATCTCTCGGAGGCCTCATTCAAATTAACCTTGGACTTTTGCAAAACACATCTATGTTCTCAGTGCTTTCAAAGGAAATGTGTTTGTCATTATTGTGAATATAGCTGTTCTTCCAGAAACAAAAACAACACTGAACTTGATTCCTTCAAATTTCTAATTGGCACTTGTTTCCATCTGTATTGTAGCTCAAGGAATGATTTTACTTCATGAACTAATCAGATTAGTTCTCAAAAATATTTCCATCTGGACTTTTCTCAAGAACTCTTTGATTCAAAAAAGCCCAGTTCCCCAAGTGTCATTCTTATCAAGGATGCAAAAACATCACCAGTGATTTGAGTCTGTTGCAGGCATATCACTGCTCTTGCTTAGGGTGATTGGTTTGACTTTTCCTTCCTTCATATTACGTCTAAAGGAAAATAGAACTTTTTGTGGCACTGATGGCAAAAAGTCCAAGAAGGTATAGGTAGCAATTGGGTCACACTCTATTGATCAGAAGCAGCAGACGTTTCCACAGTACAATTTAATAACATTGAGGACCCAAGGCTCAGAGGTAAGATCATAGTGATGGGGATATTGTACAGGGGTGCAGCATGTAGAATGTCCTTTGTTCTACCCTGGCTGCTAAAGCGTAATAGTGAGAAAGAGCTATTTGCCTACATGTCCCACTACAGTGTCTCAGGAGGTATTCAGTAAGCCACGCTACTGGGCTAGATGAACCCTTGGCAGGATCCAGCATGGCACTTCATAATATTTGTATACATAGTATTGGCAACCTTCAGTCTCGAAAGACTATGGTATCGCGCTCTGAAAGGTGGTTCTGGCACAGCGTCTAGTGTGGCTGAAAAGGCCAATCCGGGAGTGACAATCCCTTCCACACCGGGAGCAAGTGCAGTCTGTCCCTGGTCTGTCTCCCTGGCTATGGGCCTTCCTTCTTTGCCTCTTAGCCTCAGACTGTTGGCAAAGTGTCTCTTCAAACTGGGAAAGGCCATGCTGCACAGCCTGCCTCCAAGCGGGCCGCTCAGAGGCCAGGGTTTCCCACTTGATACATATTCATAAATATGTTCTGGAATCATGACAAATAAAGGAAGATGAGGTTTATTATTTTTTCTTTTAATTGAACTTGAAGTAAAACACTACCCCATCCTCCCCCATCTGGGAACTGACTGCCCAATCCTAAGGGGCAACCTAATCCTGAGCTGCCCGGGGAGCCCCCACTCAGCAGCACCAAGAAGGTGCTGCCACCGAATCCAGCACCTCCCACAATACCGCGGGAGGCACCTCGGGAGTAGGGGACATTCGTCCCCTTCCCCCAGGTAAGGAAGGCAGCCCCTCAATGGGCGCCAAAGGGCACCAAACCCCCAAACGGCACCACTAAAGCAAAGGCGCTCATGTAAGGCACGCAGCCTCCACGAGCACCTAGGATCCTGCAAAGCGGAGCTTCACAGCCCACCCCTGGGCACACCTCTGGCACGCCCCCTCTCTCCACATCATGCCGACCTCCCCACCCCCTCCCCGCATCACGCTGGCCTCCCCGCCCCCTGGAATGCCCCCATCCCCGCCCCATTCCTTGTTCCGCAGCCTGGCAGTCGCAGGCACCACCGAGCTGCGGAACGCAGGTGCCCACCAGGAGTCTTACGGCACGTTTGCGACTATGGTCCACACCATGGAGGCGCAGCACGGGCCACAGTATTGGGCTCTAAGTCTGCAAGCAAAGTTTTCCAGGAAACAAAATAAGGAGACCTGTCCACTTTCAGAGCCCACAGATCAGGGGCAGGAGGTCTGGTCTAGAGGGTAGAGCCTCCATTTGCCTGAAGATAACATCCGCAGGTCACCAGTTCGAGGTCACTGGCACCGTGCGACCTTGAAGCAGCTGACAAGCTGAGCCGAGTTATTCCATCTGCTCTGAGCATGGGAGGATGGAGGCCAGAATGTGAAACCAGATCAAGAAAGTAACACCTGAATGTTGTGGTTTCTTGAAAGATAGAAACCTTCTTTCAAATTGTAAAAATCTCTACGGGGATTTAATTAGCCTGCCTATGTAAACCGCCTTGAATAAAGTCTTGAATAAAGACCAAGAAAGGCAGTACAGAAATACCTGTATTATCATCATCATCATCATCATCATCATCATCATCATTATCAGCAGCAGCAGATTACATAATGATCACTGGAAAAACAACTCCACAACATTGCACATTAGGGTTACGGGGCAGGGGGGAACAATAAATTGTAAAAAGACCCACTTTCAGGAAATATAAGTGAAAGATGCAATATATGGTGACTGTCCAGACAGTAAGGTCTAAGGAAGACAAAATTAGGGCCATCCAGATATGATATCACTACATAGGTTCTTGCATCCAGAATGGGCCAACAGACCTATGACAGTACATATTCAAGGGAAGATTAACTGTTAGAAGTTCTCCAAGGTAATGGGTTTTTCACTTGATGCCAAAGTACCAATGAAACTTTAATAAAAGAAAGTACAGCTCTGCTTGTATTTGTACTTCATTATGTTGATAGAGTTAGAGAGACCTTTACTGGCATTAAATTATGTTGATAAAATCAGACCAATATCTAATGGACCAGAAGTTGGACGAGAGCAGGGTTGCCAAACTTGTTTCATACAGCAGGCTGAATAGCATTCATGGCACCAGCAGAGAGCTGGAAGTGACATAGTTAAGCAGGAAATGATGTCATTAAGAAGGTGATGACCATAAATAAGCACTTTGTTCTCACCCAGGCATTCATGAGCTGAAAATGACAGAAGAGAAAATACACAAATCTTGATCATATTTTCAAGATATGGGAGAGCCCAATTATCACAGGGAGCCTGAGAAGTGCTCTGCAAAGTGATGCCTCAGCAGAAGAGGCACTGCTGAAAGGGCTGTCTACATGATAAGTGATCTCTCCCAGTGCCTCAGCAGCATCTCTCTTCTCCCTTTCTCACACCTCTTGGCCTGTTTCTCCCCCTCCCCATACTGTTCCTCACCTTTGAAGACTCCTTCCCCCCCCCTCTCTCTCTCTCTCTCTCTCTCTCTCTCTCTCCCAGCACCTCAGCAGAAACTACACTGCTGAAAGGGCAGCGCTGGGATAGCCAATTATCATGTGCCACCCTTTCAGCAGTAACACCTCAACAGAAGCAGCACTGCTAAAAGGGTGGCCCGCATGATAATCCCAGCACCACCCTTTCAGTAGTTCTGCTTCTGCCAATGTGTCACTTCACAGCTCAGCAGCCGAGAGCATCTATCTGACAGTTGGGAGAGTCCAACTATCATAAAGGCTGGATAAAAAACTTCTACAGGTTGCATCCAACCCACATGCCTTATGTTGTATAAACTGCTGTATACAACACCCCTGCTGTATAAACTGTAGGACCAGATCACATTTCACAGAGATACATGGTAACTGGGATAACAGGGAGTTTTGCACCAGTAATGGTTAGCAGCTAGACTGATACAGCATCTCCTATTAAATTGGTCAGGCTTTTTCTCACTGCCAATAATTCTGTGGATTTCTGTAGAATTGACCAATACCATGGTATGGCTATTGCTATTCCTTCTCTGATAAATCTGGCAAATCTTGTAATTTCAAAAACGCAATGTTTGTAGATAGAAAGAGAGAAACAGACTTATCAACTGAGGAAGAACAGTCACATAGAACTGACTTCCCTTAACCCACTAAAAATGAGAAAAATATTGTGCTGCCAGCATTTTACGTGCTGCAGTTATTTCTAGTAGAAGGATGATCAGGCCCATTTTTCAGGTTCTATATGAAAAATTAATGGTCCCTCTAATACACCCTAAATGTTAAATGATCTATTTTCCTCCTGATAAAAATTCAAATTGCTTGGCACTGTAATTTACAGCCAGCTTCTATGTGTTTCCTTGTTACACATACATTCTGATTATAGTCTCCTTCCTCCAGATATGTACGTGCATGTGCACTCTCTCTCTCGCTCGCTCTCTCCCCAGCCCTTTAGTAACAAAGGGCACAATCCTAACCCCTTATGTCAGTGCTTTCCAGCACTGGCATAGCGGTGCCAATGGGACGTGTGCTGCATCCTGCAGTTGGGTGTCACTCACAGAGGCCTCCTCAAAGTAAGGGAATGTTTGTTCCCTTACCTCAGAGCTGCATTGCCCTTAAGTCAGTACTGGAAAGCACTGACATAAGGGGTTAGGATTGCGCCCAAAGTGAATGAGCCAGGAACCTCTTCCAAATGGATCCTTTTCCTTTGTGAGTGGGTTGCAGCCAGCCCACAGGCCTTATGTGTGACACTCCTGCTCTAGGACTTTTCATATATCAAGAGTGGGATTGCCATTAGCATGTGTGCTTAGCTGCTGCCTTGAAAACAGTTTTCAAGGAACTTTCACAAAGAACCATCAGACTCAGCAAGAGCCAAACTGAGAAATTTGCTAGGGGCATGTTAACATTTAGGTCATCATCTTTCCCATGGGTTACCTGAGATCCAGTGTATAACTCACGTTACATTAAGGATACAATCCTGTGCAAATTTATCTGGGAGTAAGTCCTGTAGAATTTCTGTCTCAGTCATGTGGGTGTTCGTGGCAACTCTGAAAGCCATACTCGAAAAGAAAATAGTTCAAGAGAATAAGAAACAATATGCTAATTAAAAGCAGAAGGTGAAACATCAAATGTGATAGAGATAGAGGTCTGATCAGGTCTGTAGCTGATGTCTGGTCCACTGTAACCCTTGCCTTGAGATAGGTTGGTGGGATAGAAATGAATGAATAAACTACATATTACATCCAAATGTGTGTAATGAACCCTTTGACACCTTTTTCTCAGTTAAAAAGGATAAGGGATTTGGAATGTTGTAATGGGCGAAGGAAGGAGCACTGAACTCTTTCTCCATACACCACTACTCTGCTGCAAATCATGCAAACATCTTTGTGCATGTGAGAGAGAGAGAAAGAGAGTGCAATAGCTTTCTCCTCTGACGGAGATCCAAATGCACATTTGGAGAATATTCACTAACGTATCTGAAGAATATTTGATATTATATTTCTCAAAGGTGGCATTGTTTGTTTGTTGGTCATATTATTGATTGTGCTTCAGCTTATATGTTTCTCTGGGATTCTGGATTTATTTTATTCTTCTTGCTTCTATATTTTTTTTTTCTTTTTAAATCATGTTTGTTGCCTTAAGTAACAAAACAGAGAAGAACTGGATGAAAATCTCTGTAATCAATACAGATGAATTTTGAGAACTTTTAAAAAGCAAGTTAATTTCTATTAATCTGTAATAGAAAATTGCAGAAAATTATTACTCTGTAACAGGAAACTGTAACAGAAAACTGACCAGCCTTAACAAAATGGTGATTTTGTTTTAGCTTTCTTTCAACATTTCTCTTATACAGCATCAGGTCTTAATTTTGATTCTTGTAGCTCATATAAACAAGGTTATTATACACATAAGGACACCAGCATTTCCACCTGAAAACTTACTTAGTGAATTTATTTTAGATATTCATAAACAACTTTTCCAGGGCTCAAAGCAGACAACAAATAATAAAACCCACCATAAAAGAGAATAAACACAATTAAAAACAGAAGAGTAATAAGAAAATTAGTCAAGAATGGAATAAAATCAACCAAAAGCTCAATAAAAAAGCAAATAATGTTTTACAACTCCATCTAAAATCTCATGTATCAAACACCCTGTTGGTCAAGTTATTTCCATGTATGGACCAAAACGGGAAAATGGGAAACTACAGCACTTTTTACTTGATCAGAAAGTGCTTTCAAAGTCACACCAGGCTGTCTAGGGTGCAATTCTAACCTTCTGTTAGGCTGGCGTAAATCCCTTGTGCCAGCCTAGGAGGGTCACAAACATGCTGTAAAGCATGTTTGCATCTCCGTGGCAGCAAGCCATGCCAGCGCACAGAATACACTGGATCATGGAGACTCTGTGGTGGCTTGCGCCAGGAAGGTTGCATCGGCCGAGTTCGGTCAACTCAGGGGTCTGGGGAGTGTGTGGACCTGAGTAGGGAGGGAAGCGTAATGGGGAGGCTGCGGGAGGGGGAGGATCTGTCAAGGGCAGCCCACAATGGATCTTCCCTTCCAGCAGTAGTCTCCTCATCCTGTTTCTCTCCTCAGACTTGCACTGGCAAATTTGCCAGCTCAGGTCTGAGAAGACCCATTGCAGGTCGAGAGTCTTACATGTGAGTAAGGGAATTTTACAATCCCCTTTCCTGCTGAACCCTCCTGGCCTGCCCCGCATTTCCCCCCTCATGAATGCAGCATTCACCAGTTTGGCATTGCTGTGATGGTGGGTGTGTGTGTGTGTGTAAAAGAATGACAGCCCAATCCTGAGCTGCCCAGGGTACCCAGGCTCTGCAGCACCAAGGAGGGCTGCTGCCAAATCCAGCACCTCCCGCACTACCACGGGAGGCTCCTTGGGAGAAGGGGACTTTTGTCCCCTTCCCCTGAGTAAGGTAAGCAGCCCTGCAATGGGGCTACTCACTTTACCGCTGCCGAAAAGGTCAGGGGTAAGGGAAAGGTGCTCATGTAGGGCGCGGAGCCCTCCCCGAGCGGCTCAGATCCTGCAGAGCAGAGCTCCGCAGATCCTCCTCCCTCCCTCCCCCAGCACGCCTCTCGCCCACTCCCCAACAGGCCTCTCTCCACCCCCTGCTGGCCTCCTCCCTCCCCGGAACGCCTCCTCCCCACCCCTGTCCCACCCCCGCCTACTGTTCCGCAGCCCAGTGGTCCAGGAGACCTCCCGAGCCACGGAACCTGGGCAACTGCCCTGCACTAGCCCAGGCACCAGCCAGCACTGGGTTAGCATGGGCGGAAGCCCGGCGGTGAGCCCTGCAAACGTTCCTTATGGCATATTTGCAACTGTGCTCGGTGGCACGGACCTGTGCCGCCGACCACAGGATTGGGCTCTGAGATGGGCTCGTAGTATGATAATTAATGAGATTGCATACAATGGTGACTACTACTTGCTCCTCGTTATTAAATGGGCTTAGCAAAGCTGGTATAATTGTTGCTGGGCTTGTGTGTTAATTGATAATAATGGACTCCAACCATCCAAGCAAGCCAGCAGCAAAAATGGATGATCCATAGTTCATTTGCTTCTTTTTTTTTCCTTTCCAAAAATGAAGGGAGACTAGCCAAAGTGATTTATCTCTCTATATAAAGTGGTTTAAAAGGCTAATTCCAATTCATGAATTACACCTATTTTGATCTAATTATGCCCTCCGACCATCTGGCTAATACAGAGGAATGTTACACCTTTCTACCAGTTTCCTAGGAAAAAAGTTCCTTGTGCAGTATTAGGTGGCAACAACTATTCCCCACACACTGTTTTAAGAAAGTGGTATATTTCTCATTATTGTGAGAACGATATCCTTTTCATAGTTTCTTCAGAATGTTATCTATATGTAGAAAGTAACCCATCAATTGCTTATCCAAATTGCAGTTGAATGAAGTTAAAGTATTTTTATTGTCCTCATTCAGGCAGACATGTAATGTCTTCCAGAGAAAGGCAGCTAGCGTGCCTGTGTTGGCACGCTAGCAATGATTGCCAGGCTGGCCCCCCTATCAGCCGGCAGCAGGGCTTTGCTGCCAGCTGATTGGCTGGCTGGCCTTAGGGGGCGGGATGACTGAGCCCGATCTGGCGCGCAGGCGCTAGACCCGGCTCAGTTCCGTTCCATGTAATATCAAAATTCTTCGGATACTTTCAGAACCTTCCAGGTTTATCCCAACCCCAGTTTTTCCCTAGCCCTAGTAGGTGGGTGTACTTAGCCAATGGGCAGATGCAGCCAGAACCCAGTGAGGTACCACAGGTGTCATTCTTGTTCATTGCTCTGAGGAGTTGTTCTGATACCAAACAGTGCTGCCATTTTGTTAACCCCTTTTCTTCTTGGGTAATCTAAAAGGGGTTTCACATCTTCCAGACTTAATTCATGTTGAGTGGGTTTAACCACACAAGAAGAAATCTAGCCATTTTCTCGTAAGTATATAAAACAAGTCCTGTTTTCAGGAGCCTCCATAACAAATTAGGTAAGATGACTCACCTTATCAACCGACCCAGTATTGAGGCAGAGCACACGCATCTTCCCCAAGATTGTCTTCACAATTTCCAGCTCTTATACTTTTGCCAACAGAAATGAATGCCATGTACTAAAACACAGCAAACATTAGCCTGAAGGAGAGTTTTATGAAGATTCAGTATCTGTGGCAGTATCTTTGTGGATTACATGCTGGTTTCTTTGGATTAGAAGACAGGGTTGCCATGCCAACTTTTTGACCAGGCCCTCCTGTGTCATTAACTGGAGGCTTGAACTGCAGCTATTAGCCAGTGATAATATTGTTATTAGGCTGCTAAAAGGTTTGTCTACTGATTGGGACATATGAGGCTCTTTGTAGGGAAAGTTGAGCTACCCTAATGCAGCTCTACAAAGTGTTTCAAAGTCTGGGTCTCACACAATAGAGCCTGTCTTCTCAACCCAGAAAGTCCTGCATATTTTTGCCCATTTAAAGGAGGGGAGCTGTAATATCTGCACACACAAGTAAATTTGTGAGAGGATCTGATCTCTTTCTTGGAAACAAACAAAGGAGTCCTCACTGGTAGGAAACCTATGAGATTGGCAAAGCAGTTATTAGTGATATGAACATTCTCTGCATTTAGGCAACTGTCTCTACATGGAAAGTAGAAAAGAAAAACAGTAGGGGATTGGCATACTGTGTAGTGTTTTGGTGAGCCTCCTTTTCATTCCCTTTTCTCTCTGTTCCCCTTAATGTAACCCCTAGGTAGATTTAACATAAAAATTGTCACCTGGCAGCAGAAGCAAAATAGCTCATAGTTAACATAAGAACATAAGAACAGCCCCACTGGATCAGGCCATAGGCCCATCTAGTCCAGCTTCCTGTATCTCACAGCGGCCCACCAAAATGCCCCAAGGAGCACACCAGATAACAAGAGACCTGCATCCTGGTGCCCTCCCTTGCATCTGGCATTCTGACATAACCCATTTCTAAAATCAGGAGGTTGCGCATACACATCATGGCTTGTACCCTGTAATGGATTTTTCCTCCAGAAACTTGTCCAATCCCCTTTTAAAGGCATCCAGGCCAGTCGCCATCACCACATCCTGTGGCAAAGAGTTCCACAGACCAACCACACGCTGAGTAAAGAAATATTTTCTTTTGTCTGTTCTAACTCTCCCAACACTCAATTTTAGTGGATGTCCCCTGGTTCTGGTGTTATGTGAGAGTGTAAGGAGCATCTCCCTATCTACTCTGTCCATTCCCTGCATAATTTTGTATGTCTCAATCATGTCCCCCCTCAGGTGTCTCTTTTCTAGGCTGAAGAGGCCCAAACGCTGTAGCCTTTCCTCATAAGGAAGGTGCCCCAGCCCAGTAATCATCTTAGTCGCTCTCTTTTGCACCTTTTCCATTTCCACTATATCCTTTTTGACATGCCGCGACCAGAACTGGACACAATACTCCAGGTGTGGCCTTACTATCGATTTGTACAACGGCATTATAATATCAGCCGTTTTGTTCTCAATACCTTTCCTAATGATCCCAAGCATAGAATTGGCCTTCTTCACTGCCGCCGCACATTGGGTCGACACTTTCATCGACCTGTCCACCACCACCCCAAGATCTCTCTCCTGATCTGACACAGACAGCTCAGAACCCATCAGCCTATATCTAAAGTTTTGATTGGCAAACCTGCTGAGAATCACATGTGCCAGTCCACTGGGCACTTCAGTTCACATGGCCAGGTTGGAGGTCACGTAGGGAGGCTCAGGTTGCCTGGCTGTCATTGCTCACACGCACAACCCAAACCCTTGTAGTACTTAGCCAAAAGAGTGTCTCAGACAGCGAGAAGGCAAAATACACTCTTTGCTTGTGTCCTTTACCTGACAGACAGGATGCTTTTAAAATACATAAAAGATTTACTGAAGAAAAAAGGACAAGCACAAAACAGGGAAAGCATGGAGGTGAGGTCAGAAGCAAGATATAGAAATTCAAAATTGTTTCTACCTACACATTCCTTTTATTAAAGGATTCCAGCTCACCACATCCCTCACTTGGAACAATCTGGGAACATTCCAAGTGTCTGCAGAAACAGAGATCCTAGTATGTTGCTCAGTTTCCCAGTCTGAACACTCCTCTTCAACACATGGACACTGGATTAGAAACAGGCTAAGCTCTGCATGTTGGCATTCATCCTGACAGTGCTTTTATTTTTATGAATTCATTCATTTAATATGAACGTTCACAACCAGTTTTATGACTTGAGCAAAGAGGTAAGCCACCGACTCTTAATTTAAAATTAAGTTTTATAAGCCAATGTGTCTCCACACTACAAATAAGAGCTGAAGGCAAATGCTTTCTGCTGGACTGTGCTACAAACAATTTATTCAGGGCCCAAGCCTATCCAGTTTTCCAGTCCCGGTGCAGCTGTGCCAATGGGGCATGCACTGCATCCTGTGGTGGGCAGGTAGTCACAGAGGCCTCCTCAAAGAATGGGAACATCTGTTCCCTTACCTCTGGGCTCCACTGCAGCTGCACTGGTGCTGGAAAGTTGGATAGGACTAGGCCCTCAAGTTCTCAACTGTAGCAACGCTACTTTGCTTTGGGAAGCACACAAGGCTTAGAGCCTTGTTGCTTGATGGAGTGCAAGGAGCAGAGGCACTCTGAGGGTTGAGGGAAGGAACTGGAGCAGCAAGGAGTCAAAGAGGCAGAAAAGAAGAGACGGCAGCCAGGATTTAGAAGTAGATGCAGGGGGGAAGCCGGAAGCTGGAATAGATCCTTGACCAGCCTCCACCAAGCCTTTTACTGACTCCCAAGCAAGTGGAGTTACTTTTGGTTAGAGATAACACTAGCTGGCTCTAGCTGACTACAACACATTCCTAGGTCTGACCGCTTCCTTATCTCATCTTGTTCACTAGGTAAAAGGCAGTGAACAAGGTCGTGGCTCAGAATGTGTTCTGGCCAAAGCAGGTGTGCCTGCAGTTGCCAATGTTCACTAAGCCTTTATGTGCTTCTGCATATGCTACACTCAACCATTTCAGAGGCATGAAAGGGGAAATACATATTTTCTTCCATTGAAGATACTCCCAGGTGTATACTGCAGTGATACACAAACTTTGAAGCACTGGGACCCACTTTTTAGCATGACAATATGTCAGGACGCACTGGAAGTGATACCATTAACCTGGAAGTGATGTCATGGCTAGAAGCAACATCATCAAGTAGGAAAAATTTTATCACCCCATAAGACAAAATTTAATTAAGTCAGTGTAGGAAAATGCACAGGCGCTGAGCTTAGCCTTGGTAACATGGCAACCGGTAGGCAGGCAAACCTGCTGCCCCCCCCCCCCACTCAGGCACACCAGAGTGGGCCAGTTGCTGAGTCTTCGCCCAGAGCCTGTAAACAGAGGATGTTATGAAGAAGCGCATATCTCAGGAATGTGTATTGCCAGAGCCAGCAGGTTTCTTAGCAGTGCAGATTTCAGCAACCTTCAGTAATTTCCCCTAGTGTCATCATGTGTTTTGAGAATGAATAAAAGTCTGAGGAAGCTAGCCGGGACAACGGACTTCTCTCTCAATCTCATACCGTCCTATTTCCGGCTTAGCTCTCCCTGCATCAACCCTCTGAATGTCTGCTGTGTCTCATTCATTGCTCTGACTCCTTGCTGCTCTAGTTCTAACTTTCAAACCCTCAGAGTGCTTCTGCTTTTAGCACTCTCATTCAGGCACCAAAGTTCTAAACCCTGGGTGCTTCCCAAGTAGCATTGCACTGCTACAAGTCAGTAAATTGAAAGTTTACAATAAGTATAAGTTTAAAAATTATTTAAAATAAAGAACCATCTTCCTAACCCTCCCAAGCAGTTGCTGATCTGTTTAAAAAAATTTCCCAGACTTCCCAAAGACTGCAATTCTATTCAAGCTTACCCAGGAGTAAGCCCCAGGTAACCATTATTGTTCAATGCATGTACACAGTAGTCTGTTCAAAGTACAGATCTGTAATATTTCCCCAAATGCAGTCACATACCATGGTAGTATCAAGCCTAATATATTAAATATAAAATACAGATTGAAATTAATGGGGAAATTGGCTCATGACCCACCTAGTGGGTCCTGACCCACAGTTTGAGAAATGCCCATGGCGGTCCCGGGGGTGATCCCGGGGGTCCCGGCGGTCCCAGGGGTCCTGGGCAAAAACCCCAGGCGCCGCTGCTGCCTCCACCTGCCATGCGTCTGCCTACCCTCCAGAGCTTTCCCACGGGCAGGTGAATCTCCACACTACATCTGTGGGCGCTCTGAAAGCCCGAGGCCTCCAGAGCACCCGTAATCAGTACTTCCAGTTTTCATCAGAGAACTCAGAAGGCTTTTGGAGCTCCTAGGAACATTGTGCAAGGCTCTGGAAGTACCCCTGGAGGGGAGTGGCTGTGTGCTGTGGGATGGTTGGCATGTTGCAGTCCTCTGCCCCAGGGCAGCACAGGGGCCAGATCTGCAACTGAGAAATGCTACTATACTGGGGTAGACAAGGACAAGTCCTATCAGGAGGCCATTGCAAAAAGCACTTTGCAAGTCCTTCCTTACAAAAACGAGGCACTGTAGCATAGTGAAAAATCAAAGCTAAAAGAATTGACAGTGAAAAGTGTGTTAGCTGTGAACCTTATTACAAGTAATGTCATTATGCATGAATTCAACACTAATGCAATCATGGACCATGCAAAGACATGATTCAATTACAAGGACTCATCTCAGGCAAGCATCTGGAAATAGTTTGGTCATTTTCACACCTTTTAGCAGCTCAGCTCATCTTTCCCATCCAGGTCCCAAATTATCTCAAATTCTTTAAGGCAGATAATTTCTTTCTGAAAAAAAAATATTAAACAGAGCAGGACCATATAAACAGCAAACTGTTATCAGAGTTGTTGGGTTACTTCCATAAAAATAAATAAAATATTACATAGAATTTGCAGCTAAATACATAACTAACTACTTTGGGACAAGGAGGCTAGAGTGCTTTCGTATAGAATACATCATGCCATGTGTCCACTTGCACATACCACCCTTATAGTAGTCCACATTTGAAACAGCATACATGCAACATGCTAGTTGTAGCACAGTGTTTGTAGCAGACATCCAGTGTGGTGAAGTTATTAAAGTGTTATGGGACTATGATTGGGGAGACCCAGGTTCAAATCCCCAATCAGCCACAGGTAGCCTGGGTCAGTCATTATCCTTCAACAGAATCTAATTCACAGTGTTGGAAAGATAAACCTCTTATGACAAAGAGGAGAAGAGATGGGAAGGCCATGGCCATGGTGGAAAGTCAACAAGGCCAAAAACCACCATCATCACCTCCACCTACGGGTACCTTTTCCTTCTTTCACAATGGTCACAGAAATACTAACTGCCCAGTGAAGAGAAAGTAAGCCAATAAAGCAGTGGTTCTCAAACTTTTAGCACCAGGATCCACTTTTTAGAATGAGAATCTGTCAGGACCCACCGGAAATGATATCATGACCGGAAGTGACATCATCAAGCAGGAAAATTTTAGCAATCCTAGGCTGCAATCCTACCCACGCTTATCCAGGAGTAAGCCCTATTTCCTAGCATTGTTAAAAGAATATACATAGTAGCTTGTTAAAAGTACAGATCTGTGGCTACAGATATGGCCTAGAACTGGGGTCTGCAACCTGTGTTTTTAGAGCCGCATGCGGCTCTTTCAGCAGTCTGCTGCGGCTCCCAAGTGGGGGCTGGAAGCGGAGCGCCTTCCCCATGGCTGCCACCCAGCCAGCCCAGCCCCGAGGGAGCCTCTCTCTGGCACAATGTGCTGCGGGCACTGGCGGCTGGTGAGTGTGGGGTCGGGGCGCCGCCCTGCCCACAGCAGCTCCTTCGGCAGGCAGGGCAGTGGCACTCTCCTGCACCTGCTCTCTGTGCCCCACTGCGAGCAGGCACCCGCAGGCGCCCCACTGCGAGCAGGCGCGGGGGGGAGCAGCCGGGCACCTCTTCCCTGCGCCCTTCCTTCCTTCTCCCTGCAGCGGCAGGGGGCTGAACCGCGGGACAGGGCCGCTAGTGGCAGGCGCAGGGGGCGCTTTGCAGGGACCCCTGTGGCCAGGCAGGGAGAGCTGGTGGCACATGGGCTCAGCGGGGAAGGGCGGGTGAAAGTGGCAAAGGGGGTGACAGAGCGCCTCTCTGTCACCCTCTTTGCTAAACTAATTACTATGTAAAAATACAAAGGCATTTCTGAGGCAGATAAGCTGCGCTCCAAAGCCTCCTCCGACCCCTCCCCGCAACTTGGAGTGCTCAGCCCGAGGTGCGCGTGCGCCTCCCCTGCACCCAGGCTGGGCTCTTCTCACCCTGGCGCCGTTCCCCCCCCCCGGCACAGAGCAGGCAGGGGGATCCTTTGGCTCCATCCCTCTGAGTCTGGCAGGCTTCATTACGCCCTTTGCCTTAATGTTGCCCCCCCCCACTGCAGAAGAGATGGGGTGACCGACCCTGGAGCTCCCTGGAGTGTGCCTGCAGGGAGTGCACACTTTCCTGGGAGTAAACCCCATTGAACTGAATGGGACTTACTTCTGAGTGCTTAGGATTGGGAGCCGACTCCGGAATCAGCCCCTCTGGCCTTCGTGCGATTTCTCTCCTGGTCATTGCGCCTGAGCATGGAAGTCAGTCCCTCTGAAACCAACAGGGCAGACTTCCCTAAAGAAGTCTGAGGGTGGAGGATGCGATCCTAATACTACACACACTGACTAAGGAGGAAGCCCCATGGAAATCAGAGAGGCGCTTACTTCTGAGTAAGCCTGCATAAGTCTTCCCATTGCTTCGATTCAGCGCAAAGCAGCATCTGTAGGGTTTTTTTCCCCTCCCCTGACTTTACTTTGGAGTCAAATGAAATCCCATTGATTTTAACACACTATAGTTTTTTTTATACATAGCATAAAGATTAAAAAAACTATATATGCATTGTTATCTTCATTTTAGATGTCAAGAGGCTTTTGTGGCTCCAGAAGTTTTCTTTTCTCCGGAAAACGGGTCCAAATGGCTCTTTGAATGTTTAAGGTTGCCCACCCCTGGCCTAGAAGAAAAGGTGTCATATATGCCTAAGAAGGATCTCAAGACTTACACAATCCTGTCTAAATATTGAGGTCAAACTTTGAAAGCTGCTCCAGGACTGTTGTCTGTTAGCAGGTGGCCACAAAAGACGAGGTGCTTTGGTACTGTGGTGGCCAATTGCCCAGGACTGGTCTGGAATCTCTAGAAATCACCATCAACATTGAGGTGACTATTGAAAGCAATCCCAGAGATTTTAACAAGGGCCTCTTGAAATTTCCAACATTGTATCAGGTTGGGGGGGGGAAAATCTCAGAAATTGCTTCAGAGTTAGCAGCACTATTTGGTACACGTAAGTTGGAATGCCTTCCCAAGGGAAGTCTGCCAGACCCCATCTGTGTTTACTTTTTTGAGGAACAGTTAAGATTTTTATCTTCCAGGGATGGGGATTTTTTTTGGGGGGGGGGGGGAGTTGTCTATAATTCTGATTAAAAAGTGCCTGTCCCACTTTAGCTTCCAAAGAAGCAAATACATGAACATGGATGTGCATGTTTACAATTGAGTAACTCCTACAAATTTCAATTTACGAATGAAAAGGCATGGAAGGGACAGAAGAAACCAAATAAAATCACAGAAAATGGCAATTGCAGATTGGCATAGATATACCCCAGAATTGGGAGTGGGGGTTGGTAGAATGGCCCGTCCCACGTTCGCCTCTGGATGGGGGATTCCAGTTTCCAACATTCTTCCACATTTAAAAAAAAAAAAAACTCCCCAAAAATAGAAAGCTAGCATATCTGGCAAAGGACTGAGATATAAAGCAACCTCTCTCCCTGTTTACTAGCATTCTGTCAGCAGGGAGTTTTTCAAATGGAGAGGTGTCCAAAATTGAATTCTCCCTAACCTGCGGTTTGAAGTGGCATGGTCTATTCCAGGGGTCTCCAAACCCCGGCCTGGGGGCCAGATGCAGCCCGCAGTAAGCCTCTTTCTGGCCCGCAGTCAACCTCTTGTCCTCTGAAAGTCTCTGGCCCACTCAACTGATCATGACCAGAACTGTGCTCTGATTGTGTCTGGAGGGTGTTCTGAGGGCCAGAGAGGTTGAATGAATGAGCCCATTCATTCATTTCACTCATCTAAGTTCTATTTCTAATTTATTTATTTAAATTTAATATTTAAATGTTTTTTTCCGGCCCTCAACATCACGCCAGATACTTGATGCGGCCCTCTGGCCAAAAAGGTTGGAGACCCTGGTCTATCTGACCACTTCATTTTTCACCCTTTAATGTGTCAGGGAGTAGGCATAGATAGAGTGACATTAAAAAGGAGACCTCATTTCTAAATGTGGAGAAGAAAGGATAAAGAAAATGGAAACTTTAATGCCTAATAAAGGTTTTTGAATTAAATTGAAAATGGAAACTGATAGGTAAGTGCAAAAATGCAGGAAAAAGTTAACTGAGAATTAAAAAAAAACTGAAATTAATACCATGAAGGTTGTTCATATGAGAAAGCAAATATGAAATAATATGTGTATTGTATTATTATATTATAACTTTATACTACCTTATTATATTATTATTGAAATATTATATTATACTATATTATGTTTCATATGATAAGCAATCAGCTGAGGAATACCCCCCCCCCAAAAAAAAAAAAAAAAAAAAAAAAAAAAAAACCACAGATGGTCAAATTGTAACAGTGACCTGTTGTTTTATTTGGTCTGATGGCACAGAGAACAATTTATAAGAAAAAAGATGGGGGAGAAAGCAATGAAAAGCAGCCTGATTTTGAGAGAAAAATGGCATCACATCAATGTCTGCGGTGCTGACACTTTAAACAATTTAGAAGCATAAATCCTACTGTAAGATTTGTCTGCCTTCTTTGCTGGTCTTAACAAAACTTCTTAGCACTCCTTTTTTTCCTCTACCAAGTAGTTTAATTTTTCAATTTGAAGAGCTATTGGTATAAAGCATGCCTCATTAGCTTGTGGGAGGTAGCTGGTCTTCATTAATTCAGTTCTTCTCACTTCATTTGCTTTGCACACAGTCATAATTAGCTTCAAAATAACTTGGGTAACTTCGATAGATTTACTGCTACAATTTTGCTCAGCAGTCCTGCCTTGCCTCCTGTTGTTCCAAGGTTTTCCATAAAAATGAAGGGAAAACGTTTTTTTAAGGCAATGATGGCTGTGACGAGCCATTTAGTGCTGTGCTCTTGAAAAGGGTGATAGTTTTCTTTTTTCATTCAGGTGCTCAAGTGTGTGATCAAATAATACATCCTGTTTGACCTAGCTCATGGCATAATGTTTTTCCAGTATATTCTCTCTTTAAGTGACATATGATTACGAGACCCTGTTCTCTCTTCCACAAATGTAACGAACATGCACCAAATAGATACATAAATATACATTTTATTTGTCCAATATCCTCAGGGGGACTAGATGTCATAACTGCAAAAGAGGACAAGGCACCCCTGATGCCTTGCAGGATATCAAAATGTAGGATATCAAAGAAAAATGTGGGGCATGACAAAATAAAAGCTAAAAACTTGTACAGGATGAATCTCATTATTCTTGAGGGTTCCGTTCCCAGAACTCAGGTGGATGGCAAAAATCGCATTAAAACAAATCCATTTAAAAAACAATGTCCCTTTGCTAAGCGATTTAAAAACAGCCTTGCTGACTTTTGTGATGTAAGAGAGTCATTAGGCAGACAATCCATGCACTGTCTCCAGGCACTTAGAGAGGCTTCACTCTGAGCCAGTGACCCCTCACTTCACCCAGAGCACAGTGCTGGGACAGAATGCAAAGTGATTTTCTTTCTTTCACATGCTCAGAGGGAAGGGAGGGGCCGCTTGCCTTGGAGTGAAGCTATTCTAAGTGCCTGGAGAGAGAATGATTGATGGATTGTCAGCTGGCTGCCCTCTCTCGCATTAACGAGGCTATTGTTAAACGTTTTTCCTTTAATGTAAAGGACCCTTCTCATCGCACTGAGATAAAACCGCAGGTGAAAAATCTGTGGATAATTAGGTTATACCTGTGTATTGATTTCATGTGGTTAATTTTAACACTATATTACTTACTAAATTTAAAACTATATTACATATCATTTATTACAAATAATTTATTAATTACACAAGAAGACTATGCACAGCCTGTAGGGAAAAGGAGGACATTTAAGTTCTCTACGAGGCTAAAAAAGTAGACATGTCCTGGATAAAGAAAACATCTGGTCACCCTGAATGTCCTTCCCATGCACCACCATGTAGTAATCCTCAGCTGTATAGGGTAAGGGGCTACTAGCCCCATAATGCAGAAACAGTCTCCCCAGTCTTGGAGGCCACAGTTCTTGTCCAACTCGATGTCCCTCACAAGTATTACGATTTGTTATGAGAAGTTAAAGCCCACACCCAGACAAATGAAAGGGGCTGTAGGTCCTTGGGAGAGCAGATGCTTTGCATGGCAAAGATGCTGAGTTGAAACCACGTAGGGCAGAAAAATATCTTCTATCTGACACTCTGGAGAAGCACTGCCAGTCATGTCAACACCATGCCACTGAACTAGAAGGACCAATGGTCTGACTTACCACAAGACAGCTTCCTACAGAGTGAAACAGAAAAGGGGGGTATAGATAACACCAACACCAGAAGGAACAAGGAAAATATAAAGGTAAAGTCCATGGCCACCTTAAAATGGAGGAAAAGTGGACATTGCTAATTCCTCTGTTAGTTTGTATTTTGACTGTTCGGGAAGCTGTGAACAACATGACTTACTATTACAGTTATTGGTCAATACAGCAAGTTGTTTGAAAAATAAGCCTTTCAGATATGCCAAAAGGCTGGAATAGGGGCAGAGGAGAAAACATCTCCTCGGAGTTTATTGGCACTCGGGTCAGGAAGGATAAGTATTTTGAAGGATTGTGTTTACACAATGGATGAAACTAAGATTTTACTTTTGCTCTTCTAACTCTTCTGTCAAGAAGATATAGGTTTCAATGGTGGGCAGCCCAATCCTGAGTTGCCCAGGGCGCAGGGCTGTGGTGGCACCAAAAATGGCTGCCACCACATCCTGCATGCTTTGGGCAGCTGCCAGCAGCTCCTCAGGAGAAGGGGACTTTTGTCCCCTTCCCCTGGGTAAATGGAATAGCCCCGCAATGGGGCTACCCGATTCACCGCCAACCAAAAGGTCAAGCCGTGAGCCCGATGCGGAGGCTTTGGATTCGGTGGAGCATCACTGCACCGGTCCCATCTCCCTCCCTCCCCGCTCCCTCTCCCGGAATGTCTCCTTCCTGCCCACTCCCCACCTACTGCCTCCCTGTAACACCTCCTCCCTGCCCTCCGCCCGCCTCCCGCCTCCCCAGAACGCCTCCTCCCCGCCTTCCCCCATGCCCCCACTTACCTCTCCACTGCTTGGTGGTCAGCGGGACTGCTGAGTGGCAGAAGTCGGACACCTGCCCGGTGGTAGCCTGGCACCAGCCAGCACTGGACTACTACCCGCGCTTGCTCAGTGGTAGGGCCCGCAAATGTGCCAAGCTCAGGATTGGGCTCTCAGGCTACAATACTATCCACACTTACTTGGGAGTAAATTCTATTGCCCATAGTGGGACTTACTTCTGAGTAGACATGCTTCAGATTGGGCTTTAATTCTCATGTTCTAACAAGTTGCCCTAAATGAAACACTTGAATAGCATTCTCTCATTTATAACTTCTGCAATCTCTGCCCGGTGAACATTCAACAACCACTATGAAATAATATAAACTTCCTTAAAATAAATGGTGCTGTCTCATTTTTCCTAGAAATAATACAGTGTCACAAATCTGGATAAAACATCTCACTATGACAGATGGAGCTGAGCAAAATAATTCACAATGAATATATTATTCCACAAAAATGTTCCCTTCTGCAAATTTGTTTGTGATTTGATCTTGGAATGTATAGCTGTCACCCAAAAGCCAACCAAGCCAACTCCACGACTGACAATGAAACTAAATTGGCTTAAATTCTTACCTAAGTTATTTATCCACATGGCACCACAGGAACAAGGAAGCCAGGTGTTCATCTATTGACCGGTTTTCTATGTATATTGCTACAAAAACATAGAAAGCCTTCATGCCCTCTTGTGTGGCCACCTGGAAAATATCTAAGTCATAGCAGTGATCAAGCCGCTCTTACAGTTTACACCCACAAAATGTTGTCACAGCTGCTGCACAAAGCTGTTTTTCTCAGCCTCCACATGGCCCTTCTTACCTGAAATGTGATATGAGGCTGAGTGTTACTAACAATTTTGAGTTAGATTTATAGACAGATTGTTTTTAAAAAGCATGTATGTCCAAAAGTTGGAGGAAGACCAACTCCAACTCCCTCATGCGCCTAGGAGATGTAACTATAACAAAGTACATTTACCTGAGAAGGACCACAATGACAGATTCCCCAGTTCAGCATCATCCAGAGATGCCTATGCTCCACTAGCATTAAGGACGCTGCAAGACCAAACAACTGCACATCAGGTTTTCAGTGCTTTTCCAGGGCCCCTGGAAGACAGAACCAGGAAAAATGAAACTTATTTCAATTTCTCCAAGAAAATGATAAGAGAAGCCTTAGGCCACTGGGTCCTGGCCCCACCTCCCACCATCCACTCTATCCCTGCCCCGGAACGCCACCTCCTCAGCCGGCATGGACCTATCTTCCTCCATCGGTGCAGAGGCTGAATGCAGCCTCCGTGGACCAGCGCACGTCCTTGTGTTGGGTTGGCCGACATTTGAGGAGGTGCAAATGTGCTTTATGGCACGTTTGCAACCCTCCTGGGCCACCGCAAGGGACTTGTGCCAGCCCAGCACAATCTTAGAATTGTGCCCTAAATGTGGCTGCTGGGGGAGTTTTTGGTACCAAAGAATTCCCACCTGCAGTTTGAAGTGGTACAGCCTAAAAATAGGTTTGCCTCCTCAGGTTCTTGAGAATGAGGCCTGGGAAAGGCAAGTTGAGAGGAAAAGCTAAGAAAGCTGTACTAAATGAGGAAATGTGTGGTGGGTTTAAAACAGGGGTGTCCAAACCCCGGCCCTGGGGCCACTTGCGGCCCTCAAGGCCTCTCAATGCGGCCCTCAGGGAGCCCCCAGTCTCCAATGAGCCTCTGGCCCTCTGGAGATTTGTTGGAGCCCACACTAGCTCGATGCAACTGCTCTCAGCGTGAGGGCGACTGTTTGACCTCTCGCGTGAGCAGTGAGATGAGGGCTCCCGCCACTGCTTGTTGTTTCACGCCTGGGATGCAGTAGCAGCAGCAAAGGAAAGGCCAGCCTTGCTTTGTGCAAGGCCTTTTATAGGCCTTGAGCGATTGCAAGACCTTCATTCATTCATATAAGTTCATCTTTAATATATTCACTTATGTAAACCTATGTAAATTTATTCAAATTTGAAATGTAAATTAATTATTTCCCCCCCCCCCCGGTCCCCAACACAGTGTCAGAGAGACGATGTGGCCCTCCTGCCAAAAACTTTGGACACCCTGGTTTAAAAGAACCACTTCTCTTTCAAGACTCTGCCTGTATAGCTAAGCTTTAAATAAACCTAAAGAAAAAAAACATACCAGGGAGTTCAGTGTCTGAAAGAAAGCAGAGATAATTTACTGAATCTTGTAGCGTGTAAGGAATTAAAGTGCTTCACTTCCTGAAATTGAGTCAGGTTAAAGAGCTATAAACTCATAAACTACCAGAGTTAATTATATCTTCTTTTCAGCTACCTTTGTGTCATTTCTCATGCAGAGTTGAGTTGAAATCCTGTCCCTCACAGAGGTTTCATAGATGGCTTCATAAACCCTGTAGTTCAACACGAAAAGCTACTTGTCTGATATGACTGTAAAGAGAAGTAATTTCCAATGTAGTACTGAGGAAAAGGAGGCTATGATAACCTCATACAGCTGAGCAATGAAAGAAATTAGCCCTCTGCAGGCATTCAGAATGAAGCACAGAGCGCCCAGGTAGAAACAGAACGAGGGCATGTGGACTTTCAGTGTCCCCTGGTGCCAATGCCATCTGTGGCCACACTCCTGCTCTTCCTGTTTTCATGTGTACAGAGGTGCCAAACCCAGAGAGTCCCTGTTCCCATGTTTTGGAACTACAGCCAGGGGTTCACCAGAGCAGGGGTCTCCAAACTACAGCCTGGGGGTCACATCCAGCCCACCACAGGATTTTATCCAGCCCACAGCAACTTAAAATACTTTTTTTCCCAACCATGTGGTTGGACAGTTAACACATGCAGTTCTGTCTGCCGCACTCCTTTCCATGTGGCCAGGGTGGTGTCAGGCTGGAAAACCCTCATTTCCATCACCTGGGCTTTAAGACCCTCAAACCCTAATTATTCAATATGAGTTTATAGCTCTTTAAAACAATAAAAGAAATCAATAAAACAAATTCCAATAAATTCCCCTGCCAATAAAACAAATCAAGTTTCTGCAGGTTAACTTTTCGACGCTGTAAACCAATTGCGGTTTTTGCACATGCATAAACAAATCATAACAAACCGGGTTTCCGCATCAGATTCGGCAGAGACAGTGTGTCATTTGTTACTTGCCTCCACCCTATATAAAAAAATTTTTTGGTCTGCGCAAATATGCAAAATATACAATGTGGCCCTCGTACTGAAAAGTTTGGAGATCCCTGCTCCAGAGCATGGGAAGAAAGTTCTTAATCTGGGGACAGAAGAGGGCTTAGTCATGCGCATGGAGTGGTGTAGGAGCCACCCCCTGTGGCTGGTTCCCCTTCCAATTCCTCCATATCCCCCTCTTCCTTCCTGCTTCTGTCTTCTTTCTCCCTTAAATCTCCTACTCTCTCAAGGCCCCACTCTCTCTGGCTAGAGGGGCCAACCAGGGCCTCTTCTCCCATAGTGCCCACTGATAACATCATTGCTGAGTGTCCCAGACTGAAGTGGCTCTACTCTGGAGTATTCCCCCTTCTCTGGAGATGCTGCAAGGACTCAAAAGAGACGCAGCTGGCCAAGATGCTCCCAGTCCCCTTCTACCTGAATGCACTGTATCCACTTTTAGAATGCCTGGAAAGGCACATAGTCTTACAAGAAAACAAACACGAAGGCCCAAATCCTAAGCAACTTTCCAGCACTGGCATAGTGGTGCCAGTGGGGCATGTGCTGCCTCCTGCAGTTGGGTGGCACTCACAGAGACCGCCTCAAAGTAAAGGGATGTTTGTTCCCTTACCTCAGAGCTGCAGTGCCCTTATGGCAGTGCTGGAAAGTGGGTTAGGATTGCACCCTAATAAGTATTATACCTTTTAAGAGAGGACAACTGTTAATTCCACAATCAAATCTAATGCAGAATCTCTCATTTTCAGTTTGAATGGCCGGCAGTTTTTTGTCACTTGCCAACTATTTTAGAGCGGAGGGAGGACCTGACCCATCACAGGAAGTCCTTTACTTTGGTCATCCTGCCACTTTTGGATCCTCGCAGAGGAAGCAAAACTTCCACATGGTGACTGCATGAAAATAAGCCTCCCCTATTCACTTGCAAATGTTCCCAGAGCTACCCTGAGTGCTTTGACTTGTAGAAAGCATTTATATTCAGTAAAGTGTTGGCAAGCACCACGATTTGTAATCCAAACACTTTGAAACTATATATGCCCAGCACTTGAAGAGCTTTGAGCATCTACTCACAACAAAGCCACAGGAAGCATCCCATGTCAGAACCATAATTTTTGTGGAGGTTTGATCAGCCACACTTACAACAAAGGATGAACTCTTGCTTAGTTATGAAAAGCATGTGTTGGCATTCTCCTGCAGTGACCTAACCAATTCTGCAGGTAAATTTTGCAGCAGAAGAAAAAAAGCCATCGAGTTTCACCTTAAAACCTAACTGCAAAGCAATTAACTTCACAGCAGTTGCCATTTGGCAAAGCTAGACAGGATATAGAATGAAGTATTCATTAATAATTGACTCTGTGAAAACTGTAGTTAAACTGTGTTCAGCTAATATAATAGCTCACAGCTATAAGAATGCAGAGGATAAGACGCTTTATGTTAACCCCCAAAAAGGAGGGGGAGGTAATTTAAGGCTGTTAAAGTCTGAGAGTTGGGTTTTGTGAATTGCCAAAATCAAATTCTAAAGGTTTTGTGACAAAGGAAGAATATACGAGCGAGGCTGGAAAATGGAGCCAGTGTGTGCTGATTTTTCATACACGTCTCTGCATATCTCTGAAGAACAGGTGATTGATAATATTCTTCAAATCCAAGTATTTTTTTTTTCTTTAAAGGTCTATATTGAGAACAGTCAATGGCTTATTTTCAATGAGAAACCAAACTGTAAGGGGGGAAAAGAGGGAGAACAGAATGCACGCTCAGTAACACAATCTGATAGCATCCAATGATGGAATATCCAATTAAGCCAACTTGAAGCCAACACTAACTGCATCAAATCAAGGCTTTTGTGTTTCTGTGGCAAAGCTCTAGTCTTATCCTTTTACAGCTGTCTCTCCACGGGGCTCTCTAATTGAATTTACTGCTTCTTAATGAGAACCAAATTTAATGCTGTTTACCATGCCTGGTTGACTGCGATGGCCCCTCCTCCTCCGCATGCAGCAAAACTTGCCAAATGATTCTCTCTGAATGTAAGGGTGAAATTCAAAGGCGCTCCTGCCTCGCATCTTACCTTTCATCTGCAAAATGAATGAGAGCACTTTTCACACAAAGAGGAAACAAAAACAGAGGAGGGATGTTTTCTTCCAAGCTGGTTATGCTCCACGATGTCTCACAGTTTTGATGGTTTCTGGTGCCAGTGTGAAGCTCCTACTCTGGGAGGGAGGGGGCGTTGAAAAAGTCCACTGCTGAACAGTTTTGTTTTTTTAAAAAAAAATAGTATTTGGTACATTTGAGAACCAACAGATGAACATGTCTAATTGCTGTAATAAAAGGGAACAGCCAAGTATAGCTTTTGTATCATAATTTGCAGGGCCACACGCAATGTATCTTGGCCCCAAAAACAAAACACCACATTTATTTGTCACTAAAGCCATAAGCAAAAACATAACAAAACAAGTGCCATTTTGAGTGATGCCAGCCATTCCTCTCATCCAGTATCTGTACACTACCTCCTCTGCTGTCTTTTCCCTACAGTGCAGTATCACCTTCCTCTCCCACTCCATCTGGATGTGTCCCCGTTCTCTTTGGGTGCAAGCGGTGGGAATTTGCGGTTTCTGTCCTCAATTTAAAACGGACCACAATTTGTTGTTGCATCCAAACCTGGCAAACGGTGGTTTATGCTCTAGCCATAGCTTGTAAGCAAGCCAGGATGTCAAACCAGGATGAGTTCGGATAGACAAAATGGAAATGCAATACATATAACGTGGCATTTCACTTTCTGCTAATCATGACCTAGTGCTAAGCATGCTAGTGCTCCCCATCTAAGGCAGTGGCATAATCAGTGGTATAACCACACCAACCATCCCCCTAGCACAGGAGTTCTGAAATTTTATGTTATGGCAATCCCCCCAAATACATATAAATGTATACTACCACTCCTGTATTACAGTCTGAGAACCTGTGGACAGTAGCATAGCTAGGGGGGTGCAGGGGTAGCAGGCGCACTGGGCTACAGGGTGGGTGGGGGCAACAACATGGCTGAGGGGGCAACAACTTGCAGGCAACAGCGCCTGTGTGCAACAATTGGGCTGCTGCCAGCAGCCCTGGCAGTGCCAGGCACTCTGAAGGGAGGAGGGGCAACAGTCATGGAGAGGGGCAAAACTGCATGTTGCCCCTCTCTGCAGCCGAGACGGAAGGTAGTCTAGCTTGTCACTTCCGGCAGAGCTCAAGAAGCACAGGTCGCTACAGGCACTAGGAGCTGGCCCTCTCCCCCTCCCGCAGCTGAGATGCTGGCAACAGGCACAGACCTCCTAGGAGTCTTCTTTCATGCACCTGCCAGCCCTCATTCCCTCCGTGATTTCCTCCACCTGTCCTGCTCAACAAGCTGCCCCTGAAGCCCTATTTGGCTTAAATGGCAAGAGAGGCGAGTGGGGAGCAGAGCGCATCAGTGCTTGTTTGTGTTTAGAGAGGGGGAAGAAGTGTGTTGGTGGGGGGGGGCTGTTGGATAGGACACTGGGTGTGTGTGTGAAAGAGAGAGATGGAGCCCCAGATAGTCAGGCGTAGATCCCAGAGACCCTTGTGGAGCCCAGCCTGGAGTGAGGAGGGGGTTCCCCTTGTGCAGCGGGACCAGTTGCTCACCCCTGCCCTGCACCTCCTATTCTCCTCTGCTCATCACAGTCCTCTCTCTACTTGCCTGCCCCCTTATCCTCCTCTCTCCTCCTGGCAAGGCTGCAGCAGCCCAATCGTCTCTGCAATCTAAGCCAGTAGGGCTTGCTCCTGAGTAGACATGCAGGAGATTGGGCTCTGAGGCTGCAACCCTATCCACACTTTCCTGGGAGTAAGCCCCATTGACTATAATGGGCTTGCTTCCAAGTAGACAGGCAGAGAATTGGGCTCCAAGGCTGCAATCCTCTCCCCACTTTCCTGGGAGTAAGCCCCATTGACTAGACTGGGCTTGCTTCCAAATAGACAGGCAGAGGATTGGGCTCTGAGTTGGCTGACTGTGAGAGGTTACCTGTGCATGTGCAGGAACCCGAAGAGGGTAGCAAGCAAGGCACAGCAACCTGGGAAGCAAGTGGCAGCAGGAGCCCTGAGCAGCAGGTGGTTTGGCCTCCTCATTTCTTCACATAATTCCACTTCCTCAAGATCAGCTGCTGGCTCTTATGATTGTCTCCAGTCCCCTCCTGCACATCTCAAAGTGTGTAAGCCTGCAATCCTACCTTACTTCACTTACCAGGGAGTGAACACAATGGGACTTACTTTTGAGTAGACATGAATAGATTGTGCTGTAAAATTGCAATAAGTACTTCCAACAAGTGTTTGCTATTTTAAAATATTAGCCAACATTTCTCACTCACTTTAACAAATAAAAAGACCCAATGGCTGGCTGGGGGGGGGGGTTTCCCCTGGAAGTGGGATTCTCTGGATGTGATTTCCCTGGGAGTGCAGACTCCAGCTGGCCAGGGAACACAGAGGAAGGGAGCTGGAGGCAGTGTGGCAGCAGGAGAGGGGAGAAACAATATGCTCAGCCCCCAGCCCTGGTTCCCCCTCCCCAGTTGGCAGGATTGGACCCCCTGGATGTGCTCTTCTAACACCCAGGGGTGGAGCAAGGGATCCAGGCAACCAGGTTTTTGCACCCCTTTTGGAGAGGGAAACAGGCAGCATCTCTGCTGTCTTACTGCAAGGTGCCCACCTGGGAAGAAGCAATTCCAGAAGCTGCAGAACAGGCACCACCATAGCCAAGTACAGCAGGTGTAACCCCTGACTTTTCCTCCTCAGAGAGCAGCAGTAGCTTTGTCCATGGGGAGCCCTCCCCACCCCACACTTGGCCAGTTCCCCATCTCCTCAGATTGCAATCCTATGCATGCTTACCTTGGAGTAAGCCCCATTGACTATAATGGGACTTACTTCTGAGTAGATGTGCCTAGAATGGGCTGTTAGTCACACCGTGGCTGTGATGGCCTTCTCCAGAAATTTCTCCAATCCCCTTTTAAAGGCATCTAGTCTAGACACCATCATCACATCTTGGGGCAAGGAGTTCCACAGACTAATGGCAGAGTAAGCAGCTGTTGTTTTGTGGCTGCAGCCTACCTATAGGCTTGCTCACACTCTCTTAGCTCCAACCAAAGTAGTCCACAGCTAGACCATGACAGCAATTAGAACAGGAAGTGAAGAGAGGCTTTTTTCCCCCTAAAGACCTTGCAGTGCACACCAAAGGGACTTTTCTTCCTGAGACATGCAGCAGCCATTCTGAGCTGGTGCTTCTCCTTCAGGACCGACCGGCCTAAGTTGTGTTGAACACTTTCCTAAGGACTCTGGACTCACAAGTGGGGGGGAGCAGGGCCAGGGCTGTGTCACAAAAGGAAATGTGGAGGGATGTGTGTGCTTTCTGTTGGCTCATTTAACTACCTTGCATGACTTGTCTATAATCCCCTTGTGCTTACCCTCTCCCTTTTTGAGGTGTTTTTCCACACTTAAAAGAGGCAAGGGCTGTGCGCAATGTGGTCTGGTGTGGGGGAAAAGAGACTGGATTGAATTGGGTGGGTGTGAAAACCTCTGAGTTGGGGGGGAATTATTTTGTGTTCTGTGTATTCCATGTAAACCCAAGACTTTCACAGCTAGTGAAGCTAATGCAAGTACAACCATCACATTAATTATTAAATCATCTTCTTATGTATTACAAATTTAATTGTATTTTTTGTGTGCAAGGGTGGGGGGGGGTTGCATGTGGCCCCGCCATCTCCAAATTTTGCCTTAGTGGTCCCTGAGCTCTTAAAGGTTGGGAACCACTGATCTAAGAGCTTCCACAGATGTCTTTCTTGCACTGCCTTCAATCACAAATAGGTCTGCTGAGAATCTGCCACCCATTGCACATTGTTTTCCCTTTAAATTTGATTTCCTGACAGCAGTCTGGAGACACATGATTCATTTCTCATGCTGACACTAAGTGGAGTTGTTCCTGAGGAATACCTATATAGCAGACTATTGTGGGGCAGGAATGGGTAGGGGCACTTATACGCCACGCTGTCAACTTTGGAACAATGGTGGTATACTTTTGCAACACAGAGATTCCATATTAGGCTTTGGCTGCAATCCTAAATTGAGCTGGAAGCAGGCAGGCCAGCAGGCCTGCACTGCATCCAGTGCATGTTTGGGGCCAAAAGCAGCGCAGCCCGAGGCAAGGGGAAACCTTTCACCTTACCCTGTGTCGCACTGCAGCAGCCCCAGTGGGTCTACTCAAATCTGCGTCACCTGATGCGGTGGTGCAAATCCAAGCAGCCCAGGACTGCCCTGGGCTGTCCAGGAACTGGGCTAGGATCCAGCATAACTGCTGGATCCTGGCCCCGCTTCCTGCTCCCTGCCCCCAGGAATGCCCACCACCCGCTCTCCCCCACCCCAAAAAGCCTCCCTCCTGCCTCCTCCTCACCCCCACAACCCCTGCGTCGGCCAACACAACTCACCACTCCTCCAGGGCCCACATTGGTGCAGGAAGGCCAGCACACATGAATGACGCAAAAGTGCCTTATGGCATTTTTGTGACACTCCCGGGCTGTCCCTTGTGCCAGCCCAAGCTCAGGTTTGGATTGGGTCCACAGTTTCCTAAGAGATCTGGAGATGTAGAGACAAATATCAAACAATTTCACTGAGCTTCTCACAAAGGGCGGACACCCAAAAGTATTTTTTCCTTCAAAAAAATTTTTTAGAAATTAAAAGAAAACTATCAAACACGAGACAGAAACTTACCACATCAAAATTTCTGAGCTAGTCAAATAAGACCAGAGCTTATTTCATAGGCACCAATTTCAAAGTTGTTTTTCTTTTCCCCAGTAACAGCTTTTAAGATAACTGTGACCCAATTTTATTTTGTTTAACATCCAGATTTTGTGCAATGAGACAAAACTACCACTTTGAGTGAGGCTTGTCCCTCGACAAGCCACCATTTCTACTCATTCTGTTTTTAATCAAAGTGACATGAATAAGAGAGGGATATAATACTCCCTTCTTTTTGTGTAATGAATGCACAAGTTAATTCTTCCTCAGGCAAATTCAAACAGGATTTATTCTGTACTTTAGAGCAAAATAGAGGAGGGGAACAAACCCACACACACACTAAAAATTATATTTTGAACAACAAAAGTGAAACTGCAGTATCTGACAGTGAAAGCATAAACATTCATTTCGGCTTTACAAAGCTTTTTCATCTGACACTGGAGCCAGATAAATATCTACATGGCTGGTTAGCTCTGCAGTATTAAATATAAATGTACACAATCATCTACAATCCCAGTCCCAAGGGAGAAAGGCTATAAATGAAAGAAACAATCTAGATGAGAAGAGAAATAGCCTTTGATTTCAACATGGAAATATAAATATTTTAACTTGGGGGAAAAATGATCCTTTGTAATCTTTAAGAAATATCTGCAGGAGGGCAGGAGTGGTTCACTGGAGCCAACACATAAACCAATTACCTCCTATGGCACTTTAAAGAGTCATGTCTATGCTGTGATTAGAGTACAGTGCAGGAGTAGACAAATCCAGGGGCAGGATTCACATAAGAGAGGAGCACTGCAGAATTTCCTTCCCTCCTAAGGGAGGAGCTGCAATTTTGTTACCCCAAGTGTTGCAGGACATCTGTACTAAAAGTGCCCACAGTCCCCAAAACATCTTAAGGGACCTCAAACTGCTGACGATGGAGTACCCACCTTCCAACCTGTGATCAGAGACAAAAGGAGTTCAAAGTCTGACTGTAACTGGAACATATACACATTTCAGTGAGAGGACTATTTAAAATCATCTGGAAGGAGAGGAAGTCCGTAAAGTCACACATTGGTTGGCAACCTTCAGTCTCGAAAGACTATGGTATAAGCCTACAGTACCAGGTAGTCTCCCATCCAAGTACTCACCAGGCCTGACCCTGCTTAGCTTCCGAGATCAGGTATGTGCAAGGTAGCAGTTGCTGTACCCATCAATTACTGATATGGACTAACCAACTGGTGCTGCTTTGGAAGACAGAAGCAGGGAGCACAGCACCTGCAAGGCAATCAGCAGTACATAAGCAGAGTGCTGGATTTCCCAGGATGCCAAAGGGTTTTAAAGTATAACAGGCTTCACCAAGAGCAAGAGAGGAATAGCAGAAACCTGTGGTTAGGTGCAGAGGAACTTGGAGGGTTGGCCAAAATGCAGAGGGAAGAGGGACTGAAAAAGAGCAGCATCAGCTCTCTGGCAAACGGTTTGCTAACCCAGAACTACAGTTAAGAGTTCACTCCTCACTTTCCAGCACTCTTGACTGATACTTCAAACTACCGAGAGTAGGGAAACAAGGTACCATGTGGAAAATTGTTCATAGGAGTGCTACAACCAAATGTGAAATCAAACAGGTATTTGCTGGATTGGTCAAGAGGATTGAATCCAAAGCAGCTGGAAGGCAGATCTCCCACCCTAATTAAATATAAAATGAAAGGGAGAGGAAAGATGGCAGAACAAGGCTGCAATGTCATGCACACAAGTGGAACCTCAGGAGAGAGGCCAAAGCCCAAGACTTCCTTGTCTTTGTCTGCTGAGTAGACAACATCTGGAAATCCAAGACCAGGTCCAGGAGAACCGCCAGACTGAAAGCCTGATATTTTAAAAGGAGTGCTACCTGTCCAGAACAGGCTGATCCACTATCATTGGTTACTAGTCCTCGTCACCAAGAGTCATAACTCCATGGCACATCACATGCTTTATATATGAAAGGTCCCAAGTACAATCTTGGCATCTCCAGGTTGGGTTGGGAAGACTGCTGTCCAGAACCCTGGAAGTTTCTACCAGTGAGGACAGACAAGGTTGACCTAGATCAGTGGTTCTCAAACTAGTGGGTCGTGACCCACCAGTTTGTGTAAAGGTTCCCCAGTCCCTTTAAGGGGTGGGGAAGGAGAGAGGCAGGGATGTGATCCCCAGGATCACATCCCTATGGGGGATGAAGGGGGGGGGTGCTTTCACTTTATGGAGGTAGAGCTGCAGCAGGCTCAGGGAGCCCTGCACAGCCCTCTGCAGCACTCCCCAAGGCTTGGGATCGTCAGTAACAGGCGCAAAACACTTCTGTTTTGCAGGAGGTGCTTTGCCCCTGCATTTAGTGAACGTTTCAAGCCTTGGGGAGTGCCTGCTGCAGCCCTAACTACATGAAGTGAAAGCACACACACACACACCCCTCAGTGACATGATCCTGGGGATCGGGTTGCTGCCCTAGCCCCTCCCCCACAAAGACTTACTGAGGGAGTAAAGCTCCCTCAAAGTTTGAGAAACACTGACCTAGATGAACCAATGATCTGATTCATTCTTCTTATGTTTTGTCCAGATTAAATTTCATCTTCTAAACCCATTTCCAACCCATCACTGATTTCAGTCATTGATTCAGGATTTCCATTGTCTCTGAAACAGAAAAGAGGGACAAAGTTGCATGTCATCATCAGCATACTGATGACAGCCAACTCCAAACCTCTGCCTGATGGCCTTCAGTGGCTTCATGTCCATTATGCTTTGACCTTCCCAGAAAGAAGCTGACGAAACAAGGCAGAGCCTTCATCTGTCCAGATCTAAAACATTCAGCTGCATTCTGCAGTTTGCAGCTTTCCCCTTCTGTATAGTCCAACCTTACAATATGGATACTACTGTTGAGGAGTCAGCATTAAAGACATTGACCAGCAATTGAAATTTCATTCAACAGTGAGGAAATGAAAGGATCTTAGGTGAGGTGTGGAATCTTCATGTCTCTGGCAACCAGACAATTAGAAGGACTACAAACTCCACATGCCAGACAGCAGCGCTAAGATTTGTGTAGTAATCAAAGCCAAGAAGGGGGAAAAAAAGGTAAAGCCAACACAGGTGTTGAGCTGCACTTGAAGTGAATAGCTGAAAGAAAGCCGAAATCGGAAGCAGCTGTTCAAAATCACATTGCATAAGGAGAGATGATGATTCAGATTCAAATGTGACCTTGTCAGCACTAAGCATTTCTGTAATGAAATCCTGCAAAATGGAGTTTTTTGGATTATTTCCTTATCAGCATGTTGCCTGACCTTCCTTTTGGCTGATTTCTGACTGTTCATGCTTGAAGTCAAATACTACTGAAGCCATTAAAAAGCACTGAGACTTCCTGGCTCATTAACTAAAAGTATAACACACATACACATCCTGCAAAAGCCTCCCCAGCTCACAAGCCAACAACAATCGACTTGGCTAACTACTAAGAGAATCCTCATTCATCCTGAGCTTGAAAGGGAATTGTTTCTGGCCAGAGACATCAGGGTTTTTGGTTTTCATTTACTATTACAATTCAAAATTGTCCTTCCTGAAATCAAAGCCTTCTAAGACAATTATCTGCCTAAGGAATTTTGTGTAGTAGTTATTTGAGAAGACATCAAAGACCTGGAGTAAAGGAAGGTCACATATCAGGCAAATTTCTTTTTGCACTTTTCTGGTCACATTTTCTTTTCTGAAATATTTCAAGGCATTCCAGAACTTTTTATTCTGGCATTCTTCTTATTGCCAGGAATTGATCATACAGTCAAAATGAACAGATGCCTCTTTAGTTTCACAGAAGTGTCATTGCAGTTAAGGCATATTGAAAGTCAGTAGAAAGCCAATGGAAACCCTTGTTTCTAAGAGGAAAGAGATGGAGGTAAGTGGGTACAAAATAAGGTTATGAGGCGAAGGCAAAATAAGACATAATGCATTGCAAACCCACCAGGCAGGAGCCATTCCAAAAATGATTGGCAACCTTCAGTCTCGAAAGACTATGGTATAAGCCTACAGCACCTGGTATTCCCAAGCGGTCTCCCATCTAAGTACTAACCAGGCCTGACCCTGCTTAGCTTCCAAGATCAGACAAGATTAGGAATGTGCAGGGTAACAGTTGCTGCATTATAGAAGATAACCAGGCCCCTGCCTGAGATGTCAGCATTTTAGAGGTGTCTTCCTCTGTGATGTCAATCTCTTGGAGAGGATGGCACTAAAGAGGGGTGAATAGGTGTTCTTCACTTGGCTTGGATCATATTGAGCAGCAAGAAGTTCCAAACAGCACTTCTGGGATTTGCTTTTCTGTGGATGAGAGAGCACTGGCGACCTTGAGATTTGGGGTAGTATTTGCCTTATTCTCACTGCTTGTAGTGGGGAATGTGCGACATTGGCAAGCCAGCTAAAATGCTCCTTCTCTTCCAGAAGTTCAGTTAGTAGCTTTCTTGCTTTCCAAGAGACTGACATCAAGTATACAAAGTAGAGCACACACAAAGGCAAAGAGGTTGCTTTTTTACAAGGCAGAAGGCTTGCTACCCCACATCAGACTCTCAGAATCAGGCCCTATGCTTCCAGCCTTCTGCTAACTTGCAGTTCTGTCTGTTCCAGAGGGCAAAATTGCTGTCTCTTCACTTGCAGAGATCTTTCAGGAGGCTGTCCTTAAATGAGTGTGGGGGTCAGGTCACCTTCTCTGATAGCTCTCCTTTTCAAATACACATTGCCAATGAAATTGATTGAGATTGCCACCTATTAGAGCCCACCAAGGAAACAACATGCCATTACACATACAATCTGCCCAACAAAAGCGAATGGCCAACCAGCCAGGACACGATTGAACAAGGACATAATCATCAGAAAAAAATGCAGCTGGAAGAAGGGACCACTTTCTCTTCTGCTAAATCAGGAGATTTGTTTTAAAATACAGTGCCATTCTCAGGGTTGGAATTTAAAACCCTGAGTGCAATATCAGGTTATCCAGCATTTCTTCTCAAGCACAATGTACTTCTGCCACTATAGGGTTATAGCCTGAGCTAGGTTTCAGCCTATAGAACCCATTTGGGTTCACCTATATGGAATATAGAAGATACATCCTACTAGTACAGTGGTACCTCGCATAACGAATGCCCCCGCAGCGAAAAACCCGCAAAACGAAAGAGTTGTGCGAAGTTTGGTAACTCGCACAACGAATTTTTATGACTTATGCTTCGCATAACGAATTTTTTTTTGTTTTTGTTTTGGTTTGTCTTAAGGGGGGGATCTTCATGCCAGTTTATGCTCACATTCACCCTAAGGAAGGGGGAGGATCGTCATGCTGGTTTATGCTCACATTCACCCTAAGGAAGGATGATGAGTTCTTGGGGTTTCCTCGCGCAGCAGCGGGTCAGTCAGCATCCCTCCCTCCCTCCCTCTCACACACACACTTACGCTCTCTTCACCACTCCTCACTCACTCACAGGGCAGGCTCCTGTGTGCCTGTCAGGGGTTGCTCGTTCTTGCTCCTGCCTGTTTTTGTGGGGCCCCCCCCGCAAGCCTGGAACATCACAGCCCTCTCTCTCCCCAAGCCTGGAGCATCGCAGCCTCTCTCTCATCCCATCCTAGGGAGTGAGCCCAGGGAGTGAGCCTAGGGAAGGAGCCCAGGGAGCCCAGGGAATGAGCCTAGGGCAGTGGTGGCGAACCTGTGGCACGCGTGCCAGATAGGGCACGCAGCAGCGCTGTCTCTGTTGGCACACAGCGCTGAACCAGGCAGCCTGGGGAGGGGCGCTGAAGCGGCGTGTCCCTCTAAAGGAAACTGAGGCTTTTTCTGAGCCCCTATGTGTTGGGAGGGCGGGTTGCTTCCCTCCGCCCCCTGTGCTCACTGCCCTCCTCTCCCTTCACCCCCACCTGCCCCACATTTGTTTCCGTTTTCAATTTTGCCCATTCTGCAAGCTTGGATTGGAGTCTGCTCCTGTGCGTGTCTACTCAGAAGTAAGCCCCAGTAGAGTTGATGAGGCTTCCTCCCAGGAAAGAGTGGCTGGGATTGCAGCCTTGGAGCCCACTCCTGTGCATATCTACTCAGAAGTAAGCCCCATTACAGTGGATGAGGCTTACTCCCAGGAAAGAGTGCCTGGGATTGGAGCCTGCACCTGTGCATGTCTACTCAGAAGTAAGCCCCATTAGAGTCAATGAGGCTTACTCCTAGGAAAGTAAGCCGTGTTGGCACTTTGTGATAAAAAAGTGGGTTTTGCATTGCAGTTTGGGCACTCAGTCTCTAAAAGGTTAGCCATCACTGGCCTAGGGAGTGAGCCCAGGGACTGAGCCTAGGGAAGGAGCCCAGGGAGCCCAGGGAGTGAGCCCAGGGAGGCTTCTCTCCCGTCCACGCATCCCTGGAGTGAGCCCCATTGACTCTACTGGGGCTGACTTACCTTTCCCCTGTTTTTGCACTGGTATGTATGGAGATCTGCCCCCCCCCAACTTCCATCTGTTGGTTCTGTGTGCAAGGGGTTTTGCACTGGTCTTGCTGTGATGTCTATACAGAGATCTTCCCTCCCCCACACCTTTCCCCTGCTTTTGCACTGGTCTGTATGGAGATCTGCGCCCCCCCCACTTCCGTCTGTTGGTTCTGTGTGCAAGGGGTTTTGCACTTATCTTGCTGTGATGTCTATACAGAGATCTTCCCTTCCCCACACCTTTCCCCTGCTTTTGCACTGGTATGTATGGAGATTTGCCCCCCCCCAACTTCCATCTGTTGGTTCTGTGTGCAAGGGGTTTTGCACTGGTCTTGCTGTGATGTCTATACAGAGATCTTCCCTCCCCCACACCTTTCCCCTGCTTTTGCACTGGTATGTATGGAGATCTGCCCCCCCCCAACTTCCATCTGTTGGTTCTGTGTGCAAGGGGTTTTGCACTGGTCTTGCTGTGATGTCTATACAGAGATCTTCCCTTCCCCACACCTTTCCCCTGCTTTTGCACTGGTATGTATGGAGATTTGCCCCCCCCCAACTTCCATCTGTTGGTTCTGTGTGCAAGGGGTTTTGCACTGGTCTTGCTGTGATGTCTATACAGAGATCTTCCCTCCCCCACACCTTTCCCCTGCTTTTGCACTGGTATGTATGGAGATCTGCCCCCCCCCCAACTTCCATCTGTTGGTTCTGTGTGCAAGGGGTTTTGCACTGGTCTTGCTGTGATGTCTATACAGAGATCTTCCCACCCCCACACCTTTCCCCTGCTTTTGCACTGGTATGTATGGAGATCTGCCCCCCCCCCCAACTTCCATCTGTTGGTTCTGTGTGCAAGGGGTTTTGCACTGGTCTTGCTGTGATGTCTATATAGAGATCTTCCCTCCCCCACACCTTTCCCCTGTTTTTGCACTGGTCTGTATAGAGATCTGCTCTCCCCCCCCCACTTGTATTGGAATCAAGCTCCCCACTCAGCATCCCCCCATTTTTGAAATCCTCAGTACAGTATGTATGCCTTTAAAGAGCACTTAATAAACACTTTGTAAACCAAATTTGACTTTGTTCTGACTTTTCTTGCCCATAGGAACGCATTGATTAAATTTCAATACATTTCTATGGGAAAACTCGCTTCGCAAAACGAAAAACTCACACAATGAAAGGACTTGCGGAACGGATTAATTTCGTTATGCAAGGCACCACTGTTTTTAGAAGAAACTTCTGCTTCCCAGAGGAACATAATTACCATTTTAAGAAACAGGATCAGAGCTGGCACTCCCTGGGAAATGTCACTTGTCTCAAAGAACAGTGGTTCTTAAACGTTTTTCACTTGTGTACCCCTTGGAAGCCTACTTCCATAAATTGTACCTCTCACATTAGCTAAATGTTTGTAATTAACAATAATAAAAGCCTTCATCTCCTCCCTGTGAAAACCCATCACAGTATTTTCTCTTGTTACCTGTTTGAAGAACTGAAGATGATGCCTTTGCACTGTTTTGTGCCATAAGTGTCCCAAGAAATTCTTGATGATTGATTACTTTCCATATTATGTTTCAGCTTTTTTACAGTGCTGGTTTTCAATCACTGATTCATTCATGTTGGCAACCTTCAGTCTCGAAAGACTATGGTATCGCGCTCTGAATTCATACATACCGATTCATACATGAATCAAAAACTAGCTGTTGGAGGGGCTTTTGCAGCCAGCTAGCTATCTCCTTTCCTGTCTTGCTGGCTCTGCATTCTGGGCCCTACTTGCCTTTTTCTGCCATTATTCTTTTTCAAGTATCCTTAAAGGACCTGTTGAGTATCCCAAGTTGGGAACCACTGTCTTAGAACATTGTTTGGTTTTTCTTGAAAATTCTAGATCTTCTTGGGGGGAACCCTGTCATGTGCTTGGAATTTCGTTTTTTCAACTTTCCATTTTTTTGTTTTTACTAACCCTGCCTCAGCACCTTTCTCTGTAGGAATTCACCACCGGCGGCTGCCATCAAATCTACAGCTGATGGAAGAGGCCTCACCACACAAATCCCAACATGAATAGACTCACTTTCCCCATTCTTCCGAGATTTACACATTCTTTGACTCTGATGGGTGTTTTATGTGTGGATGTTCAAAACTGGAGCTTTCATCTGATTTCATCTATAGTTTTAAATCAGTATGCTGCAGCAGGCTACAGCAGTCTCCCTCTGTTCAAGTAAAGTGCACTCCAATGCCAACACCTTTCCAACATTTTGAGGAAGTGCAAATTTAAAAAAATATTATTTTAAAACACCTTTCCACTTGAGCAGTTGCTGGGAACAGATGTCGGCTCCCAGCATGCAGGCTGGACAGCAAAACCACAAGGCCCAGGGTACTGATTTACTGCTTTCACTGCTGCCTTTTCCAACTGATTGATGGCAGCGCAGTGGAAATGCCTTTGTAAGAAGTCAATTCACCTTAACAAGTAAAAATCTCCCATCTGCCACTTGATAAAGTTAGAAAGAGAGCAAAGGAGAGGAAGAACCTGGTGCTGTTATTGTTTTAAAGGCTAATGTGAAGACAGCTGAAAGATTAGTTATATAGCCTCACCCTGGATCTATCCCCTCACATTTCATTGGGCAACACAAAACTAACTGAAATTCTGTGTTTTGGGTGAAGTACCAGGAAATCCACTCAGCGAATACAAAATTCCCATCAAGGCCCTTTCAAAAAGGCCCTCACTTTTTTCCCCTTTTGGCCAAGGCAGTTACTGCCCTCATGATGCGAAGCATGAGATAATCAAAGTCATGTTTTTGGTAAAGGCCATATGAAAATGGCCTTTTCATTGACATTGTCAGGGTGCTAGAGAATCCACTAGACACAACAAATTAGACTGTAGCATATCATGCGCCCCCATGATGGGGGGGATCATGTGATTTCTATGGTCATGGTGAAAGAAGGGATAGGAAAATATGAATAAAATGGTGTGGAGGTGAGGGGTCTCTCCCTTCATTGTTAAGCACAATTGTCTCACAAAAGGGAGAATCAGACTTTCTTTCAGGCTCTGTTCACAGAATTTGCTGTCACAAAATAGCCACCAATAGCACACAGAACACTCCTTCATTAGCCCACCGTAGCCGCCAGAGTACATAAGGCAGGGAGGCTATGGGAGAGGGTGGACCAAGCAGTGATGGCACACACTGGTTCCTATCACCTCTTAGCAGCCTCCCTGTCCTCTTTCTCTCCTCATACATGCACCAGCTACAGAGTTAGCATAGGTCTGAAGCGATCCATTGTGGAGCGGAAAGCTTGTGGAAGCATAATGGGATTTAAATATCCTCCCTCCCTCCAGAGCCCCCAGATCTCCCCCTCCCACTGGATACAGAGTGTTCTTTTTTGGCTCAGCTGCACTGCAATGAGGGGAGGATAGGATTGGGCTCTAAGGAACTAGCTGGTTTGGATTTGCGTTTTTGTACTAGCACTGAATAAAGGTTACCTTTCCTTGCTGACCCCCTTTGGCTCCCCCTGGAGGTGAACAGAGGAATGACATTTATGTAAGTATTTTTTGAAATTTATGTCTAGGTTGCTGCGTCAGGATTTATTGTTTTCCTGTTGCCGCACGTGCTGTTTTTATCTAATTGCAAATTGTTTTTGTCTACTTTGCTCTTACCCCTTTCCCCTTGGGCTCTGTCTTTTATTCCTTTGCTTCTTCCCAGAATCACTACACAGAGGGCTGCGAGGCCTCTTGCACATCACCACATGGCTAATAGCTTTTGATAGTTCTATCCTCGATGGATTTGTCTAATCCTTTTTTTAATATTACTATTTATTCAAGGGATTTTCAATACATCATTATAAAAGTTAACAAAGGCACAGTCCTAAAACGCAGTCCTCTTTTTTGCCCTTAAGAAAACCAACTGTCAAATCACAAGAAGAACAAATTAACAAAAAAAATGGATCATCCAGCCAGAAAAAACACCAAGAAGAAGGTCAAGAGTTTACAAAAACATAAGGATGTGTTTATTAACAAATGAAATACTAGCTTAAGAATGTACTACCCCAAAGACCAACACAAAAGTCTAAGTCAGGTTTCCTTGAAATTAAAACAATATCCAGAACAAAGAAAGCCACCACCTCAGAGTCTACCTATGCATTACATGTAAATGCGGGCAACAAAACCCCAATGGTCACTTCCATCAAAGAAAAGCAACTTCAGGAGAGAATAAAGATCAGTGGAGAAGTGGGGGGGGGGGAGAGGTTCTTACCCTGTTTTCCATTGCTAATCTTTCCCTCCATCTGTCTGCTACACATCACTCTCACACTACACTGGGTTTTTCCAAAGGTATGTTAAAGAATGCTTGGATTCCCAAAAGTGATAACCCTACTGCAAAAGGGGAGTGGCTTGTCAAGCTCCTGGCGGCTACAATTCATGGCTAATGAGTCACACATTGTGCAAACATGATCTACAGGGACATGCCCTCAGAAGCATGCTGGACAACAAGAAAACATATTGTAATCAGCAGGTGATCCCAAATACAAAATTCATTCAGAGCCTAATGCAGTAGTTCCCAAACATTTTTTGACTGGCAGCTCCCATGGCTCCCCATTAGGGTTACACTGTATAGGGCAGTGGCTTTTTAAGCAAGGATTCTGTGGCTCCCCTGGCTGGTTTCCAGTTTGGGAACTACTGGCCTAATGCAAGGAGCTTTCCATCTTAGCAGATGGGAAGAGGAAGATACTGTACTTTGAATCTGAATGAAATGAAATTTCATTCGTTTTGAATGAAACCGAAACAAATTCAACTAGGGTGGCCAACTCTGAGTGAAGATCTTCCAGGAAGAAGCTCAGCAGCTCTGTGTCAAGGAGCAATTGATGATCTATTAGTGAGAGCAGTAAAAGCTGCAACTTCCCCACCTCCCTTGAGTTCAAAGTAAGTGCATTTCCTCATTGTTCTCTGCTTCAGATTTGTTCCTGAACACCCACAGCAGCGTTCCACTGCATTTGTGCCAAAAATAAAGAGTGTGTGTTTGTTCTCACTTTCAGAGAACATGAAAGACCCATTACGATAAAAACTAAATAACCCATTAAGAATATTTCATGTTGCCAGAGAGATAACACGGACACACTTCAAAGGTCCGTTCCATGCCACTTTTTAAAGTATAGAAACTCTGTGCATTTGTGCAGGTGGAAAAAAAAACACCAGAGAAAGATCTATCATTTAACACTAACTATACAATATATGGAAGATTCCTACCATCAGCTCTCTAACGATTACTGTGTATTCAATAACTTTTATTTGAGTAACTCCCTTGGCTGTAAATGGGACTTATTGCTCCTCTGTTGGGCACAAATGTTATAATTTGGAGAATAACATATTGCGGTTCAGAGGAGCACCGGGTTCCCTCCGAGATATCTCAGACAGACTAATGATTTTCATTTCAGATTTTCATTTCACTTTCTGCTTTTCATTGCTGTGAGGGTTCTGTGGCAACCACAAAATGCTAACTATAGCAAAATGCAGCTTTAATACAGGGTGAATCAAATATAACTAGCCCTAGAAGGTATACCGTTTTGAAGAAGGATCATGCTATTAGGTGAGCCTTGGCAAATTATAAAATAATGCATTTGTGTGAGTGAACCTATACTTTTTGTTCCTTTAGCTTCTGTTGTGCTGCACTGTCACTGATGAGACAGTAAACGTCACTTCTTCAAACCTTGAAATAGCTAGTGCACTTTTTTTGGTTATAATAATACTTTCCAAAAAAAAATTATAATACCTGATATTGGTATAGTCAGTACAAAGCACTTCAAAGTTACTACCCTGCTGGAATCCTTATAACAACCCTGTAAGGCTGTGGTCTCCCAGAGTTTGAAACCCACAGTAAGTCCTTGTGGGGGAGAGGCAGCAGGGGCGGGGGGAAGGCAGCAACGCAATCCCCAGGATTGCGCCGCTCAGGGGAGCTGCAGGGACTGGGGTGCACTCACCAGTCCCTGCAGCAGCGTCCTGGGGGTGCAGGGAGCCCTGCGTGAGCCTCTGAAGGGCTCCCCAGGACAGCAGCAGTGAAAGTGAGCAATTGCACTCTGCCTCTGCAAAACCGAAAGTGGTTTTTCCAAAAAACTGGTGAGTGCACCCAAGTCCCTGCAGCCGCATCAGAAGTGAAAGTGGAGCAATCACACTCTGCTTCTGGTTTAGTGGAGGCGGGGCACGATCGCCCCACTTTCACTATGGAAGCCTCAGGGAGCCCTGCAGAAGGTCACGCAGGGGTCCCCGCACCCCTGGAAGGCTGCAGGAGGCTGTGGTAAGTGCAGCCAAGCCCCTGCAGCCCCCTGAGCAGCGTAATCCTGGGGATCGCGCTGATGCCTCCTCCCTGCCTCCTGGCTGCCCCCACCCCTTAAGGGTAAAGAGGCCAGGGCTCTCAGGCTGGGGTGTCGCAACACCCCAGTCTGAAAATTTCTGCCGTAAGGTAAGTATTCTGATCACCATCTTGTGGTTGGTTTGCTAAGACTGAGAGAGGAGTGGCTTTGCCTCAAGCCACCTGGTAAAGCATAGCAGAGCTGAGATCTGAACCCAGGATCTTTTATAGCACAATTCTACACATGTCTACTCAGAAGTCTAAGGGCGCAATCCTAACCCACTTTCCAGCACTGGCATAAGGGCAATGCAGCTCTAAGGTAAGGGAACAAGCATTCCCTTACTTTGAGGAGGTCTCTGTGAGTGCCACCAACTGCAAGATGCAGCACATGCCCCACTGGCACCGCTATGCCAGTGCTGGAAAGTTGGTTAGGATTTGGGCTTAAGTAATTTATTTTAATGGGACTTACTTCCAGGTAAATACTGTAGGATTGTAGCCTTGCAGCCCAATCCTGTCTACTCAGAAGTAAGACCCATTGTGTTCAATGAGACTTACTCCCAGGAAAGTATGGATTGGATTGCAGCCCCAGCCACTGTGCTACACCAGGTGGCTGCTCTGTTTTTACTTAAACTCCTTAACATTAAAAAATCCAGTTTGATATGAATTGTGATAAGGTACCAAAACTTCACACACTCATCTACCTGTGGCAAGTAGAGAAACTCCTGTATATCCTTGAAAGGCACCATCTAGGAAGGGAAAACAGGTGGAAGAGATAAGGAGGGTCTGAAGCCACAAGGTTTGCCCGACCCTACAGATATGCTGGGAAGCGAAGTGCTGCAGCTCTGTCAAGCCTCCTTGATTCAAGACTTCATAAGTCCTTTTCTAACCAGTGTTTGGGACTGGGGTGCAGCATGTTGGGGAAGGGGACAGAAAGGGGACAGGGAAAGGGGACAGAAAGGGGACAGGGAAGGGGAGAGAAAAAACATCCTTATCCAGTCACCACTGAAACAGCCACTTTTGAGAGCAATGGAAACAAGCCCTGTTGGCCAACCATCCCTAAGGATAGTCTCCCTCTTGAGAGCTGTGTCTTCCAACCCAGCATCTGTCCTGGAGACTGACCTTCCATGTCTCAGAGAATCACTTTCCCTCTTTGCACCTTTGACGAATGCATTTCTGAAGCATGCATGCTGCTGGAGCTCCATTTATGATAGCCATAAAGCAGCAACAGCTGCTGGAACACTAACTCTGGCTGTGGTAGGGCTCAATAGTGCCATTAATTACATTGAATTGCTTCTTGGTGATCCACAAGCACCTCACTGGCATACATACATTCTGGAATATTCGTGTTCATTGGTAGATGCAGACAACAGGTATGGTAGGTTACTTGCAAAGCGATGACTGCAACACACGGATGCTCATCATCTGTAGCCTCCGGCCACATTGAAGCCAAACTGTACCATGTTCCTGCAACTAAGTGAAAATCTGTTGTACTGCAGTGGCCAGGCACCACATATAACCCTACTCTCCACTTGGCTGCAGTCACTTCATGGTAATTTTATAGACATCCCGTGGCAAGCAAGCATCTCTATCAGCCCATTTACTTCCACTTGGCAGGGTGACAAAAATTTGGACGATGCATAGCAAGTTTGAAAATTGCAGGTTTGAAAATTATAAAATGTAGAATATTATATGCTTAAACGCTCAGAATCCATATGACCCAGCCAATCAATGCAGTATCGGGAGAACTGGTGCTTGAAGCTTTCTGACCAGAATCCACTTCAAAGACCCACATTTAAAAAAAAAAAAATCATTACTTATTTTTGTATTCTCCAATGGAAAAAAATGTTGACACGTTTAAAAAATCTATTGTCTGCACGAGTTAATACATTTAGAAAAGGTACAACAGAATCATTTGTTACCACTTTTGTATTGGCAACCTTCAGTCTCGGAAGACTATGGTATCGCGCTCTGAAAGGTGGTTCTGGCACAGCGTCTAGTGTGGCTGAAAAGGCCAATCCGGGAGTGACAATCCCTTCCACATCGGGAGCAAGTGCAGTCTGTCCCTGGTCTGTCTCCCTGGCTATGGGCCTTCCTTCTTTGCCTCTTTGTCTCAGACTGTTGGCAAAGTGTCAACTGGGAAAGGCCATGCTGCACAGCCTGCCTCCAAGCGGACTGCTCAGAGGCCAGGGTTTCCCACTTGTTGAGGTCCACTCCTAAGGCCTTCAGATCCCTCTTGCAGATGTCCTTGTATCGCAGCTGTGGTCTACCTGTAGGGCGCTTTCCTTGCACGAGTTCTCCATAGAGGAGATCCTTTGGGATCCGGCCATCATCCATTCTCACGACATGACCGAGCCAACGCAGGCGTCTCAGCAGTGCACACATGCTAGGGATTCCAGCACGTTCCAGGACTGTGTTGTTAGGAACTTTGTCCTGCCAGGTGATGCCAAGAATGCGTCAGAGGCAGCGCATGTGGAAAGTGTTCAGTTTCCTCTCCTGTTGTGAGCGGAGAGTCCATGACTCGCTGCAGTACAGAAGTGTACTCAGGACGCAAGCTCTGTAGACCTGGATCTTGGTATGTTCTGTCAGCTTCTTATTGGACCAGACTCTCTTTGTGAGTCTGGAAAACGTGGTAGCTGTTTTACCGATGCGTTTGTTTAGCTCAGTATCGAGAGAAAGAGTGTCGGAGATCGTTGAGCCAAGGTACACAAAGTCATGGACAACCTCCAGTTCATGCGCAGAGATTGTAATGCAGGGAGGTGAGTCCACATCCTGAACCATGACCTGTGTTTTCTTTAGGCTGATCGTCAGTCCAAAATCTTGGCAGGCCTTGCTAAAACGATCCATGAGCTGCTGGAGATCTTTGGCAGAGTGGGTAGTGACAGCTGCATCGTCGGCAAAGAGGAAGTCACGAAGACATTTCAGCTGGACTTTGGACTTTGCTCTCAGTCTGGAGAGGTTGAAGAGCTTACCACAGTGTTACCACAATGTTACCACAATGATTCAATTTAAAGCAAACCTGTTCACAAGCAAGGCACAAGAAACTTCAAACAGTCAAAGCCCATGGAAAGTTAAAATATAGGACAAGAGTTTCAGGGAGAAAATGCTTGCTTTGTCTTTTCTGAGGAGCCACAAACCAATGTCTAAGCTCATTCAAGCATCTCTCCATCACAGATGTGCTTTCATGGCTTCAGAGTAATAGTTATTGGCCACCATTACACAGGTGTCTATCCGTCTGCTTCAAAAAACACAGTTTTTACTCTCCAAACCACAGACCTAAGAGGGTACTGAGGAATCATCTGGCCCGAGTTCATACATCATGGCAGGATCCACTAAAGCTAAACCATGTCAGCCAGAGTCACATTCAGCCTCCTCTCCAAAACCTCCCCCAAATTCCCCGGGGAAGCTTGTCACATTGGTCAACTACTATTATGGTTCCAAACAATGCATTCCTTATAGATCTAATTGAAATCTGCCTCCTGGCAGTGTAAATCTATGACTTCTCTTCATAGCTGCTGTAATAGCTGTAGGAAACAATTACTCTCCATCTTCTTTGAGGCAATTCAAATATCTGGGGGTTTTCACGAACAATGTACACTCTGGCCAACATTTATTTAGTTGAAGGAAACAGAAATAAATTCAAGTCAGTTCATATCCTGCCCTAAGCCTTTTTGATGAGGCAAGAAAGAAATACAAAGATCGATAATGGTTTTCCCAGATATTCAAGTCACATTAATTTATCTGTATTTCCTTGGGTCCTTCTTTTCCCTCTTTGAATAAGTCCCATGCTTACATCTCTCCAGTCATTTGGAAATCCTCTGTTCCCTCACCAGTTTTCAGTTTTAGTTGTCCTGAGCTAATTTCTTTAGCTCAGAATTATACCCAAATGGGATAATTTGCCAGTGATTTGACATCTCAACTTAGGGACCAATCCTGAAGTCGGTATGCCAGCTCACTGCCAGCACGCACTGTCACAAACATGCCATAAGCCACATTTGCGAGTCTTACCACGGACCCAGCACTGGAGCTAGCCCAACATGAGTTCACGCTGGGCCAGCACCAGCACTGGGCCTGTGGTCCACCACCTGGTTTTCCGTGCTAACACTGGGTGGAAGAGAGGTTAGACAGGGCAGGGGGAGGTGGGGAGAAGGCATTCTGGGGTGGGTGGAAGGCAGGGGCTTGGCATGGCGGAGGGAGGAAGTGGGGGGAGGGTGGCTGGACTGGTGGAGTTAGCTTTGCTGAATCCAGAGCCCTGTGTTGGGCCAGGGTTGACACAGGACTCCTTGATTCTGCACAGGCTAAAGAGCAGCACAGAATCAAGTAGCCCCATTGTGGGACTACATCCCTTACCCAGGAGAACGGGACAAAAGTCCCCTGAGGATCCACCAGTAGCTGCCCAGTGTCCTCAGCATCCCATAGTAACCATTTTGTGTTCCTGTTTCCAAGAAAAAATGTGTTCCTGTTTCCAAGAATAGCCCTTTCTGGTCTCATAATTGTAGTATATATTATGCATTTCCAAGTTAAAAATAATCTCAGAATAGCAGAGCCAAAGAAGACCCTGTCTGAGTCTTCAGAGACCCACTGCCCTTCAAAGTAGTGCAAACGGTGCAAGATAGACCAATGGTCAGCAGAAGGCAATGACCTAAAATGCTGTAACTTGTTAGTGATTTGTTATGTTAAACAGCTAGGAACCATGTTACAATTTCATACATGGAGATACATGCTCCTGTATGAAGATCTCTGTAATGTCAGGAGAGCCAACAAATGTCAGCAGTGCAACTGGATGCTCTCATCTAGATGCTGTTCCATGCTTCTGCTTCTTGATGCATGTCCAGCTACAAGATGTGTGGCTGGTTATTCTCACTTTACAAAATATCGGCAACTTCCTACATGAGTGCAGGTCACTCCATATGACATTATAACAACTCTGTATTAAATTACCTGAGCTATTGTGACTGCTTTTCCTCACTCCTCCATGTGTGTGTTTAGAATCTGATAGTTCACTTCCTTGACAGTATGTCAAAACAACAATGGTAAATGTCCTGGATAAGTAAGATTCAAAAATATATGTATGTAAATCACCAGATCTTGTATGAGATAGGAAACCGACAAAATAGATCAGATCGGCAAACAAGAATTGGTTGCATCCACAGTAAAATGACTTTTCACTCACTAGTAACAACCTCTGAAAAGACACTCCAAAATCAATTACCCAGCACCCCCCAATAAAGACACAGGCAAGGGTATATGGTACAAAGGGCCACTTTATTAACTATTTAAATATACTTCAGATTGCAACAGGGCCTAACAAATAAGTCATGCGGGTTCTACATGGGGGAAACGGAGCTGCCCGTCTACTTCCCCCTATAGTGATTTGGGCGACCACACCAGACTCAGGGCAGCGTCAGTACAAGCCTGCCGCCCCCTTCATTGTCACCCCGAAGGGGCAGGGTGGCAGGCTAGCTCAGGCCACCCGAGCGAACCCGCGGTGCGCCTTTACCACCAGGCCGAGGTTCATCCAGCCTGCGCCACCCAGCCGGGAATGCCAGCATGACCAAGCGTGGAGTCCACCCGGCCCTTGCCACCCTGCGGTGTACACCGATATGACCTTACCTACCCAAAACCCGCACGACACCTGCCTAAAGTGACCAAGAAGACCTATGGAAAACCCCCATTCCGCCCCTAACTCCACAGTCCGGGGTAGGCAAAAAACCATCAACCGATGTGCCAATTAGGCTGATGGCAAAAATTCCTACCCGGCCCCAGAAGGCGACCAGCTAGTCTCGGACTGTGAAAGGGTGGGCGGGTGGGTGACCGCTGCCTGGTCCCGACTGCGCGGGCTTCTCTGAGCAGCCTGCATGTGGCCCCAGACCAATTAGCCCCCAGCCAATCGGCTGCGAGGCTGGCCCTTCCTGTGTCTCGTGGGCGGGCAGGGTAAACGCCGGTGGCGTGCTAATACACGTGCCACCGGAATTACCCAGCACCCCCCAATAAAGACACAGGCAAGGGTATATGGTACAAAGGGCCACTTTATTAACTATTTAAATATACTTCAGATTGCAACAGGGCCTAACAAATAAGTCATGCGGGTTCTACATGGGGGAAACGGAGCTGCCCGTCTACTTCCCCCTATAGTGATTTGGGCGACCACACCAGACTCAGGGCAGCGTCAGTACAAGCCTGCCGCCCCCTTCATTGTCACCCCGAAGGGGCAGGGTGGCAGGCTAGCTCAGGCCACCCGAGCGAACCCGCGGTGCGCCTTTACCACCAGGCCGAGGTTCATCCAGCCTGCGCCACCCAGCCGGGAATGCCAGCATGACCAAGCGTGGAGTCCACCCGGCCCTTGCCACCCTGCGGTGTACACCGATATGACCTTACCTACCCAAAACCCGCACGACACCTGCCACCCGGGGGGTCAGCCTAGCGCTTGGCCCCACCGCCCCACACGGAAACAAATTTCCGCAGGCCCAGTTGCAATTCAAGAAGAAAAGGATAATTGCCCAACACCAAAAGGTGTACTCCATCGCTTCTGAACAACTGGGGCGCATCATAGCTGATGCCTGGGTGATAAATGACACCGACTCCGTAAAGGGGTACCGCCCGCCTCACATATGAATTTACCTTCGTCCTATCCAGTTCAATCTTTTTAACATCAGAGGCATAACACCAAACACTGTGAGGCAAGAGGTCAGACCATAAGATGACCGTCCTGCAAAATGCTGATTAATGTGGAGAATATCGCTGTAGGCCTGAAGCCTCAAGGACAGAGTCGTCCTCTGGCCCAGGTCGTTCCCTCCCAAAAGTATAACAACAATGTGAGGCTGGGCATGGGCATGCACAAACTCATAAAAAGCAGGAAGAAGCTGATCCCACAGCATTCCCCGCCGTGCAACCCAATGCACAGTAGCCAAGGAACCAAGCTGCAACTGCATGCCAAAGCTACTGGATACCGCCCTCTTCCTTGCCCAGAAAACGATGGAGTGGCTGAAGATAATGACCCGAACTGCTCCCGCCCTGGAACCTGTGGACAGGAAAACAGGAATCACAATTCCAGAAACATGCATCACTTAACCATATAGCACCTGGCAAAGTCAGTGCAAGTGAGCGCCCAACCGCTGTCACGGGACGAGCCCGGAAATATAGCATGCAAAACAGGAACATGCGGCAGTGCCACTATAAACTTCTGGCAATGCCAGTATAAAGAGCGCCCAACCGCTGTCACGGGACAAGCCCGGAAATATAGCATGCAATACAGGAACTTGTGGCAGTGCCACTATAAACACCTGGCAATGCCAGTATAAAGAGCGCCCAACCGCTGTCACAGGCCGCGCCTGGAAATTTCTGTGGTATCTGCATCACCCCTCGCCCCTACCACCAGGGCGAGGGGGAATAGCCGAGCGAATCCCGCTCAGCGCTTGTCAGGCTCTCTGACGTGATACGAAAATGCGCAGGAGCGCCAACGGCCAATCCTCTGAATGTCCCGGGCTGGGAGGCCGATATCAGCTGTAGCCGAGAGTGCAGGCCGTAATCTTCCGTCCAAAACCCCAGGTCCGCCACTGCCCTGCGAAAAAGGATCCTAACTGGAAAAACATAACAGGTGAGGCATCAACATGACAGAACAAGGCATCCCAAACCACAGGACGTGCAGCCAAACAAGACCAGCATCAGCAAAACTTGAGGCCTTGGCACAGAACGCCAATGCCGCCAAGTACACTGATAAAGACCCACACGATACGTTAATGCCCTGCAGGTATAAAAGAACCGCATCAGGTGTTCTGGCGGAATAGGCCAGACTTGGGGTACAGCCAGGGCTGCCCAAAAGGCCTCAAATTCCCTTGCCGCCCTTTGATAGCTGTGAAGGTAGACGGCGCAAGCGCAGACAAAATTACATGCTGCGCTCTGCACAGCCAAGGGTCCTAAGCCAAAGAGGCATCGGGTCGGGATCCCGCTGCACCCCTGGAGCCAGCTGCCGGAAATGCTCCACCTAAAAAACGAGATAGGGTGTCGGCTATGCCGTTATCAAGACCCTGGATGTGCCTAATGAAAAACAAGGTGTTAATCTTAAGGCAATGCAACAAACACCCTCACCAGTCCCATTACCTGTGGGGACCGGGACGTCTGCTGGTTAACGACAAAAACCACAGCTTGGTTGTCGCACCAGAAACGCACAGTGGAGTTGGCAAATTCCTCTGCCCATAATTGAACTGCCACCGCAAGGGGGGGGACAGCCCTAAAAAATCATGTCTACAGTAACCCCTTCTGAAACCCATGTATCCGGCCAAGGGGCAGAACACCATCTCTCTCTAAAATAACTCCAAATCCAAAACCACCCGCAACATCAGAGTGAACTTGCAGCCCCGCCCCAAGTAAACACTCCTGCTGCCAAAAGGATACACCATTATAAAACTCCAAAACTGTAACCAGATTACCCAATCTGCCTTCATGTCCTGGGTGATCCGCAGGCGATGGTGAAGCCTCTAATACCCGCCATGCAGGCATGCAGCCCCTGAAAAAAGGCCTGGCCAGGGGCAACTACCCTGCAGGCAAAATTCAGATGCCCCACGAGAACCTGCAAATGTCTCTAGGACAATTTCGGAGCCTGGAGGCCAGCACGTATTAGCTGCTGCAGCCTAACCAACCTGTTGCCAGGCGGCCTACTGCACCGCTGTACAGTGTCTAATTCAATACCAAAAACGTAAGGGTAGTTGCGGGCCCCTCAAAATAATAGACCATTGAGGCGAGTCGTGCTCTGCTCACCACTAACCACCCCATAAGGGAGGCAGATTTCTCGAAAGGGCACAGGAAATTGCGCATCCCATTGGTAGCACTTTATCCAGATATAAGGAACCATTAAACTGAAAACCAAGCAAACAAAAATCATCAGGGTGGACGGGCAAGAGTCTGACTGTAGACACAATATCCGCCTTGGCCATAAGGGCGTCAAGGCCACAGCCACGTACTACCCTGATAGCTTGGTCCAAAGAATATATCATAATGAACTAAGGTGTGCAGGGATCCTATCACTAACTGAACCCCCATAAGGATAGGACAGATGGTGAATGAGAGGGAAGGTCCAGGGACCTTCTTGGAACTACACGTAACGGGAACACCTAAACATTGGGAAACTGAGGAGACTTAAAGGGGCCCACCAGATGGCCGGCTCCCTATTCCTTATCTATCTTAGCTTAAACTGTTCCTTCCATACCCTTTACCGACAGGAGATTCCTGGCCCAGGTAGACCTGGAGGGAGGGGCCACAGGAATCTGAATCCCTTGTCACTACCTTCAACTAATGATTGAGCGTCCGAAAACTTAGGATACCCCTACAAAATACAGCCAACACCTCTACTCTAATCAGGGTGGGCCACCTTCCCAGCTTGAGGGGGCTGACCACCCCCACTTTTGGCCTGCCCAGCTCGGAGCCTGGGACTCCTCCTAAATCCTGCCAACTCGGGGCACACGGACACCGAGTGCTGGCCGTTGTACTGCCCGCTGACATGTGCAAGGGTGCAACCTGCCCTGCCGCCCCGCCCCATGGAGTTAAACTCATAGCAGGAGCGGAGGGTGAATGCATCACACTCCTAACATCCCTGCCACTGGCCCGGCTGCGCCCAGAGCAAATGCCCACTAAGGATCAATCGCCCAAATTGGACCGGGCCAGCCAGATAATTTGAACCCACAATCCTGCTCTGAAATCTGCCAGTCGAGGGGATAATATCCAGGTACTTAAAGTGCAGCTGCCCCTGCTGCCTACATTAGAATAACTACTGCAGCATAAATATCAGGTCGACCAATTATTCCAATTTTATCAATTTTTCTGCCTTCACCCCACTTGAGGGACAGGCACTGGGTCACCCGCCTTCAAGGCTGGCTCAGGTTGCTCACACAATAAACTAAACACAGTAACAAACTCGCCCTGCTAAATTTTCCTTTAACTGCCAAGGCGAGTTGACCACCCAAAGGCAGGGCCACATCCCACTAGGCCACTCGTGGACATTCACCTGACCCTTCCGTGGCTCCCTGAGAGAAAACACCATACAGGACATCAGCATAAGGAGCCAGGCTGTAAGGGACACCAGAGACCATCAAGATCCGATGCCTGTACCTGAACAACTGGAGGTCCCGGAGCCTGTCGCTCAATGAGCTTGTCCAAAGTGGTTAATCTCTTCTGTGCCCAGAAAATGATGGAGTGCCCACAGATAAGAACCTGAACTGTCCCTACCCAGGAACCTGGGAAGATGCCACCTGTGGCTGCTGCTGCTCATCAGGGTCCCACTGTGCTTGCACAACCGGAGGTCTGGCTGGAGCCTGTGACTCCTTAAGCTCCTCCAATGGTTACTCTGGAAGAGAGGATTTGCGTTAGGTTCGCCCCACGTCCCTTCCTGGTAGACCTCCCTGGGGAGGGAAGCGCCTGATGCATTGACCATCACCCAAACCAGCGTTTGCACATTGCACTCTCCTTCTTAAAAGCTTCTGCCTGTGCAACCAGAGCCCACAGCTCAGCTGTATCATCCTCCTCCTCTGAGGAAGAAATCAGTGCGAGCTGGGGGGGGCCTTCCCCCCTGATTTCTTATTCCTCATTGGGCATACAGACGTCTCAACAAAAAACCTGGGGGGGGGGAGTGGTGGCAACTGACAGCCACCTCTCACCCCTCCAATATATTTCTATTAGAGAAATATATATATATTATTTCTGAGAGCCCAGTCCTATGCATGTCTACTCAGAAGTAAGTCCCATTATAGTCAATGGGGCTTACTCCCAGGAAAGTGTAGACAAGATTGAAGTCTTATTTATCATGACCGCCTTATTATTTAACAATCATTAATTTTCTTTTTTTTTTTTGTTTTGTTTTGTTATTAATTTATATTTTAACTACAACTTCCTTAATTATGGAATTTGGTTTTTTTTTTTGTTTGTTTGTTTCGTTGTGTTTTGTGTTTTTTAATTAAATTTTTTATTATTATTATTTATTATTTTTATTAATATTATTATTATTTTTAATCTCACCTCTTTATTTATTTATCCAATCAACTTCTTATTTTCTTTCCTCTTCCCCCCCTTTTTTTTTTCTCTCTTTTTTTTTTTTCTTTTTTTTAAACTAGCATGCAAATGACACAGCAAAACAACTATCCAACTTGCGGTCTCCCATCCAATTCTAAACCACAGCTGACTCTGCTTAGCTTTACTCAATGTTGAGTGTAAAACACCACTCAGCCAGCAGGCCTTATAGGCAAGCAAAGGAAGCAAACTCCTGGCAAAATGCTCTTCCATACTATGTGCTGGGGAGGAGGCTGATGACGCCCTGAAAGCCCCAAACACACGGAGGAAGGTGCGGAGAAAAGCTCCTGGTGCCTCTGCCAGCAGGCTCAACAAGCAGCCGGGCAGGAGGCAGAGCAACCCCAAGGGCGGCAGGCACCAGCTGCAGCCAGCTGCAGCCAGGCACGCGCCCAAACAGCGCTCCCACGGGGCGCCTGCACACCAAGCAGGCGACCCGTTTCCCACAGGCACCCCAAACGACCAGCAGGCTCAAACACTGACCCGTGCAGAGCTGCCAGGCGTCCAAGCGCTGGCCACCCAAACTACCCTGGGGAGGTGGGGGGGGGTCGGGCACTGCGTGAGGGAGGTGGGGGGGAGGTCGGGCGCTCAGCGGCTCCCGCTGAGCGCTCTCGCTGAGCGCAGCCAGCAGCCTGGAGGAGAGCAGCCAAGCACCAGCCCCAAGGCACACCAAGCCCACTGGAGGCGTGGGCACACCAGCCGCACACACGAGGCCAAAGAGGGGCGCAGCTGGACCGCCGCCCCTGCAAGGCAGCCCACCGCAACCCAGCCAAGAAGCCCAACCCAGGCAACACCACCAGCAACCGCTCGCTGCCCACAGGTAAGCCGAGAGGGCAGGCGGGCAGGCGGGCGCCCGCAGCCAAGTCTGCTGGGCTCGAGGCCCCAGCAACGTGGCCTGAGTCGGGGAGCAGCGTGCAAGAGGTCCTTCCCTGACCGCTGCCTGGTCCCGACTGCGCGGGCTTCTCTGAGCAGCCTGCATGTGGCCCCAGACCAATTAGCCCCCAGCCAATCGGCTGCGAGGCTGGCCCTTCCTGTGTCTCGTGGGCGGGCAGGGTAAACGCCGGTGGCGTGCTAATACACGTGCCACCGGAATTCAAGAGAAGCAGGTGGTATTATGCTTATACCATTCTTGAATTGAAGGACAAATCCATGGGATAAAGTTTTCAATAACACTATCACTGAAAAATAAAATTATACTCTTTAGGGCACAAGCCTAAGCAGGTCTACTCAGAAATAAGTCCCATAGTGTTCAATGGGACTTATTCCCAGGAAAGTGAGGTTAGGATTGCAGCCTTTAAAAAAATATGTATGTTCCCTTTGTGTTCCCTTTGTGATTATGATACTGTGAGCTTCATTGCATTGGAATCTACAGGATTAGGAAGGGGAAAGGGGGCAGTAGAATTTACCTATGGAATATTACCAGCGGCTGGGTGTGTGTGATATGTACACCATAAAAATAAGCCTAGATAAAAGAAAGTAGTAGTCATATGCATATGCATTTAGCTCAATGTTTCCACTGTAATCAGCAGCAGCCTTGAAAGATTTTTAAATTTGTATTTATTAAAAAAAACTTCTACCTTTCTATGCCACAGCAGGTCCTACAAGGACTAGAACACAACAAGTGCAACAAAATTTCAAGAAGGTAAGAAACAGCAGATAATATGCATTAACAAAGATAGGGAAGATAATCAGCCACTGGACCATCCAAAGGCATAGGATGCTGCTTTACACTGAATCAGCCTGTTGGTCCATCTAGGTCAGTACTGTCAACATTGACTGGGAGCAGTTCTCCATGGTTTCAGGCAAGAATTGTCTCAACCTGGTGCTTGCTACATGCAAAGCACGTACTCTACCATTGAGCCCCAGTCTTTCCTCAACGGCCTATTGACACTATACAGTCTTGATAGAGGAACACCAGCAGAGACAGGGCCCAACCAAACCCCTAAGGCACAGTGTTCCAGCCTGGGTGCCATGGCCAAGAGGACCCTGTCCTATATAGCCTCAGTCAGTGTTGGAGCACGGAGTAGTTGATTCCCAAGATTATCTCAATGGGTGGGCAGGTTTCTACGGGAGGAGTTAGTCTTCTAAGTATCCAGGTACCAAAACATTAACCACTCCCCAAGGACAAGTAACAATTTTTTTCAGGCCCATATGCCAAGCCATGTTTTAGCAGATAGATATGTGGGGTAGGCATGCTGATCAGATTTCTTTTGCAATAGTAAATGTTTTCCCCTCTTCATGGATATCAAAAGCTTTATGAGCTTACCTTGTATTCAGAAACGTGTCCTTTTAACTGTTCACTGTTTGTACACGAACATATTTTGTTACTTCCAGTCATGGTATTTTATGCTATTATCAGAACACCAATACGTAACAACACAGTCAAAATAAATTTCTCTCTCCCTGGTTGTATCTGACAAAATGCTCTTGCCTCCAGCCAGCAGCTGATGCCTCCCAATGCTTCCAGAGATCCTACCACAAACAAAGAAAGCAGGCAGGAAATACAGTACACAACTACATGTGCACATACACATACACCCTCCCCATCCTCTGCAATCCATTGTTTACTACTAGTTAGTTCACAGGCAAGGAGCAGGTGCTTATCGTGTAGCAATAAACACAGATGTGCTGATAAATTAATGAAAAGGCATATATATTTGTACATTTAAAAAAAATAGCAAATATTAATTATTTAGCCGAAGGGGAAAACTCTGATAGCTGAACTCAAAAGATACTCTTTTATTCATTACCCATTAGAGTGTAACGAAGCATTTACAGGCTGGCCAGGACAGGTGTATCACTATGTATAGAAAGTGTCAAATCTGACTGTAATTTATCTTCTCTGTTGATGAGATGTGGCATGCAATTTTGTACACTGACAGCTTAGTTAGCTAAATGTCATTGGCCTGGGCAAAAATGGAAACGAAAAGGGTTAACACCCACAGTATCCATCATGTGCTTTTCTCTAAGGCTATTCCTCGTATACATACTTCACGTCTGTTTTACCAAAATAAATGAGTCAAGAAAAAGAATAACGAGCAAACAGGTATATAACTTCTGGATACTAAATTACCTAGGAGAGCAAATCATGCAGAGAACCAGTAAGAGTTTTCCTGACCCAGGGCCTCCAAGAGGAATTTTATCAGGGGGTACAAAGTTTCTTTTGAGTCCCTTCCCAAAGGGGGAGGGGCGAAACAGAGCAAGGGGAGGGTAGTGACAGGGGCAGGTAGGGGTGGGGAGGGGTGAAAAAGGGCAGAGGAAGGATGGTGATGACCGGAATAGTTTTTGAAGCCCAGGTCTACCAGGCTTCCTGATGTGGAGCCCAGGTCTACCTGCCTATGTCAGTGCAGTGTCAGCAGCAAGACACATTAATATGGAAGACCAAAGCCCCTCCTGAGCCGTTGTAAAACCTTTCAGATATAGAAAGTTGTTGCAGAAAATAACAGAAGCAAAAATATGCAAACCTGGACCATATTTTAAAGATGTGGGAAAGCTCAATTATGTGGCCACCCTTTCAGCAGTGCCATTTCTGCCAAGGCATCACTTCGCAGCTCAGCAGCTGAGAGGTGCTCTGCAAAGTTCCAGTTGACAAATGCGGCTACAGAAAAGCAAAGAGAGGCAGGCCTCAAGTTGATGGTCAAAAGTAGCATTTAGTATGCAAAGATTTTCCATTGTGATTTGACCACAGGCCTTCCTTGGAAGAAAGGATCTTCATGTATTATTGTGGTATTCCAGCTCAAACAATTCTCCAGCTGTTCCAGAATAGAACATGCAGACACCCCCTGGAATCCCATCCTGTCCATAATGGAACACACTGGAAGAAATGACATTCCCTCCCTCCTAAGTTCTGACTCAGGAGCTGAGGTTGCGCTTCGTTTCAGGAACAAAAGAACCCTGCTATGTTTCATGCCCTGGCCTATTTATGTTCGCCTAATGTGCAATTAGAATCCTGTTAAACTCTGTACATAAGGTGACACTATCCTGGTCTCTTTGCTCTGTAGCTTTCAACCTCCTGCTACTCTTAAATTATGCCATCGCTCTCACTTTTTTGCCAAGAGGAGCTTTTTCAATTTGCTACACTGTCAGTATTTACTTGTTAGCCTGCCAATAGTGCTAACACTTTTAATTGATTTACTAGTGATTTTGTTCATTGCTAGGAGAGTGATAAAAAGAAATGTGCACGTCTGCCCTTATTGTACAGCCTGCGGGCAGTGTGCTGCTCCTTAGCAGGTCTGTGGCATGCCTTGTTTTTGTATTCCGCAATTAGGACAGGAGTGATGCTAATAATGAAACCTGGGTGAATGACATGAAAGCATTCATTCATTTTCCAAAGTACCTGTACATTTGTTAAAATTTACTTACATCTTCTGACTAAATTACTTGATGTACCTGGGGAGTGAATGTACTGTGCAAAAAAACCAACCATAAAATTATATTGGATTTTCTCCCTGAATGTCACATTTGTCTTTCTAAATTCCCTTGTTGGCTTTTAGATTTCACATGAACAACGAATAATAACAAATAGAGTTGCATTGTAATAACAAGGGAAAGCCTCTGTTTACTGCAAGGGCTGTGAAAAGAATATTCAAGAGTGTCCTTCACATTTGGTACCAACAGTTGTAGAGGTCGTATGCGAGAGTGATATGTAATAAAACAACAGGTTGGGATCAAAACACCTTTAGTACATATCACTCTTGCTAAAGCTCTCTACAACAGGCTGAGGAAGACCTGTACCCAAAGAAAGTCTGAGCAGGTGAAAAAAAAACTGCCCACCAAGGCCAGTTAGGTGAACAGTAAAAAAAGCCTTACCTGGCTTCCTAAGACAGATAGCTAGTCTTAGACTGCACAATGGAGATCAAAACCTCAAGGCACACTGAGCTGAATTCCCCCTCGCATTGGGCATTCAATGGAGTGCCAGGACTGTCTGCTCTTTCCTCCTGTGATTGTGGGGCAGGGCAAGTATGCCCTGCTCCCATAAGGGCAGTGCAGTGGTAGCATTCTCCTGAGCAGAGAAGCAGCAGCGGACCTCCCATAGGCAAAAACCCCAGGCGCCGGCCACCGTGGAAGCCTCTCTGCTATTATATTCTTTGAATTTTTTTTGAAGCTAGTGATCTTAACAAAGCAACATAACTCTGGTGGCTCATCAACACTGAATTTTGGTTTTAAAATATTTGTAGAGTACTTGAGCGTATGAGATGACAAATTTTAAGATTTGTTTTATTTGTTACAGCTCTTTCAGATGTTCCAAGGTTGTATATTTGTTAAACAAAAAAGGCAGAATCCTTTATTGCTTTTGAAGAAGTTTAGCGATGCTTGACACTTGACCAATGATTGGCTACATCTATATGAAACTACTTGTAGGTGTTGGTCCCTGAATTCCCTGCCAGTCAAGTGAAAGAGACAAATCAAGGACTGTTAGAGGAGTGCCAGAGGAAGATGACCTATGATGTGCCTTCTGTAGTGTGAGCCTCAGCCAATATAACATTTTTCTTACCTGAACCACATACAAGAAGGCAGTAGTTACACCAGGCTGGGTACTGGTCAAGGGATCACACTCAACACATCCAAAACCCTACATACAACACAGCACAAGTTGGTCAGGCCAATTCCTGAAGTCTCAGTACCAGAGGCAATGGTAGGGCCCAAATTGCCATCAGGGAGCAGGCAAGGAGCACCATGGGGACCCAGTGCAGAGCCATGTCCCAGCACCCCCAGCAACCTAATGACAGCACTGCTTGAAGGTGTCTGAACCTTCTTCTTGTGTTGCCTTGTGATGGGCAAAGTTGAGCTTCCTCTGTCCCTAACGGAGGTCACAATGGCATTATAACTGTTTAAGGGAAGCAAAGGAAGGAAAGAGCAATAAAACAGCCCAGCTTAGGCTGATCTGCCAGTGTCCAATCTGAACCTCCCTTGGAGTTGCATGGCTTGCTTTCTTCGCTGTGTCCATGTCACAGATTTGACTGCTTAGCCCAGCGGGTGATCCAGACACTGTTCTGTAGCAAAGGGATCTTTAGAAGAGTTGTGCAGGGACCAGAACTGAATTAAGTTAAAAGCACGTTATTTGCCAATAACAGGGTAATTACAGATGTTACAATAATCATAGTTCCCTATTCATCCTCACACATGAATTCTCAGATGCCAGTCTAATTGGTTGCAGATATTTGAGAAATTGAAGTTTTGGCAGTTGATATGCTACCTCTCCATCCAAGCGAAGTCTGCCCCTAATGATCCAATCCTATCTGGCTATGGCACGAGGGATGCAGGGCTGCTGACTCAGAGTCCATTGTATCCTACGTGTCATCCCAGAGAAGAGGCTGAGTGAGAGGAGTGGAAAGAAGAAATACTTAGTGTCATGCTGGCTGCCGCATGGTCCCTGACAGGAACCCTCAGATTTACACCAGATGTTGCTGGCGTAGTTCTGAGGACCCAGCTGGAGGTTTGGGATTCAGTGGCCACTGGCTCCACCTCACCCTGCCCTCACCCCACCCCAATCCTTGCACCTTTCCCACTCCACCAGTGACTGGTCTGAGCCATGCTGCTGGCAGCATATGGCTTTATGGCTGCTGCACTGGTAGCCATGCAGCAGTTGCTGGCAGAGGGGCTGCCATGACAATGGGGCCCTTGTTGCACTGGCATACCCGGTTGTATGCCAGAATTCGATGAGGATAGGATTGGGCCAGTAGTTCTCATATCATTGAGAGCTCATAGCCTGGGTACTTTTGTACTCACTGCTCTTTGCCCAGCTAATCAGCTACTGTCTACCCAAGACCCATTGCTGACATTTTGACCCATGATAGTCTGGTTGTTGGCAGCATCCTGCTTATCACCTGAAAGCCATGTTTGTGCAAGGAATCAATAATGCACATGACAAGCCAGGTGTTAGAAACTTCCTGCTTATCAGGCTATGTTGGTCTGATCAAAACCCACAATTACAACTTATTAACTGTTTCCTGATAAGTTCCTCTTTTCATGGCATGGCACTGTGTCATCAGCTTATCTATGGTCACTAGACCCCATGCCTCTCTCTTCAGGCCACCTCTAATTTCCATTAAGTTAAATGTACCTAAATCAGCACAAAGACTTATTTGAGTACAAAATGCTACATCATGTGGTTACGTCAATGGTAGCCATAAGAACATAAGAGCAGCCCCACTGGATCAGGCCATAGGCCCATCTAGTCCAGCTTCCTGTATCTCACAGCGGCCCACCAAATGCCCCGGGGAGCACACCAGATAACAATCAAGCCCAAGTTATGTAAGAATGCTGCATTAATGCTTATGTATATTGGTGCTGCCCCGGGTACCTTGGTACAGTTTCGCGTCTAGCCTACTGAGCGGGGAGCAGATAGCAGTGTGGCCTAAGACAGGCAATGTCTTAGTGTACCCCTTAATGTCCACTACAGCCAAGAGTTCAAAACTTCTCAGTGAAAATAAGGACACACCTGTGCATGAGGGTTAAGGGCAGAATCCGGGCTCGTAACAGTGAGGACTTAGGATCAGACTACATGTTAAGAAAATAGTTTGAGCCATCCATAGTTGTTTTAAAAATGAAAACATACATGGTTCCCCAATCCAGATCAGGACAGTTGCATGGGCAAGAGGGGTTTAACTTCTCCCTCTGCTAGGGTCCCAATCCAGATAAGCCCCCCTCCCCCCGTGTGATATTTAGCCCAGAAGCTCCTATTGGCAACAATGGAAGTCTTCTTTCATTGCAGTCCCAACAAAAACCGTTTCTTCCCAAGCTACCATGTGCCCTGGAAAGCTTTGAACATCTCATCCAAAATCTCAGTGGGCTTGAAGAAACAAACTAACTAATAACGAAAGCATTTTAATGTGCATTTTGCATGAGGCTTTGAGAAGGAAAGCTTACAAGAAGGAATCAGAATCTGCATGTAAAGGTGTTTTGCTATCGCCTTTGCCTCCATGAGAATTCATATTTGGATGATCATCTCAACTTTAACTTTAGACACTGTCATAAGGCCAAAGATATTAAGGACACACGTATGCCTTTAGGTAGTGCCTCTGTGTGCAGCACACAAGCTGCAGGTTGACCACCAGTGAGTTACATCAGGCAAGCCCTAGATCTCTGTTTCACAAACCCGTCCAATTGCAGGGCTGTAAAGATAACCACACATAAACAATCCAGGTGACAGCAATATGCAAAAGGCTAAACTTTTGTCTATCTTAGGCTTTATTGATGCTTAGTGATGGCTAGAGTCCAGAAGGTGGATACACTCGTTCCACCTTCAAGAAGCTCAAGGAGGAAACAGCAAACACACGAACACATCCTGGGTGATGGTCTGGGTCCCTCTGCTGTTAATGCTCTACCCCAGCTGTTGCCAGTTAGGACATCATGTTACTACCTGCTATTTCCATGAAGGAAATGTGCATCTTTCAAAGTGGCCCTCCTCTGCCCCCTACAGTCTCTATTCAAAACAGCACTGCTACCACATATGGATATCTCAGCATCTCTTGATTAGCCTAAATAAATTCACACAAGTGCAAACACAGAGGGACACATAGTATCTTTGAGGGCGCCTTTGAATCGAGTCACTAGATCCATTATTCAACAGCAGCACACACAATGGAGTTCCCTTCATTTCCATAACAATTATGCAAATAAGCTCACCTTTGTCGCAATCTGTGTAAAGTTTATGGAAATCATTCCCAGCTAAGTTGTAGGATGTCCTTGAAACCACAGATGTGTGAAGACAGTCATGTACTGGAGGAAGAAGGGCCACGTCCACTCTTAACCTCACTTGCTGGCTGGAAATTGCATAAGTCCTACATGTAATGAATACACAGGGGCATCTGTGTTGCTTACACAGCTGTCTAAATTCCCTACAACAGCTTGAGCAATAACTATGTATTCATTGTGCAACAAAGTAATGGTCTGGAGCAGCATTTAGTCATACAACTGTCCAAACCCATTCCTTAGACATACACTTTTTCTCTTCTTCACAAATATTCCCTCTTTGAAAGAGGCAAGGGAGTCTGCTCAGTTTGGTCCCTGGCTTGCTTCTCCCTGGCTGTCAGCAAAACAGTATTGTAAAGAGATTATTCATCAATAATTAAGCAATAAACAAAAGCATGTGGCAAAATTGTGGGAGATCAGGGCTCATTCTGCTCACAGTGCCATGGCTCTCAGTTTGGGATGGCAATTGCTCAGGTGGCCAGATGGCAGGGCACTGCTGCCGCTGCTGGAATACAGACAGCGATCTCCAAGGACATACCTAAGAGGAAATGCTCCAGAACTGTTTAGGTGGCTGATGGGATGGACACAGTTCTCTTTTGTTCCAGGAATGAATTTCTCAGGTTCTGAGGACTTCTCATTTATCTTATACTATGTCACTGGGGGCCTTCCTAAATCAAGAGAGGCTATTCATGCCTGCTGGAGCAGAAGACAAAGAAAAGATTATAATAGCAGCCTTATCTGAATGAGTGCAAACAAATACATCAAAAAGGGAGACCAGAAGGTTCCTCCAGTTTCTGAGGGCTCCCAGCTAAAGCCTTTTGCTGTTGCCTGAAGCCTTCTTCTTTCTTTCCCACAAACATTCCTCTTTCTCCTTGGCACCCCAAAACTTTCCTTTTCCTGAGTTCCTCTGGGATGCCCATCTAATCTTGCTACATCCCTTCTTTTCCCACCCCCATGTTTTCCCTCTTTTTGCTCTGCCCCTTCTAAGGAATTCCTTTCTCCTCCACTTTCCTCCTTGTAACCATTTTGGTTGGTTGGCAACCTTCAGTCTGGAAAGACTCTGGTATAAGCCTACAGCACCTGGTATTCCCAAGCGGTCTCCCATCCAAGTACTAACCAGGCCTGATCCTGCTTAGCTTCCGAGATCAGACAAGATCAGGCATGTGCAGGGTAACAGTTGTAACCATTTTACCCAGGGCTTCATTGTGTGTGATGGTTAGCTGTAGATTGTGAACCATTATTCTAGCCTCTGTCTACATAAGTGCATGTAAGCTAATTCAATTGGACCCAATTTAACCCCCACCCTTTTTTTTTTTTTTTTTAATTTTGAGCACCTTGGTAATTTTTCTGTACTTTCACCCTTGTTTCCTATATAACAAATTATACAGTTGCACCATTGACCATTTCACTGGTTCCCTGCACACAATTGTTTTATTTCCAGGTGCACGCATTACATATGTTTTAAAAAAAAACACTGCCAGTAACACCTGTGAAACTCACAGCTCTTACTAGGTGTGCATCCACTTGTATCTATATTTATCTGTTATCTAACCACCAAAACCCACAATTAAGAGGGGATGAAAATGCAGATAAGAAGCAGCCCAGGGACAATGAAGGACAACAAGGGACACAACTAAATTTATGGAACCACAATAGAGGATTGCTGTGACCTGGACGTATCTTGTATATCATTAAGAGCCCAATACTATCCTCCACCCATCCCCTGCTGACGCAGCTGTGCTGAAAAGGAGCATGCTATATCAGGCAGGGGAGGGGTGGGTGAGGAGCCTTTGAAGAGGAAAGGACATATAGATCCCCTTACCCCTCTGTAAGCCTCCTAGTCAGCAATGAGTCTCCTTGGACCTGTGCTGGCGCAAGTCTGAGGAGAGAAAGGGGTAGGGAGTCTGCAAAATGATGGGACACCATCACTGCCAGATCCACCACCCCCTGCAGCCTTCCCAACCCCATTTCTCTCCTTGCCCAGTTTTACCCTTTCCCCGCCTGGTTTGTCCCCCTCCTCGTCCCCATCATTGCCTTACCTGTTCCAGTGGCTGCAGTAGGATCCAGTGACAGAAGGGGAACACTGCAGCTTCTTACGGCAGCTCTCCCAAAATGGACACTAACAGAGTGCTCCATGCGTCATTGGTGGCCACTTTGTGACAGAGTAACTCAGTTCTGATGTTGCAAAGTGCTCCAGCCAGTAGCCCAAACCAGAACAGAAATAGGCTGTAATTCAGTGTGATGAAGTCTAATGAAGACAATACCTCTCTAAAAAAAAATCAGTCAGTACCATGTCACACCCCTTATATTCTTGCAAAATGTACTATAGGGATTCAAATCTTTGTTAGCTGACAGCACTGTGGACCCTTTCTAACACTGAAGAAAATAAACTGTCAGGAATGAAAAGGAAAAGGGCACATATAAGTAAACTTTAACTTAGCCTAATCAAATGGAAAACAAATCTCCACAGAAATAACATGACTGTCTGGTTAGTCTCTCCGATCTTTCATGGGATGGGAAGGTCCTTAAAACTTAAAAGCACTTTACTGTGGGTCTCCCAGATCTCCTTCCCAACACTCTATTTCAGTGGTTCTCAAACTGTGGGTCTGTGACCCACAAGTGGGTTATGACCCAGTTGTGAAAATGACAGGGCAGATTTGGCTATGTACATCAAGGGTTAAACAACCTTCCACTTGGGGGGAGCACTGCTGCCCCATCACCATTACAACCACACAGGCTTGAACGGCTTGTAAAATGAAACATTTTTATAGATGCTAAAAAGTTTGAGAACCACTGCTGTATTTCCTTTCTGCCCAAGTGTTTGGGAGTTGAAGAGAAGTATTTAACACAGCAAAAGACAACAACTTTTTGCTTTCCAGCAGATCTGTGACATTACATAAAAAGAAGGTAGAGAACATTGTCAGAAATAGCAGAAGGGAGGTTTGTTCAGTGAGGTTCAGTCATGGAGGTTTCATTAAACATCATGGAAAATAAATTCAGAAGGAATGCCTGTTCTTTTCTATTTTTTCCCCACAATGGAAGACGTACACACAAGGTGGTACTGAAAAGTTCAGAGACCCCAGTTTATTATTCCTTTTCTTCTATAACATGAAAGAGGAACAGACATAAAGGCCAGGAAAGGAAGACCTACAGGCAGAGGATTGTGCCAGGGTCAAGAAAGCTAGACAAGACTTAGCCCTCCTGATCTTGCTGAATTTGTCACAAAGCAGAAATCAAACCTGCATAGCCAAAAGACAAATACATTCACGCACCAAAATACTAGAATAATCACAGCTGATTTTCCAATAATACTTACACAAGATCATTTTGAGATAATGGATATGTCCACTGAGTCAATTTGACCCTCACATGATCCCAACCAAATGCTGACCTTTTTTTTTTTAAAAATCTGTCTTTATTATTTATTTACAGTGGAAAAAATGCTCCTGCCCACAGGAGCTTACAGCTTGACTTTGACATTGGGTAGGAAAGGAAAAGAATATAGGAAACCAAGGGTAATGTGAGATGACTGTGAATGAACACAGTCACAGCTTACATTTCAGATGCGGATGTGGAATTAGGAAACAATCCTATGCACAGATAAGGCCACTGAACACAATGGGATTTACTTCTGAGGAAATATACCTGGGCTTCAGTTGTAGGCCATCTGCTTTTTCTCAGGAAATGCTGGTTTGAAAGAGGGCATTGAAAAGTAAGAGAGAATTGACACCATAGGGGCAGCAGAAGAGAGGGAGAAGATACTGGCAGAGAGTTGTGCCAGTAGAGAAATCAGGGTCATTGGCAGAGATATAATGGGAAATAAAGACAGAGATATAGGGTAAGGCATATCTTGAGCACTTTATAGAAAAGGGTAATTACTGGTACTGGATGGCAACCTTCAGTCTTGTAAGACTATGGTATAAGCCTACAGCACCCGGTATTCCCAGGCGGTCTCCCATCCAAGTACTAACCAGGCCTGACCCTGCTTAGCTTCCGAGACCAGATCGGGCATGTGCAGGGTAACAGTTGCTGCAGAAAAGGCTAATTGGTTTATGCTGAATGAGGAAGGAAATGGGTAGCCAGCGTATGCATTTCAATAGGGTAATAGTGCATATGGAAGAAGCATGAACAAGAAACGTGCAACAGAGCAACTTCAGCAGCAGAATTCTGGAGAGAGGTGGGAAGATTGTGATGCAATGAGGAAAGGCTTCTGCCTGTTAGTGCAGACAGAACCTGAATCTCAGGATTAAGCAGAAGAGATACTTCCACAAAGAGAAGGAGCCCTGCTGACACAGGAAACTGTGTTATGTTGTGCCTTCTTTTCTCTGGGATTCCTTCCTTGATCTCTGAACCAGACACACAGAGGTTCCTACACAGAAAAGCTCACATGAAGGATCTAGAACAGTGCTTCCCAAACTGTAGGTCGGGACCCACTTGTGAGTTGTGACTTGGTTTTTGGTGGGTTTTTGGTGATGGAAAGATCAGATAATTAATTGCCTAAAGCTATTCAAAAATTAGATAGCTGCTAACTGCCCTTCGAGGTACTGAGCTCCTGCAGTCTGCAAGAATGTGTAAACAGAGGGAGATAAATGTTTGAGGATCTTTTTTTCTAGTTATTATTACTTATAAATAAATAAAACATTTCTTTATAAATCTTTTTTTTTTTTAAAGTCTGGTGAAACTAGGTGGGTCCCGATAGAGTGTCATTTTAAAAAGTGAGCCCTGGTGCTAAAAAGTTTGGGAACCACTGATCTGGAATCTAGAATACAACATGCCACTCCAGCGAAAAGGACTGGAACAACATCAAAAATGGTTTAAGTTAAGGCCAAATCAAAGGAAAATTTTTAACGCAATACATCACAGGATGTGTTATAAACCCCCATCCTTATATCTTCATCTTAATCATCTCTCTCAGGGAATTTACACTGGGCCAAACTGCAGAAATTCATATAGAAACGAACAGTGCCAACACCAGCTTGCTTAGGGCTCTGGGGCAAAGGCTTGTACTGTTCTCCCCTCCTCACCCCCTGATGGCACACTGGGAGCTCCCACTGCCACTAGTAATGAGGGTTCATGGCTTGCCCTCACCAGGTGAGCCCCATGATGGGCCTGGACCATTGACTGGTCCCTGACGCCACCCTGGAAACTATGAGAGGAACCCTTTTGGAAACAATTATATTTGCCTAAAAAAGGCAAATCCCACAGATGACAAGCTGCACCTGCTGCAATTCCCTCTTCTATACACTTGTTAAAGGTCCAGCATCCCTAAAGTTGAAAGTTTGAGCACCCCTGCTGTAGTGGTTGCTGTTCTTAATTGTTGCTTTTAATAGATAGAAAAGGACCTGTATTAAACAGCATGCATGCATGCATGCAAGGACAGAGAGAGCTTTTTAAACTCCCAGCACCATTTCATCGCTTCAACTACATTGATAAAGTCTTCTCCTCCTACCCCTGGTAATATTGCAAATCTATTCTTGTTGTTATGTTTCTTTAACAAACTATTTACATCATTCCTAAGCATCCTTCTCCTAGGTTTGGCACTGAAATTTCAAAAAAGTGAAGGAGGAAAAGAATTTCTGTCTTCCTCCCAAACTGATACAGCTGAGAATTTTCAAGAGACTTAAGGCAAGTGTACAGCCTGACTAAGCATGGGCACTTCCTACTCTTCCAAAGATGGACCTGAAGAAATGGAAAAAAATTGCAGCCACTTGAAGCAGTAATGCACTTCCTGTAGGAGACTTCCTAGGGAGCTTTGCCAGTCACTTCTCATATTTCAAAAACTGGTCAAAACTTCTTCCTTGTCACAAGGTTTAAATGATTTTTTTGTTTTTTCTTTTGGCTACCTGCTATATGCTAATTAGGGCTTTGATTCATTATTTTACAAATATTGTGCTTGGGTTTAATTCCTTTTCATTGTACTATTCATTTTGTGTACGTTGCCCTGGAGACCAATGCGGGCCAAAAAAAAAATGACAGAAACACATGAAGAAAAATAGCTATTTCTCAAACAGTTGAATGTACTGCAGCCTGCAGGGATTTAAGTTGAACAAGTCCAAGAGCAGCACAATTAGGTCATGGTGGGGCCAAAGCATTTAAATGAATACATGTATGGGACCTGTACATAATGACCATACTGTTCCAGGCGCTGGAAGGTAGCTTTCCATCCCACAGTTAGGAACAGCCTGCTCCCCAGCACCCTAACACACCTGGATGGTTGGCAACCTTCAGTCTCGAAAGACTCTGGTATAAGCCTACAGCACCCGGTATTCCCAGGCGGTCTCCCATCCAAGTACTAACCAGGCCTGACCCTGCTTAGCTTCCAAGATCAGACGGGATTGGGCATGTGCAGGGTAACACACCTAACAGTTTATCATTCCAGCCACTTTGTGAGAGAAGTGGTAGAAAGGCAGAGGGCCAGAATTTCACCCATGGCATCCTAGTGTCATGGGACAACAGGGAACAGTGTTCTGCCGAAACAGACCACTGCTCCATCTAGCTCACTATTGTCTGGCAGTAGATCTCCCAGGTTTTTTTTTCACACATGGGTCTTTCCCAGACATACCTGAAGATATGAATGACTGAACCAGGGGGCTTTCTAAGTGCGAAGCATGCTGAAGCCATCAAGAACTGGGAAATCAGATTACAGAACCATCCAAGTCCAGCATGCTCTGTCAATGAATATTTTTTGCCATTGCCCCCTTAAGCTCACTCTACCTTCAGAATAGCTCATTTGCTGGTCCTTGCAAAAAATGAACTGCAATAATAGTGGTTTACCAGCTTGCTAACACTTCACTCACATGGGCAATATGTGTTTTAGGGCAGAGAGGTCTTGATTCATTTAGCTTCTGCATCATTTCCAGGTAGCATGAACCCACACCGATATGCAATTGTTAGCCATCAGCAATCACTCTAGCCTTTCCTCAGGCCACTTATCTCAGGACCATTATTTTACAGAAATATATTTCTCATTCCTGTGCTCACATGGAGCCTGGTCTCAAGCTCAGCAGCAGAAAAATAACTAAGAGACTGTCCACCGCCCAAGGTCAGAGGAGAAAAAAAGTGGTGTCAAGAGACATACATAGTTGTTACACAAACAAGACAACTTACCAGGCACTTCAGGCAGACAGTAATTTCAGCTGAACTTGAAAGGAATCTAACAAGAACTGTGCTCTTCTGATCCATCTGAAAGAGCAACTACTAAGTCAGTTCTTGGAGGAGGCACAAATCATCTTAATCTGCCCACAACACAAAGTCTATCTTTTTTTCAGAATTCATAGTCCTTGTTCATGTTATGGATTATCTGGTTTTTAACAGCCTGCTCACCCTTAGTATGCAAAATTGAATATTATTCAGAACAATCCTGAATAAAATGCAATTCATCAACAGAGTCTACTAGTATGCACGGCAGCCCAGCAGGGGCTTGGTAAATCTCCTCATTTTGCTACCTGCTTGGGGCAGCAATCCTATCCACACATACCTGAGAGTAAACTCCATTGACTAAAATAGGGTTTACCTCTGAGTAGACATGTATAGATTGGGCCCTGGAACTATCAAAACAAATAGACTGGCCAAGACCCTGGCATGGCAGGTCATGGTTAGTGGGTTGTATTTAATTTGGTAGGTCACAAGTTGGGTAGACCTGATAGAACAGTGAAACAAACTTTCCCCTTTCCACAGAATCAGTAGATCCGTTCAGGCAATCATCTAAGCCAGGGGTGTCCAAAGTTTTTAGCAGGAGGGCCACATCATCTCTCTGACACTGTGTCGGGGGCCTGGGGGGGGAAAAGAATTAATTTACATGCGTTTACATAAACGAATATATTAAAGATGAACTTATATGAATGAATGAAGGTCTTGCAATAGCTCAAAGCCTATAAAAGGCCTTGCACAAAGCAAGGCTGGCCTTTCCTTTGCTGCTGCTACTGCATCACAGATGTGAAACAACAAGCAGTGGAGGGGAGCCCTCATCCCACAGCTCACGCGAGATGTCAAACAGTTGCCCTCATGCTGAGAGCAGTTGCATCGGGCCAGTGTGGGCTCCAACAAATCTCCGGAGGGCCAGAGACTCATTGGAGACTGGGGACTCCCTGAGGGCCACATTGAGAGGCCTCGAGGGCCACAAGTGGCCCCAGGACCGGGGTTTGGGCACCCCTGATCTAAGCCAGTCCAATCACAGTCTGGTACTTGAACACACAAATCCTGCCCCTCCTCTCAACATGCCATTCCCCTTCTCATAATCATGTAGGGAGAAGGTTCATCCAAATCATTTTCAAAACACTTTGAGGAGGCCGTTCAGACTCACCACCATGCAATTATGAGGACAATAGTCCTCATAATTGGGACAGAAAAACAGGTGCGCACTCACCTGGTGGGACAGAAAACAGGTGCACGCTCGCTTCCCAAATTGTGTACGGGCAAGGGTGGCTTGAAATACGTATATATAACATTATCCACTCTTCACAACGGTCATTTTCCCCATTCATTGAGGGTACACTGTCAACTCAAGTGATTGTATTGTATTGTGTCATTATGAGTTTCAAGGAAGTTTAAGGCAATGAAATTGGCCTTTAAGTGACTATTTAGATTGCAGGATATTTGCCTGAGATCACAGCTTTACCCATGTATTGGCAACCTTCATTCTCGAAAGACTATGGTATCGCGCTCTGAAAGGTGGTTCTGGCACAGCGTCTAGTGTGGCTGAAAAGGCCAATCCATGACATGCTGTCATATGTGAAAAGTGCTTGAACTGCAGGTGCATGACTAAAAGGTTTTGCCAGTCAAATATTCCCAGTGACGGGCACTGTAATAGTCCTATTGCCCCCACAGCAAGAATCGTGCAGTGTAGTCTTTCAAAAGAGACTGGGAGGGGGGGCTAGCACCAACTGCCAGTTCCTGACTTCAGTTTGAGGTGGTGAAGACTTGGTGCGATGATAGCGTGACTTTTCTCGTCAAGGTCATCAAGGTTCCTTTTCTTAGTGCCATTGGGGATTCTGTACTGAAAAAAGACACTCAGGTTCCAATCCTATGCACACTTTCCTGAAAATAAACCCCATTGAACACAATGGGACTTACTTTTGAGTAGACATGCATAGAATTGTGCTGACAGCAAGCAGGAACTTACATGTCAACAGTTCTTAGAGGCTTACCCAACACAGACAGAAATAAAATCCTATGTAATTATCCTTTTAGAATACTTTGTCAGCCCTTGAAAACTGTATTTTATGGATGGAACCTACAAATAAGGGCCAACCTTATCATGAAGCAATCGTTTCAAGGCAGGAAGCCTCAGGTTATGGTTTTCCTAATGGTTTTTTCCTACTGTTTTTTCAATTTGATTTGATTTTGCTATTGCTTTATGATTATTGTTATGATTTACAGTAAGTGACTGTGAGTCCCCTTACAGGAGTTTTTTTTTTTTTTTTAATGAATCAGACTAAAATTCCAAAGGGGCTCAAATTCCCTGCCTCAACCTGCTTTTCACTCTCTGGTACAGAGAACCAATCCCAGCCCTTAAGTTTATTTTTCAAATTCTTATACTGCCCTTCCTCCAAAGAGCTCAAGGTGGTGTACACAGTTCCTTCCCTCCTTCTTGTCCTCACAACAACCCTGTGAGGTAGGTGAAGCTGAGAGATAATGACTGTCCCAAGGTCACCCAGGAAGCTTTATGGCTGAGAGAAGATTTGAACCTGGACCAGCTGATTGAGAAGATATTGCTGTTAGAATCCATTCTGAACTCAGAAGCCGATGCCCCACCTGATTCCTCTTTATGGGTACTGGTGGGAAGGCTCCACCTGCCTAAGAGCCCAGTCCTGTCCAACTTTCCAGCATCGATGCAGGCACAAATGGTTAAATGGCTGGCAACCTTCAGTCTCGAAAGACTACGGTATAAGCCTACAGCACCCGGTATTCCCAGGCGGTCTCCCATCCAAGTACTAACCAGGCCTGACCCTGCTTAGCTTCCGAGATCAGACAAGATCAGGCATGTGCAGGCACAAAGCAGCTTCGATGTAAGGGAACAAATATTCCTTTACTTTGAGGTGGCATCCATAACTGCCCCAGCACCACAAGATGCAGTGCACACCCCATTGGCATGGCTAAACTGGGGTTGGAAAATTGGATAGGATTGGGCCCTTAGTTCTTCTGCAATAGGGGAGTTACAAATATTCCAGATATTTGTTAGTTATTTAAATACATTTAATGTATATTATCCTCCCACCCCATGACCTTAGCACTGAGGTATTCAATCTGTGCGTCCCGACTCCCTAGTGAGGCATGGCTAGCCTCTAGGGGCGTTGCTAGGCATCTCAGGGAGAGAGGTGGTCCAGCTGCTCTGCTCAGCTGCAGGTGCTGCCTCCTGATTTGCTGCTTTTCCATGGCTGAGAACAAGGTGGGGAGGGCAGCATGAGGAGGAGAGGGTGTGGGAAACATGGTGAGGAGAGGTGGGAGAGAAGGCTGGCTGGGCAGCAGCAGTGGATGTGCTGCATCTCATCAGCACAGGGTGTGCTCCAGGCAGGCTTCAAACTGGGAGGGAAGCCTGACCTAGAGAGAGCAGCGCTTGGGAAAGAGGGAGCCCAGTCTGCTCTTGGGGGGGGGGGGCAAATGCCCCAGCCTGCATCCCTCTGTCTTGCCTGGGGGGAATAGGGGTGGCATCTGCATGTTGGGGTGTATGTGTGTGAGCAGCCCCCATCTACTTCCGTGGTGAGCTGTAATCTTGCACTGTGTGGCTGCAATCCTAGCCACACTTTCCTGGGAGTAAGCCCATTGACTCAAATGGGACTTACTTCTTAGTAGACGTACATAGGCTTGGGGTCTGCGTCAGGTTAACCAAGGATCCTCACCTTTCTCTTTTTCCTCCCCCTTCAAAAAAGAAAAAAAGCCACTCTTGATGGCTTTGTCTCAAAAAATTGATTAAAAAAATAAAAACACCCATTCCTTTTCAGCCACCCCCCCCCCTTTTCTTCCTGCCTCGTTTTGAGGGGGGCAGGTTACTTCCCATGTTAGCTGCTATTATAAGACAAAAGGCACAATCCTAGCTAGGTCTATTCAGAAGTAAGTCCTATTGTGTTCAATGGGACTTACTCCGAGGAAAGTGAGGTTAGGATTGCAGCCAAACAGTCTCTGGGTGTCAGTTTCCAATTAGCAGATGCACACAAAACAAAGTCTTCTCCTCCCCCAGCAAATTCATCACTTCTCCCCCCTCCCTTTCCAAAACCCTCCAGGTGTGCTGCTAATAAACTCAGGGCACAATCCTAACCAGGTCTATTCAGAAGTAAGTCCTATTTTGTTCAATGGGGCTTACTCAGGTAAGTGTGGTTAGGATTGCAGCCTCAGAGCTGGCAGCTGTTTTCTTGTTTCTAGTGTATAATTACAACACCTTCCTCCCCATTTTGGGGGTAACTGAGGTGAGGTGATGTAATGGGAGCTGTGGCCAATGGCCACAAGGATCAGGGAAGCCGCAGGCAGAACCACTGCCTTAGCAGGAAATTCCATATGATGTTCCAGCTATGTAACATATTGTATCCATCTGGAAAGTGAGGATAAAATGGTGGTTTTCTGTAACAATCTTCCATATTATGCATTATTCTTGAAATAGCAATCTGTCGCCAAAAGAAATTAGTAGTGTTCACTGTTATGAATTTCTTGAGAGTCTTTAACACGAAGCTACAATTATTGCAGGTGGTTAGGCCAGAATAATACAGGCTTTATAAAAGTCCCATTGCAACATGCCCATGGATAATTCAGCATTAATAGTAGGTATAGTACAACTGCACTCACTGGCCAAAGATGTTCCCTTTTGACCCTCTATTCTGCAGCAACATCTGTTCTCCTTTGACTCATGATAAAATAATGCAACATCAGACCTCTGCTTGGGCTGCTGCACTCAAAACAGAGTTTGAACTTTTCCTTCCCAAGGGGAAAAAAAAAACACACTACAGTCTTAAAGTGCACAGAGCACATAAGCCAGAATTAATTGAGCACATAACAATTCCTGAGCCATAAGGTTAAGCATCAAACATACAATGATAAACAAATCTGAGACAGCGCACACAATATCCTGTTCAACGTTTCCTTGGAATGAAAGAATGCCAGGAAGTGAAGTGTAGCAAATAATGCAATATGCTACATGAAATGGTTGTGGGTGCGTTAATTTGATAAAGTGCACAGGCAAACAGAAGGCCTCCCTTTCCAGCAAGCGGCATAGCTAGTACAGAATTAATACATAAAACAGAGTTAACACATAAAACTGGGAACACTTGAATTTGCACAAGGAATGGTTCAATTATAGTGATAAGCAACATTAAAATAATCATTATTCTGCACAGAGGTAGCCGTGTCTGTTCTGAAATTTGGAGCACTGGTTTTACAAAAACACTTTAGGTTGTGATTGTTGGCACACCTACCTAGGAGTAAGCCGCATTGAACATAGTGAGACGTACTTCCAAGTAAATATGTATAGGATTGCTCTGTTAAGCCTTTTGCCCTGACTTTGGATCGTCTCCCCGAGAGAGTCTCCTAACACACAGCACACCTAATGTATCCAGCGAATGACATCACCAACCCATTCCAAAAGCATAGCTGTGTTGCACCAAACACAAACAGGAATCTGGTAGCACCATAAACACCAGGTTTATCGTGGCATTCACTTTTGTGGAGATGTATGGTGTTAGCTAGGGTTACCAGATACAAAAGGGGATTATACCTTTAACCATTGTATAGAAGATGCCTATACCTTTAACCTTTAAGGTGCTTATACCTTTCCCCATTGTACAGAAGAGGGAATTTGGGGAGATGCAGCTTTTTAAAACCTTCTATGTTGAGCTGCACCTGCCCAGATTCCCTCTTCTATACAATGGTGGAAGGTACAGGCACTCTGCCCGCCCCCTTTGTATCTGGTAACCCTAGTGTTAGCCTCATTTGACTCACTGCCACTATGAATGGCAGGTTTGTCCAACACTACAAAAAATGAGGCATTGTCACTTGGACTAAATAAATATGTTAAGTTCAGGGGCAAAATGATAAAGCAAAACCACTCGAAAAGCATAAACTGTCATTTGGATTAAAAAATACTGATCCCCTCCCCTGTAAGAATTCATACCACTTTTTCCATGATTCAATCCTATCTACTGGTTTTGGTGGATTTACACAGGGCAACATGCAGCAGTTGCTAGGCAACAGTAGGACAAGCTCCCCAGCTCCTTCCAGGTTGAATAAACAGCTGGCAGTGAATGACAGCAATTGGGAGGGGAAAATGCTCTGGCAGCTGGCAACACAGTGTTCCCTGCATTGTACCAATCTCCCATTTGCCCAGTGGCAAGTTGTCTTTCAGACTCAATGATTAACCAGCCATGGACAGTTGGCCTGTAAAATACAGCTCAGTGGAACATGGGCCATAAAAGCAGCTGCAGCAGGTTGATCAGAGGAAAGTTCTCTGCTCTCTGCTCAACCAAGATCAGCTTTGTGACTTCAATTCAAGCATGTTCTTACACAACAAGGACATTCCTGCTCAGGCAAAGGACCCCTTGATTCTCACTGATCTCCCCTCCTGCTGCAGACCCCATGCCCCATCCCATGGCATTCCAGAGGATTCCCTAGTCCACAAGAGCAGGGGCTTTTTTAGCACAGGGGGCTGCTATGGGGAGGAAAGAGTGGGAAAGTCTTGCTGCACAAGTGGTGTTCCACTTACATAACTTATGACACAATGCTTGTTCTACACTGGCAGAGCACATGCGGCACTGGCATAGGTTGTCACAAAAGCACCATAAAGTGTTTTGTGACAGTGTAGGAGTTTCTGGTGCAGGCAGGAAGGGCTGCATCTGCCTGCCAACATCAGTGCCGGAGCAGGTACGGCCCATGCTGAGCAGTGGAGTGGGGGAAGGGCGAGGGAGGGTGGTGGCATTAGCGAATGGGGCTCAGGAGCAGGGTAGGATCAGCAGTGCTGTTGCCAGATGATATTCCCAGGTGATATTCCTTCCAGGGCAAGATTCAGTTGGGGCTTTCTCCAGGGCAAGGGGACAAATGTCTGCTTACCTCAAGGAGACCTCCAGGTTGCTTAATTCCCCCACAGGATGCAGTGCCATAGGATTGGACTGCCCGAATCCAAGTCTATGTATCAATAAAATTGGTTCAAGATGGATATAATCTGAATTACAAAGTAAATTTAAATAGACTGTGGCATAGCTAACATCTTGTTTATCTGCTGCTTGAGTTGGTCTTCACTGTAGCCTACTGAAAACATACAAGCCAGCATTTCACATTGCAGATTTTTCATTATAGACTCAGCAAAAATGCAGAAGACTGATCATAAAAGGAACATGCATTCAGTAAAGATGACATAGGGTGCATTCCTAACCTCTTATGTCAGTGCTTTCCAGCACTGGCATAGCAGTGCCAATGGACCATGTGCTGCATCCTGCAGTTGTGTGTCACTCAGGGAGGCCTCCTCAAAGTAAGAGATGTTTGTTCCCTTACCTTGGAGCTGCATCGTCCTTATTTCAGTGCTGGGAAGCACTGACATAAGGGGTTAGGATTGCGTCCATAGTCTCTTCTTTCTCAGCTAGAGAAAAACACTCGGAAACTATAAGTGCTTTTCTACCTCTTGCTTACTTAGTCTTGGTCCTCTAACTAAAAGTGAAGAATTCACTGTTCAACTTTTGACCTGTAAGTATCACAATATATTACTCTGCTTACGGTTCAAAACATGTTCATAAAAAAGGCCATAAATATTAGAAGGAAATGTATACCAGTAAAGAAAATGAACTGCGGGAAGATTATCACCTTTTTGCCTTTTATCCCCTGAAGCAGTGAAAGGACAGGCACAATAATATTGCCCTTGAATCTAATATTCAACAAGGCATAAGAATGAATTCAATGTTGACAGCATTGCTTAGAACCAATGTAGTGTAAGGCACAGAGTGTTGAACTTTGAGCACAGAATCCCATATTCATATTCTCCTTCACTTATTTTGGACCGATCTCTCTCTCTCAACCTAATCTATCTCACAGGGTTGTTGTAAGGATATAAGTGGGAGGCGCCAAGAAGGCTCTCCTAAGTTCCTTGGAGAAAGGGCAGAGTAAAAATGTAGTAAAAAATAATACATTTAGGTTCTGATTGCATAATTGAGGTCTTGCCTTTTTCAGAATTTATATGGAAGAAGTTTATACATGTATATCTTGTATGCGTGTCTGTGCTCTCATGCCTTTTCCTGCCTTCAGGCCTGGAGGTCAGCACTGCAGGGACAGCAGAAACAAGTCATAGCTCTCCTCCAACGTGTTCATCTGAACTTCTGAATATCCATTACCTCTAGGAGGTACAAGTAAGATAAGGGATATTTTCAGAACCTTTCCACAACTCCATAGAACAGTGATTTTCAACCTTTTTCATCTCATGGCACACTGAGAAGGTGCTAAAATTGCCAAGGTTCACCACCAGTTTTTGGACAATTGACAAGGCACACCACACTGTGCACTGGTCAGGGGCTGACATCCCTACTAATATATGACCCTCCCTAAACTCCTGCGGCACACCTGCAGATTATTTCCAGCACACCAATGTACCACGGTACAGTGATTGAAAATCACTATAGCACATGAGTAGAAGAATATGATGGCTGCGCTAAATGGAAACATGAAATTAGAACAGTAATTTAGACAGAAATTGTTTAAAGTGATCTTTCAGATCATTATAGAATGGCTTCTATAGAATGGTCACATGAAGCAATTCCTGCAATTGAATTATTAATTGAATGACTGATTCATTGATTTCATAGATTTATGTCATCGCTTTCCATTGGAACACTCAAGGCGACTGATAAAATTACTGCTGCACAAAACACTTACAGCAAACATAAGAATCGCACTGTGGAAGAAGATGATTTTCCACAAAAACGTAGAAGGCTGGATTAGGCCATTCCCTTGGATCACTGTCAGTTAATGTCTTTTAGTAATCACGGATGATGGTGGCAAGTTAAGGGCTGGGTTTTGCCTCTCTCTCTCTCTCTCTCTCTCTCTCTCTCTCTCTCTGCTAACTTTTGGTGATACAAAATGGAGGACTGGCTTTCTTAGCCCTTCCATTATGTGTGGCAGTTTATGGTCTTCTGACCTGATGAGAGTTGAATGGAAACTGGAAGTGTGAACAGCATGACTGCTATACACTGATTTTGATACATGGCACTTTTCAGATCGAACAGCTTGCGATTTCACAAACAGCATAATGCAAAAAAAAAAAAAGCCAACTTAATAAACGCCAACAATTGGCCCAATTTTTCCTCTTAAAACACTGTAAATTCTATGATTCTCACAACATCACATACCAAGAAGAGTGAGTCCAGTTCTCAGAATCAAGGTTACAGAAGTTGTAAGTTCTCTCAAGCTGCTAATTCTCTATGTCGTCTGTCTCTTGCTCACCTGCCATTGCTTCCCCAGCTGTGAGAGAAAACTGATTAGACATGCTTCTCAGGAATATTGTGATAAATTAACTGGAGCCTGCAGTGAAGTGGCTCAGGGCTCCTTCAGCCAGGTCTCTTCTGACAGCCTGTGCTGACATCCAATGACAAGTTCACATATGGATTCCAGTAGTGCCCAACATCATGAAAGTTCAGAACCTCTTATAAAACACAAAGGTAACCTCAAAGGAAAGAATACTGAAGGTCACTTAACTATTAAAAATTAGTGCCGAATAATAAAGCGAACCTAACCATTACAAATGCCTGTGTTGTCTATCCAGATGTCCACCTGGTTTTTAAGCAGGATTGAAGAAGGTTTGCGCTAGATGTGGTGAAAACAGAAGGTACCTTTTTCATATGTGGTGGGACTATAAAGCTATGAAAAAGCTTTGACTAGAGCAGGGTTGTCCAGACTTTTTGGCAGGAGGGCCACATCATCTCTCTGACGCTGCATCAGGGGCTGGGAAAAAAGAATTAATTTACATTTCAAATTTGAATAAATTTACATAAATGAATATATTAGTGATGGAACTTTCATGAATGAATGAAGGTCTTGCAATAGTTCCAGGCCTATAAAAGGCCTTGCACAAAGGAAGATTGTCCTTTCCTTCTCTGCTGCTGCTTCACAGATGTGAAATAGCAAGCAGTGGAGGGAGCCCTTGGCCCATAGCTCATGCAAGAGGTCAAACAGTCACCCTCATGCTGACAGCAGTTGCATCGGGCCAGGAGCAGTCTCCCACCTTAGTTTGGTATATATTCTGTGTAATGATACCAGATGGGGGAAAAATGCCACCATCTAGATCTGTCCCCTGCTCCTTATTTATTGTTGGCAGCAAAGCTGTGGAATGCAGTGCACCCTCCTACTACCCTCCAGTGATTTAATAAGGTGTTGGATTTTCTCACTGCAGAGAATAAAGAAACACATATCAAAACCAGATGCTTTTCCTTACTTATCTGGGATCTTCTCATTTCTATGACAATTTGGTTAATTAATAGTTTTGATCCAATGTTTGTTAATATGAAGAATTTTGCTCTTTGTTTGGAATTGGTTTTATTTTGTACTTTGTCTCAGCTTTTGTTTCTATTCCATTGAAGCTGCATTGTCTTTCAAAATTTAAAAAAAATTAAAAATTAAAAAGAGAATTCTGCCTTTCTCTTTCATTACTTGGAAAGTTTTGATCAGTAGTTATAATACTACTAATAGTACTGAGCCCAGGTGGGGTAGCCTCTTTTCACAACTATCTTACAGCAAAAAAAAGCCTCTCAGCAAGGGAGAGAATCCTGATTTCACAGCAAAAACAAAAGCAGATTTTCCTCCTAGGGGAGAAGTATTTTGGGGGGAGAATAGTTCATATATCACAAAATGCCTTTTGACTGTGAAAAGTGACAAACTCCACAAAAATGTGCCTTGCCACTAATTATCATGTTGCCTGAGGATGGGATCTGAAACAGTCTTGAGCTATTTTGGTTCTGAGCAGCCACTCAACAAAGTCAAGAAAGGGGCTTGTTTAACAGATGCTCAAGCATTATCAACCCCATAAATGAGCTCAGTGTTCTTTCTCTGCTATTTGTGCCTTCCTACTTACTTACTACCCACAAGCAACCTTCCTTTATATAGAGTGATGAGGAACATGACAGGTATTATCAAGAAGAAGGAACGCAAACGGCAATTGAACCACTCCATCAAAGCCTAAAATGTTTTAGCTGAGTTTCAGTTGTAGCCCAAACAACAACAAAATGTGCCAAAGCTTGCAACTAGAGCAAGATACATTTACAAGATAAAACTCAGTCTCTTCCATGCTCAAGTACCCACTTGAAACAGATGAAGGGTGTATGTGATTATTGCTTGGAGCATGTAGCTGGTGAGAAGGTATTTCCAGAGCCTCAACCTGGGGCAGTAATTGAAAATGCTTGTCTCATTCATAGTCTCTTTTGAGACAGCCCAGATGTGATATGCCTTCCAACTCTGCCATTCAGAGCCAAGCCATTCTTCTCATTATCATCCTTAAACACCACCTGTCCTTGTTGAGAAATTGTCCTGGAACTAACAACCAAAAAAACATTGTGCTGCTGCTTCTTGTTTAAAGAGCAGATAAAGGCACTGCCCTTGAGCATGAGAAAATCCTAGCGGCATCGCACAACAAGAACATGATTACGATGACAGCATGCCAGTCTTCCTGTTACCCTCAACCAACTGGTACTTTATAGTGCTAAACCAGCAGAAATAACTAGGTCATATTTGCAGCTTACTGTTGCAACTCCAGACGTTTTTTAAAAAATGAAGTCCAAATTATGGAATGGGAAAATCATAGGCCTTAAGAGTGCCTCTCTTTTCAAGTTTCTAAAAGCCAGGTCCTGTGCATGTTTACTCAGAAGAATGTCCCACTGAGTTCAAGGCAGCTTAGTCCTAAATAATGGTGATTGGGGCTGCAGTTTAACACATTCTGTACATCTTTCAGATCTGTCTGTTCCTGAGGTAGAAACCAGCGGTCTTTAAAAAGTGGCCAAAGTGAGCTACTGCAGAAGTAAGAATGTAAGAGCAGTCTGTTGGATCAGACTAAAGACCCAATTAGTTCAGCATTCTGCTATCCACACTAGCCAACCAGGTGCCTTTGGGATGCCCACAAGCAGGAAATGAAGAAACATCCCTCTCCTGCCATTGCTTCCCTGGAATTGGTATTCAGAAGCATATCTCCTCTGAACCTGGAGACAGCATTACTAGAAGGCATGGGCAGACTTGTCATTCATGAATTTGTCTAATCCCCTTTTAAAATACTGTAAACTAGTGGCCATCACCACATCTTGTGCAAGCACATTCCATCCACTAATTATGTTCTGTGTGAAAGTGTACTTTCTTGTGTCCATCTAGAATCTCCCACCAATCGTCACTGTGCAACTCCTTGTTCTAATGTTGCAAAAGTAGGTCTGGCCCAAAGTGAAATGGCACCTGAAGTGGTACCCCAGTTTTCCACCATTCACTTTTATGTGCATGCATTAGCCTGCACATGCCCTAACCCAACTCCCCTGCCTTGTCCAACAAGTTGCTTCTTCAAAATGGGTTGAACAGAGCACCTTCAGCATGCTCCCACCCAGCTTTTGTTGTTGGCAACCTTCAGTCTCGAAAGACTATGGTATCGTGCTCTGAATGGTGGTTTTGGAACAGCGTCTAGTGTGGCTGAAAAGGCCGATTCAGGAGTGACAATCCCTTCCACACCGGGAGCAAGTGCAGCCTGTCCCTGGTCTGTCTCCCTGGCTATGGGCCTTCCTTCTTTGCCTCTTTGCCTCAGACTGTTGGCCAAGTGTCTCTTCAAACTGAGAAAGGCCATGCTGCACAGCCTGCCTCCAAGCGGGCCGCTCAGAGGCCAGGGTTTCCCACCTGTTGAGGTCCACTCCTAAGGCCTTCAGATCCCACCCAGCATGCCTTGAAAAAAAGGTCAGATGGGCAAGTTGGCAGCAGAGCAATCCCAGAACAACTTGTCCCTTTTACCACATCCTCCATCATCTCCTTCTTCCCTACCTGGTCACTTCATTAAAACAGGCCTGGTGGAACACACTAGGATCAGAAGAGGAATTCTTCACCCAGCTGCATGGGCGAGGCTGACCCTGCATGAAAGAGAGAGAACTTTTATACATCTCAATTAGGTCATCTCTTTTCAAGTGGCCCCAGTCTTCAGAGATTAGAAAAATGGTCTTCCCTCTGGATGACAGGAGAGAGGGTCTTCTTTGTGTCGGCACCAGCTGTGCAATATTCTTCACAGAGATGTTCAGCTTATGCCTGCTTAGCTTAATTTTAGGCACCAGGTCGGAATCATTTTATTTCTCTGAGCTTTTAAGTGACTACTGATATTAGTTTTATTGCCACTTCTGAGGTTTCACTGCTTTGCTTCTTTTAATGTGTTTTGGCTTTTTTTTTCTGTGTTGATTGCATTTTATGCTTTTGTAAGCAGCTTTGTAACTTAAGGTCAGCTACATATAATTTTGAAGTGTAGTGTAGTGTAGTATAGTGGCATTTTAATGGAACTATTTATGTTTTTATACACTTTTATTCTAGTTCTCTATAAGAAATAAACATCCAAAGAGGCTAAAGAAAAAATGTCAAAGTACAAAAATAACCAATTACAACAAAACAGTCATAAAGGAACAACTAAAAGAGCAGAAAAGAATACTAAAACCAGCAGAACAATCAGGAGCATAGCAGGAAAACTCTATTCTGAGGCTATGGCATGACTCCTGGGGGTCATGAATCACCACCACTTCCTTCCCCATTTTAGTCCCTTTATAATGCTACTTAGAGCACAATCCTAAAGATGTGCTAGGCCAGCGCAAATCCCTTGTGCCTGGGAGGGTTGCAAATGTTCCATAAAGCACATTTGTGTCTCCATGGAAGTAAACCGTGCCAGCGCATGAAGGTGTGCTGGCCCATGGAGGCTGCATCCATCCTCCTTTGTGATAGGAGAAGATAGGTTCACACCAGGCGAGCGTGGCAGGCATGGGAATCTGGAGTGGGCAGGTGGAAGGTGGGGAGAAGGCATCTGGGGCAGGGGAGGGTGGGCAGTGGGCAGGCCCATGGACAGGCAGGCAGGGAGTGGAAGGTGGGGCAAGGATTTGGCAGTTATGCAGAATCCTAGCCCCCATTTCCAGGCAGCGTGGAGTGGCTCCAGGTTGCTCTGTTCTACTCAGATCTGCGCCACCTTTTCAGGTGGCGCAGATCCAAGTAGACCCATTGGGGCCACTGCGGTTCTCACTGGAGTAAGGAGAAAAGTTTCCCCTTGCCTCAGGCCAATCCTCAACCAGACCCAATCTTGCCCTGGATACAGAGCAGGCCCTGGCCTGCCTGTTCCACCTCAAGTTAGGATTGCGCTGTTAACTATTTAGTCCAGGAATGTCAAACATAAGTCCCAGGGACCAGATGCAGCCCACAGAAGCTTTCTATCTGGTCCTCAGGCTCTCAGCTGCTGAGCAATGCTGAGGGGTCACTGCTGAAAGGGTGGCCCGCATGATAACTGGGCTCTCTCATATCTTAAAACATAATCAAATTTTGTGTATTTTCTCTTCTGTCATTTGCAGCTAATGAGTTCCTACATAAGAACATAGTACTTATTTCTGGTTTTGACCAGTTTAATGACATCACTTCCTGCCTAATGACATCACTTCCGGGCCTCAGCAAGCATCATGAATGCTGTTCAGTCAATTGTATGAAATGAGTGTGACACTCCTGGTTTAGTCTTTTGGTTCTCCATCTTTCTCCCTTTTTCCTCTTTCTCTTTTTCACAGCTTTTCTTCCTTCCATTTCTTATGTCAGGTTAATTAATAGTTGTGGGTAAGCATGGGCGTGGGTGGGCAGGAGGTTGTTTTGCTGTGTTGGGAAATATTATTGACCCGTTTCTGTTTTCCAAATCCTCTAATCCAGTGGTTTTCACCCTTTTTAGCCCAGGACCCACTTCTGAGAATGATAATCTGTCTGGGGCCCACCAGAAGTGATGTCAGCAACCTGGAAGTGATGTCATAGTCAGAAATGACATCATCAATCAGGAAGTGACATCACTGTGATGTCAGAGCCGGAAGTGATGTCATCAAGCAGGCATCAAGTTCCTGCCTAGAAACTCAAACTGTAAATGACAAGAGACACTATTCCAGCTCAGAAGCTTCTTCCCATTCTCCCTGCCCTCGCTACCATTGCTATCAAGCAAAAAATAAAACATCTGAAACAAAATGTTTGTGTATTTATTTACTACTGTTTTTATTTCTGTCTTTATTTACAAAATCTCAAGCTACTTCTTGTATTGTGCTTGAAACTAACAAACATGGATGTGGCTATTGATACTGTGCACAGCATTAGCCAGAAACAAGTGCGCCCTACTCATGCACCTCAAAACAAGAAGTAGCTTGAGTTTTTGTAAATAAAGGAAATAAAAAGTAGTATCCCCCTCAGAAGGAAGATAAGCAGGGACGCTTCCTCTCATCTCCCCCAAGCCCAAGCACATCTACTCAGAATTGACTCCCATTATTAGCAACGGGGCTTCCTTCCAGGTAAGAGTAGACAGAATTGCAGCCTAAGAGGGGAAGGGTGCACATCAGAGAAGCGGCTGGGGGAGCAGCACTCTCCCTGGGTGCTCCCCCCCCACATGCCAGGCTTGCCCCCCTCCCCCCCTCCTGGCTGTTCTCTTGGCAGCCAGGCAACCAGGGATCCCCCCTCACCCCAGCCAAGATAAAAAGAGAGGGCGTGCTAGTCAGGGCAGGAAAGGATTGCGGCTTCCAGGCGATTTCAGAGTGGGAGAGAGGTCGTGATGCAGAGGATGAGAACGGCAGTGGGGTGGCGGCAGCGGTGATGCTGCTTTCAAGGCAGGCTCACAAGAGGGGAGATCACGCGGGTCTGCCTCTACTCACCCAAGCCCTGTGTTCAGGTCTTCGCCTACACTCCAGCCCAGTCCAGCTGCAGGGGGTGGGAGCTGCTCCGTCTTGCAAACCTGAGGCGGCCCATCCCGTCAAGGCGGCCAAGCTGACAAAGGTTGGTGGGGAGAAGCCTGGCTGGCTCGTCCGCGTCTCTCCTGGTCCTTCTTTGCCTGCAATCCAAGCCTGCACTCTACGATTGGACCTCCTGAGGGAAGCCTCCAAGTACAGAGGGAGGTCCGGCTGGAAGGCAGCAGCACTCTTTCTGGGGAAAAGCGGCATACTGCTTTCTTTGCACATGTGCAAGCCACTCTTAGTTACGTCTCAATGCCGGGAAGCTTACATGGCCACGCCCAGGCTTTGCCCACTTCCAAAATCTAGGTCTTTTGCCATCTTCGAAGATGGCTGCCATCAGCTTCTCACGACCCACCAAAAATCAGATCATGACCCACAGTTTCAGAACCAGTGCTCTAATCAAACCAATCTGGTTTTGCAACGTAAAAAAGACTATTGTTAAGACCTTTTTCCAGAGGAAACAAAGCTGAATTAAAACTCAACACCTTCTGTGCTGCATAAGAAAACAGAAAGATATGTGCTAGGCATTGTGAGGCTTGTGCATGCTTCTTGGCTTTTAAGAAGTTACTTGCTAGCTTGCTCTGCTTCCCTTTTTGCTTCACCCCAGCCATGTGTCCATTCTTTGGTTAGCACATAGGGTACAGCTGCATCAGAGTGTAAACACAGTAAAGCTGCAACTCAAAGAGCCTCCTACATGGTCTCCATAAAGTAAGACAATTGATTTATTTACTTGTATTTTTCTACCAACATACTACCAAAGTACCTGTTGAAGTTCATAATAAAGCAATTCCTTACAAACTAAAAGATATAATACAAAAGATAAAGGGGAGGAAGAGGAAAATGTTGACTCTTGAAGCCTAACCCTTAGTCTTATCTACACACAAGGTCCTCCCTGTCCAATTCTCTTGGATTTTTCCACACACACTCCCTCTAACAACACAGAGTTCTACCTCTCCTTCCATTTCCTTAACATCAACAGCCGCCTACCGTCTGTGGGTACTTTTTCTGCCAGGATTGTCTTGATGCAGAAGTAGTAGCCACTATATCAGTGAATCAGAAATACTTTGTCACCAGCCAGGTGGTTAGTTTAGCCAATTTCAAATATAAAGTGAACATTTTCTTTGGAAATTTGGAAGCATTCTGCCTCCAGATTTCCGCAGACACTGGGGACAAACAACAAAACAGGGTTGTTTTCTTCATGCTCCAGTTATGGACATTGCAGAGGTATCTGGCCACTGAGAGAAACAGGGTGCTAGCCCAGATGGTGTATCGGTCTGAACCCAACAGGACTGTCCTTAAGAAAAATCATAGTTCAAATTTTGCAGACACAGAGGTTACTGAATAACCACAGAGGCTACATCCTTAAAATACTCTTCCTGCAACAGAAAAGAGGTATCTTTCCATTGCCTGTTCCACTCCTTTCAACTGATAGAAATGCAAAACAGAACCCTCCTTTAATTTCACAGTCTGTGATTCCTTCATGAAACTTTTAAAGATCAATTATGTCCTATCAGTGTTGGATCCAGGTTGAACTAAGTGATTTGTGCATAAATAGCCTCAACACACTGCACTACTGTAGATTGAGTAACTTATCTATATTAAATGTAAACTCAAAGGATTGTTATTTTTGGCACTATCTAAATCTTCATTGTTTCTGCTCATTTTTCTCCCCGATATCCTACATTGTCCCTGTAAAGATTGGCCTTCCTACATTATGGTATCTGGCACTGTGAACTTTTCAGAAAGATGTGGCTAAAATCAGTCTCTTCATTACAGTGCCATTGTTCGCTGATGGGACACTGTTGGGAAATAATGCAAGAGAAACGCATGAAAAGCAACATTTTGTAAACTGGAACTACATCAAATGGGCCTTTACTCCCATGCATGGAACATGCATTCTACCAGCATAAACTGCTTTACAGCCCGTCACAAATGCTAGTGCACAGGGCCTGGCAGTCACTGCAACCAGGGAGCAGGCAGCTCCACACAAAGACAGATCGCAGACACCTGCCAGGGCAGGTAAGTTGTGAGAGGGTTGGAAGGAGGTGGGGAGTGGGCTGAACAGTGTGGGGATGGGCGGAATGGAGCAGAGATGGGGTGGGAGGAAGGCGAATTGGACCCAGGAAGGGGCAGGTTCAGTGGTGGTACATGTCAAATTCTGACCCCCTTCCTGGGCATGATCTGCCTTCACGGATCAATTTGGTCTTGCACCAGCAATCAAGCTGGTGCAGGTTCAAGTGGATCCATGGTCATTGCTGGGGGTTACCCCAGGGCAAAGGAACTAATGTTCCCTTACCCAAAGGAAGCCTCCAGAGACCAAAAAAAAACCCTGCAAGATACAGTGGAAGCCGTGCCGTTGCTGCTCAATGCTGGGCAGGAATGGGCTGCTCAGCTCAAATACAGTAGATAATAAATCAGAGGACGGGGCCTGATTTTTAGCACAGAAGGGGTGTGTGGGTGAGGCGGTACGGACCTCCACTCCACTTCTTTTCTGGTATCGTCTCTTCGCCAGTTGAGCTCTAATGGCGGACAGGAAGTCAGCTAGAAGAGAAGCAACAGGGGGAAATGATATGCAAAAGGTTCTGCTCCTCCCATCCATAGAACCCTTTTGCTCTAAAAAACATGACTACCCACCTACTTCACTTTACACACAATTGGGAGGCACCTGGAGTGTTACTTTAGCCCACCACTTCTCGGCACTTTCTTTTGGGCCCTGTTTCCCTCTTCCTTTTCAAACCCAGTGGAGGAGAAGGAGGGGAAGTAGCAGCTGGTAAGGGGGGGAGGGCACTTGGGCACCACTATCAGGTAAGGCACTTGGCATGCTGCCTCACACACCAGAAGTGATTAAGCCGGCTCAGAAACCTGATCTTCTGAATGGGACTGAAGCACAGTAGTTCTCCCACACAACCACAAGTTTAGCATACCCCCAAAACCAGTTTGTGCGGTAGCCCAACACATATGGAATCTGTTCATAATTTTAAGCAGAAACCATTTCAGAAACTACTTACGAGTCAACCTTGTTTATGTCCAAACGTCTACTCATAAATAGTTGCATGGCTGAACAAGATGAGGTCATCAAGTTTTTTTCCCCCTTTGCTGTGAACACACTGTTGTTAGCCCCAATTTTCTAACTAACACATGGTAGAAAGAAAAACCTTAAAGCAAAGAGAAATCGCATTAAAGCAAAGACGGATCAGGGAAACCGCTAGCTAACCAACCCCCAGCACCGTAAGACATCTACATTCCTAAATCCTCCTAGAACTTAGCTCTGCTGTCATTCGGTAACATAAATGACTTGAAGTGTATCTCTAAAATCCTTGTGTAGAGACAAATCAGATTACTGAGAATGTACTGCTGGAGCATACAGCAACAATAATAAGCTTACCATACATCTCCACCTATTATCTAAAACCACAAGGAGAAGCAGAAGCACACAGCAGCATCAAATAAAGCCATGCAGGAAAAGATGCAATGTGGATAATATCACTAGCTTTTAGGTGAGCGCATGAGAGATAAAAAGGTAAACATAATACTATTGCCACCTAAAATGAAGCTGTATGTGTTACGACCCTACTGTGCAAACACAAGATCCTGGCCACCTCTCCTAATACTTTGCATGCACAGAGTGAAAAGAAATTGCTGTATTATCTGTATTTTTTCAATGTGTGTGGGAGGTATGTGTTGCATTCAGGGGCCCTCAAGCAAGGCACTCGCAGTGGACCCCTTTAACCTCCAAGAGTAGGGACACTTGGACAAACACAAACATAGAATCCACTTACACCACCTCCAACCACCATGGGTGTTCTGTAAAGTGAAAATGATAGCACTTTGGGGGTGATCTTTCGAGACTGAAAGTTGCCAACAAATGGGGGTGATAACAGGAAGGAGGGGAAACTCCTGGAAAAGGGGTAGCAAATATTTGGTAGCAGAGAACACCAACCAGGTGAGAATCTCGTTCTAGGAAATGTTTAATGGAATGTTATTTGAGTTTAAAATTCACTTCGATTGTAAGCGTTTGGGGCAGGGGCTGCAGCAGGTCTCTCTTCTACTCATTGTTGCCCAGCATGCTAGTAAAACAGTTGGGACCGGTAGGGCAGATGTGCCCTCTCACAGACACACAAGGCTCACAAATGGATTCTCCATTTCTACAATGCAAATAACAAATCCCTCCTGTATCACTGGCTGGAATGCTGTAAGAGTCGCTCTTAAGTTCACTGCTCTGCACATCAATCCTACCTGAACTTTCTTCTGAGAATGGATACTCCCCAAATCCTACACTCCTGTGGACTTTTCCCCCCCAAATATTGGTAAGAAAGAGAACCACCACCATCTCTTGCCATTTTTTGTTTTGTGTTGTTAACTTTAAAACCTCTGAATTGAAAGGACCTCTGGGCCAGCTGCTGGAGGCTGCAAAAGATTTGATTCTATTGAATCACAATCTACTGTAGCTGAAGGAAGCACCAAGGGAAATGCCAGGCTCACGTGCTGGTAGCACAGCTGAAGCATCCTTTAACATCAAACTCTCTCTCTCTCTCTCTCTCACACACACACACACACACACACACACACACACACACACAATGAATTTGCCCAGATAATTTGGGTAGCAGATTCATTTTCTAAATTTAAAAAGAAACCCAGACTGAAATGGAACTTAACAATCAGTGTCATTGAGAAAAACATGGAGCTGAAACAGGACATGCTTAGCGTCTTGCCCAGATTGGTTGGCAACCTTCAGTCTCGAAAGATTATGGTATAAGCCTACAGCACCTGGTATTCCCAAGCAGTCTCCCATACAAGTACTAACCAGGCCTGACCCTGCTTAGCTTCCAAGATCAGACAAGATCGGGTATGACAAAGTTAATTTTGCACAGGACAATGCTTGTTCACCCAGGTCAGGAGTTGATTTCTTTTGGGTGTGGGGGACCCACGTGGTCTCTGTTCAGGCTGTTGGGGTGGCACCCTCTTTCCACTCTTTGAGATCTCTGCCTTAACAACCTCTGAAAGCTTCAAAACCCACAAAGATAGACTGGTCCTGACAGCTCTGGTAAGCCAGGATGGGCAAGGATCAAGCAAGCAGGTGGGCAGTCTCACTTTTCCAAGGATTCTGTTTGTATCCTCAGGTAGAAGAAGCTGAAAGGTATCCACATCACCTTGATCAAAACGAACCATTGCTACACCCGACACATACTGAGCACACATTATGGTGCGCACAGTGGAACCATTGCAAGCCATTTTACACCTGCACAGTGTTCAATGCACTGGCCACAGTTAGGCACTGAGAATTCCACCAACCTCCTGCAAACTGGGAACGACTGTTCACTGCTTGGAAAGGCTCTGCTGGGCCAGCACCATGCAAGAAATGGGCTTTTCTTCCACCTTCATCACCACAACAGCACAAGATTCAACATGGGTTCCAGTATGGTAACAGTTCTGTTGTTACCATGACAAAAGCAAGGTTAGGAAGGGGAAAAATTGTGATCGGAGACTGGCTTGCACAGCTTTCCCCTGAGCTTGGTCTGTTCATCTTGGGCATAACTTTTCCAGTACCATAAAAAAGAAAAAAGTATAAAACTCCATGAAACCATTTGAACATTTGAGGTGGGAAAGAACAGCTGTTTGCGCTGTGCTTTCAGCCAATGGGAGCTGCATATTTTGGCTAGAATTTTCTGGCTAGAATATTGTACACTAATGAGAGTGGTATATTCTTGCTAGCGCAGGACCAACATTTGCTACCAGAAAAATGCTTCAAAAAAGGTAAGAGTGGGCAAGGCAATCTGCCTTAGATGTCTCCTTCAACAAAAAGGGTGAGACACCACCTGGCTCGAGAGTAGTTCATCCCAGTCTCTTCCACTGTGGCCATGCAGAAGAAGTGATGTAGAAGAAGTAAAAGGCTCGGACCTAATTCACTAGTGGCTTACAGTGCTGTGACTTACATTCACATCAGAACTGTGTAATAATTTTCTTCTTTAGTACTGTTACACTCAGCATTTTTTTTTTTTTCAGGAACATGTCCACAGCATCAGAAGTGGTATCAGAGAGGCAGGTGCAGTGGTTTAGGAGTCAGACTTAGACCTGGAAGATCCAGGTTCAAATCCCTGCTCAACCATGAAGCTTCCTGGGAGACCTTGGGCCAGTCACTGTGTTTCAGCCTAACCTACCTCAGAGGGTTATTACTAGGACAAAAGGAAGGGAGGAACCACAAGCTCCTTGAAGGAAGGGTGGTATAAAAGTGTGAAAAACAAACAGCATTGTATTCAGGCAGGTTATTCGCTCTGTATTTGATGTTACAAATTTGTGTAAATAAATGAACCCATGTATAAAATACACATTTCAGATACTCAGATTTGAGTGAGCTGAGGAAACTGTCCTCCATGTAAATCGCACTTATTGATTCATACTGCATCACACATAACTCAGCTGGAATAAGGAACAATTTTGAGGGAAACGGATTCTTGTAGTGCCGTTTTACAAGTGAGCACTTCTGCAGTGTAAGGCATACAAACGGCTCTCTGCTCTTCTCCAGGGAAGGTACTGATTACATAAAAGAGACAGGTGTATTTCTTGTGTAATGTAGCTGGAACAGAAATATTTTATCCCATAGGACCAAACAAAGTGCAAAGACGATGAATAAAAATACATTGAGTTATGCTGTAACACTGAGGAAAGGGCATGAGGTATATAAGATGGTGCATTTATACTCCTTACAGACTCTCCGTATTAAAAGTACAAAAAGCATGAACAGTACAGTGTTGTGTGACAACTCGTAAAAATATGAAGAAATTTATAAAAATGGTTCCTTCTTCTTGCATCCTGGTTTCTAGCATTTTTGTGAAGACATCTTGGGCAGAGTTTCTCAACCAGTGGCACAGACACCACCAGTGATACTTGCGGTGGTTTTTGGTGGTATTTGTGGGACACCCTGACATCTGCCACCCAGCAGTGAGACCAGTGACTTGATACTACAAATATGGGTAGGAGGCGTGGCTTGGTGGGCAGAGCTCCAAAGCATGCTTTTCATGTGCTCTAAAAAGCCCTTCCAAGCCTCTTACTGCTGTTTGTCACATTGCGTCTGGCCTCTCAACTCAGAAGTAACTGGTGATGATGTCATCACCAGTTACTTCCAGTGGTCCTTCCAATTGGTGGACTAGCAAACATTGAGAAACACTAATCTCGGGCTACCACAGGTTTTAGTCCGTTCATCAGTGCAACCAAACCAAAGCATTGCTCACCCAATTAGAGTTGCCCTTCAATTCATCAGGGAGGTCGACTACAAGCAAACGCCTGGGTCCATCGCAGTGCAGGCCACACAGATTCCCTTACCTTTCTCCATCCAGTCTGATGAAAAGAGAAGGAAGATGGTCTTTCCTCCTAGTGTGGATCCAGAACTAGCAAACAGTTTAACTTTCACGCTGAAACCATTATGGTTTTCTTGCATGAAATATTACTGCTAACCCTCCAAGATTGGCCTGGAGTCTCCAGGAATCAGCTTCAATTTGCAGGTTACTACTAAAAGCAATCCTGGAGATTCTAACCAGACCTTCTTGGCCTAGTGATATTCTGTTATATTGGGGGGGGGGGTGGAGTTTTCAGTCAGATTTGGCAACCCTAAGCATTAAGAGCCCAATCCTATGCATGTTTACTCAGAAGTCCCATAATAGTCAATGGGGCTTACTCTCAGGAAAGTGAGGATAGGATTGCAGCCTAAGAAAACTAAGCTAAAAGTGCTCATGTACAACAGGGTCTATTATAGATACTGGACTGAAGATCAAATATTTTGATTCTTCAGTTAACCTTCTTGACAGCAATTGCTTGAGAGGACCATTAACAGACATTCTGTCTGTATGGTGGCAGAAGGAAAGGACTGTAACACTCCTGTATTTTGAGATTTGCTCATTTCATTTTCCTGGCCAATCAGGGTCAATCTCTTTATCAGCGGGAACTCAGGGTCCAATCCTATCCAATATTCCAGTGCCGGTACAGCCGTGCCAATGGGGCATGCACTGCATCCTGTGGTGGGAAGGCAGTCACAGAGGCCTCCTCAAGGTATGGGAACATGTGTCTGGTCTAGGAGGAGGTCTGGTCTGGCAGGAGGTCTGGTCTAGAGGGTAGAGCCTCCATTTGCCTGAAGATTAACATCCACAAGGTCGCCAGTTCGAGGCCACTGGCACCGTGCGACCTTGAAGCAGCTGGCAAGCTGCAGCTGAGCTGTTCCATCTGCTCGGAGTGTGGGAGGATGGAGGCCAGAATGTTAAACCAGATCCGGAGTGTAACAGCTTGAATGTGGTGGTTCTTGAAAGAGAGAACCTTCTTTCAATTTGTAAAAATCCCTGCGTGGATTTAATAAGCCTGCCTGTGTAAACCGCCTTGAATAAAGTCTTGAATAAAGACCAAGAAAGGCGGTATATAAATACTGTATATTATATATTATATATTATATATTATATATTATTATTATTATTATTATTATTATTATTATTATCTTAGGCCTGCATTGCAGCTGCACCAGTACTGGAAAGTTGGATAGGATTGGGCCCTCATTCACCTGTCTTACCTGCAATCCACACTTCTTCACTGACCGTAGCAACCACTACATTTTTCTTCCAGTGGTCTCTTTGAGGCAGTCAGAATTTGTTGAAAGAACGCAAAGTACAGAAACTACTATTTTGCTGAGCTTGCATTTCAGCCCCAGTATGTAATCAATCTAGTTTTGTGTACTTCAATAACTTTTAGCTGGCATTCTAATCTTGTTTTTTTTTCCCCCCCATTTCTTTTTGGTCTTAATAAATGCACATTTTTCTTTATTCTCGATTTTGTAGCAGCTGTTTAAAAATCAGTAAACCTATTTTTAACGGAGTAATATTGACTCAGTTGGTCGCTGATTTTGAGAACTATGCCATTCTGCCTGTAACTGCTATCTTACAAAGCAGATGACTTTCCCAGGTTTATGACAGGTAGGCCAAGGGCACTCTTAGGACTGAATTCAAGGGTTTTTTTACACCACCATCACAACCCCTCACAATATTGCTGCCAATTAACAACAGAATCAGCAATCTCATCCAGTGTACAGTATCTGTTGCTGGACTGTATCACATTTAATCCTTCATCTACACTCTGAATGTTCTCCCATATAATAAAGCAATTCCCTTTACATGCACAACTAGCCTATCAAAGAGAAAAATTCTGGGCTAGTCTTTTCCTGACATTCTAGTTTTGTATGGGCAAGTGGCTTTCTTTTAGGTTTTTATTTGTCTGTTTACACCTAAGGGAGAGTTCACATATTCATTCCCCACCTGCACTCTGAGTCTGAAATGGTACCATCCAGCAACAGAGACATGAGATGAGTTCCCACATAGACATGCAAGTAGAAGACTGTGCAAAACCAGAGCAGAGATAGCAAGTTTGAGATTGATTGTATAACAAAGGCATAGCCATAACTCAGGCAGAACAGAGAAATCCCTGTGTTACCTGCCTATTAATTGTGTTTAGTATAGACAACTCTAACAAGAGACATTAGTAACCAACAACGACAAGAAGACTACCTATACTAACCAAATTACAGAGTTCTACCCAACCAATTGTGCACGGAGAATGAGTGAGCGACCCTTGAATCTTAGCTGCTCCTCCCTGAAAGGGAAGCCTATCTGCCCTCAAATCCTATCCCTGCAAATACGCCTGTAACTTCTGCTCTAATGCCAATTCCACTACACAGTTTTCCGAAGCAAGACTCTTAATCCTTCCACCACAGTAATAAAGAGCCCATAAAACACAGTCTGGCACATTCCAGGACCTATGCGAAGCACCTTGTTTTCTTTGCCTCTGCACTGCCATCTAGTGTCCAACTGTAGAAAGACAATTAGCTTGTAACACGGTACTGTACTGTACTGACAATCATTTTTGCTTTGTTTCTGGTGTGTCAGAAGATTGAAATTCTTCAGTGTGCTTCTCTATGCACTACAGTACAATACATTGACAGTTCAGGAGTGACTAAACATTGGTACGGAATACCCACTGGATATTTTATTCTTTTAGTACTGATGTCGAGGCCAGCACATCTATGAGGCCTATGGCCTCTGAGCAGCCCGCTTAGAGGCAGGCTGTGCAGCATGGCCTTTCCCAGTTTGAAGAGACACTTGGCCAACAGACTGAGGCAAAGAGGCAAAGAAGAAAGGCCCATAGCCAGGGAGACAGGCCAGGGACAGACTGCACTTGCTCCCAGTGTGGAAGGGATTGTCACTCCCGAATTGGCCTTTTCAGCCACACTAGATGCTGTTCCAGAACCACCATTCAGAGCGCGATACCATAGTCTTTCGAGACTGAAGGTTGCAACATTCATTCATTCATTCATTGAAGTGGTCATCACAGACAGTAAACTGGCCATCTGATTGATTATCCCCCTCCACTCACTTGCCTCCATTCCTCCCTTCTCCTGCACCCTGGATTGGAAAAGGAAGACAGTGCAGTTTTGGGTGCAATTTTAATTCTTTTCACCCATTTCTCACTATGGGACAATGTATTATAATGAACTAAGAAAGGGCAGGATGTTGAATTGTCATCAACATTTAGTGAGCATAATAGACTGTCCTGATTTATTATTTTTCCTTACAGTTCCATTTTGCACTCCGTGTTTGCACTGAACTAAAAGATACAGATATTGGGGGAGGGGGCTAAATATATGAGCACAGAGCTTCCTGGCTATTAGCTCATCATTCTTCCCTCTAAAAGCATTGATTTCCTATTCATTCTCACTGTTGAAGAGAAAGTGGGAACGGTAAACAAGAGAATAATGCTACTTCCACATTGGCATATGGTGATGAGTAGTCCAATAAAGCATGGATGAAAAGCACCAAGATTCTATTTGGGGGGAAGTAGTAGCCAGAATACCAAAGCACTTGCACACAGTGCGCCACTTTGGGATCTGAAACCTTGATGTTGCCAAGAAACCTCTGTCCTTCATATCCAGGGTCATGTAAGGGGATCATCAATTGGGACCCTAGAGCAACAGATATTTCATTATTTAAAATGTTGGGAATAACTGGGGCATTGTCAACTCTCATGGCAGATTTTTATTTTGATGTTACAGTCTGTATGGTTTTGGTGGGAAAAGTCTGAAGATGTGGCTGCCCTAGTGCAATTTGGGGGTATGTATTAGTCATTAGCGGATTGATGGTTGAGACAGACATTCTTCATTCATTCAGGTTTCACTTTAAATCATTCAGTCATAAATGAAAAAGAAAGCTTTCCCAATAGGAGCAATGCCCAAATTCATAGGGAAAGGCATAATATCCTCTTAGCACAGTATCTGGAAGTTGAAGCACTTCAGAAAAGGTTATATAACTAGTAGGCGGAGAATTTATCTTCAGCCACACCCCAACAGTGCACTGTTTCTAACCATGTACACTTTTGTACTGAAGCTCCAAAAGTGCTCCACAATGAATGCATGCCTCCTTCTTGCTATTCTCCATGGACAGATGAAGTTTCCACTCTAGCCTCTGCAGCAAAACTGTGGTTTCTTAGGGATAGCCTTCTCACAGCAGCAGAAATTCTCTTGTCCTCACTTCAATGCCTGCTTTCTTAGAGCAAAACTAACATGCAATGTGAAAGCTCTGCAAGAGCAACAAAACTGTATTGTGATTTTAAGTCACAATTACCCAACTATGTGAAAAGTAGATTCCTTCAGTGGGGTAGAGCCACCCTTGCAAAGGGACTGCACATGGCTCAGAAGTTGAGTTAGGCTTTCCCAGTAGTACAAGGATCAGGATGATTAAAGTGAATGCATGCAGAGAAGGCAAGGAACAGAGGAGCTTCCGCTATACCCATTTTGACCAGCACAAATGTATTAAGATCTTCAGGACTAGAGAGGAAGAGGACTGGGCAAGAGAAACCTATTGCTAACGGAAGTTCTAGGACTTTCAAATAGTGGAAAAATAAAACGTTGCTGTATTTAATTGAGACTGGGGTACTTTAATTTTTTAATTTTTGTTTTTTGAAAGCCTTAACTTCAGTGTCTCAGAAGGCAGCTTCAGGCTTTTGCAAAATCATGAAAAACTTAATAAGGAGCTCTTTTAATCTACAGAGAAAGGCTTTTATAGAAATATATTCTGAAGTCTAGCGGAACATTTTTTTTTAAAAAAACATCCGTGAGTTTGAAGAGAGTTTTAACAAACTCTCTACCTGGCATAGTAAAAAGAAACTTAAAAGACTAGAAAAACCCAAGGCAAAATTCAATTTCTTCCTTAAAAATAAATAAGCTAATTGAAAATCTATTTTGTATAAGTGGTGCAGAAGCCAAATATTTCTCTTTTCATTCACTTCCTTTTTTTCTTGAAAAGTTGTTCATGGATATCTTGTCATTAATTGTTTATTTTCTGTGAAGACAACTGAACTGGATTCTGAGTTGTGGAAAGACACCAAAAGAGATGGTGTATGTCAAAGAAGACCCATTGCCACTCGTGCCACCTACCAAAAGTTTAGTAGAAAATCTATTTATTTCCTGCAGGTTGCTGAGTGCCCTCCCACCATAGGATGCAGCATATGCCATTTTGGCACATGTGCATTGGCACTGATGGTGGGAATAGGGTTGAGGCCAAAGTGTATACATACAGGTTAGGTTTCAGGGGTCTGTACATAAGCTGAAACATACGCAGGTCAAAACAGCCAGTTCTTGCTGGCCCAAAACTATCATGCTTGCATAAAAGCACCAATGAAGCTGTCCATAACTCAGATATCCATAACTAGAAGACCTGCTGTATTGCGAATTAAGTGCACCTTTGAGCTGGTATGTCTCAAACAGCAACTCTTCATGCCATACACCTTTTGAAGCTGAGGGGAGATTCAAAAGCAATTGCTTACACAGCACAACAATCTGATGTGCAAAATGGGAAAAAAAGTCAAAAATCTCATGAGACCAGCCTAAACCTTGAGTGTGCCTTAAATAGGGGTTTGTTTTTGAAAAACCCAACCGCAGTTTTTCACAGATTTACTAGATCAATATTTCCCATATCTTTGAGAGCTGAGGCATACTTTAACAGGAGTTTACTTCACTCTAGCCCTAACTATGTGTCCTCAGAAATTATACAGACATACATCTAAAAGAGAGTGTGAGCGCCCTCTGAGCTCTGTTTTTAACACAGGCTTGCCCATTTTTCCCAAATCTCTTAATTCTCCAGCTTTTTGTTTCCCAGACCCTCAGGTGGATGAGCAGCCAACATTAGGTTATTTGGGGGTTGTTGCTGGGCTTTGCCACAGTACCAGTTCTCCCTATTCAGGGTTGATAGTCTTTTGACATCACCAGGCCCTGCCTCATAAATCTTCATTTTAAGGATGAGTCTGACCTGGCAGCCTTACAAACATATATGAGGCAATAAGCATATCAGCAAATTAAAAGTTAGCAGATGTTACAGACATTGATAAGCAGAACCATCACTGCTACCTCAACCCTAATTCTGCCAATAAAGAAACCAAACACCTCATACTTACGTAGTTGCCTAAGATAAGCAACTTCCATTTCAAGTACAGGTCCACCCCGCAGATACAGAAAATCGCGGATAAGTGAATCCATGATTTTCAGGCCCTTATGCCCTCCAAAGGGGACCAGAATGGGAAAGGAAAGAAGGCCCTAAGTTCCAGGACCCTTCCCATCCCCATTTGCTGACATGCACCCTTACTCCTCCTGGGAAAGTAAGTGCCTGCCACAGAGTGCTTAATATGGAAGCAACTGCCCTCCAGCAAGTAACTGCAGGGCACCCCATTCCCAATTTTTAAAAAAGACACTAAGGGCCCGATCCTATCCAACTTCCCAGCACTGATACCGTCGCATTGCAGCCCTGAGGTAACGGAACAAATGTTCCCCTACCTTGAGGAAGCCTCTGTGACTGCCCCCACACTGCAGGATGCAGCGCGTGCCCCATTGGCATGGCTGCATCAGTGCTTTAAGGTTGGATAGGACTGGGCCCTCAATGTGCAAGTGTCACCTGAGTGGCTCATTCTGCAATCAACCAGTAATGAACATGCAAACATCCAAGGCGAAAAAAGTGAAGGTAAAACTTACACACACACTTTTATTTATCTAGATTTCAAATCTGCTTTTCCTCATAGACTTGAGGGTAGATAACAATACTTTCCAAATAAAAATAAACAGAATAAAACAAATACAACTCAGTGATACATGTACATCAAAAATTAATATACACCAAACTACACAATTATCCAAATCCCAGCAGAATCAAGTCAATACAATCCACTCCAAACAAAACAGTCCTGCAATGCTTTTGGAAAGCACTTGACCTCAGACTAGCAAGTCTCCTAGAGGGCAAAAGTGTTCTGCAACTGTAGGGCAGTGACTGAGAACTCTTCTTAAGTGAGAATATCTATGGACATGAACTATTTAAGCTCATGTAAAATGGGCATGAACAAAAATAATGGTAGGTGTAGTGGGGTCAGTAAGGCAGCTCAAAGATACTTCCACGCATCACTGCTCATTCTGAGCCACCTACCCAATACCCAGGGCCTATGAGAAGAATTTTAGGAAGGGGTACAAAGTTTCTTCTGGGCCCCTTCCCAAAGAGGAAGGGGAGCAATGGGGGCAGACAGAATGGGGGGGGGGAATAGGGCAAAGGAGGGTGCTGACAGCCACAATAGTCTTTGGAGCTCAGGTCTACTAGGCTTCTTGATGCAGAGTCCAGGTCTATCCGACCATGCAGCATTAGCAGCTAGATAAAGTAATATGGAAAACCAAACACACTCCTAAGTCTCTCTAAAATTTTTGAAATATAGAAAATGGATTGTAGAATATTAGCATTATTGTATTTAGGCTCATGCTAGAATGGATCAAAATGAACTTCTGCAGCAGCTACAGCTCACAGCTGTGTCCCTGAGCTTCTATACACTCCTCCATGGTTATGGGATCCACAAGCCAAAGAGCTACTGCAGCAGGCCAGTTTCCTCCCAGATTTGACACTGCATAAGGTGGGTCATGGATGCTTTCCTGGGCCTGGTGTGTATGGCTTGCAGCAGCAGTTAACACTGCATGCACATGGTTGTGCCCCAGCATTGTGCGCTGGCAGTTAGTTCAGGTAAGATAGGAAAATGTCAGGTCCCAGGAACTTTCTGGGCCTCCTCCTTTGGCTCCTGGGCACCCTTTCTGACCCTGGGCCCAGGTACAAATTACCCCCTTTACCCCCCTCTCTTAGGACCTGCCAACACCCAAAGCAGTATGTAGCTTGATAAAAGCATTCAAGGCCATTCCCTGGTGAACACCCTGAACAAGTTGTTCATTCTACTAATCTTGGAAGATACACTGGATCCATTAGTCTTTAAGGGCAAGTCAATTTAGGGTGCAATCCTAACCCCTTATGTCAGTGCTTTCTAGCACTGACATAAGGGCACTGCAGCTCTGAGGTAAAGGAACAAACATTCCCTTACTTTGAGGAGGCTTCCATGAGTGACACCCAACTGCTGGATGCAGCACATGTCCCATTGGCACTGCTATGCCAGTGCTGGAAAGCACTGACATAAGGGGTTAGGATTGTCCCCTTAACCAGGTCCATACTTCTGCAGAGGTCAGATGAGCCCAAAATCTATTTCAGCAATGAATGGCCATCACAAAGGGTGTGTTTTACAATACCAGACTGAGTAAATGTTCTCATGGCCCATAGTCATGTTTGACACTGTTTCTAACTCGAGCCAGCCCTTGGGTAATTTTGGTAGTTCTGTGATGTTTAAAACAATGCCAGGACATCACATCTCAAATGGCTATCTACTAATTCCTTATACTAAGGGAGCAATCCTAACCAACTTTCCAGCACTGGCATAGCTGTGCCAGTGGGGCATGTGCTGCATCCTACAGTTGGGGGAAAGTCATGGAGGCCTCCTCAAGGTAGGGCAATGTTTGTTCCCTTACCTTGGAGTTGCATTGCCCTTATGTCAGTGCTGGAAAGTTGGTTAGGATGCGCCCTAAATGTACTATACACTTTATTTTCTCATAAATTATCTAAGGTGGCAGTTAAGTGTCTGGCTTAGAGACCAATAATCAAAAGTCCAATAATCCTCTCCACTTGGGAGCTCTGAAGTAGAAACTTTTATATCAGCTGAGAAGAAAGCAGCACCCAAATCCAAAACAGAAACAGTAAGGTTTGCTTCCACTTGTAGAAATGCCAAAGATATTGAGTCATAAAACAGTGACATTTTAGATACCCCAAAAATCTATTTTAGATCATTTTCAGATTAGTTTTCCATTCCATCAGAACCTAGCTTGAAGCAAGAACTAGATGAAGAATAGACTCTGTTATGCTGTAAACTCCATTGACTGGGAAAAGACAAATGCTGACCAAGGATGATGGAAACATTCTATAGATGTATGTCTATTATTTGCGTTTCGGTCAGAAGAAAAGCAGCTAGTGTAACCCTTTTTTGCCCGGCCTACAGGTGTACACATTTAGTCCCTGTTGCATATATGCAACGTTGGGCTGAAATGGCTTAAGCTGTGTTTGGTCTATATGAGCCCATGTTCTCTCTATATTACCTCCCTTTTCTAAAAATATGAGCACAGGAGCCCAGTGAAAACATTATCAAACTGGGGGAAGCCTCCACCAGCAGCAACTACTGTAATGAGAGAATGCAGGCAAGCCCTGCCCACACCACCAACATGCTCCATAGTGCCATCCCTCCTCCCCAGAAATAGCATTACCTGTCCAGATAAAGTATATTCCAGGAAGAACATGAAATGGAATGTGTCAAAAGCAGTGCTTGCCAGCATACTCTCCTTAGCCCTGTAACTGTGGAGATGCTCCAATACCTGCACAGAGCTAATTTCAAACATTGTATTGCACTTTCCAACAACTTTGCAGTCCTCTCATAAACCCTCCCCTGGCAACCTTGTAAGTAGGCTTTATTCCTGCTTTATACTACAAGAACTTGAGATTGAGACTCACCTTCCACTGGGGACTCAGCCAAACTGAGGATAGTATTCATTTTTTTCCCAAACACCATTCAATGAAATTGGACCATACACTAGGATTCTCCAAATACTAATCTGCTTTATACAGACAGCCTGTGGGGATACCAAAGTAGCCATGTGATTAGATATTTAGCTATACGGAAATGGTGCTTACATGTCGCTGTACTAACAAAGTTAAATGGCAGCAAGGAGTTCTGAATACTGGAGGTGTGTGGTTAATTTGATGGATGACCTGATGGGGGAAAATGCATATTCAAAAAAGTGGTAAATTTTTTGAAACATGTTCCCTGCTTTTCTGACCACTTTGAAGAAGGGAGGAATTAGTAATTTGTCACAATCCTTGTTACACCGTGCATTATGTGTGTCAATGTCAAGAAAACCTTTATTAGGCATAAAATGCATTATGTGTATTTTTTTATTCCCTTTGCCATGTTTATAAAATATACTTGTCAAGACGATCCACTTTGTTCAGCTTTTAATTGCAATTAATTCTTATCAGGTACTCAGGAAACCGAGAGAATCCATTTCTAGAAAAGCCATTTCAGAAGGGGGTCAATTGAAAACAGAGAAGTGGGTGGAGGCACACAACTCTTTTCCCATCTGTTTCACCGCCCAGAATTGCCATTCTCAGTACTTTTCCCACACCTGTGGGCTTTCAAATGTTGAGCTACTGTCTCAAATATGCAACATTTCAGTTTTGCTTTTCAACACTTAGGCCTGATACAAAAAAAAACATGTCACTCAAAAGTTCGTCTCCATTAGAAGACCACACACGCTTGCAAAATTTTGAAGCACCTTATTTGTCTTTTAAAAACCCCTAACATAACCATCCTTCATATTTATGCAGAGCCCCTATCGCCAAAGGTTTGAATCACTTCACATACATTATCTTACAGATATCCTCAGTAGAGGTGGGTTTTTCAGTGATAAAAAAATAAAAACACATAATATCGATTTTTGCACTTCTCATTTTTTCAAAGCCACTGTGTAGCCATCTAGTGGTGCCACACAAATGATGCCTGTAGAATGGTGTTTCTCAATGTTTGCCTTCCTCTGTATCACTTCACATGGTCCACCTATTGGAAGTACCACCAGAAGTAACTGGCAATGACAGTGGCAGACCTGCCATTAAGTGAAAGGGGCAAATGCCCAGGGCGCGGAGCCTCATGCACCTCTAGGACCGTGTGGAAGCCTCTCTGAGGCTCCTGATGAGGTTGGAAACTGTGCTTCTGGTTTTCCGGAATCATAGTATAAGAGTGCTTCCCCTGTGTGTCCTTGAGTCGCACAAGGCTCTGTTTGCTTCCAGGTGAGTGGGCGGATTTGCGAGCAGGGTCAGTGGCATCAAGTAGGGGGTGCCATCATGGACCTTTGCCCCAGGGCATGGGGCTGGGGAGGGCCGCCACTGGGCAATGGCATCATTGCCTGTTACTTCTGGATTGAGAGGCCAGATGCAACACGACAAACACCAGTAAGAGGCTCAGGGTGGACAGGAGGACTTTTTTGAACACAGAAAAGCATGCTTTGGAGCTCTGCCTGCCAAGCCTTCTACAGCTGTTTGTTGTGTCCTGTTCCTGCGCAGCAGGTGTCCTGGGGTCCCGCGAGTACCACCAGATGCCACCTCAAGTACCACTGATGGTACCTGTACTACTGGTTGAGAAACAGTGCTCTAGGCACAAATAGGAGAGGGGTGACAGTTCCCAGTCATCTGTCTCTCCTGAGCTGGATCCTCCCTTGTTCCCCCTGAGAGACAAGGAGTAGCATAGTTGACAGGCACCACGTCAAGTACCACTGGTGGTACTTGTACTACTGGTTGAGAAACACTGCACTAGAGGTGTTTGTTTCTGGTGAGTAAGATGAGTTTACAGCCTAAGTCTTACTGAACACAATGAGCTGACTTTGGAGTAAAATAAATAACACCTTTTTTCAAACACCTCTATTCCTGGGTCTAGAGCCTGAAAGCACTTGCATGTGTAACAAGCTACATAAGTCTCTTTCACCAGACTTGTTCATTAAAAATATTAATATTTGACACCTCTGTTAAAGTTTAGACATTCTGTGAAGTTGACCACACTGCCATAAACAAATATGTGCATTTTCCCCAACTACTGTTTTACCCGTAACAGGAAACATTTGGTCAAGTGGTTTTTGTTTGAATTCACACCATGCCTCAATCAATAAAACAGAAATAGTTACCAAGATGGAGAGCATTCTCACAGCAAGAATAAAAAGCTGTCACAAAAGTGATCTACCTCGCCAGGCCCTGCTGCTACTACCACTTTGCTCTGCAGGCTCTCGCAACAGTAAAACCATGATTGAGGCCTGAGCTTTTTTGCTGTGGGAAAAATAGAAGTCTGAATTATTTAGCATAGGAGACTGAAAGGAGAGCAGTGCAAAAGGCCAGCAAATGAGATCAATTACTGCGTTAAGCTGCAACACTGAGGCTGAGCTGTCAGGAATCTCCCGTCCCAGGAGGCCTTACTAGATTCTGTGGTCTCTCAGGCATAAGGCTGTGTATGATACAGATGTTACTCAATCCTCCCTTAAATGAAGTTGGAAATAGACAAGAAGCAATAGTCAGCTATATTATGTGGAGGTGTATCTGACCCGCTGTTTTACACTTTATTCAGATTAAATGATATTGTGTGAGAGGATTTGGTGCCATGTCTTCTTCTGAGCAGAGTCCCACCTCCCCCAAGTTGCACAGTGGCTCTTTCATGCAGGTTCCATGAGAGGGGGGGGTACATTGTTCCTGTGCTCAGGATCAAAAAGGGGGCCTGGGACTCAAAGCCAAAGGAAGGGAGCAGGAAATTTTCCAAGCTTTGCATATATTATATGAAGGCTAGCAGTCACATTTTGGGTAAGCCTACATAGTTTTATATATTGTAAGTATCGTGAAATTCCTGTTAGAGGCCCTGCTTTGGCACTCATGTCTGACCTTCCACTTTCTGTGGTGGAATTTCTCTTTGGCGGAAGAGAGAAGGTCAGAGCATCTGGAGCTATATTTGACCCTCTACCTGGGTTTTTCAAATTCTTTCCACTTTGGAGCCCAACAGGTTACTGCTGTTCCTCTACCTTACAAGCCTGGAACAGCTTGGGGGGAAATTATACAGAAAGCAAATGCCCCCAACCCTGTCAGATGTTTTCTGGTCAGTCAGCAGCCATCACAGAATACCTTTTCCCCCAGCTTTAGCAGGTTTACTCCCTACAGCCAAGGGGAAATGTAGATGGTATCACTATCCCTCAGAAGTAATGCTGACAATGCAAAGATGGTAGGCTATCACACAATTTTCACCTGGGAGTGTTTTCTTTTCAACCTAATGAACGGACAGAGAGCGTAGCTGCTCTTTTCATACATCACAGCATCGGGGCCAGTGCTTTGAGGAGGAGAAAGAATACCTTGCACTCAATACAGATCAATATTCAACTACACAGTAAAATAGGAGAAACTGTCAAGGAGGAGTACATGACATTCTGTAACATCAAAAAAAGATTCTTAACTGTGGAGCAGCTGACAAGCTCTATTTGTAGCCTGCTACCCTGTTGAAGAGAAAAGGTCATAGAAAGGAACATTTGAGGGAAACCTTGATTAATTACAGTAATTAAATATGTTGAAAAATCTAATTAACTATAAATCTAACAGCCTAATCCTATTCACCTCCCCCTGCTGGTACAGCACCAAAAACAGACACGCTGTATCCAGCGGGGAGGGGGTGGACTGGGAGACTTCAGAAGCAAAAGGAGATTTAAATCCCCTTACTCCTATGTAAGCCTCCCGCTCCACAGTGTTTCCTTGAACCTTCTCTAGCGATTTTGCTAGTGCAAGTCTGAGGAAATAAAGGGGCGGGAAGGCTGCAGAAAAGGGGAATCGGATCCTGCTAGTGCCATAACCTCCAGCAGACTCCCTGTCCCTCATTCCTTACCCTCTCCCCACCCCTGTTTCACCTTCTCCTTACCCCTCCTCACTTCCCGCCACCCCACCTTCCTCAGCAGGCAGCTGGGAATTTGCTGGCACAGGTGGGAAGGCTCCAGCCGTCCCAGCAGCATGCCACTCAGTGTGCTGCCAGAGTACCTTTAACAGCTGGTGCTGACTGGCAGGCAGCACCAGTGGAACATGAGTTCCACTGCTGCATGGGCCCATTAGGATGCAGTCTGAGGGCATGGGCACAGTCATCTTGCGGAAGTTAAACAGGTCTGGATTTGGTTACAGTAAATTTCCTAGGAACCCCATGTATGTCACCTTGAGCAGCACCATAGAAGGATGTCTACCACTATACTCATACACATGCACAATCTTGGGTCCAGCTAGAGAGGTCAAAGAGCAGCATATGGCTGTTTGGGGATCACTGTCTAGATAGTGGTTCAAACAACCTCAAACAACCAGTTAGGCTAACAGTAAACACAAGAGAGTTTTCCAAAATATATAGATTTTATTACAGGATGTGGAAAAAAGGAAAAGTCAAGATCGGTTACACAGAGATTTAAATGGTCGTGGATGAAAGAATATTTGCAAACAACTCTGTTTGGACAGGTACCAGGTAAGGGAGGGGGGGCATTTGGGCTACCATCTGGGCTGAGTTTCAGATGTGATCCAACGAGAAGTAAGTGGGGATTAGAAAGAGGTTTAAAACAAGCACTGGGGAATGGAGGATTTCAGATGGGAGGAGGTATCATGTGGGTTAGAGGAAGAAATGAGAAGAGAGAGGACAAATTATCAATTTGAATAGTCTGGGGTATGATGTCCTTCTGCAAAAGAGCTACATGGCTTCAGACCCTGGGAAACAGGAAGAAGATAGAAAAAAGGTGCTGGGGGAGATAAAGTAGCTCCTCCTAAGGTGTGGGTAGCTACCATGGCAAGAGGCTTTCCAAGCAGGAAAAACCTCACCAAAAAAGGACCAACAGGAAGTCTCTGTTGGAGGGAGAGGTCACCAAAACGGACAGTGTGGATGCCTTCAGTGGGGAAGAAAATGCCAAATGCCAAAAGGGAGTTTGTTCAAGCAAGCAGAGCAATCAACAGTAGGTCCATTTTCCTGTGGTAAATTCCACGACCCAGCTTTTGCTGCTATCAATAGAACAGAGGCAGTTGAAGGTTTCAAAAAAGTACTTAACAACAGTTCCTCAGACAAATACAACTCTTGAAATATCAGAGGCTTACATAAAGAGGCAGGAGGGTCTGGTCTAGAGGGTAGAGCCTCCGTCTGCCTGAAGATAACATCCACAAGGTCGCCAGTTCGAGGCCACCAGCACCATGCGACCTTGGAGCAGCTGACAAGCTGAAGCAGAGCTATTCCATCTGATGGAGGCCAGAATGTGAAGCCAGATCGGAATGAAACACCTTGAATGTAGTCGTTCTTGAAAGAAAGAACCTTCTTTGAAATTGTAAAAATAGGGATTTAGATAAAGCCTGCCTATGTAAACCGCCTTGAGTAAAGTCTTGAATAAAGACCAAGAAAGGCGGTATATAAATACCTGTTATTGTTGTTATTATTATTATAATAAAGAACAGAGAACCCTATGACTGTTCTTTTTTTGTGGAAGTCTGGGGGGGTTGGTACCCTTCAGTAATGGCCTTCAGAGCAAGAGAACGGAACATATGCAAGGAAGGTACTCAAGGGACCCATCTCCTGCAGGCTCCACAGGGAGCAGGCAAAGGGGTCTCAGGCAACCAGACAACACACTGCTCTCCTGAGTCCTTCAGGCAGCATTGCACCGATATTCCAACATGCTGCACCCATGCTTAGGTGGGAGAAGCTTCCTGGAGAAGGAATCAGAAAAGACTGTTCAGGAGGCCTGGCCACTAAGTTGCAGTTTAGTTTATCATGCCGGAAGACTTGTACTTACAAAGTGAGGCTATGAGGCAAGGTGGAGAACCCAAATTTGGAAGACCTAGAGGGAAAGTGACACACAGATGCCCCACAATGCTTGGACTTTCTGTTCCAATCAATTAGTATGATCTTGACTAGAGGGAGTCTTGCCTCCTCCTCTCCAGGGCAAAATTCTGACAGACTATGTCAGAAAAGGTACCAAGGTGGAGTTAGGAGAGACTGTGCGCATTTTGTAAAGTGAGATCATTGGCAACACCTGGGAGTGATTGATAGATCACACCATAATTACCCTTTCTTGCCTGGTACATTTTCTTCTGAATCATCCAATAGTGTTCATAGACATAGGAAAACAGCTTGGGGAGCCATTAATCTGACAGATTTATGGCAGTTTCTCCTCTCCAATATATAAGTGGAAATCAAGACCTGTTTTTCACTTCTCTCTGTGCATTTTAAGTTAAACTGTCACCATTCTCTCATTCACAGAGGAAGCTTCTCGAGCTATGTTTAAAATGCATCAGCACAAAACGAAAAAAACATAGCAATTGATATTGTAGTACAAGAATACTCCATTATTATCCTCAATGCACACTAGCTCACTCTAGCACATGTACAAGATATTTTCATTGATTTGTCACTGAGTACTCCCAGAAGCCCAATGAAGGCATAGATATTGTAACCATATGTTTCAAACTTGCCCTTGGTTGGATAGCTACTGTCACTTACCCTGGCCAAGCTGTAGAATATTTTAGAACTCTCTCTCTCTCTCTCTCTCTCTCTTTTAGTCTCAAAGCCATAAATTGATTTAAAGTAATTGACTGTGATGGAGTCTCTGTAATTAAAGGAAGGCGTACTTTGCAAATGTGTTCAGTCATAAAACTCAATGACAGGTAACTACTGTATACAGGAGGCAGGAGGCCTGGTCTAGAGGGTAGAGCCTCCGTCTGCCTGAAGATAACATCCACAAGGTCGCCAGTTCAAGGCCACCGGCACCGTGCGACCTTGGAGCAGCTGACAAGCTGAAGCCGAGCAATTCCATCTGCTCTGAGCGTGGGAGGATGGAGGCCAGAATGTGAAGCCAGATCGGAATGAAACACCTTGAATGTAGTCGTTCTTGAAAGAAAGAACCTTCTTTGAAATTGTAAAAATCCCTATTTAATAAGGGATTTAAGAAAGCCTGCCTATGTAAACCACCTTGAATAAAGTCTTGAATAAAGACCAAGAAAGGCGGTATATAAATACCTGTTGTTATTATTATTATTATTATTATTATTATTATTATTATTATATCTAAGCTTTTCTGCTGCATTGATAGCATGCTATGAAATACTAAATCTCTCCTTATGAGCAAAGAATATACAATCCATTTTCAGTAACTCTCTTTGAAACTACTCACCTAATTTGTGCCCAGCCTTTGATCCTGCATTTACTTAATCAAAAAAAAAAGAAAAAGAAAAAAGGCAGACACAGGTCCTGAACAAATATCTGAACGTATTCAATTGCAGTCTAGAATACTGAACTCGTTTCTCCTGCTAGATCAAATGTCATGTCCAAAATGTAGATCAGCAATGCAAACCCACTGAGATTTTTTAACTCACTGAAATGCAGCACTTCTCTTTCATCATTTATAGCTTCTTGATGCAATCAGCATCACACCAAACCCCCCCCCCCAATCCCCACATAAAACATCTCCCCACATATAGGCCTAGTACTCCCTGTAGCTTCTTGGTGGCTACCAAAATCAGGGAAGATTTGACAGAGCTCCATTTAGAACACCACCTCAGAATAGGCATGTGAAGGGGAAGAAGGTTGAATTTCTAATACAGTTTTCTGGCATTTTTTGTGGATTTCCTTTATAGGATGATCAAGTTTGAGCTCTCCATACAAGAAGCAAAGGTAGCATCCCACACCAAAGAGAATGTTAACTTTTAAACCACTTTGTTGAGAAGCAGTATAAAGATTATTATAATCAAAAACAAGGTGTTTGTTGTGGTTCTTCACAAACCACAATATTTCCCTACACGCCTATATTCCAGGCGGAGCACTAGAGACCTGATCACTACTGCTGCATCTGGGTTAACTGAATGCTCAGCCCTGCCCAGGAACACTGCTTCAACAAAAAAGTGTGGAGCAGCCTCTGGCAGCCACCTCTCCTGAACAGATCCGAGTAGACCCAATGCGACCCAATGTTGCGTAACACGAGGTAAGGGGAGAGTTTTCCCCTTGCATTGGGTTGTGCCGATTCTGGCCCCAAACTTGCACTGGATGAGCAACCCGGGGGAAGGGGGTCAGGATCCAGCATAACTGCCAGATTCTGGCCCCACCTCCCACTCACTGTCTGCCTGCCCCCGGGAACACCTGCCCTCCCCCCACCCTGAAACACCTCCCTCCCACCTCCTCCCTGCCTCCCCAGACCCCTGCATCAGCTGAGCTCAGCTGACGCAAGTCACCCATCTGCGAGGGCCCACATCATTGCAAGGGCCGCATCCCTGGAACGTGGAAAGTGCGACGCTTTTGAGCTGGCGCAAGAGAATTCCGTAGGCCCAAGTGAGGGCTTGGATTGCGCCTTTAGTGTTACATGACTGAATTATAAACTAACAAAAAATACTGCATTTACATCCAACCAGAATGACATTTGTCTTGCAGGAAAACATTTAAGTGATTCCTCATTACTATAGGTAATAGGAAACTGTTTTATTTTTTGGCAGATTTCAATGTTTTCCAAAGTTATAAGTGCAGAAAGTGGTGTTATATGTTGTTGTTCAAAATTTACATTGTAAGTGTAAATTATAATCACTTTAAAAGTGTACTAGGTAGGTGATATTGGTGGCATAGTGTCAGCAGATGCGGCCACAGTCATTACCCATGCACCCCGCCCCATTAAATAATAAATAAAAACCAAAGGAAACTGTTTTATTTTTCCACAGATTTGGGGTTTTTTTTTTACAAAAATGAGAATTGCAGAAAATCGAGTTATGTCTTTCTATTTCATTATCACTGTTTTCTCATACCTCTACCCATTACATGCCAATTATCTATGGAAGTGTCCAAATCATCCCACTTATTATAGAGATAAATATATTTTGTTAATTTGTCCATCAATGCCAAAAACCATCCTTGGTGACACCATTGCTTTACTGTAGCAGAATTCCGACTTTTCCACTTTTCTGAGTCTTTGGTGCAAGAGAAAGAACAAAATTCTTGTGCACCATGTGCTGAAGATCTTGTCCAAAAATATTTAATAATGCCAATTTTGGTACAAAAATTTGATACAAAAAAAAAGGTACAAAAAATGACAGCATGCAATTTTGTCCATTTCATCAAAGACTTGCTTCCAGAACCTGTTTAACAACATTACATTCCCACCATATATGAAAACATGGGCCCATACCTCTGCATTCCTCCCAACCTCTTGAGGAAACAGGATTACAAAAGTACACTGAAGCAGGTCTCTTTTCTCCCTGAAACCCTTTAATTACTTCAGCTGAGCACCCCATGGGAGCAGAAGCAACTGGGCCTGAAACAACAACAGCTCGGAAAAATGGTCTGACCCCTTGGGATAAAGCAAGATATAAATCTAATAAATGCATAATAAATGTGTTAAACATTTAAAAAAGAAGCATTCGCCTTTATCAGGTTTTATGACTGGAACAGCAAACAGGCAGGTACTCGTACTTTATCGTGATCTGAAGCAAAGGGCATTACGAAGCTAAAACCATTTAAATAAGAAATAAGCCTTGCATTGATTGTGTTTGAAAAATTACACGGAGAATTAAGGTAACTGGAGGGTTTCTGGATACAGACAGTCAAGGAAAGTTGTGTTGCTAAGAGACAGCAACTGCACTGACAGGCTGGCGTGCTTTAGTTTAAATAAGGGGGGAAAAAACCATTCTAGCAAAGCCAAGGAATATAGTATTGTATTTGAGAGCCAGTCAAGGCATTTCCACTGCTTGATTAAAAATGTGGAATATTTATCGACTGCAATAGGTTTAAGTACCATTTTTGAATTTGCATCTTGGGAAAAAAAATCTATCTGCAGGAAATGTCCAGTTGAAGCATATGATAAAAGTCTAACACCCACAAAAGGTGTAACCTCTTACAAGTTACATTGTAACATTGTTCAGGCATATGGCTAAATTTATTCCACTGCGTAGGTCGCAGGTCACTGTGTTGGTTCCTTTCTTTGTGGTCAAATTTATTTAAATTTTGAAAGGCAATTAACCCCTTGACCAACTACAGAAACACTCAGACGGATCAGTTAAACTGAACAGAGATTAATTATAATTACTAGAAACAAGCATCTCTACAGCACTGTTATTTCTTTGAAATTTACTGAACTCATTCAAGTATATAGACAGTGCAAACACACAATTTCATCATGATGGTGGCAAGCCAGTCCACGGCTACTGAGGAACAGATGGCATAATTAGCATACTTATAATTATTTTTCCAAATAAGTTATCCACATGGATCCAAACAAACAAACAAACAAGCAAACAATAGATCTTGTCATGTTACTCCACCAGTGGAAAATTCCAGGTTTATGAGTATGACTTTTGGGGGGGGGGGGGGACCAACTAAAGAATGATTTTATTAATTTATAAAATACCAAAATCAAGCCTTGCATACAGACTAAAACATTTCAGAATGAGAAATTACTATGCATAAAGAAAAATAAAGAGCTAAAACTAGATCCTACTTGAAGTATACCAAGACATTGAAATACAGATACATTTACAAACTAGTTGTACAGAAAAAAGGTCACCACAAAGTAAGACGTCTTTGCAATTGTTTGGTGTTCATACATTCTTTGAAATTAAATGCAAATGGTGTAATAAAGACACAATCGTGGTTGTTACTTGACTAATTTCTATTCGAATTTTCACATGGACACCTCTTTTCTGGATGTTCCTCACAAACAATTCTGCTTGGGATGATCTAAGTGAAACTGGAATCTGTATAGATCTGTGCCTTTCTCAGAACTCCCCCCCAATAATGCCCCCTTCTTTTTTTACTTGCACACACACATCCTATGACTGCCACAACTGCATCTAAGACCCATGTGATTGATGTAGTCCATATAGTCATGGTGTGCTCACACTTATGGGATCATAGCACTGGAAAAAGGTTCTCACACTGTGCGACAGCAGATGTATGTGAAATACAGGGCCAAGTAGAGTCACAGTGACACAATTCTAAACAAAATGCACTGGTAAAATAATGCATCACTTCATCAGTTCTGGTGTTCTTGGTGCAGGTTGCAGCATTTGGAGATAAAACTGCACAAGTATACAGCATCCTATTGGGCTGAATCATTACCAGAAAGCAGCAGACACACAACCTGGAATGTTACCCGATGCTGCCTCAGGTCCACCACACACACACACACACACACACACACACAGCTGCTTACCACACTCCTTGCACAGTTTCTTCAGCTGCAGAAGAACAGGACTTCCGCATCTTGTTTAAAAGAATTGCATAAATGAACTCCCTTGTTCACACAGCTCTTGTAAATCAATCAGGAAGGCCTGCACTTCTGTGTTTCAAAAAACCATGCAAAGTAAGGAGGTGGGTGGTCCACTTTCTGCTTGCTTTTAATGAGAGGAAAGCAAATCAGTGAGGATTGCATCCACAGAGGGCTGGAGAGAGGTGGTGGCAGACTCACGGTGGATGACTCCCCGAATCCACTGCCCTCTCACCCCCGCAATCTGCTGCTGATGCAACCCACATCATTTCACCTAATGCAGCGGGTCTCAAACTTTTCAGTCTCTGGAGCCCTTTACACTCCTAAATGGAGTTTTGGGAAGACTTGCTGGCACATGTGTGGAGTCTCAGGGAGCACCAGCGCATGTGCAGAGTGGTGCAGCACCAAGAAGATGGCAGTCACTTGTGGTGTCATCATGGAGTCCCTGAAGGGGACTCAGGGAGCCCCAGGACTCCTTGGAACACACTTTGAGAAAGTGGCCACACACTGGCTTAATGGATCAGCCACTCCTGCCAGAAAGCATGTGAGCATGAGAGTGCAATACTGGACATTCAGACTGTCATCGCCTAATAATCTACAGTTTGTGAGAGAGCGCACTGGCAAATTCAGCAGAACTAAAATGCCCTCATACATGCTGCAGGAGAAAATACAACTAACTGGGGCCCTCTGTATTCAGTACATCACTAAACATTTTGCCCAGAGCAAGTGACCTAGATTCCTAATGGTGATACCTCTCTGGACGAGGCAGCTCCTACCATTTTATTCAGAAGAGAAAATTTAATTCCATGCAAAGATTTTTGATCTGAAACTGTACAGTCTGAGAGAACGGAGAAGCCATCTTTTCTCCTTCATTTCCTCCAGCTTCCCAGCTGTCAAAGAACACTGTCAAAAGTAGTGCATTGATGTTCATACAAAACTTTTCCAGTGCACAGAAATCGCTGTCCTGCTCAAGCAAAATTACATACTCCTGAAAAATAGAGATATTAAAAAGCTCACCTGGATAACAGACTATCTGGATATCATCTGTGTGCATGAATGCTAGAGAGGGAATATTTTGACCCCACTCTAGGAGTCAGTTCACATGAACACTTTGAAGTGGTGACCAGGTGAGGGGGTTTGTGAATGCCAAGTGGCAAGAGTCTCCTCTGGGCTTTATTGTAATTCCCAGGTTAGGAATTGCACCCTTAGGGTATTGTATTCGATCATGTACATTGTATCTAACCATGTTATACACCTCAATGTGCAATACGTGTGAATTGGATGAAGGATGTGAACACATGAGATTGGACCAGTTCCCTGTTACATATATCCACCATATATTATACAGTACTCTGCAAGCACAGGTGGTACAGATGCCATTGTCAGCTAATCTGCAGTGTGTTAAGAAACTTTCAAGCCCAAAAATCTGCTCCCCAACTCTGTGAAGAGTCAGAATCAGGAGTTGGACCAAGATGGCAGTTTCATATGTTCATATGAACAGCACTCTATTAATGGCTGTTAGCCATGATGACAAGGTGGAATCTGCAAGTTCAGAGGAAGAAAAGGCTGCTATAGGGTCAAGACCTACTTATGGCCTTCCTGGTGTTTGGCCACATGGGAATCAGGATGCTGGACTGGATGGCCCTTTGGTCTCATCTAGCAGATTTCTTAAGATTTTAATGATGTCTAAAGTCTTTTAATCAAATGAGGTTAAAATGATCCAAAGTTCCTAACTAAAGAACAGTGCAGAAGACACATTTTCAATGTGACCAACACATCTAACAGGTACCCTGGTACATACTTGAAGGTAGGTCCTGCTGGAGGCATTTTCAAGCAAGGGCAAGCTTTGTTCGAGTTTCCCGCTTATTGTTTCTTGCCTTCTGTTCTTCCTCCAAGTATTACTTTGCAGACAGGGCTGTGGCCAAAAGTGTGTACTGTGTGCAAATGCTATCTTCAATCTCTTGCCAATCAATGTCTTTGAATGACTGCAAATTCTAGCATTAAGAGAGAGGAAAAACACTTCATCCACTTTCTCCACACCATGCAATGTCTGACCTGTCCCTACCTGAGCCATCTTTTTTTCCTTTTTTTCTCCCTAAAACTTAATCAAAGCCCAATCCTATCCAACTTTCCAGCACCAATGCAGCCATGCTGATGGGCTGTGTGCTGCATCCTGCAGTGTGGGGGGGGGGGGATTCATGGAGGCCTCTTCAAGGTAACATTTGTTCCCTTAACTCAGGGCTGCATTGTGACCGCATTGGCGCAGGAAAGTTGAATAGGTTCAGGTCCTCAGTCGCTTTCATCCTTCCTCATAGGGAAGTTTTCATTTGGTTGCCTCTTTCTGCATCTTTTCCAGCTCTACAGTATCCCTGAGATGGGGCCATCAAAGCTGTCCATGCTCTTCCAAATGTGACTGCGCCATACCTTTGAATTCATTCTCAGCTCAGCTGTGACAAGATCCAACATAACTTCTTTTCCAAGACCAGAAGTGTTGGAATGCAGAGCAGTGAAACCTGGAAGGGAAACAGAAAAAGAACGAAGAAACAATCACAGCAAGCTGAGAAGTGCTGGTTATCAAATGAACCACTCTACCATGATTTTAAAATATGCTTTGCCATCGTTTCTGCTGGAAATGCACCTGATTGTGTAATGTCTGAAGCTTGGTTCATTTGATTGCCTTTTGCCGAGAACAAGCAGAGCTGCAGTGCTAGACATATGCATGTGGGATTATCTCCCAAACAGAGCCACTTGCTGCATAATTCTAGTTTACTGTGCTTGGTTCTTCTTCCTAAAGAAAGAAGATCCATGTGTGGAGCACTGATAGTAGACAGTCATCCCTATCTCCCCCCTGAGTATGTAACAAAAGAGTCACACACAATAACTGTGGATAATTTATTGTTGGTGAGATAGATTACTGGACACCACCGTCAAAGAGCCTTGAATGGCTCTTCTTCCAGCATTGCCAGGGGAGTCACAATATAAAACAAAACAGTCAAGTCAGAACCATTTTATGTGGTATTTGATGGGTAAAATAAATGATGAAAGGGTAGGGGTCCCTCCTTGGCAAACAAATGGTGAAAGGGGTGAGGTGTTCCTGCTTGCAGGCTTAGATTACCAGATTTTTCATAAGGCATCCAACATTAAGATCCTCCTTACATACACACACACACCCCTTTTCTTCAACCAAGAAGTTGACGGTCTTAAAAAATATGCAAAAGAGACATCAACAACCAGCTACGGAAAAGTACACTATACTGTGGTGAATCAGGACAGCTGGCTCCCCCTGCTAATGTAAGAGAACTATCCCTTTAAAAAGTGCCCCTTAAACCAGTTAGCAGAGTTCTATTTCCCAGGTACTACTGCCTGCTCACCATCTCCTTAGTCCTGAAGTATTCAGTCTGTTCATCCTGCTTCCCTAGTGAGGCGTGGCTAGCCTCCAGGGGCATGGTGAGGCATCCGGGGAGAGAGGTGACCAGAGCTGCGCTGCTCTGCTCAGCTGCACATGCTGCCTGCTGACTTGCTGCTTTTCTGCGGCTGTGAATGAGGTGGGTGGGGCAGCGTGCGGTGGGGAGGGCATCTGAAACATGGTGGAAGAGAAGGCTGGTTGGGCGGCAGTGGAGGTGCTGCATCTCATCAGCACAGAGCACGCTCCTGGCAGGCTTCAAACTGGGAGGGAAGCCTGACCTAGAGAGAGCAGCGCTTGGGAAAGAGGGAGCCCAGTCTGCTCTTGGGGGGGGGGATGTCCAAATGCCCCAGCCTGCATCCCTCTGTCTTGCCTGGGGGGAATAGGGGTGGCATCTGCATGTTGGGGTGTATGTGTGTGAGCAACCCCCATCTACTTCCAGGGTGAGCTGTAATCTTGCTCTGTGTGGCTGCAATCCTATCCACACTTTCCTGGGAGTAAGCCCCATTGACTCAAATGGGACTTACTTCTGAGTAGGCCTACGTACGCTTTGGGTCTGTGCTAACCAAGGATCTTCACCTTTCTCTTTTTCCTCCCCCTTCCAAAAAGAATAAAAAAGCCAGTCTTGATGGTTTTGTCTCTAAAAATTGATTAAAAAATAAAAATACCCATTCCTTTTCAGCCATCCCCCTTTTTCCTCCTGCCTCCTGGTGGGGGGGGGGTACTTCCCATGTTGGCTGCTATTATAAGACAAAAGGCACAATCCTAGCTAGCTCTACTCAGAAGTAAGTCCTATTGTGTTCAATGGGACTTACTCAGAAGAAAGTGAACATAAGAACAGCCCCACTGGATCAGGCCACAGGCCCATCTAGTCCAGCTTCCTGTATCTCACAGTGGCCCACCAAATGCCCCAGGGAGCACACTAGATAACAAGAGACCTCATCCTGGTGCCCTCCCTTGCATCTGGCATTCTGACATAGCCCATTTCTAAAATCAGGAGCTTGCGCATACATATCATGGCTTGTAACCCGTAATGGGTTTTTCCTCCAGAAACTTGTCCAATCCCCTTTTAAAGGCATCCAGGCCAGACGCCATCACCACATCCTGTGGCAAGGAGTTCCACAGATCAACCACACACTGAGTAAAGAAATATTTTTTGTCTGTCCTAACCCTCCCAACACTCAATTTTAGTGGATGTCCCCTGGTTCTGGTGTTATGTGAGAGTGTAAAGAGCATCTCTCTATCCACTCTATCTTTCCTGTGCATAATTTTATATGTCTCAATCATGTCCCCCTTCAGGCGTCTCTTTTCTAGACTGAAGAGGCCCAAACGCCGTAGCCTTTCCTCATAAGGAAGGTGCCCCAGCCCAGTAATCATCTTAGTCGCTCTCTTTTGCACCTTTTCCATTTCCACTATGTCTTTTTTGAGATGCGGTGACCAGAACTGAACACAATATTCCAGGTGTGGCCTTACCATCAATTTGTACAACGGCATTTAATATTAGCCATTTTGTTCTCAATATCTTTTCTAATGATCCCAAGCATAGAATTGGCCTTCTTTACTGCCGCCGCACACTGGGTCGACACTTTCATTGACCTGTCCACCAGCACCCCAAGATCTCTCTCCTGATCTGTCACAGACAGCTCAGAACCCATCAGTCTATATGTGAAGTTTTGAATTTTTTGCCCCAATGTGCATGTTCTTACACTTACTTACATTGCAACGCATCTGCCATTTTGCTGCCCATTCTGCCAGTCTGAAGAGATCCTTCTGGAGTTCCTCACAATCAGTTCTGGTCTTCACCGCTCTGAAAAGTTTGGCGTTGTCTGCAAACTTAGCCACCTCACTGCTCAACCCTGTCTCCAGGTCATTTATGAAGAGGTTGAAGAGCACCGGTCCCAGGACAGATCCTTAGGGCACACCGCTTTTCACCTCTCTCCATTGTGAAAATTGCCCATTGACACCCACTCTCTGTTTCCTGGTCTTCAACCAGTTCTCAATCCAGGAGAGGACCTGCCCTCTAATTCCCTGACTGTGGAGTTTTTCCAGTAGCCTTTGGTGAGTCACCGTGTCAAACACCTTCTGAAAGTTCAGATATATAATGTCCATGGGTTCTCCCACATCCACATGCCTGTTGACCTTTTCAAAGAATTCTAAAAAGTTTGTGAGGAAAGACATACCCTTACAGAAGCCATGCTGATTCTCCCTCAGCAAGGCCTGTTCGTCTGTGTGTTTTGAGATCCTATCTTTGATGAGGCATTCCACCATCTTACCCGGTATGGATGTTAGGCTGACCGGCCTATAGTTTCCCGGGTCCCCCCTCTTTCCCTTTTTAAAGATAGGCGTGACATTTGCTATCCTCCAATCTTCTGGCACCGTGGCCATTTTGAGGGACAAGTTGCATATTTTGGTCAAGAGATCAGCAACTTCATTCTTCAATTCCTTAATAACTCTTGGGTGGATGCCATCAGGGCCCAGTGACTTATTGAGGTTAGGATTGCAGCCAGTCTCTGGGTCTCAGTTTGCATCAGTTTGCAATTAGCAGATTCACACAAAACAAAGTCTTCTCCTCCCCCAGCAAATTCATCACTTCCCCCCCTTTCCAAAACTCTCCAGGTGTGCTGCTAACAAACTCAGGGCACAATCCTAGCCAGGTCTACTCAGAAGTAAGTCCTATTTTGTTCAATGGAGCTTAGTCTCAGGTAAGTGTGGTTAGGATTGCAACCTCAGAGTGCTGGCAGCTGTTTTTTTTGTTTGTTTCAAATGCATAATTATAACACCTTCATCCCCATTTTGGGGACAACTGAGATGAGGTGTTGTAATGGGGAGCTGTGGCCAATGGCCACAAGGATCAGGGGAGCTGCAGGCTAGTAAAGTTTAAGAACCACTGCCTTAGTCTGTAATCTCAAACAGCCACAGAGTAGTAACAGTGTACATTCATGCACTTGGGACATTTTCCGGGGGGGGGGGGTTGAAGTTGTAAAGATGCTTCCCACACTAGCAAGGAACCTAACAGGTGATACACACATACTCCAAGACACTTGATTACAAAGAAAATTTGGAAAAAGGAACAGCTGTACATGTCTCCCCACACCCCAAAATGGGGAGGGGGAGAATCTAAGTCCTTTTGTATGTTTCCCCCAGCCCTGTCAACCCATTTATTATTTATGTGGGTGACAACCATCAATGATGCAACAGTTTGTGTTATTTAGGATGCAACCCTAACCAACTTTCCAGCACTGACATGGCTGTGCCAATGTGGTGTGCACTGCATCCTGTAGTCAAGGGGGCCTCCTCAAGGTAAGGGCATGTTTGTTATCTTATCTTGGGGCTGCATTGTGGCTAGGCCAGTGCTGGAAAGTTGGTTAGGATTGTGCCCTTAATCTGCCCAAATGCATGTTTTGGAAGAGGCCAAGAGAATGTGCCTTTAGGGGACCTGAGCAACTCTAATCCTATGCAAGTCTAGCAGCAGAACCTGTTTCACCTCAAGACCCAGAACATGTGACGCAATAATAAAAATGAATGCACTTTGGAGCATGTGCAGAGGTGCCTTTTTTGCCCAGTTTAACATCACAATCAGACTCTGCAGATGCAATATCAGGGCCCCAATGCCTAATCTGAAGGCATACGATGTAGCAACCCTGGGTCTGATCAGTGCCTGGGTGGGGAACTACCTATGAAGCTCACTCACACTGCCTTGAGCTTGATCATAGATGAATGATGGGCTACATATGTAATGAACAAATTAAAAACAGCAACATTAGTTTCCAGACAGGCTTGAGTTCTAATATTTCTCATTTTGTAAACTGATTTTACCCTAGAATTACACTAGCAGTCTGATTTTGGGCCACAGAGAAAAAAATTTACAGGCTGCATTTGGCATAAATTGTTAAAGAAAAAGGAGGCAGGTACCAAAAGTGAGAAAGAAAATTCTATACTTAAGGACTATTTCCTTGCTCATAATTCCCTTCTTCTTCTACCCTCCCATTACCATTTCACTCTCCATTCTGCTGCATTGTGTTGAACACAAAAGAAGAGAGAAGACAGACACAGGAGAAAGAAAGAAAGAAAGAAAGAAAGAAAGAAAGAAAGAAAGAAAGAAAGAAAGAAAGAAAGAAAGAAAGAAAGAAAGAAAGAAAGAAAACTTGTGTATAACAAAATTGAAGGCCAACATCTCACAGCCACTTTCAAAACACCAACCCAAACACCCACAGTATTTAATGACAGTAATACAGAAATACTGCAGAGAGCAGAGGCCAATTGCCTCACTTTCATTCTGTAACAATCTGCAAATATTATACCTTGCATTTCACTTCCACTTGAAGCGTTCAAATCCTCAATAAATAAGAAACATCATTGCGGAGAAATTCCCCAGCCTTTTCTTCTTATCAAATACTGTAATTTCAACATAAGAAAGAGGATTGCATGACCATTTGGGAACATTTTGTAAAGCTGTTAGCTTCCCCGCAGCCCATCAAATTGCAGAGTGCCCTAGAAAAAGTGTTTAACATTGAGCCGGTTCCATATTATCAACTGCTTTCAGAGGCAGATGTTTAACAGCAATCATTTGTCAAAGATTAAAAGACCCTGTTCCAACCTGTCCAAAGAAGTCAAAGGCTGCTTGACAGTTGTAAGTGTGATGCACCCCCACCTTTTAAAAAAGTATCCAATCACTGTTTATTTATTACAGTATTTATATACCGCCTTTCTCAAAGACTCGTAGACTCAGGGATGTTTACATAGTTAGCTGACCATAAACCTCATGGGGTTTTTGCAAGTGTTATATGAGAGAAACTCATACAAGCCTCCACGTCCCTAGATCAGTGGTTCTGAAACTGTGGGTCGGGACCCACTTGGTGGGTCGCGATCTGATTTTTGGTGGGTCATGAGAAGCTGACAGCAGCCATCTTGGAAGATGGCAAAAGACCCAGGCGGCGCCATTTTGGAAGTGGGCAAAGCCTGGGCGTGGCCATTTAAGCTTCCCGGCATTGAGACGTAACTAAGAGTGGTTTGCACATGTGCAAAGAAAGCAGCATGCCGCTTTCCCCCAGAAAGCTTGCTGCTGCCTTCCAGCCGGACCTCCCTCTGTACTTGGAGGCTTCCCTCAGGAGGTCCAATCGTAGAGTGCAGGCTTGGATTGCAGGCAAAGAAGGACCGGGAGAGACGCGGACGAGCCAGCCAGGCTTCTCCCCACCAACCTTTGTCAGCTTGGCCGCCTTGACGGGATGGGCCGCCTCAGGTTTGCAAGACGGAGCAGCTCCCACCCCCTGCAGCTGGACTGGGCTGGAGTGTAGGCGAAGACCTGAACACAGGGCTTGGGTGAGTAGAGGCAGACCCGTGTGATCTCCCCTCTTGTGAGCCTGCCTTGAAAGCAGCATCACTGCCACCACCACCCCACTACCGCTCTCCCCTCTGCATCACGACCTCTCTCCCTCTCTGAAATCGCCTGGAAGCTGCGATCCTTTCCTGCCCTGACTAGCACGCCCTCTCTTTTTATCTTGGCTGGGGTGAGGGGGGATCCCTGGTTGCCTGGCTGCCAAGAGAACGGCCAGGAGGGGGGGGAGGGTGGGCAAGCCTGGCATGTGGGGGGGGGAAGCACCCAGGGAGAGTGCTGCTCCCCCAGCCGCTTCTCTGATGTGCACCCTTCCCCTCTTAGGCTGCAATTCTGTCTACTCTTACCTGGGAGGAAGCCCCGTTGCCAATAATGGGAGTCAATTCTGAGTAGATGTGCTTGGGCTTGGGGGAGATGAGAGGAAGCGTCCCTGCTTATCTTCCTTCTGAGGGGGATACTACTTTTTTATTTCCTTTATTTACAAAAACTCAAGCTACTTCTTGTATTGAGGTGCATGAGTAGGGCGCACTTGTTTCTGGCTAATGCTGTGCACAGTATCAATAGCCACATCAATGTCTGTTAGTTTCAAGCACAATACAAGAAGTAGCTTGAGATTTTGTAAATAAAGAGAGAAATAAAAACAGTAGTAAATAAATACACAAACATTTTGTTCCAGATGCTTTATTTTTTGCTTGATAGCAATGGTAGCGAGGGCAGGGAGAATGGGAAGAAGCTTCTGAGCTGGAATAGTGTCTCTTGTCATTTACAGTTTGAGTTTCTAGGCAGGAACTTGATGCCTGCTTGATGACATCACTTCCGGCTCTGACATCACAGTGATGTCACTTCCTGATTGATGATGTCATTTCTGACTATGACATCACTTCCAGGTTGCTGACATCACTTCTGGTGGGCCCCAGACAGACTGTCATTCTCAGAAGTGGGTCCCAGGCTAAAAAGGGTGAGAACCACTGCTCTAGCTGTTTCCCTTCATGGTGCAACCATCATTCTGGCTACACCGCTCTTGCACCTTCCAAGCATCTACAGGCAGCTCCAAATCATGTCCCAGTCTGTTTCTCCAGTTGTTATCCATTTCTTTGCCAGCTGACTCCTCCAGCCTCCTCCACATTCCTTTGTCTCTAACCAGCTGCTTCCAGCCATCCAAGGTGAGACCGGAGCTGATGCTGCTTAGTTATGTTATTCAGGGAAGAGAGATGTTCCTTCTCTAAAAAGGTGTCTCTTGAACACCTGTAACAGAATATGCTATAGACTTAAACATATCAAGCAAGAACCAGTTTGGTGTAGTCTAATGATTAGTGTGCCAGGCTAGAACTGTGGCTTTCCATGATCAAAACCCTATTCAGCCATCAATGTGTGTTAGGACTTTACTTGACACTTGTCTTCAGTCACTGAGAACTGAAGATCACATGACCACCTTTGGGGAAAGTGACAATTTTCAGAAGGAAGGTAAAGGAGAAGAACAGAGAATGATGCACCTCTCCAGGTACATTGATTCTGAAGCAATATACAAGCCTAGCCATGCAGCTCCAGCTAGAGATTTGTGTGTTGTTTCCCTGCTTTTGATTTGCAAATTACAAATGTGCAGGTTACTTCAGCCAGTGCTGGCTTCCCAGCCAACCCTAACTCTGGCACAGACAGTTAAAGGGTGGTGTCAAATAGCTGGCTTTTAAGTTCCAGCTCACACACTTTCCAAGCAGGCAGTAACTGCCACTGGCATTCCTTCAGGGAAGGGCAAAACGTTACGTTTTTCAGGCTCCAGAATGCCAATGTATAGTGGCCTCTCCTCCTTGCCTTCAGAGCCATTTGGATAAGGGAGAGCAAAGCAAACACCTCTGTGTTTCTCTCACTGCCCCAATGGGTGAAGGTGAAGGTCAGAAGGAGGAGGAGGAGGAGTTACACCATTGTTCAGATACCTGGAAAAACTTAATGTTTCCCCCTCCTTCAGGAATGCCAGTGGTACCTGCCTTTTTCAAGGGACATTTGTGGACTCCTAGTTATGTGCTTCTCTTGTTCTGGATTGAAGCTATATGGAAGCTGCCATCCAGATGTACCATAACAGTGCAAGAATCCATCCAACATTGCAATAGCTGTTTGAAAGTAGCGCAAACCACACCAACTTAACCCTGGAAGTTACTGCTATTAGAAGCTACAAAATGGTGTTTTAGCAGAAGACCAACACACACTACACACTTGAAGAAACTAGAGCAAAATTGGTTGATTCCTACCCTCATTCGTCAAAGTGCCCGTAGTTCCCATTTTAGGGGAAGATAGATGATGATCAATGCAATGCAAATCCAATAGGCTCTGTTAAGGCCTTCTCCACCAGAGGGATGTCTGTCCCGTTCACAGGAAAGTGCAAGATCTATTAAAAGCACCCTGTCATTCTTTAACCAACATTAATGACAGACTCCATCTTGCCACAGCAAGTAGTTTAGGAAACAGCTGATCTTTCTCTGATTCCATCCCATCTACAAGAACTCATAGAACTAACAGGGTGTAGTTGAGTTAGGTATGTCTATCTTAAGAACATAAGAACAGCCCCACTGGATCAGGCCATAGGCCCATCTAGTCCAGATTCCTGTATCTCACAGCGGCCCACCAGATGCCCCAGGGAGCACAACAGATAACAAGAGACCTCATCCTGGTGCCCTCCCTTGCATCTGGCATTCTGACATAGCCCATTTCTAAAATCAGGAAGTTGCACATACACATCATGGCTTGTAACCCGAAATGGATTTTTCCTCCAGAAACTTGTCCAATCCCCTTTTAAAGGCGTCCAGGCCAGATGCCGTCACCACATCCTGTGGCAAGGAGTTCCACAGACCAACCACATGCTGAGTAAAGAAATATTTTCTCTTGTCTCTTCTAACTCTCCCAACACTCAATTTTAGTGGATGTCCCCTGCTTCTGGTGTTATGTGAGAGTGTAAAGAGCATCTCCCTATCCACTCTGTCCATCCCCTGCATAATTTTTTATGTCTCAATCATGTCCCCCCTCAGGTGTATCGTCACCTTTAACCACTAGATTGTGCCATGTTGTCATTGAAAAACTGTGCACATAATTTATGCAATTGTGGTTAAGGATTGAAAGTTAGCCTTCCCCATGTGACTGCCCTAAAATCAGTGATGTCAAACTTCTGTTGGGGAATACCACCTGCTCTGTTGTCCGGCCTGAACAACTTCCTAAAGTCACTGAGCAGCAGAGGAGATGATGGGCAGCCCAATCCTGAACCGCCCGGCATGCGGGGCTGCAGCAGTACTGAAAATGGCTGCCACTGCATCCAACATGCTCCAGGCAACTGACGCCGCCTCCTCAGAAGAAGAGGACATTTGTCCCTTTCCCCCAGGGACTGCTTGATTCTACGACAACTCAAGGGTCAGAGTAGAATTTAGAACTTCCATGCCGGTGCTGACTCATGGCTAGAGGGCCCTTCAGTCAAGTCCAGGAGCTGTTCTGAGGCACGGGGTTTGATGAAAACCAGAAGTGCCTGTTAGAAGCCTTCAGGAAGTCACATGTGGCCTCCCTGCACCTCAGAACACCTCCAGTTGCAACCAGAAGGCACTTCCTGTCACGTCTGGAGGTCCTCAGAGCCCTCATCTGTGTGGAACTCAATATCCATGGGTTCGTAATCCATGGTGGGTACAGGACCTGATCCCCTACAGATACCAAGGGCCAAATTGTAATTTATTTATTTATTACACAGTTCACTCCTACCTTATTTTCTTTGGCTTCTTGCCTTCTTTCTTGCATTTCACTGAATCTCCACATAAATACATAAACATTAAAGCTTACAGACATCTGAGGCATTTATTCACATGCACATTCTTCTATTTAAAAAATCTATTCATGTTTTTCATATAATTGTTCACTTTTTCAAATACTTCTGCTCATCTTTGGATAGCATTCTGTGCAATTTGAATCGGTGTTGCTCATAATGGATCATGCGGTCACTTCATTTTGACAGATCCTAGAAAGACTCTCTTCGCCTTCACCTCTCCCTCCATGGAGTCTTAAAGCAGTCTTCTATTCACTGAAAACAGTATAACCAATACATGTTCTCAAATTTAATTCTTTTCCTACCAACCTTGTTTGTGCACTTTTTCCTTGGATAATATACAAAAATGTTTCTTTGAGGGATAGCATGTTCAGTTGTGTCCTTTGTTTCCTCTGATTTTTGGCTCATTCTACCCCCCCCCCTTGTTTCTTCTGACTCTTTCTACCCACCTTTTGTCATCTATCTTTGCAAATTTATCTACATTCAATAAAGTACGTTATTAACTTTTAAAATGTCCTGATAATCTTTTGTAGATAACTCATTAAAGCGCTTGTTTTGTTTCCTTTTCTACAACTTCTGCTGCTTGTTCCCCTTCTTCGGGGGATCTTTCAAGCTGTTTTTCTCTCTCAATTCTGAATTAAGAATTTAAAAAAAATGTTTTATTTCTTGCTTGAAGACCAGGACAAACTTTAAAAACAAACAAACGAAACAAAAAACACTGGTTGGTTTAACTGGCTTCTGCAAAATATCTCTGAAGTCTACAGACAGTTTACATTTATCCCCTTTAATTTATTTTATTTATCCCCATAAATTAAAATGTCTAATGAACTGAATGTGTTATATGAGACTACAGTGCTATGTAGACTCAGCTGAGAATAGTGGCACTGCATGACTGTTGGCTGCCTTTTCTTTTCTTCGTTCTGATGCGGCTCCTCACATGGAGCCTTTGTCTGATCAGAGCTCTTCAAAGCTTCTACAGTGCTAACGAACATTAATGACTCCAGGAGAAGCTACCCTGAAGCTTTGCTCAGGCTGAGTTGCTGGAAGTACAGAAAGACTTGCTACTAAGCTAGGGGAATTGCGGAAGGGAGCAAAGATTAATTATGAGCTTCACTATTGGGTGATTGCCTGTGTAGTACTGAACAAGGTGAGAATGGAACTTAAGTGTGTATACCCCCAAGGTGTGGCTGTGCAGATAAATACACAATTCTAGACATTAAGGGTTGCATCCCAAGTTGTTCTGTTAACAGAATGCTATTTGTGTAAGGGACAGAGGAACAATTTTAGCTTATTTCTACCTCCTGCTGTGGTTGCTGGTGCAGCATTATTTATTATTATTGTGAGATTTTCAGTTGGTAGATGTTATTGACTGGTTTGTTTTATCCAGACATCGAGTCCTTCCCAAGGACCTGGGATGCCTGACTTTTATCCTATTTTGATATTATAAATACTGTTGCAAAATGTAAGCTTTTCCCAGTAAAGCTGCTTTTTTCCAGTTGATTGATGGTAATTTCTGTGGCCCCTGTGCAATACAGGTGCTCTTCGAGGTGTTTTGGAATAGCACCAAAGGAACCAATCACCACTGGGATCCTGTGATCAAAGGTTCATGTGATCACTGTGATCGCTGATCACTGGTTCATATGTTCAGTTATGATTTTTTTCAGTTTCTTCTTCATCTTTGCCTTCTGTCAACAACGAACACAAGACTCAAAATATCATGACTGGCCTTGATTAATTGAAACAAGTCATAAGAACATAAGAACAGCCCCACTGGATCAGGCCATAGGCCCATCTAGTCCAGCTTCCTGTATCTCACAGCAGCCCACCAAATGCCCCAGGGAGCACACAAGACAACAAGAGACCTGCATCCTGGTGCCCTCCCTTGCACCTGGCATTAGTCTCAGCCTGAGACCTAAGTGTCAACTAGATATTGGTACAGTATGTACGATATGCACCATTTTCTTGGCAGATCTGATGGTGCTATTTTAGTAAGCTGCAGTTGTTTAAAATAATTCACAAAGGACGTTCTGTACCTGTGCAAAAATGTTGATGCAACCATCCATAACTCGGACATCCATAACTTAGGAAGGCAGTGTATTTCAAATTCATGGAACTTCCTTTTTTTTTTAATCATATTTCTGCTTAGCCTACTTCTCTATCATACTACAGGAGATATGCACAAATAATATATCAGGTGCTTGATCTGAAATGATTGACGTGCTGGAGGGAAAACGTTTTATTAAAAACTAATACTTGACTTGTTTGGTGACTGTCCAGATATGTCTCCTGAGTGGCACAAATGAATCCAGACAGTGCTTTCCTTTATATATATATTGTTTCTATGACATGGTTCAACTCCATATTCCAAGGTGTTCAACGTTACTGATCAACTGCTCAGCATTTTGGTAGTAGATAAGACGTGTATAGCATGCTTTCTCTTGGGAGCAATTGAGCTCAGACTCTTCTGTTTCCAATCCTTGCTCGTCCAGTGTTTTTCCTTCCCCTAACAGCAGCACAGGCATGAAACCATAAGAGCCCAAACAAAAGGTAATGCCATTCGCATTTGTAGCACATAGAATTTTTCTCTTTTGGATGCTTCAGTTGAAGGACAGCAAAATGCACAAGAGATTCTTGTCGTAAATTCAAGAGCAATGCTGAAAATACAACAGCCCTTATCACCATGCCATTTTTGCAATGTATTCATTGAGGATGCAGTAAAAAGCTACTGGAAGAGATGGCCATGAAGTTTTCTTAAAAATTACAATTCAGGAAAGAGGGGCTTTGAATCTACACAGTAGGGAGCAGGCAGTGAAAATCGGAAATAAAAAGACAAAGCTTTGAAGGATAGAAATTGAATGTGTTCATGAAGATAATATGGCTGACATAAATGCAAAGCAATTTATGGCTGACAAATTCAAAGCAATTTTTGAATTGCAAGAAAGTTGTTCTATTGAAAAATGTTAAAATCTAGAAAAAATAATGCACAGAACCCAATTTCCCAATTCGGCTTTTGTCAGAATACTTACAACAAAATTAAGCTCAAACACCACTTCATGCAAGTTCAGACTAATTAACTGACTGTTGTTTCTGCCTTTTCCAACCTAAGTAACCATCAATCAGAAATAGAGCACTAGGAAAACACACAAGGCCTGCTCACAAGACCTTCTGAAAATATAATTTTACAGTATTGTGCAATCTTTTGGAATATTTTTTAATCAGAACAGCTGTCTCATCGTGTGAATGCTGTACTAGTCAGTTCTAGATCAGTGTTTCCCAAACTGTGAGTTGAGACCCACCAGTGGGTCGCAAGTCGATTGTTGGTGGGTTGTGAAAAGTTTTTGAAACATTAAAAAAAAAAAGAACTTTGCAATCAGTCTTGCCTGGTTGCATAAGAAAATAGTTTGCTGCAATGCTAACCTGAGGTATGAGGTTAGCATTCCAGAATTTCACACCCTCAAATTAAAATGGGTGTGCTGTAGATCACATGTGAACCCAGTCCCTAACTGCATGTCTTGCTCTCCAGTTCAGCCTTCTGGGTACCCTATAATGACTATAAAGTTCTGGGGAAACAGTCCTTGAACTCCATCTCTAGGAAGAGTCTAGCAAATGTCTATACACACATACGAGTATAAGGTCTCGTATATGTAAGGTCTCTAGTAGCCTTGGGAGCACATGATGATGATGATATATTATGGAATTTTTCCAGATATGGAAAAGCAATGACATAAGCTTAAATACCAAATGCAGATTAGTCCGAACTATTGTGTTCACCATTGTCACCTATGGCAGTAAACGTTGGACAATGAAAGAAGCAGGGGGTTTCGAAGAAATTTGAAGAAAGCCACCTGCAGCTGTTCTTAGAGGTAGTTTCTAAATATAAGAGGAAGCAAAGGGAAAAAGGTGGAGTTATTTGAGGAAGCAGGAAATAGTGAGACATCTTTCTCTCTCTCATAGAAAAATGACTTTTGCTTCTTTTGTAGCTTGATAGAACTTAAAGAGCATAAAAGGAAATAAAGAAAGGTATAAGAGAAAACTGATTACAACTCTGAGACTGCCTAATTTGACGAGTATTGCATCCATCCATTAGTTTACAAATTAATTTTATGAAGCTGTGCGTCTTTACAACACAGAACTTTCCATGGAAAAATGTAGAAGTGGAACAAATTCCATTATGGACATTTTTCCACCCCGCATCACCAAATGCAATACATTTCAGATCTCACCATGAAATCTTTATCTCTCCTTCTGATTATAGACCTCCATGGTGAGATCTGGGAATTGCTACATTCACTTCACCATACAAAAATAAGCAGAAGCATTAAACCCCAAAATGAGAACACAGTAGTTGCTAGCAAAGTTGCACTTTGACGGGCTCCTAATGTAATCTCAGTACTATCAGTGAGATGCCCTGATTGTGTCAGCAAATACATTTTGTTTGAAATGGTACTTTTAAGGCTCTTAAGGCCCATTTAACTCAGTGGAACTTACTCAGCTGTTTTTGAGAAAACATGCATAGGATTAACATAAGAACATAAGAACGGCCCCACTGGATCAGGCCACAGGCCCATCTAGTCCAGCTTCCTGTATCGCACAGCGGCCCACCAAATGCCCCAGGGAGCACACCAGATAACAAGAGACCTCATCCTGGTGCCCTCCCTTTTATCTGGCATTCTGACATAACGCATTTCTAAAATCAGGAGGTTGCGCATACACATCATGGCTTGTACCCCATAATGGATTTTTCCTCCAGAAACTTGTCCAATCCCCTTTTAAAGGCGTCTAGGCTAGATGCCAGCACCACATCCTGTGGCAAGGAGTTCCACAGACCAACCACACACTGAGTAAAGAAATATTTTCTTTTGTCTGTCCTAACCCGCCCAACACTCAATTTTAGTGGATGTCCCCTGGTTCTGGTATTATGTGAGAGTGTAAAGAGCATCTCCCTATCCACTCTGTCCATCCCCTACATAATTTTGTATGTCTCAATCATGTCCCCCCTCAGGCGTCTCTTTTCTAGGCTGAAGAGGCCCAAACGCCGTAGCCTTTCCTCATAAGGAAGGTGCCCCAGCCCCGTAATCATCTTAGTCACTCTCTTTTGCACCTTTTCCATTTCCACTATGTCTTTTTTGAGATGCGGCGACCAGAACTGGACACAATACTCCAGGTGTGGCCTTACCATAGATTTGTACAATGGCATTATAATACTAGCCGTTTTGTTCTCAATACCCTTCCTAATGATCCCAAGCATAGAATTGGCCTTCTTCACTGCCGCCGCACATTGGGTCGACACTTTCATCGACCTGTCCACCACCACCCCAAGATCTCTCTCCTGATCTGTCACAGACAGCTCAGAACCCATCAGCCTATATCTAAAGTTTTGATTTTTTGCCCCAATGTGCATGACTTTACACTTACTGACATTGAAGCGCATCTGCCATTTTGCTGCCCATTCTGCCAGTCTGGAGAGATCCTTCTGGAGCTCCTCACAATCACTTCTGGTCTTCAGCACTCGGAAAAGTTTGGTGTTGTCTGCAAACTTCGCCACCTCACTGCTTAACCCTGTCTCCAGGTCATTTATGAAGAGGTTGAAAAGCACCGGTCCCAGGACAGATCCTTGGGGCACACTGCTTTTCACCTCTCTCCATTGTGAGAATTGCCCATTGACACCCACTCTCTGCTTCCTGGCCTCCAACCAGTTCTCAATCCATGAGAGGACCTGTCCTCTAATTCCCTGACTGTGGAGTTTTTTTAGTAGCCTTTGGTGAGGGACCGTGTCAAACGCCTTCTGAAAGTCCAGATATATAATGTCCACGGGTTCTCCCACATCCACATGCCTGTTGACCTTTTCAAAGAATTCTAAAAGGTTCGTGAGGCAAGACTTACCCTTACAGAAGCCATGCTGACTCTCCCTCAGCAAGGCCTGTTCGTCTGTGTGTTTTGAGATCCTATCTTTGATGAGGCATTCCACCATCTTACCCGGTATGGATGTTAGGCTGACCGGCCTATAGTTTCCCGGGTCCCCCCTCTTTCCCTTTTTAAAAATAGGCGTGACATTTGCTATCCTCCAATCTTCTGGCACCATGGCCATTTTGAGGGACATGTTGCATACCTTAGTCAAGAGGTCTGCAACTTCATTCTTCAATTCCTTAATAACTCTTGGGTGGATGCCATCAGGGCCCGGTGACTTATTGATCTTTAATTTATCAATGAGGTCTGAAACATCTTCTCTTTTAACCTCTATCTGACTTAACTCCTCGGTCAGGAGGGGCCGTTCGGGCAGCGGTATCTGCCCGAGGTCTTCTGCCGTGAAGGCAGATGCAAAGAACTCATTTAATTTCTCTGCCATCTCTAAGTCTCCTTTTATCTCCCCTTTCCCTCCCTCACCATCCAGAAGGCCAACCGCTTCTCTGGCGGGTTTCCTGCATCTAACATATTTGAAGAAGTTTTTATTATTCCCCTTAATGTTGCTGGCCATGTGTTCCTCATAGTCTCGCTTGGCCTCCCGTATCACTTTCTTACATTTCTTTTGCCACAGTTTATGTTCCTTTTTATTCTCCTCATTAGGGCAAGACTTCCATTTACAAAAGGAAGCTTCCTTGCCCTTCACAGCCTCTCTAACTTGGCTGGTTAGCCATGCGGGCACCCTCCTGGATTTAGTGGAACCCTTCTTTCTTTGCGGTATACACCTCTGCTGGGCCTCTATTACTGTTGTTTTAAGCAGCCTCCATGCACTCTGGAGAGATTGGATTGAGCTGTTAGTCACCTAATCTTCCATTTCGGACTTAAATCACAGGGGAGTTTTTGATCAATTTGGTGGTTGTAAAATTTACACACCCATGTATGCAAAGTTCATTCTGCAGTGAAAACAAGATCACAAAATACATCTGTGAAAGCAGTTCACTTCTCTTTAGGCTATTGTCCTACCCACAGTCATAAGCAAGTGAATCACTATGATTTTAAATGTGAACTACTCATCCATAATCATCAGCAGATTTCCACTAAATGAATAAAAGGTACTGACTGAGTTTTCTTCATTAACAGTAACTATTTCTCAAGCAATACATAGTGCTGCTGTCCTGGAGCTCTCCCACTGTAGCTTCTACATACCACACCTGTCCTGCACCCCAGGTGGGCCTGCCATTTTCACCTCATTGCAACAACTGTTGAGCGTAAGCACAAGTCATGGGGTACTTTCCTGCTTGTTAGGAAGCAAATCATGTTTGAGCTGCAGTGCCAACTGCAGCTTAAATCAGAACTAGACAAAAAGTAATTTCCTGCAGAGCTTGGAGTTTTAACACACAGTTCAGGAGGTCTTCCAGAATTCTTTGCAAAACACCTGTATGTCCTATAGAGGACACATGATGGGAAATTAATTTAAAGCTTGACAAATCAAGAGAAGCTTCCCAAGATGAAACTGATGACCTCAAAGCCCTTTCCTCGAGCAGCTGCTGATAGGAGGTGCTGAAAGTGCTCTTGCCCCCCCTTACCAAAGACATGGAGAATCCTGTTATAGTAAGTGGGTAGCATGTATCTGATAACTGCCACAGCAGCTGCATAGGACTGCACAGGTCACAGAAAAGTCTTCAAGAAGAGTCAACTTATGGATCATATTCTACATTCTCTTGGTTTGAATTAACTCACAGGAACAGGCTGCTTGACTACAGAGAAATGTAATGGTGGTAACAGCAGCCAGTTCCTTTTACCTTTACTTCTTTTTTTGCTCTTTAAGTTCTACAAGCTACAAAAGTCGCAAAAATCATTTTTCTATGAAGCTAAAAGACCATGGAAACCCCAGATCTGAAAGCCATACTTTTTTGGTGTCAGGTAGGGAATAAAAGGCTCGTCTCAAGTAAAAACATTTTACAGATCACCATCCAATTCAAAATGCATGGCTTTCAAACAAGGACCTTCAAGAATCTGCATGTTAAGCAGCAGATACAGTACGTTTGCAGTAAAAATCCTTGACTTCCCCCTACTGTTTAAACTTTCCAGCCCCACAGGAGCTTCTGTGATTCTTCAGCCACTTAAACTATTTTGCTGGGACATCCTGCTCCGAGACCCTCTTTGAATTCAGCGCCATTACAAAAGAGCCACATGCTAGGGCAGCCAGGACAGAGTGTAGGTCGCTTGTCTTTGTGTCTGTGTCCAATAGATCTCAAGAATGAACCTCTTGTTGAAGTTGGCATGTGCCAGCTGACTGGGCCCTCCACCTGACCAGATCCAACTGTAACTCTTTCCATCAGATAAACCCACAGCATAATCAACCCTAAGTTCTAAAAGATCTGGCAAGGAGTGGCCTGTGTTTGTGTTGCTGGCTTCATCGTTGAAAGCAACTGTTTCTAATCAAAGGATGCCCACTGGCCAAGTGAGTTCTGGAACCAGTCCCTGCAAGAACATGGGTGTCAAAAAGAGCAAAGGAAAAACTGTTATCAGTTTCAGAGATTTGTTTGATTTCTTGCTTGCATTTTTATCTCATGTAAATCCCTAATCCTGCCAAGTGGTTTTTTTCTTTGCAAACCTGACCACCCCTTTGTTTTGGTCCTTTAACTTTTTAAGTAACTGCCATCCATTTTCTACCAATTACCTGACTGAGCTAAGATAACTGATAGCAGGGTCAGACCACCTTAGTCCCATTACTCTCAGTTTCGAGGGTGACCCTTCAGATGTTAAGAGCTCTCTAGTGAAGGAGATTTTTAAGGTTACCTGTATTGATATATCTTCTTATGTAAACCTATGTATGTGTTTAACTCTAGTAATGTATATGGATCTCTGAAACTGGTTTTCGGGCCTACAATTATGGCTACAGACTTTGGTTCTCTGTTACGCAGATAAGAAGGAATGTGTTTTTCAGCTCTAAACTGTGGCTGACAGCCAGGGACTTTTGCAAGGAAACATCCAAGATCATGTCAACTTGTACTAGGGCGCTTTGACCTGAGTTTCGATGAGTTCTGGAAGTTTGGAAAGTCCCGAGAAGCCAAAATGTGTCATGGTTGTTATGGACAGTTTGTTTTTCTACTGTTATAAAAGTGATTACAAAGGGGAGGTACAGAAGGGCGTATGGTCTTGTCCGTGACCAGTCTGTTTGAGCCTGTTAGAAAATAAACCATCTGAAAGAGAGCAACTCTTGATTTTTGATTTCGGCTTCTAATTGGAAACAAAGAACTCCAAATTCTTTCTATCACTAGTTATCCTAGGAGAAGGGTTTAAGCCAAGATGGCCTCCTCCTGCATGGGCTTTCTGGCAGAAGCGTATTATCAGACCCCTATCAAACTGGTGTGACGAATAAGCGGGAGCAGAAAGCAGAGGGCTAGGGAGAGTGGGTTGTTGCTAACCCCCGACGCTGTGCTTAACTAGTCTCTCTACCACAGCCTTCTACATTCCCAGAAACTGTGACGAGAGGACAGCCATTTTGGAATTTAGGAGACAAATTGTATGGCTGGGTCACTGAAACTTGAGAATAATAGATTAAGCCATTGAACTTGAAATATAATTAAGTGTTGCAGAATCTCATGAGATTTAAACTTATTGAAACTGTATAGCTGTAGAGAAAGGAAATTCTTAAGGATCTGTCAAAGACAAGGTATTTATTAATTATTATTATTATTATTATTAACAGTATTTATATACCGCTTTTCAACCAAAAGTTCACAAAGCGGTTTACAGAGAAAAATCAAATAACTAAATGGCTCCCTGTCCCAAAAGAGCTCACAATCTAAAAAGATGCAAATGAATACCAGCAGACAGCCACTAGAACAGACAGTGCTGGGGTGAAGTGGGCAATTTCCAACTAAGTATCCTCCCTGAAGCAGGCAACTAGCATGCTTTTAATACATTCAACCATTATTCTGAATTCTATTTGTCTTCCTAAAACTGATTTCACTCTGTAGCAATTATAGTTGGAACAGAGCAAATCACACTTGAAATGAGTAATCCTGAAGCAGGTTTCCAGCCTTGGAGGTCTTTAAAATGTGCAATGCTCAATAACTATACAGTGGTTTTCCTCATCACCCCTACCTATAAGCTGTGGGTGTCCCATCCATTTCCCAGGTTTTCAAGTAAGCGTTTTATTGAAGTTCTTGGTTTCTGTTGGATGCCAGTAACTTTTTTCTTGTATAGGGTGAGGAGGCTGATCAGGGTCAGAACTGTGGCAGTTCTAAAAAACATAACCCTTAAAGGCATCATGCAGTTCCCCCCTCCAGTTTCAGCACACTTTAAAAAAAAAAAAAGGAACAGAAAAAGCCTGAGGCCAAATTACATATTACAAAATGCGTAGTTTGGGCCCCACTGCATTTGACAAAATGCACTGGTCAAAAATGCCCTAACTGAAGTCTAGTGCTGTTGGGGCTCCCCTTGTGACTTGTTCCAGTCCCTGCTTTGGCATAAGAGCTCCTTCCAACTGCTAGATGTCCCCACACATCTCAAACCCTTGCAGTGAAGATACTTTGTGTTTGTTTCACATGGCTTCCTTTTTCCAAGGCAGCTGACATTCAACCTTTGCTCTGTTCTGCTCAAAAAAATATTGCTTGGGTGCGAGTAGAATGAGGGAACTAGAACCATGAATGTAGGAATCCCTAGCATTTCTTTGCTTTTGCCCCTTTGCAGCTAATGCCACTGTAACCCTTGCAGGAGCTGCGATGATATCCTTGCATTATGTCGTGTCCTTGAGGCGTCTCCCCATGGTTGGGGCGGTGCCTATTCCTGTGTTGTTCATTCCTAGTGAGAATATCCCCCCCAACACTGCTCACTGACCTTGCACCTGCTCCCTGCTCAGTTTACTTGGATAGCATTTCTCTGGCCGCAAGTGCTGGGGTTGACTGGATGTGGTGACTGGCTCCTTGGACATCACAGCAACAGTGTGCAGACATCACAGTGATGAATTGCCAATGACACTCTGATGTGAGGATGTGACTCCATGGACTATAGCTGTGCTGGTGTTTCCATGCACACTGGAGGGGTTACTGGGAAGGACTGTGCCCATGTTGCTTTGCCAAGACAGGCTTGGCACATTACTCTTGTGCCAGCATTGGTCTGCTATGGAGTGGCATTGCCAGGAGAGACTTCAGACAGGACAGGTGTCATGGCAGCATCCGTGCACCAGTGGCATGCTATCCTAATAGGACTGGGCTGCAAATTTCCTTTTCCATTGGCTATTTAAGATTGCAGCAAAATGCCTCTTTGTATTTCTAAGAGCAACTATGAATGTCCCATAAAGTATTTAGCAGGCTTCACTTTGAAAACCAAAAGAAATATTTTCATACTTCTACATTTCAACATCAGTTTTATTAAGAAAAAAAGTGGAGGAGAAAAGAGCTGAATAAAAGCAGTGAGCACAGGGTGGTAATAAAAATGCAACAGAAACTGCAGTATCACTCAGGCTTTACAAACCACTTTGCAGTTTCCATGTCAAAAAGGATGCCTGCTTTTCAAAAGGGATGCACAGCTTCTTGAGCTGGATGCACTAAAGAACATTTCCCGTTTCCGATTCAATGGTCCATGTATACCTACATGCAACAGGCCTGGGTTTGCCCTGATGCTCGACTCTCATTCTCAAACAGGGAAGGCTGCAAAGGACAAAAGATGCTCCTTAATCTTCAGCAAAGCAGGCCTCCAGCCCCTCCAGTTCCATTGCTTCTGTTGTGCTGAGAGAAGAAGCAGCAGTGGAGACAGTTCCCTGGCTATTGTGTTTGGGCTGGGAACTTTCAGGTTGCCTCTGTTCTTTCTTGATTTCCTTGGCACCACTGAGTAGCTGCTGACTCTCTGCAAAATACTGATTTGGATGGTTCAAAGAAAAGCCAATTTCACTGACCTGTGCGTGAAGAGAAGGACATAGAACAGTGCTGATCACAAAAACCCAAGCTGAAATGCATACTAAATTCTTACTTTGTTCAAGTTTTGAGACAGCTTTCAGAGGAAAGTCTTGCTGAACACACGACATTAGTTCAACCCTCTTGCAGCATTACTCCCTTAGAGTGGCATAAAGCCAAAACATCATGTTCTGATAACTAGGTTTCAGTTTTTGTGTGGTTTTTTTTTTTTTACAATGAAGGCAAATAAAATGAGACATGCCACAGATTACAAAGGTAGCAAACATACTAGTCCACAATCCAAAGAAGCCAGTGCACAGCAAGGGGACTGTAAAGCTTTTACACTTGTCTGCTTTGCTATGAGAAGTACATCAATCATTTTTCTGAAATCTCTCCTTACAACTGTAGAAGCAGCAGCAGAGAAAGCTCCAATATGCTCAGTTCTCTTTTCCAGAGCTAGCCCTATACTTACCAGCAAGAAGAGGTTGTTAAGGGATTGGCTGGCTGCTGAACTGCAATTTCATGAGATTTAGAAAGTGGGCATGGCCCCAATTCCTGCTCAGGAAAAGGAGCTGGGAAGGCAGCAAAGCCTAAACTGTATACAAGGAGCTAGTCTAATATAATTCCTGGACTACAAACCAGGAATTCCTCAATCCCAATCCCACCTTCATTTACTTTACAGAATTGTTGTAAGAACAAAGATAATACCTTAGTCCTGAACACTCAGAAAGTGCTATACAAGTACGCATTATTAATAAGTAATCATATTATTACCTCTGCCTACCAGTACTGAATATTGGTCAGTTTGGTATATATGTTTGGGAGGCTAGGAGTTGCTGAAGGCACAATCAACCAAACTTTGGGGATTTGTGGTAGATTTTGATTCCAGCACAAGCACAGGTAAATGATAAATTTACACACAAAGATAAATGTCTCTTAAGGTGCCTAGCTCTAGTCTGCTCACACAGTGTTGGATTATCCTTTCCTGCTTTCTATTCATCTGTCTTCAGCATGGCAAATTCCATATGAAACACAAACAAATCGCCATCGCCTTCCAAGATCACAGCTGAGAATGTCTACAAACATGTCACAGTGGGAAGCTATCACTCACTCATCAGAGCACGCTCCTATCAAATCCTTCAGTAGGGTACCTTCCACCACACTTTAGGCTAGTGTTTCCTCTATTTTCCCAAATGATCTGGTTTGACTCATTAAGGCTGCTGTACAGAATACATTAGCCTTACCAAAGAATACATTTCACTTTATAAAACACATTTGTATAAAACAGTAGGGCATTGTTTGCAAACACTCAGAAAAGTTAAGACATCTCATTTGGGAGCTGGACAATTACGTGTCCTTTAGGGTTTTTAGAAACACTGAAAAATGTTATACACACAATACACACTCTCTCTCTCTTTCCAATCATAACTTTAAAATACACACACAGGTATTTTCCTTGAAAAGGAAACCTGAAGAGACATTTCATTTGAAGCTGATATTACTTCCAAGTAAAATCAACCCAAAGCAGAAATTTAACATGCACAAAAAAACCAAAACCATTTACTTGCCCAGCAGAAAAACTTCACTCGTAATCTAGACCAGCACAGGATAAAGGCCTCTGGATTTAAAATCAGGTCTCTTCATTTACCCTTTTTGTATTTTATCCACCAAGGCCTCAAAGCTTTCCTTAGATTCTATTCATTTTTGAGCACAGGTTCCTTCAAAGCCTGGCATCCTCTTTGTGCTATATTGTGTGGTTGTAAGGAGTTGAAGCAATAAAGTTGAACCCATGTGATTCCGGGGGCTTTAATCAAGAGTTTCAAAGTGATGGGATAATGAGACAAGCTGGTATTTTACAAAGCCATATAGAATTATTTTAGACACAGTACCAAGGGTGCAGTGTGTGCTCTCCTTCCCTCCTCTAAGCCTGCTTTCACTACAGTATGATTGCCAAGATATTGAAAAGCAAAGTGCCCTTCTTCCCTACAAAAGTAATCAAGATATGTATTTTTCAATAAAGCAAACTCATTAGAAAAGCAGCAATAACCACAATATCAAGCACACTGGTCTTTGCAAAACTACTTTAAGAGTGACATTTTTTAACATGTGCATTGCCCATTTTGATAGTGACTGCCTTAAATATACTGCATTCAATCTAAAGGGCTTAACAATTTACGTAAAAAAACAAAACAACCACACTTCTGCACCCTTATTGGCTCAACCAAATGACTCACAATAACAACACATTTATAGGTATTCAAGTACAAAAAACACTGAGGGCTCAATCCTGACCCTCAATTGGGCCGACGCAACGGCCACTTGGGACATGCACGGCCTCCCCACACTGACCCTGCAGGAAACGTGTCAGCTGAGTTCAGCTGTCACAGGGGTCTGGCAGGGCGTGGGGAAGGCCGGGTTTCAGGGTGGGGGGAGGGTGGGCAGTGGATGATCCCGGGGCAGGTAGGGAGATGGAGGCATGGCCAGGATCCAGCAGTTATGGACTCTCCTGTATCTTGAAAATACTATCAAGACTTGCATATTTTCTCTTCTGTCATTTGCAGCTGATGAGTTCCTATGAAAAAGTGCTTATTTCTGGTATAACCTGCTTAATGACTTCACTTCCTGCTTAATGACATCACTTCCAGCCCTCAGCAGGCATCATAAATGCTGTTCGGCTCTCTGTATTAGATGAATTTGTCATCCCTGGGAAAGGTTACTAAAGACATTACTGAATAGCTGCATTGATATGCTTCAAATGTTGTGGTTTAACAAAATCAGCCAAATGATTTCTGGCCAGGGGTTTCCCCCAGCATATCGGCCAGGAATCAAGCCAGTCACTGCAATGAAAAAAATAGAAATCCAGATTATAAAACTACTTTACTAAACAAGTTTTGTCACAAATTGTTCCCATGATATACATATACAGTACTTGGCACAGTTGTGGGTCTTTGTTTTGTTAGATGGACAACTCTATCCAACTTGTCAAGCATTCAGGGTGTCATACAACCAGTTTTTGTATGCAAGCAGGCAAACTGAACCCGTAGTGGGTGAAAAGGAAAAAGGGACAAAGCATATTTTGCACAGTAGTTTCAACCCCACTACATTTACACTATAGACATGCATCCCTGAAGTCCAACAGCAACAGAACTGCAATTCTTCTTTTATGAGTTTGTTTAACATTTGCTGACCTTTGTGTGAAGCCCTTTTTTAGTTGCTGAATTGCAAATAAGAAAAAGAGCTACAGTTGGCCTCAGCAGCAGAGCTAAAAAGAAACCAGAGCCTTGAGGGTCAACACTCCACTCCAGATTGTACAAGTTAAAGAAATATGATTGACATTTTTGAAGTGTGCTTTAAAAAAAAAATTATCCCAAACTTAGCCAGTATGTTAGGCAAAAGGACATTAAAAATGTTACGGTCATGTGACCCAATCTATGTGAATTAAAAAGTGAAGCTCAGTGTGCATATATGCGAGCATTGTAATTTTTATACACACGCACGTGCACAGAGAGAAAGAGACTCCAAGTGCATTTTAGCAACTATGCAGCAACTATGGAAGAATGGTCAACTGTCCCCCTCTCTCACCTCCTTTGGCCTACAGAGAATGGAGAAAAATATGACACAAAGGCAGCGTGGCTTAGGACGCAGTCCTTACCAACTTTCCAGCACTGGCATAGCAGCGGCAGTGGGGCATGTGCTGCATCCTACAGTTGGGGGCAGTCATGAAGGCCTCCTCAAGGTAAGGCAATGTTTGTTCCTTACCTCGGAGTTGCATTGCCCTTACCTTGGGGCTGGAAAATTGTTAGGATTGTGCCCACAGTTACACGTGTACTGCTTTTGGATTAATTTTAAAAGGGTGGGCAGGGAGGTGACACATGTAGCCTAAAATGGAAGCAGCCACTTTTCTCTTGGAAGCTTCCATCTTCGCACTGCCCTGCTAAATAAAGGTTGTTAAATAAAAGCGCTTGGCTTACTATACACTTTAGTCAGTTTAGTTTACTCCTATTGTGGAAAAGAAGGTATTTGTTTTCCCTTTTATACCATCATTCCTCCAAAGTGCGCAGGGCAGCGTAAATGACTCCCTCCTTTCAGCTTAACAAGACTTTGAGGTAATTTGGGCCAGTCATAATCTCTAAACTGGGCAGCCCAATGCTAAGCTGCCCTGGTGCAGGCTGGCTGGCCTGCTTTGCATCCAGAGCAGGGCCAGGCCCAGTTGCAGCGCAACTAATTCCCCTTACCCTATGTTGTGGGACAGCTGCCCCATGGGGCAACTCAGACCTGCACCACCTAAAGAGGTGGTGCAGATCTGAGAAGCCCAGCGTAAGGCTGGGCCAACCAAGATGGAGGTTAGGATCTGGCCTAAGTGTCAGATCCTGGTATCACCCTCCTCCTGGTGCTGGCAGGCCCTTTCACCCAAGAACATCCTCCCCCTGTCCTCTCCAAAACCCTGTGCTGGCGGCCTGCCACCAATGTGAACATACTTCTAGCTGGTGTGGATCCAGTGCTGGAAGGACAGCGCACATCCTTGCACCAGCCTAATCGATTCCTGAGTTGTCACAACTGTGCTTTATGGCACATTTGTGACACTTGTAGGCAGATACAAGTGCCTTGTGGGCCGGTGCAAGTACCAAGATTAGGATTGCACTCTAAGTCACCCAGTAAGCTTCATGGCTGAGCAAGGATTTGAACCTAGGTCTTTCTGGCCCAAGTCTAACACTCTATGTCAGGGGTGCTCAATAGGTGGATCGCGATCTACCGGTAGATCGCGAGGCAAAATGAGTAGATCGCGGAGTGCCGACCCCCCCTTCAGGTGCCTCTGGGAGGAAACGCCGGGAGTAAGGCCCATTGTACTCAATGGGGCTTACTCCCAGGTAAGTGTGGCTAGGATTGCAGCCTCACAGCCTAATCCTAGGCATGTCTACTCAGGAGTAAGTCCTGTTATACTCAGTGGGGCTCAAGGTACACCAACATACATTGTACACATAAATGTTATATGTTATGATGGCGCTAACATTGTAAAAAAAACTCTGGTAGATCTCCGGGCCTTGCTGGGTTTCAAAGTAGCTCTCGAGCCAAAAAGGTGTGAGCACCCCTGCTCTATGTAGTCCTCCTATAATTATTTGTAAACTTATTCAAAACTATGTAAAATAGTATACTACAGTACCTTACCCAGTCTAACAGCACAATCCTATGCATATCTGATCTGAAGTCCTAGTGGAGTTAAACAGAACTTACTCCCAGGTAAGTGTGTATATGATTGCATGCAGAATTTGGTGGAAATACACAAAATTCAACCAACCCCCATAGAAAGGATGGCCAAACATGTGGCTTTTTGATATATAATGTGCGGCTCTTGGAAATGTTGGCCGAGCTCCTTTTTGCATCACATTTAATATAAAAGACGACATTTTCAAACTTTACAATGCTTTACCAGGTACAAACTTAAAGTCCACTCAGTTAAAATGTAAGTTTAATTTTCATAGTAAGTAAATCTATTTAAAAATTTAAATGCTAACTAAATATTGCAGCTCTCAAACACCTGAAGTTTATCATAAACGGCTCTTACATTAAGCAAGTTTGCCCTGTCCTATAGTAAAATGTCATGGGTAGCAGAACATATTTAAACAAATTATGTACTGGTCTTTAAAAGCAGCTTGAAGCTGTATCTACTTTTAAACTTCTATAGAGCCTGATGAAGCTGAAAAATCTGAGTCATCGTGAGAAGTTATCACCTTACGTACTTCATTTCATTTGCTATGACCAAAGAAAAAACACCACTCCATAAACAAATAATTTTTCTACACCTCCATTCATTCATTGGCATCCTTGGAGACTATGGTATCGCGCTCTGAAAAGTGGTTCTGGAACACCTAAAATTTAATTTAATTTCTACAGCTAAAATTGCATAATCTCATAACCTTTTTGCTGACTCCATGTACTAACAAATTGCAAAATATGGAAATATCAATTCAAATATAGAACCAAAGACATCCATTATATATACATTATCTCAGTAAAGTTAACAACCAATAGCAGTATTTGATGGATGTGGACAACTGAATCTCCAATACATCACACAATATTTCCAGTAAAGAGACAGATAATTTTCTGACAAAAAACTAAAGGTGCACTCACATCATGCATCAGCTCAAAATATTTCTGACAGGCCAACTGGTAATGCATACCCTTCACCAGGTCCAAGATCTAAAAAAGGAAGAAAGATCAAGAGATTAAAACATGTTTACAACAACTGAAATAGACTGTGGTGTGAACACATGACATTTACAGGATGAGTTGGCATCCTTCAGTCTTGGAAGACTATGGTGTCACGCACTGAATGGTGGTTCTGGAACAGAGTGTCCTCTCCAGTGCGCGAAGCTGGGTAAAGCAGGTATGGAGGATAGGCTGTTACCCATGCAGCAAATCCCCCCTCTCCACGTCGCTGAAATGGTCCAATGGAAAGGCAGAGGCCAATACGGTTGGTTCCAGCGGCGTCGCAGGAGTTGCCAGAACGTGACTGTGTTCAGTCATGAACTGCCTCAGGGACTCCGGCTCCGGATTTTGCCTCGAGGTTGACTCCTGAAGCCTTTTCCATAACTGGATGTAGCCACAAGACAGTGGAGGTTTGGGATCAGAGTTTTCCTTCTCTCAGATGAGCTACCTTCCCAGGCTGACAAGTCCCATCTACCCGGTGGCTGTTTAGTCGCCTCTTACGACAAGTACAGCCAAACTGAGGATATCCTATCCTATCCTCTTTACAGGATATTGTCAGGCATAAGCATATGTAATGTATGTATATATGTATGTATGTATGAATTACCAGGATATATTATTCTACAAAATCTTTCACAGTTTCAAATATAAATGTAGCATTGGCATGACAAACACAAACTGGTTAAGTATGTTTACCATTTATTCTACACATTTATTTTACCTAAACTTCTCTGTACATGTATGACACATTGTGGCTATGCTCCCATCCAGAAACTACTTTAAAGGGGTTTAAACATCAAAACTACTTCAAAGGAGTCGCAGAAAGCAACATGTTTCTGTCCTCTGTCTGATTGGTCCTGCTTCTAACAATGCTCAGAACAAGAAAGGGAACCACCTATTTTGAGCTGCTATTAGCAGCATCTTCCCATCTCTTGTAAATACAATTTGCTTTCCAATTCTGCCTCGTGTAATCTCTTCTGTCCGACATAAACACTCATTCTTATCAGCAGAATGCAATACTATTTGAAAATTTAAGTTGTATGTCATTTTCCCTTCCACGATTATATAAAACTGTATATTTGTTGCTTATCAAAAACAGAAAACCACTGGAACCAAAAGATAACCTCAGTACAGAGAAAATTCTTGAGAAATGCAAATTTCCATCCCTCTTTCCAAAGGCACTTTCCAAAGGCTCTTTCTTTCTGTGTCAAGCACAGCAATAAATTCGTGCACAAATCCCTCCTGTCCTCATTATTGAAGGCTGCCTTATAGTTATTGTCAGATATATAAATAATATTTGCTGAATGTATCAAACCACAATGCTGACTACGAAGTGCTTCCCGGGTCTGTTTTGCTGTTACAAGTGCAACGGATTAAAATGTCTACCTTTCCTGTCACTTCTGGTTACATATCACATGAAAAACGAGTCAGCCAACAGAGTTGCCTGGCATTGGCTAGGTATTGGTCTGATTTGTTAAAAACCTGTTTCTGCCGAATGGAAATTGTTACTGCATTTTCAAATAAAGTTGGAACTGTAGTTGACATAAAACTTTGGTATTTCTATACACTGTATATGAGAGAGGGGAAGGGATATGCATTAACCTAGAGTGACATGTGGTTATTCTATGTGTACTGTGCAGAGCTTTTCACTAAGAGTAGTTCTCTCCTGTCAGCTTCACAGGTTATTTTAGAAGCATAAGGAAATCTGAAACACAGTCCATGAAGCAATGTGAGGAGTCACTCTTAGGGGAAAGGTTTCTCCTGCCTCCTTCAGCATAAAAAACCCTTCCAAAGGGGTTCTTTCAATTCAAGAATTTTGCCAACCCCAACTGCAAATGGTTGCCAGTCCAAGAAAAATCCACTGTTAATCCGAGTCTACTGAAATATTCAATGACATTGGCAGCTAACATAAGACTTCAAAGACCAATCTGACTGTAGTCCCCATATTCCATTTCATTCTGAAACTTTGCATATGGGCACCCTTACAACAAATACCAAGAGAAGCAGAAGGGTTTGTGCTTCCTGTAACATTTATGGGAAAAGTGTTTTTGCCAAATGCTTCCTGAAAAAAGAGAGTGAGTAAAACATATACAAAATTTGCTAAAGTTCCCTCTTTTACAAAATGAACAATGAACTAAAGCCTTCACCTTTCCATTATTAGCTACTATTCAACATTTGAGAATTATCCTTCGCACATTTCCCCCCCCCCCCATCTGATCTCAAAATCTTTGGGTTTTACCACTAAGAAATGTTTTAACTATCTTTGCCTTCTTAATTGTCAATACTGATATTTCATTTATCTAAGGTAAGTTTGAAGCCATTTTCAAATGAGGGAGTTATGTCTAATCTTTAAAAACTCTTTTTCCAGTAAAGACTTGCTGCATGCTATCCATTCTAACCTTCATTTTTATTTCAAAGGTGACTTAAAATGTGATTTGAGGTGCAACTACTGGAACATATTTGGAGACATTTCCCTAGTTCTAAGTCAGTTTCTCACCACTCAGCGTAACTTGCCTTGTTCTCCAAGGGCTTTGCAAAGACCTTCGTTTATTTGCCTATATGAGGCAAGTATCTAACTCTCCTTCTCTGCGTATTTTATGTTTACCACTTGACATCAAACATTTACAGGAACTCTGTGTTTTACACCCTATAGGGCAGTGGTTTTCAGACTGGGACGTTGCGACACCCCAGCCTGAGGGCCCTGGCCTCTGCCCCCTTAAGGGGCAGGGGCAGGGTGGAAGGCAGTGACATGATCTCCAGGATTGCACCACTCAGGGGGGCTGCAGGGACTGGGATGTACTCACTAGTCCCTGCAGCAGCCTTCCCGGGGTGCAGGGAGCCCTGTGCAAGCGCCTGCAAACAGGAAGTGGAGCGCAATCGCTCTACTTGCACTTCAAAGCAGCTGGGGAGGCAGGCACTCGCACAGGGCTCCCCGACCCCAGGAAGGCTGCTGCAGGGACTGGTGAGTACATCCCAGTCCCTGCAGCCCCCGAGCAGCGCAATCCTGGAGATTGCGTCGCTGCCCCCCCTGCCACCTCCCTCCCTCCCTCCCTCCCTCCCCCTCAAAGACTTAGTGGCTCTCAAGCTCTCCAAGAGAGCTCTCCAACAGATGGCACAGTTCTGTCCATTCTGCTACTCAAGGCCCTTCTAAACAGGAGATGCTGAGAAATGGATATGCGGACCAACTACATAAAGATAAAATATGTAGTCTTATGGAATTCCTTCCCCTTTGGGTCTTAACCCATTAAGTTCTTAAACTACTCCTTCTCTAGAAGCCTTCCCACAAGTTCTAAAGACTCTTTCAAAAACCTTCTGAAACCAAGCAGAGTATTTTTAGGGTTCTACTGGTGTTTTGATTAATTACTGATTGATGGTTTTATAGTTGCTGTTTGCCACTGTCTGGTTCTTAATATTATACATGCACTTTTATATTTATTATATATTTTATAGTTGTTAAATGTACTTTAGTAAGCCACCTTGGGTGCCCTTCAGGGAGAAATGTGGAATTTAAAAATCAAACAAATGAATGAATTCTGGAATAACTACATCCCAAAATTTGGGTGGCCACATAAGGCACTTGAAGCTCAATCTTAAGGAAGTTTACTTAGATGCAAGTTTCACTGAGTTTACTGAGGTTTATGTCCTAACAAAAGTGCTTATGATGACAGTTTTAATGAAACGTGTATAAGAAATGGTAAACTTACATCTTTCAGGGAGGAAGACAAACTGCAGTTCACCAGTGGACTACATTGCATCTCCTGGTTACTAGATATCTCATAAAATGCTGGGTAAGGTGAACCATAGTCTGACCCCTGCAAGGCACTCATTTTCTTAAGACCACATACTCAGGATCCCTTTATTATTGCTTGCTTACTTCTCCTACTCAGGCTTGTACAATTATACAAATACAAATGTATACCTTAATTGTTAAAAAAAAAAAAGTCCATGTTTGCACTCTTGCATTGAAAACTTAACTAACACAGGTGAACCCATTATCAGAACTCTAGTTTAAGGAGCAGATCTTGCAAGATTTAAAGTAGAACAGTGAACAATGAAACAAGGTCTTCAATACTGAGCTTCCTGCAACTGCAATGTGGCATTTTTCCAAACAATGCATATCACTTATGAAAATAAGTTCATAAGTGATGACCACATAAGGCACTTGAAGCTCAAAGAAAAAGAAAGTAAGCTCAAAGAAAAAGTAGCAGAAAAGTGATTCAACACTGTTTTTGTGAGGTATATTAAACCAAGTGTTCCTACACACCATGTATGGAGCTTCATTCACTTATTTTAGAGTTGCACTCTCTTTTTGTTTCAGCTGAACCTGCTTTCATCTGAAATAGAACGCTCAGAAGGTTAGTACTTCAAGATTTTCTTCAGAATGTTCTTGACGTGACCCTCAGTGTGCTAGTATTTCACTGGCAGTGTAGAAGTCACCAAAAGTATGTTGCATCTATTCACTAAAGCAAATCATCAACATTAATGAACTGAACTATGCAAAAACAAAAAAACCTAAACATATACCAAAAAAGAAGATTTTAAGGCCCAATCCAACCAGCACTTTCCAGTGCTGATGCAGCCATGACAACAGGGCATGTGCAGAATCCTGTGGTGGGGAAATGAAGCCTGGGTGGTCTCTTCAAGCTAAGTAAAAGTTTGTTCCCTTACTTTGGATTAGCATTGCTCCTGCATTGGCCCTGAAATATTGGATAGGATTGGCCCCCCTCTACTATTGAGAGCTTTTACTTTCAAACCTCTAGACTGCAATTGTTGCTATTTTGGTTAAAGCAGTTTATGTTGTGAAATACCAATAGAAGTACTTGCCAAGTCAAATTGTGAACACCATAGCAAAATCTTGAATAAAAATAGGTAAAATAAAAGTACACAGTTAGTACTACCAGCAAGAGAATGACAAGATTTCATGCAGAAATGCTTCCTGACAAAATGACACTAAATATTACAGGCAAACAGACCACCCACTAACTTTAAAACAATTTACCTTTCATATAAGTAACTAAGGCATAATGCACAAGTTAGAAATGATTAGTTTGTAGCTGAAACTACAAAAGAGTCTGGCCTTTTCAACGTTTTATTCCAAGAATATTTACATTATTTGAAAGTGATCTGAAAAACCCACATAAAGGGTAGTTCACAAAACCTATGAACTTTGTATACATTTGGACTATTCATAATTGAATTCCTCCTCATCATTTTTATTGCATATAAATGTTTAACATTGCACATGCTTACAGCTCCCACTGAAACATGTGAGAACGAACAATAGTTTTACACAGAGTTGCAACAAGGTGGCTGGATGAGGTACTTCTTCTGTGTGAAAGTAGTTGATGCTGGGCTTCAAAACAAAATTCCATGCCTAGAGACTTTGTCAGTGCTACGCTGTCAGCACTTGGTTCCAGTAGACATGCCTAGAAGCATGATTACTAAGAATGGCTGCAGCATCCATGAGAATTAGAGAACACAGAGGGAAAGAGTTGGACATGTATGCTAGCAGATATTTGCCTTCAGGATTTGCACGGCAGAAAGTTGTTTATTTCTATTTATTTACTCCATTTAGACTCTGCATTTTCCCCCTGAAGGGCACCCAAAGCAGCTAACACACATAAAACAACAATAAAAACAGTAAGTTACACATAACCATCAAAATAACATTAAAACAACCTTAAAAATAATAACAAATCACAATCCACTAGTGCAGATCCAAGTAAACTCACAGAGGCTGTGGGGGGCACTAGACAGGGTAAGGGAACCCATGCTCCCTTACCTTGAGGAGATCTTCAGCTGCTGCTCAGGGCCTGCTGGATATAGTGGTTGATATTTTGGTGTCACTATACCACACTGTGCCAGGGCAGCATAGGATTGGGCCTAAATCTGTTTTGTAGCTATACTTGTTCAGGGAAAGTGTTTTCCCACTGTCAGGGAAAATACACAAAACCATCAGGAAAGAGCCAGGAGGGAGAAGATAATGGAGTTTCCATGAAGAGGGAACAGAACACACTAAAAGTGAAAATGTTTGAAAGAATATACTCCTCTCAGCAAAATCTCACAGATTTATATTTGTACTCACTTGTTTTAAAGAAGAGATTTAAACTTACATTGAAAAGCAATTTCCTGTACCGAGTTCTGTTTACGGCATTTCAGTGCAATCAAATATTTTAAAGCATATATGCACATTAATTGATAGATTATTGAAACGATATATTACATAAGACCATGACTAACGAATATCACAGTATCACTGACTGCAGAATATATCTCAGTGTCACACAAGCTTAAAAAATCCCAAAGAAGAATGTTGCCATTAGGTCCCACTTTCGTTAGAAAGCCAAAGTTACAATACACTGCAATAAACTAGAATTTCAAGACTCTATTATTATTATTATTATTATTATTATTATTATTATTATTATTATTATTATTATTATTATTATTATTAATAATAATAATAATAATAATAATAATAATAATAATAATAATAATAATAATAATAATGAGAAACAAAGCTGTCAAGCCATTTGTTAGCATTGTGAAGAGGGCACTTTCTGAAAACAAAAACAAATAAACTGCTGAAGCAAATACTAAATCTGATTTACAAGACATTTAGCATGCATTGTGACACACTGTAAATCAGTATTAAACTAACTTGAAAGGAAATGCCAGATGCCACATCACTAACGTATTAGAAGAAAATATTCCCTACCTGACTGATCCCAGAGGGAGTGACTTTATAGGACTGTAGCTTCTGCTTCAGTAGCTCAGGATCACTGTGACGGAATGGGCACCCTAACAACAAAGAACATAGGCAAGCACACAAAAAAGGCTATTTACCCCAGAGTGAGTACAAATAACACACTTGAGAGACTGGCTAAGTGGTTCTTAATTGTCTGACAGCTTATTAATAAAAAAGTTAATTGCCCATGTGTGCAATTGCTTTACCCTTCTTCTAAACAACTACTCACTGTATGGTATTGTAGCACCACAGGCTCAAAAGTTACATAATGTACAACAAAGCAAGCCAAGAATCTCATCCATTTGAATGGGGAATTGCTTTAACTAGGTTCTTTGCTAACAGTTATGAACATTCATTATGCAAAAATTCATAGTTAGAGGTGTTTGAAAATTATTTTATTCAGAAGTAAGCCCATTGTGTTCAGTAAGACTGAACTGCAATCTTATCTCATTCACCAGAAAGGAACACCTCTACTCTACATATAGAATAATAAAAAATATTGTGCTATAGTTACAGTTTTGGAGTATTACAGCTGTGAAAAATATACATTGAAAATAAATGTAAGGTCTATTATTAAATTGCAAAAATGACTACTCCTGTGGAGTTACTATGAGAAAGGAAGAATGCTGCAGACTATGTTATTTACAAAATAATTAATCAGAAGTATCTGGACCTAAGAATATTTCATCCCTAGATTAGAGTTATGTTGGTTTAAATTCCAAGTATCATAGGTTAGCTGGTACTGTATTTGAATCATAACCCGAAGTTAAATTGTTAATCAGCAGATATGAAAAATTATGCGTATCTAAAATATATGCGAAAGGTTTTTTTTAAGAAAACCACTGATAATTTAGATTCACAGGTTCTGTAATACGCATTCAGTATTTTAAAAATCTTTTAACAGGACAACGTGGTACTCTGACCACAGGCATCCGCACTGCAGATTCCAGAATGAATGACATTGAAGAACACGAATGGTAATGAAGTTGGGGCCAGGGAATTGTTATTTACCTTCTTTTACAATACAAAACACATACAGGTACATACCCTTCCTTCAAAACAATTAACATTGAACTTATCACGCAGCAGATTTTTACCTTGGGGTACTGGACTTAATTGACTGAGAGGGATTGGAGGTGAGAGTAAACAAGTCACTGTAATTGGCTGGTGGCTTCCTTTGGAGCAGACTCCCACTGGTTGCTGTCACACCGAAAAATGGGCTATGTGGGTCTCTAATGTGACCCAGTAGCAATTTTAAGCCTTATTCCACCCAGAGTGCACCACAGCCTTTTGTGTATAGTGAATGGGGGCAAATTTATTTTTACAGAAACTAAAGTAACTTGCGTGTACTTCAAATTTTAGAACATCATTTTGATGGCGGACTCCAGCTGAAGAGAGAGAGCTGAAGGAAAACCTGCTCTCATGCAAGTTGCTTTGTACAAGCCTTAAAAATGTGCCAGGCTGCCCTATAAGTAATTTTAGTCTAGAGAGATCATTAAGATTTGAAATACTTAATATCACTCCAAATGGCTTGGCTATTAGAAAAATCAAATGATTTAGTATGCTTTGACAGTCAGAGAGCATACACACTGAGAAACTTTGTTGTATGCCATGAAACATACTTAGCGGGGAGAAAAGTAACTGCAGAAGCAGGAAGAGAAAAGAAATACCGGAAAACTCAGTGGCGTGCAGATTGAAGCGCTGCTGAATGAATCTCTCTTGCTTGACCTAGTTTTGTAATAAGACAAATCACCAGAAGAGTTACAGCACACTAGGCTTGACAGTGATGACTGGCATAAGCTGCAAAACTAACTTCTGCCAGCAATACAGCCAACCAATCAGGTGGCTTCCAAGGCTGCTGGGTTCCCACGCATTGTGAACATGTCAGGTGTAAGCACTCACCATGATAATCCCCTTGGCCTGGTGGATTGGACAGGATAATTTTCATGCAGCTGAATGGAGTATAATCAGTCCTCTTGCCTTCTTTTCCATAACTATGCCGGATGCTGTAAGCATATCCTTTGTCAAACTGAAAGTGAAAACATTTTTTTTTAAAAGCTGATAGTTTGCATTTGAATTGCATGGGGGGGGTGGATCGGGAATTTCAATTACTATAAAGGATGAAATATTGGGACATTGAGACATTATATTCAATTACACCTCCCTGCTAGAACCATTTCAGAAGTTATCATTAAAACCATGTTAGCAGGAATTTAGCAGAAAGTGGTCTTCTATTCATAGTAAGTTATCATAGGACCTTGAAACACAGGAAGTAGGAAATCATTTCTAAGGATGGCATGTCGGTATTGTAGATTTGTTATTCCCTTTTCCACAATAATTACCTCTCCCACCGAACTTATTTAAAAGGAATATTCAAAAGAACGTAGTCAAACTTAAATTGACAACCAAATTGCTTCTCAAACAATTTTATTTTGAAATTAGCTCAATTTTGTGAGTACTCAATTACAAAGTCACACTAATACAGGTGACCGCTGCTTTGCGATGCTCTGACCGGCGATGGGCCGCATATGCAATGCACCACTGGTCCCTGCAAACCCCCCCAAGCCTTCGAAGTCGAGGGGAGCTCTGCTCCCCTTGCCTCTGGGGGCTTTTCTGAGCCTCGCAGAGGCAGCACATGTCCATGTGCTGCCTCTGCGAAATTCAGAACGCCCAAATCATGAGAGAGACATTACTTCTAGTTTCCCAAGGAAAGCAGAAGTCATGCCTCTCGCACGATTTGGGCGTACTGAGCCGCGCTGAAGCAGTGCGTGGACGTGCACTGCCTCTGTGAGGCTCAGAAAAGCCTCTGGAGGTGAAGGGAGCACAGCTTCCCCTCAACTTCAGAGACTTCATATAGCATCAATCCTTGCTTGATGACGGGGATGCCGGTCCACATTCCTATCGCTAAGCAATGCACGACTGTAAAGAGTTTATTTTATAGGCTGATGTTTCACGTATGGTTTAGGACAGGGGCCTCTAAATTATGGTCCACAGTACATTGAGGAAATCCATTTGGATGTGGCGGTGGCGAAGCCTTGCCATTCCACCCTACAACCTCCTATCTTCACACCTGATCTTTGCAGAAACACACGCCAGGCAGCTGATTCCACTGCCAGTCACCCCCAGAAGGCTCTGTGTTCCCATTTTCCAGGGAGAAGCAGCCGCCCAGCAAGAATTTCTGCAAAAATCAGGAGTGAAGATGGGAAGTGGTGGGGCAGAATTGTAAGGCTTCGCCATTGCCGTACCCAAGTGGATTTTTTCAGCATGCTGGATCCGGTTGCAGGGTATAGTCTGGAGGCCTTTTGTTTAGGGCAGTTCTTCCCAAACCCCTACAAGGGACTTGGGAGCACTGTAAGTATGTGCAGGGGAGCGGGGAAGACAGAAACACCCAGGATTGCACTGCTGTGGGGGGGAGGGTTTTTTCCACTTACCTAAGGAGGTGCCAGCCTTTACAACTGTAAACAGGAAGTGACTTTAAATCTTTTTTTTTTACTATTACATTGGCTTGGGGAGCCCTGCAGAGGTGTCTGCAGGGCTCCCTGCACCCCCAAGGCTGGTACCCCCCTTAGGTAAGTGAAAACCCCTCCTCCCAGCAGCAGTGCAATCCTGGGGATCACATTGCCACCTTCCCCCCACCCTTAAGGGCCCAGAGCTAAGTGCTTCCCAGACTGGTGGGTCACAACCCACCAATTTGGGAAGCACTGGTTTAGGGGAATGTTCCTGCATCACTGAAAAAGTAACAGACAAAATAGTCATCTCAAAACACTGTCCCCTCAGCAGGCACATTGAAAGGAGTTAAACCTGCTTGCCCACCTAACTTCCTCCTTAACTTAAGGGCACTCAAATTTTATAAGATGGGCGCCCCATTCCACTTATCACTGCAATATTATCTTTCATTCTTGTAAAGGGAACTGTCAGTAGACATTTCCCTTCTGGGGGAATAGCAGCTATTGGTGGGGCAGCTCCAGATCCATTGGGCAAAAGGCCCCCCTCACCCATGCAGTCCCAATTGGGCCACCCCAGCTGCTAATTAAGTTATAAAACAAGCACACAAGGTCAAACTGCGCATTTAACATAAAATGTAGTTTGGCTCTTGGGGGAAGAATCAATCTGACATCAAGACAAAGCAAATAAGTTGAAACAGCACTGAAATTGACATGGTCAGACCAATTTAAAAAAAAATTGAATTGAATTTCAAGTTATGTTTGCTTTAGGGTGAAGCATTCAATGTATCAAATGGACCAAGATCCGATTACCCGAGGTGTTTCATTTCAGTGCACACATGTAACTATAGGAAACAACCAAGAACTGCAAAAGGAAGAACTCATGCACCTTAAATACACATCATAGTTCAATTCTTTCATTTGCAGGCTCTGAAGGGATGACCATTTTACCACACATCAATTCCAATATATAGTAAAATCCTCCTGATCACTTCAGCAGGAAGATTCAGATGACTGAGCAACTCCAGGATGAGCGCATTCATCCCCCAGATTACTTCAATTGTCTGTACCTCAATTACAGTACAATCCTAAACATACTCCGAGGCAGACATGCTTACTCTGAAGTTGGACTGAAATCAACAGGACTTGCTTCTATAAGTATGCATTGGACGGCAGCCTGAGAATGCCAGCATGCCACTACAAGTACTATTCTGGGGTTCTTTATTTGTAAGTAATGAGGGAGAGAAGGAACAAAGTCTGCTTAATCTTCTCGGTAAGTGACCTATCACTACAGATTTGAAGATTTTTTTTGTTGGCATCCTTCAATCTCATGGCATCCTTCAATCTACCATGGAAGACCATGGTATCGCACTCTGAATGGTGGTTCTGGAACAGAGTGTCCTCTCCAGTGCGCGAAGCCTGGGTAAAGTAGATATGGAGGACAGACTGTTTCCCATGCAGCAAATCCCCCTTTCCACGTCGCTGAAATGGTCCAATGGAAAGGCAGAAGCCAATACGGTTGGTTCCAGCAGCGTCGCAGGAGTTGCCAGAATGTGACTGTGTTCAGCCATTAACTGCCTCAGGGACTCCGGCTCCGGATTTTGCCTCAAGGTTGACTCCTTGAAGCCGTTTCCATAACTGGATGTAGCTGCAAGGCAGTGGAGGTTTGGAATCAGAGTTTTCCTTCTCTCAGATGAGCTGCCTTCCCAGGCTAACGAGTACCATCTACCCGGTGGCTGTTTAGTCGCCTCTTAGGACAAGTACAGCCAAACTGAGGGCCTATTCTTATCCCTAGCCCCCACGGGAAGATTCGAAGATTACACCTAGGTTAATCTGCTTCTACAATATAACAAATGGAATGCAAGGAATTCTCACACAAGACACTTACTTGTTTCCCCAGAATGATAATCAAGTATGTTCCACTCATGATCAACCGAACAAGGGAAGGAAAACGATTTCCTACCTCCCTCAAATCCAAAGAAATCACTTTTTTGATATTTTTGACTCTTCTCTTCTTATTGCTTCGTATCAGCACAACAGTTTTGCTCAAGTAAGAGGGAGCAAGTCTTTCAAGGACCAGATTTGCTCCTGTGTTGATCATGCAGCTAATGAACCTGTCTATCACACTGGCAGACAGGGCAACCCAAAACACTAATAGCCCATGCCATAAACTAGCTACCTGAACCTTCATGCTTTTCTGAGATGTGGGAGGGTTTTGTTTTTACAAATGGTAAAAACCTGCATGTTCCCAAGAGAAGTGTTTTATTCCCATATAGTTGTGGTTTTTATATTTAACTTTTAAACAAAAAGTTTTGTTTTTGTTACATAACACAAAACAAAGATCAAAAACGACACGGATGGGAGGGAAATCCCTCAATCACAGCATTCATCCACTCTGTCGTTTATGTGTTCTAGGCCACAAAGGCAAAAAGAAACCAGACCAGAGTGCTAATGTCACAAAGAAAAAAAGTTATAAGATCCAGCATTTGATGATCCAGAATGCTCTATTAACAACCTCAGGGCCCAATCTTATCCAACTTTCCAGTGCGAGTGCAGCTGAAATGTAGCCCTGACAAAAGGGAACAAATGTTCCCCTGCCTGGAGAAGGCCTCCATGACTGCTCCCCTACTGCAGGATACAGTGCGTGCCTCAACAGCATGGATGCATCAGCACTGGAAAACTGGATAGAATTTGGCCCTCATTGAGCTCACCAGTCCCAACTTCTGGTTTGTTGCCAACGCATCTGATGACTAAAGAAGCTGTCCAGGAGCATTCTGAGTGGCTCAGCAGTGAAACAGCTACAACCACAGAGATGTTATACATCACTGGGAGGGGATAGCTCTGGGAGGGAGGGGCTAGACAGGATGGAACCTGGAAATGAGAATGATATAATGTTTTAACATCCGGAAAACTATGTTATCCAGCAACTCTTTGGTGGCAGAGATGAAAGCAAAACTTTTACTGTATGTACTTTACAGTAAATTAGTATTCCAAAATGTATTTATATTCCACAGATAAACTTTAGATCCTAAGCTTTCAAATTAATAGTTAGAGCAACATTAAGAGAACTAAAGCCAATGTTATACAATATACATGACTAAACAATGACACCATAGCTTATACTGGAAAACTTCTGGATTTCAGTTATTAGAAGTCACAGTCTTCGTCAAAGCTTCTCAGGCTAGTATTTCCACATTTCAAGACCAGGGTTCCCCAAGCTTTTCATATTTTACACATTTTCGTGGGTTGCTAAAAATCAGTTTTATAAATGAATGAATTAAATTTAAGTGAGTGAGTAAGTTTTACTTGGATCTTTTTTGTAATCAACATGATATGATTTAGAACAAAACAGAAATTTGACAATTACAAAAAAAAATAACGTCCTGCATAAACTGAGAAATATAATGAGTAAAAGAGTCAAAATATTAGCTAATGCTCTGACAAAAAAGACAAGTTGCTGCAGGCTGGATAAAATCGTGTGGCAGGCTGGATGTGGCCCCTGGGCCGCAGTTTGGACACCCTTGTACTAGACAGATGCAACTTTCTTTCATTGCACAGCTGCCTCAAGGACTAACCCCTATTCAAAACTGCATTGCAACAACAACTCTTAAATTCACTAATACAAGATTCTAGATCTACAGCAAAAAAACCTCACCCACTATTCTGCTAGTTTACTTAACCTTGGTGTGCACCAGTGGACTGATTAGTAATTTAAGGACTAAAACGAGAAATTTCAGAAGGAAATACACAGAGGTATGATTTAGTTTAATATGCAACTACATTAGCAACAGGGCATAATTAAAACTACATCACTCCTTTAAATCTACATAATTATATCCCAAAGACATTCTCATTAGTGTCTTTTACTTTGCAGCTGAACCAGAAGAGGCTTCAGGTCTACAAGGTCAGACTTCTTTTTTTTAATGTAAAAATGAAAGCACAACAACCAACACCTAATTGTGAGGTTGGTCTTTATCTTCTAGGAGTTACTGTGAACACCAAAGTTCCCAAACACCCATTAAAAATGATCAAAGAGCCAAAAACCAGCTCTTAAAAGCCTTATTAATCACCAATAAATGAACAGGGCTAATTCTGATAATGTGGAATTAATTGACTTGCTTTATTAATGCATGCATTAATTTATGGTAACAAGACTGCTACATTTATTCAAAATAATGTTCTTTAGGCAGCTATTTAGCTTGCAAGTTTGTTAATGGATGAATGTAACTGTTCTAATACCACATAATCTTTTACATTAATAACTACACAAGCTTAAGTTATGATAGGTGTTGTTCTGTGGGCAAGCTTCTGAAAGCAGGACAAATGCCTGTCATCTGAATAAAAAGTGAATCAGAAAGTCCATGATGTCACCCTCTGTAATATGGCAGAGAGGGGGTACCTCTTCCTCCCCTTCACCTGCCAGGTACAGAACCTCTGGCTGCCAAATATTTTGATAATACAGTATCAAGAGGACCAGGCCAAAAGTGTTATCTTATGGAAGTCCTTCTATAGTAGCACATCTTACTATCCAGTCATAATGCTCACCAGCCAAATGCCTGGTAACAGGAATGGGGGGAGGGGGAGCAACTACTGAGATTTTATTATGCTTTCTCCCAATCCATAACAATGAACTGAAGGCTTTAATCAACGTTTTCTTAATTTATTCATTAAAGCAGTGTCCCACCTTCAATAATATGCTCTCAGAATAGCTGTCCATTCAACATATCAAAATGACAAACCAAACTGCACGATTTTTTTAAAAAGAGTGTACAACAGCAGAATAATATCTGTTCAATTTTTATTTTGTTCTTGTATGTATTTTTTTAAAGCCTGGGAAAATACGAAGGACTTTGCTTGGTGTCGGGTGAGCCTTCCTGGAGATAAAGTTCCAAAAAGACGAAGTCAAAGCCTCCCTTCTCTCTGGCTGCTATCGGACTTAAGACTGCAAGGGCATCCAGAGGAGGATGTCTGTCTAATAAAGACTTCATTGCCTGGGTAGATTCAAATGCGAAAAGGTGGTCCATTAGAGTTCCACTTGAGTTCCAGACCATAAGTGACTTGAAAGGCAGGTACCAGCATTTTGAATGGTGTTCTGAAAATTGCCAGCAGTTTCAAAATTAGTGAGATGGGTTCCCTTGGACTGGTTCGAGTTAGTAACTTACTGGTTCGAGTTAGTAACTTAACAACCATATTTTGTACTAACTGAAATTTCTAAGCAGTCTTCAGTGTTAGTCTCATGTGGAACATATTGCAGAAGTCTGATCAGAAGGTTTTCAGGGCATGGAGAATTGTGGGCATGTTATGCTGCAATAAGAAACCTTTTGAACTGTGGTGAATAGTAAGAATATTGGACTGAATGAGATCCTTAAAGCACTAAGGTGACCAATCAACATTTTAGAATATGGAAAAATGAGAAAAATACGGATTTTGTTTTAAGAAATGAAGTTCCTACAATTAATTAACTGCAGCGTAAAAAAGAGCATACTGAATGAGAAACAGTTGCTTTCTAGTATCATTCTAAACAACACAGTTAGGTTTGGACACTGGAATTAGCAACATTAATGGTAACTTCAACTGGCTTACCAATGGTCCAGCAGAGCTAGGATTCCCTATAATTATATCCAACAGAAAATGCATAGAGTAGTGATTCCCAAACTTTTTAAAACTGGGACCCACTTCTTAAAACACTCTATCAGTCCCACTAGCATTACGAGACTAAAAAAAGTTTCACATTACCAGCTTCTCAAGTCTCTGTATCTTTTACACTATGGTGGAAGGAATTGCCTTCAGGAGCATTTATTGAGCTCCACTTTCATCGAATTGGAACCATTTGTCAGAGTGTGCAGATTGGAAAGAGATGCCAGCACTCCAGGTCACTGTTCCTCATAGTTGAAATAAGATGCAGACACAGTAGCTCCCATTACCAAGTCTCTCTCTCTCTCTCTCTCTCCACACACACACACACACACACACACACACACACACACACACCCACCAGCAAAAAATCCATAGCAGTTTCTGGGTAGTTCAGTCCTAAATGTTACAGACAGAATGGAGGAAGAAAACAGCCCCAGAAGCTAGCTCCTGGTCCTTCACCTTTATATTTCATTTAGCCAATCAGCAATCATGCATGGAATACAGCTCAGAGTAGCGCTGCACCCAGCGTTCCATCTGATGCGCCCGGTCCTGGATGACCTCGCCTGTGGCAAACTTCAGAGGGGCAGTTCTCTTCTGTGTTGGACCTAGAGCCTGCTTGATACCATCATACATCCCCTTGATGTTGCCTGTGTCAGCTGCTAGCTGTATCTGGGAACAGAGTTGGAGCCAGTAGTCTAGCACATCTCCTACACATCTAGCACATCTCCTAGTAGTTAGCACACCTCCTGGCAGTCTGCTGAACTTTGCTGCGAGTAGCTCAGAGGACCTGCAGGTTGCGCTCACTGGGACAGGCTTTGTATGCTGCTAGAGCTCTCCTCTTTTCCTCAATGACTGGTGTCAACTCCTCAGAGTGGGCTTCAAACCAGTCTGCCGCCTTGTTGGTCTTCTTGCCGAATACAGACAAGGTGGTGTTGTAAACAGCATTCCTGAAATGTTCCCATCTGTTGGATGCATTTGCATTGGCTGGGCCTGGAAGAATTTCCTCAAGTGCTCGTGCAAATTCCTCCACTTTTCTCTGATCCCGGGTCTTGCTGGTATCAATGCAAGGTCTTCCTTCCTTTTTCATGTGATACAGTCGCTTTGTTCACAGTTTCACTCTGCTGCACACCAGGGAGTGGTCAGTGTCGCAGACAGCACCCTGATAACTGTGTGTGATCTTGATGCTGGGAAGGTTGGAGCGTCTGGTAAAAATCAGGTCGAGCTGGTGCCAGTGCTTTGATCTTGGGTGTCTCCAAGAGACTCTATGTTGGGGCTTCATGTTGAAGAACGTGTTGCTGACACAGAGACCGTGATGACAGCAAAACTCTAGCAGGCGTTGGCCATTTTCATTCATCTTCCCAGTGCCGAACTGACCTAAGCATGTGGGCCACAAACTGTGATCAGCACCAACTCTAGCACTGAAGCTTGCAGCTTGTCATGATCCATCAACAATCAGGTCACAACCCACTTGTGTTTCCTGCCAGTTTGGGAAACACTGATATTAATGCCATCCTTCCAACTCACTCATTATACGCTTGCAGCACAACATTCTATGTACAAAAAGGGTATCTCCTCCTGCTTTAGAGCAATTTGCATGTATTCAAAAGGGAGAGAAACACTAATCACTTGAGTTCAAGAGGACTTGAGACATTCTTCTCAAAAGCATACTGCATTACAAGCTACTATTGAAACTGAAAGGGTTTCACAAGTAGTTGATAACGCAGAGCTGTTCAAAAAAATTTCAGGTTCAAGGTTTGCACTGAATTTGTTTGGGGTTGTTTATTTTGTTTAAGCACCAACAATGCACTAAAATCATCACAAAGTTTGTCACCAAATTAAAGTGAAAAAACAAAAACAATTTTCAAAGGCACAAAATACACAAGGTGAAATATAAGCAATTAGTCCTAACTATTGCATGTAGTTAGAAGTTCCCATATCATTTTAATAATCAACTAACATAATTTAATCAAAATATAATGTACTCAAATGCATGACTAGTTAGTCTCTTGATGATTCATGCAAGCAGGAGCAATCTGTTCTAACAAGTGTTTTAATACTAATTTTCATACTGTGCTACTGTGAATTATTCTTCCCTGTTTCCACAGATAGCATAGCAATAAAATCAGTATTTTGTATGTGCAATATTATGGATTTAAAAGCTCAAGAAGAAAGAAAAACAACTATGTCCTGTACTATATCTTCAGATTCTAATATATCATTATAATGTACCAGAATATCTGAATTTGGAATGTTACTTCCAGGGCCCTAGAAGCATTATTGCAAACAAGCATTAGGTCATTCATCTTCACTTTCCATTACTGAGTATATACTGCATTAACTTTGAGAAATTGATGCAGTATCATAGAAACCACCTCCCACACAGCCAAGGGATCCAGTGAGAGCACCCAAACCCTGACTGAAATAAACTGCACTATTGGGAGACGTACCCATAGGAGACGTACATCATCCAACAGCCTCACTGACTTCTTGGCTGGATCCCTGCTTCTGGGGTGTGTGTGGGTATATGTGTGTGTGGGTGTGTGTGTGTATATTTTTTTTGTTTTTTTGCTGTGGATAATGTGGATAGAAGTGTGTTGTAGGTACAGTGCCAGAGTATTATCACTATGATTTTTCAAGGTCCATAAGAAGAACCAGATATAGGCACTTAGGGCTGTCCACAATGATGTTTTTTTTTTCAATCCTACATGTAAGCAGGTTGAGTTTTGCATTATTTGTACAGCAAGTCCTCACTTAAAGTTGTCAATAGGTTCTTGGAAAACTGCAACTTTAAACAAAAGGTCTTCTAATGAAACCAATGTTACCACTGGCTAATTGATATATGTAAAAAAAAAGAGTTATGCTCCTATAGCAAATTTCTGATCACAAAACACTACCAAATTTCTAAATAAAGAACCAGAGTACTTCTAATATTAAACATCAAAATAAATGTGAGCTTTCTGGGCCAGAGGAAACCCTCTTAGATATGGGGAGACCATGCAAACTCCACACAGGCAGTGGATGAGGCCAGGAATCAATTTTTTTCTCATCAACTTTGTAACAAAACAACTTTAAGTGAGGACTTGCTGTACTAGAAAATATGAGTGGCTGCTGTACTCCACATTCTAATGCAAAACCTCTACCTATTAAAGTTCCACTTCCATATTTCTTTGTGCGAAGGCTAATACCTCACTAGTAACGTACTAACCGTATTACGATCTCCTCTTCTCTGCTTGTGTTTGAACAACTCTAATCATGTCTGCCATCCGAGCCAAGGTCTTGCACTTCCTTCCTCACAATCAGAGCTTTGCTTCTAACTTCCTTTTGACAATTTCTTTAGAGAGAGGGGAAGGGTGCAAGATGGAAAAGACTATCCTCACACAACCTGAATATTCTACATTTCCATATAGAAGTCCTCTCATCTACACACTTTTTGTACACTGTATGAATGTGGGTGGTGGCAAATATACACACTTGTTCACACATGTATTTAGCATTATTTCTAATTAAAACCTGAGCCCACAATCTCAAGAGAAGAAAGTGCATTACATGCTGAAAGCGTGAAAAAACCACAAAGGAACAGCCTAGCTAAAGTATCACTACAGTTCAAAGGTTGCATAGACATAACCAGAAATGTGTATTTCAAATATACTCAAGACTCTGCCCACAATCCAGCACAACTGCTCTGCAGCACCTTTTCCAACAGTCATCACTGGCAATGGATACTGCTGCAAGAGTAGGGACATTCCATGACCTGGGTGTTCACTCTGTCCACATGCGCCCTGGACAGAGCTCTAGAGATGTGATCATCATTAAGGACTGAGCTCTTTTTTGTTTGTTTGTAAATTGCTACTAAGCTTACAAGGCCAATTTGAATTCATTTGACCTATTTTATTCCCTCAAACTATTATTAATCTTCTTAATGTTTTCAATTGTGACCACCCTAAAGACATGTCTATTAACATGTTCAAAAAGTACTACAAGCCATTCTGACCCTATGGGATAGAGGAGGAGATCAACTGAACAAACACACAAACCAATACATAGAAACAAAAGCTTGCACAGTACAAACAGTCATTTTGCAGGGTACATTCAATTTCTAAAACAGTCAAGGGATTGGGATGCTTCATATAACTATTAAAACTGTATATAGAGCATTCTGCAGGCCTTATCAATATATATTCCTCTTTTAAGATGAATAAAGGGCTTAGACCCAAGGCTCCTCATCACCTTTTAGGTAGTTATTCATACCTAGTAACTTAATTGTGATCATCCAAATTGTTTTAAAAGTAGAGCAGACCTTCACTTTACAATGGATTCACAAGATAATTAAATTACTTTACAATGGATTCTCCATAATAAAACAAGGTTCACCCTACGATGAGTCCACAGTTGCCACCAACAGGACCCCATGGGTGACAGATAAACCAACCAGCTATGCAAATGCAAACCTGTGATAGCATCTTAGCCAACAGCAGCATTTAACATCCTGGCTGTGTGTACAGAGGGAAGGATATAGCCAATGTGAACACTGATGTAAATGCAAGCCTTCTAAGTAGCATCTCAGCCAGTATCAATGCTTTAACATTGTGGCTATGTATACTGAGGAAAGGGTACAGTCTTGTAATTTGGGTTTTGTACTTACAACATTGCAGAAGCTTTAACCATGGCCCCTAAAGAGTATATTAGGCTCCTTTAAAATAACATTTTAGAGAGGGAAATAGCTTATTTTTGTGGCAGAAATTTCTGAGGTATTAGAAAGAAATTACCAAAAAAAAATATGTTATTGGGTACACATTGCAATATTTTCACAATACAATGGTGTCTCCAGAATAGATTACTATTATAAAGCTGGGATCCACTGTAGTAGTCACAGTTCTCGGGGGGGGGGGTGTCATTCCAGGCTACTTCAATGCTCCCTGTGCCTCTAGGTTGTTACAAAATTTCCTTTTTCTCCAATTAGCAACAGGAAACATTAAACTTACCATTTTGGACAGCTTTGCATCCCCAAAAAATGTATACATATCCCTTCCCTTAACAACTCCTGGTAATTAATTTCTCTCTTGTATTTTGAGGTGGGACAAAATACAATAAATACAAATTATTATAACAGGCCATAGGGACTTTAGAATTACTGGTTACCTCTATCATCTGTAAAGTTAGGTTTTTTTCATAACTAATCTATAATTCCAGTTTTAAACAGCAGTAACTAAAAGCATTCTCTTTGTATTTTTAATTACTGAAAGAAGTCAGGGAGAGGAAAAAAAATATGTCACTCACAGACAGCTGCAAAACCAAATTCCACACTGATACCTTATATACTTCTAAGAAAACAATGCTCTTTCTACAGGTTACCTTCACGGTTTCCCTTGGCAACCAAAAATAAAAAATAAAACACAGTATGACCTTGTAATAATATTGTGAAATTTGTCAAGAAGTTAAAATCAGATAGGTTATAAATACCTGAGCACATCTATTTTAAGACTACAAACTATTTATTCCAGATACACTGAGGGAGAAATGTAGAAAATGTCATTCTGTGGTCAGATTTGTAAAATGCAGGCAAATAAGAGGAACTGACATCATCAGAATTTCTAAGACCATACTATACTGACCATACAGGGCAGGAGGTCTGGTCTAGAGGGTAGAGCCTCTGTTAGCCCGAAGATAACATCAGAAGGTCGCCAGTTCGAGGACACTGGCAGTTCCTCGACACTGGCTGAGAATGGCGAGACCTTGAAGCACCTGACATGCCCAGCTGAGTGATTCCACCTGCTCTTGGCATGAGCAAGAAGCATCTTGGCTGCCCTCCACGTGAGAGATGGAGCTGCTTGTCAGCCTGCGTGGGAGAACTGGAGGCCAGAAGTGAGACCAAACTAGGAAGAGCCATTCTGAAATGTTGTTGGTTCTTGAAAGAGAGAACCTCTATGATTGAAATGCCTGCCTATGTAAACCACCTTGAATAAAGTCAGAGGAGTAATCCGATGACCAGAAAGGCGGTATATAAATACCTAGTTGTTGTTGTTGACGACGACAACATCGACATCATCATCATCATCATCATCTGTGCTGTGGAATTCTGTTCCCCATTTCTAGCTCTCATATCTGACTAAAAAGAAATTAACTTATGAAAGAGGAATGAATGTGCGGAAGGTGAAAAGGAGAAGCAGGGCAGCAAGGAGAAGACGAAGGAGCAGCTACTTTTGTTTCTATCATTTATATTTCCTAACTTTAGTACGGCTTTTCTGTCTTTGCTTTGCTGCCCTGCCTCTCCTTTTCACCTTCCACACAATGATTCCTCTTGGTTGGTATACTACAGTACCTGTCCGTTGTACACAGACCTCCTCTGCAGACTAAAGGCCCAGTCCTATCCAACTTTCCAGCACCAATGGAGCTGTGCCAATGTGGCAGTTACTGCATCCTGCTGTGGTGAGGCAATCAAGGTCTCCTCAAGAAAAGAAAATGTTTGTTCCCTTTACTTCAGGGCTGCACTGCGGCTGAATCAGTGCTGGAAAGTTGGAGAGAAATGGGCCCTAAACAAGTTCCCAAACAGAACTGACACACTCAAAAACTGCCTCTAATTTACCTTGTCTGAATCCACTTTTCCTTTGATGAATTCAGATTTCCAGAACTGCAGAGCCTGTTCTAGTGTTAAACCAATGCCCTTTAGAAACAAGCCATACTGCATACGGCCTCCGTGACGAAGATGATGGTTATCGCGCAGAGCTTTGTGCAGCTGCCGCATGCAGGGGGGAAATGATTTAACCGAAAGCTGCAAGAAGACAACTTACATTAAAATACATATTGACTAGATGAGCTTACAGGCTGTATTTTGATCACTAATTAAATCCATTTATAAAGGTGAACAGCTTGAGGAAAGAAATGTATGCAAAAGCTACAGGGACTATAGATAAATCTACTTTACAACTTCAATGTGCCTCTAAGCATTCAGATCTAAACTCTTTCTGTACAAGATAAAAGAACAAATGTAACGCTGAAGCACATTATATATATATATAATCTTTATTAATTCTAGCCAAAAGGATCAATCAGTATGGTTAATTAGTTTATTATAAGTTTAGAGCAGCTTTCCCCAAAGAAAGCGAGTTCTGTGTTGATGACATCACTGTTATATATGTATCTCTCTTGAACACAACAATATGTTAAAAGTTTACTTTTGCCAGCTATCAACTGTTCATTTGCATTTCTTAGCCACAAAACTGTCAGTATTAATAAATACTACTCAAACAGTCACACATGATGATGATATATCAGGTAAATAATAACCTGTCAGTAATTACATTTGGGTTGTAATTCTATGCATATTACCTGGGAGTTAAACTTGAATCCAGGAAGATTTTCTTCCAAGCAAAAATGCATAAGATCAGAATGTAAACGTTATAAATTATAACTTTATAACAATATTTTAACTTAAAATATTGGAACAATGAAAATAATTTCAGCTCATCTTATAGGTTAGTTTTAAGAATTACTGAGGAAATTTAAGTGAAAAGCTCTGAACACTCTAAAGCAGTATTTCTCAAACTGTGGGTCGGGACCCACTAGGTGGGTTGCAAGTCAATTTCTGGTGGGTCTCCATTATTTTAATATTTTATTTTTAATATATTAGACTTGATGCTACCATGGTATGTGACTGCATTTGGGGAAAATGTGACAGAGCTGTACTTTTAACAAGCAACTATGTATATTCTTTTAACAATGATAGTAAACGGGACTTACTCCTGGGTAAGTGTGGGTAGGATTGCAGCCTAGGATTGTTAAAAATTGTCCTGCTTGATGATGTCACTTCTGATCATAATCAATGATCACTTCCAGTGGGCCCTGAGAGATTCTCATTCTAAAAAGTGCATCCTGGTGGTAAATGTGTGAGAATCATTGCTCTAAAGAGTTATACATGTATAAAAAGTTTGAGAATGACTTACATTAACTTATTATTGCCCTTTTATTCTGTCTGTCATTCAAGGAGCTCACAATGGCATTTACACCAGCATATTTTATTTTGTGTGTTACGTAAGTGAAACATTTCCCCTTCTGGTCTCTATATCATTTTTTAAAAATTCATAGACAATACTAATGTCATGCCCTTGCCACACTAGAGGTGTAATAAATATGCTAAGTATTATGTTTTATTTGTATATGGAAGTTTCATTACACAAATTGTTTGCCAAACCAGGCTGATGGATTAAGGCATAAAAACATGCAATACTTACAGAGTCAATCTGAGTCAAAGAAATTTTCCCAGTAGTTTTTTGGGTGCTGTAATCTGGACCAACATATGCATGGCTGTGGAGCAGAGGAGGAAAAAAAGGGGGTGACTTACAATACATGAAATTTTCACAAATTCAAAAGGGTAACCTTTCTGTTGTCCTGGAAAGTCAAATTTGCTTTTGATTTGTTCTGCTTTTGATGCTTTGTATTTTATATTGTCTGTTTTTATTATTTTAATGTTTTTATCTGCATTATCTGTTTTATTTTTATATTATGTTTTCTATTGATTGTTAGTTGCCTTGGGTGCCCTTTGGGGAGAAAGACGAATTACAAATCCAATAAATAAATAGATAAGTAAAATAAATTCTTAAAATCAGCCATTCAACATAACAATTCAAAACAAGTGTAAAGAAACACCCATTAGCCAAAACCATTTTTTTAAAAAACCTTTAGGGTACAAATGTTTTTAATATTAGCTTTACATATAAAATTCCATACATTCTACCACAAAGACACCCCAATATTGTCAAGCAAATGTGCTTCTTCCAGGCAATTATGCTCAGAATCACACTCTAAGGTGCCAAAACTGAACACTATTTTCAAATGGGGGCAAAATATTTGAAATTAGGCCTATCAAACTAGTTTACCCAAAGAATATAGTTCTAGTCTTCGGGTGCAGATCTTCTAGATTTTTGCTATTACAGGAGCCACGAGAAAAATTGTGTTCTCTTAAATTTATCAGAGAATGATGACAACATTTATACTGAAATATTACAGAGCCCGATGAGGAGACAACCCAAGGGAGTATGCAATAAAACCATAACTGTGGCTTTAAAGGGGTTCTGAGCAAAGGAGAATATTTTACATGAATTTCAAGTAGCAAGGCCCTTTTTCAAGGACAAAACATGATTTTCCAAATATGAGCCAAGGATTACTTAAAGGAAAACCTTGAAGTGTTGACAGAAAGCAGAAGTTGTATGACAGCACAGCTAATTGCATACCACGGCAAGTTCATTCTACAGAAACATTTTCATTATTTAACGTTATTCAGGTTGGCAAACAAATATTGCAATATCATTCTCAAAGATAAGATTTTGATGAAACCATCTCCAATCTTTTTGCAGGATTATATATCTTGAAAATGAAAAGCTGAAAACCAAAAATCTACCCTACATTATTATAAAATATATATTCCTTTCTCAGTAACAAAGTAAACATGTAAAGTGAACAAGATTAATTTCTGAAGCATGTGAAAGCTTGGACATACCCAAAGATACATATATATTGTATATACATATACATATATGCAATACAAGGACATCTGCAAGAGGGATCTGAAGGCCTTAGGAATGGACCTCAACAAGTGGGAAACCCTGGCCTCTGAGCGGCCTACTTGGAGGCAGGCTGTGCAGCATGGCCGTTCCCAGTTTGAAGAGACACTTGGCCAACAGTCTGAGGCAAAGAGGCAAAGAAGGAAGGCCCATAGCCAGGGAGACAGACCAGGGGCAGACTGCACTTGCTCCCAGTGTGGAAGGGATTGTCACTCCCGAATCGGCCTTTTCAGCCACACTAGACGCTGTGCCAGAACCACCATCCAGAGCGCGATACCATAGTCTTTCGAGACTGAAGGTTGCCAATACAAATTCCTTTCTCAGTAACAAAGTAAGCATGTAAAGTGAACAAGATTAATTTCTGAAGCATGTGAAGGCTTGGACATACCCAAAGATACATATATATGGAGAGAGAGAGAGAGAAAGAGAGAGAGAGAACGAACATTTCACTGAATGGCAGATTCCTATGCTATATCACAAACTGCTTTTGAAATGCCATAGAATCAACAAGTATGTCTCTTGGTCACACAAGATTATTTATGTGGTTCTTTGAACAGAAGTCAATGCACCCCTTTGTATTAACAACAATACTAGTCAGTGATGAACTGAATGAGAATGAATAAATTTAATCCCGATAAGTCTGAGCTGATGAAAATGGGGGACTCGGTAGACGTATTAGCTAGGGATCTGCTTTACCTGGACAGAGTCACACACCCTTGTAAGAGTCAGATTCCTAGTCTGGGAGTTACATGGGACCCAGCATTTTTCCTGGTCCCAGGTGGTTTGCCACAATGAAAAATACCAAATTATGTACTATTTTCCCCACTAATATCTGCCTGCGTGTCATCATAAGGTTGCATGCTTATAGCAACCTGTAAAAGGAAGCACATTTCACCAAATGGTCAGTCCTTGCAACTCCCATCTGTTGCACAGGAGAGAGAAATATCATGAAAAAAATGAGTATTGTTACCTCAGGTGGCTAAGCAGAGGCTGGAGTCTCTCATCAGACTGTATAACAGGTAGAGATCGTGCTGTTAGCTGGAAGACAAAAAAAACTCACTGAGATCCAATGAAATATTTTTCAGCCTTAGTATACCACTGCACAGTTACAAATCCTATTTGCTCTATCTTGATAAGAGCACAGGATGTTCACTGGGTCTTTCCCCAGATTCTTCCCCTTAACGCTCTTACTTTAGTATCCTACCAGTTCTTATAAAACATTCTACTAATTTATGAATAGACGAGAGAGCCTACAACCTCACTTGCCAATTCCAGTCTGAAGAATTAAAAATCGATTGTGGCCATCTTCTGTCACTGACACCTTTGTGCTCTCAGTCTGTCTTTCCACTCCATCCCTCCTCTCAAACTCACCTTTATATCAGCCTTTTCCATAAGGTTAAACCTTTCAGTTAAATCTTTCAACCTATCCAAAAGTATTCCTTCTTCAATTTGTTCTTCAGTCTTACAGTCATTCATCGTAGAACTGCAACTGCCTTTGTTCCACTGATGGTGAGCATCTATTCCTGTGCCACATCCAATCCTGAAGAAGTACTATACAAGTCGATGTTTCAATAACTACTCCTAGAGAAGACTCTCCTACAAGCAACTCTCAAAACCTTCATTGTTTCAAAAATAAGATTTCCTTCTAACAATCATAAATTTAACACCAAGATCTTTAAAAACACAAAATTTTAGGTGAAAAGTTTCTTTTATGACAGCGTGGATAGCAAATCATGAAGTTCCCAGCTGAAATCTGGGGCACCAACTCACAAATTTACTAAGGCCCAAATCCTAACCAACTTCTCAGCACCGGCATAGCAGTGCCAATGGGACATGGGCCTCATCCTGCTGTTGGGTGACAGTCACAGAGGCCTCCTCAGAGTAAGGAAATGCTTGTTGCCTTGCCTCAGAGCTGCATTGTCCTTATATCAGTGCTGGAAAATGTTGGAGTTGGTGCAACTCCATCTGCTGTCCAGAGGGGGCAGGATGCTGTCCAGAAGGGGTCAAGCTATGGCTCAGTGACTATGACCTTTCTACCTGTTCTCTCTGTGATCCTTGTGGGGTGTGGCCCTAACCCTTTATCCTTCCCTTCTCCTCTGAGCACTTCCTCTTGTCCTCTGACCACCAACCTGTTAAGATGTGCACACCAAAGCTCTGATGCCCAGGCCATCTTGAGCACAAAGCATGCAGGGCGAGGCAGCTCCAGGGCCTTGCTATCTCTAAGTGTTAGCTGAACCTCTGATCCTAATCAGATGCTGTAAATATACACTCAATGGAACTGTAAGTAAATAACTTTTTTGCAACTTTAAGAAGCCATTGCCTCTTGTGTCTTTTTTTTATTGATTAGCAGTCAGTTGGATGAGGGAGGTTCTCTGTTTAAGGGGGGTCTGCTGTTTAAGCTACTCTGCTTCCCCCCAAAGAGGAAACCATTTTTAATTTCCTCCAACAGAAAATAAGTTAGGATTGTACCTTAAGCGGTGTTAAGCAAGCCACTCAATGTCGGCCGCAGTACCCTTCCTTTTGCACAATGGCAACAACAAGAATAGCCAATCTTATGCCAGGGCAGTGCGGGTGGCCCACAAGCTGCCCCTGCAATTGTCATCACAAATATGCCATAAGGCATGTTGCGGTGGGTACACAAGTGAAAAAAATTTGGGAACCACTGTGCTATGAAATCATTTAAACAGAAAATATACCTTGCCGTAGCATTCAGTCCAAACAACCTCATGTGATGCCTTTAGCTAAAGATGGTATTTTAAAGATAATATGAAAATAGCATACTATTTCAATAGCTATTTTCAACAGTTTCAGAATTTTTATTAACAGTAATTTTATACACTTTTCAACAATGTGAATTTTTTTACAGTAGTTCACAGAGAAAATCAAATGGCTCCCTGACCCAAGAGCACAAAGTATAAACGATGCAGAAGAACACCAGCAAATAGCGACTAGAAAAGACACTATGCTGGGGTGAAAGGGGACAGTTACTCTTCCCCTGCTAAATATAAGAGGATTAGAATGTGCACTTGGATTTGCACAGGAGCTTCAACACTTCTCTAAAGATGGCTTTAGGACAGGCATTTGATTAATTGGCTTTCAATACAACTATTTTATGCTTTTCAGTGAAGAACTGATAGCATTTGATTAATAACCAGACAGGCTTGTACAAGTGTCATGCAAAGGACAAGTCTCAGCAGCAGTCACAGGCTTGTACAAGTGTCAGCTCCATGTTTTATTATGTATTTTGTACCAAAGAGGGCAAAAATGTGGCAGTGTAACACAATATCCCTTGACTTCAGATTTTTCAAGACAAGAGACCATTTGGCTTAGGGTACTCATTAGTTGATAGTTCATTCAACTCCACATAGAAGCTAATAATGGATTATTACTTGATGTATGCTAATCTAAACACATGGTGCATATGGGCAGTCTAAAACCATTTAATTAAGAAATTTATACCCCGCCTTTCCTGTGTCAAAGCAAATGCCCAAGTTGTACTTGGTTGTACAAATGTACTTGGTTGCTTTGTAAGCCAACCAAGTACAAAGTATCACAACAAATTAAAAAAACACATCAAACAAGGCATTAAAACATTATTTTTAACATTGTAGGGTGAAAAACAATATCAAAACAGAGCAAAAAAAATTAAGGGAAAAAGAGAAACAAACTCATTGAGTCAACGGGGAACCAATGAATCCAGGGAGGCAGTCAAGTCACCACAGTGTATCAGAGAAACAGAAGGCAAAAATCCACTTAGCAGCCAAATGCCTGATGAAACAGTTATGTTTTCAGCCTTTGCCAAAAAGCCATGAGAGAGGGAGTTGTTCTCAGTTCACCTGGGAGAACATTCTATAGTTGTGGTGCCACCACAGAGAAGGCTTGCCCCTGAGCTGCCACCCCCTCACTTGGGACAAAGGCAGCACTTGTAGAAGAGCCCCTTCAGCTGACCTAAGAGAGCGGGCTGGAATGTATGGAAGGAGGTGGTCTTTCAGGTAGCCTGGACTCAGCTCATGGAGGACCTTAAAGGTTAGAACAAGCACCCTGCATTGTGACAGAAGTATATGGGCAGCAGCCAATGTAGCTGCTGAAGATGTGGTCCAGCCAAGTCAAAATGTCTGGTCCCCGTAACCACTCGGGCCGCTGCATTCTGCACTAACTGCAGTTTCCAAACTGTTTTAGCAGGTAGCCTCTACCTGTTTTAGCAGGTAGCCCCCCAGTGCATTGCAGTAGTTCAGTCTTGAGGTTACTAAAGCATGGGTCACCGTAGCCAGGCTCTAAATGGCTCAAGTATGGTTTCAGTTGGTGCACCAGCTTAAGCTGGATGAATGCAGTTCTAGCCACTGCTGCTACCTGGTTTGCCAGGGAATGCTGAGAGTCCAGAAAACTCCTAAGCTGCATGCTTGTTTTTGTAAAGGGAGTGCAGCCCCATTCAAAGTGGGTAGATGATTCTGTGCCTGCATTGAGGATTTCTTAATTAGGAAAATGTCTGTATTTTCAGGATTTAGTTTCAGCTTATTGACTTTCATCCAGTCCCTAATGGCATTCAGAGTTCTAGGACTTCCACAGCTTCCTCAGAGAGGGATGGCAAGGAGAGATGGAGTTGGGTGTCATCCGCATATTGGTGGCACCCCACACCAAATCCCCAGATGATCTTGCCCAGAGGTTTCATGTAGATGTTAAAAAGCATAGGAAAAGGATAAACCCCTGTGGCACCCCATACTGTCAGGGTGCAGAGTAGCTGTCACCAAGCATCACCATCTGGAACCTGTTTGATAGGAAGGAGTAGAACCATTGTAGAACAGTGCCCCCAAGCCCCAGTTTGACCAGTCAATTCAGGAGGATACCATGATCGATGGTGTCAAAAGCTGCCGAAAGGTCCAGTAGGATCAGCAGGGACGCATTATCCCATCTAATCCTTGGCGAAGGTCATCTATTAGTACAACCATGGCTATCTTTGTTCCAAAACCTGGCCTGAAGCCGGACTGGAAGGAGTCCAGATAGTCCTTCTCATCCAGGAACCCTGTATTTGGCACACCACTGCTTGCTCAATCACCTTCCCTAAGAAAGAAGATTGGAAACTGGAGGATAGTTGTTAAAATTGGTGGAGTCCAGAGATGGCTTTTTAAGGAGAGGACACACAATTGCAGTTTGCAGGATGTTGAGCACTACTCACTCCTGCAAGGATGAATTTACAATAGGTTCCATCCATTTGGTTAGCCCTTCCTGTGCATCTTGTATTAGCCAGGCAGGGCAAGAGTCAAGCAAGAAAATGGTCTCAAGCCATCACTGTCAGTTGACGTAATCACTGTTGGCCAATCTAAGACAATGTCTTCAGCTGCAGGCATGACCAAAACATGTTTACAGAGCAGGGAGAAGTTTCAGCCATTTCAGCCATTCAGAAGTTTCAGAAGTTTCAGGGAGAAGGCTGAAACCACAGCCAACCCTTTGTTTTTTCTCCTCTCCATACCTGCTTCAAGTATCAGAGCTTGGCTAGTGAGGAGGGAAGAAAAGAACTTGTGAATGCCAATAAAGGTTAAAAATGCGGTGGTAGTTTCAGTGCTGCATCCAGATGCTGCACTGGTGCTTGATATCAGACATTCACCTTCTACTGCATACTTAGCTGGGGCAAACTTATGTTTGAAGACAAAGTTCTACTGCCAGCAAATGAAGTTTGGGTCTTAGACCAGAGAGACCCAGATTCAGCCATGAAGTCTACCCAGGTCAGCCACTCTTCCCACTTTGCCTATTATAGGAATGTTTTGAAGATAAAAGGATGGCGGAACATCACATGTATGCAAACAAATTTCTGGAACAAAGGGTGGTTTAAAAACACAACATAATTTTATTCCTGATATCAGATGTACAATGAGAAGAGGTTATAAGTAAGCCTTGCTTTGGAAAGAACACAAGAAAAAAAGAAAACTATTTCCTTTAATAATATTTAACATCTGACTGTAAAAACATTAGAGTCTTATGAAAGATCAAACTACAAAAAATATAAAACTCACAGTATTCCCAGCTTTGTTGCCTGAATTGTCTACAGCAGGGGTGCTCAATAGGTAGATTGCGATCTACCGGTAGATCGCGAGGCAAAATGAGTAGATTGCGGAGTGCCGACCCCCCCTTCAGGTGCCTCTGGGAGGAAACGCCGGGAGTAAGGCCCATTGTACTCAATGGGGCTTACTCCCAGGTAAGTGTGGCTAGGATTGCAGCCTCACAGCCTAATCCTAGGCATGTCTACTCAGGAGTAAGTCCTGTTATACTCAGTGGGGCTCAAAGTACACCAACATACATTGTACACATAAATGTTATATGTTATGATGGCGCGAACATTGTAAAAAAACTCTGGTAGATCTCTGGGCCTTGCTGGGTTTCAAAGTAGCTCTCGAGCCAAAAAAGTGTGAGCACCCCTGGTCTACAGACTCAATTTGGTAGTCCCTTTTGATATATCTAGGCCTGCAGATTCCATCTCTTAGAACTGAGTACCACACTCCAGGCTAAAATATTAAAATATTTACACACATGCCCCTTTTGCCCAATAGTTAACATCTAATTCCATATAGGTCACATCAGATACGATTGTATATGGTGTACTTTCAAAACGATTGATCAAGAAACAACCCATTTGCTAATGTGGTAGCAAAAATGTCACAATGCAAATGTTATGGAGCCAGGAAAATCAATATTAGACTGGTGTTTGCATGCTGGTAGGCTGCCATAACGAGACAGTTGACATTTCAATGCTGATCAATTTTGAAAAAGTTTGGTTTTAACCTTTAACATGTTACAATTCTTAAGAAATACGCAAAATAAGCAATCTTAGCAAAGATATTATATTCTAGCACTGCACACACCTGGACCTATTAAAATTCAGAACTACACTACTGATGATAGTATTAATTCCATAAGAACAAGCAGCTTTTTCTGGTTAACCAATACCTCTTAGCATTAAAAATAAAATACAGTTCGTACCACTGAGCTTCCATGCTGATTTATCACTAGTGGGGCACTAACAAAATAATTGATGATATAGTTACTGTATTTATGTCCCAATTTTCTTTTTCTATCAAAGGAAGCCCTCAAGACAGCGAATAAAATAAATAATACACATATGCGTGAAAAGAGCCCACAACAAACACTCTCCCTCTCCTAGATGTTGGCTAGCCACTGAAAGAGTCAAAGAGGGAGAGCGCCTGGTTTCCAAGGACAGGCAGTGCATGCAGGTAACAGTTTACTTGCTGTTTTCACCACAGTTCACAGTGCTGTTCAGTTTAACACATTTTTGCCCGACCCATAAGCGTACACATTTGGTCCCTGTTGCATATATGCAGCGTTGGGTGGAAATGGCTTAAGCAGCCTCTTTGGCAAGCCTCTGACTGTGCACTCAACTAACTGTGTCCCTTCTTTGGATCTCAGCTATTATGGGAGACAATAAATTGTCTCACCCCAGAATGCCAAATGCAAGGGAGAGCTCCAGGATACAGGTCTCTTGCCTTGTATGCTCCCTGAGGCATCTGGTAGGGCCACTGTGAGATACAGGAAGCTGGACTAGATGGGCCTTTGGCCTGATCTAGCAGGGCTCTTCTTATGCTCTGAAAATCAATGTTAAAAGAACTTATTCATACTTCAAGCATTTAGGATCAGAATGCTCAACAATATGAGTCGTAGCACAGAAAAAAGGCAGAAATGCTTTAACAGCTGTGTAGACCTCAACAGAACTCCTATCTTAAGTTTGCAGAGCTGAATGGGCAGCTATCTACCACTGCCAGCTAAATCACTGAAACAAAGACATTCAGGAAGACATTCTGAGCACCCAAAAAAAACCCACTATGACAAGTAAAAATTTAAAAAAACAGTACTTTCAGTTACATTACGTATTGCAAGCTGCTTCGAGTCTAAAAAAGATAAATATTCTAAATAAAGAAGTGCAGTAAATGTTTAAAAGACTCCAAAAATGAAAGGATGACTGGCAACTTTTCTTCAGGCAATACTACAGTACCTTCCCACCCTATTGGTATACCTACCTTCCTTCCTGCCGCATTCCTTTCCAAATCTAAAGTAGAGAATCTCACTACGGACTCTTCTAGTAATCACTGACTGCCTCCATATACTAAAAAACCTTCTCCTTACAAAGCATAGGCATAGGAATGATAACACAACCCAATGTTGAATAAAACAAAATTTATTTATAAAAACAAACAGGCTGTTTTATTTACAGAGATGTTCCATTACTTAAAGCAGCCTTTTTCAACCAGTGTGCCATGGCACACTGGTGTGCCGCGAGTGGTCCACAGGTGTGCCACAGGAATTTGAAGGAAAGGCATTTATTAGTAGGGCCAATAGGGATGTGAGACCCCCACTGGCAGCATGGTGTGCCTTGTCAATTGTCAAAAACCTTATGATGTGCCTTGACAATTTTAGTGCCTGATCAGTGTTGCCATGAGATGAAAAAGATTGAAAATCGCTGACTTAAAGGTTACTCTGATACCAGCTCTCAAGAATGACAAGATATTATGACCAGTGAATTCTCTAAATAATTTAGATAGCTAGTTACCCCTTCCTATTTCCATCCCAAGCACACTCACACACTGGAAGACTTCCCTGGGAAGCAGGCTCGCTCCACACTTCAGACCAATTCAGGACTCTGGAAGCTCCTGCCACAAGTCTTCCTTTAGGTCACACCAAAAGTCTCTGGGTGCTTGCATTCTTGCTGACTCACCACCCTCAGATGCCACTGAGCAGGGCCAGCCCAAGACTTCTAGGCACCTGAGGTGCCTAGACTGCTGTCCCCTGGCCCAATGATATGCCAGCCTCAGTTTCTCCCACTCTCCAATGTTTTAGCACTCTCCAATGTGAGGGGAAGACTCAGTACAGTCTTCCCCTCCATATTTCTACTTCTCTATCCCCCTCTTCCTTTTCCATTCACTGAGTGAAAGGAGAAGAAGGAGCAGCAGAGACAAGTAGGCAGACAGGGGTGGGCACTCCTGGCCAATCTACGACCTGAAGCTGCCACTTCATTTGGCCCCACGATGGGCCTGTCCTGCCACCAAGTAATCAGCTCTTTGTTGAGAGAAAGTTTCTTCGAAGGTTTCCTTAAGCACTTGTCCATCAGCAATTTTCAGCCACAAGTACTCTCCTGGTCTTTGTACCCTCTGCCTCTAATATGCCATTACTCCTTTCCTCTCTGGCTCTGTGGCCCCTTTTATTTTATCCCTCTTGGCCTGGGTGACCAATCATATGATGTGCTCTCTCAATCCTCCTGACCACTGCTCCAGTTATAAGCCAATAAGAACTTCTGGAGTGAATTCTGAATAACTAATTTTACAAGGTCCCTTGTTGACCAATCAGAACTGCACGTCTACAATACCTTCTGAACTATTTAGATAGTCCTAACACGCTGAAACCTCTAAAGTTCTGTAATCTGTGAGTAGCTCATATTGCTATGACTGAGTAAACTCTGCCTTCTGTTTCCCTCAGCACCACCTGTCAGAAGTAAGGCCAATACAATGTATACATTTTCTCAGAATCTCCAGCAGCTCAGCTTTAATCTTTAACCTGAGGTCCTGTTTACAAATAAAGTTGCTTCTGCAACCTCACAGAGGTTGTCCCTTCCCTTGGGACAAAGAACCATTCTCCAATTTATTTTACTGTATAAACTACTTTCGGAATGGTTTTTCTTGAAAAATAAAGCGGTGGTGATGATTATGATAATCAGATCTTATTTTAGTTTCATCCTTTGAACCTCCTGTATTCTGCCTCTGACATGCATACATCTGGAGATAGAAAAATATAGGAGCATCCCAACTGGAACACAGATATAGCACTTGCATATTTTCTCTAGATGCTGAACTAAGGCCCAGAATTTAGGAATGCTTAGATAATTCTTTGAAGCTTCTACATTTTCACACTCAAAAAAAGACCCGTACATCAGACACAGAAATGTTTCTGGGATCTGGCTTTTGTTCCCATATCGCCTGGGTGCAGAACTCTGTGTCTCTTCTTTCTCTGTCTCTTGAGGCATTAAGATTTGCTCTGTCAGGATTTATTCACAGAGACTTTTATTCATAAGTTTCTCCACTTATATCCATTCTTGTGTTTTGTTACGAAATTGGGGTTTTTTGTTTGTTTTTGTTTTTAAGTACATGCTGTGTGCCACTCTCCTTTTATTCAGTTTATCTTTGCCCCTGTCCTTCATTGGATTTAGCATAGCATTTCTCCTGGTTTATCACCAGAGACCAAAAACAACAGTTGTAGGCAGCAGCCTGAACTAGGAAACTACTGTCACTGTTTGGGCTTCTTATCATTAAATCTTTGGCTGCTGATAATAGTGACTGCATCTGGAATCCCTGGTAGCAGCAAAAAAGCTTATGACGACTTTTCGGTAGCCTCGATATTAATGTTACATACACAAAGTACTGCAAGGACAGTCTACAGGATTTTAAAAATTGAACAATCAGCAACTGACAAGTAAAAAACAAAATTGCCAAATGCTGGAAGCAAGGACAGGCGGTTACTGCCAAGAGAAATTCCAGGTAAGAGGAGGAGAGCGGGTTCCAAATTTCTCCCTGTCCACTCAGTGCTTTTCTAAGCAGCAGATGGGTAGAAAGAGGCAATCTAAAGGTTGCAGCAGCTTTCCATTCCCCCTCCCAGAGTACTGGAGAAAGGGGCTACAGCTGTTTTGATTCGCTTTCAGAAAACCAGAAGTAGAATGGAACACTGACCAGAATGTCAGCCTGCAGAGGATGGCAGACAGAGTGGCTTGGAACTCAGTTAGTTGATCTTCCAGCTTTGCCACCTGATCTGATGGTTTTATGTCACTTCCATGGAAGGCTAGCCTTGGCTGGAGGTCCCAAATACACTCCAATATATACAAAATTATAATCTGGAACCAACATTTACAGAAAATATACTTGTCCAAAAGAGTGTCTGTTCTTTAAAGCATAGAGGACAAGTAGTTGATAGAATAAACAAGAAAAAGGTCACTAACATATGTTATTCTGCTTGGCAAGTTAACATTTTACCCGGCAATTTTTAAATCAAAAAGAATTCCAACAAAGATAATTCTCAACAGTATTTTGTGCTACATGTCCTAGAAATATACAATAACATTCCCACAAAGCAGAGTTTGATATGGCTGTCAAAGTGCTATTGCTAAAGCATAGAAACACCACCAAGTCCAAAGTACCTCCAAATGTACTTTTCAGTCTATCACTGGGTTGCATCCAAAACTGAATTAGTCACAACTAACTAAACTTAAGATTATACTTAGTATCTGGCATAGTCAGAAAAGATGAAGCCGTATTCGTGCCTCAGTACCACATCATGGCCCAATTCTATTAGGGCGTTACAGTTGTGGATATTGTGATCTGCCACCGCCACCAACACAAAGCCCTGGAAGCTGCACACAGGTAACAGCAAACAAGCTAAAGAATGGGCATAAGTCTGAAGAGACCCATTGGGGAGCCAGGAGAGATTAGTAAATAACATTTTTACTTATGCATGTAGCACTGTTGATGGAGTGCATGCTGTATGCTGTGGGCTGACAGGATACCAGATAAGCAAGGAGAGATTAGTAAATAACATTTTTACTTATCTCTCTGTAGGCTTCCTACAGCGTGCACCCCATCAACAGTGCTGCATGCTCTGGGCCAGCAGGGACAGGACTGGGCTGACAATTTCTTATCACACCTCTGTCTTTTATATTGAAATAGTCATGTCAGTATCTTTGAAATATTACTGACACACATTTATGTAAAATCCATTTAAAGCCAACAGTAAAAAAAAAACAACAAATTTTCTTCAGTGTTTCTCAAACTGTGGGTTGGGATCCACTAGGTGGGTCACGAACCAATTTCAGGTGGGTCCCCATTCATTTCAATATATTAGACTTGATGCTACCATGCAGCATATGTGACTGCATTTGGGGAAATGTTACAGACCTATACTTTTATCAAGCTACTGTGCATATTCTTTTAACAATGATAGTAAATGGGACTTATTCCTGGGTAAGTGTGGGTCGGATCTCAGCCTAGGATTGTGAAAAACGTTCCTGCTTGATGATGTCACTTCCAGTCATAACATCACTTCCAGTGGGTCCTGACAGATTATCATTCTAAAAAGTGGGTCCCAGTACTGAATGTGTGAGAACCACTGCTCTATGACAATAGGCTAGATCCAGAAAAATGTAAACAGAATTCCCTATGCATGTTATGGGGCTTTCCCACTTTCTCCTTGCTGCAATCCATGGTACCACATGAAAAATGGTTCGGAAGAGTCAGAGACCCTCCAGAACACTGAAATATAGAGTGGTGGGCTGCAGTATTTGGGGAGGAAGTTTAGCTGAAATCAGATGCACACACAAGTATCCTCCATTCATTCATTCATAGATTCTCATGTCACTTTTCTAACTAAAATTTACACAAAGATTTACAATACAAATACATTCACAAATAAAAATAATATCAACAATAAAATCACCTGTCAAACAGTATAAAAACACACAGCAGGTTTAGAACTTGAACCCATATAAGATTCTGGCCAATGTTAGTCAGTACTAGAACACAGTTGTTGCAAAGTGGGTAAATTGGTAAGCATCAGGGCTGAGAGGGGACTGGAACAGAGCTCCCCTTGAGTGGCTGTAGCAGTAATTACAGTTGTGTAGTTGCTACAGTAACCTGAAAATGTTTGGCCATTTGAGGGTTCATGTCTTAGGTCAACTGGCCCAATGAAGCAGTACTGAAGAAAGTTGGTTCTATGATTTTTCATTCTATTGTGCCCTTCCCCCATACAGGTATCTCCTATACCACCAAACCTCCTTTACTGCAGCAAGTAACCTCTCAAAAACCTAACAACAGCTACGTGTAAAATAAATACCACCACATCATCTTCCAGTAGCCTTAAAAAGCATGCAATTAAAACACCTAAACATGAATGACAATCCATAGATGGAAGCGGCAACTGTAGTCATTAAACTAGGTTTCAGAGTTTCCTGCATGCAGTTTGTCACAACTTTAACACTTTTTGTATCAAACTAACTGCTTGTGTGATGGACAGCGAAGCCACACAATTTACATTTAATTGATTTAAATAAGGCTGGATAAATCTTCACCTTTATGTGACAAGCAGTCAAGACTGACAAGTGATGGTAGCCAGGTAAAAGTAAATGAATAGAAATTTGAATTGCCCTTGCCATTTATCTTGGTCTTCTGCATTGTAAATCCACTTTGGGAGAGAGACATTCTGAATTTCACTATTCAAGCACTAAATGAAACTGTCTCCTTCAAAATGATAGTTCCACTACAGCAGTGATACATATCCTCATTTTAATTAACCTAATGGTCTATTCACTCACCATACCTGGAGGACTATTTCATTACCCTAAATTAACATTTTCTTTCCATTAAACATCAGATAATAAAAAAGATACTACTTGCATGCCTGGTTTACAATACATTTAAATCAGTACCATTCCTTTGAAAAGAATTCAAATAGCAGAATATAAGATGATCAGATTATTAACAAGCAAAGAGGACTAAAAGTAATAGACATAGGTACCACACCTTTTGTACTTCAAAATACCCTCTCACATTAGCTAACTTTATATACTCAAATACTTAGTCAACACTTTAAAACTATAACTGCCTTATATACATATAAAAACAGAAATGACCATTGGCACAATACATTTGTCATCAGAACTACCTCCTGAACAATTATTTCAAAAGAAGCACAATTTAAATTCATTCTTTGCACACATGGAGAAAAATGGCTAGATTTTTTATGGCATTACCCCAACATCAGAGTGCCTCTAAACCATCTCCTGATTAAGGGAGAGGAAAAGTCAGAGGAACCCACTCATTTTTAATGGACTGCTCCAACCCAACACTAGACAACCAGAGATATATTTAAGGCAACATGCCCCCTTCAGATCCATTCAGTTTTCCCAAGTAACTAACATAAAAAAAGAATCTGGGAGTGTGAATGATTACACAGCAAATGCTTGATTTTCTAAAGTTCACATTCATCCTGAGTAATGTAAATCATTACCCCACAATGATATGCTTCTCAAACAGAACTTAGGTCCCCCATTTTATGATCATCTCATCTCTTCTGGTCTCAATGAAAGACTTAACTAAGGCTGTGGTGCTGCAATACAACCAAGCGGCTACGCACAGATCCAGTCTGAGAAAAGAGCTCCTGGGCAATTTTCTCAGGAAAATAATTTCTCAAATTCTAATCTCTTTTCTCTTCCTTCTTTCCCTGTCCACCAATACCTCATGTTCTTTCCCACTGGTTGGTTTCTGTCCCACTGAAATTTACACAAAGGGAAGGCATACCCACACAGCAGAATATGCAAACAAGAAGGAAGTTTATCTAGAACAGGGGTGCACAAACCCCGGCCTGGGGGCCATTTGCAGCCCCTGAGGACCCCCAATCCGGCCCATGGGGTGCCCCCAGTCTCCAATGAGCCTCTGGCCCTCTAGGGACTTGCTGGAACCCGCACTGGCTCAACGCAACTACTCTCAGAGCAAGTGCCAACTGTTTGACCTCTCGCTCGAGCTGCAAGCCGATGATTCCCTCTGCTGCCTTCTGTTTCATGTCTGTGAAGCAGCAGCGGCAGCAAAGGAAAGACTGGATGGCTTTGTGCAAGGTCTTTTATAGGCCTTGAGCCATCATGAGACCTTCATTCACTCATAAGTTCCATCTCTAATATATTCATTTGTGTAAATTTATGTAAATTTATTCAAATTTTAACTGTAGAGTAATTCTTTTTTCCTCTGCCTGCAACACAGTGTCAGAGAGATGATGTGGCCCTCTTGCCAAAAAGTTTGGATACCAACAATCTAAAAGAATGGAGAAAGCACTAACGTGTTAGATGGTACGGGTGGTAATGGAAGAGTCTTAAGAAGCTGAAAGGAAGTCAGAACCTGAACTTAGATCTGAAAGGAAGGTCCATGAAATGTAAACCTGGGTTAGGCAAAGACAAGACAGAGGAGACTACCTGTCATTTAAAATAATAATTTCTAACAAGGATAATAAAGTATGGAAAAGGAACATATTTGAAGACTGGGAGATAACATTGCATGCCTCTAAACTTGTTATACACATTTAGGTAGGCATGCAAAAGAAAGATCTTATGAACCAGCTAAACATGACAGAATGATATTTTGATTTCTTAAATCAGTTAAGGTTTCTTTGCTGCTTTAAAACCAAATATATTGGCCTTGGTTTTTAAGGGAAAGAAAGAAAAGAGATATTCAACCTGGCAAAATGTTATATAGTGAGACAGCAAGGGTCATTAATTTCAAGTTTCAAAACCTAAAAAAGTTCCCTGCGTATCAATGCAAGTTTAATAATGCTATGACTACAAATTAGAGAGACATGTACCTGGAAACCACAGGAGTAATTCTGTCTCTGTATATAAGTTATGAGACCAACCATAGCGTTAACTCACTTGATATAGTTCCAGAAATGATTAGTACAACTCAGCTAGTAATTTTTCTCATTACAAGAGGATACAACAGGGCAGGTACTCTAGAACAGTCTATCTGAGACCAGACCTACCACTGCTCTTCATTTCATTTAGAATCTATTTCAAGGAATGGGCACTTTAAACATCAGAACACATATACTTATGGGAACAGAGCAGTTTGCAGTGCAGAATAGTAATTGGTTTCTGGTTTAAAATGGTCTATTACTGATGTAAAAAAATTAACAGTAACATCCTATGCAGATTTACTCAGAAGTAAGTCCCATTGTATTCTATGCACTTATACTCTCAAGAAACTGTGCATAGGAATGCACTGTAAGTTTTAAATTATTATGGTATTGTATGAAAGCCATGTTAATGTAAACTTTAATACATTTTTTAAAAGTTTGATTTATGCCTCATGTCCATCTTATCCATTCTATTAAATCCAGTTAGCAAACTCTTCATCAACTTTAAAACACAATAATACAAATATTGGTGGGAAAATTTTTGCGAACTCCACAATGACCAGGCAAGAGTCATAAATTTTTGCATTCTTCCAAGAAGCGGTGACAAAACTAGTTGGGAATACTTAGGTTAGTAGTATGTCAGCTGCTTCAAATAAACAAGCACCCACTCCCTTGCAGAACCAAGTGAGAATTTTTTGTTAGTTTTTTCCTATGTTTGAAGGTGAATAGCTCTACTATCTATGTTTCTCAACCCTGATTCTTCTCACTCAGATCTGAAGCATACTTCCAGCATCCATTGCAGGAGCAAGACTTGCAGTAGAGAAGCAGTAGGCATGCAAAGCGTTAAGCACAGCCTCTCAAAAGCAGACTTTGTTCCTTCATCACACTGTTTTGGAGCAGTTCAACAGAGACCTAGGCCTATCGTTGAACATTTAGTTTCAAGGCAAAGCACACACTGGTCACAACCCATAGGTCTACATAAGGATGCCTCTTGATCTCTTTAAAATAATAATTTATAACAGAAGCCTGCACACTGCTTGACACACCATTTTTTTTTTTAATATGAGGAATTTCCTAATGGCCTCTCGTGTTTGAGAGGAGTTGCTGATCTGTGCAAAGAAACAGAAGTCCAGTGTGTCTAGACAACTAAAGGGGGTCTGTAGTTCACAACCACTCTCAGGTATGGACATATATAGATCGGTCTTTGGAAGACTCAGTTTAGAGCTTTAAGAAGTTTACATTACTGCATTATAACTCAGTGGACAAAATTTCTTTCCTCATTAACATGTTTATGCTTAATAATAAAGCAAAGGATGGTTTTCATTGGTTCTACCTTATATTCTACATAAGAAAGTAGAGAAGGCGGTGGGGGACTGGAGGACATGGCATACTGCTTTGGGAAATTAATTTTGCACTTTAAAATTGCTGTGCTGCAGGTTCATCTTTAAAACAAAGTAGCTCTCAAGCAGCAAAGCTTAAGTGGCAGTCTCCACTCATGCAGCATTATACACAAAGCCTTCTATAAAGCCTCCTTCAATAACTTGGCTGTTTTTCAATAAAGGAAAGCCTTGAAAACGGGAGGAGAAATTGTTCGCACACCTCCCAGGTTGGATCTAATATGTTTTGCATTCAGTCAGCTCAAGTACACAATTCACTAATAAATCACTGAACCAATGTAGTGTAAAATATCATGGGGTACTTGCATTTACATGTCATTAGAATGGAAATAGGGGGATATAAACATGTACAAACATCAATTCCATAAGCAGCGTTTGATTCAGGACATAAATTGGTTTCGCTAAAGAAAATACAATGCATACACTTTTTTTGTTTCATTTTATGAAGTCATTCTCGCTTTCTGGCTCTAAGCTGAGAGGTAATCAGGTGACAATTGCAAGTACTGTACCACTTTTAATAACATCTACATATTAAAAGCAGTTATCCAGTTAACCTAAGGAACAGATATGTGAAAATGCTGAAGAGGTAATGGCACTGTGTATGAGCAGGCAGCTTTAAAGTACGCACTTAAGCTGACAAACATCAAAAAGATGTTCCAGAGTCCCACCAGAAAGAACAATGCAGCAGAAATCATGATAAGCCTCAAGCTGCAATCCTATACAGGTTTGCATCACTTGATACATTTTCCGATCCCTGTCCTTATTCAATTAGGTCATTATGCCAACATTCAGCCCCATCTAGTGCCTTTGTTGTGTAAACAGACACTCCATGCCAGACACACACTGCAAAGGCTACCTGTCTCATTAAGAGCCTCTTCTTTGCATTAAGAGCCTCTTGTTTGTTGTGTAAACAGACAATCTGCTGCAGGCTATGGGAGATCTGGTTCCTCATTCAGAGACTTTTCTTGGTTGTGTAAACAGATACTTGCTCTGCAGGCTACTAGAGACTTGACTGGTTATGCTAGAGCTTCTTGATTGTGCTTTGATCACCATCATATATTAGGCCCGTCATTAGGCGGAAGGTTGTTAAGTGATGCAAGTCTGTACACAGTGGAGTGTAACCCAGTGAATACAATGAGATATACTTCTGACTAAACTTGTATAGAATTGGTAGGGTTTAGGTAGAATTGTGCTTAAGAACTCTCAAAAATGATGCAATTATTCCAATAGTTAGAAAAGTGAAAAGTTACTTTGTAACATGAAGGAGTGCACTGATGCAATTCAGTAAGGCTAAAATAAACAAAAGGTATTTATGCTAAATTTTACTCCCACATCTGTTTTAGTACACCAGAGTTCTCCACATATCAGACTGCAGGAACTCTACAATATGGTTAGAAATAGCAGAAATGTATGATGTTGGCGTACACCTCTTTATTCATTTATTTGGTCTGCAACAAGCATGTTTTTTTGTACCTCGTACTTTTCAAATTAATGGTTAACTAATACTTGCTTTAAACGAACAAGCAAACCAAATAAACCACTAATATATCTAAAACTTAACAGTAAGTTCAGAATGATAAACCCAACCAGTGCAATGCTATAGCAAAACCAATAAAAAAAACCACAAGTAGCTATGTAGCAAAAAGTAGTACTTTGTTCTTTAACAACTTGCCATCTGTAAACACTTTCACTGGTTAAAAATAGATGGTTAACACAAACAACTCCATTAGAATTGCAATAGGTTGTGTACAACAGATGGCATTATACAACAGTTCTAGAAAACATATTCGTTAATAGCTTCTAAGTTGTTAGTTGTGTCTACAGCCCAATGAAATAGCTGAAACAACACATCTTGATATACTATATCCAGGGGGAGAAAAGATTGTTTGAAACACAGGCCCAAAAGGAACAAGAATTCAAAACTGTGGTTCCCAAAGTGGGTGGGTACTGTCCCTTTGGAGGCATTGGGGTTACCTGAGGGACACTAAGAGGCAAGGTGATGGAGATGGGGACACTGGAATAATGGCACTATGTTGGAAAATGGCACTCCAAGATTCTGCCTCTGCATAGTGATGAAATTTGGTGGAAATTATTGGAATTTTTAGTAGATATGACAACAGAGTTCTAGTCAGACCCATATACTGAGTTTTGAGAAACTGTTGTCACCATATGAGTTTCTATCTCTTTTGGCCCAATTCTCTTGGGCCCAGCAACCAGTGGAACACACATTCCAGTAGAAGTGACTGCTGTAAAAGGCACTCTGGAACTGCACAGAATAGCACTCTGCAGGAAGGCTGGAGCCTTCCTATGCACTTTGGAGCATCTACAAGGACCCGCTGAGGTAAGTAGGACATCATGGAGGCTGGATGGAGTGGGAAAGACCGGAATAAGGAGACGATGGGAGTGAAAAGGGTGAACTGGGTTCACGAAGGGGGCGGGTCTGGCAGAGGCAGCAGCTGTCCTGGACCCGATCCCATGGCACAGATTCACGTGGAACTGAGCCAATGAATTCACTAGCACAGGTCTGAGTACACTCCTCCATTCTGCAAAGGGAATGAATGTTCCCTTACCCAGAAGAGACATCCACATATGCCTCCCTCCTCAGGATGCAGTGGTAGCCATTTTGGCATTGCCACATCAGCAGGGGAAGGGAAGCATAGGATTGAGCTATTTGATTTTTCTGCTTCTGTCATTTCTGTTCAATGACAAAGAAGAAATGTAGAATATCGCTTGGAATTTGAAGTATGGATTTCTCCAAGCACCAACAAAGCAGCAGCTGCCAACATGCCAATACGTGAAAAGCTCTTTTCTAAGGACACAACAATGCCTTCCAGACTGATGGGACATTTGAAGAAGGCACAACCTGATAAGGCAGTCAAGAACTTAACTTTTCTTCAATTACTTCATGTCAGCAAACACTGTTTTGCAATGTTCACAACAAAGCACTGATGGTTGTGTGCATCATGCAACATTTCATGGTTGATTGATAAGACTGGAAAGCCACCTACAACCGGTGAAGAACTGATCCTTCCTGCAGTTAGTGAGTCCTGTTTTGCATAAGTCAACACATGATATAATTAAGATGATTCCTCTCAGCAACAATTCAGTGCAAAGATGCAGAGGTGAAATGACTAACGATGCAGAAGATACATTGTGCAGTATACCAAGGACAAGAGAATTTGCACTACAGCTGGACAGGGCAATATTGCCAGACAAAGAATCTTTGTTTTTCGCTTACATGTACTTTATCAACAACGACAGTTTGGCTCAAGAGTTGTTATTTACCAGACAACTAAGAACATACTAAGAACATAAGAGTCAATATTTTGTGTTGTTGAGTAGTTCTACAAAGACAATGAAATTCCTACTACTAGCATACTTACTTGTGCAGCTGATGGAGCACCATCAATGACTGGTCGCTACCATGCGTGTGCTGCTTACTTGATAAAAGCAGCATTCACTGTGTCATTCATTGCCAACATCAGGGTCCAAAAATCCTCGGTGATTGCCTGCACAAGTCATTTCACACTGTCATTATTGCAGTGAATAAAATTAAAGCCCATACTCTCCAAGATCAACTAGTCAGGGAGCTCTGCAATGAAGATTTGGAACGTTTGCTGCTTCGTACTGAAGCTTGTTGGCTAAATAAAGGCAACTGTATGAGACACTTTTACAACCTTTTTGTTGTGGAGTTTTTTTGAAGGTGTTAATGTTTTCCTCAATCATGACACCATTTATCAGAAATATTTGCAAAGTTCAATGAAATGAATTTGCAGTTGCAAGGAAAGGAGATCAATCTTATTTATGGTCAAAATCTGTCATCTCTACATTAATTTCAGAATTAACTCTATTCAGTACAGAGTCATTGTGAGCTACGTCAATTACCAAGCCTGCCTGAGCAAGAAGAGAAAGGCAGGATACAAGATGATGGTCAGCAGGTTTTCTGCAATTATTTGGAAATGCTGCATGAAGTTATATTTGAGCTATTTGAGAATCTTTTATCAATGGAAATTCCAGATTGGGTGAAAAATCCATTTTCAGATTCTGAGGAAGTTGGGATAATGCAGGGCCTGAGCTACAAAATGATACTATGCCAAAGCCAACGTTTAAGTAATCATATCAAGAGAGTTTTGGTTATAGAAGAAAATTTCTGGTTGCTATCCTGTCCTATGGACAGAGGTTAAAAAGCTCCCTGTTGCATTTCCATCATCATATTTGGTGGAATGTGGTTTTAGTGTGGTCATTCAACTTCTGCCCAAGCAAATTGACTCCAGATATTACTAAGCGTGGTGACAATATCCTTGCAAGAAATAATATTTATGCACTCCACTAGAGTGACTGAAACTGTTAAAAATATTTCACAGAAATATTGTTAAGTACCTTGAACTTCAAGCAGTGCCAAACATCTTGTAACTGCTCCATAGTAATACAAGTGGGGAAAATAATAAATGACACAAAAATAATGGGAAGACATTAAATGAAATTATACTAAAATGAAAGCACTTTCCTGCCACACTACAGCATGAAGCATCTAGAGGACAAAGTCATTTTAATCGTGTTTTACACTGCACTGTCAAAGTTATTACCTTACTAACCTTGTATATGCATATTATAAAAATCATCCATTTATGTTACAGGGAATTACTTTGGGTTAACACTCAGAACTCAATACCTGAAACGAATCGCAAGTGACAAGACCCTCATTAATCATAATTTTCAGATATTAATGCTATAACACAAAGCCTTCTTCTTCACAGTTTGAAACTTTGGGGGATCAAATATTATTGAATACCACTTGCACAAAATTGCATACCTCCCCCTCCCAATTCCAAATAAAATTTGCTGGAGGGAGTTACAATGATAGATGGTGTTTACAAGTGTGAATCCTTGACAAAGGGGTAAAAAAAAATACACTTTTCACAAAAGGAAAGAACAGTGTTTCCCCTCTAAGCACCAAAACCAATTAGAGACTTTAAGCTTTATGTAGGACATATGTGCTTCATAATCATTTATATTCACAACCAGTCGGGGAGATGGCTAGCTTCCACTGCTGTGGAAATTGGCACTGAGTAAACCAATCAGATCCAAGTTTATTTTGGAATTTAAACCCAAATTTACAATGCATGCAGATTAATCTAAGCTAGGTGCTCTCCGGAGGTCTACCAACCTAGCTGGTAGTAGCAATTGCCCCTTTGCCTTTGGGTTGGGTACTTCCCACTAAACTTGAGGGTGGGGGACAGGATCTTTATCTGATCCCACCAGGATTTAGAGACAATGAAAAAGGAAATCCTGCTGAAGCTGCCTTGGAATCCAAGCTTTCAGTAAACACTTCAATGAACTTCCCTCTATAGGTAATAGGGTCAGGAAGTTTTGTTTTACCTTAAGTAAATATTTCTTTGAAAGTGGTATACAATCCAATGATGGTTGTGGGGGATAAAAATGTTTGTAGATGCCTGTCTGCAATATGCCGTATTTTTCGCTCCATAAGACGCACCTGACCATAAGACGCACCTCGTTTTTAGAGGAGGAAAACAAGGAAAAAAATATTCTGAACCAAATAGTGTAATAAAATATTTAATAAACTATAACAGAATAACATTTGAACCATGTAAACTGAACAGCAGTCAACAGTGGCATTAAGAACCATTATCACTGTCATTAACAAATGGAGAGACTTAAAGGTTTGAATACTCTAGTTTTCTGGAAACCCCAAGAACTCATCATAGCTGGAGTCAGAATTTATGAAGATCACAAAAGCAGGTGCACACAAATAGGGGATCACATTATCTTTCTGCTACAATGATGTTCTGCTAAATTCCAATCCACTGGGCCTCATGCCCGCTTAAGGCTGATCAGTCCCTCTTGTGCAACTCACCAGTGCAGCAAGCAAAAGTGAGTCCAGTTCCAGTCCACAGATGCCAAGTAAATCAATCCCATCAATCAGAGTTACCAAATCAGAGCCAATAAGCCAAATTACAGTCCAAGGTCAGGTTCCAGGTAGGTCAGTCAAATCCATCAGGGTATCCAAGTCCAGTCACAATCCACAGTCAGATTCCAAATTCAATAAACCCAGTCAGTCTCCTCCCCTACCTCCAACCTGCACTCCTTCAAAACCCACAAACCCTTTCTGCCTCTGGTACTCCTTATATCCCTGAGGGCCCTATTGCCTTCCAGTGGCTGCAGCTGTGCAGCACACTCTGCTGGATGCCCAGGCCTTACCCTTAAAGGGGCCACTGCTGACACCACATCTACCTCCTCGCCAGTTCTTCCGTGATTCCAATACAAATGAACAAGTGGAAAGTCCAACCACAACTTGAATTCTCAAGACACAACAAACCTCTGGATTTATGGTGAGAACCGAGCCTTACCTGGGGCTTGTGCAATAAGCAAACACTGGCATTCTGACCAAGGAGACAGTTTTTTCTTTGTGATGGGGGGGGGGCGCTTACATTCAGATGCTGGATGAGGTGAGTGAAAGTGCCCCTCCCCTGCTGTGTGAGTGGGGGGGGCAGAGCATCTGTGTGTGTAAGTGAAGGGGGCAGCCTGTGTGTGAGAGGGAGGGGGAAAGTGTTTGTGTTGCAGAGAAGTTGTGATGCTCCAGGCTTGGGGGGAGGGAAGAGTCTGTGATGCTCTAGGCTTGGGGGGCGGAAGAGAAAAGCTGTGATGCTCCAGGCTTGGGGGGAGAGAGGATGTGATGCTCCAGGCTTGGGGGGCGGGGAGAGGCTTTCCTGGGAGTAAGCCCCCCTGACTCTAATGGGACTTACTTCAGAGTAGGCATGCACAGGATTGGGCAGCGAGACTGCCACCCCACCCACGCTTTCCTGGGAAGCGGAGCCGAGCCAGAGCGGGCAGGGGGCGGGGCCAGGGGCGGAGTTGTGTTTTGTTTTTGTTTTTTGCGCAGTATTCGCTCCATAAGACGCGCGCACTTTTCCCCCACTTTTTTGGGGGGAAAAAGTGCGTCTTATGGAGCGAAAAATACGATAGCTTTCCTACATGGAAGCAGAAAAGCTATACTATAGAACCCACATAACCTGTGATCCAGCTACATACAGTTTGTGGGCTTTCAGGTACCATCTATTGCATTTAACAATGGCCCAATGACTCAACACTAAAATAAATCTGAACCAGACCAATGTATCCCTTGTCCCCTAGTCCATCTAGTGTATTATCTAAGTAAATAATACCAGAACCAGGGGACATCCACTAAAATTGAGTGTTGGGCGGGTTAGGACAGACAAAAGAAAATATTTCTTTACTCAGCATGTGGTCGGTCTATGGAACTCCTTGCCACAGGATGTGGTGCTGGCGTCTAGCCTAGACGCCTTTAAAAGGGGATTGGACGAGTTTCTGGAGGAAAAATCCATTATGGGGTACAAGCCATGATGAGTATGCGCAACCTCCTGATTTTAGGAATGGGTTAAGTCAGAATGCCAGATGTAGGGGAGGGCACCAGGATGAGGTCTCTTGTTATCTGGTGTGCTCCCTGGGGCATTTGGTGGGCCGCTGTGAGATACAGGAAGCTGGACTAGATGGGCCTATGGCCTGATCCAGTGGGGCTGTTCTTATGTTCTTATGTTCTTATGTAAATTGTGGTATCAATTTACTTACTAGAACACCTATCACGTCTTGGCCTCACTTTGAAACTCTGGACATTTGTTTTTAATCACTATATTTAACGTTTCCAAGTTTCTTGATTTATTTATTCACAATTCTTAACTGTTTCAGGCTACAATCCTATGCACACTTTCCTGGGAGTAGGCCCCAATAAACACAGTGGGACTTATTTCTGACTAGACCTGTCTAGGCTTTCTTGAAACCAATAGTGCTAAAAGTACAGAATATATATTTCTAAAAAGAAACACATACACACATTTATATTCACACGTTTAGTTGCATTCAAGAAAACCAAACATCAAAAATGTATACATTTTTACTGTACCTAAAACTATGTGAGAGATTAACCTGCCACACCTCGAGACTTTTTAGATACACAGGTTGCACTGTTCAAAATTTAAACACAGAAATCGATAAGAGCTGCTGTAATCTACACATACAGTTTTGCTGAATAAAATTGCCAAAGAGTTTAAAAGCACCAAAGAAGTGTTCTGCAGTTTCCTAGCAACTAGAACCTGCTGATGTCTTCTCAACACAAGTAGGCAATTTATATAAAATCTGTTGTGTTTCAGGGCATTCATGTGTCAAGGAAAGCAATGCTGTGCAGCAAGAACTTTCCAGCTATAAATAAATGTAGTTCTGAAAGAGTTTCAGAAATTGTAGAATTGAGTTTGCAAGTCTAAATCATTTTTTTTAAAATTTGAATCTTAAGTGCAGTACTTTGATACTTATACACATGCAATGATACACTGATGAACAATAATTCAGAAATTACCTACCAAACTTCTTTACATATAGTCTTAATTATATCATGATATCCAGGCCAAAAAACTGCCCCCCTTTGATAGGCAACTATGGTCAAACTGTAGTTGATGATATAACAGCAGCATTTGTTTAGTGCAGTAATTCCCAAACTGGTGGGTCACTACCCACCAGGGGAACTGGAAATGGGCCACTGCCGGTGCCACAGTGATTGTGGCACTGTAGGGACCCAGGGGCTTTTATATTTACCTGAGGGCTCACGCTGGCCAGCAGAGTCCAGGAGGCTCACAGCCTCCTCTGTGAGTTCCCCTGCAGTTGCACAGAGCTCCAATCACCAACTGGAGTCCACGTCTGGTTTTTGGAACTCCAAAAACCACAAGTGGACTCCAATCAGAGCTCTGTGCAGCCACAAGAAGGCTCACAGAGAGGATTCTGAGCTTGCTGGACCCTACCAGAGGCCAGTACAACCCCCCAGGTAAGTGTAAAAACCCCTAGGGTCCGTACAGCAGCATGATCGCTGCAAGGCCATCAGGGCCTCCCCTGTCAACACTTGGACTTTGGGAACTGCTGGTTTAGTGCATTTGAATACTAACCAACTTTTTTTTAGGGAGAGGGGCTGCTGGGAAAAGGTTAGCTGACCAAGAGGAGTAGCTTCTAGTGGCTTCCTTGCTACTCCCCACTTTCCCCTTACTAGACTAGCAGCTTAATAGGAAAAAACCCTTGGAAACAGGGGGATTCATCACACATACATTATTATATTATAATCCTTACAAAATTCTGAAAAATTGGGACAATAACACAGCCTAGATGGAAGGTCAAGGCTGAGAGGTAGTGGTTTTTAAAAACAAAAACAAAAAACTACCAAGTGGGTTCAGGAGAGACAACATCTCAACTGGGGATTTCCCAATTCATAGCTCAGATTCTTAATCACTATGCTATATTAGCATAGATCAAGTCTTATGTCTGAAGGAATGAGTTAATTCTGAACCACAAAGAAACCTATTAAAGTAAAGAAACTCCAAGAACAAGAGTGACCTTGAAAATGAGCAAGTAAAGCCAGTTCTATTAATGCAAACACAGGAAAATAGTTATATTGATTTGAACTTTCCATTATGGCTTCTCACATTTTAGGAACCATCTCACCTACTTCTCCCAGTGTTAGGGAGTTTTAAAGCCATTAATGCAAGAAGAGCAAGAAGTAATGAGTCTTCCGAAACTACCGTTTTAAAAAGTTAAATACTCCCACCATAATGTGTTTTCACTTTTTTAAACACACACACACACACACACGCAGGCACATGTGCGTGTGCAAAAAGGAAGCAATCAAAATCACAGATAAAACTAGGGAGGATAGATGTAAAAATTCAAGATTACTTCAATGAAAAACTGGGCTGATGACAAGTTTTTTTTTTAAATCAACAAAAGCAAACTGCTACACATAGGGAAGAGTTGCACAAATTATGATTAAGGATTACTGACAAGACTGTAGCACCTCTGTGAATAACAATGGTTTTAACAGTGAACTGAGCATGAGTCAACAATGATACTGTAATAACACAAATAACCTACACCATTTTCTCTTGTAAGAGAAGTTCTGTTTTTATAACTCTCAGACATTTAGAGCTGCTGACTCTGAGTTTCTGGGAACTACATTTAAGGATATCATTGACAAGCCAGAAAGGATTCAGTCAGAGCTATTAAAAATGTCAAAACAACGGCTGAAAACATGCCCTACTTAGATGGAAAAGGAGGAAAATTTGGGTTGGGGGAGATGTACCTACAGTTCTCAAACACTAAAAAAAATGTGTCAAAATACCGGCAACACTGTTCAGTGTTAGCCACCACTGATAAGTTTTTTTTTTTTAATGGATTTTTAGGACAGTGAGAAAGCATATTCGGATGCAAAAGAGGACTTTCCTCCTATAAAAGCAGTTAAACAATAGTAAGCTCTACGGAGATTACACATTAAGCATGAAATTTGTAATGACTGGTACACTGGGATCACGCTGGACAACAAAATCCTCCAATTCTCAACATAAAAAAATCACAGCCCAATCCAATGTGCTGGGTCCACTGCTGCAACTAGCATTCTAACAGCAGACCACACTTCACAGCATCATGAATGCCTTTACAGAAGCATGCTTAGCCACGTATTTCCAGGCCACTGGCAGGCATAGTAAGTGCACCCCACGCTTGATAGTTGCAGGTAGAAATTCTGCCAGCCTCAGTGAGTTGCCAATGGGGGCATAATGGGGAGGGGGATGAGCATAATGGGGGGAAATGGGGGAGGGCTGGGGGCATGACAGTGGCAGCAAGGGCGACACATGACATGGATGACTGAAGCTGGATGCTATTTCCTCCGGAGCCGCCATGCCGCCCTTTGTCTCTTTGGACTTGTGCCTGCTAAAGAGTTGGCACAGGACCGAGGGGACCCACTGGTGATCAAGAGTCTTATGGAAGGGTCAAGGAAAATAATTTCCCTTTCCCCTCCAAACCCTTCTGATCCTGCCTCCCATAGCATGCAGCTGCATGCGGTAGTAGGGAAAACCAGGGGTGACATCTCAATATTTCATCTTATCAGCTAAAAATAAATGAGAAGCTTATTTATTTTTCATATTATCAGACTTATGCCTTTGTAGTTTAAAGAGACTTGGAACCTCTCTGAATAAACAGCCTTGATCATTAACATGTCATCGAGCCAATGATGGGGTTAAAATTCAAATTAAAAAATTACAGAGGGTTCCCAGTATTTAACATAATAGCCAAATACTATTACTACTATCACTGTTTTTCTACTCCTACCTAAAGTTACTATGAAGTAGACTAGAATAAAAATTAGTTGACAATAAGAATCATACTGCATTATCTTTCACAGAAAATGACTGCAAAATCCCAATATCACCTCTAGCAGAAAGGGTCCAATTTTACATTGTACAGTAAAGGTGAAGAGTTACTTAATGGGGATAAGGAGTTTATAAAGTTGAAATACTACTCAAATCCTATAAGCTAAATCCCTACTATAAAGCTATACACTAAAATCCATGCCCTACTCCGATCAGCTTTTCCCCTCCGGTTGCAATGTTTCCATTTACAAACTAAAAACAAAAGGATCATACAGCACAGGGCAAATTAAGAGTGAAGAGGCTTACCGCCAGGGCTTTTGATAGTTTGGTTCTGAAATTGTTCAGGACAATGGCAACAATTTCACACTGAGGTACATAGGCATAGCCATCATGAAAGTAAACTTTTCTTGCACGAACTAAATCCACAGCATCAGGAAAAGAAACCTGAATTTGGAAAAGAAAAAGAAAGCAGACAAATTCTGAGGACAATCAGGGCCAGCATCCAATTACACAGAAACCAAATTAACCAAAAAGATAAAAACCTGGTGAAAGAAACAAGTTACAACTAAAGGGACGTAACATGGAACTTGTATCAGCTCTCACCAATTACAGAATGAATCTACAACTTGAATCCTGATGTGACATTCCTTTCCCGTATTAGATGCTTCCCCCTTAAAAATAACTGTTTCTTCACTTCATAAAAATACATGCTTGAAATTGGCGCTATTTACTGAAAAAATGCAACCTGATAAATCACATTTTGTCAGGAATCATCAATTTTCGAGAAAGACTCTTCTTTTGGAGGAAAAGAACCCGTTGGATGGGAAGAACCTACACAACTTGAGCTATTCACATGCCTGGAACAATCTCACACACACTTCCCAGTGGCGTTTCTCACAAGATCCAAAATGGCAGTGCCCAGGAGAGCCAGAAGAGGCGGCTGCCATCAAAGAAGGGAACTATGACTCTGGTAAGTTTAGGAACTGCCGGAATAAGGTATTGCTAGGTTAAGATTAACATCCGTAAAGCCTAATCAACCACTATTTCCTTTACAATGAGTCTTTTACACCAGAACATCAGATAAAAGACCAGGCAGGGACCCATATCCACACGGTTTCAATTATCTGTGGATGTGGGGGGTGGGGGCATGCCCATTAACTTGCTTGACTTGACTTAACTTGCTTTACAGACTTACCCCAACAAAACGCTTTGGAAGAAAACTAGATTGAGCTTAATGGGAAGCAGTTAAGCTTGATCTAGTTTTTTTCAAGCATCTAGGCTGCCAGGAGGCAGCCTGAACATCGCTATAAGCATGTAAGCTTATAGTGACCTGGTTAAGCAAGAAGTTACTCCAGTTTTGCTGCTTGAGGCAAGCCTGTAAAGCAAGTTAATGGGCGCACAGGGGGCATGTGAGGGTGGGGTCATGGAAACAGGAATCCCCCATATCCATAATTTCCATGTCCGTGGGGGGTTCATGGAACAGTTCTCCTATGGATATAGGGGCACACCTGTATCAGAATATGAAACTACAGCACTATTCACTTAAGTGGCGAAACTTAACGCTATGAAGGACAGTAAAAAATACATCTATCCATTTGCTTACCTTATAGAACACATTTGTTTCTACTTTAGAAACACTAAAACCAGGAGTTGAATTTTGTAATTTTATTTTCAGTTCTTCTTTTTTGTCTTCTGTCACCTAAAATAAAAGTAGCTACATTTTTTCAGTTGCTAAAAAGAGCTTTTAGTTAAAGTTTTAAGAAGAGTTTTAAGTGAAGAGACGACTGTGGAAAAAACAAAACAGACACCTAAGCAAATCCTCATGAAAATGTGAAAGTCAAATACATTATTAAAGAAATAGGGGCATGAAATAACCAAAAAGCATGGCTCAGGTGAAAAAGAAGAGGTATGGTCAATGTGAGCTAGGTACTGTAGGTAAAGCATAAAATAGAAACAATCTTGCACATAACATTAAAAGTGGTATTTTCTTTTCTCTTCAGTATTCCAAATGAATATTTACGTATCCAAATAGATACGTATTATCTTATCCATCTTCAGAATTAAGCTTTTGGGTATGCGCTTTCTCATGTATAAGGCTCACATTTTGAAGGATCTTTATACTCAGGTTAAGCAGAACACAGGATCTAGGCTGACACAGGTTAGAGCATTTTAGGCTTAATAGAGTGTTCCCAAGTTGTTCTCAACTCTCCAGGGTGATCATAATCAGGCCACAGCCCCACCATAAATTAATTTTCATCATTCCAGCAGACCACATTAAGGTTAATCACAAGAACATGAGTAATTAAGAGGCAGTTTTGTGTCACAGTAATGTACAATACAATTGTGATTCAAAGAAATTTGTCATTGTGAATAAAGTGCAGGAATTATTGCAATAACCTGTTGGTGTGCAATTCTGAGTATTTTTAAGTTACTATCTTTTTGCATTGCTGCAACTGCTGAAGTCATGCTTCTCTCCTTGCTTCATCTGCTGCCATAGTAGATCTTCCTTGTTTGCTTTTCTACTAGCATCTAAAGGGCTCTAGACTTTTCTTACAGATATTTGACAAACCTGATTTAGATAAGAAAATAGAGATATACAACCTCAAAAAACTGACAGACGCCTATGGTTTTCATCCCTTGTTATCGTTACCACTAATCTCATGGGGAAGAGTGGTCAACTCTTTCCTTCCCTAGCCCAACACAACTCTGCACTGGTTAATAACTCTTGCGTAGGAGCAAGTCGTTTCAACATCTACTAATATTGCTATATGTAAGCAACCGGGCTAGTACACTGTCTCATGCCCCAAGCAAGGCATAAAAAAGACTGAGTTTGTGAAAGGCTGAGAAGGAATGCAGACTTCATACTAACAATGGGCTACGTAATGGGCCATCCAAAGATTTTTTTTCTCTATACAGCCCACAAGCTTTTCCACAGCAGTAAGGCAGACTTTGAGCATCCTTTGAGTGGTGTATCTCTAGGTCGAAGCTTAGAAGAGCCATACCAGTATCATTCGTGGTCTTTTTGCACTTGCTACTTACACCACAAGAAAAAGAGTCATGCTGATTTAATTCCTATTGAGGTGGGGCTGCTTCTGCACCCACAGTGTCATCCCAAGGGGGCAGGTCCACGTCATAGGGTTTGGCATACAACATTTGGTTGCACCAGGGCCTTTTCCCATAAGCATGACAGACTACAGAAAAACAAGGTGTTGCTCAAAGGGGCTTATTAAGAAGTCTTAACAACGAACAGGACAGCTTCAGGGCCCAGAGATGCAGTCAGTCTATTCCAAAAGGGGATGGTCATGGACTTGTGTGTACATTTTCACTGTCGCCATCCTTCAACTATAAAGATCTTCTTCAAGGTGCAAATGTAATAGGCAATTGATGGATACAGTGATGATGTCTTAATTAGGGCTCTGGCTGGGCAGGGGCTAAATCTTCACTGAAAAGGCTCAGGGGTCTTTGTGCCATGTGATTGGCTAGGTTCTTCCTCAAATCCCTTCCTGTGGGGCTCACACCTTGCTCCTGCTTGGGAGGGGAGGGAAGAGCTTCCCTGACTAAGCCTCGGGACAAAGACAAGGTCCAAACCCCACTTTTCCTCCCCCATATACTCTTCCCCAGCCCTTCTTCCCTTTCCTTTTCCCCCCCATCTGGGGTCGCTGCTCTGTCCTTCCAGTCTAACACTGTGTGGGGTGCCTTCTTTCTTTCCACTCCTTTCCTGGGCTTCCTTTTCCTCCCTCCCATTTCTATGCCTCTTTTCTTCACATCTGACTACTTCCTCTTAATCCTCCTTTCTCCCCACCTTGCCTTGCTGTCTGGCAGCTGCTGGTGTCTTCCCCAAGGCTATCACCAGGCACTGTCCAGTTGATGGCCACAGAATACCTCACTGTGATGGTTTCAAGCGACTAGGATGCTGTGGGCATCAGGCACCAGACCCCACACTTGCTTTCCAATGGAGTATCCAAAAAACAGCATATTGCATTTATACTCACCATCCCAAAAGCTCCGTAAACACCTTCCTAACTTTATCATTACAATTAGCATAGGATGTAGATAAGAAAGTAACAGTGGCCCTGAGGAGAAGGATCACTTTGTATCCGTTTCAGTCAATTCACCAGTTATGGCCTCTCCTGGAAAGGTCTAATCTAGCTAAAGGTACCTTCACTCTGATCACCTCCCTGGTGATCTATGTTCTATGTACGGTGGCCCATGAAGAGCATTCTGAAACTTCCACTGATAAAAAATGTAGCAGCCAGAACTGGGGCTGCTTGGTGGGATCACATCGTCATAATTCTTCATGAATTGCATTGGTTATCAATTAGTTTTCAGCCTCAATTCAAGCTGTTGGTTATGCCTAAATTCCAAACAGTTTGGAACCTGAAAACATTAAGATTGCCTCCTTCCATATGTGCTTCACCACAGGCTCTGGTCATCAACTTACTCCAGCTGCCTCTGCCTTCAGAGGCATGGTGGGCACTGATCAATTAGCAGGACCTTATTGGTGGTAGCACCAACTTCGTAGAATGTCCTTCCCGTGGATGGCTAGCTGACCTCACCACATGCTCCTCCAGGAGATGCATTAAGACCTGGCTATTCCATTCAGGCTTTGGAAGGAAGTGATGTTCAGGAGGTGAAGGGGTTATATAGCTGTAGCTTCACAGTCACAATATTTAGCATTTAGTTTGCTTTATGCTGCCTTTTTAATTAGATATTTTCTTTGTTATTTTATACCATACTGTCACCGCTGCTGTAGTTTGTTTTATGTTACTGGAATTGCCTTGGGTTGCCTCAATGGGCAAGAAAGGCGAGACAAACAAGTTTAAATATAATTCAGCTGCTGCATGGTCAACAATAGCATTCATGGCTGAGCTGACATCCGGCCTCCCCATGTTCAAAGCCAACTCTATCCACTGCCTCCTCATGATTTTAAAGTGAATCACTCCCATTTTTTATCAAAGGCAGCATTAGAAGAAGCCATGACGCAGTAGGCATGGCTTTGTTTTATTTTAAACGATGCTCACAAGTTTATTGTAGCTACTAAAAGCTGCCTTAGTAGGGTCCATTTAGCTCTCTGTTGATAATCAGCATCTGTTTCTAATCAAACTGAGCCAATTAACAAATTAAAACTCTTAATTAGCATTGTGTGTATTGTCCCCAAATAGCTTTTCATTATGTTTATGGAAGGGAGAAGAGGCATCCATTACTAGTTATTTCTCAATCACATTTATTACTTTGCTTGTACAAAACTGAAGAAACTTACACACCATATACACAAAAAAACTACATCTGGAGTTCTTGAAAAAACTTCACAAACTGCTCTGTTCAAGTCATCTTAGCGAAGAAGAGAGAGGAGGCAACAAGTTAACAAAAATCACTTTCACATGAGGGACTGAGGTTTGTAGAGAAGACACTGATAACCAACAGTAACAGCCTGGCCAAGAAAATGCATACAAGTTGTACACAATAGAAACACAAAATGCTCATCAGAAAAGGAGCATAAGCTAGTAACAGGGAAACATAGAGGTAGGCCGTTTTGGGTCAGTATCCAAGCAGTGGAACAATAAAATTTTTAATCCTAAGTGAAAATTGTAGTGCTGTGGTTCTCATACTTTTCAGAGGCCCTAGGCTGCTTGCTGCCTGATTTAGAAATGCTAAGGGGTCTGGCTAAAATGGTAATGGGACAGCAGTGCCCCCCCCCAGTAACAGCTTGTTTAACCCTAGACGCATATAGCCTAACCTGCTGTCAGTTTCATGAACCACAAAAATTCGGTCACAATCCACTGATGGATCTCAGACCCACGGTATGAGAACCACTGCTCTGATGGCTTGCACCAATGCATTGATTTAAGCTCACAGAACTACAAATGTAGAAATGTGAAGAGAACTGCATTATGAGTTTAATTTCAGCCAGTAAGTCCTTGAAATTTGTCACCATGCTTGGGGGGGGGAAAGAAATTTGGTGACAGTCGTATTTTTCCTTTAGATATTTTGTCATTATAAAAAATAACTGATCACTTTTCTGTTCATTTGATGCAGTATTTCCCAACATGGGGCCCCCCCGACTCCCCAGGGCAATGGGTACCAGTCGCTACCCCCTTAAGGGTGTGGCGACATGCTGTAATATAGTAATGACGGGGACAGCATCTCTGGGATCACGCCAACATGGAGATAAAGGCTTTTTTAAAATAAACCTGGAGCAGCATCGGCCCTCCACTGAATGCAGGGGAGCCACGCCTCAGAACAGCTGGTTTCCTGATGCAATTGTGACCCACTTCCAAAAATGAATCACAAATGTCAGGGAGATGTTTGAAGGTGCGGGCCCCCCACACCCTCCAGAGGGCAGGAGCTATCCCCAAGTACACTTTTTTTGCTCCGGTGGCATGATCCCGGAGGTGCCATCACCACCGTCAAACTCCTCTGCCCCACAAACAGTGGTCCCAATGTTTGTGTAAAGGTTGGGAACCACTGGTTTAATGAAAACAGTTTTTGCATGGTGCATACAGGAAAAACTTCCATCCAATTCTATGTTTGGACCAATTTCATATAATTTACTAAAGTAGGAGATTCAGTAGGAGACACACCGGGCTTTATTTGTTCCACATACAATCAAACAAGAATCTGATTCTTATCACCAGGGCTGAAAAGCACAATCTTTCTCTCCACAAAAGCATTCTAGGTTTTTGTACAAACCCAGTCCTCAGAAGCAGCTCAGTCCTTTGAGTCCCTCTCCACCCCACTTCTTTAATCAACCTTGAGAAGGCAACCACTGAGTGAGTTGCTCCAAAACCTGAATTTTTGCCCCTTATTGACGTGGGAAGGTTTGCTGCACCAAGCCCAGTTTCTTATACAGCAACACAAAAGCTGACATGTTCCATTCTCAAGGAATATCTTGCTACTTAGTTCATTTTTCTATGAAGTCATTTTACGCATTTGCTTTGCTTTTATATTTTTCCTTCTGGTGTGTGTGTCTGGAACGGAAGTGGGGAGGAGATTAGGATTGCTTGAAAGCATCCTTTTTGCTGATTTGTTGTCCTAGTGCTGGTTGATGCAGTACAGTGAGAGAGACTTATACCAGCACATGCAAGAAAGCACATATGTCTTGGAGCTCATATCATACAGAGCCTGATTTGAAGACAGCCTTGTGCATGGACATCCAAGTGGAGCAAAAATATTCAGCCCTGATGTAGGAGCAAAGCCTCTCCTTTCCCTTCCCAAGATGCCTGTGAAGAAACAAGATGGTTCTCTTTCCCTTGGGCTAAGCTTTTGAAGAACACAGTAATTAGAGAGCACAAGCTCTTTCCTTTCCCTAAAAAATCTAGCCCTGATTTTTGCAACTTCCATTCAATTGCATAGAGAAGCATTTTTCCCTTGCCAGGAAGTCCCTCCACTGAGGCAACTGGTTTTCTTGAAGCCCAATTATCCTTACAATCTTATGGTCTTTTGTTCCCAGGAGCCATTAGATATGAATGCTTGTTTATTTTCCAGGTCTACTGCTCCAAGTCTACTTGCAGTAAGTCAAATATGCAGTTTGGCAGTATGTGCATTCTATTAGCCAGGTCAGCCATTTCATAGCTACAAGATAGCAAAAACTATACAAAACTTCCCATGGATACCAACTATAAACTATTAAAATGCTAATACTCAAAATAAGATTCCCTAGCCCAAACTCCCATATAATTTCTGAAAACAGGTGAATTCTAGCAGCTGCTGTTCTTGAAAAGTTGTGCAAAAGACTCTAATTTCTGAAACAAAAAACTTTTGATTAAAACCAGCATAGTTTGGATCATATTACTGTGATTCAAGTTGGTGAGAAACCACTCTGTTAAGTCAAAGCATAGGAGTTACTTGGCACTAAATTTAAAAGTTAAAATTAGCTACTTTCAAAATCCATTTACCCTTGCGTTTCTCTGAAAGTCAGTCAATAACTCAATTCCTTGAAATTATCGGCATTTACATAAATTTCTCTACCATTCAGTACTATTCTCTACTATAAAATGGTCTAAAAGTGATATAACTTGAAAGATACCTGTTTTTATCAGAACAATTGACACACAGAATAGGAAATTGAATAACTGTCATTTGCACTGCTTACCAAAGCTCCCCAAAGCCACTGTTTTTAAAATTATGACCCCCCCCCAAAAAAAAAGCTACTTGGGGAAAAACTGAATTTCACTGACTTCTGTTTCCTTTCCTACCCCCCCCATTTATTCTGCACAGCAAACCAGCAGCTGCATTACAGAACATTAGCTCCTCCAACTGACTGTTCCAGAACACAATTTTTCCTCCCCAGTAGTGCAGTACAACATACTTTTAAAATAATCTAGTTTAAAGAATATATATGAAAGATTAATGAACACCTGCTTAGCAATGGTTGTCACGAGCATCAAATTCAGATGCCAGTAAAGTTCAAGCAATACACTATCTTTATGAAAAAAAATTCAGTCTAAAATTCTGAAAAATAGTGCCAGTATTATGCAATTCACTATGAAATCTAACAATATTGTATCCTATAATCTTTCCTTTGCCACAATCTTTATCAACACTGGAAAAAGTAAAAATGAAGCCTCCACATTTAATATAAACAAATCATAATTGTTTAATTTTTGTTTCTAGTTATGTTCAGGACCAATAAATCTATTAGTGCACCATTCTTCTTTGGCCTTCCTTGCTAAGGGATCATAGGGTAACCCTGTATCATGTGCTCCATTCCCTACCATAAGCCTCAACCATGTTTATGTTGGTACCAACAGTAGACTTAATTTAACCAGGCTGGAACTTGTTCTCAGTTGGCAAGGGGCTGTAAGAAAACATGCGATCCTTCAATCAGTACAGTATTCTCAATTCCTTCAGTGTGGCATACTACTAAGGGCCCAATCCTATCCAACTTTCCAGCACCAATGCAACCATGGAAATGGGACATGTGCTGCATTCTATGGTGGGAGGAGAGTCATGGAGGCCTCCTTAATGTAAGGGTTGCATCAGCACTAGAAAGTTGAACAGGATTGAGCCTTCAATGTATTCATTGCCTCTCCAAAAGGAACTGCCTGCTTTATAACTTTTTCAATGGTGACTTCTCCATTCTAAGAAAGGTATCTACAAGCATAGATAGAAAAGATTACACTTCAATCTATTTCTTACATTTCAAGAGATTTCATAAAGAATCTAGTTTGCTTCACTGACAAAATTTGAGGCACAACAGATGAATCCAATTCCTCATTTCTGCTAAGAATGTGATGCTTGAGGGCCCAATCCTAAAGAGTGTTCGTTGGCTTACTGCCAGCGCACACTGTCGCAAATGGGCCATAAGACATGTTTGTAGGCCCTAGCGCCAGTGGAGCACCAGTGCTAGCCCAGCACTGGTTGGCGCTGGACTAGTACCGATGGAGCTCTGGAGCGATTGCGTGGAGCTCTGGTGCGGTTGCGTGGATCACCAGGAAGCCGAGAGGTAGGTGAGGTGTGGAGGAGGCATTCTGGGACGGAGGAGATGGATACCGGGCAGCTCAGGATTGGTCTGCCTGTTTCCTAGAAGTATAAAAACTGCATGCCTGTGTTTGTGCAGCCCCCCAATGAGTCCTGACACCTTAAGTATCAGTATTTAATCCTCAAGCAGTTCCTAAGAATTACCTGTGCTTGCAACAGATTCTGCATGTAGATTTTGTAAAGTATTTTACAGTCAGTGCAATACTGTAAACAAATGATGGAAATAATCAGAGACGTGTTTCCTCTACCAAAATAGCCAAAATTGTAATATCACAATAACTGATGAAAGTTTCCAGGCTCCATTTTGGTATTAGTTCAAAGTTTCATTTACAATATCCACTGATAGTGTGATAAGCAGGACTTTACTAATAACCCAATATCAAAGGAGAGCAATCTCCAAAACTCTTGTCCTACTTTCTTGTCTCATTTGAAACTTATAAGTTAGAGCAGTGGTTCTCACACATTTAGCACTGGGACCCACCAGGACAGAATGAGAATCTGTCAGGACCCACCAGAAGTGATGTCATGACTGGAAATGACATCATCAAGCAGGAAAATTTTTAACTATCCTAGGCTGTAATCCTACCCACACTTACCCAGTTTCCTTTACTATCATTGTTAAAAGAATATACATAGTAGCTTGTTAAAAATACAGGTCTATAACATTTCCCCAAATGCAGTCACATATCATGGTAGCATCAAGTTTAATATATTAAAAATAAAATATTGAAATGAATGGGGACCCACCTGAAATTGTCTCGCGACCCACCTAATGGGTCCCAACCCACAGTTTGAGAAACACTGAGTTAGAGGACCAATCAGTTAAGGGTAGTGGGTGGGAAGAACTGCAGAAAGCTAGCAGCATGAGTTCAACTTTGTCATTTAGTATAGACATCATATTACACAATATACATTCTAAAAGGTTTCTGCTTTTACAATAATTTATTAATTTATATATTAGGAATAGTTAATCACATAAACTATGCTACAGTTTAAAAGGAAAAGGCAGAGAAAAATTTCTGTGATCCCCAAAACATATATCTAAAATGCATTGTCAAAGGCTTTGAACTATAGCCTCTCGCAGATTGTTTATCAGGATGTCTGCTGTTGGAGTTGTGACCTTTTCTTAGGAAACAAAAGTGTAACTGAATAGAAGTCTTCGTACAAATCTTGTTAACCTTTGCCATTCACTTGTAACATGCTATAACAACTTTGTCAGCCAAGCTGACCTTCACAAACTTCATTTTAATCTATCCTCTTCCATATCCTGTCTCCAGGACTATTACAAAAGAAAAAATTGCATAAACTACCCTCTTCTTAAAGCAGGATCCCGCAGATCACAGTTACAGCCTTCCTTTGGTTGGCAACTGTAGGAAACAGGATACTCGTCAAAATGAACCTTTGATCTGATCTAGTGGATCTTTCTTAAGTTTACTGTAGAAATTGCGTAGCATGTTAATAGTCACCCTAATTAATAACTGCACAAGGCCCACATAAGCCTTAACTGAAATTCCATTCTGTTACACAGATTTTTTTTTAAAAGGCCAAATTTTTGTATGTGAAAGACAACAAAAATGTAGTTGGAGAAGCATCCAAGCACAACTGTGCAACCCTCCACCTTGATTAAATATAAATGAAGCCAAATCAAATGCTCACTCAATAGAACTGCTTGCTGCATGGCAATCCACACCTTACCAAGTGTAGCAAAGGAAAAAATCCATTATCATAATGAAACTTAAGCAATACAAGATTTTTAATTCATCTGTAATCCTAAATACTAATGATGGATCAAAAAGTCTTACAGATAAGAGACTATCTCTTCTCAAAAATTTTGTCAGTGTTGCAAACTAGTCATGGTTGACCAATTCATCTCAGTTAAGCCATGAGGACAGTGTCCAAATTATCAATCTGCAAATCAGATCATTTCCACTACAAAGATTTCATGTTTTAGCATTGATTTTAGGGAAAAGAGACTCATAATTCCACTTATAGAACCTACAGAATAAAACAGCTTACAGAAACAAGATATTGTCCAGTATATATACAGGTCGTGCCTCATTATCCACCGATTTGGCATCCACCAATACTGGGGTCCACCTTTAAATGCCTTGCATCAAGGGAAAAAGCACCAAAATCCCATTTCCCACCTTCACACTGTTAAACTGCACTTGTTGCAAGCTTCTTGGGGTTAAATATAACGTTAAAGACCTACTTCCACGTTTCTGGCTCCATTATCGCCCCAGAATGCATTGCTATGGACACTATATCTCATTCAGTCACTTGTTGAGGTGAATAATGGAAGCTAATGGAATAATTCTATTCCATTATTCAATCCATCTAGTGGCTGGGTGTGGTATAGCATCTATACCAGCCATTTTCAACCACTGCTGTAGTACACTGGTGCGTCGCAGGAATCTGGAGGAGGGTCATTTATTAGTAGGGCCGTTGGGGGATGTGAGCACCCTGCTGGCAGTACAGTGTGCCTTGTCAATTGTCAAAAGACTGATGGTGTGCCTTGACAATTTTAGTACCTTGTCAGTTTGCCATGAGATGAAAAAGGTTGAAAATCACCGGTCTATACCAATGCATTCTGGGGTAACAATGGAACAAGAAACCCAGAAGTGGGTGTTTAAAGCTATTTTTCCACTGACTTTTTTTTTTAATCCACTGAGGGTTCCAGAATGGAACACCTGTGGATAACGAGACACAACCTGTATGTTGTCCCAATAAATTAAAAAAATACAAAAAGGCTGCCAAATTTCCAACAATAACCCAGCTATATTTATCCTTAACATACATGCACTAATTTCTTAATGACCATAGAATCCCAGACCTTAGTCAGCAGCTTCAGTTGTCATGGGATATGTCTAGATTTCTAGCACCTAGTTAGAGTTATCTTGGCTGCTGTAAGTGAATTCCATGTCAAAGAGTAATGGTTTTAATTGATCTTGAAGTACTGGTTTTTCAATTAGTATATCGAGTCCTATATGATATCTAAAGCAAGAAATCTAACCAATTTAAAATTCCAGAATAAAGCTGATGAGTTGTCAGTATGCATTTTATAACCTAATGTGCAAAATAGTTTTGCTCCACAGAAAGCTTGTCTCAAAAGAGCTGTCCTGTTTTACAGCCCAATCCTATGCTGCCTGGTGCCCAGGCAGTGCTGTAGTGGCACTGAAATGGCTGCCACTGCATCCAGTGGACACCGGGCAGCTGCTGCCGACTCCCAGCTTCTCCTCGGGGGAAGGGAAGCAGCCCCACAACGGGCTACTTGACTCTGCACCAGCTGTTTGAGCATATTTGCAACAGTGCGTTCTGGTGCTGAGCCTTTGCAAGCCCAGTAGAATTGGGTCCTTAGTTCCATTTGGTATGCACGTCTCCATGAGCCGCATCCCCACAGAAAGAATGTCTAATGCACAACTCATCAGGAGCTAAATTTGATGCACAGGATACTGACATTACTACAGCACTTTGACACTATGCGTCACAGTTCCAATCTTTGCTGCACCGACATCAGACACAACCATGTTTAAAGACCCTCATATCGTAAACAATGAAAGAATGGTCACGGAGCACTGCTAGGGGCCAAAAGAGATTTCTACTGAAAAGTGTTGCAGCTCAAACACTTGTTACAGAATAGAAAATTGAGCTCCACAACTGATGCAATTTTTATCCAAGAAAAGGGGATGAATGGGCAGTGCCCATAGAATGCAGCAGTAGTCATTTTGGCACCACTGCTCCTCTGAGCACCAGGCTGCTAAGGATTAGGCTGTTATAAACCCTATTCAGTCTTCCACTCAGATATTAAATATCTATTTCTACACTACTACACAATCTTTCATAAATAGTTCTTGAAAAATTCTGGAGACAAATTCAAGATACTTACAGCGTCATATGACAAATTAACATATTCAAGGCATTTTTTAATCAACTCGTCATTTAGCTGAGTGAATCTGTACCGGAAGAGGTCCATTTCTTGTTGGATAAACCACCGCCTAAGCTCCTCCCTGCAGATTTAATACACACAAAACACTTAATTATAAACACATAAAGCCATTCTTTAAGTATTGTTCCTTTGGGGGGGGAAAAAAAGAAAGCAAACATCTCCCTTTCACATTCAGGTTTTTGATATGAAGCTTCAACATGATTAGTTTTTAAATTGCTATCTTTTACCAAATTATCTTCAGCTGTTCCTTTTACAGTATTTGTCTCTCACTCATGCACATTTCTTTTTGTTCAAGTAGTGGAAGGATCTTCTCCTCCAACGTTAAATGGGCTGCAACTTAAGTTTAGTCCATCATTCCACTAAGACTGGTTTTAAAAAAAGCTCTCGCAATACTCAAAACATGTTTAACAAATCAAAGCAATAAGCATCTTAAAATCATTTTTGTCAACTTCCTGATTCCTCCAAGCACCTCATAGTTCAACATTATGTTTCAAATCTAATCCCAAAATACAGAGGGAACAGCAGTATAGAGGTATTATGTTACTGTAAATGCCCAGTGCTTGTTACACATTGGAACACAAGTAAACATTGACAATCCCAGATGCATTTTGTATCAGTAAATTTTCAGACACAGGACAATGAATAATGGCAATCACATTTCGCCAAGTAAGTTCTCACCAGTAGCTCTCTAAGTTTTCAGATATTCACAAATTCATCAGCAATTTTCAACATTCACCGTAACATATGCGTTGATTTCAGTGAAAGAGTCTAGACTGGGGTGTCAAACTAATTTCATAGAGGCCAAATAGCATGCATGGCGACTGCTGAGGGACAGATATCATTACATGACATCAGGACCAGAATTAAGATATTTTTTCTCAACAACTCATTAGCTGCAAATGATAGAAGAGAAAATACACAAATCTTGATCATATTCTTAAGATATGGAAGAGCCTAATTATGTGGGCTGCCTTTTCAGCAGTGACACCTCAGCACAGTTCAGCAGCAGGTGGTGGTGCTAGGAGAGCCTGAGGGTGCAATAAAGAGCTTCCTCAGGCCACATCCAGCCCTCAGGCCTTATGTTTGACACCCCTGGTCAAGATAGTCTCTTTCTTATAATCCTTAAAGTGAGCAAAAAAAGTCCAATACCACCAAGGAGAGAAATCAGTATGTTAAGTGATTCTCAATAATACCTTTGCTGGGTCATTTTCTAAACTTAAAGTATAAGTTTACAACCATATCTGCAGCTCGTAGTCCGCAGACTCTAGCTGGACCATTCCCCAATATCACAACTCATCTAAATCAGGGGTGCCCAAACCCCGGCCCTGGGGCCACTTGTGGCCCTCGAGGACTCCCAATGCAGCCCTCAAGGACACCCCAGTCCCCAATGAGCCTCTGGCCCTCTGGAAATTTGCTGGAGCCCGCACTGGCTTGATGCAACTGCTCTCAGAGTGAGGGCGACTGTTTGACCTCTCGCATGAGCTGTGGGATGAGGGCTCCCTCCACTGCTTGCTGTTTCACGTCTGTGATGCAGTAGCGGCAGCAAAGAAAAGGCCAGCTTTGCTTTGTGCAAGGCCTTTCATAGGCCTTGAGCTATTGCAAGACCTTCATTCATTCGTGTAAGTTCCACCTAGTATATTAATTTATGTAAACTTATGTAAATTTATTCAAATTTTAAATGTAAATTAATTCTTTTGTTCTCCAGCCCCCAACACAGTATCAGAGAGATGATGTGGCCCTCCTGCCGAAAACTTTAAGACACCCCTGATCTAAATGATTATCCATTTTGACTATGCTCCTAACCTACCACCAAAATAAGAAAATTAACCCCTATGTCACATTGTGCAAATGTTAATTCAAAGCAAACTGCATTGAGATCAGTAGGACTGGAAAGAAAATAATTGTAAAAGTACATTCATCCAATGCACAAGTATTACATAAGCAACTAGACTTCTGCATGAATAACTTTACAAAACTGCAGCATTTGCTTAAAGCCAAGTACTAAACCAGAATTTACTCTCTCATTCGTGGGCAAATAAAATCCAGCTACAGTAACAAACAAACAGTCACAACAGAAGAACATTTGTGAATAAAAGCAAAAGAGTGCTAAAACAAGTTTTTGCCTCTTGGTGGCACTGTTGAACTACTAAAACCTAACAGGTGAACAGGTAATTTATTTTCAACACATCAGATACACTCAGGATTAAATAACTTTGGGCCTTCAAACTTGTTGTCATCTACCTTGAACATAGGAGGAGACTGGGTATATAAATATTTATTTAAAAACAAGTAGTCATTAAAACAGATGAGAAACAATACATTCCAGTGATAATGCAACTAATATGAATTAAAATATTCTAAAAACCTGGATTCTAAATCGATTATCCAGCATGTTGTGTTTTTTTAGGAAGCAAGTAATGGCCAGCCTCTTTAAAGGGCTTTGTTTACCTTGATATATTATTGATTTATAAAGCTTTTCAATTATTTACACTGCACTATAAGCTGTTTCCTTTTTCTCCCCTTTAAAGAGCAATATACTGTATACATCTTTACATAAGCAAATGTTATATATACCCAACTAAACACACTGTAGCTTCGTTTGCGTCTCCTATAAGCAATGCTGACACAACAGCTTAAGTCAGACATAATACTGAACCATGATTTGCGCCAATCCAAGTTAAGAACCCAAATAACAGCTTCTGAACACACATAAGCAAATCATGGCGCAGCAGCCTCTGAAGGTCAGGTAATGGCTGTACCCATGCTCAAATGGATACCATGTATGTATTGAAATTAATACATTTTTTCTTCATTGTGGTTTGGTGTGATGTCTGATTCAGAAGTGAGTTACTATCATTTTCATCTGAGAAGTGAAAGCATTTCAAAAGTAAAATTATCCCAAAAGGCTTGGAACACTGCTCAAACAATGGTTACATGTATGTATGTATGTATGTATGTATGTATGTATGTACGTGTGTGTACGTGTGTGTGTGTAGAGCTGAAGAATACCTACGATTGGCAGTAGGCAAGGCGCAGTATAAAATGAGAAATATGATCTTTTCTTCTTGCATCGTAATCCTCCTCAGCCAAAGCCTATTTACAAAAGCATATGCGTTAGTAACAAAAAAATCTAGTCAATATTCATAAGAACATAAGAACATAAGAACAGCCCCACTGGATCAGGCCATAGGCCCATCTAGTCCAGCTTCCTGTATCTCACAGCGGCCCACCAAATGCCCACATTATATCCAATATTATATATTGGATATAATCCAATTATATTATATGCCATATATATATAATATATATATTATATATAATCCACATTATATCCAAATTATATTCAATTTCACATTATATCCAATAATCACAAGAAGAGTTTAAATGCTTTACTGTAAGAACTAATCTTAAAAGGGACAACCCTATAGTCTATGAATCAGGGTCAGAACCAGGTTTTAAGGGTCGTAGTAAAGATGCCTTCCATGGATCCTTAGCCCACACTCACATCTAGTCACTGACATTACTACCCAGGACAGGAAAGTGAGCATAAGGAGGTAGCTGTAGCTGCTTCCAATCACCCACCTGCCTGTTTACATGAGAGGCGAGCGACAATGGTTGGCAAAGAATAGCACCACAATCATAGTCCTCCAGCTACCCTTTCCCTCTCTACAGTGAATTGGGTAAGAGGGTGAGTAACTTCTTCTGGTTAGTTTGCCCTCTTTTTCCAGGCAGGTGTAAGTTCTACAGCTTGAAATTAGAAAGACTCGAAAGTAGCAGAAGGTAAGTGGAGCTATCACTTGCAGGCATGATTGATTCAAGGCATATAACTACACAGGTTCCTGACAAAAATCTAATGGAAAGCAATTTAGCTGAAGCTTTGAGGATGTAACTGAGGGAAACCACCATGGAATTCACTCCTGCTGCATCTCACAATGTACATATCACTTTCACTCTCAATAATTCCATGGGTGTGAACAAGGGGGACTCAATTTACACTATGCAGGCTCATGAATCCTGGATGTTCACAAACATGTGTAGAGTCTTCTAAGGTCACACAGTATCAAGAGAGCCGAGACTCCAAAAGTAGGAGTAACTGGGACCACCAAGCCTTATGTGACCTGTATTGGGACTTCAACCACCCTACACAGGCAATTATGCAACCAAATATAAGGATCAGGGGCCTCATCAGATCCCTTGCAATTTCCAATGCAGCAGTCTCCCCTGGGAACCATCTCACTTCCTCCAAGGACTCAAAAATCACAGAAATCAGATAGCCACATAAGTTTTCCAAACATATGTTTAAAATTCATGGAGAAGACTCTGAATTCATGGATTAAAATGTGAAACGGTACTTGGCTTATTATTCAATGGGGAAAAACTCACGGATAAGGAAACCCACATGGGTTTTGCATTCAAACATGCATCCATTGGAAATCTTGGTTTCCAAATTTTGCATGTTTGTCCTGGGCCTCTAAATCAACCTCTCTAACCTTTCCTGCTAAGTTAGCATCACAGATGTCAAGGAAGGTGGGGAGAATAGGACAGCGCAGTAAGTGCACTGAAGAAGAACAAAGCAGAATGTGAAACATGTATTTGTAGTCGAGAGGAAAGGGAGTGGAATGGCTTGCAGCAAGAAGACTTGAATGAAAAGTATAGTTAGGTTGGCAAGATGGGCTACTTGGCATATAGGCATTCTAGAATGGAAGTCTGGGAATGCAAAATCTGGAAGGGGCACACTGCAATAGAGTGGCAGGGAATATTTCTATGGTCCTACCACTGCCCCCTCCATCAGAACCTGGCAATTTTTGGTGGAAGTCTTTGAACATGGTTCTGGGCATCTGCTGCATAGAGAGGTTGGTCTTCTAATCCCTTTCTGTTTTGATGTCTCTGTTCTACAGCAACTTCAGGCTTAGAAGTCACTGTACTTGAACATACACTGATAACATTACAGCCTCTAAAGAAACTTATTACAGGTGTGGTTCCACAGGCAACTGCAACAATTGTTAGTAAGCCCCCATTTCTTAATCTATCACCCCATCAGGTTCCAGGTTTTCACAAGCGCATGCAAAGTGTAAACTTTATAGTCAGATGGTCAAGAACATATTATTCAGTCGCACTTACCATGTATGGAAATTTTAGCTTTCGAAGTTCTGTTCCTAGCTTTCTGTCATAATCATCAGAACCTTTCAAATAACTCACACCCAGATTTTCAACAAATTTAAGTACTGCAAAGAAAGAGACAATAAGCCTTGAAATGCATCATAAATTGGCAATGACACATCTGAGGATACATAGCTCACTGAATGGATAGAAATTAATCCTTAAAAAGCATATTACAGTGGGCCCGCTGTATCAGCAGATGCAGGACTCATGGATTTCATTATCTGCAGGTCCCTCAACAAACGGGTCAGTCTCACATGGAACCTCCAGAGGTGACCGGAGCTGTGCTTTGGTCACCCACAGAGGGTGTCCTGAAGGCCAGGGAGACCCTCCAAACACCCAAGACCTCTGGGAGGCCTTAGAAGGTCACTTTTGGTTTTTTGGAAAAATTGGAAGTGACATTTTAAGGTCTTCAGAGGGCCGGCGAAGCCAGATGCAGCCTCCCTGGTTCCCACTGGAACATTAAGAAGGCCCCAAAACCCATGGTTTTCCTTATCCACGGGGGGTAGGGTGGTGTACTGGAACGAAACTCCCACGGATAATGAGGGACAACCTGTATAATGAACCAATATGGAAGATAACAATAGTTGTACTGGGGAAAACTCTGAATATATTATCTATAACCATTAAAAATGTTAAGTAAAATTCCATGGCACAGTATTTCATAAAATATAGTAAAAAATATGGATACAACATAGTATAGACAAGTGGTTCTCAAACGTTTTAGCACCAGGATGCACTTTCTAGAATGAAACCCACTGGAAATGATGTCATTAACCTGGAAGTGTTATCATGGCTGGAAGTGACACCAGCAAACGTGAAAATTTTAACACCCCCTGACAAAATCAATTCAAGTTAATTAAATTAAAAGTTTACAATACTTATAAATTTAAAAATTTATTTAAAAGAAAGAAGAACCCTTCTAACCTTCCCAAGCAGTTGCCAATCTGTTAAAAAAAATTCCCCAAACATCTCAGAGTCCAATCCTATCCACACTTACCAGGGAGTAAGTCCTATTGACTGTCATGGTTAAAAACATATACATAGTAGCCTGCTAAAAGTACAGATCTGTAGCATTGCATTAAATCTAATATATTAAATATAACGTACACATTGAAATGAATGGGGACCCACCTAGTCCCGACCCACAGTTTGAAAAACACTGGCATAGACTATTCTAGACACTGGTACAGCCACATACAACAAAGCACTCTTCATCCCGCTGTAGATTATACTCACATTTAAGTCTGTCAACTGCTAGACTTTCAAATTCCATCAGAGAGATATTTTCAGTAGGAGGCTGCAGGTAGAACTGAAGGCTATGAGGATACAAATTCTGTCTATCATTCACCAGCCTCAAGAATCTCTTTCTTCTAGAAAACTCCATTTTCTTCAAGTAAACCTATAAAAGACACAGCCACGACAAGTTAACAGCATATAATTAAGTAATAGGGCAACGTTAAGCCCAATTTAAAACACAAGAAACAATTCCTGATAAAGCTATTTCCTGATAAAGTTGGAAGAATTATAGGTTTCAGTTTTAAGAATTCTGAAATATATCATGAACACGTACTTGAGTCAGAGATTATGTGAGAATAGCCACTCATCACTTGCAGCCAACCCTTCATTAATCTCAGAGAGAGGCTGTTTTCTATTGGGTACAGATAATCCAAGTGAAAATTAGCATTGTTTCAAACAGGAAGTCTCCTGCAGCACTGTTCTTCCCCATAAAATTGTGTGGGATAGTTCATCTTATACACATAGGAAATTCTCTGTATAACCAGCACTTAGCTAATATCCCTGTACAGAGCACAACAGATTCCCATATTTGCTAACTATTAAAACAAGCAATGATTCCCAAACTGGTGGGTCACACAACTCCGAAGCACTCGTCCCTGCCCCTTTAAGTGCGGGGAGGTGGGGAAAGCAGAAACAGGATCTCCAGGATCACACTGCTCCTGGGGATGGGAGGGGGTTTTCACCAGCCTCCAGCACCAGTATCCTGGGAGCCCTCCACAGGGCTCCCTGAGCTTCTAAACATGTAAAAAAAGAAAAAAGCCAGCACTTCTGGTTTTGCAACAAATACCGGAAGTGCCTGCTTTTTTCCTTTACATATTTGGAGGCACAGAGAGCCCTGTGGAGGGGTCCCCAGACTCCCCAGGACTCCAGCACTGGCGGCTGGCAAATAAATAAAAAAAACCTTCTCATCCCCAGCAGCAGCATGATCCTGGGGACTGCATTGCTGCCACAACCCCTCCCTGCACACACTTCCAGCGCTCACTCCCTTGCAGGAGTTTGGGAAGCACTGGAATACAGTACTATCAAGCTTCACAGTAATCTTGCCATATCTGTCCAACTTCAACCTCTACAAAAAATATAAGCAAAATATGTCTGTCAATTTCATAATTACAACTAGAAGTTAGGAGCACATCAATTTGTCAGTTTGTAAACTTCAGTCACATACTGTAAAAATGTCGCAATTGATCTAATTGATTGAAACACTTACTGAATGACATCTGAAGGTTCATTTACATCCTACTTAATGTCCTTGGTTGATGCCAGAAGGCCCTTCCATTTACAGTGGAGTAGACAATAATAAAATGACTCTAATGCAGGGGCTTCCACACTACAAGAACTTTCAGAAGGCGTTTGACACGGTCCCTCACCAAAGGCTACTGAAAAAACTCCACAGTCAGGGAATTAGAGGACAGGTCCTCTCGTGGATTGAGAACTGGTTGGAGGCCAGGAAGCAGAGAGTGGGTGTCAATGGGCAATTTTCACAATGGAGAGAGGTGAAAAGCGGTGTGCCCCAAGGATCTGTCCTGGGACCGGTGCTTTTCAACCTCTTCATAAATGACCTGGAGACAGGGTTGAGCAGTGAAGTGGCTAAGTTTGCAGACGACACCAAACTTTTCCAAGTGGTAAAGACCAGAAGTGATTGTGAGGAGCTCCAGAAGGATCTCTCCAGACTGGCAGAATGGGCAGCAAAATGGCAGGTGCGCTTCAATGTCAGTAAGTGTAAAGTCATGCACATTGGGGCAAAAAATCAAAACTTTAGATATAGGCTGATGGGTTCTGAGCTGTCTGTGACAGCTCAGGAGAGAGATCTTGGGGTGGTGGTGGACAGGTCGATGAAAGTGTCGACCCAATGTGCGGCGGCAGTGAAGAAGGCCAATTCTATGCTTGGGATCATTAGGAAGGGTATTGAGAACAAAATGGCTAGTATTATAATGCCGTTGTACAAATCGATGGTAAGGCCACACCTGGAGTATTGTGTCCAGTTCTGGTCGCCGCATCTCAAAAAAGACATAGTGGAAATGGAAAAGGTGCAAAAGAGAGCGACTAAGATGATTACGGGGCTGGGGCACCTTCCTTATGAGGAAAGGCTACGGCGTTTGGGCCTCTTCAGCCTAGAAAAGAGACGCTTGAGGGGGGACATGATTGAGACATACAAAATTATGCAGGGGATGGACAGAGTGGATAGGGAGATGCTCTTTACACTCTCACATAATACCAGAACCAGGGGACATCCACTAAAATTGAGTGTTGGGCGGGTTAGGACAGACAAAAGAAAATATTTCTTTACTCAGCGCGTGGTCGGTCTGTGGAACTCCTTGCCACAGGATGTGGTGCTGGCGTCTAGCCTAGACGCCTTTAAAAGGGGATTGGACGAGTTTCTGGAGGAAAAATCCATTATGGGGTACAAGCCATGATGAGTATGCGCAACCTCCTGATTTTAGGAATGGGTTAAGTCAGAATGCCAGATGTAGGGGAGGGCACCAGGATGAGGTCTCTTGTTATCTGGTGTGCTCCCTGGGGCATTTGGTGGGCCGCTGTGAGATACAGGAAGCTGGACTAGATGGGCCTATGGCCTGATCCAGTGGGGCTGTTCTTATGTTCTTATGTACAGCCCACAATGCACCAAGAAAAGCATCTTAGGAGCAGCACTGGCAAAGTTTTACCATTTTGCCCTGCCGCCTCCCATCTTCATGCCCAATATGTGAAGAACCTCACACTTAGCAGCTGCTTCTGCTGCCAATCAGTCCAGAAGGTTCTGCACTCCAATTTCCTGGGAGAAGCAGCTACCTGGCATGAGCTTCTTCTCAGATTGGGTGCAAAAACAGAATAGTTAGCCTTTTTGGTGGCTATGTTTTCATACTTAATCTGAAGTTTCCTTGAATCTAGGTGATAGGCAGTGTTAAAAATAAATACACTTATATTCTTACTAAGAGGCAAGAAGCTGTACAGCTCATCATGTTGAGTATTACACAAGTCTTTCACTGGATGTACACAGAGTACCTATAAACTGAAAAACGTAAGTCAAGCAAAGCTTTTCAAGGAATGTAAACACAGCAAAATAAATGTTCAGCAAAGATAACTGTCTGTTCGCAGGCAACATAAGTGACTGCCATGCAGAATTCCATCTTGTCCAAAGCAGCGCTGAACAAAGAAAGCTTTTACTAATCCACTATAATTATTAATCACGTGTGCTTTGGCCAGGTTATATATCACTAACTGAAAGTGAAGCAGGACATAGAGAGAAAGTAACACTTAAAGAACTAGAGAGCACAACATTGTCTCTTCCAAACACACCTTAGAGAAATAATTCATTTGCCAAAGTTTATAAAATGCTCTAGTATCAGTTTGGCAATGGATGGTGCAAATTGCTCTCTAAGAAAGCTCATGCCACAATAAATGACTGTTGGTAGGGATGAGTTTTCTTAGGTAGCAGCCTACGCCAGGGGTTTCTAAACTGTGAGCTGCGGCTCCCCAGCGAGCTGTGAAAACCAGACAGGGGAGCCATGGAATTCTCACAAAAAAAATTCACTGCCCTATACAATGCATAGCAGTGTTTCTCAAACTGTGGGTCAGGACCCACTAGGTGGGTCGCAAGATAATTTCAGGTGGGTCCCCACTCATTTCAATATTTTATTTTTAATATATTAGAATTGATGCTACCATGATATGTGACTGCTTTTGGGAAAATGTTATAGACCTGTACTTTTAACAAACTACTATGTATATTCTTTTAACAATGATAGTAAAGGAAACTTATTCCTGGGTAAGTGTGGGTAGGATTACAGCCTAGGATAGTTAAAAATTTTCCTGCTTGATGATGTCACTTCCAATTATAACATCACCTCTGGTGGGTCCCGACAGATTCTCATTCTGTCCCGGTGAGTCCCAGTGCTAAATGTGTGAGAACCACTGAAGTATAGGATTATAGCCCCAGTGGGGAACTGCAGTCAATGGCCCAGGAGGTCAAGGGAGCTGCCAGTCAAAAACATTTGGGAACTACTGGACTCTGCCATGGTTGTCACGCACCCCATCAATTTCCCCTTCCTCTTTCTGGTAATCTGGAAACTCTTCAAGAAATGATGCTGATGCAAACATAGGCATAGCTATGAGGTGGTGTCTTCATGATCGCCAAGGGTTATACACAAAAGTGTATAAGAACAAATTACCATTATTCTAGCTCAACTATCTCAAGCCCTCTTTTCTCAGCCTCTTCCATATCCACATATAAAGTTCTCACAGGAAAGAAATACCAATGTGCAAAGGTCCTGAAGAGAGAAGAACTAGCTTGCTCCTCACACTGAGCACATCTGAAGTCAGTCAGTCAGTCAGTCAGTCTCTCTCTCTCTCTCTCTCTCTCTAATTTCCTTTGTTCTGAAAGTGTCCAACATTACTACCTAGCTTGGACAAAAATCTATTGGGCACTTTGCTATGGATCACCAGTTCCCCCCCCCCCAATGCATCACTAGTGAGACAATTTCAAAGACTACTTTAACTTCTCCTTCCATGAATTATCATTCAGTCTGTTTTCCTATTCCTATTGAAGGCAAAAATATTGTGCAATGTTGGTTTTTCCACCAGAACTATATGTATTGTCATCAGTTCCAGGTTGAAACATTATAACTTGCAGAGTGAGGTGAAAGAATGAGAAGAGTCTAGACCAGCGGTTTTTGAACTTTTCTGTCTGTGGAGCCTTTTACACTCTCATATTGAGTCTTGGGAAGTGCCAGATTGCCGGCACATGCACGGAGTGGCGCTGTGCCAAGCAGATGGTGGCCAGATGGTGTGATCGTAGAGCCCCTGAAGGGATCTCAGGGAGCCTCAGATCTCCTGGGAGCACTCTGAGAAACATTGGCCTAGACTTCTAATCAGCAACTACTTTTACCAAAGGGTTAAGCCATTCCAAGATCCCCAGCCACCCAAGCATTACACTGCTATCACAGCCACCCATTTCACACACTGCCCTGGCTTCGAGGTTGACAACCTGTATTGTAGGAGGAGAACTGCATCCCCTCATGGGACCACAAGTAGTTCTGAAGCTTGCATACATGATGGCAAGGAGCGAGTCAATGTGAGAGGATGCAGCAGGCAGGCAACATGAGGACAAGGAAAGATACTGACTACTCGCCCACCAGAGAAGGCAGCCAGACAGAAAAAAGAATGAGATGGCAACATCCTGAAGCTGGAGAGTGGCCTGCATAACCTCAGGCAGGAGATACCATTCTTAAATTTTGAAATTATGCAAGGGATGGATAGACTGGACAGAGAGGGTGTTCTTTTCCCTCTCACACAACACCAGAACCAGGGGACAGCCACTAAAACTAGGTGTCTGTGGAACTCCCTGCCACAGAATGTGGTGATAGAGTGGATGGAGTGATGCTCTTTTCCCTCTCACACAACACCAGAACCAGGGGACATCCACTAAAACTGGATGCCTGTGGAACTCCCTGCCGCAGGATGTGGCGATAGAGTGCCTGGAGAGATGCTCTTTTCTCTCTCGCACAGCACCAGAACCAGGGGGCAGCTACTGAAATGGAGTGTTGGGAGAGTCAGGACAGACAAAAGAAAATGTTTCTTTAACCAGCATGTGATTAGTCAGTGGAACACCTTGCCACAGGATGTGGCGATGGCATCTGGCCTGGATGCCTTTAAGAAGGGATTGGACCAACTTCTGGAGGAAAAGTCCGTCACAAGTTGCCAAGCCCTGATGGGTCTGTGCAACCTCCTGATGTTAGAAGGCGGTTTTTGAAGTCCAACCTGCCACAGGCTCTGCCACCTCCCACCACTGTATACATGCAAATCAAGACCTGACAGCCCAAGCCTATGCCTGTCTACTCAGAAGTAAGTCCCATTATAGTCAACGGGGCTTACTCCCCGGTAAGTGAGCGCGGACAGGATTGCAGCCTAAGCCAGCAATCAGCGAGGGGCCTGCTGCTGCTGCCTCCTGCTCGTGCGCTTCAGTGACACGCCCGCGAGGGAGGGGGGAATAGAATCTTGGCGCCCCAACATTCCACTCCCGCAGAGCCACTCACTTCACAGCCCGACCCGGTCCGCGTCCTGCTCCTTGCAGCTGCTACCACCAGCCACCGCTTCCCAATTTCCCGCGCCAAGGCAGCGCGCGCCTTCCATGCCCTGTGACGTATTGCCGCTTCCGCATCTGCCCGCCTCCTAGAGCTTTGGTCCTTCTTCCGCCAGCTTCCACGGTTGCCGTGGCAACACTCCGCCTGCCTTGGAGGGCGGAGTAGCAAAAATGGGCGGGACTTAATTAGCATAGTAATGAGGCAGAGGCGGGGAGAACGGAGCAGGAGCGAATGGGAAGGCTACATGAAAGCGAGAGGCGGGGCCACGAGGGCTTGTGGGTGGGGCTTCTCCCCTCCCACCCGCTTAGGTCTTCAATCCGTTATTTGGGCTGTGAGCTGAGGCGCAGCTGTCTTGCGAGGGTTGTCCTTTTAGAGTCCAAGCCTGTGCATGCCTACTGAAAAGTAAGTCCCATTACAGTCAATGGGGCTTACTCCCAGGTAAATGTGGATAAAATTGTAACCTAAGGCTGCCATCCTATCCACACTTTCCTGGGAGTAAAGCCCATTGAACACAATGGGGCTTACTTCTGAGTAGACAGGCATAGCATTGCACTTTTAGGCTGCAATCCTATACACACTCCCCTGGGAGTAAAGCCCATTGAACACAATGGGGCTTACTTCTGAGTAGACAGGCATAGCATTGGGCTCTTAGGCTGCAATCCTGTAACTACAATGGGACTTGCATCTGACAGGCATAGGATTGGGCTCTAAGGCTGCCATCCTATCCACACTTTCCTGGGAGTAAGCTTAACTGATCACAATGGGACTTGCTCCTGAGTAGACAGGCATAGGATCAGGCTTGAAGGCTATAATCTGAACTCAGTGTGATGCTCTTGCCAAATGCTGTATATGGTTTGCCAAATTACTGTATATGTAATTGCCAAATTACTGTATATGGTTTCTCCTGTGTTAATGGTTTCACATAAAGTCAGATACAGACCCTGTCTGAAATTTTTCTCACATTTGACATATCTGTGTTAGTGGAGTCCTTGGTGTAAATAGCAAAGGGCAAAGCTCTGAATGAAGCTTTTGCTACCCTGAACATTCTCCAGCATGAATCCTTTGATACCTATTAATACTTAATGGATGACTGATGCTTTCCTCACACACAGAGCACTTATTCCTTCTCTTTCCCTGCTGTATTTTTGTTGCACTTGAGAGTTCATAAAAGCCTCTGCTCTGACAAGCAATGGCTTTACTCCCTGACTTCTGTTTTCTTTCTCTCCTACCCATGTAGACCATTTTGATTCCCAACACTGCCTTCCACCTCCAAACACTCCCAGTTTCCTTCTCAGGGCCCAATCCTATCCAACTTTCCAGCATCAGTGCAACTGAAATGCAGTTCCAAGGTAAGAGAACAAATGTTCCCATACCTTGAGGAGGCGACTGTGACTGCTTCCCCACCACAGGATGCAGTGCATGTCCCACTGGCACAGTGGCACCACCAGCATTGGAAAATTGGATAGGATTGGGCCCACACTGCCTAAACAACTGCTGGAATAAAGAGAAATCACATAAGTGTAAGTCTAGCAAAACTCAACAAATGAAAGATGAAACCTGTATGTGAGGGAGGAGAGTGTCACTTACCACTAAATTATTCTATCAGTTTGGTTTTACTTCCTAATTGAGTCAGGGTAGCAGAGCAACAGTTAGGGCCCAATCTCATGGCCACACTGCATTCTGGTGGTGCAGCCTGCTTTATGACAGTCACAGATGACAACATACCATTCAGCACAGCTGAGCTGCTACTGCAAGCAGCCGTGGCCATGTGCCAGCAGCCCAGGAAAAGCCCTGGTGCCGGTAAGACAGTGCAGGGGCAGGTGAAACAGGGTAGGGAGGGAAGAAGAGTGGGGTGGGGAAGGGGGTGTGTGGAGGCCAGGAAGGGGATGGTATCAATAACAGTGCGCCACCAGTATCCTATCCCTCTTCCCAGCCTTGATCTGTCTTTCCGGCTCCACTCGGACTTGTACCAGTGGAATCACTAGCACAGATCTATTTGGGCAGTAGAGCCTTATGCCCACATAAAGGAATAAATGTTCCCTTACCCAGAGGAGACCTCTGGGACCCCCTCTGCAGAATGCAGCGCACACTCTGGTAATGCAGCTGCATTGGCAGGCGTTTTTTAGATAGGATTGGGCTGTTAGTGTTTTGTGAGGCAGAAAGATTGTCAAGTCAGATACATCCAAAACCATGAGATTTTTTCAAGGTGTGAGACCTGAGAATTTCACAAGAGTGCCAGACATCTCAAAAAGTTGGAGAAATAGGATTATTTGGGCCAAATTGGCAACCCAGTGTTGGGCTGTAAGGGAACAGAGAAGCGGCATTCATTTTTGCATTCCTGGGAATAAAAAACAGAGGATTCATAATGACAGATGGTTTTAAAGACAATATTAACTAATGTGTTTTCCTGCATTTTATTAAAAATATTGTATACAAGGTAGGCTGTATTCTTAATGTAGTCACAAGTTTGTTTAATGCAGCATGCCATCTGGTATAATATACTCCTGCTCCATATTGTAAAGAAATAACACTGGTGATAGAGTTGGTTTCTATTTAATTTTTCTTCAGCCAACTCTTAAAAGAACAGGAGTGCTCAGTGCTGTCCTCCCCTCTTATTACCACCCCACCCCACCCAGTGAACTCATCATGGGGCCCTATGCCTGTTCATGCTTCTGTAGTATCTGAAAACCCTGATGAAGATCAACCTGTTTGACAAATTACAGTTCTACTCATTACCTGAAATGATATTTTAGGAACAGGCACATAATGCAACATGAGATGATTGTCTTTATATAGGAAAATATCTTCTCAACTTCCATCAATAGAAATTATTACTTTGGAAATTTATAAGTTAATTATTACTGCTAACATTTTAAGTCAGCCCTGTTTGCTATGGAATTCCCTGCTAACAAAAGCTCTTGCAGATGAGTCATTGAAGCACACTTCAATGAGCTACACTACAGCAATAATTACAGTTGAAAGTAATTGCATCTGTGCTTATCCAAGCTAAGGCTAATGCTCTTTTTTCAACAGCAAGGGTAATAGTTATTTGTTATATAAGTCTGAATGTTGCACATCTGAATTAGTAAAGTAAATTGCAACAGAATCTTTTAAAAAATCAATTGAGTACCTCCGCTCTGTTTTCCTCTGCACATTCCTCTTGTCTGCTGCCTCTGCATTTACAGTATATTACGACAGGTGAACTCAGGGTTGGGAAACAGGAACTTGTCTCTCACAGTACAACCCTATGCATGTCCACGCATAAGTAAGTCTCATTGTTTAATTGGGTTTATCCCAGGAAAGTGTGTATAGGACTGCAGTCTTAGGGCCCAATCCTATAGTCTTCCAGCGCTAGCGCTGGGTGCCGTGAATGTGCCGTAAAGTACGTTTACGGCACCTGGAGAGTAGGGGCGCTGGGCTGATCTAGTCAGGTGCCAGGCCCAGTGCCAGCAGAAGGAGGATGTGCCGCCCCTGGAGGTAAATGAAACTGCTGGGCAGCGGTTCAACCTCTGAGGGGTGAGAGGATGGCGGGGGGGGGGAGGAACTGGGGCAGGAGGAGGCTGGGACTGGCAGAGCCCTGCTCCGCCTGATCCTGAACTCCATGGAACGCTGGATGTCCCAACACAGAGGCTCTCACATCTGCGCCGACAAAACAGCCAGTGCAGACATGAGGAGACCCATTGCCAGGGTCAGGGCTTTCTTAAGGGGAAGGGGACAAAAGTTCCTTTCCCCCCTGGAGATTCCCAGCTGCTTCCCAGAGCCTGCTGTATACAGCAGTAGCCACTTTGGTGCTGCTGCTCCAGCAGGTGCCATGAAGCATAGGATTGGGCTGCCCATGTGTAGTTCTGCCCTTACTTCTTCACAAACGCATAAGAAAGATTGGGCTGTGCAGGGTTGTGTTTCTTATTTTTAATTGTTTGTTAGCTGTTCTGAATGACCTTGTTTTGGGAAGGGCAGAATTATTTAATTTTTCAACAAATAAAATATGTAAACACATTTAATTGTGGAATTTACTACTCCTAAAAATGCAAGACACATTGTACTCCTTAAAACAGTTGTTTTAGCCCACTTTCAGTCTTAAGCAGACATTTCTGTGGTATTACACAATTTAGCTTTTTCAAATTTTCCTTTCCTTACCATGGCAACTAGAGACTTAACATTTATTTTAATAGGCATCTCTGATCCAGATGTAATTGTTGAATTGAGCAACTGGAGTTGTAGAAAAATCCTGAAATCCCTATTTACAGTGACAGCTGATTTGCCATATCTGAGTTTCTTCGTTTTCCCAACAATGAACATCATTTAATATATTTATAGCCTGTTCCTAAATTTTAGTGAGAGGTCAATCCCATACTGAGACTTTCTTGAGCTATTTGCTATGTAATTGATGCATGGTCTGTAGGGCCCACTAGCACTACTTGACAAATGTGCAACCTCACCCCGCTTATTTTCTATCCTACATTTTTATAATTCATTTGGGGGATGTGTGCAATTCTGTATGCCATGGCAGTGGTTCTCAAACTGGTGGGTCACAATCCACCAGTTTGAGAATGAGTGCCTCTGGCACTGGAAGGGGCGGGGAAGGGAGCGACACAATCCACAGAATTGCATCACTGCTGGGCTTGCAGGGGCTTTTTTTAAAACTTACCCCCTGCCTGCAGTACTTCCTGGGGGTGCAGGGAGCCCTTTGGAGCCCTCTGCAAGGCTCTCCACACCTCAAAATAATAAAAAAATGCCACTGCAAGCCACATCCGAGTTGTGATTGCAAAACCGCAAGTGGGTTGGAATTGCATTTTTTAATTATTTTGTGATGTGGGGAGCCTTGCAGAAGGCTCCACAGGGCTCCCTGCACCCCCAGGAGGCTGCTGCAGGCAGGGGTAAGTTTTTTTTTTAAAAAAACACCCTGTGAACTCAGCACTGCCTTCCCCCTGCCCCCATCAAGACTTACCTACGGTCTTGAACTCCCTGTCAGTTTGAGAACCATTGTGTTAAATATCCAAAATGACTGAGGACTACTGAAGGTAAAACAGGAGTAAAGAGAATTCAGCTGTATTGTTGACAGCAACATCAGTTCATGCTAATATTGAAAACTAAGGGCCCTATCCTATCCAACTTTCCAGCACTGATGTAGCCATGTCAACAGGGTGTGCGCTGAATCCAGTGGTGGGGGGAAGTCATGGAGGCCTCCACAATGTAAAGGAATGTTTGCTCCCTTATATCGGGGATTCGTTGTGGCTCCATTGGCACTGGACCCCAAGAAACTTTACATTACAAAAGGGGGGGTGTTTAAATTACAAAAGGGAGGGTGTTGATACCACTTAGGCCCAAATCCTAACCAACTTTCCAGCACTGGCATAGTGGTGCCAATGGGACATGTGCTGCATCCTGCAGTTGGGTGTCACTCACGGAGGCCTCCTCAAAGTAAGGGAATGTTTTTTCCCTTACCTCAGAGCTGCATTGCCCTTATGTCAGTGCTGGAAAGTGGGTTAGGATTGCACCCTTAGTTCCACAGGATTATTGACACAGAAAGTATTTGTGGACTGCAGCATTCCAGTCAGAATATCTCTGTGTTGGTACTACAGTCTTGGTGCTGCCTTCATAAAACTTCACATGCATGTTTCAGTTTGAGTGTTACAGTGAAAGCTTTCACCTTGCCTTTGGGTGAGTTACTACTGGGTTTGAATCTTGACATACAGTACTAGGTTACCAGGCAACACCCTTATGTTTTGCGCCAGAGGAACTGCAGATACTTTCACACCCAGTAACCACAAAGCTCCTCACATATCCAATGTGGAAAAACACTCCATTGCTGTTGGGACGTAAGCTTATGTTTACCTTCCTTTGCTGAAAGCCACTGCTGGATCCATCCCACCCAGCTGCCTGGTCAAGCTGCGGAATTTGGCAGCTCCTCATCAAGGCCGTATCCTGAGCTTGCTTAGAGCACAGCTCCATCCTCAAAAGCTCCTTCTGCAAGCAGAAGGACTGTTGTGCTCATACAAGGAATACTTTCATGAGTGGAAAACTTTCCTGCTTTTAGAAGGGTTTCCAAAGGAGCTACATTGCATTCTGCATGATCTTAGGATACAATCCTATGCTCACAATTAATTGATCAGAAGCACCAAGGAAAAAGAAGACGCTGTCCCTCCTTCCCTCTTTTTCTACTTTTTCCATTCATCCATCCTCCTCTCCCTCCTAATGTAGGACAACATTGGAGTAGTTTCTCATAGTAGCAAGCAGCCAGCATGGTTTAGTAAATAGAAGATTTGACCTGAGGTCAAATCCCAACTCAACCATGAACTTTACAAGACAATTGACATGGTCAAATCTTTATCATCCCAAACTACTTGCATTGTTGTTGTGAAAGGGTGGGATAATCCCCTATATATTGCCCTGAGCTCTTTGAATAAAAAGTGAGATTGAAATTGATAAATGTGTTCTACCTGTCTCTCAGCTGTAAAGGTACAAAAACACTACCAGAAATAATGGTGGCAATCCTTTTCTGAGTCTTCTCCAGCCACTGTCCGCCTTTTCTACTGTTAGAATTCTGAAAACTTAAAAAATCCTACAGTTCAGTACAGTACCATCTAAGCCAGGGCAAAAACGTTTCATGTAGTGGGTCGAATAGCATTCATAGTGCCTGCTGAGGACTGGTTGTGACATCATTAAGCAGGAAGTGACATCATTAAGTGACATCAAGATGATGGCCAGAAATAAGCACTTTGTTCTCATGTAGAAACTCATTAGCTACAAATAACAGGAGAGAAAAATGTGCAAATTTTATTCATAATTTCAAGATATAAGAGAGCCCAATTATCATGCTTGGAGAGTGCAATTATAAAAGGGGTTGGATAAATTGCGTCTGGGGCTGCATACCCAGCACAATCCTATGCATGTTTACACTACAATATCAGTAGGTTTTACCACCAAGTAAAGAATGCCCACAATTGCCACCTTAAGTACTAGATTTTCTTGCCAGTTGGTATCCACAGGTTGCTTGCTTGATTGTTTGCCTTATTCTTTACAATAACATTTTCAAACCAACACCCATTACATTAGGCGTTTTGTACTATCATTGTTTTACTAATTCTAATGACTGAAATGCCAGAATGAGTATCAGTATGATGATATTACTCTTTGGACTTGTGGTGGACTCAGAGCCCAATCCTGTCCAACTTTGCAGCACCAGTGCAGCAGCAATGCAGCCTCAAGGTAAGGGAATAAATGTTCCCGTACTTTGAGGAGGCCTCTGTCACTGCCTCCCCACAACAGGATGCAGTGTATGCCCCATTGGCACGGCTATACAGGCACAGAAAATTGGATAGGATTGGGCCCTTAATCACATTTGTCAAGAAGTGCAGGAGTGCTGCTGAAGTGGATGACTACACAAATACTGTGGTTGGACATGCGCTGTTATGTGCTCAGTTGTTGTTATGTGCTCAGTTGTCTGAGTTATGTGCTCAGAAGAACCTAATTTTCTGAATAAACACCACACAACCAGAAACATATTATAAAGCTGTCAAACTCTAAAGCAAATCTAGCATGATGACAGCTGCATTTCAGATACCTGCCAGTTTGCTGTCACAGTTTCAGTCCTTTTGTGTGATTGTTTTGTTCATGGTTCTTGCACCATATTCAAGATAAATATACATTCTCAAATAACCGATAATTAACTGTGACCTTGGAAAGGTTGCACCGTTTTTGCCATAATGCAACTTTCGGTTTCTGCATTCTGTTTCGCCTTCTTCTGTGTGTACCAAGCAACAGTGGGCTCCATAATTTTATGTATCCTTTCCCCATCCCATGCCTTGCCACACTATCCTGAGACTGGATTAATGCCTCTCTAAGGGCCCAATCCTATCAAACTTTCCAGCACTGGTGCAGCTGCAATGCAGCCCGGAGGTAAGGGAACAAATGTTCCCTAACATTGGGGAGGCCTCTGTTTCTGCCTCCCCACCAAAGGATGCAGCACATGCCCCACTGGCATAGCTGCAACAGCCCTGAAAAACTGGATGGGATTGTCCTAAGACAAGTCAAAGTAAAGAACAAGTAAAGAATGTGTAGGGCTGCAATAAGCACAGATGTGCTTTTTCATCTACCCTGGACTTTCCTAGTTCTCTCTTCTCTTCATTATCTCAGGGCACAATCCTAAACCACTTTCCAGCACAGACATAAGGGCAATGCAGGTTTGAGGTAAGGGAACAAACAGTGCTGAAAAGTTGGTTAGGATTTGCATTTGCAGACATGCTCAGTCAGCATTTCTGCTGAAGGCAATCTTGAGTACAAATGCTACAGTCTGTATAGAGATGGCCTCTCTTACAGCCCAAGCCTGAGCTGGGGCACCCAGAGTAGCAGCGGAGCCAAAATGGCTGCCGCTGCATCCTGTGCATGCTGGGCAGCCACCAGCATTCCTTCAGGGGAACGGGACATTTGTCCCTTCCCCCAGGTAAGGGTGCAGGCCCCGCAATTGGACTGCTCAAGTCTGTGCTGGCAAAATAGCTCACACAGAGTTGAGAGTTCCTGAAGCGGGCTTCTGAATCCTACGGAGCAGAGCTCCACTGGTCCCGCCCCCTGCTGCCCTGCCACCCAGCCACAACTAACCTCTACACTGCCCAGAGCTTACCACATGCTCTGGGTGGCAGGTGGCGGGCTTCTGACTGGCTCTGGGCTCAGCGCGGACTGGCACTCCTAATCCCTTATGTCAGTGCTTTCCAGCACTGGCATAGCGATGTCAATGGGACATGTGCTGCCTCCTGCAGTTGGGTGGCACTCATGGAGGCCTCCTCAAAGTAAGGGAATGTTTGTTCCCTTACCTCGGAGCTGCATTGCCCTTATGTCAGTGCTGGAAAGCACCGACATAAGGGGTTAGGATTGCACCCATAGTTGTTGTTTGCTAAGAGAAGAAAGCACCCATTGGTGCCATTGAACCAAGAGATCTACAGAGATCTCCCTTGGCAAACAGCAGTTGTGGGGGTTCCAATCCAACTTCTACTGAACATTAAAAAGCCAAGAATGTGCACATACAACCATGCTTAAAGTAACTTGTAGTTTGATTCTAAGGCTGTATGCTTAGCTGGGAGTGGGCCCCATTAAATATAGCAGGACTTACTTCTGAGTAAGCATGCATAGGTTTGCACTGTAACTGTGTGTTTAGGACTGCAATATTAAGTATGTAGCTGCTTGAAAAAAGTAGCATCTGTCACTAGAGAGTAATAAAGTGAAAGCTTTCAAAACCACAATTTTTTTATTTGGAATATTTACATATCACATTTAAACAAAAAGTTCTCAAAAAGAAGAAGACAAAACAACAACAAAATACAATTAAGATACAAAGGTGTAAAAACCAAGTATGCTATGCACCCGGATAAAAGGGCTAAATAGATTCATGGAAGTGGAGACATTTTTGGATTAGGCTGAACTAAAACAGCGCCAGACAATTTAAGTCCCAATTATGGCAACTGGAAGTTAGTAGGCATGATCAAAGACAGGAAAACCATGTTGCCATCATAATTTTCAATTTAGAAATTGCATCAGTTGGAACATAAATAAAACAAAATGCATAGCTTCCATCATGTGGATTACTCTCAGACAGCTTGATCCTTATCATGTTTACTCAGAAGTCAGTCCAATTTGGCTTCAATGGATTCAGTGGCAAGTATGTCCGTATTTAGGACTATAGTAGATTGCACAGACTGAGGGCCCAATCCTATCCAACTTTCCAATGCTAATGCAACTATGCCAACAGAGCCTGCACTGCACCTGTGGTAGGGGGACACTAACAGAGGCCTCCTCAAGGTAATGGAACATTTGGTCCCTTACTTTGGGGCTGCATCAGTGCTGGATAGCTGGATAGGATTGGGCCCTGAGTGTCCACTCCTTTACATACTTTCCTGGCAGGAAACCCCATTGAACACAATGGGACTTACTTCTGAGTAGACATACCTAGGATTCTGCTGTAATTCTATGATTGTTTATTCAGAAGTTATTCACAATTAATTTAATGGAACATACTCTGGATTATTTGTGCACAGAATCACAATCTCTCTCCAAACTCATTCAAACAGCCAGGAATCCAGACTAATGGTGATGAACACAGTTTATCACAGCACAGACAATATCCCCCACCCTCTAAGGGCCCAATCCTATCCAATTTTACGGTGCTGGTGCAGCCGTGCTGTCGGGATATGTACTGCATCCTGCAGTGGGGATGCAGTGACAGAGGCCACTTTAAGGTATGGGAACATTTTTCCCTTACCTTGGGGATGCATTAAGGCTACACTGGTGCTGGAAAACTGGATAGGATTGGGCCCTGAATCTGTACAATACAGGACATTTTTCAGGATCTGGGCCAACATGACATGCACCTTAGAAATGCCAGGTTGAGGTGGAGGGAGCACAACAATTAATAAGAAACCCTATTATATAAAGCTTTATGAGGCCAATTTCTCAACCCCCAATCAATTTAACCTTGTCAATTGATGCTCCACTCTTCTGTGATTTCTGGAGGCTAAGGAGCATGCTTAGACCCCACTAGGCTGTTTTGGTCTTTTCCTCTTTATACATTAATATCTTTCTCTTCCTGCATATGTGGGGAAGCCTTCCAAGTACTATATGCAGAAACCCCTACATTGTGAATTGAATCATTTCACTGCCCTGCTGATAGGCACAGGATGACCAAATTCACCATTAGTGAAGAAGACAATATCACCACAGAGGACTTGGGGAGAGAAAGAAAAATAAATAACTGAAGAAAGAATTGAATTGGAATTGGACACCCAGATTGGAATGAGGAATGGTAGGGCTCCTGAGCTCTGGGGCTAAAAGTGGAGCTTCCTTGTTCCCTTAGCCCTGAATCTTTGCAATCTAGAACTAACCTAGACTTAGCGGGGGGGGGGATTAGGACTGGGGAATCATGCATTTAACCCACATTTAAACAGGTTGCTTTGAACTCTTGGGGCCAATTTCCTCAATTTTCCTTTCTCCTTCAACTGATGCCCCCAACCAATATGTGGTGCATGCTGGATAGGACTAAGCACACCCAGTCCTCAGCAGGACAAGGTGGAGGAGTCTTCTAATTTACAAGTTAGTATTTTTCAGCCTACCTGAGCAGTCATCTGAGTGAGGATCTGGCCTCTGATCTTTCTGGACAAAGTCCAGCCTTCTAACTACTGTATGCACACAGATTGGGATCATTAGGAGAATTTGTGCCATATTGGGGATCCTGTATCTGCTGCAGTAAGCAAGACAAAACATATAAACCATCCCAAGCCATGCTTGCTGGGGTGCACATTATTATTATTATTATTATTATTATTATTATTAACAATATTTATATACCGCTTTTCAACTAAAAGTTCACAAAGCGGTTTACAGAGAAAAATCAAATAACTAAATGGCTCCCTGTCCCAAAAGGGCTCACAATCTAAAAAGATGCAAATGAATACCAGCAGACAGCCACTAGAACAGACAGTGCTGGGATGAGCTGGGCCAGTTACTCTCCCCCTGCTAAAAAAAGGAGCACCCATTCCATTGAACTCAATAAGACTTAGTTCTGAGAAAAGCTGAACTGGGATCTGGTTGCTGTGCTTCTAATGCCCAGGTAGGCTTATCTCAGATATGTCTACATTTCAGCTGTACACAGAGTTGTCTCAATAACCGTGCATTTCATTTCATGGCTACCTTGGCCCCACTGATTACATTTTTTCCCCTATATTCTCAGTGAATGTACCCCTCATTTGATGAAACCTCAGATGGTTGGTCAGCAGCCCAGGAAAGCTTACGCTGTAATGAACTGGCTATAAGTAGTCCCCACATAAGAAAAGCCCCACTGGATCAGGCCAAAGGCCCACCTAGTCCAGCTTCCTGTATCTCACAGTGGCCCACCTGATGCCCCAGGGAGTACACAAGACAACTGGAGACCTACATCCTCATGCTATCCCTTGCATCTGGCATTCTGAGGTAGCCTTCTTCTAAAACCAGGAGGTTACACATACCCATCATGACTTGTAACCTGTGGATTTTTCCTCCAGAAATCTGTCCAATCCCCTCTTAAGACATCTAGGCCAGATGCCATTGCCACATCTTGTGCAAAGGGGTTCCACAGACATTCAATTTTAGCAGCTGTCCCCTGGTTATGGTGCTGTGTGAGAGGGAAAAGAACGTCTCTCAATCCACTCTTTTTATCACCACATCCTGTGGCAAGGAGTTCCACAGACACTCAACTTTAGTGGGGGCCCCCTGGTTCTGGTGTTGCGTGAGGGAAAAGAGCATCACTCCATCCCCTCTATCATCACATCATGTGACAGGGAGTTCCACAGACACTCGACTTTAGTGGCTGCCCCCTGGTTCCGGTGTTGCGTGTTCACACCCCTGTCGATTTCTTTTTTGCTGCGACAGAGTGAGAGCCGAAGCCTAAGCGTGTCTACTCAGAAGCAAGTCCCCGTGTAGTCAGCGGGGCTTACTCCCGGGAAAGCGTGGCTAGGACTGGGCTGTGAGGCAGCAGCGACGGTAATTCCCCGCCCGGAAAGAGGGAGGCAGGACTGGTGCCTCCCAGAGGGAAGAAGCGCCGCAGCTGCTGCGGAGGCAGGGCGCGACTCCCTCGGCAGCCATCCCTCTCCCTCCTCCTTGCCCACATCTCCCCGCTGCGCGGGGCCAGGCGAGGCTGTTCCCGCCCCCGTGGAGAGAGAGCAGCAGCAGACGGGTGGTGCCGGCGGCGGCAGCGGTAAGCAAGGCAGCCTCTCTCGCACGGCTCCCCGGGGAAGGCGCGGAGAGGAGCCGGGAAGGGTGGCCGCCGCAGCGGGTCCCGCCGCAGCCCTGACGGCGTTTCCGGCACGGTGGGAAGCCGGGATGCGCGTCCGGGTTGGGCCGCCGGCTCCGCTTCTTCTCCTCGCCTGCGTGCAGGGACGCGCCTCACCCGGCCGGCCGCGCTCGCAGAGTAGCAGCCCGCAGGTCCGCGCGAGCCCGGGGTGGAGGCTGCAAGCGGGCTTGCAAGGCGGGAGGAGCGGGGCGCCGCCGGGGCTGGAGGGAATGGCCTGCGCGTGGGGGCCGCGCTGGGGCTGCCGTCCTCGCCGCACTTGCCTGGGAGTGAGCCCCGCTGACCAGAACGGGGCTCGCTCCTGAGTAGGCATGCAGAGGGTTGGGCCGTGGGGCTGCAAGTGTGGAGTGGGGCTTGCTCCACGCTTGCCTGGGAGTAAGCCCCATTGAGCAGAACAGAACTCAGTCCTGGGTAGACATGCATAGGACTGCCTGGGTGGAGCAGCAGGGGCTGCCCTGTGGAGGAGAGAGGCAGAAAGATGTCCTCGCCTTCTCAGACCTCCCCTTTCCCCCAGCTCCAAACAGCATGGCTGTGCCTGGCCAGTGCTCAGCTTGGAGGAGAAGGTCCAGACAGATTTTCCCAAGGCACAGGCTGTGACCGGAAAACTCTGGCCCCTCATCCCAGAGAGCGGAGGTGACTTAAACAGTACATGTTCAGTGGCGCTGTTTCCATGAGTGTTTTTATCCTCAGGTAGGATGATGAGGAAATAGCACTCTGTACATGGTCAGAGGCACTGGTTCCGTGAGTGTTTTTATAGGGTCAGGCTGAGTCCTCAGGCAGAGATAAGCTCTGCAATCTAGTGTCTTTGCTGGGGTGGTGTGAGCTTAAATAGTATGTCAGCTCCCTGAGGCATCTGGTGGGCCTCTGGGATACAGGAAGCTGGACTAGATGGGCCTTTGGCCTGATCCAACAGGGCTCTTCTTATGTTCTCTGCTTCCCCACTTCATTGGTTGAGAAAACAAGGAAGGCTTAGGCCAGCTATTTTCAAACACTGTGCCTTGACGCACTGGTGTGCCATGAATGGTCTGCAGATGTGCCACAGAAGTTTGAGGGAGAATCATTTATTAGTAGGGCCATTGGGGAATGAGAATCCCTCACCAACTGCATGGTGTGTGTTGTCAGTTGTCAAAAAACTGATGGTGTGCCTTGAAAATTTTAGCATCTTGTCATTGTACCATGAGATGGAAAAAGGGTTGAAAATCATTGCCTTCAGCTGAACTCTTAAGCATATTTGAGAGTATAAAAAAAACAGCACTGAACAAAAAGGATTGTACTTTTGAGTAATCATGCATAGGATTGCACTTTTAGTTTGGTATGAGTTTTGTACTTACTGTATTTGCCACCCTGCTTGGTAAGATGTGGCAGGCTACTTGTCTAGAGGATGGTGTTGCACATTCCATCAGGGCGACTAATTACGGTTCTGAGCAGAGCAGATGAAGCTGCCTTATGTCGAGTCAGCCCATTGGTCTAGCTCAGTATTATTCCAATGTTTCTCAACTAGTGGTACTAGCACCACTGGTGGTACCTGAGGTAGTGTCTGATGATACTTGCAGGACCCCCATTTGGCAGCCAGCAGTGGTAGGAGGCTCAGCAGGCAGAGCTCTAGTGTGCACTTTTTGTGTGCTTGAAAAAGCCCTCCCAATCCTCCCTGAGCCTCTTGCCATGTTTGTTGTGTCATGTCTGGCCTCCCAATCCAGAAGCAAACTGGTGATGACAACATTGCCACATTACTTCCAATAGATAGACCATGCAAAATGATACAGCAGAGAACAAATGTTGAAAAATGCTCATCTACACACTGGCTGGCTGCCAGTGACTTTCCGAGAGTTCCAGACTGGGGTCTTTCACATTCCTACTTGGAGATGCCAGGGACTGAACCTGAGTGGGTCATTCTGTGGGCCCAAGCAAGTTGTTCAGCCACTGAGCTGGGCCCCTGCCATTGGCATTAAAGGCTTGCTCACAGGGGTGACATTTGTGGTGAGTTGTTACATACACAGATGTATTTGATTTATCTTCTGTGCTTGTATGTGGGAAAGTGATGGCTTTCTTTCTAGAACTGAACACTGCACAGATAGTTCTGCACCTGATATGAGCCACCATGAACATAGTATGTGAACACTGTTAGGAAAGACATCACTGGGAAGAGGCTCCAAATGAGGCCATAGGTACAGTAGTGCAGCCACTGATTTGGATTGTGCTCCTTATTCTGCTATGGTTTGATCTAGCAGTTATCAGCATAGGCCTGCTACAGTCCTAGAGTGTCTTTCAGGTATTGGGAGCATTCATTCTGCACAAAGATTTGCCAAGCCCCTGGAAGTGCCCAGAGAACTGGAAGTAATAGTCTTGTGTATTCTCCTTGTGGCAGCATGTAGTCTCTACGCAGTGACTGTAGTGTCATGTGCCATTTTAAGCCTTTGAGAGAGTCAGCACACCTATAGAGAGTCAGCACACCTGTACTACACATTTCTGATGGGAGCACAAAGACTTCTTACTGCATTGAACCACTTCACTGCTTAGAGCTGCTAAGCACTGCACTGCTTAGAGCTGTCACTGTGTCAACAGAGGGGCCATAACATGTAGATTGGTTCTTACACAGAGCATTATTACTGGAACATTTGTTTAGTTGACCTAACAAACTGCTGGGATCAATCCTGGTGTGGAATATGTCATGTGAGGTCATTTTCCAAGCAGCCAAAATCTGTGCTGTACAAAGGAACTGAATTTTTTTTTTGTGGTGATGGGAGGGAGGAACATACTGGATTTATGGGATAACTTGATGCTGGGAGGGACATTGGACAGGGTGGGGAATGAAACAAGCTACAGATCATACTGAATGGAATGAGGCTGAATCCTCAGAGAGGAGAGAGACTGCTGTGAGATCTGAATCAACCCTGGGTGTATCTTTGGAAAGGGGATGTTGTAGAAATTGGGCGTGCCTGGAAAAATCACAGCATGGGGAAAAGATGACAAAGGCAATAAGTAGTTATCCTTTGTCTGCAGCTCTCCTAGTCTTTTGGATCATAGAAAGTGGCTTCTTAGTAATACCAGGACAGATGGCTCAAAAATGTGGACATCTTCAGATGAGTTAGGCCTGAGGGAATTTGAGCCCATGTTTAGACATTTTTGTGTCTAGGGAAGTCTCAGTGGAAAGAGTGTATAAGCTCATTCCACAATTTAGATCTCATAAGAAATGCAACTCCTTGATACCAGCCTTTTATGTTAATATTTCTTCTTCGTGGCAATCCTTTTTTAAAAAAAGTACCCTTGTGCCTTTAAAACTACGCTAGTTTATGTGATATTCTGTAGTTCACATTTTTAAACATATGAGATAGATTATAAATCTGATACTTTGCACTCAAGAGCCTGGTGTATTATAATGTCAAAGGCCAGCTGTGACTCAGGAAATTCTCATTTCAAATATTGCCTTTGCCTTGACTTTATTCCTTAACCTTAGACAAGTCGCTGTTCTCTCTGTCCCTCATCTGCAATGTTGGAATAATAATATGCACCCTTCCTTACAGAATAATTATAAAAATTACTGAGGTAATGCAGGCAAATTGCACTGAACAGTTTCGAGATAATCATTATTGTATTCCAAAGTGATATGCCCATTCGTGTTATGTTGATAGCTGTTTGGATCCTGAAAGTAAGGTGGTTGTTTTTCATAAGTGTTTTAGAAACACTGTGGTGATCCAAACACTCCAGTCTTAACATGTTGCTACACTCTAGCATAGTGTTTCTCAACCAGTGGTGCAGGCACCAGCGGTGGTACTTGAGATGGTATCTGGTGGTACTCTGGGAACCCAGCAGCGAGACCAGCAACACAACGCAACAAATAGCGGTAGGAGGCTTGGCTTGGTGGGCAGACCGCCAAAGCATGCTTTTCACAGCCCTCCCGTCCACCCTGAGCCTCCTACTGGTATTTGTCGCATCACATCTGGCCTCCCAGTCCAGACATCATCACCAGTTATTTTTGGTGGTACTTTCAATAGGTGGACCATGCAAAGTAGTACGGCAGGGGACAAACATTGAGAAATGCTGCTCTAGCGACTTCTGCACAAGGAATCCTTGTACCCAACTGGCCCTCTTGTACTTGTTTTGACACCATAGCCATTTGACACAGTAGTCACATGACAGTCTGCTTCTGACCCTTTACCCATCCAGTGTTGCAATGTGAGAGTTAAGTATTAGTACTGTAATGCCAGGCTCAAATGGTTCTCTGAGTGCTAGAGCAGGGGAAATTGTATCCATCATAGTGGACTGGCAGGAAGGGACAATATATAAGGCCACGTGGTTTATTTGTGGAAGAGTTAAATAAGGTTTCCTTGTATGTTGCCCCTAGCCACAAAGCTATTATCATTAGTTTGTTTCCTTCAGTTACAGATCTGGACGATCAAAAGGAAGATTGTGAAGTAATCAAAGACTTCTGTGACTCGCCAAGATGTTGGAGGAAGATATGGAAGTGGCCATCAAAGTAGTGGTGGTAGGGAATGGAGCTGTTGGGAAGTCCAGTATGATCCAGAGATATTGTAAAGGGATTTTTACAAAAGACTACAAGAAAACTATTGGAGTTGATTTCCTCGAAAGACAAATTCAGTATGTATTTTGCAAATGGGACACAACTCCTCCTTGGCTTCTTGGCTCCTCCTTGTTTGTTTTTTGAGTCATGCTTTTGGTCAGGGCTGATATAATGTCTCCCACAGAACAGTGCTGTGACACTGTCTTTTCTTTATTGAACTAAAAGTGAGGCATTTGTATGCTAATTGTGTTCTTCAGTCTTTCCACACAAGTGCCAGATTTACCAGCTTGAATTATAAATGCAGAAACACTTGTCCTTTCTTTGTGAAGACAAACCCTCAAGGGAACAGCTACATTGCAACAGTGGCAAGATGAGATAGGAGTATGAGTGAGGGGGGGACGAGGTAGAAACATTTAAGATGAAAAACAGCATCTTATATAGGAGAAAAAAGCATTTAAGTAAACGTAAACTTGAAATATTTGTTAATGTACTTTCCTATCATATATTTTTAACAAGTTCTTAATATTTTATGTGTGAGTTTTCACTTATTAGTAACATGTGATGATGTTAATTTTAGAGTCCATGATGAAGATGTCCGACTAATGCTGTGGGACACAGCAGGTCAAGAAGAATTTGATGCAATTACTAAAGCTTATTACAGAGGTAAGTAGAATGATTAGGATACCCGTAGTGGTACAAGACTGAATATTTTCTGCCACATATTTCCTGCAAATGGAAATTTTTTTTGAAAACTCCTCCACTGGTATATATTTCAGTGGAAAGTTTTCCATTTCTAAAAATACATTGTTTCATAAATTAATTAGTCATAGAATACAGTGACACAGCGCCCATTAAATTGAGCAGTTACAAAGTTGTAATCAGCCTATTTGAGATTAAGATACCTACAAAATATCTTCAAGGGGCTGCAGTGGGGAGGATAGGGAATGAAGAATTTTACTTAAACAAGCTTCCTCCCACTTGGATAAGTTAATATCCAATTCACTACAAGGAAAGTGCATGATATTGAATTGTTGCATTTTAAAATATTTACAACTACAGTAAACTCCAGTAGTCCAGCACCTGATACTCTGGTATTCCCAATAGTCTGGCAAAAAATTTGTCAGAAGTGCTCCCAGCTGGGGAATAGACTCTTGACCTCCCCAGCCCCTGTGCAGGAGCAGACAGACTATGAAAGCCACTCAGGAACAAACTTGAGTGACTTGGAATAAATAGCAACCCTATAGCAACAGGGGTGCTAAATCTGGGTATTGTTGAAAGCGGAAGAAATCGAGATAGTTGGGAAGCAACTGTGATAGGAGGGTGTGTGTGTGTGTGTGTGTGTGTGTGTGTGTGTGTGTGTGTGTGTGTGTGTGTGTGTGTAATGTCTGATAGTCTTGCATATCCAATAATCCAATAAAACATTCAGGTCCTGAAGTGACTGATTATCAGAAGTCTCCTGTAGTCCACTAAAAATAAACTCTAAGTAAAATTTTACAATTTTTAAAGTATTAGATCACATGAAATTGGCTTTACTGAGTTTTTTCATTTTTGCTAATAAAAGTTTAAATTTAAATACTTTTGTCTGTTGGGGAAAAAATTGAAATATTTATATAGCATGCAAAATTATACTTTTGTCTGTTGGGGAAAAATTGAAATATTTATATAGCATGCAAAATTAATATAGCTTTAAAAAAAAATTGTTTGTTAAATAGAACTCAAGTAGACCTGCTAAATTAAATCTCAGTTTATTTAAGTCACTGGAAAATGTTCCTGTTATTAAAAAAATATCCCATGATATGAGATATGGTCATGGATTGCTAATAATCCAAGCCTGCAGAAAACATACCTAATAAACAGATAAGGTTGAAAATGTATCTGTAACTTTGCTGTGTGTCTCATGGGCTTTAGGGCCCAGTTCTATGCTGCTTACCTGCCATGAGGTACAGCAGGAGAATCTCTGGGGCAGGAGAATCATAGATTTGGAAGGTGCCTAATCTAGTCCAACCTCCTGCCTTAGGCAGAAAATCCTCTTAGAGCATCTCCAACAGGTGCTTGTCAAGCCTCTGCTTGAATATCTCTAGTGAGGGAGAGTTTGGCAGTGTTCCACAGCCAAGCCGCTCTTACCATCAGAAGCAGTCAGAGGTCTCCTCAGAGTAACGGAGCATAAGTTCCCTTTCCCACTGTAGCACCCCCACAGCCCCCTATGGACCTACTTGGATCTGCGCCAGCAAGTTGCTGGTGTAGATCCAAGTAGTCTGTGTTGGGCTTTCAGGCATGGAGGTGGGGGATTAGGATCCGGTGGCAGCCTCTGTCATCATTCCTGCTTCCCTCCCGGGCCTGAACTGCCTTGTGGTTAGATTGAGTTCCGTTACTGCTTTTAACATTACAGACTTTACCTCCTAGCTTAAATGATCTTCTTCGTTTTAATGACTGAGTTTCTAACTAAATGAAATAATTCATACTTTGACATTCCTCCCTTTAATGTGACCTTCTTACAACTCGCTCTCTGAGAACTTCAACTTAGATAAAACTTCATCTAAGCCTGGCGTAGGATAGAGGGTCACATTAAGTATGCAAGGTTTCTTACTGCTCACAGTACAGGAGTGACTTTTCAGAATTTCAGTATAACACCAGTGTAAAATTACCTTTCATTCACTGTTAGCAATTGAGCTAGATACAATGTCATGAGTAGCCTGCTCTTCTAATGCCAAACACTGTTGCTTATTGTTCTTCTTCAAGCATTTGACCTGATAAGAGGCTCATTACATGAGGCTTTTAAAACTGTGGTATCAACAAGTTTCTGAATTAATTCTGAAAGCCAAGGCCCCTTTTTTGGGAAAACTTGTAAGGCCGAAAATATGGGAATTCTTCTCATGGCCTTAACCTCTGTGTGTTTGTTCAGAAGTAAGTTCCATGGACTCTGGGGGCTTATTCCTAGGTAAGTGTACATAGGACTACAGTTTTGGTTTCTGATCTCAAATTCCACCCAAGCTTCTTAGAAACTATTTGGTCTCTAATGGAATGAAATGAACTGACCTATTCCATATACTCAGTAGATTTGGTATAGTTAACTCAAGTTATTTGGAAATGGTTATTGTGTTTGTTTTTAGGAGCCCAAGCTTGTGTGCTTGTGTTTTCCACTACTGACAGGGAGTCTTTTGAAGCAATCCCTACCTGGAAGGAGAAAGTAGTCTCTGAAGTTGGAGACCTTCCTACAGTGCTTGTTCAGAATAAGATTGACCTCCTGGATGATTCTTGCATAAAAAAGTAGGTGTTGCTGTGGTATTTTAGGAAACTAGTTTTCTGTGAACTAGTGATATCATAATGGTCACTAATGATTGATCAATTTAACAAGAAGGCAAGTGCTGTTGCAAGTCATATCTAGATAATGGAGAGTCTTCGTGTACTACAGAAGTTGCTGGGCAGCCCAATCCCAAGCTGCCTGGACCGCGGGGTTGCCACGGCATCCAATGTGCAACTGGGAGAGCTTCTGGTGGCACCTTAGGAGAAGGGAGTGTTTGTCCCCTTCCCCTGGGTAAGGGAAGTAGCCCCATTACAGGTCTACTTGATTCTGCAGCAACCCTTAGGTTGCTGCAGAATCAGAGCTCCATGTTGGGCCGCATGACCCAACTCTAAGCTCAGGATCCGGTGGAGCTAAGCTCCACCAGTCCCGTTCTTTGCCCACCCCACTCCCTTCCCCACCACACTTCCTCCTCGCCTTCCACCTGCCGCAGTTCTCAAACTTTTAGCATTTAGCACCCACTTTTTAGAATGGCAGTCTGTCCAAGACCCACCAGAAGTGATGTCATGGTGGAAGTGACATCAGGCAAATTAAAGTAAAGAAGTATAAATAATTAAAGTAAAACAATTAAATAAGCAGAAGTCAGCCTTGGTCTACCAAATGAATTTCCTCTATAGCCTACCTGCAGTAACACCCCCCCCCTCCAAAATCAGTAAGGTTTTCAGCCCTGCCCAGTTCAATTTAAGAACTTCTGTTTAAACCAGATCACTGTCAGGATCCATCTGGCTTTGCAAGGCTCAAAAAAATTCACCTAATCAGCTGAAGTCTCTGTTTTGATCCTTTTTAGTGGGGGGGGGGCTGCCTTCTGGAGCATTTGTTTAGCTCCAGTTCCATCAGTTCAGGACCATTCTAGTGGCTTCACATTCCCCTTTGCCTGGCCTGACCACCGGCCAAGGCACGTTTGCTTATTCGTGAATCAACGCAACCATGTTGCTTAGTTTCGCTTTCCATAGTTTCACACAATACATTTGTTTGCTTGGAGGGAGGGACTTCCTTCTCAGGTGTTTTTGGGGGCTGCATTTGGATCAGGACCATTCTGGTGTTGTTGAATTCCTCTCAGCCTGCCCTTTCTGCTGGACTAATGCAAGTTTGCCTACTCAAGAGTAAACACACGATACGGCTCAGTTTCACTTTCCATAGGGCTCCATGCATTTTTTGTTCTCCGGTTTCTTGACCATAACTTTTAATACAAAGGAGATATTTCACTGTGGTTTTTTGCCTTGCATTCTGCTGGAAATTCCACATCCAACGGTATATAACATGATGGTATTACTCCTAACAACTGCCATTTTAGCGTGTCACCCCCTGTGCTTGTCACCCGGTGTGGCCCGCACCACCTGCACCCCACTAACGACGCCACTGTTTCTTGGGGAAGCACCAGAAATGAGCCTGACTTGGACAGTGGAATAGATGTATTGCCCCTTTTGTGCTTTAATTCACAATCCCTTTGTATGGATGAATGGAGCAGACTTGTATTTAAAGACATGAGTCTGGCACTATCAGGTGTAGACTAGTTATAAATCCCACTGAAATAAATGTGATTTCTTTCTTAAGTAGTAGGCTGGGATAGCAGTTTAGTTTGGCTGTGCACCTCCAAGAGCAATTTAATCTTGTTTGGCTTTTGTATTGTGCATTTGTCTTTTCTTTGCCCATAAAGAATTTTGAATCTCAGTCTTGATGGGTGTCTTCTTTCTCTTCTATTTCATCAAAATGATGTTAATATAAAGAAAACACTACAGTCTGTTAATGTATCAACTCACTGTCCATCTTAGCTTGCTTTCCACTGCTGTCCTTGCAGCAAGTAAACTTAATATTACACCATTGTCTCTAGCACATTTCACTATCCTTACATGTGGTTAATTTTTTGTAATTGAATCTACTTTCATGAAGGTGATTAGTTGCATTCAGTCTAAAAGGAATTCTGTCTACTATACTGAAAAATATTGGCATCTGAATTCTTTTTTTTTCCTCTGGTAAACAGTGAAGAAGCAGAGGCATTAGCAAAAAGGCTAAAATTGAGATTCTATCGCTCATCTGTGAAAGAGGACTTAAATGTAACAGAAGGTAAGAGACCAAATATAGAGCTGTAGCTCTGTGTTTAGCAGTCTTTAAAGCAGCAATTTTCAACCTTTTTCATCTCACGGCACTAAAATTGTCAAGGCACACCAGTTTTTCGACCACACCAGTTTTTCGACCATTGGCAAGGCACACCATGCTGCTGGTAGGGGGCTCAAATCTGGTAATTGCTCTACTAATAAATGATTATTATTAGATATTTATTAGATTTGTATTTCGCCTTTCTCCCCAAAGGGCACCCAAAGCGACTAACAATCAAGATTAAAATAGAAAACAAAGTAAAATACAAATAAACATTAAAAATAAAAGAGCAGTTTTATATGATCCTTCCCAAATTCCTGCAGCACACCTGCGGACCATCCACCGCACACCATTGTGCCACAGCACAGTGGTTGAAAGTAGCTGCTTTAAGGTACCTCCAGCAGTCTTTAATCTTCCTAGCATGTTTATTTTGAGTTTTTTGTTTCCCAGAGCTAGAGTCAAATCACTGATGTGGTAAACCTGTATCTGTGCCAGAATTCTTTTCCCTGACATCTGGTTGTCTACGTGCGGGGAACTTGGTGATGTTTGAAGACGTTTGGGGAGAAGCATTCACACTTGTGATTTACAATTTGGTCCTAGTAAAGTAACTTCTGAGGCTGAATTTTAATTTCAGGGAGAAGATTTAAAAGAGAATGGATTTGAATCTATTAACAGTAATGTTTGTATACATGAAAAAGAGAGAATCATAGCGACAAGAACAGCTGCATCCTCCTATCCATGTTATGCCTGTTTCTATGAATGTGTATTGCATAAATATTATCTTCTTGATTATTTTGTGACAGTAACAGCCAAATAGCTACATCTGGAGCATTGATGTTGATTTAGTGTTGTGTTTCAGTATGCTTGTTTGGAAGAAAACTTGTGCAACTTTCAAAATGTCAATGTCTTGGCCTTGCCATGATATCATCAAATAGGATTTGGGGCTCAGTCCTATCCAGTTTTCCAGTGCTGGTGCAGCTGTACCCGTGGAGCATGCGCTGCATCCTGCGGTAAAATACCAACATTAAGGTTGGCTTGAATGTTGTGGAGCAAGAGCAAGCAACTTTGCAGCATAGAGAGCTACAATGAGCTTTCATTTTTAATCAGTTTTTGTATATAATTGTTATAAACATACCAGATATCAAACTACAGTTGTACCTGATCTACAGTATTGTTGTTCTGACATTGTTACAATTGTTACCTTCAGTTCTGGGAATTGCAAATAGCTGTTAAAAAAATATGGTCGCTTAATACATGTATGATGCAATTGCAATATGAGTCTCATCTCATAACTGGCTTCCTTTATATGATGATACTGCAGTTAATGTCCTCTCTTCTGTTGCTAGAAGCTTGGGGAAAAATAGGATGTCTCTAATGGTTTTTGGAATTTCTTCCTTAAAAATTGGAGCTTCAGTAGTAGCACTAAGGGATATTCTTGACTTGAGAATGAAAATTTTGGGTTTATTATTTTTGTAAACAATCTAAATTTAGCTTTTTGTGTACTACAGTTTTTAGGTATTTGGCTGAGAAATACCTTCAAAGACTCAAGCAACAAACAGCTGAAGACCCAGAAATAGCACACACAAGTAGTAACAAAATCGGTAAGTATGCAGCAATAAATGAAGCCAAATGGTGTAGTCTGTTGATAAAAGTGTACTGTTAATACCAGGCTGTCTGTCTCCTGTGAATTTGGACAGAAACAGAACCAGAATGCTAGTATGCCAAATATCTGCAGAATGGGTACTCTGTTGTCTTTTTGTAAAACCATGTCTTTGTGACCATGATGACCATGCTGGATTGTCATACTGTGACACTAATAATGCTAGCTAAGCCTAATCAGTCACTCCTCTTGAAATGTGCCCAGAATTTGTGCTAAAAATGGAGAATGCATGTTTCCCCACATACAGGGCCATAGCTTTGAGGTCTGGTTTAGAGGGTAGAGCCTCCGTCTGCCTGAAGATAACATCCACAAGGTCGCCAGTTCGAGGCCACCGGCACCGTGCGACCTTGAAGCAGCTGACAAGCTGAAGCCGAGCTATTCCATCTGCTCTGAGCGTGGGAGGATGGAGGCCAGAATGTGAAGCCAGATCGGAATGAAACACCTTGAATGTAGCGGTTCTTGAAAGAAAGAACCTTCTTTCAAATTGTAAAAATCCCTATTTAATAAGGGATTTAAATAAAAAAGCCTGCCTATGTAAACCGCCTTGAATAAAGTCTTGAATAAAGACCAAGAAAGTTGGTATATAAATACCTGTTATTATTATTATTATTAGCTAGGGGAGCCAGGGAAGGTTTTGCCCCCCCTGAGCCAGCAGTTTGCCCCCCCCCAGCATTTTTTCCACACTTGTCATGTAAATGTGGTTGAATGTCCTCCAATTTAGCTCCTGTTCCTTGAGAGCTCAGCCTCTCTCTGCAGGCAGCCTCCTCCAATCAGCTCAGGCTGCTGATGCGTAGTAACTCACCTTAGGGGCCAATCATAGTGACCTGCTGATAGTCACAGGACACTAGAGAGGCGGGCATGAAAAAGCCTGGAGGGAATGTGCTCAGTGCCTTCAGTCACCTTCCTGGGAGCTGAGTGGCTGTGCAGGCACTTTGCAGGACCCTGGAGGCTGCTGCTGAGTGACTCTGGCATCATTTGGGGTGAGCAGGCAGGAGATTTTGGATGGGCCATTTCTGCTGTTTGGGTCTGATAGGGCCTTTCTCTTTGGCGGGGGAGAGAAAAGCATGGCTCTGGCATCTGAGATTTTGGATGAACCATTTCTGCTGTTTGGGTCTGGTAGGGCCTTTCTCTTGGGGAGAGGAGAGAAAAGCTTGGCTCTGGCATCTGAGATTTTGGATGGACCATTTTTGCTGTTTGAGTCTGGTAGGGCCTTTCTCTTTGGGAGGGGCAGAGATTTTGAATCTTTCCTAGAGATCTCAGAGTTTTTTTCATGGGTATTGGATATATACACCACCAAATAAACAGACATTTACTCTGAAGAACCTGAGTGCAAAAGAATTAGTGTTGAAATCTTCCAACATGGACCGTTTTGTTGTCAGAACAAACCGAGCTTCAAACTCGTGTACTCAAGAAACTTTGGAAACAGGTGGAGATAGAGATATCATTGCTTCTGCTAGCACCAGTAAGGCAATTAATGAGAAGACTCCTGATGATTTAGCATGAGTAGGAGAGCCTATTAAACAAATTAAACTTGGTAAATATCCAAAGAACAAAGATGGCAAATCATTCAGATCAGAGTGGTTTCAACATTTTAAGTGGCTGGAATATTCTTCAAAACTAGATGCTGCATTTTGCTATCCATGTCGCCAATTTGTTCCATTTACTAAAGAGCAAGCTTACATAAAAATGGGATTTAACAATTGGAAGGCTGCATTGGATAAAACTAAATCAGGATTTTTCAATCATGCTTCATCTGAGACCCAAGTACAGGCTATGTTAATGTGGTCTGAAAGAAACCAAAGAACTGATTCAAACACATCTATTTCAACTCTAATTAATGACAATGTGCTTGAAAAGCATAGGTATTACATTTCAAGCATTATTGAAATCATTCAGTTTCTTGTAGCTAATGAGCTTCCAATGAGGGGAATATACAACATTGAAGAACATGTGGAGGAAAGTTTATTTAAAAACCTTTTCAAATGTACCCTCAAAAAGGACCCAAAACTAGCTGAATCTTATAAAATTATTCCAAAGAATGCCATTTACCAATCCCCAGAAATTCAAAATGAAATAGTTAAAGTAATGACTGATCTCATTAAAGAGGAAGTTTCCAATGACATAAAGAATCTAGATGTCCCATTTTTTTCTGGCTTGGAGGATGGAACAAAAGACAAAAATCGAAGAGAAAATATAGCAATTGCTACTAGATATGTTAAAGATGGTGAAATTTACAAATTCATGCTATCCATAGAGACAACAACTGCTTTGGATGCTGAGACTTTTACAAACACAACTTTAGATATGTTCCGAAGTTATGGTTTAAATCCTAACAACCTGTTGAGCCAATGTTACGATGGAGCATCAGTTATGAGTGGCAAGAAAGGTGGTGTCCAGGCATTAATAAAAAAGAAAGTGAAGAAAATTCCATATGTCCATTGTTTTAACCACAGGCTGCATTTAGTTGTAGTTAAAGCAGTTGAAGTTATGCCAATGGTGAGGGAATTTTTTGGACAATGTGTGGAATTATACAACTTTTTGTCCTGTGGGGTAGTAGCTGCTGAGTCTGAAGGCAAAGCTCTTTCTCGTCTGCTGGAACACACGGTCAGGACATCTTCAGGTGTGTAGGACAATTTTTGAAGAATACAAACATATATCAGAAACTCTTGAACTAATATCAATACATAATGGAAAAAGATTTGCTGGGGAAGATGTGGTTCTTAGCACTGGTCTCCATCTTATAATGCAGAAGCAAGAGTTTAGGTTTTGTCTAATGGTAATGAAAAATATTTTGGAAATTCTTTCTCCAGTAGATAAGGGACTCCAAAGTCATGACATTTCCTTGGAGTAGGCCTATAACTTAATTCAAGCTATAGAAAGTTCACTAGAAGAGAGTGAGACTTTGAAATCAATTCTGCAGGAAACATCAAAACTGGCTAAAGAGGAAGAAGTAAAAATGCCAAGGAAAAGGAAATTTAATTCCTTACTTGATGATTATGTGGTGTCTGTAACAACAGGTAACAGAGCATCATGTAGTGACACCCACAGTAAGCATGCTTCTGACTTTTTGAAATTCTGAATTTGGTGCTAGCTGAAATAAGAAGATTCCACGACAATGAAGAGATTCTTCAGGCAATTGCAGCAGAAAATTTAGATGATGAAAATGGTAGGCTTAACTATCTAAAAAATTTCAATATTACCATTCCAAGTAAAGAAGAAATGAAAGTAGTAAAACATTTCCTTGAGAAGAACAAAATCGAAAAGCGAAATTTCTTCAGTGAAATATGGAGTGCCTTTGAAGATTGTTACAGTATGTTAGCAGCAGTAAGAACTTTTGCATGTAGCACAGCAGTTTGTGAATTGACCTTCTCAGTGCTTTCACGAATTAACAGACCTCAAAGACTATTAATGTCTCACTCAAGAATGGCTAATTTAGTATACCTAGCTTTTGAGCTAAAGAGAACCAAGAATTTGTGTGGAAAAGGTTCTAAGAAGATTCAATTCTCAGAAAGATAGGAGAATTCAGCTCTACTAGGTAGTTTCAAATCTTCTGTACCTTGCTTTTTAAAAGTAAAGAATAATGTAAAAAACTAATGTTCCATGGTGCTGCTATATTTTACTTCAATATCTTTCCTCTTACTTTTAGGTAAAGTAAATTTATTTTTGTCATCAGCAAATGAAAGGCTTTCAATACAAGCAAATACTACCTTTATCATAGTGATATGTTTTACTTTTGCAGTGTTGCAAGTCTGTGTATTGCGCTGGTGTCCACAATGAAAAGACAAGTTGCATGTTATTTCTATGTAGACAAATAGATTTTACATTGCATACAGAGATGCATTTATTCTATGCAGATCATTGTTAGATTGCTTTACAGATAATGAATGCATCTTTCAAAAAAAACACCAACCCAAAATATTTCCTCCTAATGAAATTTGGGTTAGTTATGGGTCTTTGATGTTTCTCCATACTTATTCTTCATTTTGCACACCAGTATAGATACCTGACATAACTGCCCCCCCTGAAAAAATGGTTGCCTCCCCCCACCTCCTGAATCCTGGCTACGAGCCTGCCCACATATTGTCAAAGATTTGAAAAGATGTAGCTGCCATTAGTGGTAATGATGCTGGCGATGAAGCACAAGAGACTTGCTGTTTTAAAAAAATCTGGCATCCAATGAAAAGAGCTTTATATCTATGTCTTTTCTACAAATTGAACTTTTACACATAGCCCTTCCTTAATACTCTTCATGGTTGGTGTGACTCTCTTTATTTTATTTTCCAAAGCCCCTTTTCTTTTTTTGCCAGTCCCTTCTTATGTCTAAATGTAAGATTTGTTGAATTTATGTCTTTGCTTCAGCCAGCTTCAGAACCCTGAACTTACTAAGTTCAGGAAATATACATAATCATTTTTTTCAATGACAAAGTTAGGATAAATTGTGCAGCAGTGAATGGTTTAACTAAAGTTTGTATTTATTTAGGTTAAAATATGTATAGACCCCACCTCCAGATTCTTAAGGCTCATAATCAACCATAAAACAATGAAACCTTCAAATCCCTTCAGAGTAGGACACTCCCAATCTTGTAACTCTCTGTGTGTTTTGTTTTATGTAGGTGTTTTCAACACTGCAGGTGGAAGTCATTCTGGCCAGAATTCTAGCTTGCTTAATGGTGGTGATGTCATCAACCTTAGGCCAAACAAACAAAGAACCAAGAAGAACAGAAGTCCATTTAGCAACTGCAGCATACCTTAATGCTACTTGCATAGAGAAGAAAAGACAGTCTGACAAAGCTGTTCAGCTGAAGTCTGTAAGGAACACAGCTGGCTGTAGAGGTGTTTTACCAGTGCTTTAGCAGACGTTGCACACGTTGGATCTCACATTGATAGTGGCAGTTCAGTGTTGCAATGAAATATTATTGTTGGTACATAGTGAGACCCCTGGCGGCACAAAACTAGAACCATTGCCCCATGCATTCCTGTTATGTTGAATAGGACAACTTTCCAGTTGAAAGGTATGATGTATTAAAATGTACAATAGATTTTTTTTTTACAGTGAAGCTGAAATGCTTAAATATCAGTACTGATCATACTGTTATAAAATAATTTTTTTTCCTACTTACCTGACTATATGGTTCATTAGGCAAGGTACTTAAAACTAAACAAACATGAATTTCTGTCCTGTTTAAACAACGCCACTTGCACTTTCTTGCAACATTGGTTGTGCGGTATTTGTATAGTTTTTGCATTTTAACTGTGGTCTGCATATCAAGACACTTGGTCAAAGATTCAGAATAATGATAAAGAAGTTCTGGATCCTGATCAGGGAGTCAAACTGGAACTGAACCCAAACATAACATTTCTTGTTCGCCTTAGAACTGAACTTTTAACATAAAGTGGTCAATAGGTCAAAAAACAGTTCAGTAATAAATAAATACATATGATGGAGTACTTGGGATACTATTATGAGGAGTGAACTTCTCTGTGCTCCAAATATTGGAGAATTCATATTTCCCAGTGAGCAGGCTGAATCGTAGAGAACAAGATGCAGAAGAAATTGGTAGGCAGGGCCTAGGACTAGTAGCCCTCCTGGTGCTCTAGTCAAGGCTGTCCTGCCGCCCCTGGGCTGTTGTCCATCGACAGACTGGAGGATTCTTATGTTTTTCCTCAGCACTGCAGATTTTCCTTGCTGCCATTCTACAATTTATCTTAAACAGGGTACTTCATTTTCTTTTTTGCAAAGTTAGTGGCACTTTTGGAAAGAAAAGCTAGAGCCTGAGGAGTTGGAGTAAGAAAGATGATATCTAAAGAGGAAGGCTGGAGGTGTCATTGTAATTACCCCTGAAATATCCCAAATCCCAGTATAACACTATTCCAGAGCCATATTATGTTAGGGCAGAGGTTCCCAAACTCTTAGGGGGAGTTTGGAAACCTGTAAGTCTTTGCAAGGGCAGGGTGATGGCGGCAATGCAGTTTCCACAGTTGTGCCACTGCCGAGGACAAAAATGCTTTTTATATTTACCAGGGGGCCACTATGGTCCTCTGGGGACCCCACAGCCCCCTATGCAGGCTTCCCCATGTCTCAGAACTACTACGCCCCTGACCCACTTCTGGTTATCTCAAGAAGGAAGCGGCAACAGAACTTCCCTGGCTAGGGTGTCATGATATCCCAGTTTGGGGACCTCAGTGTTAAGGGATACAACACTACGAGGAAGTTAAAATGTCACCTCCATTACACCAGCACTGAGAGGAGTACTGCTGGCTGCTATCACTTCTGTTGCCAGCACCACTCTGTAAGCCCAACAAGTTCACCCACATAGCAGGGACTCTCCTGGTGGATTTTGCTACCTGGTATTAGTGGTGAGAAGTGGTGGCACTCTCAGCCAACTTCAGAATGGCTAAAGGTGCTGTTTTAATTTGCACCACCTTTAACACCAGCTCTCAACATAGCAGCGATGGGAAAAACCCAATGGTAATGCAGGCATCATTAATAGTGGACTGTCTGGTGCATTTGGACCCCTTTGCCTGAGGATTAGCATGTCCTGATGCTGACCATTTGTGCAGGAGAGGGGCAGAAAAACAACATTGGTGTCTGTCATATTCTTAGAGATTCCAATCAAGAGGTTTGGTATTTATCTGCATAAAATGTATTCAGAATATACATTTCACACATAATAATTATGGATATATGGTTATTGGACTACTTTTTAAAGTTAGTGGGTGAAAGGGAGAGGTAGAAAGTATTAATGAACTGGAAACTTAACCCAAATTTTTAATGGTTTTACTCCCGGGTCCTGATAATTTCTTAAGTGGCATCCTAAATTTGTAATGAACTTTTACCCAATTGTATTACTGTGCATGTTTAAAAGTGTCCCTACAGTGTGGGCCTTAACTCTTTAAAATTGTGCTGTGCCAAAAACAAGTTTTTATGCTGCTATACCTGGATATTTTTATCAATGTAGTTTTAGATATATTTTCTAAATTTTAACAGGGCAAATGAGATAAATGGTACAGTTACGCAGAACCCATCAAGTTGTTTCTTTTATAAAAAAAATTGAATGCTATAGCGTATATATTCATATGCTCTTAATTTTGGAAACAGATGAAATATGAAGATATTTGTAATTGAAAGGTTAAAATTATTTCAAGGAATTTCTCCATTGCATCTTGGAATACAATTGTGCACGGTAGAAAAACAAGGACCTATTCCTACTCTGTCATTTAAAGATTCACTTTGCTCTTATTAGCACAGCTTTTAATTGCAAGGTTGAAATCTTATATATGCTTCTGTGACAGCTAGTTCCAAAGAGTTCATGGAACTTATTCCTGAGTAAACATGCATGGGATCAGGCAACTTTGCTGTACTGGATCCTAACCTTGCAGTTGTTGATGGAAGGCCCTTCCATTCAGAGATGGACTACTTCCTTGAATGCAGTTGTCCTTCTGTGAATAGAAGGCACTTCCTTTCATGAAGCACAAAGGTACAATCCAACATAATATTATTTAGGATTGGGTTGTTACATTTTTTTAAACGTCATGAGGCAAAAACAGTGCTAAAACCTTGTTCCCAAGTTTCTTGTTTAATCATGCATCTACAATACTGATCCTGTTTACATCTTGTTGTGTAATATTTCTACAATATTTCTGTAACAATGTTCTGCCAGCAAAAAAATTGCTTTGTTTTCAAGAAATGTTGGAATATTTGTAGTCTTGGAACATAGTTACATTCAAGGGCAAATAATATAAATAATATGACCTGGGGCAGCAGCTCCCTCAACTGAAATGTACAGTTGATTTGGATTATCATGTCTTTTTATGAATGTTACTTTAAGCTACCATATCCATATTCTTCTTACAAGCTGTATTCATCAACATTTACTTTTGCATTTACTTAGGATATCCTCCACAGTAAGTCTGTATCTTGTTATATTTTGAAGAGGGCCTTAATATTTCAGAGGTGTCTTAACCCAGCTAACGTGAACTTGAAAAGCAGATATTTATACATACATACAGGCTTATATCTATGGAATTCTTCCTCCAGAGGAAGGAAACCTATGGATACAATCCACACAGAACCTCATACCATTCCTTATGTAACCTCTCCCATTCCGGGCACTGAGGTAGACACTGAAGTAATCAATCCTTTCTTTCATTTGAAAATACTGGATCAAGGTCATGTTCTCCTTTTTTTGTTTGTTAAACAAGTGCATTTAAGTGCTAGATAACTGTACATGTGCAGGTCCAAACTGTGCTTGTCTTGCTTTTAGGACAATTGCAGTGGTGGGTAGAAACAAGGTAAGCATTGTTCACTGTCTGTTCAACAATCTTAGTTCATTATCTGGGGCTTGTGTGCACATTTATTTTTTATATGGAAATTTTTGCATTAAACTGGTAGCCTTACATGTTTTGTACACCTAAACAAAAAGACTCTGATCTCAGTTTTTTTGTCTTGTCCACCTTTGTGTGTAAAGCCTCTTTTTAGCATGTAAATGCCATTCATGCTTGGGTGAAGGCCTTCTTCACACTTACCGCTGCTTTTGGAATTGAAAATCTGACTTGAATGCCCTGTAGTAGACTGAAAATTGACTTGATTCTTACCACAGTTTGAATGTGCATAAGTATTTATAAAATTGAGGGTCTGGTAAGGGTTCCCCCCCCCCCCAGGCAATTATACAAGTCTTCTGCATTCCATTTTCAGTATAGAGGCACTCTTGAGTGCAGAGGGAAATGATATAAAATGCTACTGATCTTGTAAGTAACAAATGTTATTGTTCATGTGTGTTAATGGATGGTTAAACATTAGTGCTGTAATCCAGAGGATTCTCACGCTCAATGGTAGGCTGTGCACATACTGATGATTTCCTTGCCAAAGGTCCTACCAGTTTTGATATCACTGATCTCCTGAGGGTTTGAGATTGTGGAGAGAGTGCATGGAATGAATCCTACTACACTTCCAGACAGGTGAAAGGTACTTTCAGTGCTTATTATCTACCATCTATCTTGTAATGTACACATAGTCCCAGGTTAGTAAGGAACCATTTGTACATGGCGCCCAGGATGAGAATCTTTTCCCACAATTACCATTTCACCTAGAAGAACATGACCCCTGAGGAACATCCATGTAGGCAATGGTGAAACCTTGTTTCCTTGAAAGCAGTGAGCCAGGTAGGCTGTCTTAACTATGGCTTGCTCATTGCAGATGTTATACACATCTGTTTAATTGTAGAGTTGGAAGGGACCTACAAGGTCCTCTAGTCTAATTCCCTGCCTGCAGGGAGCATCTCCAGCAGGTACATCTTAGAGCATCTCCAACAGGTGTTGGAGATCTCCAGTGAGGGAGAATCCACCACCTCCCTGGGCAATCAGTTCTACTGCTGAAATACCCTGTCAATTAATACTAATTGTGATTTGCAAAACCTCCTTCAAACTTGCATATACCTACTTAAAGCTATGGTTTCACATTCTGGTTTGTAGCCAATCCTTTAAGATAGCTTGGTTGCTTAGAGTAGACTTCATTTTCAACAGCGGTTTAATAACAAACCATGGTTAAATTACCTCTGCATAGGGAGTCTGACCTTATAGACAGTTAATTAGGGATATTCTTTCAAATCTCATATTGATAGAAGGGGTTTGGTAGGCTCATGACTGGTTGCTCCAAATACTACTTACAAATTAGTTTAGTCCATTGTAGCAAAAGTGAGTCAGATTGCAAACTGCCATTAAATCTGAATGTTTAAAATTGTGTATATAGTTTTTGCCTCACCTTATTCCTATAAAAGCATATTTAAAATACACACACACACACACACACACACACACACGTGTAAATTGGAGGAGGAAGGGGAAATAAATGCTTTGGACTTGACCTTTTGTGTATGCTTTCTGTAAAATTGTGAAAAAAACCATTGATGGCAGAATGCTGAATCACTGAATATTTAATGCATTGTAGACACACACAGAGAGAGACAAGTAAAGCCAGTTAATTAACAAAGTGCCTTTCTATATCACCCCCTGAGGACAGCACTTTAAAAGCACAGTCCCATTACAGTAAGTTTGATATGTTAGGTACTTGTATATAAGGTACATTCAGTATGCAAAGTGTTGCCATTTAACAAAATAAGCATATAAATAATACGAACGAGGTTATCCTGGAGTGTTGCTTAGACACCTAGGATCAAAGCTGAAATGCTTTATATAACTGAAATGTGACACTCATTAGGAATATATGAAAAAATCCCATAGAACAGTAACATACTTAAGGCCAGTGCAATAATTTGAAAACTGAACACAATAAATTTAATCTAGCCCAATAATTTCCCCTATAATAAATTTCTATTGTATTTTTAGATTCTTGCCAATATTACTGGCATTGCACATATATATATATATATATATATATATATATATATGATATGTGCAATATCATTGTTGTGAATAGTAATTCTAAGAGCACAGTAATCTTAACACCAGACATGTGTGTCACCTAATAGTAGTAGGTAGTTCAGTATATAAATTAAGCAAAATTGAGAGGTGGCAATCCTGTATACCAAGCTTTTCCAACAATCTTGCCCCTATTTCATTGTCTTAGCCTGTAGGATGCAAGTGATGCACCCAGGTAGCTTGCAACATTCTCCTGTTGCAAGACATAATTAATATGAGCCACATTAGCACGGAATAATAGGGGTGTAGCAACTAGCCACAAAAAAATTGATAGGTAAACCTTAAATGCATGTTTTTGAGCAGGTGTGATAATGAAAAGGGCAACTAAAACATAGTTTGGAAAGAGTCCCTTATACTTTACCCAGCTCTAACAAATAAGATATCTATAAATGCCAAGTACAATCTCCAAAGAAGGCTATAGAAGTGTTTATAGTGCAGAGTTTAATCCACTTTATTTATGCATATGCAGCAAGAAAGTGCAGATCAATTTTTCCTTCCCATTTATTACAGCAATCTCCTCACTCCATGTCTCATACACAGGTTCATTCACCAAATGGGAAAAAGTGTGCTAGGTGAAATATTAGTACGTGATCATTGAGATTGAAGCTTTCTAGAGAACATAAATACAGAACAGGTACTCACTAGCCTCCAGAATTTAATGAGAACTTTCAATTGTAAAAATATTAAATATTTTATAGGAAAAAACTTACCATTTTATTCATAAGTTATGCAAAGATTAATCCTTAGTACGACATACTGTAACATGCCTGTGTTTATTGCTAATATCTTGAATAAGGCTATATTCAAGCACGCAAAGGATATATTCATACCAACAGGGTCACCAGACTACTCAACCCTGTGAGGTGAACTAAAGCTCTGGAATAAAGCCTGCTGATTGTTCATGTGGTTCTATAGTCCCCACAGTCACTTAACTCTGCAGCTGTCACAGAGTAAGTGCTATATGTGAGCACATTCAAACTGGTCTTCATCTCTGATGGAAGCATGGACATTTAAGCTGGAGGTAAGCTAAGGGTATTGTCAAAATCCTCCCTTTACAATTCTGCCCAAGGATTGATTTAAGGGCTACACAGACATGCAAGGTCCTCTGTTTCTTCCAAGTCGAGGGTATCATTTGTGCCAACAAGCTCCATAAGTTTAGTGTTAGCAGCGGGGCTTTTGGATTTTTATGTGCTTCTTGGAAACATTTTTTTATCATAGGCCTTGATAGCTTTTAATCTCTCCCATTGTTGCATAGCTGTCTTGCTCTTGTCTTCTGATGCTCTAATAGCATGATGGATTTTTCAGAGTTTTCTACATTTCTAAGCAGAGTCTCGAGCCTTCGCTTGATTTTCTTTTGATCTTCTATAGCACATCCAATTACAACAGACTGGAATTTCTGATTAATGGGTCCAGGCGGCACCTCAGACGTACATGCACCATAAAGTGACATTAAGCGGCTCTTGGAGTCTTCCAAATCATCCAGGAGTTTGCCAACTACTTCATCAATCATCCGTGTGGCATGCAACAGGGATTCCTGCTGCTGAGGATTTCGGATGGTTTCTACAGAAACCTCAACTGTGAGGGTTCTTCCCATCAAGCGTTTGGCAGTCAGATTGAGTTCTTCTCTTTCACCTGCATTTTGAAAACAGCATTTTGTTTTAAAAGGGTTACACTACACAACACTAAATCTCTGTATTGATTGGGTTGGAAGAATCAAGGGAACTAGCATTTGCCAACTGGGCTCGGTGCACCGGCTCACCGCTGGCGTGCACTGTTGCAAACGGGTAGCCCAGCCCTGGGCCAAAATGTATGTGAGGCCTTCTGAGACGTGGGGAGGCAGGATGCAACCTCTCCGTGCCTCAGTAGGCCCTCCTGATGTGACTGAAAGGTGCTTCGGGGAGGTCCTTGAGGCCCTCTAGACACAGGTTTGGCACCCACATTGAGTGAAATCTGCGGGTGCTGAACCCACGGATAAGGAGAACCCACTGTAATGTCACTTCCTTAGGAACACACATCACAGAATGGTTTATCATTGTGTGTTCCCAAGAATGTGAAATTACTATAGCCTGTATCCAAAGAAGTGGAGTCTTGTGCATGTCTACTCAGAAGTAAATTCCATTGTGTTCAATAAGACTAACGTGTTCATCATGACTAAATTCAATTGAAATGAATGGGACTGACAGCTCAATCCTATGGGTGTCTACTCAGAAATACATTCTATTGTGTTCAGTGAGGCTTAGTCCCTGAAAATTGGATATAGGATTGCAACCTCAGTCATGACTAACTTGTTTCACTGATTTCAATGGAACTTAGTTGTGATTAACCCATTTTTGCCCAGCCCACGTGTACACATTTGATCCCTGTTGCGTGTATGCAACGTTGCGCTGAAGTGGTTTAACTTTTATTTGATTCAACCCTATTGTATTTACAAATCTTTCTCATATACCCAAAAGTTGGTTTCAAGTGGGGGTTTGAGAATTGCAGGGCTCTCACCTTCACTAATGTTCCTCATATCCTGACTATTTTGTATATTGTGGATCATTTCCAAAAGAGTTTCTTTTTCTTGTTCCATAGAAGATGCTGCATCACGTAAAGCTTCAACCCTGTTGGGGTATGAAAAAGAAAAGAGCATATACATTGTAAAGTAGCAGCTTTGAGAGCCTGTCATGTTCTCGGCTTTCACTGGTGTACACTGAAAGCGTTATAGTATCAATTAATTTTACATGAAAAGTACATATTGAATTTCCTTGCATTCCCTGCGCCCCAATGTTCATATGAAAATATTCTTGGTGCCCTGGAAAACTGCTAATTCAAATGCTCAGGAATATGTGGTGTTAGAGGGCCAAACTAGACATGATATCTGAAAAGCACTACATGCTGTGGGTACAAGTGAGCACTGCTACAGTATACAAAGAAGCCCTCAAGTGTCAAATACAATGTATCTAAAATGGATGACGCCTAAAAAGAGGTATATACAGCTTATTTTAAAAATCTTTTTGCTATTCCTCATAATCATATGAATGGAATATGAAAACTATGAATGGAAAACTTCATAATCCGTTTGATTGCTGAGAAGTGTACATACAAGGACAGAGGAATTATTTTCTGCCATCTACAGGGAACAACTGCTCCGTTGGAGTAACGGAAACCTTGTTGGGTTAGGTAGGCTGACTCCCCAGCTACAATAGTATTGCTGTGCTAGACAGGTTGTGTTTTTTTATTTGAAGAAGCCAGAGAAGACTATTGTATGCTCTTGTATTTTCCAAATTCGAACCAGTTTTATTTTTAAAATGAAGGTATGGAAAAGCGATGATCAGTCCCAGCTTCACTGAGGTGGTAACTATCTGTTATGTGCCTCTTCAAACTGCTGGTGGAAGCTCACATGACTGTCCTAAATACAAAGGCTTTCCTTTGATTGTTTGTACACAGAAAATCAGCAACACTAAAGAGAAGAGTAGGCTAGATCCTTAACATCTAGTTTTCTGTATGGAGGCACATTCTATCATGTACCTCGTAAATACCACCTGCAGCCTGAAGGACTACAGCCCTGGCACAGGTTCACCACCTCAGTGAGTACTAGGTTCCACCAGCTCACAAAATAGCTCAAATCACAGCCAAACTTCATTTCCAGCAAATCTTTTTTTCTTTTTTCTAGGCTCACTAGCTTCCTTGTGGGAAGATGCTGGGATACATGTGGGACAGGTGGTAGAAGCTGCTACTAGTTCACTGCCAGTAACATACAAGTGAGATCCTTTTAACAGAATATGAAGTAGAAAATGAAAGTTCTCTCTAATTACAAGTAGTCACATTATCTTGCTCAGCTGCATATAGCGCTGGCTGCTTTTGCTGTGTGGCCCTGCTCCTATGCTTTTAACAGTAAGCTGACAATACAGCAATTATAATTTTTTTTATTTACAAATTTATATCCCGCTTAATCTTCCAAGTGGTCATTCAAATCTTTTCTTGATTCGAAGCATGTGAATCTTTTCCTTTCACTTCGTCTCCATCCTTCACAAGAAAAGGCTTCATCTGCTAAATTCCTGTACGTCAGGCTGCTGTTAAGGGTTCCAGAACACTGCCAAAAAAAAAAAAAAAACAGCACTGCCAACTTTAACTATGTTTCCCTGGCTTCTTTACAGAAGTTCTTCTCTGGTACTGAAATCTATTTTTAAATGGGGTTCTGCAAGTATGTAAACTTCACAATACTGTAGTTTTTTCCCTCTCCTCCTGTACATATGAACACATCTAGTCCTGGCTGTTAACTCTTAGGCAGCTGGACTTCATCTGTGGGAGTAAGGAAAGGATTATGGTATAGTTCTGGAGTCATGAATGGATTTGCCTGCCTTTAGGAATAGATGCTCTTCAGGTGCCTTATTTAGAGCCCTTTGGTATTCCTGGCCAATGAAGCTGAAATTTTCAGCATGCTTACCAGGCAGGAAGTCTCACTCAGTGGGATGTACTTCTAAGTAAAGAGATCCCTCAGAAAGGGTATCCCTCAGAAAGTCCAGTCCCGTCATCTGCCAACAAAAAGGTGCCTGGACTCCGTATGGTTTCTGGAATGACAGCTGGGACTTCCAGATCTCTGCTAATTTGGGACTATAAATAGGACTCTTCCAACATAGCACCTGTGTACGTCACTCACAAGTCTGGACCATCTTGCAGCAGTACTTTTCTTCCTCATTCCTCAAATGCACCCTGCCATGTGGACACCTACCTTGGCAGCTATGGGGATCACACATGCACATTCCTCACCTGATTGCTGAAGCATCAAACAATTTATCATGTGCAACAACCATACAAACCTCTGCTAACCAGGCAAAATAGCACTTTCAAAGTGGTGGTTCTCTTATATTTAACAGGGAAAAGCAACTGCTCCTATTCACCCCAGCATATATTTTTTCCAGTAGCTCTTTTTTAGTATCTCCCTTATGCCTTTTTTTCAGACTGATCTCTGTGGCGTAATCTCCACCTTCTCGGGCTTCATAAACCACTTTTTGAACATTTATTGTTGAAAAGCAGACAATATAAACAAATAGTTATATTGTATTAATATATTAATTACAAATTATTACAATAATTCAGTTGCCATTGTAATAATATGTACATAATTATGTCTGAACATATTTCAGTATGATGTTTAGTGGCAAATACTGTAATATTCTAGCTTCATTTGAAAGTTGGGGGGCTGGGGATAAGAATAGGCCCTCAGTTTGGCTGTACTTGTCGTAAGAGGCGACTAAACAGCCACCGGGTAGATGGGACTCGTTAGCTTGGGAAGGCAGCTCATCTGAGAGAAGGAAAACTCTGATCCCAAACCTCCACTGGCTTGTGGCTACATCCAGTTATGGAAAAGGCTTCAGGAGTCAACCTCGAGGCAAAATCCGGAGCCGGAGTCCCTGAGGCAGTTCATGGCTGAACACAGTCACGTTCTGGCAACTCCTGCGACGCCGCTGGAACCAACCGTATTGGCCTCTGCCTTTCCATTGGGCCATTTCAGCGACGTGGAGAGGGGGGATTTGCTGCATGGGTAACAGCCTATCCTCCATACCTACTTTACCCAGGCTTCGCGCACTGGAGAGGACACTTTGTTCCAGAACCACCATTCAGAGTGTGACACCATAGTCTTCCGAGACTGAAGGATGCCAACAACAATGTCTGAATAAATAATCCCATATCAAGCACCAGAGATAGTGTTCCTGTCACCTGACATCACTATATAACACAATACTTGTCAATGGAGGTATTCCAATGATACAGAAGGGACCAGTTTATGGCTATGTGTCAATCATCTATATTGGGGTGGGTCAAACTTGTTTAACATAAGAGTTAACATACAATACAATACCATACAATAACTTGTAATGTACATAACATACAATAAACTTCAGATGTTTGGGAGCCTCAAGTTTAAGAAGCATTTAAGCTTAAATATATTACCATGTACACTATGGTAAATATAGTACCATGTACACTAAACTTATGTTTTAATCCAGTGAACTCTCAATTTATACCTGGCAAATTATAAAGGTTGAAAATTTCTTGTTTACTTTTTATATTAATTGTGATGCAAAAAAGAGCTCAGCCAACATATTTCCGAGAGCCACACATTATACATCAAAGAGCCAGAGGCAGCTGACAAAGCATCATTTGGCCACCCTGATCTATAAGCAAGCAACTTAGATGGAAACTTCCCATCCAACAGTTTTGAAAAATGAGAAGCTCTCCTCTCTGAAAGAGCCTGCAGCATGAATATTGCCCCTTTCATCTGTAGCTTCTTAGCTGACCTCACAAATTCATTTTCCCTAGAACTACCTCCAACTGCCTACAGCATGGAAAAATGTCTTCTATCACATGTTGTTGGCATCCTTGAGTCTCGGAAGACTATGGTATTGCGCTCTGAATGGTGGTTCTGGAACAGAGTTTCCTCTCCAGTGCGCAAAGTCTGGGTAAAGTAGATATGGAGGATAGACTTTCCCATGCAGCAAATCCCCCCTCTCCACATCGCTGAAATGGTCCAATGGAAAGGCAGAGGCCAATACGGTTGGTTCCAGCGACATCGCAGGAGTTGCCAGAATGTGACTGTGTTCAGCCATGAACTGCCTCAGGGACTCCGGCTCTGGATTTTACCTTGAGGTTGACTCCTGAAGCCTTTTCCATAACTGGATGTAGCCACAAGGCAATGGAGGTTTGGGATCAGAGTTTTCCTTCTCTCAGATGAGCTGCCTTTCCAGGCTATCGTGTCCCATCTAGCTGGTGGCTGTTTAGTCGCCTCTTACGACAAGTACAGCCAAACCGAGAGCCTATTCTTATCCCCCAGCCCCCAGGGGAATCTATCACATATCTCTGTAGACTTGGATCAGAGAGCTCTGGGTTCACCTTTCAGCTCATCTAAGAGTTCCCTTTGAAACGCTGAAGGAAATTATTTCTTATCAGACTGGATTTTACAGACTCTGGATTTTATTTCTTATCAAAGTCTGGATCTTGGGCAGAGTGGATCTAGGACAACGATTTTCAACATTTTTCAACTCATGGCACACTGACAAGGCACTAATTGTCAAGGCACACCATCAGTATTTTTTACAATTGACAAGGCACACCACACTGCCAGCAGGGGCTAGCATCCCCCAGTGGCCCTACTAACAATTGATCCTTCCCCAAACTCCTGTGGCACACCTGTAGACCATCCACAGCACACCAGTGTGCCACAACACAGTGGTTGAAAATGACTGGTCTAGGAGGTACACTGAATACCTAAAATGTGTTTTGAAAGGATACTTTCCATTTAAATGTTTTTAGAGCAGGGAAATTTCTGCTTAAGAAAAATGTGGCTGTTGTCCCCCTCCCCTGGTTTGGTGTGGAGTGGCACTCTGAACCCCACTCATTTGACCAGTCAAACTCTGCCCACTCATGAGTCTCCCTGCTCAAGCTGATTTTGTCGAGATTGTTTTTGTACTTAACATGCCTCGGAAGTGATCACCTCTTCCACTATTACTATTATGACCGTGAGCATGACTGACAGCAATCTCAAAGATGGCTTAAGATTTAAGTAGAACACACCACTGAGCCTTAATTCTGAGTAAACAAGCCTTAAAATTACCATAGTCTGCATAGTGGGGAGGAAAAGGGAAGCTTGTATGTATTTAAGAAAGTTCACTGTAAAAAGGGTTTGAACTTAAACATAACCATTCTTACTTCACTTGGATGCTTCTGACCATAATAATTCAGATAAACACAGAGATGTGGAATGCTATTCACTTGTTACATGGGGGGAGTGTCCTGTTTTTTACCCATGCTTAGCAACCCATGTATAGCATGTATTAGGGCCCAATCCTATCCAACTTTCCAGTACCAAGGCAACCACAATGCAGCTCTGAGGTAAGGGGCAAACGTTCCCTTATCTTGAGGAGGCCTCTGTGACTTTCCCCCCAGCACAGGATGCAGCGCATACCCCATTGGCACGGCTGCATTGGTGCTGGAAAGTTGTATAGGATTGGGCCCTTAATGTGTGAGATGGCAAGAACTTTGGGTTGCCTGCGCACAAAAGCTGTGCTCACATCATCAAGATGGAGTTTGGAAGCAGGGACAGCCCACAGAATACCACTCCTGGTCCCTTTCCCCATGTTCAGTGTTAACACACTAGTGGTGCTCAGGTTATTATAGACACTACTGAGGAAATCAAATCACTGATCTTTCATTAATGTCCTTAAAACATATCTGGATGTGTGGCAAAGCTTCCCAAGTCAAGAAGGCTGGCTATGGCCCTGTTGAGCAAAATGGTGGGAAGGGCTTTAAGAGATTTAAAAGTAGTACTACGAATCGCAGGATGATAATTTGAATGGTCACATTGTGTCTGCTTTATTCCTCTGCACATTCTTTCACAACTAAATAAAAACATTTTTATTAACATTACCTGTTGGGGGTGGGTAAGGGTGGAATGCTCCTGGATGTCCTTTATGTAGCCTGTTTTTATTGTGCATTTGTGAGTTTTTAGTTGGTTGTGTATTGTTTTTTACTTGTCACCACCTAAGGGTTTTTAGAATTATTATACTACTGCTGTGCTGGTTTTCAGTGATCTAGGGCAGTGGTTCCCAATGTTTTTTCCACTTGCGTACTGCTTACCGGGTAGATGGGACTCGTCCGCCTAGGAAGGCAGCTCATCTGAGAGAAGGAAAACTCTGATCCCAAACCTCCACTGCCTTGTGGCTACATCCAGTTATGGAAAAGGCTTCAGGAGTCAACCTCGAGGCAAAATCCGGAGCCGGAGTCTCTGAGGCAGTTCATGGCTGAACACAGTCACGTTCTGGCAACTCCTGCGACGCCGCTGGAACCACCCGTATTGGCCTCTGCCTTTCCATTGGACCATTTCAGCGACGTGGAGAGGGGGGATTTGCTGCATGGGTAACAGTCTATCCTCCATACCTACTTTACCCAGGCTTCGTGCACTGGAGAGGACACTCTGTTCCAGAACCACTATTCAGAGCGCGTTACCATAGTCTTCCAAGACTGAAGGATGCCAACAAGAACTGCTTGGCAGCCCAGTTCCATACATTGTACCCCTCATATTAGCAAAACGCTTGTAATTAATAGAGTTGCTGGTACTTCAGATCTCAGACCACTGATCCGTATCTGATGATACACAAACTGATGAGCAGAAACTAGCAGTTAGTGGGGCCTTCGCAGCCTGCTACCCACCTTCCTTCCTGCCATGCCCAGCACCGCAAGACATTAATACTGCCTTTTCCTGCCATTATTCAGTTCTTTTTTCCAGGTACCCCTAAAGGTCCTGGCAAGTACCCCTGGGGACACCTCACCTACCCCAGGTAGCAAACCACTGATCTAGATTTTCATTATCCTAATGCTGTGTTTTATGTATTAAGAGCTCAATCCTATGTAGAAGTAAGTCCCACTAGAGTCAATGGGGTTTACTCCCAGGAAAGTGCGCAGCCCCAGCTCTGCAAGCCGCCTTGAGCTTTTGGAAAGGTGGGGTACAAATGTTGCAAAGAAGGAAGCAAAGAGACTGCCTGGCAAGCACAAGAAAAGCCATGCAGGGCAGCAGAAAATCCGGGGGGGGGGGCTGGAGGATGTGGGGGGGGAAGTTGGAAGGCTGCAATCCTATGCACCCTTTCCAGGGAGTAAGGCCCATTGGAGAGAAAGGAACCTGCAAGTACTTGCAAGGGAGAGGGGGGGGCTCTTTCCCCTCCCAGCAGAGACGCCCCCCGCCCTGTCGCCTCCCTCCCTCCTGCTGGCCTCACCTCCGCTCCAGCTGGTCGAGGCTCTCCAGCAGGCGCATGGAGCGGTCCGCCATGGAGGTGGAGCGGAAGAAGCGGCCCCGGAGCTGCCCGCCGCCCGCCTGCTGGGCTGCCTCTCCGCTGCTGCTGCTGCTGCTCTTGGCGCCGCTAGTCTTGGCCTGGGCCATGGCGGGCAGTGCGGGCGCAGAGTCGCCGCCGCCGCCGCCTGCAGCCCCGAGAGACCAGGAGAGGCGCTGCGGGCGGCACTGGCGCTCCGGCGGGACTGGCTGACACCCGACTCGCCGCTCCAGAAGGAGACGAGCCGCCCCCGCCCCGGGCGGCACAGCTGTTCCCTCCCCGCGCTCTTTGCAGCGGAGAACTGGCTGGAAGGACGCTGCCCAAGCTCAGGCTGCGAGCCTGGCCACACTTTCCCGGGAGTAAGGCCCATTGACTCTAATGCGACTTACTTCTGAGTAGACAGGCTTGGGCTCTCAAGCCCCTTTAGGAGCCCCGGGCACCCCCTGCTGCAGCCAGGGATCAGGTAGTACTCGACTTGGGGAAAGGCACTCTTTACTTGCTCAGAGGCACTCTCATCCTCATTTGGGACTTGTCCTTAAGTCCCAGCCTTAAGTGACCTGGTGTCATCACCTCAAAAGAGGACCAGGCACCCCAAAAGGTAGGACAGCCAAGAAAAATGTAGGGCACGACCAAATAAAAGCAAAAGCACTCGTATATTGGTTTTATGGGGTTAATTTTACTTATCATTAAATTCAAAACTATATCACATGTAATTTATTACATATAGTAATTACAAGAAGGCAATGTGCTGCCTGATCACAGGGAAAAGGACATTTAAATTCTTCGCTAGGACACAACGCTCAAAAAGAGGACATGTCCTGCAAAAAGAGGACATCTGATCACTCTGGCCCCAGCCATAGCACTGGAGAGAGGGGCAAGGATTTTGCCTTGAACCTTGGCTCAAATAATGCTCCCACTGCTAAAGGTGTTGGAGCAGGTCGTGACTTGCTAACTTAAATGGGAGCAAAGGCAACTGACACATGCTCAGAGGCACTCTTGTCTTCATTAATAATTCAGGTATTAAAACTTATTTCAGCCAAGCATTGTGGTTCAGCCTTCTTGAAGTCTGGTTCACTATGTCCTGGAAGACCCATTTATAATCATAATGGCAGAGAGGCCAAGGTGAGTTCAGCACCCTGCCTCCCCCCCAACAGTTCACTATTCTTCCCTTAAGATCATAATTAGTTTTATTTCTTTTTCAATGTATATACAACCATTTCTCTTATTGCTGCTGCCTTAACTTTTTCATCTACATCACCCACACAGACGTGTCGTGTCCTAGGTTGCCAAATTTTATGTTTGCAAGTTTCAAAAGCGAAAACAGCAGCAGAGCTGCAGTCCCTTGAGCTAATGCCAAAAGGTGACCAAACTCTTCCTCCCTTTAACTGCAGTGCAGTAGTTTTTCCAATTCTTTTTTTTTAACTACTCAGTGGGAAAGAAGAAATTCTTTACTGTACAAACTTCTACCAACTTCTACCATGAGCCAGCAAAGTGTTCTGTAGCATGGTTTTGATATCATCCACTGAGAAACAGTTACTTAGAAGTGTTTAGTTGTACTTAAATGGTACTATTCCTAATTTTGCTGCTGTTATTTAGGTTCATTGGACACATTCCAGAATCAGAGGATATGAACATTATTGTATTTATTGTATAGTGTAGCATAGAAATTAAGAGACTATGAAATAGACATTCTCGAGTTTGAATCTCATCTCAGGCATTATTTCACAAGATAGTCTTCAGCAAGTTGCTACTGTTCCCTGTGGTTGTCGTCCCCTACCTTTTTTCTGCTTTGAAAAACTGTATGTACCTACCATAAGCCAAAAGGCTTCCCCCAGTCCATTCCCATATTAACTGTGCATTAACTCCTTCTACCACTTACACTCTGTCAAAAAAAGGTTTCCATATATTGTGAGGGTACATCGTGAGTACTCACAAATGTAACTTGTGAAGATCACACCAAAAAGAATGAAAAAAATAAGAGAAAATGGTTCCCTGTCTAAAAAGAAACACGGGGGACAAACCAGCAAAAGCCACTGGGAGAGACACTATGCTGGCTGAATAGGGGAAATTGCCCTCCTAAAAACTATGTGATGTACACCTGTCGCAACTACTATACCAGTGTAGACACAGAATTTGCACCAAACCCTTGTGGGTTTAACGGTGCTTGCTTTTTATACAGGACAACTGTAATTATATTTAGCAAGCGCTGAACAGGACTCCCTTATGAAGAAGCCCTCTGGCAGCCCATAAGAAAACGTAGGAACTGACATACTAGGTTTTTTTTAAAACACCTTCTAACCTATATGTTTTCCCTAAGAAGGGGGTATTATCACACATACAGCCAATTGCAGGCTCCAGTGCAACATGCACTAAACTGGGAGCAAACCCATTGGATTCAGTGGGATAAGCTTTCTGGTTTCTCCAGCAAAAGCAACCAGCTTTGACTTCAAGCTGAAGTCAATTGAGAAAAAACTTCTTGTACCCATAAAACACTGTAGATTTTGTTAGTGCTCGCTAGAAGTCTTTTTATAAATGAGTACTTGAAGAAGACAGAAGACTTTCCTTTTGAAATCCATCTTCCCCCACCTTTTTGTCCTCCTTACTCTGCCCCCTTTCTGTCTTAAGTTCCTCTCTTCTCCTCCTTCTACCACTTTTCCCAGCGCTCCATTGTGCATGGATACTGGACGCAGACTTCCCACTGTGTGTATTAACCCATTTTTGCCCGGCCTACATGTGTACACATTTGGTCCCTGTTGCATATATGCAATGTTGGGCAGAAATTGCTTAATTTAGTTGGGCCCAGTTTCATCCCCCTCTTTTTATTTTCAAACACTATTAAAATTTTGTGCACCTTCATCCTCTTCTCAGTCCTGCTTCACCACAAAGTTATACAGTTGAACCACTGGCAGTTACATTGGGTCTCTGCACGTGATTGCTTTTCCCCCATATATGCACGTTACATGTGTTTTAAAAAGCATTGTTGGCAACACTTTGAAGAGCTACACATTTGAATATTTTCCTGTAGATAAGACGCCTTACAGATGAATAAAGGAAAAGGGTTCAAGCATAGCCTTCTCTCAGACATGCTAGTTTCTTATGTGGTTTATTTTTCCCCCACCATTATTTCAAATAACTTTTCTTCTTCATGAAACTTTATACTCAGACATTAATAGACTGTAGTTTGAACAGAGTCACTTCACAGGGATTACTTTAGAGGCATTTTGACAAGATTTTTTCGCTTAGGGAGGATTCTCATTGAATTGTATCCATATGACTAAAACAAAGACCATGTGGATATTGTTACATCAGAACTGGGCCAAGATATTAATAGGAAAATGAAGTAAGATAGTGTGCTTCACATAAATTTGGAGTGAAAGAAATTTTTTTTTTTTTAAAGAGTGAACAAGAATTAGAGAATATGGAAAGTGAGAACACTCTATGATACCAGAAAGTCTTGGGCTGCAATTCTATACATACTTTCCCAGGAGTAAACCTTACTGAATAGGACTTACTTCTGACTAGATATGCATAGGAGTACAGTATGTCACATCAGGACATCTATTGGCTACATGAAGAATAGAATGGCATGCAGCTGAAGTTGACTTTGGAGCTTTCTATTTATAGAAAACCCTGGTTTGAGAGGTGGGGGTGGTTCCAGCTGCTATTTTTGTTTGGATTAAGTACCAAAGAATGTGAAAGGTGCCCAGAGAAACATTTGGGGACCTGTACCTGACCAGGCATAGGAAAACATTTACATGTATGGTAACTTTGGCTAAAAGTGAAGGATGTAGAACAGGGGTGTCAAACATAAAGCCCGCAGGCCAAATGTGGCCCCTGGAAGCAATTTATCCAGCCCCCCCATTATAATTGGGATCTCTCATATCTTGAAAATATGAACAAGATTTGCACATTTTCTCTTTGATCACTTGCAGCTAATGAGTTTCTAAGTGAGAATGAAGTGCTTATTTTTGGCCATTATCTGCTGAATGATGTCACTTCCTGCTTAATGATGTCACTTCCAGCCCTCAGTGGGCACCAACTTTGGCCCTCTTATGAAACAAGTTTGACATCCCTGCTCTATATGAAACAACTGTGACACCCCTGATATAGAATGTCTCTCAGCTACCAGTTTGCAGAGATATTTGACTCTGTTGGAGAGCAACATAGCTTAAGAGGTTCTCAAGCTAGGGCATAGCGGCGCCCCAACCTGAGAGCCTCAGCCTCTGGCCCCTTAAGGGGAAGGCGAGGGCAGTGACGTGATCCCCAGGATTGCACTGCTGCCAGAGCCAGAGGGGTTTATTTGCAGGTCGAAGCAGAGGACTTCAGAAGGTGTAGGAGCCCTACGGAGCCCTCCACAGGGCTCCCTAAGTCTTCGTATTCTTAGTACAATAGCACTCCCTTGTCATGCACCAGAATGTGTTCAAGAATGTACCATGTAACATCAGTACCAGTTCATAAAAGAACCTGTCCTTTTATCCCATGAATGCTAAGTATATTCAAGAGCATTTTGTGACTGACTTTATCAAAAGCTTTTTGAAAGGCTAAGCATACAATATTAACCAGATCTATCCACTTACCTGTTGATGCTCTTAAAGAACTCTAGAAAGTTAGTGAGGCAGCACTCAGCTTTACAGAAACCATGCCAATTCTCCCTCAGTTAAGACTTGTTCTCAGTAGCATTCCAGGGGGGCACAGAACTAAGTTTTGCAGGATGCCTCCACGTGCCATGGAAGCTGCCCCTTTCACCATCAGAGTCATTCCAGGCAGCGAGAGCCACAGGCAGGTATCTCTTCTGCATTGCTCTTACCGCCCTGAATGGCTCTGAAGGTGAGGGGGAGAGAAAGCTACTGTTTGTTCTTTTATATGTTCAATAATTTTGTCTTTAATTATGCTTTTCCAGCAGTTTACCTAGACTAGATATTAAACTGACCAGTCTAATTTCTGGATCATCCTTGGATCCCTTTTTAAAATCAGTTACATTGACTACTTTCATCCTCTGGCATGGAGGCTGACATAAAACACAAGTTATATATTTTTGTTAGAAGATCAACAATTTCACAGCTGAGCCCCTTTAAGAACTGTTGGGTTCATGTCATCTGGACCCACTGATTTGATGATTTTTAATTTGTCAGTACACTCAAAGATTCAGAGCTGCTCCTTCTTTTTCCCTTGTTTAAGTGTTTTGTGTATGAGCCGAAAGATATGGCAAGTGCATCCCCACTCACTTCTAAGAGCAGAAGATCCTTCATCCTTTGACTCATTTCAAAAATAAGTTATTTTTGTCTTACTGAAGTTAGTTCCGTTGATACAGTTTTAAGAATAAGTGTACCTGAGCTCCTCTTACATAATGTTGGATGCTCAAAATATATCTGCAGTGTAGATTTAATGGGATACTTGCCCAGCATGATTATAGTCTCAGAAGTCCTAGTGTTCTTCAGCCTGTGGACTGTGACCCCACTGGGGTTGTGAAGGCTCCTGGGGGGGGGGGGGTGAGTTGCAGCAACCTTTCAAAGCCTATGCAAGAGAGAGCTTGGATCCAATCCAATCATGGTGCATATTTTGATATAATCCTGCACAGCCTGTTCTTGCTGTCTTGCCCCACAGCTCCTAAGGCCAACCCTGCTCAGGCTGCTACCTCACAGGGTTGTTGCGAAGACACAAGAGTTGGGGGAAACGGGGCGGGATGGGGGTGGGCAGATCAGGTCCCGGGGGGAGGAAACAGGATGAGTGGTGGGTGTCCAGTCTCATCCTTTATTTATTTGGGTCATGGCACAAAAAAGGTTGAAGATCTTATGGAATATTCTAAGAGCTTTATTTGATGCTTAGCATCCATTTCCCTGAAGACTTGCAAAACTAGACCAGAAGTTGAGGGCAGAACTTAGCAGTATTATAATTAGGTGGATGGTGGCACTGCTTGCAGATATTTAGTCCTTGTAACAGAGGTCATTAGAGAGAAGGAAGAGGAGGCAGTCAATGTCAAGATTAATGCACGCCATTCTTTCCCAGCACTAGTAGTCCTGAAAAGTGATCCTTATTTGATCCTGAAGGTGGACAAGACTTATTGGTGCCCTATCGGACATAGAGAAAGAGACAGAGAGAGAGGCAGGTAACTGCTTGGAGAAGTTTCTAACATCTTTAGAATCTTAGGAGTACATCCCTCCTCTAAAACAAGTCCAGATTTCCCACAGAATCTTAAATTGTGGTCTTCTTTTTAATGGTGGACCCTTTCATTAAACATGTAGCCAATAAATCCCTTGAAAACAGCTTGCACCTCTGCGTAGTATAGCCTCCTTCCCAGGGGACGTTTTTGCAATCCATTCTTAAAGGGAACCATTTCTTTTATTATATTTATAGACTGACATAAGTGCAGTGTGTTATGCCAATGAGTGAAAGGCTGACACAAAAGTAGGTCACGCCAAAGCACTGCTTCAATAAGCAACAGTGGGAATACTTCAGTGGCATTCCATTCAAATTCAGTAAAGTTGGGTGTGAAAATGAGAGTGAAAACTTTCAGGAGGCAGCCGGCTGAAATTGACATAAACAAAAATAGTTGATACTTTAATTATGTCCAAATATAGAATACGCTTTTTGAGAAATAAACCACAATAAGTTAACAAAGATAGAAAGGTCTTGCCTTTCTAAAATTACATTATTCAAATCTTGGCAAAAAAGGGAGGAAAATACTCTCCTGAAGTATTAGTAAGACAGGAAACAAAATGTACACACACAGTCCAGCTATCTGGCATTGCGTTCATTCTAACTGTTTCATAAAGAACATAGACACAGGTAACAAAAAATAACTTAGATCCTAGAACCTCATTCTCAGTTCCCAAGTCCCAGTAAAGTCCCTTCATACATTTGCCTGTAGACCCTGGATTAGTGCTTAATCTCATTATGAACTGATTGAGATAGACAGCACTAGATATCCACCCCAGGCCCATGTGATTACTGAGTGTTCCTGGCACATGCATGACACTGACCCTTATCTTTGCTTCCCAGTCACCTTTGTCAATATGGGGGGAGGTCATTCAAACCACTGCCCCTACTACAATTAGGGAAAGTTACCAAGCAGCAAGGTGAGGAATCCAGGGCATGTCTATCTTGGGAATATCTATGTCTGTAATTGCAAGGGGCCAGTTAAGCAATAAAAGTATTGTCTAAACTGGTGGTGAAACATGGTCCAAGAAAACTGGTTTCAGTTCTTGTGTCTGCAATAGTGCTTGTGCTAGAAAAACCCATACAAGAGAATAACAATGTCTCCCCAGAAGCAAAAGCACAACATTAAAAACAAAAAACAAAGAAGCTAAATAAAGTAAACTGAGTTTTCACACTAATAGTGGAAGAAGCTTAAGCCAGCTTGTGGTTCAGTGGAACTACAAGAGGCTTTAGAGCAGTGTTTCCCAGCCTGGGGGTTGTAAACCCACAAAGGCCAGGCATTCCCTTCTTTTGGGACGCTACTTGCTTAAGGAGGGTAGAGACCTGATAGGGGATCCATAGTGCTGTTAGAATGGCACTACCAGGTTTCATTGTCACTGCCTAACACATAGTAAAAAAAACGGGGGGTTTGCTTACATGTGGGCAGCAGTGGCTGTGAATCCCAGAAGTGCCATTCAAAAAGGGTCTGTTAGCGACCTGTTCAGGTCGCTACCTTAAGAGGGTAGTGTCCCAAAAGAAGGTTTGAGAACCAATGCCTTAAGGTACAACAAAATTGTTACAACAAAATTGAAATACATTTCAATCACATGAAAGCACCTTGGATGTTTTAGGATGCTGATCTTCAAACGTTTTCACATTTCTTCAAGATTTTTCCCGATTTCCCTCTTGAAATTCTACACCTTCATCTGAATAAAAATATCAAAATTTGAAACTGCAACCAACAAGTAGCTATTGCATATTTGGTTTAAATATTGGTGAGAAATAGGTGAGAAATAATTATTGCTTTCCAATTAGTGCTTGCCTACAGCAATGATCACCCTGTGAAACAACAAATGCAAGTACTACTACTTATATATTTGCACCAGTGAAAGATGCAACATGAGTTCTTGTGCTTATATAGCTGTAAAATTAACACATCACCTTCCTGTCTTCTGAAGCTAAGAGATCCAACATAGTCTTGGTTCTGGGTTCCAATCCCGCCTCTGTCATTAACTAGATGACTGTATATCTGCATATTTCAACTGTATATCTGTGCAGGGATTGTTTTCAAAGCTGTCATGATTTATGTGATCACGGGTTCTAAAAACCTTGCAAGTTGTAGGGCCTGCAGGTATTGCTGCAATGCAAAGCATCCTACAGTGGACTGCAAGCTAGTGAACAGATTTAAAAGAGGAATGTGGTCAGTGATGAAAGAGTTGAACTATTTTGACAACAGAGAGTTGGACAGGGGTGAGTGAAACTTGTGAAGCCTATGAAGGTGGCTTTTCACTTGAATATACTGGACCTAATTGTTACAATGCTCTTGGATTTGGAAAAGACGGCAAACATACTAGTCAGCTCTTTTTCTTGTGGCAAGCCCATATTGTAAAGCCTATATAGCACTGAAAGCCAAACAATGAAGCTGCATCAGAGTATTTGAAGGAAAATGAATTGGAAAGCAGTTCAGTTAATGTAAATATTTTTAGAAGATCAAAATGTTTACTTTCATTTGTATAGCTTCTTTCAAGAAGCAATGCATGCCTAGCATAAGTAATACCTTTGGCTGTATCTGAAATGTTGTTTAATAAGGCACACATCACGTCAGCATCAATCTTATGAGGATCTAAAATGCGGGTTGTTCGTTGAGTCATCTTAAGCTGGCTCTCTAGCTCCAGAAAACTTTTGTCCCCAGAAAGAATGGTGAAAGGAATATGCTTTGGCAAATGTTCATCAAGGCGGCCCACCTACGGAGCAGAATGGAAATTGTGCAGAAGTATGTTATTAGCGTGAAGACAAAGGGAAGTGGTTCTCAAATGTTTTGGAAGGTTTAATCCTAAAGTAAGTGTTGCGGAGGAAGGGCTAGGGCAGTGATGCAATCCCCAGGATCATGTTGTGGGGGGGGGAGGAAGGGGTTGGTTTTACTTACTGCGTGTTAGGGGAAGCAGCAGGAGGTGCAGGGAGCCCCACGCAGCCCTATGCAGGGCTCCCTGAGGCTTGGAATCTTCAGAAATAGCAAGCACAAGCCACCTCCTGGCTGCGTTCACAAACTGGAAGTGGCTTGCACTTGCTATTTCTGAAGATTCCAAGCCTCGGGGAGCCCTGCGGAAGGCTGTGAGGGCTCCCTGCATCTCCTGAAGCTTGATCTAACACACAGTAAGCAAAAGCATCCCCTTACCCCCCCTTAGCAATGTGACCTTGGAGATCACATCACTGCCTTCCCCCGCCCCTTAAAGGGACAGGGGAAGTATTACACAAATTGGTGGGTTGCGACCGACCAGTTTGAGAACCACTGACATAGGGAATACAATTCTTCAAAGAAAGGTTCTTTGCAGGTTTTATGGCTAGGAATGACTAGCAGATCCTTTAGCCCAGGGGTTGGTAACCTTTTCAAGAAAAAGGGCCAGACGATTGGCAATGACGTCATCGCATCATTGCCAAACTTCTAGAAACAGCTGCGTAAAGGTTGGCTTGGGAGGCAAAGCCTCCAACCCAGTTTGCTGCACACCAGATGGAAAATGGCAGAGCTGCCTGGTTGGACTCGTAGAGTTGGAGGGGAGGTTCACTTCATCTTCTCTGTTTATTCTTCTTGGCATACATTTAGACACTGAAAGCCTGGGTGGGTAGCTCCACCATTCCTTGTCTGATGTGCAGCGAAGAGGCCAGGAGACTTTGCCTCCCAAGTTGAGCTCTGTGTGAGCCAGATCCTTCTGGGTCTTGTGCTGGATCCCCTGAAGGCAATAAGTTACAACCCTGATCTATCCCAATTCTTTGCACTTCAATACTATTTTCTGTGTAGTTGACACAGCCAGAATGAGCTATCAATAGGCTGAACCCCAACCTCCCCCAGGGAAAGATCATTTAATTATCTATATATTTTCCACCAGATGTGTTGTTAATTTTTCACACATACCGAGCCATGGTTGTATCTATGCAAGTAATTTTTTTCTCTTATGGGGAATAAGTACTTTCTGTAAGTACAATGAATGAAGAAAAAATGACAAAATGATGTGTCCCTTCCCCTGGACATCAGTGGATAGATATATATATGCTTCAAAGGGCGCAGTCCTAACCAACTTTCCAGCACTGGCATAGCTGTGCCAAAGTGGTGTGCATGGCATCCTGCAGTGGGGAGGCAGTCAAGGGGGCCTCCTCAAGTTAAGGGCATGTTTGTTACCTTACTTTGGTGCTGCACTGCAGCTAGGTCAGTGCTTGAAAATTGGTTAGGATTGTGCCCAAAATCTCCTAAGCCAATTGATGGCCTTGAGGTGGGATCTGATAAAGTGGTCTACTCAGGCAGTGAACTGGCAGGTTTGAGTGTGTATTTCTAGTTTGCCTCCACCACATCTGCTGGTGCCTGGACATACCCACTCCTTCTCTCGCTCCTGTGGTCATTAAAAAAAAAAAAAAAAGAATGAAGAGGAGCGAAAAGGAAATATGTGGGAAAGCGGAAGTGGCAGTGGAGGATAGCTAGATGTGTTTGTTTCCGATCAGTAAGACAGGTTTACAGCCTAAGTCTTACTGAACACAATGGGCTTATTTCCAAGTAAGGCAGTGGCATAGCTAAGAGTGTGCAGGGGATAACAACTGCACTGGGCAATAAGCTTTAGGGGGCAACAAGCTGAGCTTGACACTAGTAGCCAAATAGTGAAACTTTTGTATGTACAAATACCATTATGTTATATATCATTGGAAAGGTAATTTAATACTGAATGCAATGAAACAAACCACACTGGAATATCTGTATTCTATCAAAAGGTATAGCCAATTAACCAGAAAACTTTTTATTTATTTACTTAATAATTTAAATTTTATTTTGTTATGGGGAAGCTACAAAATCTTCTTTGATCATGAGTAGCAGATGCCTTAGCTATGTCACTGTCCCATTTTTCACTTTTTAAAAAGTCTGGGTGTGACATTGCTTCTGAAAGTGACCTCACTTCCAGAATATTACTTTGCACTCGACAGTGGGCCACACTTTCATTAGTTATGCTACTGGAGTAAGGTAGATAACACCATTTTCAAAACCCTCTAATGACGGCTTATTCTGGGAGATGCTCAGCATAGAACCCTGAACACTTACATGCACACAGATTGCAAAGTCAGCTGCCTCTCTCCTCGTACCACAGCGTGGATGAAGGAAGAAGCACCCAATCTTATTAAGGTAGTTAAAAATTTTGCAATTCACTGGTGGCTTCCAGTTGCCATGCCCACCTAAACCATTAAACAAGATGACAGCCAGGATTAGAAACTTAAACACTGTATAGAGAAGAGGCAGACAAAATTAAGAAGGGGTTAATACTTTGATAGAGTGGAGAAATAGTTGAACAAATGTTGTAGAAACTGTAAAATACAATATATATTTGTAAGAAGCAAAACTCTGGTTGCACATGACCTATATATGCCCAATGCTGAATCTCTTGTTAGTATATGTAAAAAGAAAGTTTGTTGATTTTGATTTGATTTGTAATCTGCCCTTCTCCCTAGAGGGCACCCAAGGCGGCTAACAACATTTAAGTCATAAGATACATAAAATAGAACAATAAAATAGATAATAAAACCACCAATAGCAATAAAACCAGCAGTAAAAACGATTGTTAAAAGCAGCCATCATGTTCTCCGTCATGCCCTTTATTCAAGCAGTTCAAAGTACATATTTCATCTAGAATATTTTCAATCTATAGTAAGGGTCACAGAGCACCCACGTCTATTAACTATTATATGTCAAAGCAACTCTTGATACAGCAAAATGCTACCCATTTATTCCTCCCATTTAGCCTCACACTTACAGTAAAGTGCAACGCGTTCACAAAAATCCTACTAAAACGAAAACAGAAAAACCAGACAATATAGCTTCAAAAGGGCTATTGTGGACAAAACAAAAAATAAAAAAACCTCCTATTCAGTGTTTTCCCCTTAACAGCCAGAAAAGAAGTTTAGAAGTCCTGGAATGCTGGGAAGCAACATTTCAGTAAAAGCTTCAGTACTCCTGAACATACAAACCTGTTCTCTAGTGAGTCAGACTCTTGGGCTCACAGAGGTCATTGTTGCCTACACTGATGGAGAGCAACTCTCCAGGGTTTCAAATAGGGGTCTTCTCCAGCCCCCTTCTAGAGATGCTAGGGACAGGAGCAGGGGCCTCCTATATGCCAAGCAGGAGTTCTGACCTACAGTCCCATTCCTAACCTCTAGTTTAGGATATGCTCAAAACGTGGGCATAAATATCACTGCAACTAATGCAATGCATTTCCACATAATGGCCACAATCAGAGCATAAAGTATTTCACTGCTCTATGACTGTTTTAGAATTGAATTGTAACCAGCCACCAAGTACAGAACCTCATATGGTTCACTATTTTTCCCTCAAAAATGATGAGGCTTGGAAAATGTATTACTATTCAGAATATTTACATACTACAGTGGTACCTCGCATAACGAATGCCCCACGCAGCGAAAAACTCGCATAACGAAAGCGTTTTGCTAAGTTTGGTAACTCACATAACAAATTTTTATGACCCCTGCTTCGCAAGACGAATTTTTTTTTGTTTTGCTTTGGTTTGTTTTAAGGGGAAGATCTTCATGTCAGTTTATGATCCCGTCCACCCTAGTAAGGGGCAGATCTTCATGTCAGTTTATGATCCCGTCCACCCTAGTAAGGGGCGGATCTTCATGTCAGTTTATGATCCCGTCCACCCTAGTAAGGGGCGGATCTTCATGTCAGTTTATGATCCCGTCCACCCTAGTAAGGGGCGGATCTTCATGTCAGTTTATGATCCCGTCCACCCTAGTAAGGGGCGGATCTTCATGTCAGTTTATGATCCCGTCCACCCTAGTAAGGGGCGGATCTTCATGTCAGTTTATGATCCCGTCCACCCTAGTAAGGGGCGGATCTTCATGTCACTTTATGATCCCGTCCACCCTAGTAAGGGGCGGATCTTCATGTCAGTTTATGATCCCGTCCACCCTAGTAAGGGGAGGATCTTCATGTCAGTTTATGATCCCGTCCACCCTAGTAAGGGGAGGATCTTCATGTCAGTTTATGATCCCGTCCACCCTAGTAAGGGGCGGATCTTCATGTCAGTTTATGATCCCGTCCACCCTAGTAAGGGGCGGATCTTCATGTCAGTTTATGATCCCGTCCACCCTAGTAAGGGGCGGATCTTCATGTCAGTTTATGATCCCGTCCACCCTAGTAAGGGGCGGATCTTCATGTCAGTTTATGATCCCGTCCACCCTAGTAAGGGGCGGATCTTCATGTCACTTTATGATCCCGTCCACCCTAGTAAGGGGCGGATCTTCATGTCAGTTTATGATCCCGTCCACCCTAGTAAGGGGAGGATCTTCATGTCAGTTTATGATCCCGTCCACCCTAGTAAGGGGTGGATCTTCATGTCACTTTATGATCCCGTCCACCCTAGTAAGGGGTGGATCTTCATGTCACTTTATGATCCCGTCCACCCTAGTAAGGGGAGGATCTTCATGTCAGCTTGCTCCCAGGAAAGTGTGCACAGGATTACAGCCTTCAAACTCCCCACTCAGCATCCCCCCCATTGCTCATTCACCCTCTCACTGCCCCATTTCCTTCACGTTTCCCCCCATGATCACGGCAAAAGCAAGCAATTGAGTGCAGCTGCTCTGTCCTCCCCAGCTTAGAGCACAATCCTGTGCGTGTCTCCTCAGAAGTAAGTCCCATAGTGCTTGCTCCCAGGAAAGTTTGCACAGGATTACAGCCTTCAAGCTCCCCACTCAGCATCCCCCCCCCGTTTTTGAAATCCTCAGTACAGTATGTATGCCTTTAAAGAGCACTTAATAAACACTTTGTAAACCAAATTTGACTTTGTTCTGACTTTTCTTGCCCATAGGAACGCTTTAATTAAATTTCAATGCATTCCTATGGGAAAACGCACTTCGCGAAACGAAAAACTTGCATAACGAAAGGACTCGCGGAACGGATTTTGTTATGCAAGGCACCACTGTACTTTCCAAAAAAAAATCACAACACAGTTTACATAGCAAAGTGCAAATAGAGATTCTGCATTGCCCATGAGAATTACCAGAGTTTGTGTTAGAGAAGATATGCAATGAATGAGTGTAAACACACTTACTAAGGAGTAAGTCCCCATGAACACTGTAGGACTTGGTTCCAAGAAAACTGCAGAAGACTGCACTATTAGAGCAGCAGAACACACTCTGGAAAGCAGACTCCTGGCTTCTTGCCTCTCTCAGAATCTACAAAGCTGTCTCCTTATATTGCAAGACTTTTGTTAATGCCTGAATGATGAATTCTTTTCCTTACCTTGAAAGCCCCAGATAAAAGTTCCTTGGTTAAGGGTAGCAGGCAACTGCTGAAAAAAGTTTCCCCAGTTATCTAAATCCATCATTATAATATGAGTCATGGTGCACAAATAATCAAGATCAGGGAGATCGCCATCATCTAGATTGGAGGGTGGAAGAATACATCAAGATGCATTTGAGTTTTACCATGGTTGTAGAAATCTGTATTTTGTCCAAGAAACAAATCACTTCACATTTTAAATTCAATATAATTTAAATAACAAAAATAAAGTTTTTTCCCAACAAGGCATCTTCTTCAATAGATTTGTAACAACTTGGAGTAACTTTTTGCTGTGAGGCCCATTTGGTTTTAGCTGGTTATTTACCAAAAAGAGGCAATTACTGTAAATGCTGGGAGAAGAATACAGCCTAAAGGGCGCCCTTATCTCCACCAAACATATGAATACAATGGAATTGCACAATAAAATTCCTTCCAAAAAGGCTGTATCTGTATGTGACCAAAGGATATCATGGACCGAGAAGCAACCATGAGTAGGGTCAGTCTGACTGAGGTGGCTCCCTCAAATGTTGGGTTGATGGAGGCACCCACCTCTGCTTGCCCAACTCCATGGCTCCTCTTCTCCCACTCCCTGTAGTCAAAAAGGAAGAGGGGAATGGAGCAGACAAGCAGTAATGGAGGCTGGTGAATTGCCTGGTAAGAGGGGGCAGCATCTGGCACACCACCTCAAGTGCCAAGAGTTTTTGGGCTGGTCCTGGTAAGAAGAGGCAAGAGGTAAAGAATTATTGTGACCAGTAATAAGGTGGCATGAGTGTTAGCCAAGTGACAAACCATTTCCATTGACGCACACTTCAGAATAGCCACAGGCTACAGCACTTAGGCAAGTTAAGGGCCAAAATATTGTAGATATCATCTGTGATCAAACAGCCCAAAAATTTCTTTGAAACAAAAAACTAATTTGTTAAGAAACATCTAATCAAGAAGTTCTCCCATGGCTAATATTTGTATTTATAAAGAAACAGCAAATTACAGCCACATATTTTTCTGGAACCACTTTATATCCTCCTTCCTCTACAAGGTGGTGCATTATAACACCAGTTAGTAATACTACAAAGAGTAACACAAATGCTTTTAACAAATGTATGTGTCAGCTGAACCTAACCTGGTGATATGGGAGTGGACAGTCAAAGCAGGCCAAAAATCAGATTTTTCAGTAGGTGCCACATATAAAATATTACCATTGGGCCAGAGCAAACCACTCCAGGGCACCACAGTAGTCAGTGCTCCAGGAAGCATGTAAACTGGGTTGGAAGGCTGTGTTTTGACCCTTGAGTGAAATAAGTCACAGTATATATACCTATACACCATATAGTATACAACATGTATGGCAGAAGCTCCCCATATTCAGAATTATGTACATATACACAAACAGAACATGAAAGAAAAAGTTGCATCCACTCAAACCTAATGCCAACCTCCATCTCAGAAAAATTAAAATGAGCCAATTTCCTCTCCCCCGCCATGTTCTGCTGTTGCATTTTTTCCTGCCACCTCAATATACCATGGTTTCCGGGAGCCACCAAGTATGTTCAGTCTACATCACCTGTCTTTGGAGGGTGGGATGGAGTGTGAGCTACTTTTAATTTACCCATGTATGTACTTCATCATACCATGGGAAGCCCCTTGATTATGTGGAAACTCCCTCCTTATTTTGGGGTGACCCCATTTTGTTTCCCATCTGATATTTGAAACCCACTGGACACTACTGCTTATTCTGCCCTATGCCACCACATATCTTCTGAGGTTTTTTCTCCTCTAAAACTCAGCCATTTTATTTCTCTCACATAACCAATTAGGAATGATTGCCACTTCCAAGTAGCAATTATCTTCACAGACCTTGCTACTGCTTTTCCCTCCTATATTTGCCTTCACCTTGTCAACCTTAGCTTTTATTGTGGTTGGCAACCTTCAGTCTCGAAAGACTATGGTATAAGCCTACAGCATCCGGTATTCCCAGGCGGTCTCCCATCCAAGTACTAACCAGACCTGACCCTGCTTAGCTTCCAAGATCAGACAAGATCGGGCATGTGCAGGGTAACAGTTGCTGGGGGCTTTTATTAACTCTTTCTATTCCACTGCTCAGGAGCCACACGCATCTGGCCTGGTAAATAGGATGAAATACCAAAAAAGGTAACAGCCATAATCACTGGCTTGCAGTGTTATTAATCTAAAAAGGTTCTTCACATTTCTTTTGGACACCAACTATTATATAGTCACAATAGTTTGCATACTGAAAGAGTACCATGGCATATACTAACCTTGGGCAAACACTTCAGAATGTGGCTTCTTAACTTGCTCTTTGTCTGTATTTTCCGGCTTCTTCAAAGAAACTAAAGCGGAACTTACAGGAGGCAAATCTCCTGAAAGCTCTGGTTTGTCAGGCTTCTTATCCGTACAAGACCCACTGGCACAAAACTGGAATACTCCATTTTCTGCTTGAGACCCAAACGTTAGTTGGGGCTTCACTGAGAAGCAGTGTTTATCATGGAAGTGCCGATGGCCAAGACTAAGATTACCATAGCTTTTGTTACATGCACCACATCTCACTACATAGGATTCTTCATTCATTTTTTTGTCTGTATGGCTGTCAAGATGACCCATCATGTCACAAAGACTTTGTGCTGTTGAGGAACATAATGTGCAGCGATACCACAGACTACCCTTTCTCAGCATGGCTTCCTGACACTTCCTGTAATCAGCTTTCCTGTTTTCTTTGGAGATGTATTTCTCTCGACAGCCACAATTTAAAAAGTTGCTCTCTTCTACAGTCTCAAAATTTTTAATGGATGTGTTTGCTCTCGCAGATACACATGTGTAATCCAAGCTGTGGAAGCCCTTGAAGTGAAGAAAAACCTCTTCTTCAGCATCAAAAAAGAGGTCACCACAAAACCCACAGAAATATTTAATTTGTACAATATTCTTATGCTTATCCTCGCAGTGTCGATTCAACGTTTCTATTTTCCGAAATGTCATTTTGCACAAGCCACAGCTATACCTGTGAAAGGGATGCTTCTCTAATGACTGGCAATGTTCCTTCACACTGTCTTCCGAGTCAAAGATTTCCTCACACATGCTGCACTGCCACTGGTGCGAAGGTTCCTCAGAGAGATCCATTGGACTCAAAGGTGGAGACGTTTCCATTGGACTTGGAGATCGGTCTTTCTGCTCCAGTGAATTACCACATAGTGTACCGGAAGCTAACACAGGCTCATCCACAGAGATATCCTTCTCAGAATAGTAGGTGTGCCCAGCATGATATGCTGTCACGTGGCCCATAACTTCCTCCCCTTTCTGAAGGGCTACACTGCAGGTCTGACACCAGAAGTGGAAGTTAGCCAAGTGTGCTCCGCCATGGATCCTGCTCATGTGCAAACGGATGATACTTGCATTTTCTGCAAGCTTCCCACATACACCACATTTGTGGCAGATTCTGTTTGCAGAAATAATGTGTTGCTCTACCAGCTCTTCAGAAGAAAATGTGCTATGGCATTCACATATCCAAGTTTTTACAACAAGGGCACAGCTAACCTCTTGGCTTTTGCCTTCTAAATCCTTTTTACGTTTGGCAACTGTTTCTGTCGTGTTAACAGACACTTCTGAGTCCAGAGATCTTTTTAGGGGAGACGATTTTAAAAGGCTTACGTGCTTCTGTAGATGAGACACACTTTTATTCCCTTCACTGATATGACAGAACATCAAGATGGACTCTTCTAATGTGACAAAAACTTTAACTTTGTGTTGGGTCTGGTGAATATGCTGACTGATCTGAGCTTTATCAGCAAACAGTTTGTCACAGCGGAAACAGCAACCTTTGGCTTTAAATATTTCAGCAACACAGGAGATGCTCTTCTTTGACACTGCCACTGGACCAGACTTACGACAATGAGTTCTAAAATGGGGAAAAGATACAGAAACATTGTCACCTAAACAAAAAATAAAACAAAACAAGGAGCTAAATATTTCAGCAACACAGGAGATGCTCTTCTTTGACACTGTCACTGGACCAGACTTACGACAATGAGTTCTAAAATGGGGAAAAGATACAGAAACATTGTCACCTAAACAAAAAATAAAACAAAACAAGGAGCTAAAAAGCAGCCTGCATTATCAACATGCTTTCAAATTATAGTATAATTTACTATATATAATTTAATTAATTATATATCATTTAATTAAATTTAAATAAGGGTGCTGTTTGCCCTTTGTTGCCTTAATCCAGTGATTTTCAACCTTTTTTGTCTCATGGCACACTAACAAGGTACTAAAATTGTCAATGCACACCATCAGTTTTTGGACAATTGATAAGGCACACCATGCTGCTGGTGGGGGGCTCATATCCCCAATGGTCCTATTAATAAATGACCCTCCACCAAACTCCCGCGGCACACCTGGGGACCATTCGCAGCACACCAGTGTGCCATGGCACAGTGGTTGAAAATGGCTGCCTTAATCCCTTGTAGTGGTTGGCCAATACCCCAGATACCTATCAGAGCAATTTAAAATGCAGACTGACAGTTGGTGCAGCGCTATAACAGCAATACACGACTCTCTGAGCCACTTAGAGCCCAATCCTACGGGCCTCGGTGCCAGTGGTACACTCGCACTGCTGGTGTCAAGTGTTGTGAAAGTGCCCCTCGACACTCAGCGCTGGCGCAGAGGCCAGCCCCAGTCAGCATTGGGTCTCCACATCGTGAAGACACGTTGCAGGAGCACTTGGTGGTGAGTTTCCCTGCTGGCCAACAGATGGGCTTTTCAGGGTGGCGGGAGGGTGGACCATGGGGAGGATTGGGCTTGGGAGGAGTCAGGGACAGCGGCAGAGGCTGCAGCTGTATCCTGTACCCCCTTCCAAGTTGTACCCCCTTGAGTACGCAGAAGTGCTGCTGCTCCAGAGACCCAAGGTCAGAAAGTTGCTCCCAGGAAATAATGAGGCACAGACAAGGCAGTGCACCACCACCAGATGTCCTTCAACTGAAGTATGTACAATATGTATAGTGCCGAGGCAGCACAGCAAAGGAAAACAGCAAAGACAGAACTTGCCACAATCTCTGATCACCAACCCCACTGACGCAGCTTTCCGCAGACACTCCACCTAACATCTCCCACGCAGCAGCAAGTACAGGCTCAAATATACTCAAATACTGGCACTGGCCAATGGGAAGCAGGGTATGGTCTGGCGATACTATGAGTCATAGTCTTGTGACATGGTATTACAGGCTATTGCATCATCCATACTATGCCCTGTTGCAGCAGCCAATCCCATGATGCAATGGGGCTACACTGTATGCACTCAGGCAAAGATATCAGGGCCTAGCCTTGCCCTACCCAGCCTGTAAATTCACACAGGCCTGGGGCATATATCACAACAGGAGCCCTACACAAATCTTGGTGCTAAGCCAACTCAAGAGCTGGCACAGCTCAGAGGAAACCCACTGGGGATGCTGCAGTTCTATACAGGGTAAGGGAACATTTGTTCCCAGGTCATAGGATTGGGCCGCCCAAGACAGTGAAGTGTATGTGCACTGAACATATGAAGCTGCCTTAAACCACCAGAAAATGGGTGTGATCCCTGACAGATATGAACAGAACTACAGAGCAGCAGTCCCATCTAGAAGTGCTAAGACTCTCACAAACCTGAAATGCGCAGTTAACTCCACATGGGAACGCAACACCCGATGGCAGGATGAACACTTCACTTGGAATGGAACTTCTTTGCACAAGGAGATTAGGAGATTCTTCGCATAAGTTGGGAAAGGCAAAGGAACCGGACAAATTTGTTTATCTGTAATGGAAAGAAGGGAAACAAGCACTGAAAGACAGCTAAAGAAACATGTTTGGCTTGGAATATAGATTAATATTGAGTTGGAAGCAAACAAAGTTCATCTAGCCCCACCTCTGCCCAAAGGCAGGGTCACCCCCATATCAGCTCCTGCCTATAACAAAATCTAAACTCCACTGTATCACCAGTAAGATTTGGTACACTGCCGGCAGGCAAGGAGGCAGATTAGACTTTGTGGTACAGTGATATGTAGGCCACAATGCAACATCCACTAGAGCAGGTGTGTCAAACATAAGACTTGTGGATGTGGCCTACAGAAGCTCTTATCTGTCCCACGTGATAACTGAACTCTCCCCACTGCTGCACTTTCAGCAGTGTTGCTTCTGCCAAGGCTCTGCAATAGAGACTGGAGGAGGCCTCAGAAGGCAAGAATTGCTATGGGGGAAGGGGCAGACCAAGAATGAAAGACTGAAAGAGATGCTACTGAGGCACTGGGAGAGCCCAATTATCCCCTGAGCCGCCCTTTCAGCAATGTCAATACTGCCGAGGCGTCATTTTGCAGAGTATCTCACAGCTGCTGAGCTGTGAAATGATGGCAGAAGCAGCAATGCTGAAAGGGCAGCATACGTGATAATTGGGCTCTCCCATATTTTGAAAATATGGATCAGAATCTGTGTATTTTCTCTTCTGTCATTTGCTGCTAATGAGAACAAAATGCTTATTTCTAGCTATCGTCTGCTTAATGATTCACTTCCTGCTTAATGATGTCATCTCTTGTAGCAGGCACGGTGAATGTTATTCAGCCTGCTGTACAAAATCAGTATGACACTGCTGCACTAGAGTGTTGCAAGCAGCTGTCTCTTATTTCATTCAGTTGTCATTCACATTCATGCCTATTGAATTTCAGGAACCAGGTGATGCTCTGCAGAAAGCTATCTGGAGAACAAAGAGTTACAAATGATTCAAGCAAGAAAGCAAAGTCAACAAAACAGGGCAGGTATAGCCTGGATAGTTAGAGTGGTTAGGGAAATGCTAGTGGCTTCTGTTCCACAGCTAAGAAATTCCGCTCTCCAGAGAAATATCAAACACATCTTAAGTACAGGTAGGGCCTCCATATCCACAGATTTTGCATCTGTGGATCTGGCTCAACCCGGGGAGGTGGAGCCCTCCAGAGGTGCAGACAATCTGGAGGGCTTTGCTGGGCCTCAGAATGCCTTACATGGCATATAAATGTCACTTCCAGTTTCCCTTAAGAAACCAGAAGTAGTGTTTTTTGGTCAGAAACGGCCACTCTGAAACCCGCAGAGACAGCAGGTGGATGTGCACTGCAGGCTTCAGAAAGCCCTCCAGAGGCAGCCAGAGCACAGTTCCGGCTCCCTTCAGAGGGCTTATGAGGCTAAAATCATGGATTTGATTATCCGCTAATTTCGGCATCTGTGGGGGGGGGGGGATCCAAGAACGGATCCCCCGTGGATAAAAAGGCCCTACCTGTATCTTTAAAAATGCTACAAGAGTGATTTATTTGGTTTGGCATGGGCTTGGAGTTTGGGGATTGTTATATTTTAGCATTTTAAAAAATCTGTACCAATTTAGTTCCTTTGCACATGTTTAAAATCTATTTCCTGCCCCAAGACTTCAAGATGCAGTGGGTTACAAATCAAGCAGCTATGCTAACAATATCCAGTACTTTGGACAGAAACAGAAAAGGAAAATCCTGAGACCAATGAGAAAGAATTTCAGGAAAGCAGACCAGGACCAAGCTGCACATGGCTTTGCCCAAAACTGTCCTGAATAATTATCATGCATTTTCTATGGGCCATACATATGGGCTTCAGCCATGATGAACAACACATTCACTGCCTTCAGAAAAATTTTTCCTGGCAATTTTCTCAAAGTGTATTACTTTGTGTTTTACTAGATTGGCAAAGTATCAGCAGTTTAATTATTTAAAAGAGCAGTGGAACCAATAGCATCTAAGCTCCAGGTTCTTTCCGTCCTATATAAGCTCATTATGGTCTATACTCCCACATTTGGGTTTAAGGCAACTGGCTTTATAAAATAGTGAGACCTGATTTGACCGGATAAATACTCTTGACATGTGCAGGAAGGAGAGATCTCATCTTAGCTTACAACGATCAGGAGAAATTTGCAAGACTAGCAATGGGGAGAGGAGACAGCATGTTAATGGGCAGATTCAACAAGTTTAGCAGCAGTGGGAAAGTGGAAACTAACAAATCAGTATATTCCACTGACACTCCCAGAATAGAAACGTTTCCGTAAGACAGACACATTTTTTACTTCCTTTAAGATAAAAATTGCATGTATGGTGCAATTAGTATAAAAAAGATGATAGCACTAGAGCAGTGATTCCCAAACTGTGAGTCAGGACCCGCCAGTGGGTCACAATCTGATTTTTGGTGGGTCGTGAAACTGATAAGCTGACAAGGAAAATGTATTTATCCCTATGGAAACCGAAATGGAGCAGCACATGTGTGTTTACTCGCAAGTAGGCAAGTGTGCCTCAGCTCTTATCAAAGGCCAGGTGAAGGGGAAAGCATGGTCACCAGAATGGTCCCAATATGATGAATGTAGAACTCGACAAGTGCTCCAGAGGACGGCTCTCCCCTCCTCCAATGAAAAGGATAAAAACGTGGCTTGAGTAGCTGGTAAAGTGACACTTTTATTTTTTTAAGTCTTGTAAGGCTGGGTGGGTCCTGATAGAACAGTGTTTCTCAAGGTTCATCCTCCGCTATACCACATCACATGATCCACCTGTTTGAAGTACCAAGGGAAATAACTTGTGATGACATCATCGCCTGTTACTTCTGGGTTGGGAGGCCAGATGCAACATGACAAACACCAGTAAGAGGCTCAGGGTGGATGGGAGGGCTTTTTCAAGCATAGAAAAGCATGCTTTGGAGCTCTGCCTGCCAAGCCAAGTCTCCTACCACTGTTTGTTGCATCACATTCCTGCTCCCACTGCCAGGTCACAGTTGTCCAGGAGTCCTGTGAATACCAGTAGACACCACCTCAAGTACCACTGCTGGTACCCATACCACTGGTTGAGAAACACTGTGATAGCCTGCTGTCAAAAGTGGATCCCAGTGCTAAAAAGTTTGGGAACCACTACACTAAAGTATTTTTTCCCTCTAAAGAACAAATCATGAAGGAATGGCAGGAAGTGAAGCAAATATCGAAAGACAAGACGTACCACTCAGTTTAAAGGTATGGAAGAAATGTTTCTCTCTAGACATATGCTGCAGGCACTCATCTCGTATGCTAAAAAGGAGGAAGCAGCAGGGACAGGCAAAGCACTGAATACGCTGAGGCGGATAATTTCTTTCATGGCCATCATCTTCACTTGCCTGGGTGGAGGGTGAAAAGCCAATTCAATTTCAGAGAAAGCAAGGTTTATTTCCCAAGGTTACTGAAGAGATTTTTCTATAATCTGTTTTGAGAGAATTGCTCTTAACACCGAGAATTCTAGAGACAGGAACTCAATGTTTATTTATGCTTTTGTATTGCAAAGCAGCCGCCATATGTAGACGTCTACCTAAAAGCAGAAAATCTAAAAAGTTAAAACAAGAATAAAGCAAAACCTCAGTAATAAAAATTGATGTCTACTTGATGGACAGTATTCCCCACATTACTTTTTTTCAGGTGTCCTTCTATAATGAAAAACTAATTCTAGTATCAATGCAGACCTCTGCTGCACTGCAAAGGAATTTCCCAAACCAAGATCGGTGCATGCAGAGAGACAACAACAGATTTGATCCTCCCTGATAAGCTAGGCGAACTATAAGTAATTCAGGCAGATTCTAGCTTTTGGGAAGAATGTCAGTGCTCAAATGGTCAATGAAAATGACTAAGGGGGGGAGCTACTTTGTCAAAAGATATCTATCAAATTCTTGCCTTAGAGTGACAGTGATCATTATATTGCTCAGGGGTGGGAAATCTTCTGGTACAGACAATGCAGGCAAAGGCGCTGGCTGGGGATCCATGGAGGGTAATTGTAGGATCACATGGAGAATGGTCAAACCTAAGAAAGTAATAAATTATCAGGCACATTATATATTTATAGAACAATATACAAAAGTAACATTCATTTGAAGATTGTCCATTAAAAAGTTTATGGCAATTGCTTTTAAACAGTGTAGATTTACCACTTTTTACTTAAAACGCTCACAAAGTGGTTTACGCAGCAAAATGAATGACTGAAAAAGAAAATGTTTCCCTGTCCCCAAGGAGCTCATAGCGTTTAAAAAACAAAGACACAAGGGAGACATCAGCAAATAGCTACTGGAAATGACACTATTCATATTTGAATAGGAACAGTTGCTGTTCCCCTGCTAAATCACCACTTAAAAGGTGAGTCTTTATTCAGTATCCGTCAATGTACCTAAATACACAACATGCCTACAGGCTTGCATACACCAGAAATCTGGAGTCTGCAGAACACAAATCAGTCAAATGCACATTTGAAAGTTCATACACACCACGTCCCATCTTCAGGTAATCTAATTACTTTAGTTCATAAGGCACTATTACCTTTGAAGATGACCTAGAAGGAGGGGCCCATTGTCAAACTTCCTATTGCAGTGCATTATCGGACATAAAATGGATTTACTGTTCGATGGTGCTTGGTTCGATCTCTGAGGTAAAGGTTTTCTACCAGAGTTTACAGTGCCTGGTGTAAGGCCTACAGTAGGAATAAGAAAGTACATTATGCGGTCCTACTTCAAGACAATGCAAAGGCAGATTACAGTAAGATGGCAACAGAAGCACCTAGAATGTACTCAGGTAACATGCACTATGCTTGACTCCTGATAACTAAAGTTCTCTGAAAGGTGAATAGGTGCTATATAAATGCTAAATAGTTTACTGCAGTGGTTCTCAAACTGTGGGTCGGGACCCACTTGGTGGGTCGCGATCTGATTTCTGGTGGGGCACGAGAAGCTGACGGCGGCCATCTTGGAAGATGGCAAAAGACCCAGGCGGTGCCATTTTGGAAGTGGGCAAAGCCTGGGCGTGGCCATGTAAGCTTCCCGGCATTGAGACGTAACTAAGAGTGGCTTGCACATGTGCAAAGAAAGCAGCGTGCCGCTTTCCCCCAGAAAGCTTGCTGCTGCCTTCCAGCCGGATCTCCCTCTGTACTTGGAGGCTTCCCTCAGGAGGTCCAATCGTAGAGTGCAGGCTTGGATTGCAGGCAAAGAAGGACCGGGAGAGACGTGGACGAGCCAGCCAGGCTTCTCCCCACCAACCTTTGTCAGCTTGGCCGCCTTGACGGGATGGGCTGCCTCAGGGTTGCAAGACAGAGCAGCTCCCCCCCCCTGCAGCTGGACTGGGCTGGAGAGTGTAGACATAGACCTGAACACAGGGCTTGGGTGAGTAGAGGCAGACCCGTGTGATCTCCCCTCTTGTGAGCCTGCCTTGGAAGCAGCATCACCGCCGCCGCCACCCCACTGCCATTCTCCCTTCTGCATCACGACCTCTCTCCCTCTCTGAAATTGCCTGGAAGCTGCAATCCTTTCCTGCCCTGACTAGCACGTCCTCTCTTTATATCTTGGCTGGGGTGAGGGGGGGATCCCTGGTTGCCTGGCTGCCAAGAGAACAGCCAGGAGGGGGGAGGGGGGCAAGCCTGGCATGTGGGGGGGGGAGCACCCAGGGAGAGTGCTGCTCCCCCAGCCGCTTCTCTGATGTGCACCCTTCCCCTCTTAGGCTGCAATTCTGTCTACTCTTACCTGGGAGTAAGCCCCATTGCTAATAATGGGAGTCAATTCTGAGTAGATGTACTTGGGCTTGGGGGAGATGAGAGGAAGCATCCCTGCTTATCTTCCTTCTGAGGGGGATACTACTTTTTTATTTCCTTTATTTACAAAAACTCAAGCTACTTCTTGTATTGAGGTGCATGAGTAGGGCGCACTTGTTTCTGGCTAATGCTGTGCACAGTATCAATAGCCACATCAATGTTTGTTAGTTTCAAGCACAATACAAGAAGTAGCTTGAGATTTTGTAAATAAAGACAGAAATAAAAACAGTAGTAAATAAATACACAAACATTTTGTTCCAGATGTTTTATTTTTTGCTTGATAACAATGGTAGCGAGGGCAGGGAGAATGGGAAGAAGCTTCTGAGCTGGAATAGTGTCTCTTGTCATTTACAGTTTGAGTTTCTAGGCAGGAACTTGATGCCTGCTTGATGACATCACTTCCGGCTCTGACATCACAGTGATGTCACTTCCTGTTTGATGATGTCATTTCTGGCTATGACATTACTTCCAGGTTGCTGACATCACTTCCTGTGGGCCCTAGACAGATTGTCATTCTCAGAAGTGGGTCCTGGGCTAAAAAGGGTGAGAACCACTGGTTTACAATATATGCAGTGCATATGCTGTGTAACCAGCATCAGTGGCAGATTGCAAGGGCTCTTAGGGGGTGGCACATTCGGGGTGTCTTTCAGTTTGGGTCTGCCACTGCCACCTCCCTCCAAGCTGCACTGATCCTCTTTGTGCTCATTCAAGCACAAAACAGATCATTCCCCTCCTCACATGCTGTGGTGAAACCCGCAAGTGTGAGACTTCTGGTTTCATTAAAGGGACAGTTCGAGAAGCAGATGTGAGAGTTTGTGCTGTCCCTGTAAATGAAACCAAGAATCCCATGCTTCACCGCAAAAGGAGGAGCATGGTCAGGGTTTTGGACTGTGTTTTGTTTTTTTAGCACAGAGGCAGTGAACCCTAGATATCATCACACTGCATTTCAGGCCACACCACGTCTGTGTACATCTGAACTAGAATGTCTCCTTAAAAGAAGGATAAAATTCAGACACCTCCATGTTGTTCAGTATATTTGTACCCCTCTTTCTCCATACCTCTGAACAAGAGAAAAGAACAATTATGGACAGACAGGAACAACTATTTCTTTGGAAAAACAGCTTATCTATCAATGCCTTGATCCCACCAATAAGTTACCTGGCATTTTTAGCCACTGGTTGACACACAGTCTGGCTGCTTCTGTGTCGCTGCGCCCCTGGATAAATTCCAGCTCTTGCAATCCATGAGCAGTCTGGGAATCCAGTTTTTCCTAATGGTCCCAGTGATTAGAAGATAGGCTGTTAGTATTTGTGTGTGTGTGTGTTTAAGTAAGCAATCAGACACACTGAAACGGACTAAGGGAGCAATCCTAACCCCTTATGCCAGTGCTTTCCAGCACTGGCAATGCAGCTCTGATGTCAGGGAACAAACATTCCCTTACTTTGAGGAGGCCTCCGTGAGTGACACCCAACTGCAGGATGCAGCACATGTCCCATTGGCACCACTATGCCAGTGCTGGAAAGCACTGACATAAAGGGTTAGGATTGCGCCCTTAGGCAATTACAAAACATCTGCAAATTTACATACAAAAGTATATAAAGCTGATATACTGAACACTTAAAAGTCTTTCTTCAGGAATGTATGTGTTTTCACAGACCTATCACAGTGTCTGAGAATGAGCATTTCTTGCTCCTTTCTGGAAATGGCTCATATGGCACCACTGAATCAATACAACATGTTCATCAGGTGTAAGTTAGGGTCATCTGCATTCATTCAGATTAGCTTCAGGAATCTGGTTCATTGCAGGTTTCCAATCTAGCGTTTTGTATAGCCATCTTTGACTTGCTGTGCTCAGTACCTACAGCTGTCATAAGAAAATTAAAAACAAACAAACAAAGCTTTGGGGTAGGGGAGAATATACCAATAACCTCCCACTGAAAGCACTATCTATCAAATCATCATATGACCTTCTATCGAATGAATTACTTAAAACCAGGTTAATAAGAGTGTTCGTGTGTCAGGGACAGGTAACGTAAAGCCTGCAAGCCATAACCAGCCCACTGCTGCTTTTCTTCCTGCATGATTAGCTGCATAATCAAAGAGCAGCAGTATGGGGCTGTAAGAAAGGTCTTGGCCCACCACACATGGCTCACAGTCCTCAAAGGTGCCTATTCCTGCACTATTCTATAACCCTTACAAGAACAATTAATTTTATTTGAGGAAGCTTATTTTAAAGTCTGCATTTCACACCACCTTTGGCCTTTTAGAGCTATCCCTGTGACAAAATATTCAGACATTTTACTATCACTTTCTCCCTCTGCAAAATCTCCTAATAACTGAGTCAGTAAGACATCTATTGTTTGTAAAAGGCCAACATTTATTCTAAGCTGAACAAGAAGTTATTTGGAGGAAGCCATTCAACAGCCTAGGACACATGAATAACTGCTAGACATGCCATATGTAATAAGACAATTACAAACAAAACCAAGTAGAGTTTTCCTGAAGCAAACCAGGGCTAGACTTGACCATTCTGGGGGTGGGTGGGTTAAAGTCTTAGGTTCCATCATGCTGAAGAAATTCAGGAAGAATGGCCATTACATGCTTCCAAATCAGCACTCTCCTGTGGCAGCTACTGTGGTCGCACACTAACATGAATGTGTGATATTCTGGCAATAGCACTCAGAGGTACTTTGCCTACACTATAAAAGATGGCAATATGAAAGTCTAAGAAATTTTAAAACATGATTACCAAGAGCCAGACCAACAAGGCTACCTCAAATTGCTAAGAGCGGGAAAGGTGGTGGAAGATTGAGGTTATTGGGCAACTTCAACAAGAGCTCATGAAATAATAAGACGGACTACTGATGCAAGAGGCTACAAGGAGAGATATGGCACAGGATAGGAAAAGGAGCACATTATGTAAATAGTGGCTATATGAAGACTGAACAGACGGAAAACAAACAATGTGGAAAGGGCTCCTGGTGACAGATAGGTCCTGGATTGGATGGTTCAGTTCAGTGGTATAAAACAGAGTTTAAGTAGGAAGGGCTGTGACATTTTTAGATGGTCAATAGGATGAAATTCTGAAAAACCATATCAGCAACATTTCCTAATATGCTATTTGTTCATTTTTATACTTTTACATTACATTACATAATTACAGAAACAAAGCCAAATCTTAACAGTTGTGCATGGTGAAGGATCATACCTTGAAAGCTTTATTTTTCTCTTCTTTTAATTGTTTCTCTACCTCTACATGGTGGGCCAAGCGATCCAGAGTTGAAGCAACCCTTGCCTTCTGATAGTCAATGTGGTCTTTGCGCTTTACATTCTTCTACAAAGAGAAACTTTTTGAAACTATTTGCTCAATGGCTTAATGTCACACAAAAAGAAATCTTAAAATGCTAGAAGAAACCAGGAAAACAGCCCAATCTCTTGACCAACTGATAGCAACAGGAGGGATGGGGGAGAAGAGAGGAAGAAACCAACAATGCAAAAAACAATGTGGGTATCAAGAACCAGCCAATATTAGAATATGAATTAGAGTTAGAATTATTAGTCTATCAGAACTCTCCATTGAACTATAGGTTCAGCACAGGGACTGTGCAAGTAGACAGGCCACTGCCTCCTCAATTGATAGCCACCCCATGTCAATTTCCCCTTCTCCATCTCACACAACCAGAAGGGTTGCCATGATCAGCTTTTCAAGGGGCACTACAGGAATACAGAGTGAGGGTAGGAAAACCCTGTTCTACAAGTTGCTCATAGTTCACTAGATCCAAGTTACGACTGGATAATGCCCTGAGCTTAGTGTCCGTACTCCAAGGAAAGGGTAGGCTCATTGAGTAAGTCAATCTCTCATCATAAATTGCATAAATGTGGAGTCTCCACACTTACAGGTCAATGACCAGGTTAATGAGCTCTGCCCCAATGAGCTCTGCCCCATGATCTGTAGCCCCATCCATGTCTTCCACATGAACAGCATTTGTCACTCTCCATGGTAACAGTAGAGTTCACCAGTACACGCCTGACATTCTATAAGCAAGACTCTACCCCAGTGATTTTCATCCTTTATCAGGTCACAGCAAATAAACGAGGTGCTAAAATGGTCAAGGCATACCATCATTTTTTGGACAACTGACAATGCACACTGCACTGCTGGTGGGGGGCTCACATCCCCCAACGACCCCCAAACTCCCATAGCACACCTGCGAATCATTCGTAGCACACCAATGTACTATGGCACTCTGGTTGAAAAATCGCTGCTCTACCCCAGGGGTGTCCAAACTTTTTGGCAGAAGGGCCACATCATCTCTCTGACACTGTGTCGGGGGCCGAATTAATTTACATTTCAAATTTGAATAAATTTGCATAAATGAATACATTAGAGATGGAACTTGTATGAATGAATGAAGGTCTTGCAATAGCTCAAGGCCTGTAAAAGTCCTAGCACAAAGCAAGGCTAGCCTTTCCGTCAAGGCCACTGCTACATCACAGATGCGAAACAGCAAGCAGGGGAGGGAACCCTTGTCCCACAGCTCATGCAAGAGATCAAACAGTCATCTTCACACTGAAAGCAGTTATGTCAGGCCAGAAAGGGTTCCAGCAAGTTTCCAGAGGGCCAGATGCTCATTGGAGACTGGGGGCTCCCCGCGGGCCAGATTGTGAGTCCCTGAGGGCCGCAAGTTGCCCCCAGGCTGGGGTTTGGGCACCCCTGCTCTACCCTTACAACATGTCGGCACCAGAGTTTTTCTTTCAGTTTTCTAAAAACTGGAACTGAACACTTGATCTGATAAAGAGTAAAACACACAACAGTGAAGGTAAACAATACATTTAGTATCAGACCTGGATTTATTTTCTTGCTTATAAATGATATGACAAAAGTATGCATACTAGAACATTAGCAGTCCTCCTTTGCCTCAATACAAATCTCATAAGAAACACTAGGGGGCACCACGCTTTCTGTTATTGACTCTTCCTGCAGCCAATACATTCCATGTGACTTCCCTTCAACTTACTGTACTGGCATCTAGATAATACCTTAAGCCTCAGATGTGACTCATTGTAACTTACGACTGAGTCTTCACAAGATCATCCTGCCCTCTGTTTTTAATTGTAGAACAGCCATTTCCTAGCAAGGGCCATCATCAATACCCTTTCTACCATTATATGCAGTGTCCTCAATGGTCAGGGTGGAAAAAAATGGCCAGCACCATGAAAAATTACAACTAGCAGGTAGCAGCAGACATCACTTTCTTTGCATGCTGCTCTACAAATTGCTGCATCCCAGGACAGGATGAACATTTAAGATGGCACATGCTAGATAACTACAAGAGTTCAATGTTCTTTTCTTAAAAGAACCCTGGACACAAAGAGCAGCAAATGGACTCTCCACTCATGTCTGTCCTAGACTAGAGAAGTGCATTCATTCTGACATCTAGGGTTTCGTCTCTGGATGGGAACACAGTGTCGCCCTCTTTCACTTGGCATAAAAATGTCACGCAGCACTTGTGTCAATGTCATCAGCTACTGTGAAAAGATGGCACTTAATGACACAAATACAAGCACTAGCCTTTAAGAGACATCAATTTAGGTTCCAAAACAGTTCTTTCCATCAACTATATTGTCAGTTGTGATAAACTACTCCACTTAGGATGGGGAAAGAAAAAAAAGAATCTTTTACACAAACAAGAAACCACCGGGGAGAAGCCAAAAAAGAGCAACCATACTATGCAGGAAAAATTCTCAGTCGCCAGGGCTTCATTACAAACTATCCAAGCCCCATATAGAAGAGATATATAAATAGCACTGTAAGCAGCTTGGGAGGCCTGAGAAAGGCAGAAAATCAGCCAATAAGTAAATTACAGAATAAACCCACAGGACTGACTGTGTGAATTAATGCCCTCAGAGTCTGTAGCCACAGTGTGGGGGACAAATGCAACATCAAAACAACACATAATGCTACATTGCTTGCAAGTGCACTGCTATATTTTTTAAATCTCTTTTAGAAATCATCTATAGCCCCAGAGCTTTTTAGAGGGAAAGCCACCAAGATTGAGCAGCACCATCACACACAGAGCCTCAAATTAGAAAGTAATTATAAAGTGTACACTTGCATTTTAAATGGTCAGGAAACACTCACATTCAAAGAGCTGCTGCATTCCTCGTCGCTACTACTAATTTCAATGCAATCCAAGACAGGTCTCAATACCCCTTCCTAAAGAAACGAACAAACATTTAACATTAGCAGTGGTTTTTCTCCTTTGCACTCACAATTACAATTGCACAACAAATTCCTTGTAAATTCAGAAGCACAGCCTTTTCAGATATCTACATGCAACAAGAATTATGTGTATCAGCTTGTCTGGTATAAGAGTCCTATGACTGTATTTAGTCAACTCACTGGTTTTCAACTATGGTCAAATATTGCATAAATCCAACAGTCAGTGTGGTGTAGTGATTTGAGTATATGACCAGATAGATCTGGTTGCAAATCAGTTTAATAATCTCACCAATTTTAAAAAGACTTAAACCCCTCTTTTTAATCAGATTGTCTGAAAATCATAGAACAGAGTTGAAAACTACATTAGGTCATCTAGTCCAACTCCCACTCAATGCAAATGACTACAGCATCCCCAATAGATGACCACGCAGCTTCTGCTTGAAGACCACTAATGAGAGAAAGCCCACTGTAATGGAAGATCAGAAAATCATCAGGTGGATGATGTGGTGTTGACAGCTATTCCATATTTTGACAGCTGTTTGACAGCTCTGGGAAGGGCAGAGTTGGCTCCACAGCTGTAATCAATCAAGGCCAATGGAGACCTGGATGGACACCTGAGCTTCATTTGACCTTGATGGGACTTTGAATGGACATGGACTGAAGAGATGGCTCATCTGAGCCTAATTTGGATTTAACAAGGTGGCTCACAGGTGAGCTGCATTTTGGATTATGAGACATCCAAGGATAAAAGGCAGCTTCAGAAGGCACAAAGCTACCAGACCAAGGGTACCCTGACCAGAGGGAACCTGACCCACAGGGAGAGGCTACATGACCCAGAGGGGACCTGACCCCAGACCTACAGGACAGACACACGGCAGAAGGGGACTGCCAGGACCCTGCTGGAGGAGACACTCTGCTGGAGAGGACACAGAGGAGGGACTCTGCTGCAGAAGACTGACCTGGGAAGACTAGACTGTGCTTTGGAGACTGGATTGGACTTAGACTGGAGGCTTCAGACCTTTATCCACTGAGTTAAGTGCAGTTTTGGGGAGGTAAAGCCTCTAGACAAGAGGACTTTCAGGGAATAAGTGCATGTGTTTGTAGCAATAAATTCTTGCTAATTGCTCAACTGATAAGGAGTTCTGGTCATTTCTTTGCACACCACAACTGTTGTTCTTGGAAAAGGAGGGTGTTAATTAGCCAAAAAGTGGGCATTAGAAGGAAGTTGGAATATTTGGATGGGACAAATTGGCGTAGTTGGCAGGATAGGGAAAATTGGGATAGGACACCCACAACTGTATGAGGCAGGTTGTTCCAGCATTGGACAGCTCTAGGACTTTTTTCCTCATGTCTATCAGAAATCTACTTTCTACAATTAGCTTAAATTGTAGTTTCAATCCATTGGTTCCAGTCCTGCCCTCAGGAGCCACAGAAAACAAGTCCTTATCTGCTCTTATTATTCTCTTAACATACCAAGCTCCTTTAACCATTCCCAATAGGCCTTAGTTTCCAGACCACAGCTCTTCTCTGAACCCACTCCAATTTTTGCCTTTAACAATTCTAGCCCTAGAATCTGACTTATTTGTTCTGCAAGCCCACTAAAATCAGCTGTCCTGAACTCCATAGTACATATTTAACTACCTTTCACTTTCCTTTCCCTTGATGTCAAGAATTCCACATGATCATTTTTGCCCAAATTCCCTGCCACTCTTAGTTATTCAGTAAGGATTGCATGCCCCCTTGTTCCTTCCTCCACCTTCAAGATGGTTTATAACAAACAATCGTCCAGTTGTCCGTGAGCTAGTGATGGAGGCCGGAGCTTCTCCTCTCTTCTGCTGTCCCAGAGCAACTGACAGTTGGAGCAGAGTTCTTTTCAGTATGGGGAGGGGTGGGAGTGGGGGAAACTCCTCTGGCTGAGAGCTGGAGCCAAGCCAAAGTCAAGTTGATCTTCCCCTTGCTACGGTGATGTTCTTAAGAATGGAAGTAGGGTGTGAACATAAGGAACATTTATTTTTATTTACTACATTTTGTAGTATGACTTTTTTACTTTTGTGATTTTCATTCTATTTTGTTCTATTTTTCCTTTGCACAGTAATAAGGATGGATGACTTGCTATTTACAATATTTGTAGACCTACCAACTTTCAGACACAATGGTTCCCAAGGCAACTTACAACATAAACAAAACATTGGATGCTTGTTTGCTCTGTGCAATCACAGGTACAATGCATCCCAGGTCAAGCATCCTTGTTATAAGTGCAAGGCATCTATCTCGTGGCTTCTGCTTTTCTCCATAAATCAGTCATCTCTTGGGTTAGAGCTCAGAGGCTGGCATTTTGCACTAACTTTGCACTTTTGAGTGCAAACATTTTTCACAGAGCAGCTTGAATAGCCAAGGTACTCAGCTAGAAGGCTGGAGTATTCATATAGCAAAGCCATTCACTTTAGATACTGGCCTATAAGTTGATCTCACAGATAAATCAGGAGCAGCTTTTGTGCCCAAAAGCACAGAATTTTCAAAGATAAGTCCGGGGCAAAACTTTAGGGGTGTGTGAAATTCTTTGAAAATGACGTACCAGGAATTGTTCTGAGGCAGCTCCAAAAAACTATAAAGAGAAAAAAGAACTATTTTACCTTCTTTTCCAAACAGGAAGGTAGATGAATGTACTTATGGAAATTGTAGGTTTTGTGTGAGGAGTACAGTGCTGCACTTCCATAGTAGTAGCTCTCATACACTACAATTCCCATAAATGCCTTCACTTCTCTTCCTGTCTGGAGAAAAAGTTAAAATGTCTACATTTTTTTTTGCTACCTCTGAATAATCACTGGTAAGTAAAGTTACTCCTTTTGGCCTGTAAGTAAAGTTACTCCTGGGCCCTTGCATCCTGCTTCTTAGCCCAGTTCCACCCCCACCTTACCAGGTAGCTGATCTTCATTCACTGTATTGACCCCTGTATAAGTTGACCCATGTTTTCAGGGACAGTTTTTAGGCATAAATTTTTCAACTTACATGAGTACACACGGCGCCCAATGACAATAAAAATCAGGTTCTATTTGGCAGATGTGAAAGCTCTTAGAGAGCTGTGATGTTTAGCCCCAATGTTCATACAGCAAAGCCAGTTACCCAATATTCTAGTTGCTGCTGTTTTCTTAAGTCACATAAGAAAAGCCCTGCTGAATCAGGCCAAAGGCCCCTCAGATCCAGCATCTTGTTTCTCACAATGGCCCACCAGCTGCCTTTGGGAAGCCAATACATAGGACAGAATGGCATACCTCTCACCGGTCATTGCTGAGCAGGAATTTAGATATTTGTAGCTATCTGGGAGGAACACCTGAAGCAGAACATTGCTGGGAATTGAAAAGCCCCTGTGGAGTTCATAAAGTCTCTTTAGAGGACCTGATACTCAGAAGTTAAGTCCCAGTGTCTTCAGTGGGACAAACTCCCAGGGGAGTGGATATAAGACTGCAGCCCAAGTCTTCCAATACTCCAAAGACAACACTGTGACTAGGGTACAGCATCAAACACAATTCCACAACAAACAGATGTTTTGTTTCATGATCTTGCTTATTGAAAATAAGCTGGCATTTAAGCTAGCTAATGAGAATTAACTGCTGGGTTAGTTTTCCATCCATCTTCTGCTTGTTAGCCAAACCATCTGCAGTATTTCACTAAAACTCAAACTGCTAAAAGATTCTTCAACATCAACATAACCATCACTACTTTCCCACTATAAAGCTAAATTCCCAGTGAGTTATATCTGTGCCCTAAGGGTTTAAAATTCTCTATTTTGGAACTGCCCCTTTAAGAGTTAGGGCCTAATCCTATACTATCTGAGCACTGATGCTGAACTCCTGTGCCAGTGCTTGGGTGACACAAACGTGTTGTAAGGCATGACCACAGCACCTGGGGAGGAGGGACCACTGGCACTGGGCCTCAGAGCTAAGTGGAGATGCCGCAGAAGCGCCTGGAGGTAAGTGGCACTGCCAGGCGGCAGTGCAGGCTTTTGGTGGGGGGGGGGAGGCATTCCAGGGAGAGGGCTAGATAGGGGGAGTAACCAGCCTGCTCCATTGGATACTATCCTCCATGTTGGACTACAAAGCCTGACACTGAGGTTTTCCAGTCTGTGCCAGCAAAGCAGTCAGTGCAGATTCAAGTAGCCCCATTGTGGGGCTTATGCCTTTATTTGGAGGAAGGGGACGAACATCCTTTTCCCTCATGGAGACCTCCGGCAGCCTCCGCAGGGCCTCAGGATAGAGTGGTCACCATTTTGACACCACTGCACCTGGCTGCCCCACCAGGGATAGGATTGGGCTGCCAGTCTTGCTGTTAATTTGCTGATTTCGTTGTTTGAACAGTATAAGGATACTTACTAATGAACTGAAATGGGCTTGAGATAGCTATTGTCGTAACAAGCAAAGCTTTACATGCTGGTTTTCTCCTTCACTTCCTGTATTAACACTGAACTCACCTGCTCATTATTTCATACAGAATAAGAAAAGCTACAAAACTTTCATTCTGTGATCAAATATATGATCACATAGCACAGTGATGGCATGTGTCAAAAATTTGGAAAATGCCTAACTTGACTCTGCTGGCATGTCACCCCCTCCCAAAAAAGAAGAAAACAATCCTTTACAAATTCATTTACAAATAAGCTAGTACACATTACATATTCAGAGCAAACAAGCTAATAGGTGAGGGGACCAATGAGAGCCCATGCCTAGGAAGGGAAAAGAGGCATCTCAACCCCATTTTCCTTTACTTGCCTGAGCTCTATACACAGCCTCTCTTCTTCCATTGTACCACTTCTCCCTGAAAGGAACAGGAGTAGCAGGCAGGGAGAAGCATGTGCTACTCCTCCTGTTCATTTCAAACAAAAGCTCTGGGGATGAGAGGCTGCGCATGGAGCTCCCATAAACAGCTAGATGGGTGGGCACCTCCCTGCGTGGCTAAGCAGGGGTACAGAGGCACCCCTACCTCTGTTTCCCTTTACTTACCAGAGCATCATGTATAGTTTGTTTCCCTCCTCTGTGCCACTTCTGCGGCTTCAAATGAGAGGGAAGAATGCGCAGGAGAGGGTAGGAGGATGCAAAAGTGAAGCGGAGGGGGCAACTGAGGTGAGAATCACGTGTGCGCCCTGGACCTTAATGACTGTCGGGTGTTGATGAGCGCTGGTGTGTTACCTAAAACATTGTGGTGTGTCACATTTGACATGCATCTAGGTTTGCCATCACGGGCTAGTATATCATAGGATGGTTTTTCTGAGTGCAGGGAGCTATTGGTTAGGTTTATTGAATGTGAATTTGGGTTAGGTAGGGTGGATTTTAAAGGTCAACAATTTAGCACTGACAACCTTATTATTATTATTCCACAATTGGCAATACTATTACAATTGCTTATAGTTTTAAAACATGAATATATATTCGAATTGTCTGCATCATTCTATATTCTTTTCTTTTGAAAAAAGCTCCAGGCATCAGCAACTGATATGGGACCCTCTTCTTTGTACGGCCCATTGTTCTAAGAAAAATGGATAAAATGCAGCTTAACAGACAGCTAAAAGCAGATAGCTGATGACAACCAACCTGTAACCCAGGCAGCAAAAAAATCATAATTAAGAGGAGGAGGAGATTAAGCAGGTAAAACAGAAGGTCATCCAGGATGGAGCAGAGTCTTAGGGAGCAGAGGCTTTAAAAAATGAGGAAAGCAATCCATATTCAGAGGAAGTAACTCCCTAAATACCAGATGCTAGGGATAAACTATAGGGGTCATCTTGGAAGGTTGAAGTTATCCAACTGGCCCCATTTAAAACCAAACAATGGATTAGATAGACCCTTATTCTTATTGGGAAAGCTTTATAATGTTTCAGGAAAGGCTTGGAAAGGCTTTAGAATGTTTTATGGAAACTGGCCAGTTGAACTGGCAGTGTGAATTGAACTGGCAAGCTGGAGGTTGGCAATTGGAAGTAGGGGGAGTGAAGAGAGGAAGGGTAAGAAGAGGGACAGTGTAAAGTTGAAACAGGTAATCGATGTTGTATGGTGTCTACTGAGTACTATCTTGTTCTGCTTCTTTAAAATAAAACTTTTAAATCTTTTCAAATAGTCCTTTGGTTTTGTCCTTGCCTATTCTTCATAGCTTATTCCCTGGTCCATCCTATAACATCCAGTTATAGGATGTTTCTATAACTTTCTGGTATAGAGGGGTTGTTCTTATTTGGTAAGCACACGTATAGAGCTGTTGAAGACATCCAGCTGAAGGGACACACAAGAAATCATTAAAGAACTGACTGAAAGGCCTAACTGTATATTATTGTGTATGTGAAGCTGCCCCAATTAGACTCCTCAGAAAAAAGGAAAAAGCATAACATGATAGCTTATAAATATAAATATGAATGCTAAGAACTACATACGCCAACAAATACAACATCATCTTCGCTTTCCTCCTGCTGAGAAGAGGTATTCTCCACCTTCTTAGGAGACACACGATACTCCATTATCTGAAAAGACAAAGAAACATACACTGCACAACTAACAACATTTTAGCCGTGGCATAATCAAGTCTCAATTGGACCCACTCTGCTCCAACAGTTACTGTTGAACAGTTCATCCTAATAAGATTGTCTGCCCTTGGAAACAGATGGATCCCCAACTGATCTGGGGCAGAAGAATAACCTTGCCCTGGGATCCAGGGCAGCAACATCACACTGTCGTGTCCCAGCGCCCTGGGATAGTGATGTCATAATGTTCCATGACATCATTTCCAGGTTCTCCCCGGAGGAGGAGGCCCTGGCCGTATGTGCGTGGCTGCTCCTCCTCCTCCGGGGAGAGCACAGAAGAGAATGCCTTCACACCACAAGCCCCCCGGAAGAGAGGTCAGGCACTGCAGTGTCTTTGTGCGCCCCACTGCTTCTCCTCTGGAGTCTAGGAGCCTCCAGGGGAGATGGAATGAAGTGTAGAAAGTGGCAGCAACGTCCTCTTTTAGTCTTGTGCCCCCCCCTTGGCAGCGCATCCAGGGCAGGTGCCACTCAGGCTCTGCTCTAGTTACGGCTCTGCTTTGTTTTCTTGCTGCCATAGCTAGTGAAAGACTCAGGTCTGCTGGTGAGCTACTGGCAGTGACACAGTTCAGAAGAGCCATGGAAGAGGGCAGCTTCCAATGAATATGACCAAACAAAAAGTAGAGCAAATTTGACAGCCTACTCGGTGGTAGCAGTGGCAAAGAAATCTGACTTCTCTAGCTCTATTATGCAATCACAGAGTTGTCCATTGGAATTCATCTGGGTTGTGAAGGCATTCTTATATCTAAGCCCATAGGACAGTGAACAGGAACCACTGCTGATTCACTGTGACCAGAAGCAAGATACAGGTACTCTTCCTATAAAGTACCACTCATCTGCAGCAAGAAACAAGCTCCACAGGAAAGGAGAGAGTAAAGTAATTTGGGAACACAATGGCATAGGGGCAAGCCTTGACAGCATTTCTCATCATATAGACAAGTGTCCATGACCTTGTAACTTCTGAACAGGACTGAGGTGCTATGCAAAACACCAAGAGCTACAGTCCCTGCAGGCAAGTCTTGTATTCTGCTTGAGATTCAACTGAGCATAAGGAAAGAACAAGGTTAAGAGGTAACAACTTGCTATGGAAATTGGTAGAGCTGCTAAGAGGAAACATAAAATGTTATCTTTTATTCAGCCTCCTTAGGTTGATAATGGAACAGTGCACCAGCTTTCAAGTCACACACAACTCTTTATCATGCATGAAAAAAGAAATGCTGCCTGTTAGGAAGACTGGTAAAGCTTGATGCTTACACAATTATCTTACACTAGCTTAGTGCAGGAGTGTTATACAGGAGTTTGATATACTGAGCCAAACAGTATTCACAGCACCTGCTGAAGGCACCATTAATCAAAAAGTGACATCATTAAGCATTAAGCAAAAATAAGCACTTGCGTTCTCACAGACACTCATTAGCTGCAAGTGACTTTGGGTCCACAGGTGAGTGTTTGCAAGGGCAGGACCTGGAACTGCAATGATAAGGTACTCCAATCTCCAGAGTGCTCCAATCCCCAAATGGAGCAATTTTCAGCATCAGGGAGGCAGGTGGAGGGGGCTGCAGGACCCAGGACCCCTCCCCAAGTCCAGCAGGAACCTCCAGGTAATGGGAAAAGCCCCAGGGTTCCCACGGCACTGCAGCACCATTGGGACACCCATTACTCCCCTGAAGGGGCAATGCCCCAGTTTGGGTTCCCAATGGTGGGTCGTGACCCACCGCTTTGGGAAGCACTGATCTAGACTGATGCCAATCAGGCAGATGTGGGTTAAAGCAAGCCTACTGCTCAGCAGAAAAGCAGTGCCAGAAAACAAGGGACAGTGAAGAAGAAACCAGTTCCCCTTTTAAATTCACACTCTCTTACCTGCTGAAATGGATCAAGACCAGTGGCAGTGAGCCAGACCTTCACCCACAGCCAAGCCTGGTGCTGTGCAAGGGGGCAGCTCCTCCCTCCCCCTGCTCACCTGGGGCTGAGGACAGGGCCAGCCAGGCTGCCCCAGAGACCCCTAGGTGACTGGCTGCCCCTGCCTGCACCCTGCAAACAGTCCAGCCATGCTATGCTATGCTTATGCTGCTGCTGCGCCCCACTGTACCTTCCAGGAGCTGCCCAGGCATGCCCTGCCCACAGCTCAGCAGTGGCCCGCAGGGAGCCGGGCTGCGATGAGCCGGCCAGGGGAGCTGCGGGGTCGACAGCCCAAGAGAGCGCCACTCAGAGCCGCCCACTCCCAAGCGCCCAGACAAGACCCGGTTCTCACGTGACCACAGCGCACGCCTTTGGCTTCCTCTGTTTCAAAGCCCGGGGACGGCTACGGTGGCCTGTCGAACGAGCGGCTGAGGGGGCCGCCGGGAGGTGTAGTTTGATCTCTGAGCACAGGCGGTCCTTCCATTCGCAGTCCTTGGAACGCGCAGCATCCCAAGGATCTCAAGCACCGCAGCTGCGGACGGAACTGGCTGCCACTGCGGTGCTGTCAGTATGCAAACAGCCTTAGAGTGCAATCCTAGGCACACTTTCCTGGGACTTACTTCTGAGTAGACATGCCTAGGATTGGACTCTGAGGCTGCAATCCTGTCCACACTTTCCTGGGAGTAAGCCCCATTGACTAGAGTGGGATTTACTTCTGAGTAGAAGTGCATAGGATTGGGCTGTTAGGGAGAATAGTATTAGTAGTGACAGGCTGTAGATGGGGTGACCATAGGGCTTCTGACTCAGAAGATGGGGTGTGGGGGGTTGGAAAACAGGGAGGTTGCCCCAGGTGCTGGGACCCCCAGGTACGCCACTGCTTCTGAGAGGAACTTTACCAGGGGGTACAAAGTTTATTTTGGGTTCCTTCCAAAGGGGAGGGGTGAAACAGAGTGGGGGGTGGCAATGGGAATGAGCAGAACAGGGGTGAAATAAAGTAGGGAGAGGGCGGTGACAGCTGGAATAGTCTTTGGAGACCAGGTCTACCGGGCTTCCTGATGCAGAGCCCAGGTCTACCTGCCCACCAGGCAGGCACCAGCAGCTAGATACAATAATACGGGAAAACACTTAGGAGAGAGACACTCCTAACTCTCTAAAATCTTTTAACAATAGAAAATCATTGCAGAAAATTAGCACCATCTTATTTAGGCTCACACTAGAATGGAAAGTATCCTGTGTGTACCCAAACTTACTTCTGCAGCAGCTGCAGCCCCGCAGCTGTGTCCGTAAACTATACCAGTGATTTTCAACCTTCTTTGTCTTTTGGCACACTGACAAAGTACTAAAATTGTCAAGGCACAGCATCCTTTTTTTGACAACTGACAAAGCACACCATGCTCCTTGTGGGAGGCTCACATCTCCCAGTGGCCCTACTAATAAATGACCATCCCCCAAATTCCTGCGGCACACCTGCAGACCATTCACGGCACACCAGTGTGCCATGGCACAGTGGTTGAAAATGGCTGTCCTATACACTCCTTCAAGGTTAGCGGATCAACAAGCCAAAGAGCTACTGTAGCCCACCAGTTTCCTTCCAGATCTGACACTATATTAAGTAGTTACATGTATGTGTTCCTCGGCCTGGTGTATATGACTTGCAGCAGCGGTCGCCACCACATGCCCACGGTAATGCCCCTAACTCAGGCAGTGTGTTTGGGTGAGATTGGAAAATGTCAGATCCCAGGAAATTTCTGGTCCCCCTCCTTTGGCTCCTGGGTCCCCTTTCTGATCCTGGGCCTGGGCACAAATTACCCCGTTTCCCCGCTCTCATGGGCCCTGGGTGACCACACTGATAGATGGAAGACACAGAGAGGCACTAGCAGTGGGTCTCAAAAATTTTGAACTGGGACCTCCCTTGACCTCTTGGACCGTTGGCCGCAGCTCCCCATTACACTACAATCCTATACATTGTGTAAGGCAGTGGTTTTTTTCATGAGCATTCCGTGGTTCCCCTGCCTAGCTTCTGCAGTCGTCCCCCCCCCCCCGGGAAGCCAGGGCTCACAGTTTGGGAACCAATGGACTAAAGGCAGAGAGGTATGTCCATTTCATAATGAAGAGTTACACAAAGCATCCTGCATTTGTGACAAAATATGCATGACTGATATTTTGAAAGTTTGGCTCCATTTAAAATGAATTAATTCTTCCTTCAGAATTTAGAACAAGTCTTCAGGCCTGATGCTCTAACAAGTTTGAATAGCTATGGTATTTGTTGATTTTACTTTAGTTCATTGTTTTCCATACTATGTGTTGGGACCCAACAGTGAGTCACAAGTCAATTTTGGGTGGGTCACGATGAGTTTTTTTAAACATTTTAAAAATAACTTTGCAAGTACCCTTGTCCAGTTTGCAGAAGACAATTGTTAGTTGTTAGTTGGAATGCTAACCTGTGGTATGAGGTAATCTTCATTCCTCCCCCCAAATTAAAATGTAACACTCTGATTTTAATTCTTTCTAATTAAAAGTTTATTTCTAATTATACTTGGAATAATTAGAATATACTATAATTGGAAAAAATGGATAAATGTTCTGGGAATAGCAAAAGAGGACAAGTGGAATACAGTAGACTTTTTTATTTTGTTTTATAGCATGTTTTTTCAAAAATGTTACTTGTTGTATACATCAATAATGCACTTGCTGATATGTTACCTTTGGTCTGGCTCACTTGTCATGTGTAGATTTTCTGGCAGAAACTGAATTTGCAAACCATGGTGATAGCTGATTCATACCATTGTGCTTTTCACATGATAATGGAAACATTTATGAAATCACTGCAATAGCCATGAAACCATTATCACACATAAAGTGTTTACATGATGGGAAAACCAGGAGAAGTAAATATACAAAATGATAGACTTCTTAGGAGTTACCTCCAACAGATCAACTGAACTGACTCTCAGCCCACCTAAGTTGAGGCTGCAAAGAATTATTTTTAAAAGGTCTGAGTCTGCAAGATTTTCCAAAAGCCCTGTAATTTGAATCACAACTCTTCAGGCACAATCCTAACCAGCTTTCCAGCACTGAGGTAAGGGCAATGCAGCTCGGAGGTAAGGGAACAAACATTTCCTTACCTTGAGGAAGCCTCCTTGACTGCCACCCAATTGCAGGATGCAGCATACGCCGCATTGGCACAGCTATGTCTGTGCTGGAAAGTTGATTAGGATTTGGGCTTTCTTCTCCATATTACACTCCCCAGAAGCAACTCCAAGCATTCCACCCATCTTCTGAAACAAAGCAGGACCTGTCAAATACCTTCGGTGCCTCTTCTTTGCCTCCTAGTCCTTGATCTATTGCTGCATGCATCCCAAATGACTTCACTAGCCTTATATTTGACTTGGGGCTTCCTCTAACAGACCAGTCTGTTGTTAAGAAGGATGTACGTGAAACTGCCATTCCTCTTCATCATTCCGTATGCGCACTCATCTGGGATGGTGGCCGGGAAGCAGATGTGAATTGTTCATCTGTAAAGTAGAGCAATTTTCTTGTCTTGCACCAGAGCAATGTGTGTTCAGGCAATTACTCATTACTACACATTTTCTTCCTTCTTCTGTGACAAATTCTAGTCTGAACAATCAGTCAGGTAACTGACAGTTTTCTTTGGTTTTTAAAAAATCTATACTGTGTAGTGTCTATGCATCTATTATATCAATATCTATTACCTTTTTATTACATAATACAGTAGATTTATAATTTTGAAATAGAAATCTATTGTATAAAGAAAATGTTTTTTGCAATGGGAATGTCATTCTATCCAGTTTTGTTTTCCTTTGACTTTTGATACCTTCACAGCCCCATCCTGACCAACCTTCCAGCACTGATGCAGCCATGCCGATAGGGTCTACGCTGCATTTGGGAGGGACAGTCATGGAGGCCTCCTCAAGGTTAGGAAACATTTGTTCCATTACTTGGGTCTGCATTGTGGCTGCACTGACACTGGAAAGTTGGATAAGATTTGGCTGCCAGAGGGTTATAACCTCGGGCTATACCAGGGGTGTCCAAACTTTTTGGTAGGGGGGCTACATCATCTCTCTGAAACTGTGTTGGGGGCCAGGGAAAAAAAGAATTAATTTACATTTAAAATTTGAATAAATTTATATAAATGAATATTTTAGAGATGGAACTTATATGAATGAATGAAGGTCTCGCGATAGCTCAAAATCTATAAAAGACCTTGTGTAAAGCAAGGCTGGCCTTTCCTTTGCTGCCACTGCTGCTTCACAGATGTGAAACAGCAAGCAGCGGAGGGAGCTGGAGCCCGCAGCTCGCAAGAGAGGTCAAACAGTCGGCCCTCATGCTGAGAGTAGTCAGGCCAGCACGGGCCCCAGCAAGTCTCTGGAGGGCCAGGGGGCTCCCTGCTGGCCAGATTGGGTTCCCGAGGGCTGTAAATGGCCCCCGGGCTTGGGCACCCCTGGGCTATAGGAGATGGCCCTCCTCTTAGGACACCAGGCAAAATGTACAAGGGACCAGGTTGAAGAAGAAAGGCATGGAGTTAACCTAGGGAGGAAAGCCAGCACCTCCCCTCTTTCTGTTTATCTGTTATTAGGCCCAATAAAGAGACTCTGGACTCCAGGCACTGACCATATAAAAAGTTGCTTAGCTTCAACAATGCTACAGCATCCTGCATTCCCAAATAATTTACAAGTCCCTTTGCATGGTAGGATCAAGTCGTGCTTCTCAAAGCAATAGACCCAGGTCATGCTCCTCAAATATTCCTGTTAAAAACATCCATACTTACACTTCCTCACCATTATTGCCTAGGGATACTGTCTCTCTTTGAAAGACCCACTACACAGACAACAGCTTTGGACACTGAAAGTTCTATGGTGAGAGCTCTATAACCACCTGGTGTGCAGTCAGATATTTTGATTTGTACACAAGTGGACAGGTATGTAGCCCCCTTCACTTTTCTGTTCTCTAGAGGAGCACTGTTGCATGACACAAATTTGATACAGTCACAGGGATATAATTTTTCTCTTCTTTTTTTTCTTTGTTAATATAAGCTTGCAGCCTCATGAATACAGGAAAAAATATTTAAAACATATATCATTCTTGAAGCTTAGAGCTGCTGATTCATTTGCAATCACCACTGCATTTAACTGACAAGAGTGGTATGTTTCTATTCAGGAATATTCCTTGTGCGTTATTATTATTAGAATTATTACATTGCGCACACAATATATGCACTTTGCCTGGAAGCTAGAAAATAAGGATGATACATCCTGGCAGGGGAAGTGCTGATGTATATAAGATAGGACAAGTCCTTGGATTGTTAAGGTGAAACTTTAATTGTACTGGAGTTCAGATCAAAGCACTTTACTCCAGGTTCACTGTGCTGGCAGTCCTTATTGCAAAAGGTTGAATTAATAGTGCTAAAAGCGAATGGAGACACTCTTTGTCTTATTATTCATATACCAACCATTAGATTTCTTAATATGGTGATCGCCCAAGTGTTTAAGCTCTGTACTTTATATAGTACTGTCATGGATGAATGCAGCTTCTCAAACTGGAGAATCTGTACTTTGCTAGGTCAGGATGAAATTTAGGAGCAAACTAAGTTACACTGGAGCTGCACTTAAGAATTGCTTCTTTATTGTAAAGAAACATGGCCAGAGGAAACCAACTGCTTGATAAAAGTGATGGGGGGCGGGGCGGGAATGCTTGACCCTTCTGCAGTTGCTTGTCCCCTGAAAATCCCTTTCTCAACCACTTTTACTCTCTTAGCATCCTAAACTAATGTATGTAATGTAAACATGGGTCTGGAACACTGGTGAATATAAAAGCAGCTGTTTTCAGGGGAAAACAGGGCTTTTCTTGTCTTGGATAGGATTGGGACCTTACTCTGTTGCTGTGTGTGTAAAAAGGTAGCTCCTATTTTACACCATATTTAAATACCAGGAAGGTATTTGTGCATAACTGAGACCCCCAGTTATGACCTGGTCCATATGCTGTTAAATCCCCCATGCAGTATCAGCGACTGACTAATATCTGGCTTTTCGAAATTCCAGCAGTTTGGCTGGGGTGCACTGGTCTTGCCATCAAATTGCTGAGCCTGCTTGGCTGAGGACTCTGAAAGCAGCTGGTTTCAACAGTTCATCCGAAGGTAATGCTAAGTACACAGAAACATGGAGTGAGAATAGTGTGTCATAAGTGCAAACTGCATGATTCCTTTGTGCTTTTGGAAAGAAATCAAGAGCTGACATGGTTGCTCTATGGGCATCTGTACAGTGCCAGCAAACCTCCTGTTTCTGCAGAGGCTGAAGTGAAAACAAGCATTGGCATTGGGACAGCAATGCTTCTGAAGACTGAGAACAGTTTTGTTTTCTGCCAAAGTCAAGGACATGGAATAAAATGGATGCATTTCTCTTCCTTTCCCTTGGAGACATTTCCTCTAAGAATTCATGACTTTGGTTTTCCCCTAGCTCCTGTTGCCAAAATTTACTGTGACAAACTAGGGGTTCCGGGGAAAACACCTACCTGTCATCTAGCATCTTCTGTTGTGAGTAATTTGAAAGAGTTAGAAAGGTTGAACAAAATATCTGATGTGAAGGAAAAGAAGCCCAGAACCATCATCTTTTAACCTTGTGCTCTTTCCTCATACAAAACTGGGAATGAAGACTCTTGCTTGAGAAAAGAACTTCAGAAGAATCTGAATACTTTTATTGGATGACATTTTCTCTCAAAACAAATATTTCTCACAGTATGTATCATAAAAGACCAAAAGTGTGTTCAAGCTACTGATCATGTTACTTCTGCCAGACTGGTCTTCATACCTTTCTTTGCTCAGATCACTGTTTCAGCTTTATAAGTGTTAGCAGTATAAATGTTTGTAACATTTGGGTGCTTAATTCACTTCCAGAGAATGACAAAATTGGACCTCTGTGGCTGCAACAACATTTGAACTATGCCTTGCACACAAATGTTTATATTAGGACCGCAGCACAAATTTTTATAATTCTTGTAAAGCCCTTTGAGGAGGAAGGAATTTGGAGTAAAGTGTGTGTGGGGGAAAGGGACGCTTAACCATTTCCTCACCCAGCCTCACCCAGTGCATTTTAAACTCTATGTGGAGGAAGGCTTGCCTTTGTAGCAAGCCTCCTTCACTTCTTCAGAGTGAAGAAACTCTGAGCTGGGAAAAAGTTAAGCACCTTCCCCCCATGCCTCTCTGCTCCAAGTTCCCCCCAACCGAAGCTGCTTTTCTTAAGCATCCAGCTCTAATAAGTACACTTGCATGTAGTTTGTAGTTAGGCCCTCAATCCAGTGACTGCTGAATTTAACATCAATGTATGCTTTTTCTACATGCACCAGCTGCAAATAAGGCAATGGAATGAACTGCAGCACTTTGAATATAATCGGTTGTCTTGGCTGCATGGCATCTTTAAATTAATGATGCAATTATTGTTAAAAGAGTTGAGTGATCAAAACAGTTCCACACACAACAAACCAACTTTTGTTAGGAATTTTATTAGGGCAAAGAAAGAACTGGCAGGTAAGATGGTGAGGGAGGGCAAAACAGGAAGGCAATGGGGTGGGGGATGGGTGCGTTTGGGGAGGTGACAGGGCAGGGGATGGTTCCATCAGGTCTGGGAAGGGGGTGGATTCAACAGCAGTGGTGGCTGCCAAATCCTGACCCCCTTCCTGGGCTTGATCCCGCAGCATAGATCCACACAGTGGGGGGCCAGCAATTTTGCTGGTGCAGGTCTGTGTAGACCCCTGGCATTGCAGAGGCTTACTCTCTGGTATGTTCCCTTACCCAGAGGTGCCCTTTGCAATGTGTTGTCCCGTTCTCCCCCCCCCCCACAGGATGCAGGGGTAGGCTATTTGGCACCATTGCATTGGTGAGGGGGAATGGATAGGATTGGTCTCTAAATCATCTACAGCCATTGTGCAATGCTGAGAAAGAGATGCTGAAAACAGTCTTGATACTGCATTATACTGCAGCCAAGCATCACAGCAAAGCAGGTTGCAGGAGACACACACAATCTTCCTCACCTTGAAGTACTTGTAACTGGAGTCACCTGCATGCACCAGCAGTGAGTGACTGCAGAGTACTGCAGTATTCAGAGATGTTTCATTTGTCACATCATGCAATGCACCCTCAACTGTATCTGCTGAATCTCAAGCCATGACTCATATACCATTGGCCATTTATGATGTAATCCCATTACAATAAAGACAGAAAATGCTCAGTGATTAAGACCTACTCCTATACATACTTCCCTAAGAGTAAGTCCCAATGAACATAGTAGGACTTACTTCTGAATAAACTGCATAGGCTTGCACTGCAAAACTACACTCCTACATACACTTCCTTAGAATTAAGTGCTATTGAGTAATATGTGACATGTAAGGAAACAAGCATAGGATCAGGCTGCAATTCAGGTATGATCAACATGAAATACTAATTAAAAAATACTAGTTTACAAATAGGCATTTGAAAGCTGTGTTATAAAACATACAATATTCAAATTCTGTCTAGCATTTGAAGTCATGGTGAATCATTTCTAACATTGTTTCCTTATTTGCTTTTATGACCAGAGAGTCATATGTTGTAAATGTGCCCTCTCTGTTTAGACAGTCCATGCACTGTATTTGCTTTGTGCCAATCGGATAAAAGGGCAGAACCAAGATTGCAATTCAATTCATGTTGTACAACACATTTTATTTTTAATAAAGAGTCCCTGCATATTGGATGGCTATAGAGTGAGGAAAATCTAATCACTGGGTAGTGATTAGACAGACCTCCGTGTAAAGAAAATATTTCTGAACTGCAATGTCTTGTTGATTAAAGTGAGAGGGAAGGCTGCAATTCCCCCTTTCCCGAATTTCAGTCTCGGAAAGCTTAACTGCATCATGCATATTTTATCACATATGACCCATTCAGTTCCTACTCAGTGGTGGCCACTGCTGGTAGATGCAGCAAGTTGCAATTGAGAGAGCTAGTGCAAGCAAGAGCTAGCAAGAGAGCATGTGCTGGAGCAGTGCAACTGGTAGCATGTCTGATTTTGCTGCAGCAACATAGAGCACCAGGAAACTTCCCAGTAGCCCTCTGCTGGTATTTTTAAAACTGGGGAAATATGCAAATCACATTCATTTAGTTTGTTCCCTCCCCGTGTAAAAAGCCTGTGCTGTTCTACCTGGGGACACAAGCTATAGACTCTTTAGCACTAACGGCTTGTACAGAGGCATCCTGGTCATGATGTACCCTAATTGAAGATCCCGTGTCAAGGAACTGGTCTGGAATTCCCTTTCCAAATTACAGACAGACAGCAAGCAAGGGGAATGTTCTACATCGCTATTTTCTTATTTGTAAACGAAGCCAATAGAATTGCGATCCTGAGAACCCAATCCTATGCATGCCTACTCAGAAGTAAGTTCCATTTTAGTCAATGGGGCTTACTCCCGGGTAAGTGAGGATAGGATTGTTTTCTGGGCTACAATCCTATCCATACTTAACCTGGGAGTAAGACCCACTGACTATAATCGGGCTTCTGAGTAGACACGCATAGGCTTGAACTCTGAGGCTGCAATCCTATCTACACTTAACCTGCAAGTAAGCCCCATTGACTATAATGAGCTTAATTATAGCCCATTATAACGCACAGACTTGAATTCTGAGGCCGCAATACTATACACACTTAACCTGGGAGTAAGCCCCATTGACTATAATGGGGCTTACTTCTGAGTAGACATGCATAGGATTGGGCTTTGAGGCTACAATCCTCCTGTGCATACTTTCCTGGGAGTAAGCCCCATTGATTGCAATGGGGCTTACTTCTGAGTAGACATGCATAGGATTAGGCTCTGAGGCTACAATCCTATCCACACTTTCATGGGAGTAAGCCCCGTTGACTATAATGGGGCTTACTTCTGAGTAGACCCGAACCCTTTCGCCAAGCCCAGAGGTTCTGGTTTCCCAGTCAAGCTTGACCTCCAAATGCATTTGATCTCGTGGAGGGAGGTATATGTGCCTCTCCACACGTGCAACACTGCGAGTGGGGAGGGAGCATGACGTCCATTTGCCAAATCCCTGCAGGCGGGGAGGGGGGAGACGGTGCGGAGGTGGACTGGAGGGAAGCCCCCCCTGCTGCTTCCCCGCCACGACGTGTGATTTTCGCTTGTCCTCCCCAGCCAGTCTCTCGCCTCCCCTCTCAGCAGCTGCAGGGGCGGGAAGGGGAAGGAGCCGCTCCAACCCCGAGGAAGTGATCCCGACCCGGGAGGGCAGCAGTGAGGATGATGATGATGGGGGTGACGGTGACGCGTCCGGCGCCTCTCTCGCCCAGCCTGCCCGCGGCGGCTGGGGAGGCTGCCTCCCTCCCTGGACTGGTGATGCTCTGCCTTCCTCCTCCGGGTGCTGCCTTCCTCCTGGTCCCCTAAAGCAGCCATTTTCGCTCTGCAGCAGCCACCAAGGTGTGATGTCACCAGCAGCAGCCACCACCACCAGGCAGCCGTGCCAAGCGCCCCTCGCCCCGTCCAGCCCCTGCTCCAGCAGCAAACTTTGGGAGTGCGTGTGCCCCCCCTTGGCTGGCTCTCCTTCCCCCCCCTTCTGCAGCTGGCTCTCCTGATGGGCAGCAGCCATCATCTCCTCTCCCCCCGACAGCGGCAGCAGCAGCAGCAGCAGCCAGCCCCTCGCTCCAGGCAGGAGCTGGAGGTGCCCCTGGGAGGAGGGCTGCCGCAGCAGAAGGCGCTCCGCCGCTGCCCTCTCCCTGTCTCCAGGAGGCTCCGCCGCTGAGCCGCCCGCACGCGCTCTGCCCCCCTCTCACCCGCGCGCAGGAAGATCCCCTGCTGCTGCTGCCGCCGCCTCCTCCTCCTGGCCTGCTGAGTCATGGATTGAGGCACCCTCCGGCGCTGGCTTCCCAGCGCCGCGCAGCCATTGAGCAGCCCAGATTCCAGGGCCACCGGGAGGACCAAGCCAGGAGGATGCTCCTCCTCCCGCAAGCGTGCCCTCTGCTGCCAGCATAGGCAAGCTTGCCCTCTGCTGCTGCAGTCCTCCGCCAGGCTCTGTCCTCCAGCCTCACTGCCCCTTCCTTGCCTCTCACCACCAGCAGCGCCAGGGGGAGAAACAGCTGTCCATCTATAGGAATCGGAGCCCCCCCCATCCCTTGATCACACACTCTTGAGCCATGATCGCCGCTGCCTTCCTAGTGCTGCTGAGACCTTACAGCATCCAATGTGCCCTCTTCCTGCTGCTGCTGCTGCTGGGCACCGTGGCCACCATCCTGTTCTTCTGCTGCTGGCACCGTAAGCTCCAGAAAGGCAGGCATCATCCCATCAAGTCCGTCTTCTCTGGGCGCTCAAGGAGCCGAGGTAAGGGGGGGGGGGGAAGAGAGAGAGAGACGCAGTGCTGGCTGCCTGCGTGGCTTGCCAAAAGAGGACGCAGCAATTTCGAGTCTCTGATGGAAAAGGTGGGAGGGTGAAAAAGGGAATCCCCCCCTCGCCTGCCCAAGCTGGGGTGGGTTTGCTGCTGCTGATGGCAAGGAAGGCTCTCGTATGGACTCTCTGGAGCCCTTGGTTATATTTGGGGGAAAGCTTTCCAGGGGAGCAAAGACTGCTGAAGCCTAGTCTCCACCCCATCCCTGAATGCAGCCTTAAGCTGCTTGACTGGGATCCCCCCTCCTCTTTCTCAACTACCCTAGAAGTTTCTCATCAACTTCTAGATGATGAATTAAATATACATGTTGGCTGCTCAGGCTCACTGCTGGGAGACTCCAGATCACTACTCATTAGGCTGGTGAATCACTGTGGGTGGTTTTTTAAAAAAAACAAACACTGAATATGCAACTCATGAGAACAACTTCAGTGACTCTGAAATGGAGACAGTTGCAGTCTTGTCTTGTTTGTTTTCCTCTTTCTCTTCCAGATGCTGTAATGAGAACCCATCACTTTCGTTCCGAGGTAATTTATTTAGCACGCAATCTCAAGGTCAGAATGAGTTTTCTTACCAAAATACAAATCACTGAAAATAATTCATTTTTTTCCTTTAAGAGCACTTGCCGTCTTTCGTGACAAAAAAACTTTGCATGAAAAGTTTATGATTTTAATAACAATTTCACTTAAATTGTTATGTATCTTAGTAAATCTTATCTAATGTTATTTTTTTTCTAACAAAAGTATTAATTCTTCCAGTGCTTCATCTGTAATAACACCACTGTCAACACAATCTTATGCATGTCTATGAAGAAGTAAGTCCCATTGTATTCAGTGGGGCTTACTCCCAGGAAAGTGTAGATAGGATTGCAGCCTGTATTTGATAATGCAATTAAATAGAGACAGCTATTAGTATTGGAACAAAAGGATTGGTACCAGAAACAGTGATAACTTAGGTTTTGTTTGTGTCGTGGTCAGTCATTAGTTATCTTTTGCCATTCTGCATTTTAAGTTACAAACTTCAAATGAAAACTCATGTAATAGGAATTTAGTAAGGTTTAGGGCAGTGTTTCTCAAACTGTGAGTCAGGACCCACCAAGTGGGCCATGAACCAATTTCAGATAGGTCCCCATTCATTTCAATATCTTATTTTTAATATATTAGACTTGATGCTACCATGGTATGTGACTGCACGTGGAGAAATGTTACAGATCTGAACTTTGAACAGCCTACTATGTGTATGCTTTTAACAATGATAAATGGAACTTATCATAAATGAATAAATGTAAATGGAACTTACTCCTGAGTAAGTGTGGGTAGGATTGCAGCCTAGGATCGTTAACAATTTTCCTGCTTGATGATGTTACTTCCAGTGTGTCCTGAGAGATTCTCATTCTAAAAAGTGGGTCCCAGTGCTAAAAGCTCAAGAACCACTGGTTTAGGGAATTCGGATTGTCACCCTTTCCATTTTGAGCTGTCATAATGGTATAGCTACAGTACAGAACAAGGGCCTCCAGTCTTTCACTTTGAGTCCACCAGATTGCCCAAAGTTGTTTCTGCTAATAGTGAATCAGAAATATGGTACATGCCATAGTCTTTCTTCCCTGTCCACTCCTGATTTCTTATCTTTAAAAAAAACACTTCATCTGTCAGACATTCCTTTCTTCCTGCAACAGATTTAAGGAAACAGAGCATATATAATCCTCTCACAACCATTCAAGGTTATTTAGTGCTTCCAGCTGTTGCCATTTTCCCCCCCAGTGGATTGGGTATACTTTTTCTGCATTTGTGCCTTAAGAGCATCCTTTCAAAGCCATTCACTAGTGGGGCTCCTACTCTAAAGGAATGTTTTCTTTGTAGAGCTACTTCTTTCTTGCTTCTTTTTTTCAAGGACAATGCATTCTCCATTGAAGTAGTCACCAAATCCCACTGGAAAATTAAATGCTCATCAAATTACTTCTTTCTCAATGAAAAGTGATTTATCCTTGTCTCTAAGCCTACACTTCAAAGCTAAGCCTGGAGATTGGGTAGAACTTTCATTGAATATTTCCAGTTCAATAATAACAGAAACACTGTCAGTTCCTCTAACAGAAACGCTATTATTAGTAATATTTGTATTAGTAATAGCAGTGGCATTTATGTCATTTATGTTTCAACATGCATGTCGGGCGAAGAATACCGGACAAATCTCACACAAAAACCCTTGACTTCCGATGAGCAGACTTCCCTCAAATGAGGAGGCTGGTTAGAAGTAAGTTGAAAGGGAAGGTAAAAAGAGTCCAGTCTCTACAGCGAGCATGGAGGTTGCTCAAATCAACAGAGGCCCAGCAGAAGTGTATACCACAAAGGAAAAAAGGCTCGACTAAGTCCAGGAGGGTGCCCGCATGGCTAATCAGCCAAGTTAGAGAGGCCGTAAAGGGCAAGGAAGCTTCCTTCCATAAATGGAAGTCTTGCCCTAAGGAGGAGAATAAAAAGGAACATAAACTGTGGCAAAAGAAATGTAAGAAGGTGATACGGGAGGCCAAGAGAGACTATGAGGAATGCATGGCCAGCAACATTAAGGGGAATAATAAAAGCTTCTTCAAATATGTTAGAAGCAGGAAACCCGTCAGAGAAGCGGTTGGCCTTCTGGATGGTGAGGGAGGGAAAGGGAAATAAAAGGAGACTTAGAGATGGCAGAGAAATTGAATGATTTCTTTGCATCTGTCTTCACGGCAGAAGACCTCGGACAGATACCACTGCCCGAACGGCCCCTCCTGACCAAGTCAGATAGAGGTTAAAAGAGAAGATGTTTCAGACCTCATTGATAAATTAAAGAACAATAAGTCACCGGGCCCTGATGGCATCCACCCAAGAGTTATTAAGGAATTGAAGAATGAAGTTGCTGATCTCTTGACTAAAATATACAACTTGTCCCTCAAAATGGCCACGGTGCCAGAGGACTGGAGGATAGCGAATGTCATACCAATCTTTAAAAAGAAAAAGAGGGGGGACCCAGGAAACTATAGGCTGGTCAGCCTAACATCTATACCGGGTAAGATGGTGGAATACCTCATCAAAGATAGAATCTCAAAACACATAGACGAACAGGCCTTGCTGAGGGAGAATCAGCATGGCTTCTGTAAGGCTAAGTCTTGCCTCACAAACCTTATAGAATTCTTTGAAAAGGTCAACAGGCATGTGGATGCGGGAGAACCTCTGGACATTATATATCTGGACTTTCAGAAGGCGTTCGACATGGTCCCGCACCAAAGGCTACTGAGAAAACTCCACAGTCAGGGAATTAGAGGGCAGGTCTTCTCCTGGATTGAGACCTGGTTGAAGACCAGGAAACAGAGAGTGGTTGTCAATGGGCAATTTTCACAATGGAGAGAAGTGAAAAGTGGTGTGCCCCAAGGATCTGTCCTGGGACTTGTGCTTTTCAACCTCTTCATAAATGACCTGGAGACAGGGGTGAGCAGTGAAGCGGCTAAGTTTGAAGACGACACCAAACTTTTCCGAGTGGTGAAGACCAGAAGTGATTGTGAGGAGCTCCAGAAGGATCTCTCCAAACTGGCAGAATGGGCAGCAAAATGGCAGATGCGTTTCAATGTAAGTAAGTGTAAAGTCATGCACACTGGGGGAAAAAACCAAAACTTTACATATAGGCTGATGGGTTCTGAGCTGTCTGTGACAGATCAGGAGAGAGATCTTGGGGTGGTGGTGGACAAGTCGATGAAAGTGTCGATCCAATATGTGCTGGCAGTGAAGAAGGCCAATTCTATGCTTGAGATCATTAGAAAAGGTATTGAGAACAAAACAGCTAATATTATAATGCTGTTGTACAAATCTATGGTAAGGCCACACCTGGAGTATTGTGTCCAGTTCTGGTCCCCGAATCTCAGAAAGGATATAGTGGAAATGGAAAAGGTGCAAAAGAGGGCAACTAAGATGATTGATAGGCTGAGGCACCTTTCTTATGAGGAAAGGCTACGGCATTTGGGCCTCTTCAGCCTAGAAAAGAGACGCCTGAGGGGGGACATGTTTGAGGCATACAAAATCATGCAGGGCATGGACAGAGTGGATAGAGAGACGCTCTTTTCCCTCTCCCATAACACCAGAACCAGGGGACATCCACTAAAATTGAGTGTTGGGAGAGTTAGAACAGACAAAATAAAATATTTCTTTACTCAGCGTGTGGTTGGTCTGTGGAACTCCTTGCCACAGGATGTGGTGACGGCATCTGGCCTGGATGCCTTTAAAAAAAGATTGGATGAGTTTCTGGAGGAAAAATCCATTACGGATTACAATGCAACCTCCTGATTATAGAAATGGGTTATGTCAGAATGCCAGATGCAAGGGAGGGCATCAGGATGCAGGTCTCTTGTTATCAGGTGTGCTCCCTGGGGCATTTGGTGGGGCCGCTGTGAGATACAGGAAGCTGGACTAGATGGGCCTATGGCCTGATCCAGTGGGGCTGTTCTTATGTCTGTATAGTTGTCTGTCATACAACATGATTCTAAGCATGTTTACTCAAAATATATTCCCTTAAATTCAATGGAGCTTACTTCCACTTTGAGTCCTAGTCACACTTACTGGAAATTACTATGTGCATTAGACTCATGGGACTTATTTCTGAGTAATGCTGCTTCGGATTGGGTTGCATAGGCACAATCCAGCCAAAGTCAAAGAACTTTAAAATTCCATTTATTTCAGTGGCAGTTAAGCACTTGAGGAAATCTCTTTCATTGAGGAGGAGAATAGGCTGAAGAGCACAATCCTAGCCATGTCTACTCAGAAGTAAGTTCTATTGTGTTCTAAGGGACTTACTCCCAGGAAACTGTGTGTAGGATTGCAGACTAAGGGCCCCTCAAATTTTCCAGCACTGGTACAGCTGCAGTGCAGCCCCAAGATAAAGGAACAAATGCTCCCATATCTTCAGGAGGCTCCTGAGACTGCCTGCCCAACACAGGAAGCAGTGCATGCCCCATTGGTACTGCAGGACCAGCACTGGAAAATTAGATAGGATTGGGCCCTTAATCATGCTCTTAACTTGGAACAGTTGAAGCTTATTATGTGAGCTTTGGTAACTTGTAATACTTTGTTAAACCTCCTGAATTTATGTACATTTTGCTTCTAGGCAATACATATCAATCAATCAACAGTATTTATATACCGCTTTTCAACTAAAAGTTCACAAAGCAGTTACAGAGAAAAATCAAATAACTAAATGGCTCCCTGTCCCAAAAGGGCTCACAATCTAAAAAGATGCAAATGAATACCAGCAGACAGCCACTAGAACAGACAGTGCTGGGGTGAGCTGGGCCAGTTACTCTCCCCCTGCTAAAAAGAGGAGCACCCACTTGAAAAAGTGCCTCTTACCCAATTAGCAGGGGTTTGTAAAATTTTGTAAAATTTTCTGTATTTAATTTGTTATAGGTATGGATCATATATTAAGGCTGCAGTCCTGTGCCATTTACTAGTGCTTAACGCCCTGTGTACTCTGTAGGACTTATTTCTGGGTACATGTACATAGCACTGGCGTAGCTAGAGGGGAGGCAGTGCACTAAGTTTTGGAGGGAGCTTCCCAGCAGCATGCAAGCAGCTCCTCCCCCTTTGGAGCCATGTGGGTGGTGTGTGTGTGTGAAACAGGTGAATGGCTCCCAAGGGGAGGGGGAGGAGCTGCTTGCACACTGCAGAGAGGCTTCCTGCAAAATTTAGTGCACCACCCCCCCCCAGCTACACCAGTAGTGCTTAGGATTGGACTGAATAGTTTGTTCAGTGGGAGGTGGACTAATTGTGGATCATGGTAAATTATATAAAGATTCACATTGTTTCTGACTAATATAATCTTGAAGGCTGAGAATGAATCAACTGACTTGAACATACAAGGATCCACACGTGCCACTTCCAGGGAAAGATTTTAATGTTTAATTGCTTTATTTTAAAATATGCTTTAAAAGATTTTGAAATATATTGAAAATCCTTGAATAATTGAGCAGCATTTAGAAAAACCTTTGAGCAACCCTCCTGCCCCGCAAATTAATCCTTTATTAGTCCAGTAACCTGCTGCTTTTAGATGTAACAAGTAGTGTTGTAGTCATACAGTCCATATGTATGTGATAACAGGAAACAATATACTGGTTTTGAGCATTAGTTGTTCATCTCCTGAGATAATTTCAAACACAATTTCTATTGCATGTAATATGCATCTAGGGCTGGATTGTCACCCTCAAAGGACTGTTGTCAAAATAACAAAACAATTGGCAAATGTTTTGTGATGGTAGTTCTGTCACAATGAGAACGAAGCTTACAGTCCAACCCCATGCCTTTCAGTGAAACTTACTTCCAAGTAAGTGTGCTAAAGACCACAACTTTGAAATAAGAAGAGCATTATGACTCAGTGCAGTGACATCTCCAAACTAGAGCTTTCATGGGGTCTGGAGATTGTCCAAATGGGACCTTAATACTCTCCTCCATATGGTAGCACAATGCTAATGAATGACAACTCTTTTATGAGTGATACCTTATAATCATCCTCATCTGTTTAATTATGGACAGCTGATTTAAATGAATGAGGGTAGCTGACAGCCAAACAAGTGGTAAATGTATCTTGGAGGAATTCTGGAATTTCAATATTCAATGTAAAATGCTAAAAATATGCAGTTCTCCAAGCACATCAGCCCACAAACCTGATGCCACAATAAATATTGTTGTCCTTAAGTGCCTGTAAGACTCTTTGTTATTTTTACTGCAACAGACTACCTCTTTAGAGTCTACCATATTGTGAGTCTCCATGCCCCTTTGGTGGCACCTGGGAGTGTGGTGTGGGAGCACACAGCCTTATTATCATAATGAAGTTGGGTCAAATTAGAGGGGCCTTGCAAAAACTGCTGATGGGATGATCATTTGTCATGGGAAAGCCCAGTCACCCTAGTGATCTTAATGTAGGAGTAAGTATTTGCAGGTGCTGGGTTAAATCTGAGGGATACCAACCCTCTTTTCAAGAATTCAGGAAGTGATGTTTGTACGTAGTATGCTAGCAAGTCCACTTTAGGGGGTTGAAATGTTGACTCGGCATGCTTCCCCAAGTGGTTCTTCAGGAAAAAAAGTTGTTGACCAAGGCTGTAATATGTGTGCTAGCACTGACATCCAAGTTAAATAAGATAAGGATTGCAGCCTTTGTGATGCACACCCTGATATTCAATGCAGTTCCCAGTTCCTTAGAATGAAGCTTACTTCCAAGTCAGTTTGCTTGGAAATTGCAGCTCCCAAACATCAGCTAGAAAAAGATTTAGGCTTCTGTTTCTATCCCCTGCCACATCATAGCATGCAGCCATGCCAACGTAGGTTGTACTGCATCCTATTGGGGGACATGCCCAGGAAGACTGCAAGAGGTAAAGGAAAATATTTTACCACTGTGTAGCCCCCCTGATGGCCTCGGGGTCTCCTTGGATCTGCACTAGCAATATTGCTGATGTAAGTCTGAGGAGAGCCAGGTAGCAGAGTGGGCTAAAAAATAGGAGTTAGGATCCGGCATGCATGACTGCCACCGGATCCACCCCCCTTCCCAACAGGACCCTGCTCATTCCCTTAATGCTCTGTTACTCCCTCCACCAACAACTAAGAACCTCTTGGAGCTGCTGCCATGCATGCTGCCCTTCTCACTGCTGGTGGTAGTGGCCTGGCAGTGTGTGACATCAGTCCAGTGTTCTCACTGCCATAAGGTGTCCTGGGCTGTCAGAATGCTAGCTGTGGCAGCACTGAGAGCCCGTAGGATTGGGCTGTTAGTCATTTCAATAGTAGGTGGTCTTTTGTAAGGCAAAGCTCTGATCATCACTGTATTTGATATCTAGTTCTCATTTTTTAAACATAAAGGCTGATCTTCATAACTGCTGCAACAGCACAACCCTCTTGAAATGTCAGCTGTTTGATGATTGGAGCCTTAGGCTACAGTGCTGCATGCTGGTTTCCTGAATTTCATTGACTTCAGTGTGATTTCAGCAGTTGAATGGTAGGCAGGAATGCAGCCTTAGACTTTTGGAGCCTGTCCCATTGACTTTCAAGGAGGTTTAGCTTCCTTAGCACCTTGGAGAATAAATTTTTCAAAGAAATGCAGATGAGATAGATTTTCCTACAGCTGTGAAATGTATACATTAGTGTAAACTAAATTATTGCACTATAACCAGCATAATGATCGAAGGATCTCCTTAGAGGATCTCCCCAGGCTTGCGCAAACTTACTCCTGTGCCATGCTGTGGAGGCTGAATCTGCCATCTCCTACATCGTCACACATGTGCCTTATGCACGTTTGTGACAGTCCTTGGCCGGTTCAAGGGACCTGTGCTGGCCCAACTGGAGGTTTGGATTGTGCTCTAAATAACAGACTTTAAAAGAGAACACCTACAAACAAATTCATTGTGTCGGTCTCTCACCAGCAAGTAACCATAACCAAACTCATGGAGGCTGGGGAAAAGAGTTTCCAGGCAGTCTTGATGAACCTCATATTTTAAAAATTACACACTGGAACACTGGGTGAGTGAGGTTGAGAGTGTCAATTTGTATTATAAAAGGTTGTTCAGAAGAGGTTATAGTTGTGAAATACATTTAATAGCAGTAGTATGGTACTGACTTCCCTTAAAAAGATGTTATTCATGTGAGAAGCTTTAAGCTACTATTTGTTTTGCCAAACTCCCTTTCCAAATTTGGTCTAGAGAACTTATGCTCACTTTAAGCTACTTAGGACACAATCTTAACCCCTTATGTCAGTGCTTTCCAGCACTGGCATAGTGGTGCCAATGGGACATGTGCTGCACCCTGCAGTTGGGTGTCACTCACAGAGGCCTCCTCAAAGTAAGGGGAAAGCACTGACATAAGGGGTTAGGATGTGCCCTTAGTCCCTATAGCTCAAACATGGCTAGCGCTAACAGCGTACAAGACTACCACTAAACCACAGCACCAACAGGGAAGTAACCAATAGGTAGCTTGCCTGTGGGGCTGCAGGGTCCCTCCTCCCACTTCTCCAAGCAGCAGATTTTCTAGGTTGGGCAGCACTCCCTCAGCTTTCCACGACTCAGCAGTCTCCATTCAGTTAGTCATTTGCCAGGCAGTCAGTCTGTTAGCCAGTCCGCTAATTTATTAGTCCATCAGACAGTCAGTCCTCTCTCCTTCCTTCCTCCAGCCTTTCCTCCTTCTACTACCCACAAAACTGTCCCTCCTCCAGGTGCTGTTTTTATCCCTGAGGGCCTTCTTCCCTCTAAGTGGCCACAATTGTGCAGCACATGCACTAGAATCGAAGGCCCGGTGTTAACTCCTTGCTTCCCAGACCTGTCAGAGCAAGGGGCCACTGTTGACACCACACCCTGTCTCCACAAGGGATCTTGCATGTTTCCAATACACTACTTTGGTAGATATCCCTTTACTGTATACTCATTATGGAAAATCCTGATGAAGCTTTCTGAAAACTAAATTCAAAAATGTAACCCTGAGGGAAGGCCCTGGAAGTTACAAGTTGTATGTAGCCATTATGCTGAACCAAAATATTTTAGATGCAAATACATCTCACAAAGAAGACTCATGAGAGAGAGCATTTGGGATATCATAATTTATATCAATCAATTGTTATGTTAGAGAGAAATATGTATGTTAGCATGTTCACAAGCACAGTTGCCAAGAAGAGTTTAGATCCATTTTACCCAGAAGCCTTAGAGGAAGGACTACAAGCTGGGAGTCCTCAAGGAAAAGTCTGTTGGGAAGGAATCAAGGATACATCCTAATTGGTCTTTTATAAGAACAAAATTAAAAGAGAAGTATAATAAGTAGAGGAAATGGGTAAATAAGTTAGGAAATAAGTTAGGGAATAAAAGAATTAGTTTGGAAATAGGGAATATCAAATGAACTCTGTGTCACCCTTCAGAGTCAGAGCTAGCCTAACACAGAGAGGTCCCAGATAGATAAACAGAGGTAGTTAATTGCTTAAGCAATAAACCAATTTGACACAATCAAGATAACAGCAATTAGTTGTCAAGCTAACTAGTAAAATTTATAGATTCAAGCTGAAGCTTCAAAGAATCCCCTTGACTAACTGCTTGCTGCTGGAATCCCCCCTTCTTCATTTGCAATTCCAAGACAGCATTGAGCAGAGAAGGAAAAACACACAGAAGAGCACATTGGATTATTTTAAAAACCAAAAGACATTGTTAAACCAAAATAAAGTTTAAAATAATGTATGTCGAGAGAAGCAGTGTAACATCTAAGAGTTAGGCTGCAGAAGAAAGGCCTACACTTAGACAAGAGGGAGCCTTCTATGATCTCTAAGACAGTAGCAAGATTATGAACCCTAATGGGGGTAATGAGGGTTAACTGATGAAGTCGTAAACAGAAGCAAACTACCAGCAGAAGTGTTTTGTTTGGGTAAAAGTTGTAAAATAATTAGTAGGAATAGATTAGAGGTCAACAGAAGCCACATGAAGTCCACAAGTGAAAATGCAGCTTCTGAACAGTTTGATTCAGATGCTCAAGTACCAAATAGGGACTTTAAAAGCTGTTCTGAAGTCATTTAAAAGGAAAGTAGCACATATAATGTTACAAAATTTATTGTCAGTAAACTCAGAAGTTAGCAAGTATATTCTTTGCTGAATATTAGTTAAATTAATAAGGGAAAACCAAAGTTAAAAAGATTTAAGTCTGCCTTAAAGTGAGGCTTGCAAAATAAAGGCAGTGCAGCTAATATGGAATGTGGAATTCTTATCTAAGCAGGAGTATTTCAAATTTGACAACTGACTAAAATGCCCAGACTTTCCTAGGTGCCAGAATAGATAGTGAATTTAAGAATATTTCTAATAATAAGAAATAATAATCTTGGTAGGCACAGACTCATTAGCAGAGAGTCTGTTCAAACTCAAAGTTGACAGAACAGATATGAAACTAGTGAAGACTACACATATCAAAGTTGGCAGAATTCGATAAGGAAGAAGCCTCAGGAATGTGGGAGAGAGGCCTCCAGCTAGAGATTTCTCTTAAAAATGCAATTTATATCAGAGAAGAGAGAGATTTTATAGAAATCAGAAATCTTTTATAACTTCTTGTAGAAAATAGATATAAAATATCTGAATCCAGAATAAGACAGAGGATAAAATACTGAATAAAATAAGTATAAACACTGATTAAAATAAATGAATTATTACCAGATTAGTGTAATTGGGAAAATTAGGATAGAGGCACACTGCCCCCTTTGGAATAGTATTGACATTACGGAAAGGGGAGGAGTTCTCCAAAATGGCGAATACAGTAACCTGAGATTTTAAATATATGCTCCAGATATGGCAATAGCCAATGAAAAATCCCCATTTCTAACATCACAGGCTCTAACAAATATGATTGGAGTTTTCTCGAGACAAAGAACCTACAGGTATATATGGTCACACCCAGCAGGGAATGTTGCTTTTTCTCTGGGACACTGAGAGATCACAGCTCTCTGTGTTCCCCATTTTGAACCACCAAGAGAAGCCCATTGCTGGCAATGAATAAAGCTTGAAGATAACCACAATTCTAAGTCTGCTGAGATTGTTTTGAACCCTGATTTGCCATGCAGCAACCCTAGTTCATAAGACAGTCATCATCTTTCAGAATGCCTGTAAAAATGATGTGCAAAATATTCTTTTTTTGTAATCCCAGATACAGCCATTTAAAAAAATCTGATCCTACATGTCTTGCACAGCTAAAACTGCCAGTAAAACAGACATTTATTTGAAGGAAAAGGAGTGGTGCTGTATTGTTCGTTCAAACATTGTTTCTTCAAACATAAAAAACTCCCTCTGAATCAACAAATTCTGTTTAGTTTATCACTTTCTGCTTTTAGTAAAGGTTTTAAAAGTATAGAAGTTGTAACAGCTGATCAGTGCAATAAATATTATTCTCTTGTGCTCTAAAAATCAGGGTTACCCCTCTTCATGCATTTTAAAGATAATTTTAACAAGATAAGGCTATATTTGGGTATGTCTAGTTTTCAAATTTTAGAGATGCTATAAAAATGCTACTATGTTTCATGTGTGTACAGGAACCTTATTCAGAGCATCATTTATATGATGTGCATGCAGAAATACAGTGCAAAAAGACCTCCCACTCATTTTAATTGAGTGGGCAGAAGTATTGGGGAAGCCTTTGTAGCAGGAGACTCCAAGTGCTCATAAAAGCTCCTGTGTATGGACTATAGTATACATTTTCTAAAATTAAGAACGCAATCAATTTTTTCATTTTTTTCCTCCACAGAGTATTTCCCTTTGCCTTCCAGTCACTGGTATCAAAATTTGAACATTCTTTTCATAAGTAAATATGTGACAAAACCGATGTTTGGAGCAGAGTTTCTGCATGTTGGGAGCTTCATACTCTGTGGCTGCAATCCTATGAACTTGGGAGTAAGCCTCATTGTACTCAAGGAAACATACCTGTACTTCCTCAGCCTGCATGCATTTATTTTTGCTGCAGAGTTACAGCCAAAGATGTTAAATCAGTAAATGAAAGTCAAATTAAACAAATAAATAACTTTGGCCCTCCTCAGCTTTTCCTAGCAACATCATACAAATCATTAGTTCCTTGGAATTGAATAAGGGTTTTCCCCACCTTGTCTTTGCCTGCTTGTTTCTGTAATCCTTTCCTCCTTCCTGCCTCCCAATTCCCCGTTTCTTCAGCCCTTCTTCAACAATGAGCCCCTCCTGTGTGTTATTTTTCCCCTCAGACAAAATCAACCACCCACCATGATTTGTTCTTAAACATTTATCAGTTGGTTCATAACCTAATATTTGTTTTTATTCTGATTCCTATAGTGACCCATTTAGTTCAGTAAGCGTGTTAGAGTTGTACCCCAACACATTTTAGGTCATATCCTGCTGCCCAAGAAGAGTCCTGTTCATGCCAGTAGACCAAGAGCAACTCTCACTTGGGAATTCATGATTTATCAAGATTGGTAGTGACAGAACCAAATAATGATTATTGTCTGAGTTGTGAGGAAATGACAGCATAATCACTTGAGGCTGAAGAAACTCATGTTAGTAAAATTTACATTTCATAGACTTCACAACTGCTGCTTAGCTTGTTGAGTTGTTGTCACTGCAGAAGATGACATCTATGTATTCATTTTGTCACGTAGATAAGATGCTTATATGTCTTGTGCTAAAAATAGGTCACATGGGGAAGCAAATGCAACTAAAAAATCCTATTGGTAATTTGGATAATAGAAAACAAACTGCCAAATCTAGTACCTCAGTATGTTTTCTTTCCCTTTTAAAAATAATTTGTACCTCCCTGCCTTGTATAAACATTGGCAGAGCCGTCTTCGCTGTGTGACCTCTTATCAGAGTCAACCCAGTTTCTGCTTAACAGGATGGCCGGTTAAAAATATCATTCTAGCAAGTAGCCTTTGAAGGCTTGCGCTGTAGTTCAATAGGAAAATTTTAGGGTTATTTATAAGCTGCAGAGTTATATGCACAGCTCCAGTGAAAAGAAAAATCACCAAAGCCTCTAAGCTGAATTATAGCTTTATGCCTGATTTGGGGGAAGCATATTCAAGGAGAGAGAGAGAGAGAGAGAGAGAGAGAGAGAGAGAGAGAGAGAGAGATGTAAGCCACTGTCTATTCAAAGAACAATCTCTCAGTTCTCAGTGGATTGAATCTGTTGTATTTGGACACATTTTCCCCCTAGGATATTAGAACCATATTCCATTAAGCACTGGAGGTTTAAGGAACAAGGTCAAGAAAAAAAGGCATTCTAAGATGCAAGTAAGAGCTTTCCCTATTCATATGCATAAAAACAACTGCAGTTAGAAATTCAGCTACATAAACATGTGTTAGAAATGGTGACTCTCTCAATTGCACATTTATCATATATTTATTAAAGCTTACAAGTTTAAAATTTATAGAAAAGAACATACAGTGCTATACAAAATCCATCAAAAACAAAAACACTCTCTCTCTCTCTCTCTCTGTGTGTGTGTGTGTTTTAATGGGCAGCAAAATCCTAACTAACTTTTTGCAGAGCAGTGCAGTACTAAAACAGCCTCTGCTATTTCCACCACAGGAAGAGAAGCTGCTGGAGGTCTTCCTGAGGTAAGGGGACATTTGTCCCTTCCCCCTGGGGTAGACCCCAGCAGCCGCTATGGGGCTATTCACGCATGTGCCAGCAAAATTGCTGGCAAAAGTTCAAACAGCCCTGTATTGGAAATTCAGGCCCAGGAAAGGGGATAGGATATGGCAGTTGCCCCTGTGGCCATTCTTACCCTCTTCCCAAACCTGATTCACTCCCTCTCTGCCCTCCCCCTTCCCATTACACCACCTTGCCACCTCCATTCCAGCCTCCCCCCCACCCCACAGGACATCACCTGCTCCGCCAGGTGCTTCACTTGGATCTGGTGCTGGCAGGCCTTAGCACCAATGCCTGGAGCATCTAGGCCAGGGGTGTCAAACTCATTTCATAGAGGGCCGAAGTTAGCATTCAGGGCTCCTGCTGAGGGCTGGAAGTGATGTCATTAAGCAGAAAGTGACATCATTAAGCAGCTAATGACCAGAAATCAGACCTTGTTCTCATATAGAAACTCATTAACTGCAAATGACAGAAGAGAAAATACACAAATCTTGATCATATTTCAAGATTTGGAAAAGCCCAATTTTCATGTTGGTTGCCGTTTCAGCAGTAACTCCTCAGCAAGCTTGAGAGCCTGAGGGCCAGATGAAAAGCTTCCAGGGGCCACATCCAGCCCCCAGGCCTTATGTTTGACACCCCTGATCTAGGCTCTTGTGATGTGCTTTCCACCACGTTGTTCCATTGGCACTATACTGTTTAGGCTTGTGCTGTATAAATCATTCAACAAAAAGCCTTATGAAAGGGAAGGTTTCAACAGTATGCTTTAAAAACCAACAAGAGTTGGAACTTGGCAAATCTTGCTGGAGAGGGAATTCCAAAACTATGGCACCATAGCTAAAATGGCTCTGTCCTTGGTACCTGCCAACTGCATTTGTGTTGAAGGTGAGCAGGAAAGCAGGACCTCAGATGCTGGGCTTGAGTAGGCTAATATGAGCAAAGGCAGTCCTCCAGGTATGGCAACTCAGTACCTGCCATGTACTTGAGAGGTTAAGCTTACCCCTTTGAGGTAGATGTCATTTCACTCAGGCCCAGACCAAATATGCAAAATCTCACATGGCAATTAGGATTCCCCAAAGAACAGCTGCATGTTTTGATGCAAAACCCATGTGGGTTTCATTATCTGTGAGTCATATATGAGTTTTTTTTGTCTCAGAATATCTTTCCCACCTTTTCACCTCTTAATCCAGGATTTTGGAGCCTTCTGTGTAGTTCACAAAACTCATTTGGTTTTTGATATCCATGAGTTTTGAGTCTGAACAGAATGAGATGGTGCCTTAGACTGGTTTCCATCAGAGCCCTCTTTCGCCATAGCTTGCCTTTTCCTTGTTTCTGGCTTAAAAGGGCAGCCATCTCCACCTCCTTGCTTATGGAGAGTGGGAGAGACATCAGCTAGATGGCTTTTGGTTGATTTTTTTGTTGTTGTTGATTTTTTGCTCAATCGTCTTGGGATCTGGGGGAAAAGAGGGGAAAGCCAACCATACTTGATCTGCTTCCATCTGGAGAGGCAGTGTGCTGTTTATATTACCCTATGTATGCCTGCTCAGAAGTAAGTTTGATTGTGTTGAGTGGGTTTTACTCTCAGGAAAGTATGTATAGTATTGCAGGTCAAGTTGTGTGGAAAGGAAGCTCACATTTTCTTGCAAATTACCACTTGTCCACTTGCATCAATCATTAATGAAAGTGCCTGTTAACATGTGGCTTCCTTGAACTGAGTTTTTCATTTTCCTCTCTCCCTTTCCCTTCACAGAGAGTTTTCCAAAGCATGCAGTGAATGTATAGTCACAAATCCCATGTAGGTTGAAACTCACGGATGCGTCTCACAGATGTGCTTTCCCACAGAATAGCTGTGTGTTTTGCTCTGGGCTTCCGTTATACTGTGCAAATGGCTAGCAAGTTGTGTATGTGGCATTCATTAATAACATAAGTACTGTATCATATTCATATATAGCCTCTCCTCTGGGTCTCCCTAGTGCATAAATATATGGAGTAAGAGCTTATCCTGAACACAGGCTCCATTGAACTGCAAGTGCCAAATGATTCCATTTGGTACTTGCATTTAGATAAATAGAAGATTAGACCATCAGCTAAGCTGGCTGTAGGTACATGGATAAAATGTGCATATTATTACATAGGGAATAGTAAAATGCTTCTCCTTACCGCTAAGAACCCAATCCTTTTGCCCTGCCACTGCAGCTGTACCAAAAAGCCGCCTGTTGTATCCTGCGGGGGTGGGCAGTGGATCAGGAGGCTTGGGAGAGGAAAGGGGAATTATTTCTCCTTGCTCCTCTGTAAGCCTCCTGCTTACCAGTGGAACTGAGGCCTGTAGCTGGTGCAAGTCTGAGGATAAGAAAGGGGTGGGGAGCCTCCCAATGGAGGGGATAGGATCTGATATACACCATTGATGCCGGAATCTTCCCTGTGCATCCCCGCTCCCTGGTCAGTTTTCGCCCCGTTGCCCTACTTCCCACCCGCTCAGCTGCTTTACCTGGTCTGGTAAGCGCAGTGGAGTGCATGCTCCGTTGGCAGCCATTTTATGACAGTGGAAGTCACTTCTGCTGTTGTAATGGGTTCCACATACCAGCCCAATCCTGGATAGATTTGAGCTGCAAGTGATGCAAGATGAAAAATCTCTGCATTTTGTTACCCCTTTTCTAGCCATGTACTTAAATGCAATTATATGACTGTTGACTCTCTTTGTACAAAGACTGGCTGCCATGCTGATATTTTGCATAAGAACATAAGAACATAAGAACAGCCCCACTGGATCAGGCCATAGGCCCATCTAGTCCAGCTTCCTGTATCTCACAGCGGCCCACCAAATGCCCCAGGGAGCACACCAGATAACAAGAGACCTCATCCTGGTGCCCTCCCTTGCACCTGGCATTCTGACATAACCCATTTCTAAAATCAGGAGGTTGCGCATACACATCATGGCTTGTACCCCGTAATGGATTTTTCCTCCAGAAACTTGTCCAATCCCCTTTTAAAGGCGTCTAGGCTAGACGCCATCACCACATCCTGTGGCAAGGAGTTCCACAGACCGACCACACGCACATTGCAGTTCATGGTATCTCTGAGAATTGTGCACATCCTGATTTTAGGCCGACATATGATTATGAAATGTAAAACAAAATGTTTGAGGATCTTTGAATTGGAGAGGAGCACAAGTACTGTCTGGAGTGCTAGCTAAATTACTTAATTTGCTATAGAAGCTGTCTAAAACTGACACTATAGACAGACACATTTCCCCACAAATTGTGTCTCTGCATTTATCTCTTCAACACAGTCACTACTCCCTATTATAAATGCAGCAGTGATCTTCACAATGGTTGTCTGGACAACTGTTGCAAACAGGAAACAAAGCGGAATTCTGATTGAAAATGACAATATTAGCAAGTGACAAAAATAGGCACATCTGTGACTGGTGTAGCTGGTGTTAGCATAGTGGCTGAGAAACAGAGTTTTGCATCAGAATATTCTACTTAAAATCTTGCCTCTTTCCTTAATTCATGGGGCAATCTGTGCTCTTTCTACCTCAGCCCTACACTTGCAATACAGGAATGATAATCATACTGGTGTTATCTCACAGGACTGTTGTAAGATGTAGTCGAGTGGGCTAGGACTGGGGATTCCCAGATTCAATTTCCCACTCACCCATGATGGTCAGTGGGTTACTTACTTTGGGCCAATCACCCTCTCTCTCTCAGTCTCACCAACTTCATAGTGTTGTTGTGAGCATAAAAGTGGGTGGAAAGAATTATGTCCTGAAGTCCTTGGAGGAAAAAGGTGAGATATATAAAACGTAATTAATAAGTGCCATAAGGATTAGTGAGATATTGTATGTAAAATACTTTGGATTCTCTAAAGCAGCTTTTCCCAAACTGTGGGTGGCGACCCACTGATGGATTGCAACCTGATGTGTGGTGGGTTGCGACCTGAGCTCACTCTCATGTCGTATTACTGGGAGCCACCGGAGTCCACTTCTGAGTTGCCTCGGGACTGCAACCCACTCCATTGGCATCTGTGGGCTCCAGAATACCTTGTGGAAGCAACTGGAAGCTACTTACAGTTTACACCTGTGACTTTTGGCAAGACATTCTGGGGCCTGTGGAGGCCAGTGAAGTGGGTAGCAGGCCCGGCGTGGCCCAGAAGCAGCCACTAACTAAAGCAAAGTGTAAGGGATAGAACAAGGATCAGAAATGGTACAGTTTGTTAACACTGGTAATAGAACATATTACTCCTGAAGTCAGTATGTTCACTTCTGATCTTCTAGTGTCTCTTTCATATGGCACAGTGCTATTCTTGTTGCAAAAATGACTCAGCAAAAAGCTGTGTCAATCAAATACTCTGAGGGGCAAACTAGATTTTTTTTTTTTAATATGATAGTGTGTTTCTTGAACAAAGGAAGCTTCCTTATCCTGAGCCTTATCCTGACCCTTACTGTATCTAAGGTATTGCCTTTCTAAGGTTCCAGGCAGGGACAGGGCTCTTTCCCAGCCCTGCCTGGAGATGCTTCTACGTACAGAGCAGCTGCTTCCCTGCTGAGCTACAGCCGCTTCCCTTTTCTGTGTTTGTTCAAGTGGGGTGGGGGGCCTACTTTTCATACTGCAAGGAGAAGATGTCTCCTACTACATGTCAGGGAGAGGTTCAACCCTTACCACCTCCCTGGTCTTAGCTTACTACCCTCAGCTGCTGTGAGCAGCTTTGTCTCTGCTTGGCTCGGGACTGGGGAAAAGCTGCTTAAAGGCCATGGAAGGCAAGATAGGGATGGGGAGCAGATACACTCATTTCTCCCTCATGCTTCTTTTGCTGTACAAAGTAGAACCAACCCTTGCTTTATAGGGAAACAAGACAAGCATGTATTTAACAAGCCACAGTTACCCCCAAATGCTTACTCTGGCCCTTAGGCAGTGTTATGTGCAAAGTCCACTTAAATCCACTAACTTGTGAATCATGAATCACATTTTACCATATTAATTTGAAAGGGTTCCTCTCCTGGCTTAAGCATTTTCTGTTTTTCCTTTCTGCCCACAGAACAGAATTAATAGAGGTAGGAGAGCAAGTTGGCCAAGAACTTTCAACCTTAGATGCCTCATCAATTGCTGATTTCTCACTAATTCAGTGTTCTTGTTTCAAGTGCTTTCTCCATCCCTTATTGTGACCCTGACATTCTCACGGTAAAATCAACTGAAAGCAGGGCATCATTCATGGAAAAATAATTTTGAATCATAGTTCCATTGACGCACTATGTCTCTTACATTTTGGCCTCGGTACACTAATGGGTGTTGGAGACATGCATCTCCCATTGTGTTCTCTTAATTTCAAATCCAGAATGCTGAATCTTTGTGTGCAGTGGGCCCTCGGTATCCGTGTGGCTATCCAGACCCCACACGGATACTAAATTCGGCTGATAATCAAATCCGCAGGATGGGTTTGCAAAGGCACCCAAAAGTGTGTCTCAGAAGCATATGGGAGCCCGTCTGAGGCACAGGGAGGCCACACACAACCTTCCTGAGCCTCAGAACATCTACCGGATGTGACCAGAAGACACTTCCTGTCGCATCCAGCAAGTCTTTGAGGCCCTCCAGATGTGGCCTTGGCAACCACGTTGAGTAAAATCTGCGGGTGCTGAACCTGAGGATGGCCCACTGTATAGAAAAAGTAGGCAATTCCGCCATTGCCAGAGGATGACAAAGGCTTCAAGATGCTGTATGTAATAGTGTTGGTCAAGCTGAGTTAAGAATGTCAGTCAGGGCTGCTGAATTCAATGTAGGGTAGAGTTTCTGCATCTTTAATACTTGCATGTGATTTCTTATTATTTAAAACATCTTTCCCTTGTCTTTCAATAAAATATTCTCCAGGAAGCTTAGACTATCACATTTAAATCAACAATAAAACAATAAATAATTTTGTTGAAAGCCTTTATCAACAGTAGCCATCCGTTTAGAATGAACTAAAAGCTAACCTAAAAACTACCAGTGGCCTGGGGGAAAAAGAGGAACGTTTCAAATTCAACAGCAAGTGAGATAATAACGTATTTATGAATAATTTGTGAATCAACATTTTTAATAATCAATAATTCATCAATAATTCATCGGAAGCCACTTTGAAGACCATTTGGTCAAGAGATGGGGTGTACAACTTTAATATTGATACATAAATTAATAATAAAGGGAGGGAGTTTGGAAGCACCACCACCAAAAAGACCCACCTCACCTCGTCACCCAGATGAGGTCATGGATCTTAAGAACAGTCAGGTTCATACAGTGACCAAAAGGAAGCCTTGTAGGCACAGCTTCTCTCATCACAAAAGCAGTATGGTGGGAGAAACAATTGCTACCAGTATTTTTGGTATTTTCCCTTCTGAGCAATGAGGCCATACTGAATTTGGCAAAAAGACCTGACCCAAAGATCATACCTGTAACATCAATATTTTATTGATGCCATCAAAAATAATTAAGCAAGCAATCCAGCTATATGGAAGATAAGAAGAATGGCCTTATCTTCATTTGACACAACACATAGTCTTCCCATAAGGAAAAAAAAAATGATAGTCATACAGCTACATTTCACATAGTGATTGGAAAAGCAATGGATAAGTGGGAAGGGCCTGGATACGCACATGCTGTGAGTGTGCACGGCTTTTATCGCAGGAGCAATAAGCGTATTGTCCAAGCTGCTCCATATCCATACTCATTCAGGAAAAGTCCCTACTAGTTCAAATTATAACATTTACAGCTATAATTTTTGCTTCGCAGACTTTTTCCATATACAGGCATGCTTCCTGTATTTGCAGGGGTTCTGTTCTGGACCCCCCCCCCGGGGTTACCTGAAACCGCAGATGCAGGCAAATGTCTGCTCTGCTCCCCTCCCCTCCCCTGTGGAGTATCATCTGAGCCCTGAAGAGGCCGTGAACAGCCATCTGTGACCTTTGCTGGGCTCACACTAAGCTCCGCAGTAAAAAAAATACAATTTCCAGTTTCACTGAGAAACCAGAAGTGACGTTTTTAATGCCTTATATTATAAGACCTTTGGAGGCCTGGGGAAGCCCTGGAGAAGATTTGTGGGGGGGGACGACACAGTAGACCCAATCCTGGATATAGGATCTGCAGTTATGGGGGCTGTACGTACTACTCAAATATCAAGGCTTCATATGTCTAATGACTGATCTATAATCTTCTGAAAATATATCAGAAGGCAAAAAGTTTTGTTTTGGGGGGGGGGGGTATTGCAGGCTGGCTACAGAGAAAATTCACTTGGTGAAACAGGGCTGACTGCTCCTTATTTAATTATTTGTTTTACTTTAATTATTTTGTGTCAGAGTCCCCATGCCTTACCTCAAGGGGCGGCTCTAGGAGCTGGGCAACAGGAGCGAGGAGAAGCCAGCAGGGTAGGAGGAAGAGCAAGGTGAAGGCAGCACAAGGGAAGAAGGGAGTCCCTTAAGCCCAGAGAAGGATGGCTCTTTGGGAACTTCCCTTTTTATACCTCCCCTGAGGGAAAGGGGAGGAGCTGTGGGGAGGGTAGCTGGCCCTACAAAAGCTGGGATGCTGGGGCTGGCCAGAAATTGTGGAGCCAACAGTCCCTACCCAGGACCCAGGCAGAAACAGCCTAGCCAGGGAAGAGGACCTGGGTGCTATTAGCCCCGCTCCCTGAGCTAGTCTGTGGCCTTCCCAGGACTCCCTTAAAGGGCTAGTTAGGCTGTGTAGAGGCCCTGCTCTAAGAGCCTTGCAGCTCCCTTGAAGCATCAGTCAGGTTGAGTGGAGGCCCTGCCCCAGGAGCCTCACATTTATATTTATTTTAATTTCTTTGATGATGTCACATCTGGCCAAGACATTGCTTCTGGTCGGTCCTGGATAGATTGTCATTCTAAAAAGTGGGTCATGGTGCTAAAGATTCTATGTATGGGAATAATAATACCTTATAAGATTGTTGAAAGGGCTACATCAAGATAACACTTGTGAAGCATTCTGCAGACTCAGAGGCACTAGATAAGTATTGTATGGGCCACTTCAAATATGTTGTTTTATAAGTGAACACCTAAACATTTAATAGTCCGATCCTAGCCAACTTTCCAGTGCCAATGTAGCCACACCAACAGGGTGCATGCTGCATTCTGTAATGGAGGAGCAGTCATGGAGGCCTCTTCAAAGAAAAGGAATGTTTGTTCCCTTACCTCAGGGCTGCATTGTGGCTGCATCAGTGCTGGAAAGCTGATTAGAACTGGGCTCCAAGTGTATGTCCGAAATATGAATGTAACTTATACAAGTATACTTGACGGACAGGCAAGATTGTCCGAAATTCCAATGAGAGTACACTCAGAGGCAAGCCCTGGTTTATTGTCATGTAACATGTTGAATTACCCTATAAAGATTGATCTTAGTCAAACTTGAAATACTGTAACGATTGAAATAGTCTTTGAATTTCTGCCTTCTGTTGTGCAGATGTGAGACTTCTGGTTGCTTTGTGCAGAGTCAGTTGCCTTACATGGGATTCCTTCTACTTGCATTAAATTACTTGTCCTTCTGTGATGGCATTCTCTCATTTTTAACAAATCATCCTAAGAATAAGAACTGGTGTCCAGTTGATGAATTTATTGTGATTGCTTGGAAGCTTCATGATGTAATCTGTGCCCTTGCCAGCTCTTTAAATTGGGTGGACTAGGAAACCAAAACAATATATTCTACCAATATCAGTTCTAAAGCAGACCAGCTACCCTGGGCCTTTATTGTAATCTGAACTAAAGTGGTCTCCTGTGAGTCTATATATAATGACAGATTACAAGTCTAAAAGGAGGAGGCATTGAGAGGAAAGATACAGGAGTGTCCTTTTGTGAACCTCCTGCCTGTCATATAGTTTGTTAATGCCTTGGTAGAGGTTGGAGGTGCCACTTGCGAACAGTGACATTAATGTTGGGGTGATGATTTCAAAAGCAGAGTGGTTTGTTAGCTGAAAATTGCTATTGATTGTCAATAAAAAAATACACCATCTAATTGCTCTTTATGCATTTATAAATACTGTATTCCCTTACCTGTTACTTATTAATAACAGTGCAATCTGGCTGTCATTGTCCTGCTGGCTGACTTGCATATGCCTTGTGCTCTGGAATGTCCCTGGGAATACATGAATTTCAGTGAGACCTCTCTGCAACTATTCTAGCAGGATTGGCTTAAGGAATGCAGCCTTTGCTGCTTGCAGGTGATGCTACAGGCATAAGAATGATCCCCTTGGTGGTGAAAGGAAGTTTAGCATCCAAGTTCCACAAAATGTGCTATTTATACCTATAGAAGGAAACTATCCACCATTATAACGGGTAGGGCAGGGACGGTTCGGAGAGGCCTGCTGGTTGCTGCTGTCCCCATTCATGCCTACCTACAGAAGTGGTTTTCTATCTACAGTAGAAAAGAAGTGGTATCAGGTAAGTGGATGGAGGTGGGTTCCCCCCATCAATCTGCTGACTGAGGTGCCTGAGGTGATCTCCTTGATCACCCAATCCTCAGTCTCCTCAATCACCCAATCACTCAAACCCAATGCAGCCCAATCCTGTTAAAATTCTTCTGTGCCAGCACAGCCTGCACTGTATCCCATGGGGGAATTTTGTAGTCTGGGAGTCTCGAGGTAGGGGGACGTTTGTCCCCTTGCCCTAGGGAAAGCCCTAGCTGCAGCAGTGGATATACTTGGACCTGCACCTGCTATATTTCAAGTTATATTTCAACCTACACAAGTTCAAGTGGATCCATGTCAGCAGGTTTAGCCCTGGAAGGGGGATAGGATATGGTGCATGCCAGCGCTGCTGATCCCACCCCTTCCTGGGATCCAATCCATCCATCCCCACCCCTTTCTGCCCTCCCCACCCTGTTCTGTGTCCTCCCCTACCCTTCCCCTGGCCCTCTGATGCTAAGCATGGGGCTTACCTGGTCCAGCGTGTGCTGGGCCCTGCATGGGCACTGGCAGAACAGCACACGCCTCCCCACCAGTACTACACTGTTGCAATGGGCTTTATGGTATGTTTGCGACAGTCTGCGCTGGCAGAGTGCTTGCTTCACCAGCGCAGTAGCACAATAGGGTTATGCCATCAAAGATGGGCTAGCCTCAAACAAGCATTTTCTGTTAGGGGCCATTCCTATCCAATGTTCCAGGGCTGTTGCAGTTGTGCCAATGGGGCATGCACTGCATCTTGCAGTGGGAGAATGTTCATGTCAATTTGTTCTCTTACCTCCAGGATGCATTGCAACTGCAACTGCAACTGCATGGGCGCTGGAAAGTCAGATAGGATTGAACCCTTAGTGTCTGTGTGCTGACTTTTTCCTCCTATCATAGGAATGCTCAGGATTGGGTTTTTGTTTTTAATTTTTAAAGGAAGCACAAGGTTAACTTGGGAAAATGAAAGTAAAATGAAAGAGTGAAAGTAAATGCAGAGTGATCGCGCTCTACTTCCACTTTAGCCCAGAGAGTTTGAGAACCACTGCCTTAAGGGAACCTATGTGACTGCTGCCCCATGACAAGATGCAGTGCATACCCCATTGGCACAGCAGCACCGGCACTGGAAAACTGGATAGGATTGGGCCCTTAGTTGACCAACAGTACCATATCAGAGGAGAATATTTTGTTGCCATATTTGCTTTTATTTTTAGAAATCCCCACTCCCCTTTTGGGCTATCCTGTAATCAGATATATACTACTGAAAAAATAGACTGACATTATGGACTTCATGGCTGTGTGAATGTCATCGGTGTTAATCCTCCACGCTATGGCTATGCCATCTGGTGAATATTTTAATAATTTTGGAGCCTCTTGGTCAGCTGCTGACTCATTTTATATAGGATTTAGGATATTTGATTTTCTCTGTAAACCGCTTTGTGAACTTTTTGTTGAAAAGCGGTGTATAAATACTGTTGTTGTTGTTGAATTTTAGTGCATGGCTCATTGCCTCCCTGGAATCACTGCTGGGAAAAGGAGGAATTTGAGTCCTATAACCAAAGAGCTGTGCTTTGGTCAGATGAAAGGGAAGAGAGTTTAGTTAGGAACTGGAGTAAGTTGCTGCTGTCTGTTTGTTGTTGCTTGGCTGCATTTTCTGGAGTTTATTTTTCCATGTGTGACAATATAATCCTAATAGAAGGAGGCTAACAAAACTACTTTTTTACTGGCTTAAAAAAATCTGGTATAACTTTTGGCCATCACGAACTCTTCCATTAGACCTTGACAACTGAATAAACAATTCCTTTATTTCCATGTTGTACACTATCCCTCTTATCTGATACTGAAGCACATATTTCATAGCTGGGTTTTTCTAATCAACTGAATGGAAAGAAGTCATTGGAGCAAAGTTATACTCCCAAGAATACACCAAGTGGGTATAGAATAAATATCCACTGGCTCTGTATTGAACCCAACTTTGAAAAGTACTGAAAATAAAATCCTCTCTACAAAATTCTTTGTAACCTCCTGAAGGTGCTTTCTACAGTTGAAAGTGAAATGCTGGGGCTAAATCCTACAATGTGTTTTAATTTGTGACTTGACAAGCAACATTTTAAATTATGTTTAAGGCCCTTATTGTGCTACATTCTTCCTCAGATTGTACTTAGGTGTTTCATAATGCGAGGGCTGAACACATTAGGTATACCCTTGAAACATTTCTTTTAGATGCTGTTGTTGAAATAGTTCTTGAACTTCCTGACTGTCATGATTTATTAGATTAGTGAACAGTTTGTTCATAAAAGTTTAGAAATTGCAGGGGCAGCCAGATGGCATGATATGGCTGTTGGAGGATGGTTGTTATGGCCTTGGGACTGTGGGAAAACTTGAGAACAGAATCGGGCTTACAGCTAAAACAAACTGTCATTTTGTGCAGAGTACAAGCAAAATAGCACCATGTGAACTCTTTTTAGGAGAGCAAGGATTTTGTAAGGCCAAAAGTGTTCAAACTTTACTTTTGTCACTGAGATAAACAGAAATGGCTGTCGGTAAAGTTTAAAATATGAGTGCATGATGAAACTTAGCAGGTATGCATCAGGATCAGTGTCTCTATCCAGACTAATTGGAATCCCCATGGACTCTGCTCTCAGCTACCTGGAAGAAAATAAGGATTTATACAGGATAATCAAGTTTTAGGACTATGTGGGTGCCCTAGCTGCCTTTGAAACTTCATTGTTGTACTAAACTTATTCCTCTGGTATATACATGAGCATCTGAAGAGGAGACATCTGTTTGTTTGTTTGTTTGTTTGTTTATTTATTTATACATACAGCTCCATCTGTGTGTATGTCTCTTTACAAGCAGGTCTCTGCCCTGGCAGGCACATAATCTAAAAATAGACACAAGTGGAGGCAGGGATAAATAGGGGAGAATATGCAATAACTCAATAATATTTTGATGCATGTATGCTTGTTAATTATGTTGTTATTATTTGTCAAATAATAATGAGGCCCTGGAAATACTTGTCTTGATTGGATGATATAAAAATCCTTAAAATAAACATATTAGGGCCCAATCCTGTGCTCGTTGGCATGGCTCCATGCTGCCGAGCACTGTTGCAAATGTGCCGTAAGGCACGTTTGCCAGCCTCACCGCCGGGCTCCCACTGGTGCTAGCCCAGCGCTGGCCGGTGCTGGGCTAGCGTGGGGTGGTCTCCCAGACCGCTGAGCTGTGGAACGGTAGGCGGGGGTGCGGATGGGGGTGGGGAGGAGGCATGATGGGGAGGTGTGACGTGGGAAGTGGGGCAGGCTGGAGGCGTGCCTGGGGGAGGAATGGGAGGCGCATCCACGGAGCCGCAGGATCCAAGGCGCTCATGTAAGGCTGTGTGACCTACCCGAGCACCTTTACCTCGTGAGTAGCTCCATTGCAGGGCTGCTTACCTTACTCAGGTGAAGGGGACAGAAGTCCCCTTTTTCTAAGGCACCTCCCGCATTAGCCCAGGAGGCGCAGGATCCAGCAGCAGTCCTTCTCGGTGCCACCAAGCCTGGCACCTTGGGCAGCTCAGGATTGGGCTGCCTGCCTGTTCTCAGTAAATTTATTTAAAGCCTTGTCTTAATTTTAATATCGGTTTTTGCCACCCAGGACAATTACCAACTAATGAGTACAGGTCCAACTTTGTTATACACTGATTTTTTTATATATGTTGAGTCATACGACTCAACACAAATGGCCCCTGCAAATGAGAAGGAATGTGCTAATCCCTGGAGAAAGGGAAAAATACATCCCTTTAAAATTACAGTTTAAAAAACGGTTTTTCTTATTGTTGTACTGTAGAGAGACAGTAATGCAAGCAATTACAGGTATAACCTAATTGTCCATGAATTTTTCACCTGTGGAATCCATGTATCCATGAATTTTTCCATCTCAAAGCGATGAGAAGAGCGCTTTAAATTAAAAGAAAAAACTTGTTTAACAATAGCCTCGCTAATGCGAGAGAGGGCAGCCTTCTGACAATCCATCAATCCATCAATCATTCTCTCTCCAGACTCTTAGAAAGGCTTCACTCCCAGCCAGCAACCCCTCCCTTCCCCCTGAGCACAGGAAAGAAAGATAATCACTTAACATTGTTGAAGGGAGGGGTCGCTGACTCAGAGTGAAGCTTTTCTAAGAGCCTGGAGACTGATTGATGGATTGTCTGCCTAATGTCTCTGTGTTGCATCACAAAGGCTGTTTTTAAATCGCCTAGCAAAAGAACATTGTTTTTTAAATGCGATTTTTGCCATCCACCTGAGCTCTGGGAATGGAACCCTCGAAAACAATGAGACTCAACCTGTGTTTTTCAAATCTAAATTCTTCTGTGTTTAGTGTGCAAGAAAATTCAGTTTGGTCTTTACAGCTACATTCTTTTTAAGATTCTGAACAAGCTCCACTGTGTGAAATTGGAGGCCCTGCAGATAGGCTTTCAGTTTTTGACTTGTACCACTTTGACATCTATAGTGGAGTTATATAAAGAGATGCCAGTAATCATTCCGGTCTGGCAATTCCAGTCCACAGAGTATCAGGTTTTAGCCCAATTTGATTAGAAACATCCCTCACAGTGTTTCTTTAAAAAAAGAAAAGTTGTACTAGAAAAGGCAGCAGCATTTTAGTTATAATGGAAATATACTGGCATCTGGCACTGTGATAATCTCATACTCAAGTGTGCAGCATTTTCTTGAATTTAACCAGGGACAGGAAAGTTTAATTTTATTTTCATATAAACAGCAGATGGAACCTTAAAAACCACAGAAAATGGAGGCAACCATCTTTACTTGACTTTTAGGCGGATGTTGTTTTGGCCTTTGATTGTAGAAGCCACTTTGAAAGATCTTTTTGCAGCAAGGTGATGGTTTATGTCCCTTTGTTACTTGCTTAGACCAGAATCCAAAAGGCTAGTTAGGCTCATGCAAAGGAATTTTAATAGACTAGTGGATTTTTAAAAACTTTGTCTTTAAACAGCTGACCCTCATGCTATGTTGCAGCATTTCTCAAACTGTGGATTGGAAACACTTGGTGGGTTGGAACACAATTTCTAGTGGCTCCCATAGAGTCTCCAGTGAAAACACAGATGATGGAATATCAGATAACTAATTGTTTCAAGCCCTGCCACTATTCAAAAATCAGATACTTGCTAACTGTCCTGCAAAGATCTGAGCTTCTGCAGTTTGCAAGATAGTTGCTAATTGCCCTGCAAACAGCTGACCTTCTGCAGTTTGCAAGCTTGTGTAAATATAGGGAGATAAATGTTTGAGTTTCTTTTTCCTGGTGTGTTTTTTTTTCTAATCTGTCAAAGACAGGTAGTGGTGGGTCACATAACCAAGCCCCTTTAACTTTGAGGCTATTCATTAGGGCTGCATCATTCTGAGAAATGGATTGAGATTTTTTTGCAAATAAATAAATAAATAAATTGCTTGTAAATAAATAATGAGATTATTATTTCTTTCTGGGTTCCCCCCCTTTTAAAAGTCTTTAAAAGCTAGGTGGGTCCTGACAGAGTTTCATTCTAAGAAAAGTGGGTTCCAATGCTAAAAGTTTTGGGAACCACTGCCATATTGCAAACAACTTTTGATACTCGGGTTCAAAGACTGTCTGCCATGTGGTTTGGGGGTGATTTGGATGCTTTGGGGGGAGGGAAAAATCACAGTGCTATTGTTATTTGGACTGTGGATGTAATTTTATCTGACTTAAAAATATTCCTTGTTGCTGCATCATCTGGAAGTTAACTCATCATCATAACTCATCATCATCAAAGTTAACTCAGAATGCAAATTTTCTGGGATTGAATTTGCCTCTTGGAAAATGTCTCCTTTGTGAGTGCTTGTACAACTTCAAGTTTGGCATTCCGTTCGGTTGATTCAAGCATCAAATATCTCTTGCTATTTAAGGCTGTAATCTAGAGTAGTTTGTGTGTGCATGCAAGAGAAAATCCAACTGGCAGCCAAAGCTTTCTTTGAAGTTTTTTACTGCTACGAAGGCAAATTACCACTCAATGTAAAAAGCAGCTTGTTTGTTCTGCAGCTAGAGTGTCAGACATGTCAAAGAAAACGCTGTCTATGGCGATATTTTTCCCATGTATATGTATGCAACTTTTTAAAGGGTTGCCACTTAAAGGTGCTTCTGGATGTTAGTGTTTTCCAGCAAGTGCAGTGTTTTTGTGGGTGACTGACACTGATATGTAAGAATGCTGGTCATCTGCATTGTGGGTGTCAGTTGTGTTGATCTCTGTGCAAATGGCTTCTTGTCAGAATGTACTGGCTGGATCAGCACCTATAGTGGGGGACAGCAACCACTATGCAAAGCCGGAGGCTTGCTCTTCAAAGAGGTGCTTCCATTTTCCACTTCTGGGTTTGTGGCTCCTACCTCAGGGGAAGCTGACATCTGAAAGTGCACACCAGTCACATCCGGTATAGTGTTAGACTGAGGTTTTACTTTGTGCCTCTCACAATCCAAAGCCACAGTATCCTTGAGTTTTCTGCCGTGCAAGTGGAGGTTTGTGCTGAAACAGATAGTGCTGTAGGTAAATGGAATGGAATGATATTCCATGTCTGTGTCAAGCCCTAACTAGCAACACTATGTCGTGATGGCTCTCAAAAGACAGGACCATTCAGTTGCTCTTATACGACACATTTACTTCTCTTTTTTATGCATACACCCCCAAAGCATCTTGCACATTCACCAAGGCTTATCCAAAGTGTTGGCATCTCAACACGAACATCTTCTGTCCCTGTGCTGCTGCTTGCAAAGTCAGAGCATGAATACCCTATTGTGTTTGTGTTGGGATGCCAACCCCAGATTCTATGCTCTGCTGCCACCATTATAGGTCATCTCTATAATTCTATAATCAAGAACTCTGTTAAAGATGGAACATGAAACATCTCAATCTTAATAGCGCAGATATAAAAACAACAATTTAAGTTTAGGAAACCAACGGTGTAATAATCATTCTTTATTCTGGCAGAAATCTCAGTTCATACATGATATTTGTTGCATTTAATATATATATTTTTTTGTTTCTCATGCTGGCTGTACCAGACCTGCACTCTCAAACCTGCATGGAGAGTTTCTTTTCTGTGCTGTGTACTTGTCACCTGAAACCAGGATCTACTTCCTCAGAGCACACCATAATCTGATCCAATTCTGAACTCATAAGTAGAAGATTATGACTTTGAGTGAGGTGGAAGTGCCAGCATTAGGAACAGATGAATCTTTAAAGCAACAAAGATCTTACTTCCTAGAATATGTTTCATGCCGTAAGAAACAAACAGGGAGACTACACCTTTGTATTCTTTGTATTCAACCCCTGCTAATTGGGTAAGAGGCACTTTTTCAAGTGGGTGCTCCTCTTTTTTTAGCAGGGGCAGAGTAACTGGCCCACCTCACCCCAGCAGTGTCTGTTCTGGTCGCTGTCTGCTGGTATTCTTTCGCATCTTTTTAGATTGTGAGCCCTTTTGGGACAGGGAGCCATTTAGTTATTTGATTTTTCTCTGTAAACCGCTTTGTGAACTTTTAGTTGAAAAGCGGTATATAAATACTGTTAATAATTAATAATAATTAATATTCTCAATATTGCATTTAAGTACTGCTTGATCAGTTGTTTCCCATCAAGCATATATAAATTGTATAATAGAAGGTCGTTATTAACCTAGAAAGTTGGAGTGAAATTATTTGTTAAAATTCATCCAGTGTAAATCCCTCTTTGGCATGTATCTCTAAGCACTTTGGAGTGGCTTAACTTCTCACAGAGTCTTCTGTTGCATAAAAAAGCACGTTTAAAAAATTTTATTCAGCCTTGGATGCAGTTGTTTGTTCCATATGATTTTATTGTAAGCAAGCCAGTTTGCTATATTTCACTTAGGGGCTGGCTTATTTTATGAAAGTAAATTTGCAGGTCACTAACACAGCAATCCTATACATGTTTACTTGGAAGTAAGTCTCACTATGTTCAGTGGGACTTACTTCCAGGTAAACGTGCATAGGATTGCAGCCTTAAAGAAATTCACAACTATTTCAGTGATTTTGCCTACTCTTGACAATATTCTCACTCTACCCAACCCCCATCCACACTCTGTCATATGGAATAATAATAATCTCTTCTGTGTGAAAGTATTTGTGCTAACTGGTAAAAGATGAATATTCTGTTATGCCTATTAATTATATTATGCAGTAAAAAAAAAAAAGTACTATCAGACACTAGAATTTATTTGCATCTCTTTTTTAACAGGGCTTTAGACCAAGTCCTCGCCACATTAGAAGACGTATAGTCCCTCGCCTTGAGGAAACACAGCCCCTAGTGGAATCACGTCAGCTGAGTGAGCAGGAAACATCTACTAAGAAAAGAAAAATTAAGAAAAGCAGCAGAGTCCAACCAGAATTCTATCACTCTGTTCAAGTCACACCAACTCGAAAGCCAGTAAGTGTTACTTCCACTCTTAGTACAATGATCCATGAAAATACTGTAGTGTGGGATCAGTTTCAATCTCTATAGCAGGCTCAGGCAATGCAAGAAGCCCTAAAACTGACCACAGCCCCACCTGAGTTCCTACCAACATTCATCACCTGAAACCCACAAATTTCAGTCCTGTAGGAGTTTGAATCCAGTTGAGTAGGTGCGTAAACAGAACAGAAAAAAAAGAGCATGACATGGATGCATGCTTATGAGTTACATACTTTAAATGTTGGGTAATTAAAGTTACATACTTTTAAAAAAAATAAAGGGAATATATATATATGCTACTAATTGTTCACTTGATCACTCTAACCCCTCATCTGGGTCCTTCAGAAAAATGTTGAAGATGTAGGGCCCAAGACTTATCCTTGTGGCACCCTGCTTGATACCTTTCTCCAGAATGACCTGAAGTCATTTTTTAACACTCATTGGGAGTAGTTATACAGCCGGATTTGATCCCACCTAACAGTAGTAGCATCTACGTTAACATTTTATCAAAAATGGTATCATGGAAGACTTCATCAATGTTTTGCTGAAAGCTAAATTCACCGCATCCACAGCATACGCACAATCTACTAGACTAGTCACTTTATTAAAAAAGGAGAGATGAGATTAGTCTGGCATGACTCGTTCTTGACAAACTCATGCTAGCTCCTGGTAATCACTCTATTATTTTCTAAGTTGTCATCAAGATTTTGCTTATCTGTTCCTGGATCTTTTCAGGTATTGACATTAAGTTGACCAGTCTTTAGATTTCTGGATCCTCATTTTTCCTTTAAGTTCTCAGGTACTTCATTCATAATTCTATAATAGCTGACTTAAGAGGCCACAAATAGGTTCTCAAATAGTGTAGGTCTACTATAAACTACAGTACAATAAATAGCTTTGACCAAATTAGGTCTTTAGCTGATTAGGAAAATGATCTGGGGTTTTTGTCCACACACCTTTTTTGTACCACACTGGACCCAAAGGGCACTTTTATCTCACACCACCTTATACCTTTACCTCTGTTACTCATTCTCTTTCACCTTTTTGCATTGTCACTGCTGGGAGCATAGAATGTAGAAAACTGCCTTATACTGAGTCAGCCCATTGGTCCATCTGGCACATATTGTTGACACTAACTGTAGTGGCTCTCCAGGGATTCAAGCGGGAATATTGCCCAGTATTACTAGCAGATGCCCCAGTTTGAATCAGAAACCTTCTGTATGCCAAGCACTTGCTTTGCTGCTGAATTACAGTTCCATTACTGATCTTCATTTCTAAGTCTGTGCTCCTTACTTCCAGCTCATATAGCTTTCCTCTGTTACTCTTTATTCCACCAATGTGGTCTTTCTTCCTTCTTTCTCTCTTACCCCTTCCTTCCTATGTATCTCTTCTGATTGTGTATCTTCCTAAAAGGTTTCCTTGTTTTTACTCTCAAGATTCTTTCCTTTGTTCTTTTCCATTTTTCTTTTGTTTTTCTCCATTTTCCATATTTCCCTCTTTAAAAAAATGAAAAAAATCTCACTTTGTAACAAAATTGGAACCATTTCATGTTTAGTTGAATATTTTGATTTTTTTTATTACTGTTGGTGCGAGGATTTCAAAAATGCTGCTATTTTTGGCATGGCATCAATAGTTTAGCCACAATTTATGCTATGCAGTTGTATATTATAATATGAATTACAATGCATAGGCAATGATAGATACTAACACAAAATCTAAGAAAACTAAAAAAGTTCTGATGATACAAAAGAATCGCTAAGATTGCAGGTGGAATCCAGGCTTCTGAATTGTATAAGAAACATTAAAAATTCAAAATAAACCATTTTTTTGTTACATAGTGCTTTTTCCTCATTCCAGTTGCTTCTCTAGGGGTGAAGAAACCCTGACCTAGCATAGCAAGAACTATTGATTGGCTATCTCAGGTTGCCAACACAAGGAGCAGAGCACCAGAGGTGTCGAATGAGGGGACTAAAAATATGAAATCTGCACAGATAGCTTTCATGCACTGTAGACAGGGGTCAGCAGGGTCACTCCTGTGCTGTAGAGTCTTCAACAGAACTTGGGGAGGAAGGAGTGCGACAGTGAAGAGAAGCAGGCAGGTGGTAATCTTATGATACATTACTGCTTTTCATCATCTTGTCCTTGACACATTCTGTAAAACTCACTGATAAACTCTTACTTTGAAGAAAATGCACTTGGATGTTGTCAAATGGTATTTTTCCTCATGGTACTATGGGATAACCAGTAATAATAATAATAATAATAATAATAATAATAATAATAATAATAATAATAATAAATTCTCAAGTTCCTTTTTGTTTTCCCAAGGTTCATCTTCAAAGGACCATGCATGTGCAAATCTTTTCAACCCTGTGCTACTTGAAAAACCAAGCCTGTGACAAATGTTCAGTCTAAATTTTCCTTCATGGCATTTTTCCTTGTGCTGCTAAGGGCAAAATATGGGGAGCTGACAGCAAAGTTGTAGAAGAGACATTTTGACAACCCAGGGTCATCCAACCATTAACCCGGTGGCTCACAAACCAAATCAATCATCTTTAATCCTTTCCAATGCAGAATTTTTTCCCTTCTGTCTAAGATGAGATCTCCTTTTTCCTCCCCATGCCCCCTCTGGCCCCAATCAGTTGCCTGTTCTTTGCCCCTTCTGTACAATCACTCTGGCTGAATAAATGCATATCAATTTCCCATTTTTTCTGCACAGTACACACATCTTTCCCACAAAGTAGCATTTGTGCTGTGATGTTTTCACATTTTCTGAACACAGTATTCCAGGTAAATTATTTGTTGCTTGTATTTATTGACTTAAAAGATTTGTATTTCACTCAATAGCCTCTTGGGTAATAGCATCTAATATGGATTGAAATTCTAAACAAGACAATTTTACACAGAAGGACACCGCCCCCCCCCGCGCAAAACTCTGCCCCCACCCCACTCACCTGAGGTTCATGGAGCCTCGCGCAACCCAGGACTGTGTCGGGGAAACCTCTCTGAGGTTTCCCGACACTATAAACTGTGCTTGCAGGAAACCAGAAGCAATTTCTAACCTTGTTGGGAGTCTCAGAGAAACTGTCGCGGGGTCCTAGCTGCTCACTCATGGGGCATTTGCCCCATCAAACCCAAGGGGAGGTCTGCAGTCGCCTATGGAATATCTTTTCTGTGCAACATTTAGTGGTGAGTGGCACCACTCTTCCTGGTCTGACTTGTCAGTGTCATTTATGGAGCCTTTTTTTAAAGGGGTGTTTTCTAAAACAGTTTTTGCCATTTTTTGGAAGACGGTGTGCTTCCTTGATAGAAAACCATTATCTGGGAGTGCACGACTAGTCAGAATGTTTAGAAGTGGCAAACAGATACCAAAATGCCACTCTACTGCAATGCCCATATACTTTTTTTTCTAGGATATGGGTCAGTTGAGCCCTTTTCTTCTTAGGAGTCTCTCTGGCTACTGAATGGGAGCCCATGTTTATTCATAGCTATTATTTTAAAAGATAGCAGGCAGCAGTACACTATCCCTTGTGTCACCCCTGCCTCTCCCCTATCCCTTGTGTCCCTATCCCTTGTGTCACCTGGGGCTACTGCTGGATGTGGAACCCTCACGCAAACACATACAATCCTCCTTGCGCATGTCCTTCTCCGGCTTTCTCTTCTTCCTTCCCATTCCCCACTTCTGTCTCTTCCTACTCTGATTCTAGCTTTCTGGGCTGTTGCACCAGTGGTTGAAGAGAAGCTGTTGTACTAGCATTTGACGGTCAGTTCCTTGCATAGCTTTCTGATGGAGAGGGGCTGTTGTGGGAGGACTAGGCCCTTGAATGGAGGTAGCTGTTAAGGTTCTCTTATGCTACTACGAACCAAAGAGAAGTTTAATGTAATGTGGCTCTTTTGTTTAAGAAGAAGATATTGTTGTATTTTTGCTAAAACAACAACAAAAAAGGAAACAGTATAGACTGAACATAATATTTTATTGGGCCATCTTTTGATTTAAGCATTTTGCCAACTTCCAAATACTTCTTGTAGAGTTATTCTGGGGGGGAAATGGAATACAGAATTCTTAACACATCTAATTTATGTTAAAATTTACAAACAGTGCTAGCCTAGATGAAACTACTCAGAAGTAAGACCTATTAAATTCAATGGTACCTACTCACATGTATATACAGGATTGCAGTTTATCACCACATCCTATCCAGTTCCCTACACAACAGTGCAGGTGCGCCTAAGGGTTGTGCACTGCATTCTGCTGGGCAGTTTCAGGCCATAAAGGCCCCTCGCCTCCTTCCTGGCTTAGTGGGCTTCTTTTCTGCAGGATCTTTTTTGCTCCTATCCCACTGCTCGAAACTTGTGGCAGTGGCTGTGCTGCACTGAATGGTGAGTCATGCTTTTCAACAGCTATAAAGGACCTTGTGCTGCTGGAATATAAATTCTGACAGTATAAGGTCCTCATAGGATTGGGCCATTAATCACTCTCTGTTTCCCCGTTATGGTTACATGATTCCCTCTTTTTACCATACTACTGAACAGATTAGAACAGTCAGTTCAGATTACTACTGAACTGAACAGACTACTGAATAGTTCAAATTTCAGTCTTTTCTAGAAGCATCTCTAGGAAAATGCCATAGAATCCTCCAGCTCAACGGGTTCAGTCTTCTGCCTCCACTTTCTATTATTAAACACATGACAAAGCCATGGATTTTCTGTTCCTGCCAAGAATTCTACTTTGCACTATGAAAACCCTGATTTATCTACAGTAAAATAATCTTGATTGGCTGTGATGAAAAGGTGATCTTTGTTTAACTTGTGTACATTCTCACTCCATAAACTTATGAATGGCCCAATCCTATACTAGTACAATATTTGCTGTGCTGGTGCTAGCTGTTGCAAATATGCTGTAAAGGATGTTTGCAACAACTTGTGAGCAGGGAGCACCAGCAGGAATGTCTGTGCCATCCTGCCAGTGCTGAATCCAGCCTGATGGCTACTGGCGCTGGTAGGGACTGCACCAAGTGGCACGGGGCAGGGCAAAACGGAAGCTGGGCGGGGTGTTTGGGTTAGGGATGAAGCAATTCTGCTTGTCCAGACACTTCCTTTGTTTCCGGGGTGCTCTGATGACTCGACAACTATACCTGTCCACATAGTGTAATATTTCATCTCATTTTATTTTTGCTCTGGACACCTGTACTTGGAGAAGAATCCTATGAAGTTTGAAACTGAAATGTTGACACTTGGAAGCAGCAAATTGGTGAAATACACTGCTGCTCATTTCCACTGACTTGTATGAGAAACAAAGCCCTGGCCCTGACATCACCTAAATCAGAGCTTGTCTGAACCAAACCCCTGAAAGCTCAGGTATCAATATAGCTATAGCATTCCGACTTCATATGTGAGATCATATGCATAGTAGAAAGAACAGGTATGCCTCCTTTTCTGAACTGGGCCTCAGTCTTATGTTGGTGCTGCCAGGCTTTCCAGTCAGTTTAATGCTAATTTTCTGTAAAATTAAATTTGCACCCAAACCACTGCTACAAGGATCTCTTAATATGAAGAAAAGTGTGTCAAAAGTAGTCGGAGATGTCTTTTTTGTAGGTAAAAGAACATTTGTGAATGGTAGGTTTTTGTGGTAGCAGAACACAACATTCTCAGGGCCCAATCCTATCCAATTTTCCAGCACTGGTGCAGTTGTGCCAGTGGAGTGTGTGCTGCATCCTGTGGTGGAGGGGCAGTCACTGGGGCCTCCTCAAGGTATGGGAGCATGTGTTCCCTTACCACTGGGCTGCATAGTGGCTACACTGGAGCTAGGAGGTTGGATAGGATTGGGCCCTCAGTCATTGGCTCTCTGCCTACTGTTCTTCTGGTTCTCCAGCATGCAACAAAAGCCATTGTCTCTCTTAGATGCAAAAAAAGTATGGTGGCATAGACACAGATGTTTCCTTTTCCTACATCCTCCTTTAAGTAAAGGGTGGACAGTATAATATTCTATTGTGTCAAGTAAAAAGGAAATGAAGCCTTAGTCACTATATGATTATTTACTTAACAGGCATTAATATTCTAGGTCCTAATAGCTGAAAGAGTTTTTTCACCTGTCGGCTTTAAACTTTGCCCACTACTCTGCAATATTCGGGAAATGCTTTCGGATCCAGCTTAATGTTTAGTAACATTGTTCTTGCTACAGTTATGAAAGAAAAACCAGATGTTTCATTTCAAAAATAAAATCCTGAAGCTCAATTTTCAAGAAACTCTCTAGTACATCACCGGGGTATAATGAAAGTTGATGTCACACACCCACATCCACCAACATATGTGCTCAGTTTTTTCCTTAAAGTGTTATCTCTTATGTATATATACATAGTCTTGATGTATGAAGCAAGAATGGAAAAAATGGAGGTGGGGGTGTAGAAGCGGCCCTGAAATGTTTCCGTTCCTGGCATTGCACAAGGTTGCAAAGACCAAGGTTACTTCCATTTGTAAATTGGTTCTACCTAATTTGGTTCTGTCTGCAACTTGCAAATGAAAGCAGTAAGGTGTGGGTGGGGGTGTGTGAGAAAGGAGCATAGAAAGAAGTATAGCCAGTTGCTACAAAGAAAGGAAATCTTATATTGCTGAGCAGCAGCAGTGGGGTATAAGCATGTAAAGAACATTCAAGGATAATTACATGAAGTAACTTAATTAATTAGGTTTTAACTTTTTTCTCATAAAGAAAGCAAGAATGAAGTGTGAAACATGCCAGCTTTTTATACAATGTTCAGGAAAATATTTTCAGTGAAGGATGTCTTCTACATTCAGACAGACAATCCTATGAGTGTCTACACAGAAGTAAGTCTCACTGTGTTCAGTGGGGCTTTCTCCCATGAAAGTGGGTATAGGATTGCAGCCTCAGTCTTTTGCTGTTTAAAAGCTGTTTTGCTCTAGCTCTCCAGTCTCCACAGGATGTTAGTAAAGAATAAATTGCTGAGATCAGACATATCCAGTAGAGGGAAGTGGCACACAAGCTATTGCAATACACTGTTAGAAAGTGCTATTCAACCACCATCGTTCATAGTTTTTGGTAATCTTTTTATGTATTCCTCTTGTCTAAATGATTTATTGCAGAGTCTAAAAATAAGCCCTGTGGTGCCATGATCAAAGCTGAGATGCTATCTTTATTTTTCCTTGAAATGATAAAATATTTAAATTATTATGATTAGGGGAAGGAAATGAATGTTTAAGACAAGCATGGGAAACATGTTACATTACATGAGGATTTAAATTCTAAAACTAAAATGAACAAAAAGACAATTGAAAATTCTGAGTTGGTTTGATAACACTTATCTCAAAAGGAGAGTAAGTCCCATTAAAATCAGTGGTACTTACTTTGGAGTAGTCATGCCTAGGCCAGAGTTTCTCAAACTATGGGTCGTGACCCACTAGGTGGGTTGTGAGCCAATTTCAGTTGGGTCCCCATTCATTTCATTATTTTATTTTTAATATATTAGACTTGATGCTCCCATGGTATGTGATTGCATTTGGGATAAATGTTACAGACCTGTACTTTTAACAAGCTACTATGTATATTCTTTTAACAATTATAGTCAATGGGAACTTACTCCTGGGTATGTGTGGGTAGGATTGCAACCTAGGATTGTTAAAAAATGTCCTGCTTGATGATGTCACTTCCAATCATGACATCACTTCCGGTGGGTCCTGACAGATTCTCATTTTAAAAAGTGGGTCCTGGTGCTAAATGTGTAAGAACCACTGGCCTAGGCAGTTTGCAATTCTGTATGCATTTACTTAGGAGTAAGTCCCACTGAACTCACTTCTGTGAAATCATTCCTAGTATAGTATTGCTGTAAGTTTTAAAGAAATACACACACATTTTCTACAGTCACTATTAAAACATTGTGTTTGTAAAAATAGTGCAGATCTGCCCGTGCAGTAGTTTTCCTTTTTCCTGTTTCAATTAGGAACAGGAAATGAGTAGAGGCTTTCCCATCTCTTTTCAGGGATATTGGACTAAGTCCATTAATGGTAGCAAAGTCATAAGATAGAAGCCTACCTGCTTTCTGGGGATTATTTGACACATTGGTTCTCTTGCTTGCCTTGCCTATCAAGCCATGAGAAGAAATTTCTCAGTTGCATCAAAAGCTAAATTTTGAATCTGTCTAGTTTAAATCTTTCTAGCCCTCCAGAGGCTTCTGTGATGCCTCAGAATCTTAAAAAAGGCTGCTGAGACACCCATTTTCCAAGGACTACCTTGCCTTCATAAGAACTTAAGAACAGCCCCACTGGATCAGGCCATAGGCCCATCTAGTCCAGCTTCCTGTATCTCACAGCGGCCCACCAAATGTCCCAGGGAGCACACCAGATAACAAGAGACCTCATCCTGGTGCCCTCCCTTCCATTGGCATTCTGACACAGCCCATTTCTAAATGACATAGCTCATTTCATTATCTGCATCCAGTTAAGACCCAAGCCGGCTAAGACCCAGCTAAACCCTCCTGGGATTAGCATGTAGTGGTCAACTGGGCATCCCAGTCCACCTAACCAGCGCAAGGGGCAGCTGGAGATGCTTAGGTAGTCACAGACCATTTCATTGGATAGACGCATGCCACCATCAACCCTAGGTCTTTTATGATCATGCACAAGGATGTTTAGGTGTGTTGCCCTGGTCCATCACTGAAAATAGCAGCTGCTTTGCAAAAGTCATATCCACTCACCTTGCTGCATTGTGAGTGGAGGGTCCAGACTCCTTGGAAAGAATGAGCAAGTAAAATAGGGACAGTATTTGGTTAATTGCGTGTCTGGGGATTTGCTACTTGCATTTTATTCTCTTCATGAGCCTTTTACCAACAGCCATCTTAGTTGTTCCTATTGACTTTTTGATATGCACCTTGGTTAGCCCCCCTTCCACTTTGTTCAGCCTTTTAAATAAACTTTTTGTAATTTTACCTGCCTGGCCAAGCTCATTCAGGAGGGAGGGAGGGAATTATGCAAAAATTGCTTCAAGTTCCATTGCTGGCTAGCTACAAACACCCCCCACCTTAATTTTGAGGCTGTTGGTTAAGCTGGGAGAGAGGCTTCCTCAAGGTGACCACTTTCTGTCTAAGCATCCTAGCTTTGGGTGGCTGCAGAAGCTATGATTTTTCCCAATCCAATCCAGTCTCATCAGCAAGAGAAATGAATAGAGAGCAGGGGAGAAAGGGTCCCTGGCAACTGTTAACTGTTAAATACACTTAACAGTTAACCCAGAAAGCCCCAGAAAGGCTTTCTGTCCAGAAGGGGCTTTCTGTCCCTCTTCCCTCACAGTAAGTTTTTATTTTAAATGTACATACCCTGTCTGCCTGACAGAAATGGGCCTGAAGCAGCTGTGATGACATAAAGGCACAGTAAGCAATGCAGTAAAAAATATTAAAACCATATACTACCTACAGTAATGAAACAGCATTAGCCTAGTAGCAGGACACAACAAGACAGCCCCAAGTAGCAGCTTAGAAAAGATAAACATATTTATAGATGTTAAAAGCTTGAGGAACAAGAACATCTTATCCCGGTGGCGGAAAGCTACCACTGAAGGAGTGGTGAAAGACCTCTTAAGCAAATTACAGTAAGCTCTTATAAAATCACAACTAAAGCAAACCAACTGAAAAAGAAGAAGAGTGCAACATCAAAAGCATGAGCCAACAAAACTATTAAGCTAATGAATTTACAATTGATGAATGTATTAAATTGTCATGGTAATAAAAATATACAATACCTATTAAAGAAAGATGGTAGTTTGCATGCAAAAAGTCCCAGTCTCTGGCATCTCCAGATAGGGGTAGAAAATACGAGTCTGATACCCTGGACAGAGACTGCCAGCTTGTATAGACAATCCTGAGCCCGATAGAGCAATGGTTTAAGGCAGCTTCATAGTATTTCTGGGGAAGACAATCCAGATGGAGAAGGCCCTATCTGTAATCACTACCTACCTAACCTCTGAAGGTGGGGCTTCTTAGAGAAGGGCCTCTGAATGAATCAGCAGAGCTGTACTGCAGATGGTGGGCCTTTAGAATAAATGTATAACATTTCTTTACAGATGTGTTGATCTATCTATATGGTCATTTTTAGCCCCCTTTATTTGCTTTGAGTTTGCACAGAGGTGGACTTTGAATCTTGGATCTAGTCTTGATCATGGTGGCTCTCATTTAAACCTAGGAAAAAAACTGAAACATGACTAACACCACAGTTGTATAGGTACCTAATGAAGTAGTTCAGTGATTCAGTGAACTCCACTGGATTCAGTGGGACTTAGTTTTAGGTGAACACATATAAGATTACAACCAAAAGAGGTATAAACTATGCTATGCTAAGGGTTGCCCTTAGTCAATCTACTGCCCAAACAATGCCAAATTCCAGGACTTCATCCCAGAACATTTTTAAAATGTGTGTCAGGTGTCCTGGGAAGGGTAGGGTCCACCACCAGTCCCCATCAGCATAATGGCTTTAGCCTGTGTGGGACCTTCAGGACCATACCACCTGACTTGTCATCTCAGGGCTGCCTGCCTCTTCCTCCCCTGGGCCTCAGAGTAGAGATGGGGGTGGGATTACAGCACCAGCACTCTAATCCACCTCAGGGCATTCTCCAGTTTCCCAGAGATTCTAGAACCTCTTGAGTAGTCTCCAACCCTCAGCCAACCCTTCTCATCCCTGGTCCTCACCTTATATTCCTCTGGTCTGAGCTGGTTCCCCCCTTCCTGATTCCACCCACCTGGCTTGGTTGCCTTCTGGGTCCTCAACGGCTTCTCTCAGGGGACAGGAAGGCTCCTGTTGGCACTTGCCACACTGAGTTGCTCCTCAACTGCTCAGCCTTGTGTAGGCACACTCTGCCATCAGGCTAGCAGTCTATGCTCTGCCCCACTGAGTCCTTTCTGGTTCCTCCTGGTCTGTACCCAGTCCTATGCCCACCAGATAGTTTCTCTCTGGGGCAGGTAAGTCCAATCCTGGATGATGTGTGAGATCATACCTGGGAAGTAGTAATAACCTCTGAGCATGTACAGAGGTTTTTTTCTTTTCCAGCTGAATCATAGCCAAGCCCCACATAACTGGCATTGGGGCAGGACTTCCAACTCCAAAGTCAGGCAGGTAAGGTTTGAGACTCAGTTTCTCTCTTGTAGAAAGTAAGCACTGCCTCCCCCCTACTTGAAATAATCTCCTATCTGGGAAGAAGAATTACTGTAGTGGTGGTGGAGGAATTTCTATAATGGGGATAAACTTACAACCAAGTGGAGGAAAGCTTTTTTTTTCTTGTTTAATAAACCAGGGAGATGGAGATTTGATATCTAGTACTGCACTGTGAAAGCAGCTCACATGCCTCAAATAAAATAAAAAAGCTATTGTAGTGTGGAGGAGCATTGCCACAGGAGAGCATGTAGCCATGTACCATTTTTTTTTTTTTAGTGCTCATTCCTCATACAGGTAGGAAAAGTAATTTCAAAAGCATTTCCAAAACTGTCTGGACACTGGGGGAGAGGGTTTGTGCCTCCTCAGTAGTCATGTTCCAAGCACTATTCATTGGATGTTGGCGACAGTCACTCGCATAAAAATGAATACATTTTTAACAGAATAGAACCTGGCATAAGATTCTGGTTAGCCAGTATCTGCTAAGTCTCTACAAAAACTCTGAAAAATCAGTTGCCGTTGATGGAAATGCAAGGGGAAAATTAATATATTATTCCTTCCAAGAAGAGGACAAGAGCATGTCTGTATTTCTGAAATACCTAGTGCCTGAACAAACCCATTGCTTGCCATTCAGGTGAGTCTTCTGGGCAGGTCAGAAAACGTGGAAGGACTTATGCCAGTTCTGGTTCTCCCTAAGCTGCTTGATCGCTTCTCTAAAAATTGGTTGTTTTCTCTCTCAGCACTTCTTCTTCCCGGCCTTTTCAAGAAGGTCTGAAATGCCCCCCCTCCCCAGCTCTCCATCCTTTGTGCCTGCACTGCATCACTTTCTTGTTTACATTCCTAGCTCTTATGGCTTAGACTCAGTGGGCAGCAGTTGCTACCTGGAAAGGCTCTCTGGAACCTGCCTGAAAAGACTGTAAACCGAGATCAAACATGTTGTTTACTGCCAGGCGGCCTCTCACCAAGCAAGGCCGCCCTTTGTGCTCTCCCTGCCTGGAGAAGCCACATTTCCTCCCTTCCCAAGCTGGTTGTACTTTGTCTGGCCACCGGCTACTCACACAAAACAACTGGGGGAGCTCTGCAAGGGAGTTCAGCCACCAAACAAGAAAGGAAGGAAGGAAAGGAGACAAGGGGGAGACTTACCACCAGGGTGTGGTTTCGGAAATATGCAGGCATCCTGGATGTGTGTGGTGATGGGGCTTGGATTCCCTTCCCCCCACATCGCTGCCTCTATTCTACATTGATTTAACCAGCAGCCTGAGGATGATGGCACATCTTTTTTTTGGCCTGGTGGGGGAGCCATATGCTATCGATTTGAATCTGGGAAGCTTTAAAAAAATTTTTTTTAAATCAGCTCTCCCCTCCTCCTTTCCCTCCTGGTTTTATTGTTGGGCAACTCCAGAAGATCACTGCGAGCTGGTTGTGAGCCAGGCCACCCTTTCGCCTGCCTGAATTCTCCCCACAAATGCATTTTCACTAAGTCATTCTCTCCAGATCTACCTGGCTGCCATCTGTGGAATTTCACAGGCAGAACAGAAACAACAATGGTGAGCAAGCTGTGCATTCATTGATGTTTTTAAAATATTTAGACCCACTGAGCTGTGCTGGAGGGGTAGTGTTTTCAGATTGATTCTCCTAGAGGGCGATCTAGACAGCATCTTATTGCTTGATTTTGAACAGAAAATGTTTCTGCCTGTTTCACTGTGAATTTTTTTTAATTGCTTCCCCTTCTTCAGAGCTCTGGAAACGCTTCCTACCGATGCTCCATGTCATCCTCTGCGGATTTTTCTGACGACGATGATTTTAGCCAGAAATCTGGCTCACTATCTCCGGCTCCAGGTGACACACTGCCCTGGAATCTACCTAAACATGAGCGATCCAAGAGGAAGATTCAGGGCGGATCTGTGCTGGATCCAGCTGAGAGAGCTGTGCTCAGGATAGCAGGTAAGAAGGCGTAAGGCCAAGATGCAAAAAAAATGTGTGTTTATGTGGTGATAGGGATTTGTGTTGTACAGTGAAACTCGCACGTGTCCCTATTATTGTGAGTTTGTATATTACAATGAAGAATACAGAGGGAGAAGCTTGTTTGCTGCTTTGTGCTTTGGGAAAAAAAACACCACACAAGCCTATCCTCTAGGCTCGGTTTTCCAGTGGTGGTGACTAAGCTATTTGGCCATGTTTTCCAGCTGGGCGGTTTAATGCATGTGGGAAAAATGAAGTACGGCTGCAATATGTGCAGGTGCGTGCACTGAAGTTTCACAAGTGGTTGCATTAGAGCAGTGGTTCCCAAACTTTAGGAGCTCAGGGACCACTAAGGCAAAATTTGGAGACGGTGGGGACCACATGCAACCCCCCCACCCTCGCACACAAAAAATACAATTAAATTTGTAATACATAAGAAGATGATTTAATAATTAATGTGATGTTTGTGCCTACATTTGCTTCACTAGCTGTGAAAGTCTTGGGTTTACATGGAATACATGGAACACAAAATAATTTCCCCCCAACTCAGAGGTTTTCACACCCACCCAAATCAATCCAGTCTCTTTTCCCCCAGACCAGACCATATTACGCACAGCCCTTGCCTCTTTTAAGTGTGGAAAAACACCTCAAAAAGGGAGAGGGTAAGCACAAGGGGATTATAGACAAGTCATGCAAGGTAGTTAAATGAGCCAACAGAAAGCACACACATCCCTCCACAGTTCCTTTTGTGACACAGCCCTGGCCCTGCTCCCCCCACTTGTGAGTCCAGAGTCCTTAGGAAAGTGTTCAACACAACTTAGGCCGGTCGGTCCTGAAGGAGAAGCACCAGCTCAGAATGGCTGCTGCATGTCTCAGGAAGAAAAGTCCCTTTGGTGTGCACTGCAAGGTCTTTAGGGGGGAAAAAGCCTCTCTTCGCTTCCTGTTCTAATTGCTGTCATGGTCTAGCTGTGGACTACTTTGGTTGGAGCTAAGAGAGTGTGAGCAAGCCTATAGGTAGGCTGCAGCCACAAAACAGCAGCTGCCTACTCTGCCATTAGTCTGTGGAACTCCTTGCCCCAAGATGTGATGATGGTGTCTAGACTAGATGCCTTTAAAAGGGGATTGGAGAAATTTCTGGAGAAGTTCATCACAGCCACAGTGTGACTAACAACCCCATTCTAGGCATGTCTACTCAGAAGTAAGTCCCATTATAGTCAATGGGGCTTACTCCAAGGTAAGCATGCACAGGATTGCAATCTGAGGAGATGGGGAACTGGCCAATGTGGGGTGGGGAGGGCTCCCCATGGACAAAGCTGCTGCTGCTCTCTGAGGAGGAAAAGTCAGGGGTTACACCTGCTGTACTTGGCTATGGTGGTGCCTGTTCTGCAGCTTCTGGAATTGCTTCTCCCCAGGTGGGCACCTTGCAGTAAGACAGCAGAGATGCTTCTGTTTCCCTCTCCAAAAGGGGTGCAAAAACCTGGTTGCCTGGATCCTTTGCTCCACCCCTGGGCATTAGAAGAGCTCATCCAGGGGGCCCAATCCTGCCAACTGGGGAGGGGGTACCAGGGCTGGGGGTTGAGCATACTGTTTCTCCCCTCTCCTGCTGCCACACTGCCTCCAGCTCCCTTCCTCTGTGTTCCCTGGCCAGCTGGAGTCTGCACTCCCAGGGAAATCACATCCAGAGAAACCCACTCCCAGGGAACCCCCCCCCCCCCCCCCCCCCCCCCCGCCAGCCAGCCAGCCAGCCAGCAATACCTTTGGGAGCCTGCTCCACCTCCTCCTCATTACTCCCATTCCTCCCCCTGCTCAGCCCCCTCCTCTGGCCCCCTTCCTCCTCCTCAGGCCCTACCTGCCCGCCCACAAAAGGGACTTCCCAGGATGACTGGAGTCCTGCTCTGACTCCTGAGAAACCAGGCTGCCAGGGCTCACCTGAAGGCACAGGTCAAGGAATGGAGGCAGTGGGCTGGAGGCAGTGGGCAGCAGGGCACCTCTGCATGCAGCTGAACCACGAGGCTGCACAAATGCGCAGGCACCTTACAAGGTGCCTGCACTTCACCTTTTTGCTTGTCTGGGCACTCACAGACAAGGAGGGAAGGGAGGTGGAGGGGGGAGGCAGGAGACTGAGAGGCTAGGCTAGCCTCTGATCAGACAGAGAGGCTGCTGGCACTGCAGAGGCTTTTTTCTGCCTGGAAGGGCATTTTTTTTCTTTTTTCACCAGAGATGTCACAGACCACCTGGGGGTATGTGTGTGTGCTGCAGACCTCCAGTGGTCTGTGGACCAGGGGTTGGGAACCCTAGCATTAGAGTGACCAATACAGGACATTTTGTAAATTTCATATAGGGGTGTGTGTGTGTGTGTGTGTGTGTGTGTGTGTGTGTGAGAGAGAGAGAGAGAGAGAGAGAGAGAGAGAAACTAGCTGAATTGTAGGTCTAGTGCAAGTGGATTTGAACTTAAAGAATGCCTAAGGATGCAATCATTACCCTTCACTTAGGACTGCCCTTTTGAGTGCTTTCTTCTAAGTAAACAGTGCATAGGATTGGGCTGCATGAGTCCTTTCAGTTCTAATTCAAGATATGTTGCTTTAAAGAATCTGAGCTTCCTTTGGTTGCCCTGTTGTATATGCTGACATGGCTTGTTGAGTGTGCAAAGGGACAGAGGCTACTCTGGAAACCAGCTGTTTCATTTAGTATAGGCCAGGCCACTGAAAAAAAAATATGGCTGTCCCCTCCCTTTCTGTCCCCTGAATAAATAGGAGAGGCCCTCCTGGCTCTCAGTATAATAAGGCACCAGAAGAGCTGATCTCTATTGGTTTTGAAATAGGTCAGAGTTTGCTTGGCTAACCCATCTGCAAACTGAGAAGGCGATGTAACTTGATCACTGAGAGGACTTACAGTGGTTGTGTCTGTGTTATTCGTGGAGGCTGTCAGGAATTATAGTGCTCACACACAGACACATAGTTGTTTGCAAAAAGACACTGACATTACAGTGCTTGGTTGTGACAAGCATTGGGAAAAATGTGGTTGTGGCAGAGAAGTTTACATTGAACTTCACAAATGATTACATTTCTCAGAGCACAAAAATGACAGGGCTCAGACCTACCTGGGAGAAGCCTGCTGTCTAATCCCAGATTTATGGGGCACCTGTGCAATAAGTGGTATGCAGTAAGCACATGCAGTCTCATCTTCTTGATGCTTTTGCATAGGGAAGGAGCTTTCAGAATGTGTCCTAGCTTTAATGAAACCAGTAGGGAAGTGAAAAGCATTGACTCTGGGTATACATTGGGAGTTCTGTCTTCCCCTCCTGACTTGGCAACATGTCATGCACAGTAGGCGCTGTTGACTGATAGAGAGAGGGATGTGGGTGTCAGGTGACCAATGGATTGCATATGATACTTTAAAAATCAAGACACACATACCCAGTAATTAGTTCCATTCCATAAAAGTCAAGCGGAATCCATCTCAAAAACCAGCAATTTATTCAATATTGTGTTAGATTCTTAAAAATTTAATTAATTTTAATTGCTTTTATATTAATGTTTTAGCGTTGTTTTATCTATTCTATTGAAATATTATTTTGTAAGCCACCTTGAGGGCCCTTAAGCAGGGTGGAAAGGCGGGATATAAATTCCTTAAATAAATCTTCCACTGGAATGGTTACTGAGCTGGGGAGGGGGATGGGGACTAAAAAGCTTCAACATCTGGTGGGAGAAAAAGAGTGAGAATGACAGGATGGATATAAGGGGTACTGGACCCTCTCTGTGCATCCCTGTCAGAATGATTGCAGTCTCTTACTCTTGATTTTTTGCTTCTGGATTTGTGTGTTTGTGTGTGTGTGGAGAAAGGCTGGATGGATATACCGCCTTAGGATCCTTGCAGGGGTTTAGAAAGGAAGAAGGGAAAGAGAGAGGGGTGAGCACAGAGTGCAAAGGCTGCTTATGCTAGCAGATCTGGGTCCCTTGAACTATAGGGGTCCAGCATGGCAGGGCAGGTCCAGCATGGCAGGGCAGGAAGACCTATCTATGCTCTGTGGGGTCAGAAGCAAAAAAAGAAAGGGAGACAGGGACAGGGCGCATGCGCACTTCTGGCTGCTGCTACAGTGTGACCGGCTATGACACCTGCGGTGCTCAGACTCCTCCTCTGGGCTTCTTGCCCCTCCTAGTTCTTAGTGCGACTGCTATTATTGTTGTGGTCAGCGCCAGCCTGCAAACCGCATAGGGAGCCCATGTGGGGGAGAGAAAGGAATTTGTTGCTTGTCTGCTGAGGAGCTCTTGTTTGCAGTGGCAGAAGGGGGGCTGGTGGAAAGCTTCACGTTTGCATAAGCTCTTTCTGGGAAACGAGGAGCAGTCTGGGGCACTGATTCAGCATCTGAAAAGGGAGAGAGGGAGGATGGTGTGGGGGGGAGGAGGAGTGGGAGGGGGGCATGACACTGGCCCTCATGTGAACCAGCAGAAGACTTGCTGTTGCTGCAGAGCACTGTCTGGGCTTGGCAGGCGCCGGCTGGGTGGCAGAGTCTTTGGTAAGCACCACAACAAGCAGCAGCATCCTCTGCATTGTGGGTCAGAGACAAAGCCCATGGGGGGATATTTTGGCAGGAGGCTACTCAGGGTTGTGGACAACAGCAGGGGCCAAAGGGTAAAAGCACCAGCTCCAAGTAAACTGGATCGTTTTTTCTCTCAAGATGTTGTGGCGTTTTGAAATGAGGCAAAGCCACTGTGTGTGTGTGTGTGTTGGGGGGCAGAGGCTGCTGTCCTCTGGTACCAGAGGGGCAGTGTGCAAAATCAAGGCAGGGAGAGAAAGCCACCTGCCACTGTCACTGCCCAAGGCTAGAACATTTAGTGCTCAATCCTAGGCATTTCTACTCAGCCAGTTCTGCACCTTTCAAAAAAAAATAACAGCTTGACAGCCCAATCCTATCCACACTTTCCTGGGAGTAAGCCCCATTGACTCTAATGGGACTTACTTCTGAGTAGACATGCATAGGCTTGGGCTCTTAGACTGCGATCCTATCCCCACTTTCCTGGGAGTAAGCTCCATTGACTCCAGTGGGACTTACTTCAGAGTAGACATGCCTAGGATTGAGCTGTAAGTGAGCAGAGAGGAGTGCACCGCCTGCCCCCCATGCCAAAGGGAGAGGGGAACTGGGGAAGAGACCCAGAAGGAGTCGCTACTCCCGAGGCGGCCAGAAAAGAGCCGGAGGTCACCTCCAGGGCTGGGCTGGTCTGGTCCGTGACGTCCTGGATCTGTTGCTGCTGCCTCCCTCCTCTGACCGCTAGCGGAGCGCGGAGAGACTTGCTGCTCATGAAATCCGAGAGGGAGGAAGCCCTTTGCATCGGAGGCACACACGTGCTCCCCACGCCGCCCGGGGAGGGGGCCTGGGCGTTTCCTCGCCCGGCCCCAGCCCCCTGGCTCCAGCCTTTTTGTGCCGCTCCCCCAGGCTGCGTTGGCTGCCCGGAGTCTTGGAGGGAAGCGCTGGTCCTCATCAGAGCCAGTGGCACCCCCACCATGGCTGGCTATTACCTCTCCTCCCCTGGCTTCTACACCGAGGAGCAGGAGTACCTGCAGGCTTATGAAGATGTGCTGGAGAGATACAAAGGTACAGTGGAACGGATTCGGCGGGCTGTCCTGGGGGCGACCCAGGAGAAGGATTTACTGGCTGAGCTGGAGCCTTGGCTTAAAAATAGCGACTGGTGGCTGCAGTGGAACAGGTGGCAGAATTGGGTCCGCCAGGCGTGGGGCTACCCAGCCTGCTAAATGGGGTGGACAGCGCGCAGACAAGGAGGGTATCCACATGCCCCCACCTCCCTTGTCTTGTGGTGGTGGGGTCAATTCTCATGAAGGAAGCCTCTTTCTTCCACTTAAAGTGCTTAAGAGCCACTGTCCTTTTCTTTTCTGGGTGTGAAAATGCTGTTGACATCTCAGTGAGATTATTCTCAGACTGAGCCGCAGGATGTTTGTCTAGGAGAAGATCCATTCCCTTCTGTGCATTTTGCAGCATAGAACTGCATTCTGTAAATAAAAAAAAAAAAGCCAGAGAAACTTGCTTTAAAGTATATACGCTAAAGACTTTTTTATTGTTAAAGTGCATATTGTCCTTTGCAGTGTATATCTCTGCCTAAAACTCCATCCTGTTCTGTTCTTCTGTCAGTTACTACCAGGAGGATGACTTTGCATCTTGCATTGATCTAGGTCCTAGGACAAGAGTATGAGGCCTTTTTTATTTACTCAGCGGAGACAGAAGTTTCTAGCCTCCATAAAAATCCCAATGATTTATTTATGCTAGCATCAGAACTGTCAAATGCGTTATTATGTTATTGTGGGTGATATGGAAATGTAGCAGGTCATATATGTATCCATTTGTACTAATAAATGGATTTTTTTCCTTGAAACCATTGAAGCAATGGTAGTGGTTAGTTAGTTAAATAAATTCTTAGGAAATATGGCCTGATCTTATTGCAAAATCCATCATTTTGACAGAATCATATTCACTATAGGTTCCTTGCGTGTTTGCCATTTGCTGTTGGTTTAAAGCACTTGAGGGGCAGGAGGATAGTATTAAATATTTATGGCCTTCATTTGTTGGTTATATGTTTTTAGGATCTTCACTGCTGCATTTCTCTAAAGTTGTCATGGTTCCAGCTGATCTGCACCTGCTGTTTTAATGGGGGTTGCATTGTTATCTTTATTATCTCATATTTCCTGCTTATCCATGGAAGAAGAACATGCACATTTATCTTTGGATTTATCCAGTTATGGAAGATTACTCAGAATCCTCTTCACAGTGATTCATGTGTCATTAAAAGGAATCTAATGATTCCTTTGTGTCTGTGGCCAATTGTGTCAGTGCAGCTTAGGAGCATGTGCAATATTCAGGAACTGAAAAGCATTAAGCCTACTATTAGCAGAGAGTGGCTAGGCTGCTTAGAGATGCTTGCAGAAAGGAGAAACATTGATTTTATTATTGTGGTAATTTATTGCCCGTACTCTTTTATAATCTATCTTGGCTAATTTCAAGGCTGCTGTGTTCAAGCTGTAAAATCAAAATCAGCCTTTTATGCTTGAAGTTAAAAAAAGTTTATTTTCCAACTCAAAGATCTGACACACTTCGGTAACACCTAAATTGCAATAATAGTCAAATACTGTACCCCTGGTCTTAGAAGTTTCACTGTATCTTATTTTACTGGTTTACTTTTATAGAACCTCTGATGACAGACCTGGTCTTTGTCTTATTTGCATAATCCCATTAAAATAATAAAGAGTAAACTTTTTCAAATAAGTAGTCATTAACTCACAACAATCATGTAAACCCCTGCTTACTGAGCAAATGGGTACCTTTTAAAGTGGCATTAACAGGGGGAGAGCAACTGTCCCTCTTCATGCTAGCATGGTGTCCTTTCCAGTGGCCTTTGCTGGTGTCTCTTAAGAACATAACAGCCCCACTGGATCAGGCCATAGGCCCATCTAGTCCAGCTTCCTGTATCTCACAGCGGCCCACCAAATGCCCCAGGGAACACACCAGATAGCAAGAGACCTCATCCTGGTGCCCTCCCTTGCATCTGGCCTTCTGACATAGCCATTTCTAAAATCAGGAGGTTGCACACACACATCGTGGCTTGTACCCTGTAATGGATTTTTCCTCCAGAAACTTTTCCAATCCCCTTTTAAAGGCATCCAGGCCAGATGCCATCACCACATCATGTGGCAAGGAGTTCCAGACCAACACAGACCAACCACACGCTGAGTAAAGAAATATTTTCTCTTGTCTGTTCTAACTCTCCCAACACTCAATTTTAGTGGATGTCCCCTGGTTCTCTGGTTCCCTCTTCTATATCTCTTTTAGATTGTGAACCCTTTGGAGACAGGAAACCATTTATTGATTTCTTTTCTTATATAAACTGCTTTGAGAACTACTTTTGTTGTTGAAAGGCAGTATATAAGTATTCTTAATTCTTATTAACAAAGTAGAAAGTGAAGACATGCATTTTCAAGCTTTTGTGTACATGTAGATATACACAAGGCACTGCAGTGGGCTGCAGTTCCTGATGGTTGTTCACTGCATGTGTGGATATGAGCATCTCTACTTCACTCTTTACATGTTCACCATGAGAGACACTTGTTTGCTGGCCCTAATCCAGCTTCTAGTCGCTGGCAATTGATTGTTTTATAGCAACCAGTGACTACAAGTGTATATGCATATCCCTGCTAACGTCAAGAGACACATCTAACCCAACCCAATCTATGTGACTGCAGTGTCTAGGAAAATATAAATTCCTACACTGTACACATCTGCATTGGCAACACACATGCGAGAATGCTTGCTTGTGTGGATCTAACTTGCTGGATTAGAGGTTTTGGGCTCTAGGTGACAACCTATCCCCACACCTACCTGGTGTACCCAGGATGAAATACTTATAAAGTACAAAACAGCTTGTAGGCTGTAATCCTATACACAATTTCTTGGGGAGCGGGCTTAAGCCCCTTTAACAATAATGAGACTTTCTTCTGAATAGACATGCGTAGGGCTGTGCTGTTAGAGTTATAAATTTTGCCTATTATTATTCCTCTGGTTATTCCTTTAAATGTGTTGCACAGTGGTGTTGCAAGGGTGCAAGTGGTGGGGCAGCCTTCTTGGGTGGGGCCTCTGGGGAGCGGTGCCATTGCCGCCTAAGTCTTTGGCCCTTACCGTGTCACCTGCGCAACGGTTGCTGTCGACCTTGGATCCACCACTGCCAGCAGTAGGTCATAATTGTGAGTGAAGGGGGTGTCATGTAACCGAGGGGGTGATGCCTGCCTTGGGTATAAGATGCACCAGTGCTGCTGGTGTTGCATTCTCCTCTGAAGTATCGATACTTGGACTAGGTGCATAACGGCTGACATTCAAAAAATAGCAAGGTCTTGACCATTATAGTGCTGGAAAGGTCCAGGAAGACCTAGTCCAAACTTCTGCAGCCCACATTTTCATTCTTTTATTTTTATGGCAGACCTGCTTCATCAGTTACTTACAGAGCAATCCTAGGCATGTCTACTCAGAAGGAAGTTCTGTTAAATCGAGTGAAACTTGCTCTCTTGTATGTGTGCATAGGATTGCAGCCTAAGTATTATAGAGTATCCAGTCATTAGGAAAAGAAGGAAACTTTGGATTCATGGAGCATGGAAAAATTGGCAGATTGATTGCAAAATAATGTTTTTTCAAGCCAGTTATTCTTTCCAATATGAATATCAGTAGTATGACTTCACTACACTGACTGTTATCCTGATGACTTGCTATGGGAGCTGATCTAATCTGAAAAGAATGACTATAATATATGCCGTAAGTAGGGAGTGACATTTCACATAACTCTGGAAGAAAGTGCACTTGTGCGAACTTCCATCATCACATGAAAATGATATGCAATTTCTATTTGTTCATTGTAACATGCAATTAGTGACTTGAATTCAAAATATTTTTGTTTTTCTTGGTTAGTAATCTTGGATGTTATCAGGGTGCCAAGTTATCTATGGCCCAGCTGTTGAATATTGTAACTACCAGAGTCAGCTGTAGAAAATTTGCTGCCGGTCTTGTGGGTGAGAATCACATGACAAAGTATCATTAGTAAATTGCAAGTACTTGATGTAAAAACTGACATTTAACTAGTATAAATCAGGTTAATATTTTTGTGATCCAATAAGGTTATAAATTGATGGCAACTGACTGAAAATCCCTTACAGAAACATGATTGTGATGGTTTTAAAAATGAGATCTCCACTACTGTCTGTTGAGACTGTTTTTTGCTTTGACAGTAAATAAACGACAACTGTTCAGTAAATATAAGACAGCACTGAAGTGTTGTGGATCCTAAAAAAGAGAGAAATGTGTGCTGATGCATAGTTAAGGCTGTGAATTGGTTGTGTCTGGTTTTGTCTTGATCCTTTTGTGATTTCTTAACACAGAGGATTTCTAAAGTTTTCTAGTGGGGGAAAAATGCATTACCTCAGCTGATCCAGAAGTAGTTTGGAATAAAACAACTTATTCATTGGGGAAAAATTGCTCCTTTGTCTGTTGCTTTTCCAAAAATGAACCAATGTGGCGCCTTTAGTGCTATGAAATGTCTTTTATGTTTTAGACTTATAATGTTAGTTCTGTTTGTGATTTAATGTGGAAGTTGCAGAAAAACACAGCCTGTATAAGACAGTGTGGCAGAACTATGTTTCAGGACATTTGGTTTAACAATCCCAAGCCTACAGTATCTGTGATGGCAAGTACTGTATGCAAATTGTTGGCAGGTCTCAGCTAGGAAGTACAGACGTGTGAAAAAGCATGAATATGTTTTTTGTTCATTCATTGAGGGTGCAATCCTACCCTGCGCTGGAACAGACAAGCCAAGAGGCTTGCGCTGTATCCGGTGCAGGATTGTGGTCCAAGGCGGCTCAGCCAGTGGCAAGGGGAAACTTTTCCCCTTACCTCTGGGTAAGGCGCCCTTGCCCCATGGGTCTCCTTGGACTTGCACCACCTCCTAAGTTGCACCGCGTCCCGCTCCACGTCCACCTGCCCCTAGGGCCGCCCACAGCCCGCCTCCCCCCGCCCAGGAACGACTCCCTCCCACCTCTTCCCTGCCCACCCCAGAGGTTTGTGTTGGCTCAGCCAGGCCGAAGCAAGCCTAGCTGAGGAAGCTGGTGTGGAGGCTTGTGTCAGCCTCTGCAGGCCAGTGCAGCTCCATGCGCTGGCCCGGCTTCCTCCCAAGGACTTCCTCCCAAGGGACTTGTGCCGGCCCAAGGGCACCTCTGGATTGCTCTCTGAACATGTTTGTCTTGCACCCATTTCCCATTCACACCCTCAACAAATAATCTTCTAAGCCTTCCTCCCTGCATTTCATACATGTGCTGCCCTCTATAAGTGATAGTTGATTTATAAAGTTTCATGTTGTAGGGAAAGCACTTATCTGTGCAGGGTTTCATGAGATCCAAAATCGTATTTACTCTGTCTGTGCATCATCTCCTTTATGTGTACTGTGAACACATCAGGAAGTTATATCCCTGAGGGAAGCTACTCTTATGTGCTAATAGTGCATTTGAAAGGACTGGTGCATGGATAAAACATTTTCAAATAAGATACCAGGTTGCATGAATCCATGGTGCCTGTCAAACTGATTGCAGTCCTCTCTTCTCTATACTCCCATCCTACCAACAGAACTAGGCCCTCTGTGCCAGCAGTTTTAAGTTGTTAGCGGCTGGAATGTTCCTGAGAATGTTCCATCCTACCACAGCCTTTCAGCCAATAGCTATTTTTGTGCAAGTACATGGGTTTGTTACGTATATTTGACACCGTATTTACATATCTACAGTGTGATCTGAATAACTTTTAGGATCTCAGCCTTGGCTACTGTATCATGTCAATCATAATGACGCCATATACGCAATAAAAAATAAGTTACAGTGAACATTTTTCTTGTTTTTGCAGTCACATTTTTAAATAAAAGGCATAGGTTGCATTTCAGCCAATGCTGGTCGTGACTGTTGCAGTTCTGTGTGCGCTTATGTGGGAGTAAGTAGTCCTACTGAACTCAGTAGAACTTGATTCTGATGAATCATTCAATGGATTTTACTGTAAGTTCCATTTCAGTATTCTGTGAACCTTAGTTCTCTGTGTTTAGTTGGCATCATGTTCTTTTTTTGGAGGGGTTCCCTTTGGTTCTGGTTTCCTGACCTGTTGTTGTGTTTTGTGTGTGTGTGTTTTTGTGGTATTTTTTTCTGTTTTAACTTCTTTGTAAGTTGCTGCCCTTTTGTTTTAAAAATAGACAAAAACTCCTGGTCAGAACATCTATATGCACATTATACATGGGATACAAGCTTTGCTCTTAATTGAACACAGCTAATGGCCCAATCCTATCCCCTCCCTCACTGACAAAACTAGCATTGTGCCAGTGGAGGCTGCTTTATGGCAGCCGCAAAGCAGCTTCTGCTGGTGTGTGGTGATGGGGGGGGGGGCTGAAGCACCCTCCCACGCTCTGGGGATTGGGCACTCCCACACTCTTGGACTTAGGGCCCAATCCTATCTGACTTTTCAGTGCCGATGCAGCACAATCCAGTCATAGGGTAAGGGAACAAATGTTCCCTTACTTGAGGAGGTCCCATTGACTGCCCTTCCACTGCAGGATGCAGTGTATGCCCCATTGGTACAGCTGCATTGGCGCTGGAAAGTTGAATAGGATTGGGCCCTTAGTCTCCCTCTGTATGATGGAGATAATAACAGTGACCTATTTTGTATGAGTCTTGTGAGAATTACTTAAATAATGTTTGAATAGTTAGGAAAAGCATTAGGAAAATAATACTCTTTGATTAAAGATTTTTAACCAGGTTTGTTTAAAATAAGTTCTTTTCCAGTGGTTCATAATATTCATTCTAAATATGTTTGTAACTGTCTGGGCTTATACAGATTTGACAGTGCAGTAAATGTTGCTCCTTAAGAATCAGAGACTCATTTAATCTTCCAACAGCCCCCAATTGCTTTGACACTTCAGTAAACTTGTATTTGGGCATATGCTACATGCTGTAGAGTAGGAATCTGTGGATGTTTTCTCTTGGTCCAAGTTTACCGTAAAGACAACCAGGGATGTTCATTGTTTATTTAGACAGGCTTCCCCATCCAACTTGCCTGCAACTTTTCAGTGTTTGTGAATGGCTAGAGCACCAATGAAGGCAGGAATTGCAGTATAATGTTAGCACTGTTCAGACATAGATGCTATGTGCAGTTCACCATGTCCAGAGTGCACTAGAAAGCCCTATTGCTGCACAGCATAGCTCCTGTCTCAACTGTCCCCAGGAACAGCCTTTGTCTACGCTGGAAAATGCTGTCCTCAGGGAGAGTTTCTCCCCATGATTGGGAATCCTCAATTGCTAGTGTTTGCAGTCATGAGAAGAGACTGTCCTTGGGGACTATATTTGCATGCTCAGACAAATGCTGTTCTTGGAAGAATGAGGGAAGTGGAGCTATAGAGCACAATGGAGGTGCAGCATGCTTGGGTGCTCCCAAAATGCTGTAACTGTGGGTAGCCTTCATGGTTGAAATGCCTTTGTACTAGGCTGTTGTCCTCAGGACATCTGGAATACATTATGTTTCCTAATTTCTGAACTCCGTTATTGACATTAAGTGGGACCTTTATATTTTCTCCTTCATACTCACACTTAAGATTTCCTGTGTCTTCCATTTTCAGTATTAATAATGGAATAATATTAACCATGGTTAATTAGCATTTGGAAATCCTAGTTAAATGTAACCATGGCTACCATTCACTTAATACTTAAAAGGGAAGGAGATTTACATGGAGTAAATGGAGTAAGGGAAAGAGACTGTGAACCTAGTGGTTACTGCTGTTTTCTTAACAAGACTGGGAAATAATTAAGTTGCTACTTGACCAGAATTGTCAGTTTTTAGTAAAGTCCATTTAACTTTCTAACTTTAACTTTCTAGTACATAGTCTCAGGATTTAAGCAACCATTTAATATTAAGAGTTATGACGAAAATTAAAAATGTGGGTTTAATTAACATAGGTGCGGTTAGGCCCTATTAATATTAGAGGGAGACTTGAATGTCTCTGTCTTTTACATTCTCTCTCTTTCTCATGGAGCATAAAAATATCTTAACTTTGACTGGAGAGTACCAACAATTATCACTCCTCCAAGACAAAATCCGTTCCTATAATCAGGGGTATCAAACATAAGGCCTGGGGGCTGGATGCGGTCCCTGAAAGCTTTTTATTCAGCCCTCAGGCTCTCAGCTGCTGAGCAGCACTGAGGTGTTACTGTTGAAACAGCAGCCCCTGTGAAAATTGGGCTCTCCCATATCTTGAAATATGCTCAAGATTTGTGTATTTTCTCTTCTGTCATTTGCAGTTAATGAGAACAAAGTGCTGATTTCTGGCTATCAGCTGCTTAATGATGTCACTTTCTGGTTAATGAGGTCAGTTCTGGCCCTCAGCAGGTGCCCTGAATGCTAACTTTGGCCCTCTGTATGAAATGAGTTTGACACCCCGATCTATACCTAGAGTGTTTTCATATGAACTGCTGTTTAGAAGAACAAAGTTTTGTAAATGTCAGATATGAATGCAAGCCTTATTGCATGCCTGAAATATTTCTTAAGAGGCAACGCCTTGACTTTCTGCCCTTGGAGTAACTATTCTATGCAGTGAATTATCACAATCAACTTTATAAAGGAGGAAATAAGAGTTTTGCATGCCCTTAAAATGCAGTTCAAATTTTAAAGAAATAAAGAATTAGTTAAACATGACTTAACTCTGGAATCAAAAATGTTAAATATGGTACAGTTAATCTGGTGAGCATTGCCGCATGCTTCTTTCATTAACTTCATGACATATTATATATGGGAAAACAGTATAACTGAAGTTGTGTTATGGCATAGCTTGACAGTCTAAACCCAGTAGCCTCTTCAGATGCTCTTCATTCTACTGGTGCATAACAGATAATTGTGTAGGGTTAGGGCTCTCTTATTGACCTGGCTCTCTTCCTGACACTCTTGTGTTATTAGCCAGTACCTGCGAGATTTAAAATAAGTGATAACCTTTGTGATGAGCTCTAATCCAAGCAATCCTAACAGCTCCATTGTGTGCGTAGAACTTACTTTAGTGGAGGAGATAACACCATGCATGCAAAGAAACACATGGGCAGAGTAAATCTGCTCATGGGTAAGTGTGTTAACTTGCTGTTTGAAACAGTAGATTTGGTGCTTACCAGCAAGTGAGTTTACTCACAACTTTATAGTCCAGCTTACGTTTGTATCAGCAAATTTACAGCAGGGCAGTGTTTCTTACCATGTCTGTTCGGATACCATAAAGGAGCTTGCATGTGAAATAAACACCTCTTCATTGAGATATTTCCCAATACAAATGGCATAAGATGAGATGTGAAGCAAATGGCATAAGATGAGAGAGAGAGTGCTGCTTTAGACACACTGCGTGTCAAACCAAGCAGGCCACTTGTTTCACATTTCATTATAATTAGTCAATATTTGGTCATCATGTTATAATCAGTGTTTGTTTCTACTGTATTTTGGAAGAAATATCACCCCTTTTACACAGTAGCGATTAAAAATTTGCCTTTAGTCTTGCTTATCTCAATGCATGAGCAGAAAGTTATTCAGAAGTTAAACTGGGACAGAAGTTTTGTTGCTCTAAAATGAACTGACAGTATCCAGTTGTGATATTTCATACCACTCAGGTCTAAAATTAGAACTGTTATGCTTCTCTCTTTATCAGGAGCAGGCATCCATATGTACATATGAGTATGCCCATTGTTTACTAAATATACAAAATGGAGACTGACCGGTAAGGGAGAGAACGTATGTTCAGTAGGTTTCATGCATTAAAAATTGGTCACTGTGTTTAATAAAGTAGCACAAGTTAAACCCAAGTGCAATCTGGTGTCTTCATTGGGGTGTGTGAGTGTAAATAGAATGCTAGATGCAGGGAGGTAGCAGAGAGATGCAAGCATCTTGTGGTCTTGTGTGTTCCCTGGTGGGCTGCTGTGAGATACAGGAAGCTAGACTAGATGGGCTTTGGGCCTGATCCAGCAGGGCTGTTCTTATGAGACAGACTTACACATGACTAGACCATTGAATATACAGTAGAAGGAAGATGGTTAAAACAGTAATTGAAGTGAGTCGTCTTCCGTTTCCTTTACTCTCTTTTGCACTTCTGTGGTTACATTCCCAATGACCATTTTTGCCATCATATCTCCTTAGAAGAGTAAAAATAGCTTAATCATGACAAGTGCCTACAACGGATTTAACGGTAATCCGCCCCCAAAGATCTTTTGTGACAATTGTAATGAAAGAAATGGCAGATTCTGTTTTCAGGCAGAATTCAACTGACTTCAGATAGGACTGCAGGATTAATGTTCAGATTTTTCTCTTGTTGAATAATCTAATTTTGGAGATGGTCATACTAAAAATCTGAAAGCATAGTACTGCCTCATCTGTGAAGGTAGTTTGGTGGAATTAGAGATGGGAATGCACCCTTCCCCCCAATGCACACACACCAGGGATCTTCTTTTGCCATAAGTGTCTTGTTACTGTAGATTGGATATTTTGGAAAATATTGGGTGGGGGGGAATCATGAAAAAATTTTTTCTTTCAGAATGCACAGTGAATTATATTAATTTAATGATGGAAATCTCCATCTATGAGGTTTTCCATTACAAGCATGAAATTCATATATTTCTTCATATAACCTCTGTTGACTGGGCAAAGAGGCATCTTAAGTGATCTCCTTATATTTAGCTGGGAGAGAGCAACTGTCCCTATTTATCCCAGTATAACATCTGTTCTTGTGGCTATTTCCCTTGTGCCTTTTTAAAGTTTCTGTTTTGAGACAGGAAACTACTTTTGCATTCCTTTGCAATGTAAACTACTTAGATAATTTTTTTGTATTAAAAAGTGGTTTTTATTTTTAAAACTTGAAATATAAATAATTCCAAAAAAACAAAGTAGCAGCCTACATCCTATTTCCAAGCCCTAATAAAATACTTTTTGTTTAGTATAATATTGGCGTTATTTATTCTTAGGTCCTCTCTAAATTTTACATCTCTAAGTGGAAAAACGAACATATGGAGAGTTGTAGGTAAACCGAAGCTGCAGTTCTTATAAACACATATCTGGGAGTAAGAGCCATTGAACACAGTGGGGCTTGCTTCTGAGTAAACATCCATAGGATTGTGCTGTGAATCAGGTGACCTGAATATACTGGGATCAAATCAAAGCTCAACAAATTCCTTCCTGTCATACCACACTTTTATGCTTTTCAACACTAGCACCTCTCCAGGTCTTTTCATGTGGTTTTCATTAGGATGGAGATATTTATTTAGCATTTTTAACCACATTTTTTCTCAAAGAGACTTGCATTACAACAGAATGCTGTGGAAGCAAAATTAACTTCAGTCTTTAGTTGTTGAGACACTTTGAGAGACTTTATTTCAAGTAACAGTTACAGGTGAGACTCAAAACCCTACCCATAGGGGTGGGGAATATCTTCAAATGGCAGTAACAGAGGCTTTTATTGATTAGAACATCATACAAATTGTCAACCAATCTTTAAATTTTGTATACAGCTATATCCTTATAAGGTGTTTAAGGTGGAGGGGTGACAATAGCTTAACACATTAGTTGCCAGGTAAATGTTTCTTTCTTATTACTTTTGATAACAAATACTACTTCCCTGTTCCTATAATTTCACTAATTCCTCATCCACTATAGGTAGGTTTTGGTTACATCATCAGATAAAAATTACTTATAATGGAAAGTCTCTTTACTTCTCTTTGATCTTTGTGCAGTTAATATGTTTCTTAGCAAGCAATATGGATTAGTGTAGCTTCAACTTTATATGGCTCTTTGACATATAAAATATATATATATATATATTTATTTGACATATAAAATATATCGGCCTTTGACATAGGGTGGTTGACCTTGCAAATTATGGGAAAAGGCATTTCTGGTGTAAACTCTGAAAATGCTCACTTTGTACTGCCGGAGTGCTGGGTATCTTCTAACATTGTCTCTTTCTGCAACCCTCCTGCCAGCTTTGTCCAGTTTTGTTTCAGGTGTCTAAGAATTCAGATTATAGTTTTGCAAAATTTATGTGAATGATTATTTAAAATCACAAAGGAAATGAGAAACATCATTGCTAGGACAGTTACAGCAAATGAATGAAATAACCTTATCCCAAATTATCTCTAAATGGCCATTGCCTTGAAGTAGTATTCTACAGGGCACCGGTTTCTTCAGATGGATTTATACTGGATGGCTGAGAGACTTGGTAGAGCCAGATTAGTTGTTGAAGGCTCTGGCATGTGGGCCTAGCAAGGCTGATTTTAGCCTTAGTTCCTTGCAATTAAGATGTAGGTCTACAACCGAGATCTTTTGACCTGACTGACAAATTATTTTTTTCCATATCAGTGCTGAACTATTCTGTCAAAGGACAATCTCAAAGACCCTGAAATAGTTATAGTGAACTTTATCCCTATCCTGATAGACAAGATGTTGCTGTGTAACTTCCAAAGGTATAACTTTTCTGGCCTTTGGCTAGTTTTGCTGGACTTGTCTTTTGCCACCTATTACCGCATGTAGGAATCTTGGCTGTTGAACCTTGCTTGGATTGTCTGAGATCAAACAGTTCTAGCTAGGCTTCTGTTTGCTGCTTTTTGGACCTAGACTGTGTCAATCATGGTAATTCTGCAATATTCTCCTGTGAGCTAGGTCTGAGAGAGCTTGTTCAAACATAGCCAGTTCTAGGAGACATTGGTGGGAGCAGAAGGAACTGTGAGTGAATTTCAGAAATTGCATTTGATCTGCTGGTTTGTTTCTTTGTGACCTTGGGCTTTACAGGAATATGAAACCACTTACGGAGGAGGAAGATGTAGTTGTACGCCTCCAAGTGGTTTAAAGGTACTGTGGTTTTATACTTATATCCACTGAGATATGCCTGAGTGCTATCTATTGATTTTTATTATCGTTTAAGTGCACCGGCACAAGACTGCAGCTAGTAGAAAGAAATACGAATGTGTGAAATGTAGTAAAGGCATTTTGTCTATGCAACTAGCACTTACTTCATTTCTAGTTGTGGAATGGGAAAAATCCCCTCCAGTACTTCATGCTGTAACCAATAGTGGGAGTCTTGTACATAAGCCACATTCCAGATCACAGGCATAGTGAGATTGCTGTCATATGTTGTTGAATGGTTAATTGTTACTTTATTCATCAGAGCTCTCTTTATACATTTTTAAAGACTATGGTAGCATGCTGAAAACAATGCATAGCTTATGTTTGACATTTCAGCTTCATACACTGAACCCTTTTTTCCCAATAAGTACAACCATGTAATTACTGAAAGTGCTTAAGACAGTGGTTCTTAAACTGGGGCACCATGACACCCCAACCAGAGAACTCTAGCCTCCGCCTCCTAAAGGGGTGGGGAGGGGGGAGGCAGTGATGTGATCGCCAGGATCATGTTGCTTTGGAGGGACGCAGGGGCTTGGCAGGACTTGGCTGGACTCCCTGCACTCACAGGAAGCTACTGCAGGCTGTGGTAAGCCCAGCCAAGCCCATATGCTCCTCCAAAGCGATGCAACCCTGGCGATCGTGTCGCTGCCTTCTCCCTTCCCCACAAGGACTTATTGTGGAGCAAATTCCCTGCAATTTTGAGAACTTAAGGAATATAACTGTTTTTTGTTTTTTTTAATTGAGGCATAGCTCTCTCTCTCTCTATTGATCTGTTATCAAACACTTTCTGTAAAAGTGTCAATTAGTGTTTTTCAAACTGTGGATTGGGACCCACCAGGTGGGTCCTTGTTCGTTTAATATTTTATTTTTAATATATTAGACATGGTATTTGACTGTGTTTGGGGAAATGTTACAGACCTGTACTTTTAATAAGCTACTATGTATATTCCTTTAACAATGACAGTCCCCACTCCCTTATGGCCGCTGCTGCCACCTGACACTGGGGCTTCCTGCCCTCTTCCTCCTCCTCCTCCTCCTCCTCCTCCTCCTCCTCTGACCCAGGTATGCCAGGTTTTTCAGCTAACTGGAGGTGGAGTGGTGAGATTGTGGAGATTTAAGTCGGTCTAAGAATATGAACATGCAATAGATCTTGCTAAGAACCATTGGAGGAAATATGGTAGATAGGGAGTTGTGTTGTGTCAGGAGAAAAAGTTTCAGCATCAAATTTTATAATACCTTTGTGAGGACCACCCAAGAGGGTACCAAATTTTGAGTGGCTAAGTTTTAAGTTCATCTGTTCTTTCAGATGAATGAATTATCCTATTGTGACTTAAAGGGAAAGAGTCCATCAATTCAAAGCCAAACTTGTTTTTGCTTTCATAGGATAATCTTCTGGATCTTTGTTTGTTTTTTTTTTGGCTAAGGTTGAAAATACGATAATTATGTTGGCACTGGTGAATATGGCAGCGTTCAGTGTTATTTAGGGCCTAACCTCATGTCTTGATTCTACCTGAAAATTAGCCAGTTCACCCAAATGACTTTCATTAGTCTGTTACACTTCACAGGATCTTATTACACTTCACAGGGCTTTTCACATGGCCCTGCTCTTAGATATGGAGAAGCCCCTGCTAACTAGACAGGTCTATGCTCCAAAGTTTTGCAATCTGAAATTAGACATAGGAAACAGCAGAGGAAGGAGAGAGAATGTGAATAAGTGCAGCTATACATACTTTAATTTCAATAATTAAACTTTGGTTTGGGTTAGGGAATGGGGATTAAGAATGTACTTAATTAAAAATGTGAAGTTTAAGTAAGAGTTTTGAAGTGAGAAAAAAGCAAAATGTTTTGAAATCTAGAGTGTGTATGTGTATACTGAAACTTGCGGATGCTGTGGGGGGGGCAGGATTGCAGCACCACAATTACTCACATTAGGGCTATGCAGGGCTGGGCCCACGGCCCACTCCACGGGTCTCCCTGCCTCCTTGGAAGGCTTCCGGGACGTGACCAGAAGCCACTTCTGGTTCATGTTTTTGACTTTCTGACATGTTCAGATCTTCTGAGATGCTGGGAGGCCTATAAAATGAGTTGTGGGCCTCCTGGCGCCCCGGAAGGCCTCCTGAATGGCACTGGAAGTGACTTCTGGTTGTGTCCTGGAGGCTCTCTAAGGAGTGGGCTCAGCACCTGTGGATGGTGGAATCTGCGATTGCCCAGTCAGCAGATACCACCGCGCATTGTATTCACTAATCGTATTTCAGACAAGTGACAATTTCCACTTGTCTACTGGCCATTTAAATGATAAGAAGGCATGTTGTTTTGCTTATGGTATATTGCAGATATTTCAGGTTAGAAATTCTAGGAAAAAAATGCCCCAGGAAAAAATGCAACATGTCCATCAAATGTAATATGGCAATTTAAAATAAGAAAGTATAAGAACATAAGAAGAGCCTCGCTGGATCAGGCCAAAGGCCCATCTAGTTCAGCTTGCTGTATCTCACAGTGGCCCACCAAATGCCCCAGGGGGCACACAAGACAACAGACACACTTGTTACAATAATATGAAATAATTTCCACTCCCCACTAGAATCAATTAAATGTATACTGTGTTTGCTTTACTGGCCTGCTTCTTTAACCCATTTTTGCCCGGCCCACAGGTTTACACATTTGTTCCCTGTTGCATGTATGAACATTGGGCAGAAATTTATTTTTTTAATTTTTCACATTTTATACCACCCTTCCTCCAAAGAGATCAGGGCGGTATACACAGCTGCTCCCCTCCTTTCATCCTCACAACAACCCTGTGGGGTAGGTGAGACTGAGAGAAAGTGACTGACCCAAAGTCACCCAGGAAGCTTCATGGCTGAGGGGGGATTTGAACCTGGATCTTCCACGTTTAAGTCCATCTCCCAGACCACTACACCACAATGTACTGTGGCTGTTTAAATAGTTTACCTGGCCAGAGGGCTTGGAATAATAGGGGGCAAAAGGAGGAAGATCGGCTTAGCGTGGTAAATATAACAGTAAAACTGCTGCAGAGATGAGTCAGCCTTACCAAAGTCAGCAGCGTCAAGAACTTTTTCAGTAGCAAGAGTAAGCTCTAAAGTAGTGAGAGTAGATTTTTATCTCTCATAGGAGACCAGGAAACTCACATTGATACAAGAGCTGCTGAATAAATGAATCTTGTTGGTAATTGCAGCTCTAAGATTCACTCTGAATTCTGAAGAGAAGCAGCAATTTGCAAGTCATAAGAAAGTGCTAATTGCTGAAAACTATTTTTAGCTGTAGAATTGTCATGAATTTACAGGTTACATAAATGGGCTGTGTTATACAGTATTTCCTACATACTAGTACCTTGGCCAGAAGATGTTAATTATCAGAAATGGTTTAAATGCTTGTGTTGTATGGGATGCAGGGAACTAAGAAACTAACACTGTGTTTTTTTTTTCCTGCTAAATAATATTTTGAGTGAGGTTTGAAAACTTGCATCTTACATTTTACATAAAGCCTAGGTAATTGTATGGTGCTGGCTGAAATATTTCAGAATTCCTCAGGGAGGCCCCCCAGGTCCTTATCAGCTTGTTAGCTTGCAGGGACATGCTGACAACTTCAAGGAAAAAAATTAAGTTTGACAGCTCAGTCCTAAGTGTCTGTTATGTTGCTGGAACATATGTTCTGGCAGTATAATATGCTTTCTGGCTATTGTAGATGTGACAGTTCGGAGAATGTGGCCCTGGCTGCTGCTAGAAGCGATGAGTGGCCAGGTCTGTGTGGTAACCGACCAGGGACGCCTGCCACCATGGGCAACACTGTGCTGGGAGCGGGAGGGAGGTGAGGATGGGTAAAATGGGGCAGGGGTTGAGCAGAATGGGGAGGCAATGGAGTGGGGAGAAGGGTGGATTTGGCCTTGGAAGGGGATGGATTTGGCTGCAGTGGCATCTGCCAAATCTAACCACTTCCTGGGCTTGATCTGCCTTCATGGGTCGCTGCGAACTTGTGGCAACAGTATTGCAGACCCAGGTCTGAGTTGACCCAAGGGGGCAGTAGAATCTTATCCAGGGGGAAGGGAACAAATGTTCCTTTCTTTTGAGGAGGCCTCTGGAGGTCAAAACTCACCTGCAGGATCCAGCAGATGCCACACTGGCACCTCTGCATTGCTGCGCAGGGAGTTAGGTAGGATTGAACTGGTAGCTAGTTTTTATGCGCCCGTTCTTTGTGAGTAAAATACTATTTTTCGTATTTGCTTTAGAGATATAGCACTGTTATAAATTAGAGACATAGTACTGTTAAAGATTACTGTGAGGGCTTAATTTGGGTCCAAAAGGTGGGGTATAATTTAAGTAAATAAAATAGTATGTTGTCTTACTTGATCAAAGAACAAGTTCAAGATTCTGTTGCCAACTGTGGCTAGATGACCCATGGAAGCTGACAAGCCAGGCATGCTGAAGATACAGCATCCCCTGCCGATGGTCCCCAGCATGGGGGTAATAGGAGATGGTGTTCTGTCTCTAATCATAGAAGCCCTTATCATCAATATTTAAGCATTGCCCAGCTGCTGTGGTAGGCGTGCTATATGGAAGATTTGTGTGCCATATGCTAGATACGCAAGTGAAGATGAACAATGTTGGAAGTTTCAGGAATTCATGATGTGCTTTATTTCAGTCGCTGAGATGTTGCATTTCTGCTTTCAGCTAAGCCTTGTCTGCACCACTAATAGCCGTAGAACTGATGGGGAGGAATGGTCAGTGTGCTGCTATACACACTGGTAATATTATATCAGATTGCCGGAGGTGGTTTTGTTGCTGCCCCCCTGCTCTTACGCTTTTATAGCTGAAACTTTGCTCATCATTTTGTCATGCTAGAAAAGCTTCCTTCCTATTGAGCAGCTGTCAAAGGCACTGGCACAAAGGCAGTAAAAAACACTGACAATTCTGCGTCGTGCAATACTCATTGGCAGTATGGTTGACATGGTTTGGGTGCTCATCAATATGTATCCGTTGTGGTACCAACCAAGCTAGCGTAACATACATTGAGGATTGCATGCATCAGTTGTCTATCGCTTCATATCCTGATACAAAAACAACCTGCAAGTGAAAGAGTTGTTGTGCACATACCTACAGCTCTGTAAGTGCAGTTGAAGGAGAAGTGGAAGGAGTCCTTTGGATCTCACCTTTGGGTGACCTCCAGAATAACACTTCTGTGAATGGAAGCACACTCTGTGAAGCAAGGTCTCTCGAAGAACGAATGGAGCTTTCTGGTTGCACAATGGCACTTTGCACAAGTGGAACCTTCCTTCCGTCCTTGAAAGGAGCTTGCATTCATGGAGCTGGCTTCCAGTCACAGCAGCGTTACTCTGGATGCCACTCTTTATGGATGCTAGTACTTTAACTTTAAGCTCAAGGGTTTAACTTAACTTTAACATAACTTTAAGCTATGCATTTGATGCTAATGTCTTGAACTATATGTATTTATGACGTAGCCTAATGCGAGAGACGGAAGTAGAGCCTGTATTATTCAGCTATATACTTTGGCTGTATTTTAAACTGCTTCCTTAAATGTCAGTGTATATTGCAGTTCTCCATGAGGTATGTGTTTTCATGAACTGGGGAGTAAGACTAAGACAGGGGTATCAAACGTGTTTCATACAGAAGGCTGAAGTTAACATTCATGATGTCTACTGAGGGCTAGAAGTGACAATAAGAACAGCCCCACTGGATCGGGTCATAGGCCCATCTAGTCCAGCTTCCTGTATCTCACAGCGGCCCACCAAATGCCCCAGGGAGCACACAAGACAACAAGAGACCTGCATCCTGGTGCTCTCCCTTGCATCTGGCATCATTAAGTGACGTCATTAAGTAGGAAGTGGTGTCGTTAAGCAGATGATGGCCAGAAATAAGCACTTTGTTCTCACATAGAAACTCATTAGCTGCAAGTGACAGAAGAGAAAAAGTGCAAATCTTGTTCATATTTTCAAGATATGAAAGAGCCCAATTATCAAGCTGGGTGAGCCCAATGATAATGGGGGCCAGATAAATTGCTTGTGGGGCCACGTTCAGCCCATGGGCCTTATGTTTGATGCCCCTGAGCTAGCAGACTAGTCCAGGGGTGTCAAACTTGTTTTCATACAGTGGTCTGAATAGCATTCATGGCACCGGCTGAGGGCCAGAAGTGATGTCATTAGGCAGGACGTTATACCATTAAGAAGATGATGACCAGAAGTAAGCGCTCTTTTCTCACTTAGGAACTCATTAACTGTAAATAACAGAATGGAAAGTATACAAATCTAGTTAATATTTTCAAGATATGGAAGAGCCCAATTATTGCATGGGTCACCCAGTGCAGGCAACACTTCACCACAGCAGCTAATGGTGGTGCTGAGAGAGCCTAATTATTACGTGGGCGATGTCCAGCCCATGGACCTTATGTTTGACACCCTTGAGCTACTTGGATTAAATAAAGAGTAATAACTAAGGATTCATTTAATGTGTTGAGATCATGTGTCAGAATGTATCTATTCAAGTGATAGTCTTGTACTAATAGAAGACATGGCTTACAGTATTGTGTCTGGCTTCTGTTCAGCAGTTCACTGGCATCAGAAAGATTGACTGACGTGCTCATTAAGAGATGTGAGAAGCCTAAATTTAGGGTTAAAATTTGTATTTGAGTGTGTATGGATGTTGGTAAATGAATGAGATTCTGCTTAAATAAATGTAGTGTTGTTGAAGGAAATACAAAGGGAGAATGGAATGAGAAGTAGCCAAGAAGGAAGAGCACATTTAGTTAAGGAGTAGAGCAGTAAAGGATATGTGAATGACAGGATGATGCATTAGATATGAACTCAGAGCACCAATCTGGTGGAAAACAAGACAGATGCTGTTTGAGTATGTTCCGTATGATGAAAAGAATGGTAAAGAGCCCCCTGAATAGAGACATTGCAGGTTTCCAAGAAATAACCAAAGGTTGCAAGTGGGCTATGGGATCATATGGTCCCATCTCTCTACTCTTGCTTTCAGTTTTATGCGTGGTGTTTGCTGACCTGGTTTAAGCCATTTCTGCCCAACGCTGCATATACACAACTAGGATCAAATATGTACACCTGTGAGCTGTGCAGAAATGGTTTAAATTGAATCTGGTATGGTACTAATTTTACTAGCTTGGCCTACTTCTGTGCCCTTCAGTAATGTGTTCTTCAGGCATCAGCAAGGAGGCACACTTATTTCAAACCACAGCAGTTTTCAGGTGCTGATTTCATAGTAATAGGCTGAGGAGCAGGCTAATTCATGTGTTTCTGGTCAGTTGGCAACTCCATAGCACAGGGTTTAAATTAATTTTGAATCTGGGAATTTTGCTTGCCTTATACAGAAGTGGAGATTTCAGCAAGTGCAGCATTTCTCCCCTCTGCATGTCAAGTTAAAATCCCCTTTTCTGCGCAACTGTCAGAAATTCTGTTCTCCTTTGCAACTTGTCCTGAAGGAGACCAGAATGAAAGCATCTGAAACCATGATAGAAATTTGTCTCAATTCGCTCTGAGCACCATACCAATTTATGTTCTGGGCTCTTTTCGGGTGGATGAGTATGCAGTCTCTCTCTCTCTCTCTCTCTCTCTCATGGCTGTGTTTAAGAAAGAAAAAGAGCAGAATGTATTTGGAGTGAATTGTATCTGCTACTTATGGTATTTAGCTCAAGGGATGGTGGTCATGGAACAGTAGAAAAGAGAGAGACTGGATGTCTACACAATTCATTACACCAGATTCAAGAATCTTGAGAGTGGGACTCCAGAGACTGAGGGGATGAAAATTTTAGAGCATGAGTAGCAGCAGATGTCCATTAAGCACCTAGTTATTTAGTACAGAAATACTATATATCCGAAGAAGCAAATGGCCATCCTCTGAAGCACACCTGGCCTCTGCTCTTAAAATCTCAGAAAAATGTCTTCTGTTCTCTTCCAAATGGGAAGTAGTCAGTTGTTTCCATTTTCTCATTTGCTTTTATGACTGTTGCTTAATTGTCCATCATCTTTGCATAGTCTGCTTTATGTATCTTACTTTTTTTTTTTTTAGATTAGATTTCTGGCAGATGATCCTGTAAGTTGTCAGGCAGACAGCCAGTGTACGTATAAAAGTGTTATTTTTTTGTAAGTTCTTCTGCCATTTGGAAGGAAGGAAGGAAGGAAGGTATAAATATTTCTGGCTAAACCAAGGTTTTTCTCCCATTGCATCCTTTGGAACATATCCCATGCTTCTGAGATAGATTTTTCCCCTTGTTATTATATTATCTGTTTCACATGCCCGTCAATACACCTGACCTCAGCAAGTCAAATATTCATTGGCGCTTATGTGCTGACAACATTTCATGGGTGACCTGGAGGGTGCATTTAGAAGTTATTTCAGTGATTAAGGACCCCTTCTTCTTGTTCTCATTTCCTGGAACAATTTTAGGTTTCAGGCAACCCAATCCTACCTAACTCCCTGTGCACCCATGCAGCAGCATCATTGGGTGCATGCTGCATCCTGCAGGGTGTTTCGGGTCTGGCCTTCTTGAGGTAAGGAAATTTGTTCCCTTGCCCTAGGACAAGCATCTGCTGTCCCAGTGGGTCTACATGGACCTGCACCAGCTACCTTGCTGGTGCAAGCCTTAGTAGACCTGGGTAGGTGGATCAAGACTAGGAAGGGGGTTATGATATTGGCGGCGCTGCTGCCACTGATATCTCCCTGCCTTGATCCGGCCCTCCCTGCCCCGGTCTCTTTCCTATTTCCCCTCCTCCCTGCCCCATTACACCCATCCAGTATCTCCTGCCTGCCCCAGCATTGACTTACTGGCACTGGCATTCATTGGCAGGCTTTTGGTGCACAGCCCCAGCTCCTTGCCACTTGCTATGGTGGCCAGGCTGTGCTGCATGACATGTTGCCTTTTGTGACATACATAAAGCATTCTGTATCCACCAGAACATGAGTTCAGGAGGCACAGTTGGCCATTAGGATTGGGCCCGCAATGCATATACATTATCTGCAGCCCATGCAGCCAGGTGACTTCAGCCTGTGCTAGACCCTTGCATACCTTCACTCACCCACTTTGCAATTTGGGGCAATACTGCAGCCACACAGATGTAAAGTTTACAGGCAGGATTTATGATTTTGGCATAAGCAGGTGTGGAATATACCTTAAAAAAGCAACATTCACTAGGTGCCTGTTTTGCCTTTTTTTCTACATTTGCGTGGATGTTCAGAATTGCCACAAATTTCAACATGGAGACAATGCATGCTCCCATATGAACCAATGTGTATTTTGGACACCCTGCTTTGGATCCTCTCACCTATGAAAAATGGGGAGGGGGCAGGGTTTCTTGGGCCAGGAGCTTTTCAGTGGCACCACCAAAACTTTTGAAGCCCCACCCTGAGGAGAAGTTCACTCTGTCCCCTCTTTACTGTATTTTCATTGCCAAGCTAAGGCAAAGTGAGCTTTTGGAGTTCTCTGAGATTGAGCAGTCTCTTGGCTATTTTTTAGAACTGTTCTGTTGTTAAACTCTTGTTCTGGGCTCATTTTTATTGTTTGCTAATTTATTGATTTTATGTATTTTCAAATTCAGTGTTGGTTATGCTGGCTTCCTAACACATATAAATATTTAAATGTTATCTTCATACAGGTGCCCCCTATATCCGTGGATCTGGTATATGCAGATTCAGGTAGCCACAGATCCTTCTCCCAAGCCCATTAATGTTGTTTACTTGCTTCCTGTAAACATTTTATCTAGTCTCTTCAAGCATTCAAGCTGCCTGCAGCCTGCCTGAACACACCATAAGCTTGCATGCTTATAGTGTCCTGTAAAAGGAAGAAATGCTTCACCCTGGTAAACCTTGAAACAATATTAACAGGCCGCAGAGATAGGGTTCCCCTTTATCTGTGGTTTCTATATCTGTGGGTGGGCCTTGGAATGGATTTCCCTTGGTTACGGGGTGGGGGTACTTGTCCTGATAGTGAGCTCAGGCAGTTGAGTGTCTGTTAGGCTGCAAGCAAAGCAGAGCTACCCCCTTATATGACAGTGGTTTCTGTGTACTTAGTGACTCCCTAGGTATGCAGACTACACACATTTGTATAAGTAAATGTGCCTCCCCCCCCAAACCCCAAAAGTTCAATCTAATGCAAAATTTCTCTGGGTCATGCCCAGTGGTTTCTGGATGCCATGGGATATTCAGGCATCAGTTGCAAAACAACAACAAATTGAACAGAGGGTGGCAGGGAGAAAGAAAGTGAATTGGTGCATTAGGGTTATGGAGCTGTCACTTTGTGATAGGTCCCTCCTCTGTGTGTGTGAATTCCCTGCTTGCAGCCAGAGAGGAGACAGCCACAGCTTCTCATACTGTGTCTGTTGCTTCCCCTTCCTCACTTGCCAAGGTTGCACTAACCAGGAGGGGAAAACAACAAAAAACTAACATGGTTGAGTGTTCTTGGGTTGTTACTTTATCTTTTGGCCATCTGCTAGAAAACCAAAGGGTACTGCTGGACTTTTCTTTGCCTCCTTTTCATCATCTCTCCCTCTCTTAGTAGGACAACTTAGGTGAATGGTCTAGTTTTGTTCTCGGCTCCACCCACGCACTTACCCAAAACTGCTGAATGTTTTGCTTTCAGGAGCTGACAATCTTTAATGTAACCAGCAGAATGTGTGCTTGCTGATGTAGTTTTGAGATAAATAGGAATCCTGTTAGCCTTAACAACATTGTCAGTTCATGTGATTTGTTATGCATGCATGATTTGTTATTCATGTTATGCAAAAAGTATACATAATAGGCTGGTCAGTAAGTTTTAAGATAATCACTAATGCCGTTCTGCTTATTCTTGTATTAAAAACAGCATAAAAATGGGAGTGTGTGCCAAGGTGGAGTATTGCTTTATGTTAAATTTTAATAATTTAAGACAGGGTATGAATGATTTGGCTAAATAAAAATAAATAATTTCATATGGAAAACCACAAAATTCTGCTTAATGACATTGCTCTGATGCTCACTCAACACGGTAAACTGAGAGAGACCTTTTAGTACCCTGTCATTTGTAATTTAAGCTAATACTTAGTCAGAAAACAAGAATCTACTTGGTCTGTACTTGGCCACAGCTTGAACTGGTAACTGACATCCATTTTTGTTTTTTTATTTTATTAGAAGTAGTTCATTTACAAGTTGTCAGTAGTGGAAGACAAAGTGTTATGGTCTTTGAAGTGTATGCTTGATGGTCATTGGCATATGGGTTAATACACTCCCTTTAGCATTTTTGTGAAATGTAAACAATCTATCCATTGGATTTTGTTTTGTGTAAACTCTTATGAGGCAAATGTTTTCCCAAGTATTGCCTTTAAAATATTTCTTAGGGGCTGCAGTGCGGAGAAAGATAGCACTAAGTTACTGGCAGAACTGCATAGGAATTACTGGCAGTACTGACGTTGCAACATAATAGCCCTTTTATGCCTAAATGTTGTCACGTTTTTCAGTTCAGACCAGTCCTGTTCCCACTGAAAGCAGTGCAAGCAGGAGCTGACCCCATTTGTGTATATATAGCTTATAAGAGGGCGGAGGTGGGGAGACTGACTGAAGAAATTTGATCATGAGTGAACTTGACATACAGTTCACTAAGAATTTTCCCCAGGTTTTGAACTTTAACATGTGCAGCACAATCCTAAGCATGTTAAATCAGAAGTAAGCTCTGGCTGAGTGTACGGGGGGTGCTCTTTCTCTCTTTATGCCACTTCCTGAGTCATGTCAGAACTCTTAAATTAGGGATCAGCAGTTGGATAGCCTGTGCTTTCACTAGGCCCTGGCAAACAGACCTGCACTGTATCCTCCATGGAAGTCTCTCTTTGATGGCACACTGAACACCACTACTGTTGCTTCAGGAAGACCTTGCCATAATGGAATATTAGGCTGAAATGACTAAGATGAAGTTCAGCAGGGACAAATGCACTTAGGCAAAAAATAATCAAAGACACAGGTATAGAATGGGAGATACCTGGCTTGTCAGTATGTGAGAGGGATCTTGGTGTTTCAGTGGTTCACAAGATGAACATGAGTCAGTATTGTGATGCAGCTCCAAAGAAGGCAAATGCAATTTTAGCCTGCATTATAGAACTGCAAAGTTGTGAGGAGTAGTGACAGCTGGTCATCAGGAAGAAATTCTTAACAGTAAGGGCGGTTCGGCAGTGGAGCAGTTTGCCGAGAGAGGTGGTGGATTCTCGCTCATCTTCAAGCAAAGAGTCAACAGGCATCTGCTGGAGATGCTCTAGGAAGATTTCCTGCTATAGGCAAGGGGTTGAACTAGATGACCCTGTGGGTACATCCCAAGTCTTATGATTCTAATCCAAATAGTTGCACCCCAATGATGTTGTCATTTTTATTAATTGTTTGTTTTTTGTGCATTGTAAATTTTTATTGTGGAACTCTGTAATCCACCTTGGGCATTTTCTCCAGTATGAAAAAGCCAGGATATTATTTTTTTAAATAAATAAATATGCTTCTAATTGGAACAGCTACATATTGCCTGGCTAGAGAGGTAAAGTAAAATTTGTTTTTGACAACTGAGACAAACTATAAAACCATTACAATTCTACGCTGTCTTCTGAGAAGGCAATTCCACGGTACTCTTAGGCTTGTTCATGTAGTGAGAAACCATAGTTTCCCTTGCATCATTACATCCGAACACAGCCATTGTGATTTGTGAATATGAGAGAGCACCTGTATTAGTTAAAACAACATCTTTTAGCTGATGTTGCAGTCTCAAAGAAAAAACATTCCTAACTTGTTTAGCTATACACATTTTATATTATGACAACTCAGTTGTACCAGTGGACCAATATCAAGAAGCTATAGAACCGCTGCAGTCAGTTTTCATATAGATCCAGACAGTGATTTGTATCTTGAAAAGTATTTGTTCTTTAGAATTGGGAATTTAAAAAAATGAACAGAATTGGAATTTTATTCATTGCTTTTACCTGATCTCGGTATTAGAAATAACTTGTTAGCCTAAGGCTAGTGCTGGAGATGGGAATGACTTAACTGGCTGTCCTGATTTCCATAATATAACAGCAGCATTGTGTGGGTATTGAAAAAATTTCAAAAAAAGTCATTGCCACCTTTTTGGAGCACCTTGGGCTTCTTTATAAGCATAGTTGAGGGTGTGCAAGCCGTCTCCCCATCATTTGCCCAGAACTTGAGTGGATGGAGGAGAGTTTTCCTTCATGTTACTACTGCCATGGTGGCTTAAGGATAACTTTCTTCCAGGATAAACTCTGTCTTCCCAGGGGTGTTTTCTGGGCAATCGGGTATCGGCAGCCCCTACCTGATCAGACCCCATGTAGCCCAGTGCTGCTGTCAGTACACACATGACCAGGCTCCATTTATGCTATCCTTGATCTCTCATCTTTCAGGGGATGATCCAGATGTGCAACTCTATCCTCCAAACCCCATCTTTAGATTTTACACATTGCAGGCTGTGTAAAGGGCTCTTACAACATGCCCTCTTCCTCCTGCCGCCCATCTTTTTGTTTACCATCTGCCTGATGAAAACTTCTGTAGGACCCAAAGGCTCACTTTTTGGCACTTGTTGCTTTCCTTTGTTTCTAAATAAAAGCATTACCTCACTTTGGACTGAAAATGAAGGGAGGGAGCCTTGGGGTCCAACCAAGCGTGCTCAGTTTAATGCCAAATTATGGTTTGGTGTAACATGTGAACTACCTCTAAAGACATGGTTTTCAGAGTGGTCTGCTAGGGCCACAAGCGCAGCCACAGAACAAAGATGGAGGCCAAAATTTTGAAAGGTGATACAGTATTTCGAATGGCCACAATCTAGAAGTCTGTTGGGGAAGGGTTGTTTGGTGCATTTCTTTAAAATACTACTTTTCTACTGTGGTAATCAAGGCAGCTAGTAAAGCAAACAGCATAAATTAATGAAAAAGTAAGATAAAGTTATCAATTATGCCGTTACCAGTGGAAGAAATTAAGTATCTTTTCTGACCATTTTTTTGAAGTTGGGGCATGTTTATATTTTAATTCTACTGCTGGAGCTGTATTGTCTTATTGTAGTTCTATAGTGGTGGTTTTCTGTTCAGTTGGTAATGCCTGAAATATAGAGAAGTTGCATGACGCATTGGCAGAGAGGTCTGTGGGTGAGCATTGTTAAAAGATCTGTGGAACTTTTAAATATCTCCATGTCTGGATGGACAGGAACAGTTGTCTCTGATGGCTGTATGTGTGAGTCATGCAATGGGATGCACTGTTTTATGGTTCCTGCACGAAACGGTTTCTGTGCAGAGGCTGTTTCCAAGCAGCTTCCCTGAGTGATCATAATGTGGAGGCTGGTTCTGGAGCATCTTATAAATCAGAGCCTGAAGAAGCTGCTTGCAGGTAGAAATGAGCTCATTGAGTGTTCTTGGACAAAATCCCAGGTTTCAAGTGATGCAAGACAGGAAAATTTTATGGCATCTGGAAAACCATTTACAGCCTATTATAATAGATCCTAGGATTCAAATCTTCCATCTCCCAGAGCTGATTTATGTCCTACCCACACTGCAGTAATGAAAGCCACATAGAATCTGTTGATCAATAGCCACTTTCATTATTGCTCTATTTTTAGCAACCACAGATGTTGTGTGCCCCAGAATATTTTGAAGTAAGTGCCTGTAGAATTTGGGAAATGTTGTCAGGGATTTGGAAGCTCTGGAGATGTGGCAGATATCAAGGTTTTATGAGAAGGCCAAAGACACTAGGATAATAGTGGTTAACAGGATGGAGTATTGAGTTGGAGCAGAGTATGGTGAAGCATTAGGGTGAATGATGAAAGACCTCATGGGAGTTTCACTGAAGTGTGTTTGAGAGAATTGATTGTGCTGTTGTCCCCGTCTTTCTTTAGGAAAGCACACTATTCCGATCAGTAAATGGGTGTAGATATGAGAAAACAGTACTTGTGACAAAGAAAAGAGATTGCTGTATGGCAATCAAGTGAGTCTGAGTTTGCCCTTTCTATTGCCTTTGAAGTCCACATGTTTTTATGTACATGACTGGAGCCCTGTGAGGGACTGAAAGGTGGGGTACATGTATTTCCATAAATAAAAACGATGAATAAAATTACGTGATTAAGCAAGAGGTAATTTTGTCCTCTGGGTCCTGCACCAGCTTTATAGCTGGTGCAAGTTTGAGTGGATCTGGAAGACAAATCAAGATTGGAAAGGGGGATAGGATATTGGCAGCACCACTGTCACCAATAATCCCCCTTCCTGACCTCAGTCTGCCCTGTTTAGCCACCCCTTTCTTTCCCCTGTTCCTCTTCTGCCCCAATCTGCTCACCCATCCTTCCTTCCATACTCCTCACTGACTTACCGGAGCCGGCCGGGTTTCTTACTCTGTCTGCTGGGTCTTGGAGACAGCCACTCACTGCTTGTGGTGGTGGCCAGGCTGCACAGTATGGTGAGTTGTGCTTTGTGATAGCTGCGAAGGACCTTATGTTGCTGGAATGGTAGTTCCAGCAGCATAAGGCCCTTTTAGGATTGGACCATAAGAGCCTGATCCTGTCCCCTGCTGTGTTATAGCATGCAGTTGTGCCAAAAGGCTCACACTATATGCTATGGGGCGGGGGTAACCTGAAGGCAAGCAGGTGGTTAGTAAAAAGCATTTTTACTTATCTCCGTGTAAACCCACAGCCCACCCATTGGTCTTTTTAGACATGCCAGCCATTTTGGTGGTGTATGTCTGAGGAGAGAAAAGGGATGGGGAGGTTTTGAAGAGATAAGATCTGGTGACTGAGGGTTCTATGAGTGTTCCACAGAACATATTGTACAAACCCCATTGAAAAATGGTGGTTTTTGCCAGTGCCTGCCAAACTATGGCCCACGGGCTGGATCCAGCACAACATTGCAGTGCTCCCCACTGTGAGAAGCACTTACTGTTCTGCTGCACTGTTCACAAGCAGACCACCCGATCTCTACAAAACGAGCTTCTGCCCAGTCGCGTCTGCCAGAAATCCGGGTGCAAAGCCTGCTGGGGTAGTGGACTACAGATGTGACTTCCCAGAGCGTTGCTCTGTAGAGATTGGGGGCCCAATCCTATTCCAGTCCCGGTACAATTACAAAGCTGCCCCATGGTAAGGTAACAAATGTTCCCATACCTTAAGGAGGCCTCTGTGACTGCTGCCTCACTACAAGATGCAGTGCATGCCCCATTAGCACAGTTGCACTGGCACTAAAAAATTGGATAGGATTGGCCCCTGGGTGGGTTGCTTGTGAGCAGTGTGGTGGAACGGTAAGCTCTGCTCTGAACAGGAATGGCTTTTGGTTATGAATTTGGCGGCTGCTGGTTTAGACTAAGCCTGCCTATGTAAACCTCCTTGAATGTTGTCTAAAAAGCAAAGAAAGGTGCTGTATAAATACTTATGTCTGTATGCATGCATATATGTTGCTGGATGCACCCCTTCCTCCCCTGATATGTCCTCTGGTCAGGGGGACAACCCTGTTACTATCCTTCCCTGCCCTGTCCTGTGCTGGCTTACCAGTGGCTGCAGCTCAAAAATGATTGTCAGTAGAGTACTCCCTATGTCATCAGACACCACTTTACAACAGCAGGATAGTATTCCATTGCTGTAAATTGGGTGACAGGATTGGGCCATAATTGATTTAAAACTTTTAATTCAGTTTTTAATTGGTAAATCAGTAACAATCTTAAGTTCATCAACATTCTTTCTGGATCTCGGAAAAGATCAGAAACTGCAGCATACTTTAGCTGCTCAAGAAGCCTTGTAGGACTGGAAATTAGTCCACATTAACAGCCAGCTTCAGTTTATGAAATGTGATCTTAAGTCCTCAGTATTCTTTCACTTCTGTATTGTTCACATGGAGAAAATGGCTGTATTCATGAGTGAACAGAGGTACAGATGCCTTTGAAAAGAGGCGTAATATACTGAACTCTTCTGATTTTTGTATGAATGTTATGATAATACAATGTTATTTGTGTATTATAATATCAAAATATTTTTAATACTTCCTCTTATCAAGGTTCTTTTTAATTGTAGTGAATATGGGCCCAGTCCTATCCAATTTTCCAGCACCAGTGCAGGTGCAGATAAACCTCAAGGTAAGGGAACAAATGTTCTATTACCTTGAGGAGGCCTCCAGGACTCTCCCCACCACTGCAGGATGTAATGCAGCTCTTTTGGCACTGAAAAGTTGAATAGGATTGGGCTCTTGCATTTTAAGGGATGCCTTTAAATATCACTGTGAGGTGGAAGGAAATTGTCAAAGATTTACTTCTCATTTATTGGGGACATCAGGAGGTCATGTGAGGGCACAGTTTATCAGTTGATGATAACATTTCAAATACCAAACATGTGTGCACAGAAATAAATCTGAGTTCACCATCATTAATTTCCTCGTAAATGTGCATAGAATTTCAGCCTTAATTACGTGGCGATATAGTTGTACCATCTTATTGCAATAAGCAACTGTAAAGCACTGCAAAATAAATAAGCTATAATTTATCTTGCACAGTGCTTTGCTGTTTATTGCAACAATAAGGTGAAACAAGTAATTACAGTGGTGTAAATAATGGGGTGGGGCCAGGCTGCCCCAGGTGCCACCCTTCGGGGTGTGTGACCATTAGGGACCAAAACTGCGAAAATCGCCATTGTTAGGAATAAGACCATCATGTTATAAATCATTCTATGTGTCATTTATAGCAGAATGTAATGGAACAAACTAGAGTGAAATATCTCCATTCTGTCACAAGTTATAACAAAAATGCAACTGTCTTATGTAACAAAGTAGATTTTCTTAACTCCAAACAGACCAATAAGACTGACTGTTTGAAGAGCCAATGAAATTAATAGGGGTGACACCAGACTGGGTGACACCAACTCTAGTGATGCCATAGGTGGGAAGGTTGGATGTTGTTGGTCACTGGCTTAGATAACTTTTAAAGGATTCTATACGTTCATGGTGGACTATAGTCTATCAGTGGTTATTAACCACCTCGAAACTCCAGATGCGGGGGCAGTATGTCACTGAGTACTATGTGCAGGGGAGCAATAGCAGGGAAGGGCATTGACATTCATCCATTGCTTGTAGGGAAATATTCACTGCATTTATTTTCTGGCCATTATTATTCATTTCATGTCATGACTATTACTGTCGCTCAGCCTCACCTACCTCACAGGATTGTTGTCAGGATAAAAGAAGGGGAGGAACTGAGCACACTATCCTGAGCTCCTTAGAGGAAGGGTAGTATAAACATGTGAAAAATATTAATCAACACTTTTTTTTATTAAATAGATATCAAAAACCTAGGCTGCAATCCTAACCACACTTTCTTGAGAGTAAGCCCCATTGAACAAAATAGGACTTCTGAGTAGACCTGGTTAGGATTGTGCCCCTAGCTAGCTACACCACTAGCTATGCCACTGGGTAATTATGTCTGTTTTACAGATGGGTAACTAAATGTAAATAGACTTGCAAGTACAAATTTTGATATGTTCCTGTGAAACAGTCCCTGAAGGTCAGAAAATGACTTGCTCAGGGTAGCCTTAATGAATCTGCAGAGAATTTGGGATTTGAATGCATCTCCCCCAAATCCAAACCATTGTTCCCATCCTTTGATTTATTTGCTGGCCATAATGAATACAGTATAAGAAAATTATTCTGAGATTAATTTTCACAAGGTTATCAAAAACAAATATTATTATTTTTATTATTATTATTAACAACAGTATTTATATACCACTTTTCCACAAAAGTTCACAAAGCGGTTTACAGAGAAAAATCAAATAACTAATATTTGCCTCCGGAAAAGTTTCTCCAGTCATGTACATAGCTCAGATGAGGAGCTTGCAGGAATGTCCTATACTGGAATGTCTGGGGGTTTGCTGGCTGGACTTTCCTTCGGAATACTAGAACTGACTTAGCTTCCTGTAATAACTGATCCAGCGTTGGTTGACCTTCCGACTGCGGTGTAAAGTCGTCCTGTTATTTTGGGGCAATTGTCTAAAGGGGGATGTGGGCAGCTTATGTTTGTGTAAATATGTGGTGAGCCTGCTTTCTCCACTAAGATAGTTCAGTATTCATAGGGATAATTTTGTAAAGTACAGTGGTACCTCGCATAACGAATGCCTTGCACACCAAAAAACTCGCAAGACGAAAGCGTTTTTGCGATTTTTTTCTGGTGACTCGCAAGACAAATTTTCTATGGCCGTGCTTCGCAAGATGAATTTTTTCTGTGGCCGTGCTTTGCAAGACAAATTTTTAAAATTAAAAAGTTGAAGTTTTGTGCTTGAAATTTTTGAAATCCTCAGTACAGTATGTATGCCTTTAAAGAGCACTTAATAAACACTTTGTAAACCAAATTTGACTTTGTTCTGACTTTTCTTGCCCATAGGAATGCATTAATTAAATTTCAATGCATTCCTATGGGAAACCGAGCTTCGCAAAACAAAAAACTCGCATAACGAAAGGACTCGCGGAACGAATTTCGTTATGCGAGGTACCACTGTACTTAATTAAAATGTTATGCGTTTCCATGCTTTGTGAATGGAAGCTTACAAAATATTTTTATTTTGGGGAAAAATTGCACAATGAGCACATTCTCCATCTATCTCAATTTTTATTTATTTTCTTAAAATAATTTTGTCATTTACAGCAACTTTACAATCGGTGTGATATCTTTCTACTTTCTTGACCTCGTGCCCTCCCACCCCCTTCTTTTTTCTTGCATCCCATTTTCTGAACTTTCCCTGCTAGCTGGCCAGTGCGGGAGGGCAACACAAGGGCAAATGGGAGAGAAGTATGAAACACTTTTACTTGCCTTCCAGTAAGCTCTGGGGCTGCCTAAGGGTCTCCTCGGACATTTGCCATCTTGTTTGATAGCTTATGTTTGAGGAGAGGAAAGGGTTGGGAGCTTCAGAAAGGAAAAGATAAGATCCAGCATGCACCTTTGCTGTCAGGTCCATCCTCTCCTGCCACTTTCCTGTCCCCATTCCTCCCTCCCACCCCAGTTTCACCTCTAGTCCACCTCCTCTGGTAAGACCAAGGGCCTATTTGGTCATTAAATTCCACCTTTACATACACTGAGATCAGGTCTGGGCACTTCCTCATTAGTTCCCAAACCGGGAGATCCCCACAGTCATGTGTACACAGAATGTCCTTGAATCCCAGAACATGTGCTTGAAAACAGAGTTTCTGAAACTTGGAGGCCATCCTTTCACAGGTAATCAGGTGGAAGATAGTTGGAGAACTTCAAGCTGTATAGCTGTCCCTAGCAAAAGTGAGTGAATGTGGAAAACATTGGACTTGCTTTAACAATTTCCCTGGGTTTTCCAGCTGAAAAATAGCATTATAATTTTGCAATCCATGAAGCCATTATGTTTCTTGAATATTTTGCACTACCTAATTTTGTTGGGTTATAATTGGAATATTAATATTAGTTGTCAGTACTGAGTGGCAGACTCAAATGCTGTATAAGGCCCACATAAGTAGACTTTATGCAGCTGTCATGTTGGGGATTTGGGGAGGTAATATCTATCACGTCTTCAGGGACCAGATGTCCCTGAAAACCAGGAATATCCATGTTGTGATAAGCAGTACAAAGCTATGCCCTTGATTGCAAAGCTTCCCATGGCGGCTAAGAAGACATCAAATTATCTTAGGAGATAAATTTTACCTCTTGGTAGCTAGTTAGGACGAACTCGTGCCACTGTGCTCTTAACTAAGATTTTTACCTTTTGTATATGACCAGGATCCAAAGAACTTGTTCTGCGTGCTAAAACAACTTTGAGTTTGTTTTTTTTAAACAGAAGTTGCCCATGCATCATAGCAAACCTCTTCTGAAACTGAACAATTTTCATACACAATTTATGATATGGTGCATGGCTTTGCCAGTCATAGGAAAAAAATGTTAAAAATCTTGTTGGGCATATGTAAAAGACTTTTGATCCCAGCCAATAATTTTTCAGTGTGTTCAGTAATGCCAATTAATATAGCTCTACACTCAAAGCACTAGTCTGGTCTAGAGGGTCTAGCCTCTGTTAGCCCAAAGATAACATCTGAAGGTGGCCAGTTCGAGGCCACTGCCGCTCCGTGAATGGCAAGACCTTGAAGCAGCTGACAAGCTGAACTGAGTTATTCCACCTGCTCTTTGGTGTGAACGAAGAAGTGTCTTGGCTGCTCTTCAAGTGAAAGATGAAGGAGCCGCTTGTCAGCCAGCATAGGAGGCAACTGGGGGCCAGAAGTGAGACCAGAACATGAAAGATCCATCTGAAATGTTGTGCGGTTCTTGCAAGATAGAACCTTTCTGTTATTGTAAAAATCCCCTTGGGGGTTTAGAGATAGCCTGCCTATGTGAACCGCCTTTATTCAAGTCAAAGGAGTAATCAAATGACCAGAAAGGTGGTATATAAATACCAGTATTATTATTATTATTTTATTAGTCCACTTGCTTCTGTTAGTTAACAAGGTGTAATATGAGAACACTGATTATTTCATATTGGGCCAATTCAGACAAATGTTTCAGTGTGGACCAATTCACTATCAGCCAACTTTCCTCCCTTTGTATATATAATCTTGTGAGGTAGATGAGGCTGAGGGGTAGTGACTAGCCTAAGGTCTCTCTCTTTGTGGCCGAGCAGGGATTTGAACCTGGATCTTCCAGGACTAAGTCCATCTCTTGAACCACTTTATTAATGCAATGTAATGGTCCTGGAGAAGGTCTGCTCTGCATGTGGCCGGGACTGGGGAAATCACCTTATATCAACTCTTCCATTTCAGGAATAGTTGGGTGAATTAGCTCCTTATCTCTTTTGTACTCGCTGCATAGGCATTTGCCTGGTGCTAGAGGGTTTAGTGTTTTCCTTTATAAAGCGTGACAGGCCACAGAATGCCTATCAGCTCTATGGTGAATTCCTCTGAAGGTGATGTTATGATGAGCTGAAAATGGCTGCTGCTGAAAATGGAAGCTCAGTGTTGGTTTTTCTCTTCGCTTCCATAACATGTAGTAAAACTTACGCCATGCCTTAATGTTATCACAGTGTGCATTACCCTGCTTTCATCATTGGCTGGTTGAGATGGGGATATAGATATGCATGATGATGATGATGATGAAATCTAACATGGAAGTGTCATTTCTTGTGGCAGCCCTGTGCTTCTTCTCATGTGTATTTTCACCTCGATGGACCTGAATTTAGTTGACAGTGCATGTGCTTCATTTTTGCAAAAACAAACTGGGTAAATTAAGTGCAAAATTAATTATAATAAAGTACTTACTATTAATAATAAATATAATAAAAATATGAATCCAAGTATAGTAGAACAGTATTACTGGATGCAATTTGCCTGGATGTAAATAAAAAATTTGAACATCTATGTAGGAAATATAAATCTGACTTTCCCTTTCCGTATGGAGAGACCCAAAGTGGTTAACAAAGCACCTTAATTCAATAAAATAATAATAAAAAGCATACAAGGGAGCTAATAAAGTCTTGCATTGGTGAAATAAACACTGCATTTGTTTCTGTTTTGCTTAGAAAATAGTTTAAAAATTTATTTAGTAAACAGAATCTATTTTGTACTTCGCTATGGATTATTGAGCTAATGAAGATTCCTGTAGGTACTAGTCTAAGGTTAAGCCCACTCCCATTGGAGTTCATGGGCACAGTGCCATGCTTTCAGTGGAAGAGTGACCTGGGTTTAACAAGCTTTTCTGTAAGTCTGAATAAATGAATGTGTCAGTTCAGTGTGGCAATGCACTTGTCTTTGCATGAGCTAAAAATATAAACTTGGACAGAGATTTATTTGGGGGGGGGAGGGTAGCCATGCTTCTAGTAATCAATCTCTGTGCCTGAAATAGATACCAGTTTGCTTGTCTCTGTGTGAATCTGAACCTGTGACTTTTAGTATGTCTCCATCACTGTTTCTACATAGTGGTGAGGCATGATTTCAGGTGCTGGGGCATGATTTCAGTTGAAAGGTCATGTTTATATTCATGCAACAGATTTACTGAAGCACAACTTTTTGTAAACTTGAGCTCTCTTTTTCAGATGCATTATGTGGTTACACACTCACTCACTCACACACACACTCACACACACACACACACACACACACACACACAAATCTGAGTCTGTTGCAAGGTGGGGAGTGTAACTCAGGGCTCAAAGGCCAGGAAATGCAGAAGGTTATAATATGTCTTTGCAAGTTTTTTGCACAAAAAAATGCTTACTAGCTGAGAACAGTGACCTATTCACAAGAGCAGTGATTGGTAATAATACTGTATAAGTTTGCTCTGCTATGTGAAATTCCCATGTATAATGGGAAGGAAATCCATGACCCTCCTGACTAAATATGAATTGAAATTTGCTGATAAATTCTACTTCAGCACTTTCACAATGGAGCTTCCCTTTTAAGTCTTTTTGCTGAAGTATAATCACTTATTGGTCAGCAGCACAGTGTTCTGGCAGACTGCAGTAATCTCCCACAGGCTTTTGTAAGTTTCAGTTTTTAAACATCAGAAATATTTATTTCCATTTTGTCTCTTGCACAGAGATGGACCAATTTGTCTTATGTATATAGCAAAAGGGCATTGTTGGGATCCGTGTATGGAATCCGGTATGTGTCATACTGGCAGCTGTATAGGTGAATAAGCCCCTGATGATATGGTTGCTGTTAAGTCCTGTAGCACATCAACTATTACCCTGCACATGCCCGATCTCATCTGATCTTGGAAGCTAAGCAGGGTCAGGCCTGGTTAGTACTTGGATGGGAGACCGCCTGGGAATACTGGGTGCTGTAGGCTTATACCATAGTCTTTCGAGACTGAAGGTTGCCAACCATTAAGTCCTGTAAAAGTACTGAGTCCACCAAGGATGGTCCCAAGCCTGCAAAAGGGAGAGGGTGATCACCCTGCTAAGGTGACCAGAACTGGGAAACCAGGCAAGAAATTGCATGGAAATCCGAATTACACACGGATTCCAGCAGCGTATTGGCTGAGATGGCAACCTGCTCTCCAAGTGCCAGCCAAGGACTAAAGAAAATAGTGCTGAGTGAATACGGAGACAAAATTGGTGTCTGGTTTTGTTGCATTTTTTGAGGTGTCACAAGATTATTTATATTGCATTTGCTGCTGCCGAAGCAGCTACCTTTCTGGAATTCAACAACTGATTCAAGTGTTAAACTGAATGTAGTAAGCACAAATCTAAAGTATTTTTAGCAACTGATTTTACAGAAGAACTCTTACAGTACACTTTTACCTGGATGTTTACCTATACAAATGAACCTGTGATTAAGTTCCACTTAACATAATGGGACTTAGTTCTGAGTAAACTGTGCATCTTTTCTTGTATGCATCTGTAACGTCCATGGTGGGAGGAGGCCCCTGCCCTGGGGTCTGTACCGAGCGTGAGGGGCTTACCCGGTCTAGGTGCGGTGGTCGGCAGTGAATTAACGCATAGGATGCAGGTAGTGCAGCTTTACACAAGCGATTTAATTGAGTCAACCTCTTTACATTCATGGGGGCTCGTTACGTCACGGCCCCCCTCAGTCTAGGCTGACTGGTGTCGTCGTCATCGGAGCAGCTCAGGCACCGGGCCTTCCGGTTCTTTGGAGCTTGTAGTCCTGGCCTCCCAGCCTGAGTCCCTCAGCCCTGCTCCTGGGCTCTGGAGGGCATTGCCCCGGCAGTCTGGGGTCAGGCTGGCTGGCCTTGGGAGGACCCACAGTACCTTGCTGTTTGCTCCCTTCTCCCTTAGTCCCCCTGGGTTGTGGTTGGCATCGAGCATCCCTCTCAACAACCACCTTTCTCCAGGGTATGTTCTCTGGGTCTGTGTAGGCCCGGGGGCAGGGAGGTCTCTGCCCAGGCCTCCTCTCTCCAGAGATGCCTGTAGCCTCCTTCCTAAGGAGGCCTTTCTCCTTTCCCTTTGGCCTGGGTCGCCTTCTCCCACTGGCTTCCTTCCACCCCTCCAGAGAGGAGTGACCTCCTTTTTCCCCCTCCAGCTCCCTTATGAGGCTTACCTCAGGTCTGCCTAACCCCACCCTTCCGGCCCACTGTCTTCCTGCTCCCAGCTGTTCCCTGCCCTACTCCCGTGTAGGTGTCTGGCATGGCCCCCAGTCCTGCTGACACTCAGGGCTTACTCCAGAGTAGGCCTTGATTCCCGAGGAGACCCTTGTGCCCAGGGAACTCCTGGCCACCTGGGCTGGGTCCAGGTGACAGCATCTCATCAATATTGCCAAATGACCAGGAAAAAGAAATGGTTCTGGCTGGTGGACTTGTACCTTTAACAGCAGCTTGATATGCAAGAATCAGCAGGTGAAGCATTTCACAACCTAGAAAAGAACATTCTCACTCTTTCTGCATATCTGGTGCTGTTAAAGGCACAACTGTGCTGAAAAGTTGGCAGTCCTCGTAAATGTTTTAGAATAATTGTCTGGTCAACTGTGCTTTTCCACGTTAAAAATTTCTGCTCAAAACTGCTTTGTTTTGAAGATTTGTGAGACTTTTAATGGCAGTTACTTAAAACATTCTCATCGACTTTATTTTAAAATCTTAATTATGTAGTCACCAAAAAAGCATAATAAACATTAAATGCTGGTTTTATTTCCTTCCTTTTTCCCACAAAGGATAAAGATTGCCCTTCCAAAGTATTATAATATTGATTTAGAACTAGCAGATAACTTGTTTATATGATCAGTTATTCTGAGATAAATACCCAACCTGTATCAGTCTAATTGATTGTATGATCAAGAGATTAAACAAAGGTAAAGTGAACTGAAAGAAGAGAATTAAATTGGTACTTAGGAGCTTTGCATTTTTTATATTGGTGTAAATAGCCAATTAAATAGCATGATTTTTTTCTTTAATAGCTAACAATAGTGTACAAGACAAGGAGTGGCAAAACATTCATACAGACAACTTTTTGAGCGTGCAGAACTGTGTACAGTTGAGGACAGAAGCCCACAGTGACTTGAGCATGACCTAAAAAAAGCACAGGAGGGTTATCCTAGGACTTACTGCCTCGTACATAAACAAGTGACATTGATTTAGGGGTAACTACTAATTTGGGCATCACTCCATAACCAGTTGAATTAGGCCATTTTAGAAAAAAAAAAAAAAAGGTTCAGTACAGATGCTTGGAAAGGCTTGGACTACTGTAGGTCAGAAGGGCTTAATAGCATGTGCTCCTTGTAAGCAGCGTCCTGCCTTCATGTTCTTGTTGTGACCTGCCCTGAAGAAGTATTGTCTTATAAGTAAACCTCCTGCAGCCAGAAGCTGAGCCGAAGCTAGACGTTTTGATGACACAGTTCAGTCCTGTTCCCACCATCCTGTTCCCATCCAAGGGAGACTTTAAAATAATTGAGTATAGTCCATGACTCTAGTGATGTCCAGCAGAATGTTTAAGTACAGGTGTCTTTCACTCACTTGACAGATTAGGGACAGGAGCTGTGGTGAAAAGCAAAAATTGTTGAAAGGCGAAACTCCTGGTCTTTTTTTAGTTTATAAATGTCGCTTTCATTGCTTTTTAAGTAGCAAATTGCAAATGCCTTTTTTTTATCTTGCAAATTCCAGCTGTCACACAAAGATTTCTGCAAACACTTGTTAACTTGTATGGGAATGGGAATAGACCCAGAGCTAAAGTTGGTGCATACTCACTCTCACACGCACCAAAACAGTTTGAATCACCATGTTATTTGCAAATCAACATGGGGGAGGGCAATTTAGACTTTAGACCAGCAAATTGAGGTTGAAAGAGTGAATGAATGAATTCCGGGTGTAATTGAAATGTGTTGAAAGAGTGGAATGTCGAAAAATGAACCGTCGGGGGAGGGGTGGGGGACACTTGTATCCACAAAGCGGGGGACACTTTTACCCAAAATTTCACTGTTCTGCTTCTGTATCCTGATTGCTAGCATGAAACATATATTTGTATGTCCAGTGGATCACTTGAGGCTTGGATGAAGAGAGAGAGAGACCAATCTTGTTTGAACTAATGCCCAGGTACTTGACTGAACAGTTGTTTAGAAATCTAATGCTGGTATCAAGGAAACAGAAAGTTTTTTATCAACCTTAAAGGTGAGAGAAAAGACTGGGCCTTTAAACAATAAACTTAGATCTGATATTGCTAAGGACCTTTGCTATTTGGAATTTACTTGTGAATAAACATCATGGAAGGATTTTGTCCAGGAAAAGAACATAAGAAGAGCCCCACTGGATCAGGCCAGAGGCCCATTTAGTCCAGCTTCCTGTATCTCACAGCAGCCCACCAAATGCCTCAAGGAGCACATGAGACAAGAGACTTGTATCCTGGTGCCCTTGTGCCTGACATTCTGAGATAGCCTACTACCTCAGGGCATTGCTATAGCAAGTAATCCTGCTTTAGCAAGCAGGATTCTCTTAAATGCAGTGTGAAACCTGTTCTTATTCTGTTTGCAGCTAATTGCAGAAAAGCAATGCTTTAGCAGAGCTAAAGGGCTCCAGTGTGGATGCACTCGTGGGCTTCCAAGTGCTAATGCGATTTTCAGCCAGTGTGCTTTGGCACATTGGTGTGCTGTGAATGATCTGCAGGTGTGCCACTGGAGTTTTGGGGTGTTGTCATTTATTAGTAGGGCCACTGGGGGATGTGAGCCCCCTGCCACCTGCAGTGCCTTGTGCCCTGTCAATTATGAAAAAAAGCTGATGGGATACCTTGATAAATTTAGTGCCTTGTCAGTGTACTCTGACATGAAAAAGATTGAAAATGGTTGTGCTAACCTGAAGGCTGTTTCTGAAGTCAGTGAGAATATGAGACATGAAGCTTCTAATCCACAGCTTTTGCCCACCTGTTCCTGTTGCAGGGGAAACCCTGGCCACTGAGCGGGCCCGCTTGGAGGCAGGCTGTGCAGCATGGCCTTTCCCAGTTTGAAGAGACACTTGGCCAACAGACTGAGGCAAAGAGGCAAAGAAGGAAGGCCCATAGCCAGGGAGACAGACCAGGGACAGACTGCACTTGCTCCCAGTGTGGAAGGGACTGTCACTCCCGAATCGGCCTTTTCAGCCACACTAGACGCTGTTCCAGAACCACCTTTCAGAGCGCGATACCAGAGTCTTTCGAGACTGAAGGTTGCCAACATGATGCTGTTGCTTGTTATAGCAAACAGGATTCTAGTTGTAGCTCACAGCAAGTAAACAGCATGAGTGGGCGAGAAAGCAAAATTCTTGAGCTGGTAGAAGATATTCTGCATGTATGTGAGTTTGGAGGATGGTTCTGCCAACTATGTTGTGTGTGCAAACTATACTCTTCTCTTTTTGTACCATCAGCTGCAGATGTGGGGGTGCAAATCAAGGGCTGCCAACCACCTGGGATTGATTTAGAATCTCTGGGAATTGACATCAATCTCTGTGGGGCTACTCAAATAATCCTGGAGAGTTCAGTAGGGCCTGCTATAATGTGGCATCACATCATGAAAGAAAATCTTGCAAGAATGTTTTATTTGTCAGAGATAACAAGGCCTGGGTCCCAAGCAAGAGGTATTCATACCTGTGCATGCATTTCCTAAGAGCAAATATAGTGCAAAAATAGAGCTGACCTTTGCAATCACCTCTGCCAGCTCAGATCTGGGTCTTTCAGGGTTCTGGTAAATTATGGCAGCAATTACTCCTCTGTACTTTGACCATCCCCACAAGAAGCGCAAGGGTAGCAAATGCTCCAGGCCTGAAGGTTCCCAAGAATCCGGCAAGCTGTGAGTGTGACAGCAATGCTTACGTGCATCTCCCTACAAAAAGAATTGGGCATAAGGAGCTGAAATATGCAGCTGCCACCACCCTTCTCAGACGGGACACTCTTAGGCTGAAGGGAAGTAGCTGCGGGGAGGGGTGTGTGTGTGATGATCACTCCTGATACTGCAGCTGGCTCATATTTCCCTGCAGGGAAATGCAAGTACAGAGAGCAATTCACTGCAGATGTCACACAGCCTGCTTCAGTCCTGAAAGTTTCCAAATCCCAGAAAGGGGTCATGGAGGACCAATCAGCTGTGATGTTACCATTTGGTTTTTTTAAATGGACATTTCCGATTGGCTTGGGTAACTTAAGCGTATTACAGGAGTAGCAATCATCCTGCATTTTGATCTCACCCTGTGCTCCTTCCCTGTTTTCTAATATGTAGTTCATGTTTTCTGACTGCACAATAACATTGTCCGTTGCCTGAAGGCAACTTTATTGGCTAATTGCTGTTTAGTGAAGTGAGCTATTTCACAGCAGTTACTAGCAGCAGTTACTAGCTCTCCTTAAAGGGCATTGATTATTTTGTAGGAGTATAGAGAAACTGTGTTGGCATCTTCACGCAGCAGTCTGCATTATTCGTTTTGCTTTTCTGTGGTGATAAAAGTATGAGGGATTTGTGTAGTTTCTGGTTATAGACTAGAGTTCAGCGCAGAACTAGGCACCTGCTGAAATAAATGAGCATAAGTGCACCTACCATTGTACTGGGTTGCGTCTTCATTGTTTTCCCTGGACTTAATCCAGCCAACACTATGCAGTGTTAAGTTCCATTGATGTGTTTTGATAGTAGAGTCCATAGTTGTACTGCACAAGAATACTTTCGGTGTGAACCGACACAAATCAGCTGGATTTAATTTAACATGGTTTAAGGCTTTTTCAGTTTCCGCCTGTATGTGCTCTTTGTCTTCGTTCAGCATCAAGAAAGTCCCTTTGTTTATTTTCAGCATTTTTGTCGCTGAGCAGAATCTTTTGGCTGTTCCTCTCCCAGCTTCGTGAACAAAGGATGGCAGTGTGTTGGATGGAGATTAGTGCAGCAGGAAGAATCAAATGTGTATCTGTGGTGTAAACATCAGCTGATGCATTGTGTATGTACACTGGCTGTGATTTTTGCTCTAATTGTGCAACCCAGGTTGTTTGACTGCTCCCTTTGGGCCATAAATGGTCTCTTCACGTATTGTCAAACAGAAAAAAGCAGTGTAAGGGCTAAGATTGAGCCATAAGAAATGTGAATTGGTGGTGCTCCTCTCTTTTCAAGCAGTGCTGTTTCTTTGTCCTATGTTTCTTTGCAAAATTGGCACATGATTACAATTATATTTGCAGTTGATTTCTGTCCTTAATTGCTGCAGATATTGACTTTGGGACTACTTTGGGACATGTACTTTACTGTGGTGGTTGATGTAACCCAAGTCTGAGCCACCCTCAGTCTCTGTAAGAGTCATAAAGTTAACTAGCTCAGCATCCTGGGGGTGGTAGCTGAGGTTGTTTGGCAAAGAACATAAGAACAGCCCCACTGGATCAGGCCATAGGCCCATCTAGTCCAGCTTCCTGTATCTCACAGCGGCCCACCAAATGCCCCAGGGAGCACACCAGATAACAAGAGACCTCATCCTGGTGCCCTCCCTTGCATCTGGCATTCTGACATAACCCATTTCTAAAATCAGGAGGATGTGCATACACATCATGGCTTGTACCCCATAATGGATTTTTCCTCCAGAAACTTGTCCAATCCCCTTTTAAAGGCGTCTAGGCTAGACGCCAGCACCACATCCTGTAGCAAGAAATTCCACAGACCGACCACACGCTGAGTAAAGAAATATTTTCTTTTGTCTGTCCTAACCCTCCCAACACTCAATTTTAGTGGATGTCCCCTGGTTCTGGTAAGAGTGAGAGTGTAAAGAGCATCTCCCTATCCACTCTGTCCATCCCCTGCATAATTTTGTATGTCTCAATCATGTCCCCCCTCAGGCGTCTCTTTTCTAGGCTGAAGAGGCCCAAATACAGTAGCCTTTCCTCATAAGGAAGGTGCCCCAGCCCCGTAATCATCTTAGTCGCTCTCTTTTGCACCTTTTCCATTTCCACTATGTCTTTTTTGAGATGCGGCGACCAGAACTGGACACAATACTCCAGGTGTGGCCTTACCATTGATTTGTACAACGGCATTATAATACTAGCCGTTTTGTTCTCAATACCCTTCCTAATGATCCCAAGCATAGAATTGGCCTTCTTCACTGCCGCCGCACATTGGGTCGACACTTTCATCGACCTGTCCACCCCCCCCCCCAAGATCTCTCTCCTGATCTGTCACAGACAGCTCAGAACCATCAGCCTATATCTAAAGTTTTGATTTTTTGCCCCAATGTGCATGACTTTACACTTACTTACATTGAAACACATCTGCCATTTTGCTGCCCATTCTGCCAGTCTGGAGAGATCCTTCTGGAGCTCCTCACAATCACTTCTGGTCTTCACCACTCGGAAAAGTTTGGTGTCGTCTGCAAACTTAGCCACTTCACTGCTCAACCCTGTCTCCAGGTCATTTATGAAGAGGTTGAAAAGCACCGGTCCCAGGACAGATCCTTGGGGCACACCGCTTTTCACCTCTCTCCATTGTGAAAATTGCCCATTGACACCCACTCTCTGCTTCCTGGCCTCCAACCAGTTCTCAATCCACGAGAGGACCTGTCCTCTAATTCCCTGACTGTGGAGTTTTTTCAGTAGCCTTTGGTGAGGGACCGTGTCAAACGCCTTCTGAAAGTCCAGATATATAATGTCCACGGGTTCTCCTACATCCACATGCCTGTTGACCTTTTCAAAGAATTCTATAAGGTTCGTGAGGCAAGACTTACCCTTACAGAAGCCATGCTGACTCTCCCTCAGCAAGGCCTGTTCGTCTATGTGTTTTGAGATCCTATTTTTGATGAGGCATTCCACCATCTTACCTGGTATAGATGTTAGGCTGACCGGCATATAGTTTCCCGGGTCCCCCCTCTTTCCCTTTTTAAAAATAGGCATGACATTTGCTATCCTCCAATCTTCTGGCACCGTGGCCGTTTTGAGGGACAAGTTGCATACCTTAGTCAAGAGATCTGCAACTTCATTCTTCAATTCCTTAATAACCCTTGGGTGGATGCCATCAGGGCCCGGTGACTTATTGATCTTTAATTTATCAATGAGGTCTGAAACATCTTCTCTTTTAACCTCTATCTGACTTATCTCCTTGGTCAGGAGGGGCCGTTCGGGCAGCGGTATCTGCTCGAGGTCTTCTGCCGTGAAGACAGATGCAAAGAACTCATTTAATTTCTCTGCCATCTCTAAGTCTCCTTTTATCTCCCCTTTCCCTCCCTCACCATCCAGAGGGCCAACCGCTTCTCTGGCGGGTTTCCTGCTTCTAACATATTTGAAGAAGCTTTTATTATTCCCCTTAATGTTGATGGCCATGCGTTCCTCATAGTCTCTCTTGGCCTCCCGTATCACCTTCTTACATTTCTTTTGCCACAGTTTATGTTCCTTTTTATTCTCCTCATTAGGGCAAGACTTCCATTTAAGGAAGGAAGCTTCCTTGCCCTTCACAGCCTCTCTAACTTGGCTGGTTAGCCATGCGGGCACCCTCCTGGATTTAGTGGAACCCTTCTTTCTTTGCGGTATACACCTCTGCTGGGCCTCTATTACTGTTGTTTTAAGCAGCCTCCATGCACTCTGGAGAGACTGGACTCTTTTTACCCTCCCTTTCAACCTCCTTCTAACCAGCCTCCTCATTTGAGGGAAGTCCGCCCGTCGGAAGTCAAGGGTTTTTGTTAGAGATTTGCCTGGTATTCTTCCCCCAACGTGCATGTCAAAACGGATGCAGCATGATCACTGTTCCCCAATGGTTCAGTAACGTTTACATCTCTAACCAGGTCCTGCGAACCGCACAATATTAAATCCAGAGTTGCCTGTCCTCTGGTGGGCTCTGTGACTAGCTGCTCTAAGCCACAGTCATTTAGCACGTCAAGAAATCCGGTTTCCTTATCGTGACCAGAACACAAATTGACCCAGTCAATATGAGGATAATTGAAGTCCCCCATGATTACAACCCTGTCCCTCCTTGTCACCTCCCTGATCTTTCCTCATTTCAAGGTCCCCATCCGATTTCTGGTCTGGAGGACGATAGCACGCCCCCAGTATTACATCGCTGCACAAGCCTGGTAATTTAACCCACAGAGATTCTACGGTGGAGTCGGACCCACCTTCAATCTCTACTTTGCTGGATTCTATCCCTTCCTTAACATAAACGGCCACCCCACCTCCAACACGCCCCTGCCTGTCCCTCCTGTAGAGTTTATAGCCCGGGATTGCGGTATCCCACTGATTCTCCGCATTCCACCAGGTTTCCGTTATGCCCACTATGTCAATGTTTTCCCTTGTCACCAGACATTCCAGTTCTCCCACCTTTGCTCATAGACTTCGGGCATTCGCATAAAAGCATTTGTACACGGAATGCCCCAGGATGGGCTGCTTATTCGCTCCTTTGTCCCCGCATCCTCTCATTGTGCCAAACCGTCTATCACATCCCATCACGCTACCTTTCCCAATTTCTTCTCCTACTCTGCCTTTGTCTTGTTGTTCTCTAACCTCCCCATCCTCATCCCATAGGGATGAGGAGTCCCGAACCGGATGCCCCTCGGCTCCTGTCGGCCTTCCCCCAGGGATCAGTTTAAAAGCTGCTCTGCCACCTTTTTAATGTTATGCGCCAGCAGTCTGGTTCCATTCTGGTTTAAGTGGAGCCCGTCCCTCTTGTACAGGCCCCGCTTGTCCCAAAGAAATTTACTCTGGCACCAGGACTGCAGGGTAGGATTTACAGCCTGAGATTCCATGGGTCCCTCACCCCATCTTTGGCTACTCAGCATGCTGAAGGTACTAATCTTACTTCACTGCTTGGAACAGGAGCCTGGCTTGTTAGTTCAGACACTATCCATAGTCTGTGCTCTGATCTACAGCTGCTGCCTCTTCTGTAAGCTTTTGGCAGAGAAAGCAATTTGGAGACAAGGAAAAACAGAGCTCATACACCTTTAATAGCAGTATCGAAGAGGTGCAATTTGCTAAGCCCTGCATGGCAAGTAACACTTGAGAAAATATAATGCTTTCGCACAGCTGTTGAAGATTCAGGAACCTTGTTCTCTCTTGTAGCTGGTATCACTAGTTTTTGCTGTCTCCTAAGGACGAAAGAATAGGGAAATTGGGAATTGAAACAACCACTGTCTATGAAAGCATAGTTAGGTTGCATTTCAGCAAAATGTTTTTCCTTGTTTTCTTTTAACAGTAAAGTATTTTGAATTGATGGTCATTTCAAAATGTCTCAGTGTGCATCTGGCTCAAAGAGAGCATGTCAAAAGTAACAATTAAGGCATACATATTTGTACATTGAACCGTTTACTTCCATCTCCAGTCTTGTCAAATTCATCCTTTGTAGTAAACTGTCAAGGTGATACTGTTGCAGCTGAGAAAGGTTGTGTTGGCAGGTTGGCAAAAAAGGGAAAAAAAGTTTATTTGAAGATCTGACGTATAAAACATTTTCATATTCTTGAACTGTGTGTCTATCAACATCTCTCTCATGTTAGATCTCATTCTTACAAGCAGAAAAGAACTTCAGTTGAAAATAAGAGCCTATTTTCCAACAGTCAGTTTCAAGCCATCCTGTTTCTTGGATATTTACACTTTTGCAACACCTTCTAGTTCAGTAATGCTCCTGTAAGCCATTGATAACTCAGTGGTGGACAAGGCTCACTGTATCAACAAAAGAAGAATGCAGGCAAATACAAGAGAATGCCATGGAGGTCACTGAGCTTTAGGAATTTTGTTTATTTTAGAGAATATTTTACTTGTACAGCAGTTTTGTTGGTGTCCGTGGTTCATCACATGGATGGATAGTTATTGTTGAAAACGCATCAGAAATAATTTATTTTCAGACAACACATTATCAAATACTGGCAAAATGCCCTGTGCGTGTACATGTGTGCGTAAGAAGGGCTTGTATATTGTTAACCTCCATGGGGGATGCAGTTCCAAGAAGTATAAGATAGAGAGGTTTCTCCCACCGTTTTCTCTTTTTTAATTTTTTTATTTTGTCTGATATTGATCAGGCCCACTGCAGCTTTATTCTCAGGTTTTTTGTCCTTTATCTGTATTTTTCAGTCAGATTAGAAGAGTTTGGCCTTTCTTTGCTAATTAGCAGCTGCCAGAGGAGGAGAGGACTGAATCCCAGGTGTAGACTGGGAACATAGCAAAGAGTTAGGCCCTCCCATACCATGACCCCAATTCTCCACAGTTGCTGTCTAGCAAAGCAAACAAACAAAACCCACACCCAAGCCTGCTATGATCAGTTGCATGCTTAATGTAACATCTAGTTCAGGGGTGCTCAATAGGTGGATCGTGATCTACCGGTAGATTGTGAGGCAAAATGAGTAGATCGCAGAGTGCCGACCCCCCCTTCAGGTGCCTCTGGGAGGAAACGCCGGGAGTAAGGCCCATTGTACTCAACGGGGCTTACTCCCAGGTAAGTGTGGCTAGGATTGCAGCCTCACAACCTAATCCTAGGCATGTCTACTCAGGAGTAAGTCCTGTTATACTCATTGGGGCTCAAGGTACACCAACATACATTGTACACATAAATGTTATATGTTATGATGGTGCGAACATTGTAAAAAAAACTCTGGTAGATCTCCGGGCCTTGCTGGGTTTCAAAGTAGCTCTTGAGCCAAAAAAGTGTGAGCACCCCTGATCTAGTTGGATCCTGATTCAGAACATAAGCCCTCACGTTTTGCCACCCATGTCTTCTGCAGCACTGAGCACACGGACATCGCTGTCTGTTTTACGCTTGTGAACGTATGTTCATCTTCTCATGCAGTTTCTTCTATGTCCAGGATCAAATGAAGATATTTTCCATGTGATCTGTTCACAGATGCAGGTCACCAAAGCCCGTAGATATTTCTATGATATTGGCTGCATCTTTTTCAGCCACAGCAGTAGCAGAAAATTGAAAAAATAGATGACTGGTTTACAATACGCTCTTCAAAAATGTTAAATGTTACCTAGTAGTGGGCTATGGAGTCTAGCAGCAAAATAGCTTGATTCAAGTGATGTATGTGTGAATCATCTGATACTTTTTCATTTGCAAGACTGGCCATTAATAGGATGCTTTAATACCAAGAGAGAACTTTGGAGGGTTTTTAAAAAAATATACAGACTTGTAGACAAGTACTTGATTTTTGTTACGATGTGTTTCAGTGTGCAGTTGATCTTTGGAATAGTGGATCCATTGAGAAACTGAAATCAATTTTGCATTTGCCAGAAATCAATAATAACAAAACAACTCAACTGGTTAGCTTTGTTGTTGTTTAACAACGTAAGCTGTGAGAATGTTCTTGGCCTGACCAGCTCTTCCAGGAAGCTTCTGAATTCAGTCATTATTCACCGGAAAGCAAGAGGAGAAGAGTGGATCCTACATAAAACTTAGATGTGAAGCTCATACCTCTGGCTGCTTTCTTCAGCTACTTAGTTCCATTTGACTTAAGCAGAAGCTCTCAAAGAAGGAGGGGCAGCAGAGTAGAGACTATGAACATTGCATGCTGTGATTCCATGAGGGCCCTCTTTTTTTTTAAATCCTACATAAGAACAGCCCCACTGGATCAGGCCATAGACCCATCTAGTCCAGCTTCCTGTATCTCATAGCGGCCCACCATCCTGTGCTTAAATTCCAGGGGGATGATGGCAAACTGTTGTCCACGCTTTCACAGCCAGTGCCTGCACATGGTATACTTGGAACCCAGGTGTCTTGGAGGGAGAGGCTGTTGATGGCTTTTGGGAAGAATGAGTCCAAGCAGCAGCAGATATCTGCCAGCTGGATGGGCCCCTTCTCCTTCTTTTGGCACTGGATGGGATGGTGGACACTGTTGTCTTCTTTCTGGCGGTTGCCCCAGCAGTTTGGCAGCAAAGTACTAGCTGGCAGCTCATAGTTGCTACCCAGTGTTTCTCTCCCCCCCACACAAGTCCCCACTTAGTGTTGTTGTACGAGACATTTTGAAGGAAAAACATGGTAGTTGGCTGCTAGCAGAGACTGATTAAAAAGTTGTTGCTGCTTTTGACCTGCTGCCCGCATTTACCACCAAAGTTATGGATGGGGGATCCACACAGGTAGGAGGGGTCCCATCAGAGAGCCTCTTTCCAAGAGCCCTGTCATATCTGGAGCCAGTTCTGCACCTTTCAAAAAAAAATAACAGCTTGACAGCCCAATCCTATCCACACGTTCCTGGGAGTAAGCCCTATTGACTCTAATGGGACTTACTTCTGAGTAGACATGCATAGGATTGGGCTTTCAGGCTGCAATCCTAACCACACTTTCCTGAGAGTAAGCCCCATTGAACAAAATAGGACTTACTTCTGACTAGACCTGGTTAGGATTGTGCCCTTAACCTCTGTATGTTGAGTGGCAACAGGATACAGATATCTTGTTGCCTTATATGCTCCAAGAGGCATCTAATGGGCCACTGTGGGGTACAGGAAGCTGGACTAGAGGGGTTCTTGGCCTGAGCTAGCAAGGTTCTTGTCGTGTTTTTAAGGCAAACATTTTATTTTGATAAGCAGAATAGTAAATGGATTATTTCTTAACATTTTGCTTATCTTACTGCTCAGGTTGTTATGAGCTGCAAACGTTTTGGCTTTCATAGAGGTCTCTGGAAACAAACCGACGAGTATGTAGGGAGTTTAGTGTAATCACTCATACAGGAGAAAGTATAGGGGCTTGTTTAGGAGCATCACTGAGATGGATGCTTAACCTGCTTCCTCCTCTGGTGACCATATATGACCCCAGCCATTGAGAATCAAACCTGCTCTTTTAAGCTCTGTCCTGGATTTCTTGGTCGCGCTGAAGTGGTATGGAACTTTAGGAACTTTCTTCATTGGTGCTCCCTGTAGAACATGCAGTGATGGATTTATTTCTAAATAACACAGTGAAAATGGAAGCAACCTATGTATTAGTTACATGCAAAAGAAAGCTTTGTTGCAGGGAAATGGAAGGAGAGAGCGATCACCTGCGGACTTTTTCCTTCTAAGTGTGCGCAAATCAACCCGTGGGGAATCTGCCCTTTAATTCCAGGCAACTTCCAGTGTTCTGGAGGTTCTGTGTCACCTATTGCAACTGTGCTAACAACCCTGAAGATCCAGTACAAGTCACAAAGTGCACTGTGTAGGAAAATACTAGAAGAAGCATTTTGTACACAGCTGGTAAAGGGCTGGTGCACACTTCAGATGCAGAGACAATACATGACTGAAATACCATTTCTGGGAGGGCTCATGATGGTTCCTGGCATTTGCCAAAGAAGCCCTATTTATGTTGGTAGCAGTTGACTCTAGTATTTGAATTGAAGTTGGCGGTAATTTTAGAAGATCCCATATGTCTAAATAGAAAAGGGTAGATATTTGTGGCTTCTAGTACTTTAGTTAGTCTTTCCACTTTCTAGTGAACATTCTTAATCCCTAGCACACTTTCTTCTCATGTTGTTACAACAGCTGCTGTTTTAGACATTTTGAAAACCAGCATAATGAATTGTCCAGTTGTTTTGTTAGGAGACTTACTTTTCTTCTCCAACTCATATGCAGCTGCCTTCTGTTGAATAAGACCATTGGTCCATCTAGCACTGTCTCCTCTGACTGATATCAACAACTCTCCATAGGTTTCAAACAGGGGTCTTTTCCCACAGTCGGTACCTGTTGCATACAAAGCAAATGCTCTACCGTTGAGTTATGTCCTTTCTTCTTTTCTTGCTTCTTAAGCCATGCATCAGAATTTTTGACCCACCAAGTTGAGCATCCTTTTAGCTTAGTATCATAGTCTGCAAGGTGCTTGGTCAACTCTCTGCTTTGCAATCGCAAAGAGATAGCAAAAACTGAACGTTTAAGGAGTTCTTGATGGACTACCCTGAAGGGTTTCTCGCCTCACTGATTTGACTCCATGCCGGAAGGTCCTCAGACTAGCCTTTAGGAAGTGCAGGTACTCTTCCTTCCCAGCCCTCACAACTCTCCGTTTGAGACATTGCAACCCCTGGAGTTGAAGAACAATGATTTTGAGTTTTTTTAAATTACCCAAATCAGTTGTACTTTTAGGAACATAAGAAAAGCCTGGCTGGATCAGGCCATAGGCCCATCTAGTCCAGCTTCCTGTATCTCACAGCGGCCCCACCAAATGCCCCAGGGAGCACACCTGATAACAAGAGACCTGCATCCTAGTGCCCTCCCTTGCGTCTTATCTTGTTAAAAAGACTTTTCAGACTCTCCTTTGACTCTCCCTTGACTATGTTGCTACACAATTAGAGATTTTTCATTCTGAATTTTTTCCTGCTTGTTTTCGAATGGGCTGGGCACTGTCGTGATTACTTGTTTGCATATTGGATCTTATGTATTCACATCTGACTTAACTTCATTGTCATCATAAATGAATTTGCAAAACACAGTGGCCTTGATGCAGTTAACTCTCCAAGTTCTTATTTTCTCCAAAAGCAAAGGTGTCATGAGCTGCAGTCTTTTACCTTCTGATTGTACTTTCTGGTAGTGTTGTTTTAACTGACAATAAAAAAACACAGTTTAAAGGAAATGAGGACAAGTTCTAGATGCCCAGGCAAGCTCTAAAGACACAAAATAATGTATTTGTTTCTCAGTTGTCATGGCAGCAGTGCTCTAAATTTAAAACATTGCTTGTAGCCACAACCATAAAAAGAAAGTGGTATATAATAAAACTATACGTTAGAAAGGTGGTGTAATCTGGGAGTAGTTGTATTCATTTGTATTGCAAACCTTTATGACTTCGAATGGTGGTAATATTTTGAATTTCAGTCAGTCTTTGATATTTCTGCCATTCTGGACTAGACTTTATCAACGCAATAGTGCTCATTTGTGGTGTTAAATACAGGGCAGTAGTGACATTAGGTAGAGAAAGGTTAGAGACAGTGTTATTCACCTGGAAGAGGCCTACTCATTTATGCTTCTTTCTTTCTTCATATGATACAGATTCTGACTTTTAAGCAATGCTTGGGAAACTCTGGTTCCTTCTAAACCAAAGTGGAAGCTTTGCAATCCCCTCACTTCTAGAGGAGGAGTCTGAGAGACTCTGCTGTCCTTGTCATCCTAGAACTAAATTGCAGTTTAGACTTGCATTGGCAGGTGACATTAGAAGTAAAGGTGCTCTCTCCAGGGTCCTGATGCCACAGGGAGATAAAGAAGGAATTGGTAATAAAGAGCGGGTCTCAAATTACAGTGGGAAAGAGCAGCCTAAGAATTCAGTGAACCTAGAACTAGGTATGAGATGGGGATCAGTGTGAAGAGTTAGTAGGTGTTTGAGTGTTTTTGTTTCAATTCTCAGGCCCTTACAAACATGTGGAAATTGTGTTTGCTATCCTCCTTCGTTATAGCTTATCTCCCCCCCAGCTTAATCAGCATATTTTGTTTTGATTTCTTCCCTTTTTTGTTTACCTTAACTGGTTTTCTAATAGCTTGTTTTTAATAGCAGCTTTCAATAAGCACATAATAATGAATGGCATATTCTCCTTATCTCCAGTGCAGAGGCCTTCCCTTATTAAGAATTGTGAGAGTTTTCAGCATAGCAACCTTTGTCTTTTACATGCTGTTTTCATTAAGAAGTACTGAATTCTCCCTTTTCCTTTTTCTCCTTTTCAGATGAACGGGACAAAGTTCAAAAGAAAACATTCACAAAATGGATAAACCAGCACCTTATGAAGGTTAGTTGATGTTCATGTTCATTGCTGGTGCTGGCACCAGGCTCTTGCCCTATGGCAAAGCCCTGCGCTGGGCTTCTCATAGTTAGTTGGGCTTTCTGATGAGTGTGGCTCTTTGGTCAGTAATTATCCTTATCAGATTGTGATGTTACCCTGCTCATTATGTTTCTTGCTGCTGCTAGCAGTCATAACATCAAGAGCAGCAGTTCTCAAACTTTTAGCACTGGGACCCACTTTTTAGAACAAGAATCTGTCAGGACCCACTGGAAGTGATGTCATGACCAGAAGTGACATCATCAAGCAGGAAAATTTTTAACCTTTCTAGGCTGCAATCCTACCCACACTTACCCAGGAATAAGTCCCATTTACTATCATTGTTAAAAGCATATACAGAGTAGCCTGTTAAAACTACAGATCTGTAACATTTCCCCAAATACAGTCACATGCCATGTAGCATCAAGTCTAATATATTAAAAATAAAATAATGAATGGGGACCCACCTGAAATTGGCTCACAACCCACCTAGCGGACCCTGACCCACGGTTAGGGGGTCAGGGTCTCTTGTTATCTCGTTAGGGGAGGGCACCAGGATGAGGTCTCTTGTTATCTGGTGTGCTCCCTGGGGCATTTGGTGGGCCGCTGTGAGATACAGGAAGCTGGACTAGATGGGCCTATGGCCTGATCCAGTGGGGCTGTTCTTATGTTCTTATGGTTTGAGAAACACTGATCTAGAGCGATTCTGTGGAATGCAGTGGAACTTGGAACATCTTAAGCTGAAGTTCTCAATGACAGCCACATTCTTGATTTATTTCTGTTTGAAATAATGGAGAAATAATGTGTAGTGCTTGCTAATCTTCATGGTGCTCTCTTATGCGCTGCGTTAACATTTAACATTGAACCTAAGCGGATTACCTTGGAGATATGTCCCATTGATTTCCGCGGGACTTGCTTCCAAGTAAGTATTCTTAGGTTTGCATCAAAACTAGGTGGACATTGAATACATTGGTGACAATTTGTTTTAGTGTATGAAATTGAAATGCTTCTGTTTGCGTGAGTTTATATGGGGAATGCTGTTTGGAAAAAGTTTGAAGCCTGCTTAGAAGCTGTAACCTTTGGCAGTGGTTCTCAAACTGGAGTGTCGCTGCCAGTTCACTTTTGGGCATGATTCAAAATGCAGGCCATTGTCTTAAAAAAATCCTGAACTACTTGAAGAGACAACACTTATTCTTTAAGTGACTTGTGCCCAAATGAATCTGCCCATGCAACTGTCTCCACGTACCATTACCTTCTGAAGTAAAGTTGGTAGGGCTGTATGACTGGCTCTTTTTTGTTGGCATGCATAATGTAGAGCTCCCTGTCCTGGGAGGGTTGTTTATTCTTCTCCTTTACTGCTGTCAGCTATAGATTTTATCCTAGAAAAAATTGTTTAAAAATTGGTTCTTTTTTAAAAAAATCTGTTGTTATTGCAATTATTAACAGCCTTTTTTTTTTACTGAAGTATTAAATTTTGAAAAATGGAAGTAATTGTTTCCCAAGCAAATCTATGCATTAAATCAAGTATTTGTTTAAGAGCTTTGTTGATCATTATTGCAAAGATTACTGCAATTAAACTACCTGAACTGGTTAAATGTTATTTCATCAATGAAATAACAAGTTAATTGCAGGATTTAAAGGTATTAAGCTATTTACATTTTAGACTGTTGCTAATTATGTTCAGAAGTTGAAGCAAATGAAAAGTATTAGAGCAGTGGTTCCCAAACTTTTTAGCACCAGGACCAGCTTTTAAAATGACACTATCTCAGGACCCACGTAGGTTTACCAGACATAAAAAAGATCTAGCAAGAAAAATATATATTTATTTGTAAGTAAATAACCAGAAAAAAGACACTCAAACATTGCAAACTGCAGGAGCTCATCTCCTTGCAGGGTAGTTAGCAGCTATCTTGCAAACTGCGGGAGCTGAGCTCTTTGTATCGTAATTAGCAGCTACAGTATCTGCTTTTGAACAGCCTCAGGGCTTGAGGTAATTCATTATCAAATCTTTTCATCACCCTTTGGTGGCACACCAAAAATCAGGTTGCAATCCATCAGAGAGTCCCTACTCATAGTTTGGGAACCACTGTATTAGAGTGGTTATTTTATTTTAAAAATAAAACATTGAAATGAATGGGGACCTACCTGAAATTGGCTTGCAACCCACCTGGTGGGTCTAAACTCTCAAACCCACAGTTTGAGAAACACTGATCTGGAGGCCTTTTTTGCATAATCAATTTTGATGTCTTTGGCATTTTCTATGTTGTATTACACTGTAAAGTACCAGAAAGGTGAAGGGGCAGACATAAAAATATAACATAAGAACAGCCCCACTGGATCAGGCCATAGGCCCATCTAGTCCAGCTTCCTGTATCTCACAGCGGCCCACCAAATGCCCCAGGGAGCACACCAGATAACAAGAGACCTCATTCTGGCACCCTCCCTTGCACCTGGCATTCTGACATAGCCCATTTCTAAAATCAGGAGGTTGCACATACACATCATGGCTTGAAACCCATAATGGATTTTTCCTCCAGAAACTTGTCCAATCCCCTTTTAAAAGCATCCAGGCCAGATGCTGTCACCGCATCCTGCGGCAAGGAGTTCCACAGACCAACCACATGCTGAGTAAAGAAATATTTTCTTTTGTCTGTCCTAACCCTCCCAACGCTCAATTTTAGTGGATGTCCCCTGGTTTTGGTGTTATGTGAGGGTGTAAAGAGCATCTCTCTATCCACTTTGTCCTTCCCCTGCATAATTTTGTATGTCTCAATCATGTCCCCCCTCAGGCATCTCTTTTCTAGGCTGAAGAGGCCCAAATACCGTAGCCTTTCCTTGTAAGGAAGGTGCCTCAGCCCAGTAATCATCTTAGTCGCTCTCTTTTGCACTTTTTCCATTTCCACGATGTCCTTTTTGAGATGTGGCAACCAGGACGCAATACTCCAGGTGTGGCCTTACCATCGATTTGTACAACGGCATTATAATATTAGCCGTTTTGTTCTTAATACCTTTTGTAATGATCCCAAGCATAGAATTGGCCTTCTTTACTGCCGCCACACATTGGGTCGACACTTTCATCGACCTGTCCACCACCACCCCAAGATCTCTCTCCTGATCTGTCACAGACAGCTCAGAACCCATTAGCCTATATGTGAAGTTTTGATTTTTTGCCCCAATGTGCATGACTTTACACTTACTGACATTGAAACGCATCTGCCATTTTGCTGCCCATTCTGCCAGTCTGGAGAGATCCTTCTGGAGCTCCTCATAATCAGTTCTGGTCTTCACCACTCACAAAAGTTTGGTGTCGTCTGCAAACTTAGCCACCTCACTGCTCATCCCTGTCTCCAGGTCATTTATGAAGAGGTTGAAAAGGTCTATACAAAGAGTGAACAAAACATTACAGCTGTCGCCTGCAGGCTTTCCCCCCCCTTTTGTCTGTAATGAATTTCTTGGCATGAACATGGATTCTAGTATTATGGATGAAGGAGAAAAATTTACCTGTGCCCACATAGCGAAGGTGTTCTAGGCCCCTGGAACTTTTGTTTACTCTTTTCTTCCCTTTTTCCTGCCCTACAATATCATTTATAATGTGGAACTTTACACCGTGGAACTGTACACAGTATTCCAAGTGCGGCCACACCTTAGCTTTGTATAAAAGCATTACAAAATTGGCAATTTTACTTTTTGATCTCTTTACCAATTATTCCTAATGTATATTCCCCCTTGTTCACACCTGCCACACAAAGGGCCAATGATTTTGGTGAGCTATCCACCATGACTCTTAAGTTCTCTCTCCTAATTAGTCACCTCCAACTCAGCCCATATCTGGGTTGCTGTAGATTTATGATTTCTTGCCCCAACATGTATCACTTAACCCCATTTGCTGTTTTGTTGCCCATTCAAACAGTTCGGGGGGGGGGGTCCTTTTGTCAGTCTTCACTATGTATAAGAGCATTACAATATTGGCAGTTTTATTTTTGATCTCTTTCTCAATTATTCGTAGCTTAGAGTCGTTGTCCCCTTTTTGCTTTCTTCAACACATATTTTGGTGGCATCCACAAACTATGCCACTTCATTGCTTGTCAGAAGACTTAATACAAAACCTATAATTTGACTGTAAAGCTTTCCGTGCTTTTATTGATGTGGTAGAGGGTAGGACTGTTGACTCTTTCAGCTGCTAATTTCTCATGAGTGCAAGAGACTTTTATAAAACAGCGTAATGTCTTTGAGCTGCCCAATCAGCTTCTTTTCTAATCATGTCTTGATAACTGCTAACCTTTTAAATGGTTCTTAAAAAAAAAAAAGGTAACTAAGTATAGACAATTGAAGTCTTGTGATGTGGATTTTTTAAAAGTATAATTAGTGGAGAATAATTTTGGAAATCTTAACATGATTTGGTTTCCCAGGTCTGTTTTATAATTGACGCTGAAGACTAACGCAAATTCTTTGGCTATAATTGAGATGAAAACACAAGTGTACTTTCATTAGAGGCATGGTCTCTGGATAGTCATTTTTTAATTCTGTAGTTTCTAGAGATGATGGTATTCTATGCCCCCTAGCAGTGGGTCAATGAGTTTTGTAGGCAGCCATTTCAGTTTATGGATGTATGTGCTTAATTAAGCATGCACATCCTTTGGCATACTTGATAGTACACAAATTAACAATAATCTAATTTTTCCTCTGTATAAACAGGCTAATATTGCTAATCTATTAATTTATTCTCTTTGTTGTGAATTATTTGCAATTAACTCTTGATTAGCATGGACTTTGATTAATATTTTATTATTTTTCCTTGTGAGATATTTAACATGTAAGATATTTTACCAACAGAAATCAGCTGAAGGCATTAAAATTAATTGATAAATTATTCAGTGAGCTGTTCCTTGTTATCTATACAATTTGCTATCTGCATATGAAGCTTTGAAAATACATTGGCTTGTTCCCTTCTTTCACTATCAAGCGTGCCTCTTATCCCAAGGGAAGCGGCTGATTCTTGTTTTAGTATATATTTAGAAAATAACAGGAATGGCCCCCATATGCCACATTGTAGTACAGTATACTTTATTAATTTTATGTTCTTAGGAAACTTGGATTTCCCCTTATTTATAGTTGCAATTGGAAGTATTTTCATCCAAAGACAAACAGGTCTGCATTAATCACACTAATAAAGATTTTAATTTGTAAAAATTTTTGATTTTTAACCATGCTTGTTCTAATTGTATTATATAATGATAGGGATAAATGTACAATTTCACTAAGGTTCAGAGAACAACAGTAAAAAGAAAATACTATTTTATTTTTTTTTAATCCAAATATTTAGTCTGCCTGCTTTTAAAGCAAGATATAATTTTAATTGGTCTACATAGTTGGGGGAGAAAAGATAAAATTGCTTAATATTTATAATTTTGTCAAATTAATTATTAAAGTAAGACATAATCAATTGCTCTTTCTTTCTTTCTTTCTTTCTTTCTTTCTTTCTTTCTTTCTTTCTTTCTTTCTTTCTTTCTTTCTTTCTTTCTTTCTTTCTTTCTTTCTTTCTTTAACTAAGGATAAGTAGCAAAGCTGGCACAGGCATCAACCTCAGAAATGCTGTTGCTCTTTTGTTTGCATGGTTGTTAATAAAAGGAACTGGCAGCATTATTAAGCTGTTTTCATGAATTAATGCCACTATTTAGGGAAGATGGGAAGAAGGGCTATATTTCAGATCCCACATAGTCTTGGCATTTCCTGAAAGTAAGTCAGTAGGGTTGGTGGGTGGATTGGGGCAGAGTTTGGGGCTTTATGGTGGCATAGCAGGGGAGAGGTAGGTATTGGCAGCAATATTTTCTGTTCCATTTTGGTCCCAACATACCCCTTGCCTCTACTTGAACTTGCATCAGCTAAAGAGCTGGCACAGGTCTGGTCCGTGTGGGAGTGGAGTCAGGTAAGTAAAATAAAAGTTAACTTACCTGCCCTTGCATGGCCTCTGGCTGTTGAGAAGATGCAGAGGAGCTTGTGCTGGAACTGCTGCACTCTGTGGGCAGCCTTTAGTTAGGATTAGGCCTTCACCTTTCTATGTTTTATTGTTCACATGGTAAGTTGCATTACTTTGAGGAGTCTACCTTGGTATAGCATGTGGAACTAAGGGCCCAGTCCTATCAAACTTTCTAGCGCTGATGCAGCCATGCCAACAGGCTATGTCTTGCATTTTGTGGTGGTGGTGGGTAGTAGAAAAAGGCCTTCTTAAGGTAAGGAAACACTTGTTCCCGTATCTCAGGGTTGCATTGTGGCTGCATCAACAATGTAAAGTTAGGATTGGTTCGTAAATGACACTTGGGAGTCTTTCCTGATTTTTTAATTCTGTAATTCTATGATTCCTTTCATCACTGTACTCTTATCCATGGTTTTTTTTTCTTCTGCCCAAGTATTAATTGTGTAGGATTGGAGCCAGAATGTAACATGAAAGCTCCTTGAATATGAACATGGTTTGTTTTTTTTTTTGGTTCTTTTTAAAAATCTTGCTCTTTGGAATAATGCAATTTCAAAAGAACAAAATCATTTTTACAAGTCTGACTTTTACAAGTTTGAATCAGATGGTCGCTCATGCCATTAATAATGCTGTACGTTAGTTATGTGTGACATGGAGAATTGTAATTGTGGTTTCTGAACTAATGAGTATACAGGCAGTTAAGCAATAAATGTATAAGCTAGTCATACATTTGCATTATGGGCCCTAGGGCATGATCTGCGGATGCATGATAATGTGTGGATGGGTGACTGCCTATTAATCCCCACCCTGAGTGCCACTATGGAAGAAAAGTAGGATCTAAATGTCATAACTGAAGTAAAGTGGCTATTCAGGAAACAGAAACAATAAAGTCATCATGCTTGAGAGTTAGTCTGAAACTTAAAAACATCTAAGTATATGCAGTATAGTAAACCCATTTTCCTTTGCAGATCACTTATACAGCCTGATAAAATTTTAAAAAAAAAACACTATATAAAACAATGTGGTTGGAAGTAACAAAATTGACTAGAGTGGAGAAATGTAAAGAGATGGAACTACAGTTTCATGCAGCACAATGACCTAGAAAGCATATAGAGATAATTAAAAGTAATTACAACTTATCTGTTCAAAGAATGAGCAGCTAGAGTGTGAAATATAGATCCTAAAGTTCTGTTGTTGGCTAGGATTCTTGCTAGAAATTTAATTATGAACATAGAACCATTTCAGGCTTTGGCTATTGATTCAGTCCTATTTGGATGCTGGTGTGATGTTTGTCATATCCTAAGCCCATCTTAGGCAGTGCCACATTTGTGCTGTAATGCTGCTCAGTAACTCTGGCACAGCCCGTCTTTGTAATATCAACAGCTTCCATAAGTAGCCATGGACAGCTTCCCAGACACAGCCTTATATCCATGGAATGGCATCTTGACATTGGTGTGTATCAGTGTGGCACCTAAGGATCCAGTTACCAGAACCATCCAGCCTCAGCGCTGGAGTCAGAGAAGTGCTGTCAGAGGGCAAGACAGGTTCAGGGCTAAGCGAGTAGCTACCACTGAGGGATGCCCCCCTGCCAACTGCTAGGAATGAGAACACAGGGGTGAGAGTATAGTGGCATAGGATGTTATCTTTCCCTCTTTTTGGGTGGGGGGGGGGGCTGCAATTGAACTTTGGAAAGGACCAGTGTTCAGCCCCCTGGGACAATGATGTAGACTTAGAAAAACAAAATAAATTCAGATAAATGCTTGACCAGCAGTACCAATGGTAGGAGTCTGTGACATTCACCAGCATTCAAGAGCAGACACTCCCTGCTCTTAGGTGTTCCAAGTGGAAGGCAACACATTTTATAGCAAAGGCATTTTTGACATTCCTAGAAGGTTAGTATTGGGATTGGGAGGGTAGAGACATGAGATAGAGGTGCAGGATCTCTCTATTGGGTTCCTTCCCCTCCTTGCTTACTTTGCTTCTCCTGTTGGGGTGGTGAGGTAAAGATTCCAGTTGGTAACCTTATCTGTGGAGTCCTCCTGAGGCAGAATACCTGCAATAAGAATTCCAAAGAGTCAAGGGTTAGCACAATATCTTGCTATACATGCTGAGAGTGACAAGAAGTTGCTTGTGCAGAGTGTTCTCTTTGTGCACCAACTGCCCTTCACCATAGATCCCGTCACTGAAGTTTCCCTTTAAGAGACCACAGAGTTATAACCCTGTGCTGTGTGCGTTTCTGAGCTGTCTTCTATGGAGGGACTTTACCTACTAGGGTTAGAATGTTGTGATTGGCTGCCAAATGTAGTCTGTATTCTATATTTCTTTGTGGGGAAGGTGGGTGGGGGTCAAAAGAGTTTGGGAGGTGAGATTTCCTGATGTCTTAATCTTCCACATTGTTCCTATGGAACCTACCTATGGGTAAGATCCTACGTAGCATTTTCCAGCGTTGGTGTCATGTCTGTCATTCAAATGGAGGTTAGGATAAGGCATCCCGCTTCAGTTTCTTCTTTGTTTTGGCCTCTTCACCAGTGGAGTTCCACCAGCATCTGATCTGCATCCAAGCTACTGGTCTGTGCGGCATTTTTCTGGTGCTGTGCCAGCATCTGTGTTGTATCCATCATGGGTGGACTTCTGTACTGGCTTGGTTATCATTGTGCCAGCATACATGGAGTTAATGCTGGCGTTTCTGAAAGATAGGATTGGGCTGTGACTTTATTAAAACCACTTTCAAGTAGTTTGCTGAAATAATTTAGAAACAAGTTATTAAATATTTTTTGAGATAGCAGTAGGGTTTATGAGTATAACCCTGGGACCACAATACTAAATATGAGGAAACAACACTCCTGCATGGATTCCCATAGGGCCAGCAATGCAAAAAGCCATTATAGAGAATGGGAAGGTGGTGCATAGCTACCTTATCCCCAACCAGTAATTCTTCTCTGCATTATATAAGTGACTCATGCTTCTTCTTTGAAAATGGTTAACAGACCAGTTCAAGAAAGATAAATACAGTGAGGAGATTTAAAGAGATGCTATAATGAAATTAAACAGCTCCATTGTGTTTTAGTTTCCCTACTTGCTGCCTTTGCCCTGCCTCTTTCCCCTTATGAAGCACAGGATTAGTGCCAGGTTTTGCACTTTGTCTTTTTGGGAAGGAAAACAGAACCAGTGAAGAGTGGGGGAATAGCGCCATCTGCACACAGGTGCTTGCAGTGTCCTACAGCTGTTCTCACACGGAAGAACATTGTCATACACGGGAAGCTGAATAACTTCGCCGCGTTGCCATGGGATCCCTCAGCAGCTAAGGCAATGCAAGTTGTCGGCAGCAGGATGGAAGGAACAGGAAAGATTTGCTTTGCAAACAAGAAGACAGGAGGCTGCATAAAAAGATATGTAATGTTTAAAATGCAGTGCATCCCTGGAAGAGGCAAGGCTGGTATCAGTTGCTTACAGAAAAGATCAAAGGAAGCACTGCAGAGGCAAAGAAGTGCACAGATGCACATCCCTCCTGCTGGCCTCTCTGTTTGCCCCAGGTCTTACTCTGCAGCAGAAAACAGTGGGGACCCCAGATGTGATAGCACTCAATGGAAGCTAGAAGGTGCTTTGGGAAGCAGTTGTATGGGCACACAAAATAATACTAATAATAATTAATTAATACAGGTATTTCTATATCGCCTTTCTTGGTCCTCAGATTTCTCCTTAGACTTTATTCAAGACGGTTTACATAGGCAGGCAGTTTAAATCCCCGTAGAGATTTTTACAATTTGAAAGAAGGTTTCTATCTTTCAAGAAACCACAACATTCAGATGTTTCTTTCTTGATCTGGTCACACATTCTGGCCTCCATCCTCCCACGCTCAGAGCAGATAGAATAGCTCAGCTCAGCTTGTCAGCTGCTTCAAGGTTGCACGGTTCCGGTGGCCTCGAACTGGCGACCTTCGGATGTTATCTTCAGGCAAATGGAGGTTCAACCCTCTAGACCAGACCTCCCGCCCCTAGACCAGACAAAAGCTGCAACCTTGAATTAACGTTTATCTGGCAACATGCAGATATCACAGGTAAAAGGAAACTGGAAAAGGGTCTTATTTTAAACACACTCTCTATATATCTCCTTATAGCACTCTTAATAATTAGTTCCATTACACTTTCATTTCCATTGGTTGCTGGCACCCCAAAACCTGAAAAAGTTTGACACTTCACATTATATCAACTGTGAAGGGGAAAAAAAAAATCCTTTTCTGATATTGAACTTTCTGTACATATATCAAAACTTTATTTAGTGATACAGGCTGCAAGGCTGCAATCCTATACTCTCCTGAGAGCAAGCGCCACTGAATACATTGGGACTCACTTCTGATTAAACATGCATAGGTTTGTGCTCACAGTGTTGTAAAATAAATCTAACCAGTTTTCAACTCTGTTTTTGTGCAGCATGTTATAGACTGAGTAGTTTGCACTCTTGGAACAAGAACAAAAATGAAGCATTGGCAAGATTGACACCATAGACTTAATTGGGAATCCCAGTGGTTCCCAAACTCTCTGGGAGTTTGGGAGCTGCAGTAAGTCTGTGTGTGGGTGGGGGGAGGGGGGAGAATGCGGCAACACAATCCCCAGAATTGCACCATTGCCAGGGGTGACAGGGGCCTTGTGTTTCTCGCCAGCTGCAGCAGCTCCTGGAGCTGCTGGTGGGGTGGGGAAGCCTCTGCAGGGCTCCCCAAGCCTTGGAAAATGTAAAAATAAAGATAGCGACTCATTTCTGGTTTTCGATCATGAAATTAGAAGTGGGGTCACGATCTTTATTTTTAGATACCGAACCTATTGAATATTATTCATAGCAGTGACAGAACATAGCTAATAAAATTCTCAATTCAATGTGGACTTTAAAAGAAAAGCAACTTCTGCAAATGCTTGCATGAGCACAAATGGGCTTCCTTATAAATATCAATGGAAAATAGCTGTGTAGAAACTCCTTCTTTAGGATAGGAGCAGGGGTGACACCACTGAAAAGACCTTGCCCCTTCTGGAAAAGGCCCCATCTGTAGTGCACAGGGTGCATGTGTTCGTTTATCTAAGTCAATAGCTTTCCAACTCTTAATCCTCATGAAACCTTTCTACATTGCTTTGTCTTCTGACTATCTTTGCATGTGTTCATGGGGTCTCTGCACATTATAAAGGACCTTGGGGCATGTACCATGGTGCGTTCTCAGTTGTGTACTTACTGATCTTCTCATGGAGAACTCCCTTCTAAATTTCTGAGCAACCTCAGGGCTCCTCTACATATAACTTTTAATTAACTAATTCAAGTGATCGCTGTCCTTGTACTAGGAGGTTGTGCAGTCAAGTGTGGCTGCTCCTTATGTGAGCCACCAACATGGTTCTCCTTGGCATAGATTTTTTTGCTGGCCTCCATTTGTTTGTTCTAATTCTGGACACAAATGCCTGAAGATCAAGGAAATGTATATGGCACCTGCATAAACCACATTCAGATTTTTCTTCTTGTTTTAGACTCTCAGCTGTGCTGTGGTCAACCCAAGTGTCAGTGAGATGGGCCGGGGTGAGACATTATTGTAGTGAGGTCACTGAACGGGCCGAAATATGCTAGGAGCCATATAAGTACCTAGATAGGCAGCTTCTATATTTATAGCGTTCAGAGTGGATTATTCACTTGGCATTGAAGGACAACATGATTTAGATGTGAGTTTTTCAATGAGGCAGGAGAGATTTCTTGCTTTTTTATTTTGCTTTTGGTATACCACGCTGAAAACAGGTTATTTGTCCAGAGTAAACCAAAACTACCTAAAATAAATGGTGTTGATATCGGCGTATGTCCAATTAATTAACTTGGTAATGGGGCAGAGGAAGGAAGGATAATAATAATAATAAATAATAATAATAATAAATAATAATAACAGGTATTTATATACCGCCTTTTTTGGTCTTTATTCAAGACTTTATTCAAGCCGGTTTACATAGGCAGGCTTTATTTAAATCCCTTATTAAATAGGGATTTTTACAATTTGAAAGAAGGTTCTTTCTTTCAAGAACCACTACATTCAGATGTTTCATTCCGATCTGGCTTCGTCATATTAAATGCTCGTCATATTAAAAAATAATGCTCGTCATATTAAAAAATCAATACTCTTTGCTTAGTTTCAATGCAGGCGTCACCTGAGGGTGCTAACCGCATCCCCTCTCCATTTTGTAGGCAGCTGATATTGTTTTTTTCTCCCCTTTTCTTTCAGCTGGATAAATGTTTCTGTTTTCATTTTGTCACATGCCCTTAGCCTCTCCTTTAGTTATGGAATTAAACGGTAGACTTTTCTCCCCAAAAGCTGGCATCCTTGTTCCAGCCAGGCTGCCAAGTCTCCCACACCCAGCTGTGCCCAGAACGTTGCACTAGTCTGCCTTCCTGTCTGAGGCAGCACATAGCTTAGCTCTCAGATTCTCACAGTAAATCATGAAGGGCCTAACAAATCCCCTCAGCCTGCTCGGAAGATCCCAAAGATTTTACTGGCAGCTGAGTTGGCAAGTCTCGCTTTTTCTCCAGTTGAAATGGTTGTTGTGCAGGCGGAGTCTGAAATGAGACATTAAGAAGCAGCCATAAAATATTTTTGCAAACACGCGTGCCAATACATGTTAGCATATGAAAAGGTGCCACGTTATCCATTTAGAGTCCAGTGTTAAATACAACTTCTCATGTGTATGGGAGGGGCGCAGAGCTTTTGTTCACATTCTGCAAAACTTAAAGCAGTGTAAATAGTAGAATGAGATAAATTTGTCAGAACCCAGAGAGAGACAGTCGGACTGGGGCATTTCATTGCCAGGGGAATAAAGCCTCAGAGAGACCAGGCATACTGAATTGTGTGGGGAAGCTCTGTAGTTCAGTTATGTGAAGTTGCTTTTCATCCACTTTAGAAGCTGAATGTACATGGCTATTGTGTTCTTTGGCCGCAGGCCAAGTTTTTGTGGACCCTGGGTCAACCACCCCTTAATTCTACTTGCAACATCCCATGTTTACTGCCTGATTTTAGGTAGAGACAAGCATGTTAAAGTGTCTAAACTTTTCACGTTCGAAGGCGAGTGCTGCCATGGGACCTAGGTATGTGCTTGCACATATAGAATTAGGTGTTTTGTTTTTGTTTTCTCATTTGAATAGGTCTCTGGTGTCACAACATTTGGCAGCTGCTAGAGGTGATTTCTGAACTCATCTTGGCTGTTGGATTGTCCTTCCTTGAGTTGTTTCCTCTTGACTTCAGAGTGGTCTTTTGTGGCCTGGTTGACAACCCAGTCCTGAGCATCCCAGTACCTGCGCCTGCAGCAGTTCAGAAGTGGCTACTGCTGCATCCTAAGGGGCTGGAAAACACAGCTGGGGCTACTTGGAGTGAGGAAGCTTATGCTCCTTTACCTCGTGTAGCAACCAGGCAGCCCCAATGGGTCTCCTTGGATCTGCGCCCACTATTGAGTCTCCTGGACTGGGAGGGGGCTCAGGATGTGGTGGCAGGGTCTGCTGCCATCTCTGCCCCTCCTGCCCTGCTCCCTCCCTCCGCCACACCTCTTCCCCACCCAGACTTTCCTCTCCACTGCCCAGTGATCCCCCGGAGCTTCAGGCAGCGGTCTTCTGTCTGTCGGTCTGCTCAGGTCCAGCATGGGCTTGCACTGAACCAGCTCTGGCACAGGCCCAGTGCACGCTGTCGCAGGCATGTGTTACGGTATGTTTGTGACAGTGTGCACGGCACTGGTCCTGTGCGCGGCGTCACTCAGGCCCAAAAGCAGCCAGTGGGTCACGTGATTGCCCACAAGAGCGTGTGGAGCTACTGGTGGGAACTGTGTAAGGGAAAATGATTTTATGAATTATATCTCTGTGTGGGCAAGTTCGTGGGGCTCTTGCAGTTTGTCGTTGCTGTTGCCCTTTTTGAAGCTGTCTGCTTGGGCTGGAGATCTGTTTTGGTACCCTTGACATGAAAAGGTGCGATAGTTCAAACCTCTTTTTTGAGTATATTTGTCCTCATTATTCTGTCCTTGAATGTGTTAGTTTATTGGAAGCAAGTTCTGCTTCTAAGACTTCTTTTCATAGCCTTCTTTGAAGTATAATAATTTTATTAAACTACTTTGGAAGCTAAGAGACAAGCCTAGAAGCACTACAAGGAGGGCAGAGAATGGAGAATAATGTCAGGACTTTGATATTCTTCTTCTCTGAGGACACAAAGAGCAGTAGCTCCAAATAATTTTAAACTGTATTAGGGCAATTATACAGACAATTACAAACTGTACTAGATAATTCTGGAATAGGCACTGTGTAATCATCTTTTTTTTTTTTTCTTTAAAGGAATATTGTTTTGTAGGAAATGGCTTCCAAGGAGATAGCCACTTGGTTTTGGTGGGCAAGCATTGCATATTCATTGGGTAATTATCAGGAGTAATAATTATTCAATAAGATTCAAATTGCCAAGAGCATGTCGCTGTTAACTTATGCTACTCAGATTAAAAAGGACATGCGAATGGAAACCAGCATGCTCATTTATATAGTACAGTATTTTCATTTTAAAATATAATTCTTAATGTTGCTGTAAAAAGAAAATGTATGTATGACTTTTTAACAAAAAGTTAACATACCAGTTTACATAGCTCAATAAATAAGTAGTCCCCTGTCCCCGTAGGGCTCACAGTCTAACAAAAGATACAAAAAAGACACCAGCAAGCAGCCACTAGAATATATGCTGTTCTGGGGGGAATAGGACAGTTGCTTTCCCCCTACTAAATATAGGAGAACTACCACAGTAAAAGCACTCTCTTTGCCCAGTGAGCAAGGCTAATACATAATGTTGTGAGTGCCTTATTTCTATTTTTTAAAATTTATTTGTCACATTTCAGAGTGTCTTGGGTTTTTTATTCTTTTTAAAAAGTGTCAGGATCTCACTGGAGAAAGTTATGCAGCAGAAAGAATGTGTAACAAATTGGCTGATGTTTGACTACCCCTTTGTGCTACTTGATAGGAAGAACAGGATGGAATGTTTTGAACCAGATTAAATAGTGAATCATAAGTTGTCCAGGCTTCTCTGAAGCTCACATCCTTGAGTTCTGAAATATGTGTGTAGTCCCTTGTAAGAGTGCTCTACTATTGGCTTTTTGCTAGTGTTGCTTTTGTTAGTTTGTGAGCCCTTTGGGGACCTGGAACTAGTTATTTAACTGCTTTGAACTGCTTTGTAATTTTGCTATTATTGTTGAAAAGCAGCATATAAATATTATTACTGTTGTTACTAATAGTGTGAAAATATTGCTTCAGGAGGAATTGTGTGTAACTAAAGCTTCTGTACCCTTGCAAAATCTAGTGGTATGGGTACAATCAAGATTTTACTTTACATGTTGTGCATTACAGGTGTGCGCCACTTAACGATGGGGATACGTTCTCTTATCCCCGTTGTTATGCGATTAGGTCATTAAGTGAGCATTCAGTCCAGTGTAGTGCCTTTGTTGTGTAAACAGACACTCCCTGGCTGCACAGGCTACTGGAGATAGATTGCCTCTTCTTTACATTAAGAGCCTCTCTGTTGTGTAAACAGACACTCTGCTCTAGGCTATGGGAATCCTGACAGTCTCATTAAGAGCCTCTTTGCTGTGCTTTGACCACGGTTGCAATTGCGGTCTGTTGTTAAGCAGACGGTTGTTAAGCGACACACGCCTGTGCTTTACTCTGCAGTTTCAAATACTACTGTTTTGCTTTTGGGGTTTCTTTGGATCATATTCCAGGAGTAGCCTAAAATGAACTTAGAATTCGGAATAACGAATGAATTTAACATTCTGATATTTGTCAGCACATTTTCTTTTTGAAATTCAGTTTCTTCTAAAAACCTATTAATATTAATAGGGAAATCAAAAATGAATTCATACAAATTTGCATTTACTGTAAGAGCACATGTAAATAAGAAAGAACCTGTAGAAACTACTGTCAAGGGTAATTAGTAGGCTTGTTCTGATTTGTAATCAACATAATCAGAAATGTGCTTGTGATAATATTTCTTGTTAAAATGCTAACTCAGGTTGCAAAATTCATTTGTAGCCTCTCAGGGCACAAATACCTTTTTGAGCAGGAGACGAGTATTGCAAATACCTTGAGAGACAGTTAGGCATTTTCCGAGAACAACGTATTTAAAAATACAGGTGTGGACCACTTAATGACGTTCTCCGATCCCAGTTGTTATCCGATTAAGTCATTAAGCAAACACTCAGCCCAATCTAGTATAAACAGCCTTTGTTGTATAAAAAGATACTCCCTGAAAGGCACTAGCTGGCTGCAGGGGCGACCGGAGATAGTTTGGCTCTTCTTTGCATTAAGAGTCTCTTTGTTGTGAAGCAGACACTCTAGTAAGCAGACACTCTGCTGCAGGCCATGGGAGACCTATCCCAATCCTATCCAACTTTCCAACATCAGGGCAGTTGCAATGCAGCCCCAAGGTAAGGGAACAAATGTTCCCATATCTTGAGGAGGCCTCTGTGACTGCCTCCCCAACCCAGGAAACAGTGCATGCCTTCCATAGGCACGGCAGCACTGGCACTGGAAAATTGGATAGTATTGGGCCCTGCATCATTAAGAGCCTCTTTGTTGTGCTTTGACCACCATCTTATATGTGGTCCATCATTAAGCAGAAGGTTGTTAAGTGGTGCACACCTGTATCTCTTCTATCCTCAATTTGCTGCTTTTGCTTCACCTTATAGAATTTGAGTGATTGCTTTGGAGTGTACTCCTTATTGCTTTTTATACACTTGGAGATCCTAAAACAGACTCAGTTAGAAAATTGTTTTGTGTTACGTCCCACTGGAGTTGGCAGATGCTCCTTGTTCTAAGGAAATTGTCCTTATTAGAGAACATCTGAGTCCCACTGAACTCACTTTGTATCCCTATAATTAATAAAGAACAGAAAACCTCAGGGCTATTGTGAGGTGTCACAGTGACAAGCTGCACTAGGTTTTCTAGGAGATGGGTGGGAGTTAAATGTGAGTTTTCGGTGGCAACTGCATGCCAAACCTCTGCTGTACAGTAAGTAAAATGGGAGATGTGAGATTCAAAGTGGAGAAGCTCCGATTTGCAACTCAGTCTGCAGATTAACCCATACAGTGTAAGATTGTGATTCAGTATGTGTCCCAAGATGGTGAGTCCTGGTTGCCAGAGAGTATTGCATTCAACAAGCGCACTGTCTGTACAAATACACTCTCTGACAGCCCAAGCGTTAGCATAACAGGGCCAATCGACCTACACTGTATCCTATGCTGGTTAGGAGCAGGCTGGAGGTCTACGTGGGGTAAGGGCACATTTTCCCTTCATCCCAGGTAAAGCTCTAGCCTGTCCAATGGGGCTACTTGAATTTGTAACAGCAAAATGGCTGGTGTAAGTCTGAGAAGACTGGGTGGGTCCCCATTCATTTCAATATTTTATTTGTAGTATATTAGACTTGATGCTCCCATGGTATGTGACTACATTTGGGGAAATGTTATAAACCTGTACTTTTAACAAGCTATAATCTTTTAACAATGATAGTCAATGGGACTTACTCCTGAGTAAGTGTGGATAGGATTGCAGCCTAGGATCATAAAAAATGTTCCTGCTTGATGATGTCACATCCGGTCATGACATCACTTCCAGTGGGTCCTGACAGATTCTCGTTCTAAAAAGTGGGTACCAGTACTAAACGTGTGAGAGCCACTGGGATATGGCATATGGCAGATTCACCACTCATGCCCCCCTCCTGGGCCTGATCCACCCCCTCTGTCCTCTCCTACACAGAAACGCCCCTATGCCAAGTTGCAAGTAAAAAAAAGTGTTTACTTACCACTCACTGGCCCTCTGGTTGCGCCCCCCCCCCCAGTAGCATACAGCTTGTGCTCCATTGGCACATCTCCATGCTATAACTTGGAGGGAGACAGAATTGGGCTAAAAGGTATTTGGAAGTAAGTCCCATTGCAGTGGGACTTGTTTTTGGTTAAACGTGGATGAGATTGTAATTGAAAGAGGCAGCATCTTGATTTTCTACCTTCTTCACCCTGCAGGTTCGAAAGCATGTGAATGACTTATATGAAGATCTGAGAGATGGACATAACTTGATCTCTCTCTTAGAAGTTCTTTCAGGAGACACCCTGGTGAGCTTGTTAATTTTTGTGCCATAGTTTCAGACTTCAGGGAGCTTGCAAATGTAACTGATATTAGTTCTTGAGTTTCTCTCTCAATTCTTTGTTGTTATAACTGGGGGCATCAAGAGACAGTTTTAGAATTGCATATAATTAGTTCGATGTGTTTTGTTTAACAGTTTTTTTTGTTGGCAATTGCCCTGATTTAACTGTAAGCCTATTTCTACAATGTGCTTGTTTTTTTAGTCTTTCTTAATCTTCTCCAGCAAATGTGGGATGCTAAATATTACTTCCCATTAAAGAACACAATTTCCAAGTAGCAATGGAAAATGCTCCCACTTGTAATTGTCTAACACTCCCCTCTGGTGTCATTTCCTTTTGTTGTGAACATTACTTTCCCTTGCTTGGCACTTGTTCCCTACATTATGTTCTTCTGTTCATACTCTTCTCTTCATTTGTGGTTTGTCTTGTCTTTGCTGTCCTGTCTTCTGCCTGTTGTGTTCATTAGCCAAGGGAGCGAGATTTTTTGAAGACCTTACGGTTGGTGAGTTCAGCAGAAGCATGCCCGTTTGAACAGCATGAGGATGAGGAGGATGAGGATAAGGGGGTATGTGCCGACCCCCCCTAACTCTACTAATGTAGTATTTGCTGAGTGGTGACTGCTAACGTGAAAGTAATGTCTTAGTCTGGTGCTGTGCTGTGGTTTGTTAGAAAGGATTGGGAGGGAAAAGAATATATTATGGGGACTGCCTTTAATATAGAAAAGTACTGGTGGTGCAAATGATTTTGGATCATCCATCAGGACCCATTGAAAAGATTGACAATTTACAGAAACTTTTTGCACAGCTCTTCTTCTGTTTAAGGAACTTGCAGACAATTTCTGATGGATTATCTTTTATAAGTGTGTTTGCAAACTGTAACACGTACATTTTTTTTCTTGGCAAGGGACATGATTTTTGCTGCAACAGTGCAAATGTGCTGTCAGAGTTGGGCAAATAATGCCACAAGTAAACCAGTCAGTAACTCTGTGATTTCCGTTTGAACATGGCAGTGTGATTGAGTTCTGTTGCTTGCAGCCTAATCCACAAACCATTTAGCTGGAGGACCCTCTGAGTGAACTAGCTTATTATTATATAATACATAGTGCAGTCAATGTATATGGTGATCTATAAACATAAGCCAAAAAAAAAGGCAGGTCCTTTGATTGGTATAACTAACAATCAAAATTTCCACAAAGGGAGGGAGGAGACAAGAGTATTGGGGAATCCATGTGATTACATGTAGTTACAGCCCATTGGAGTTCAGTGGTTTTGTGGATTAGAGGTATAGATAACTCATTGGCTGAAGATGTAGTAATTTTTCTCCAGTAGCTCAAATACGATGGTAGTGGATACATATTTGAATGATGCTTCTCACGTAGTAGATATTTTGCTTTCTCACAGGATTTATTTTTATAGCATCTGATGCTGAGGTAGCCTTTTTAATAATGCCTTTTGTCTTCCAGATGGGAAATATCTCCTTTTAAACAGTAAGGCACTGAGTATTGTCCAAACAGGTTGCTTTGTTCTTATAAGAAAGTGATATTTTTTAATGTTTACTCACATCAAAGCAAAAAAACAAAAACCCAGACACTTTTGAGGTCTGTTCTGTTCTTGGATGCCCATTTATATATGGTCCTGATCCTGCACTTTTGGAATTGTTGTGCATTTTTCCAAGGATAAGAAAATATCTCAAAATATTTCTGTTTTATTACACATATAGAATGCTTTTCCTGTAGTATTTTTAACTCTGACAGCCTTGAATTTTATAAGATTATTCCTTTTAGCAGTTGTTTTCCAAATTTTGTGTGTGCTTGTGTGTTCTGTTCATGAGAATTTTACTCTGTTAAAGTTTGCAAATTTCATTTGTATAGGTAAACTCTCAGTTTTATGTAAACACACATTTGGGCACAGTGCTTAAAGCATTCTTAGCAGTCCTTAAAACAAATTACTCTATCTTTTGTCAGTGCTTCACTGACCATTGCCTCTGGTCTAATGTAGTTGGCCATAGCCTAAAAAACATTGTTCACCAAACCGCGGCCCACAGGTCAGATCTAGCTCAGTGCTGAACCCCCTCTGCACTGTGAGCAGCGCTTACCATTCCACAATGCTGTTTGGAAGAAGCCCCTCTGATCCTGTTATGTGATCCTCCATGCAGTTGTATCTGCCTGGAAATGAGGGCGCAAAGCCTGTAGCCAGTGGGGTTAAGACATGACTGCCTAGAGCGTCATGCAACAGAGATCAGAGGGACTTCTTGTGAGCTGTATGGCAGAATAATAAGCACTGGTCCAAATAGGGACTGCACAGCATTTGCAAGTTTGGTGACTGCTGGCCTAAAACAGAGCCAAGAACATTTAAACCTATTGAAATCATTGGAGATTAGTGCATTTAGCTGAGTGTTAGATTATGGTCCTTGTTTTTAATGAGACTATACTGCAGTAAGTGGTCACTGAACTCCTTGTAAAAGCTAGGACTTCATTTCTGTTTGAATTGGGCCTTTCTCCCACTTTAAAATAATATTGCTCATGTTTTCTCTTGGCACACACATACTATTCCAAAGAAAAACTGAGTCCACTTACGGAAAAAAACAAAACGTTGAGAGTATATTTGGGTTATTGTGTTTTGAAACCACACAAATGGTATGATTCTCTGGATATAATGTGTAGTCCAGACCATTCATGCTCTCATGGCATTTCATTTTGCATATGCTTTCTTTTCTGTAGCTGGGACTAAACCACACATTCTGCCAGTGGTGTGGAAGCTGCTGTAGTGCTGCACCTTCTGGAAAGTGGGGTAGTTGCCATAATGATGAATTGCAATATAGACTTATTCCATTATCTTGGTAACGTGAGATGAAGCTGCACTGCAGGAGTTCCCACAAGGCAGGCAGAACACCCAGCCCTATACATTTTATGATTTTAATCTCATAAAAGTGCACTGTAGCTGGATTGTGATGGTAGAAAACTGGTAGTATGGGGGGGAAAAAAACACATTTAATTGGTTATAAAGCCCAAGCTATTCTCCTTCCTGCAAGGTATCCTCTGGCTGGGAGAAGGCAGCTGCCATTTAGAGAGCTAGAAAAAAGGGTGTCTGAAGGCTTATCGGATTTCAACTGTAATCCTAACCACACTTTCCTGAGAGTAAGCCCAATTGAACAAAATAGAACTTACCTCTAAGTAGACCTTGTTAGGATTGTGCCCTTCTTTTTTCTTATAATTAGAGGTGTGGTTTTTCATTTTCATTTTTTGCAGATTTTATTTTTTTTTATATAAATGAGGAGTGCAGAAATTGGTGTTATGTGTTTATTTCAAAGGCACATCTTTTATAAATTTGCTTTAAAAATGTACTGGGTAGGTGATTAGGTGTCGGCAGATGCATCTGTCAGCAGATTCAGATTCAGCCACTGTCATTACCCATGTAGCCTCCCCAGTCCATCCTAACCAAACTTCAGTGACCGATATGTAGAAGTGTTAGAAAATGGTTTTGTTTTTTCGTAGGTTTTTTTTTCCAAATGGGAGGAGCAGAAAGCGGTGTTGTGTGTTTTTATTTAAAAAATAAATGAAATTTATTTATTTGAAAATTTAGATGTAAAATTTAGAATGAGAACTTGGAATAAAAATACGTAACACAGCTTTCTGCTTTTCAGATGAAGAAGTCTGGAAAAAACCCATTTCCAAATACCCCTGGTTATCACTGAAAAATCAAACCTCTACTTATCACATAGGATTGAGCCTTTAGTCACAAACTCGTAACTGGCCCTAGCTTCAGCTCTGAACTCCAGTGCAGCGCTGGGTGTTGCAAACGTGCCATAAGGCATATCTGTGGCACCCAGAGACGCTGCTGGTGCTGGGAGTCAGCGCCACGTGGCTGGCTGGCTGGTGGTAAGTCTTCTCAGGGTGGGAGAGGGAGGTGAGAGTGGGCAGAATGCGGCGGAGGGAGGGGATGATTGGGCCTGGGAGGGGGGTGAAGATGGCTGCAGACTCTGCTGCCTTATCCTTACCTCACTTCCTGCCTAGGCATGGGCTTCTTCAGGTCTGTGCCCGTTCAAAAGTGGGTGTAGTTCCGAGGAGACCTATTGGCTCTGCGGCTTCAGCAAGTGCTCCCTTACTCCAGGGAGACTCCTGGCGCTAGGCCAGTGCTTATTGGATCAAGTAGTAGCCTTGGTGTCGCTGGAGACCTGGACGCTGCTGGGTTTAGGATTGGGCTGCCCATTGCCGTCTTTCCTACTGGTCAGTAGTTCATGAGGGTGTGGTTCTCAGTGTACCAAGCTATTGGCCATGGCTCAGTGAGAGAGGGAAGGTTTCTGGATTCTTGGTCTTGCGGAGCGCACCCAGCTACTGAGAACCAAATAGCTTCTCCTATTGGGCTGTAATTAGCAGGTTGTCTGAAGAAGTATTCATCGCTGAGCTGTAGAAGTTGTGTTGTAGCATGCTTCAGTCCATCACTGCAAAGGTTTGTGAAAAATCTGAAACCAGGAAGAAGAGAATTAATAATTTGGATTATATTGTCACATAAATTGAAATGTTTCTCCTGTAGCTATTCTCCAGTGGCTATGCAAATGATGTAATTCTTGTGTAATTCTTCCTCTTTGTGATTTTTTACTAACTGCATGCAGTTTTGCTGTTGTTATTCTTAACCTGCTGTATATAATTTACATTTTTTTTCCTTGACAGCTTCTTTAGCTTTCCTCATTCATGTTGTGCTTTGCAAACATATCTAAAATAAAATTGTGTGATAATAGACACTGCTAGAAATTATACATGATAAACATAGATAGGCTCTGTGTTTCTCCTAATGTGAATTTCCTTTTAGTGCATTTGGAATAGTTTTTGTAATTTAATACACCTGGAAACTATTACATCAGAACTGGTAATCTGCGGATTTTCCATAATGTTGAAGGAGCAGGAGTTGGTGGGAATACTGTATCCTGATGATAGGTTTTTCATGAAAATTTCATGTGCGTTTCCTATTCTTATGTAAGGTTTTCCACATGTGTTACCTAGGAACTGGCCCTATGGGCCATTTTACACGTTTTGTATTTTAGGTGTAAACCGGATATTCTAACTATACCCCCAAAAGTGTAAAATGTGAAGGCAACAAATATGTGTTCACAAAAAATGGAACATGCAGACACACTTGTCAGCGAGCTGTGATTGACTACAGCTCCCTGTTGATTAAATGCTCAGTGGAAAACCTCTGTTTACATAATGTGTGATGTGACCTTTAAGCCCTACCCTTTAGTCAGTAGTTCCCAAACATTTTTGACTGGCAGCTCCCCTGACCTACTGAGCCATTGGCTGCAGCTTCCCATGAGGGCTACAGTCCTATAGGTTGTATAGGGCAGCAGGTTTTTTCATTTTTTAAAAATTTCCAAATTAATAACAGACAATACATATACAATACATACACACAAACAATCAAAGGTAAAGTATAGCATGTCCTGTTTACTTATATCCCTTTCATTATTACTGGGGCATCTGCCTTCTACATAAGAAGGCCAGATATGAATTAAAAAGGTAAAACATTATATTCTTTTTCTGGGTAACCTTCTTGTGAGCCATTTCCTCTGGGTCCTTCCTGCTCTGCTGAGTCAGAATGGAACTGGATCTCAACAAGCTGTCCAGGTACCACTCTGACTGCCTGTGTAGGACTCTTGTAGTGTATTAGCAACTCTGAAGGTAGATTCTCTAGGCATGAACATGGCGTATGTTAGTTTATTGAGGGACATACCTTGTACATTGAGGCATCATGTCTGCAATATGAACTTGATCCTGAAATTCAAAACATATGGTTAGATCCCACTCATGGTTGGAGAACTCTCTTACCTTTAGTGTAATTCATAATGGATGTGAAGGTCTGTTTACATGATCCTTGTGAAATTATGGCCTATGAAACCAATGACGTATCTGAGATACTGTATTGTATCTAAATGCACAGAACAAGATGCCTCAGAAAAAAGGAACTTCTATTATCATTTAAATCAGAGTTGCTTTCCTCCAGAGCCATTAGGCTGCATAAAAGTATTGTTGAAATTTTCCTTCAGTGGAGTGTCTTGGAACATTATAAGTAAATTTGCAGAAGGATATCATTAGTCTTGAAACTAGTAAATTTTTGTGGCATAGAAAGCCTCACTTTCTTCATTTTCTATTTTTAGCCCAGAGAGAAAGGTCGGATGCGTTTTCACAGACTACAGAATGTACAAATTGCACTTGATTATTTGAAAAAACGGCAGGTAAGAGAACACTTTGGAAGCAAACTTAAAACGTGTTTATTGATGAAGCAGGAATAACATTCTCTGTTGCTTTATCTGTATATTGGTATATTTGGTATATTTGGTTATACTGCTAACTGGGTAAGAGGCACTTTTTAAGTGGGTGCTCTTCTTTTATTTAGCAGGGGGAGAGTAACTGGTCCTCCTCGCCCTCCAGCAGTGTCTTTTCTAATGCCTGTCTGCTGGTGTTCTTTTGCATCTTTTCTGTTTGTGAGCCCTTTTGGGACAGTGGCCATTAGTTGTTTGTTTTTTCTCTGTAAACCGCTTTGTGAACTTTCCGTTGAAAAGCGGTATATAAATACTGTTGATGATGATGATGATGATATGATATAAAAAGGAAATGGGATTTTTCAGCTATGATATTTGGACTGAGTTTGTTATTGAACCAAATAAGTGGGAAGGTTTGATATTATATTTGACTGCCCCTAGAAAACGTAGCATTATAATATCCTGTCTGTGTATATCCTGAGTTTGTTTTCCAGTGTTTCCTCTCCTCTAAAGCGATGTCAGTCAAAATTGCTAATGTTCCTGGATTGTATGCTCCTGGGAAAAAGGAGAGAGAGGATATCTGAGCAGTGGCTTATTCATTCATTCATTTATTAATTATACTGGTGCTCATTAGACATAGGGGTGTAAAGGTAAGCCATGCCTATGCATCATTACCAGTGGTTTTCCACCATCTGTTCTGAAACACAGCCTCCGGCTGAGGCTTATTACATCTTCACATATTTTCCTACACGGACCCCATGATCCTTGCTACAGACAGGTCTAATGATGGAAGGAGCAGGCTCACAGGATCAGTTCTAGATTCCTACTACAGTAGGAGTGGGACAATACTGGTGTCTTCTTCCTGAATAAATAGCAAATATCTGGTTCCTGCATTTAGGCTGAGGAGGTTGTAAATGGCTCCAATACTGTTTCTGATGTTAGTTTCACTGAAAGATTTGGAAACGTGTATGAAATTGTCCAGAGAATTACTACATATATGTGAGATTTTAGGATGCAAGAATGATAATCTGGTAAAGTTTCTGACACCCTAGGAGCCCAATCCTGAGCTCGGCGTGCCGGCTCACTGCCAGTATGCACTGTCACAAACTTGCCTTATGGCACGTTTGTGGACCATAGCACCAGTACTCTGCCAGTGGTAGCCCAGCGCTGGCTAGTGCTGGAGCTCTGCCGCTTGGCAGTTGCACGGACTACTGAGCAGTGGTAAGGTAGGTGGCGGCGGAAAGGAGGCATTTCAGGGAGGCGGGGGGAGGATGGGGAGAGGGCGGGGAGGAGGCGTTCCAGGGGGGAGGGAGCGGGGCGGAAGAGAGGCGGGCCTGAGCCTCTGTTTCAGGCCACCAGCCCAACACAAAGGCTCAAAATTCTATGCTGACCCAAGGGTCAGCATGGAATCAAGTAGCCTCATTGCAGGGCTACTCGGCTTACCTGGGGGGAAGGGAATGAAAGTCCTCTTCTCCTGAGAAGTCGCCAGCAGTGCCTGCGAAGCATGCAGGATGCAGTGGCAGCCATTTTTTGCGCTGCTGCAGCCCTGCGCACCAGGCAGCTCAGGATTGGGCTGCCTGGCTGCAACCCTATCTGCACTTACTTGGGAATAAGCCTCACTGACTTGGGAGTAAGCCTCAGTGTCAATTTACATTGACTTATTTCTGAGTAGACAGGCATAGAATTGGGCTCTAGGCTATCTTTGTGATTCATATCTGAGTGACGATTCTCATGTTACAGAGATGTACAACACATATATGTTCGAAGCATATTTTCTACAGACATTTTCAGTGCAGAGGAATTTAATGCAACTAGTTAAAGCAGTGGTTCTCACACATTTAGCAGTGGGACCCACTTTTTAGAATAAGCATCTGTTCAGGACCCACCGGAAGTGATGTCATGACCGAAAGTTACATAATCAAGCAGGAACATTTTTAAGAATCCTAGGCTGCAATCCTACCCACACTTACCCAGGAGTAAGTCCCATTGACTAGCATTATTAAAAGAATATACATAGTAGCTTGTTAAAAGCACAGGTCTGTAACATTTCTCCAAATGTAGTCACATACCATGGGAGCATCAAGTCTAATATATGAAAAATAAAATATTGAAATAAATGGGGACCCACCTGAAATTGGCTTGTGACCCACCTAGTGGGTCCCAACACACAGTTTGAGAAACATTGAGTTAAAGGCTTGTGAAATTTCACAGTGGTTTGGAGAGACGGATCCTCATCTTTACACCATCCCAGTACAATTCTCCTGTCTTTACCTCTATTTCGTCTTTTCATTACCATTTATGACTTCAGCCTCATCTCCGCTACTAAGCTCTCTCCCCCGCTTGCTACTCCAGCCTCTCCTCCCACCTACTCCTCAGCACCATTTTTCTACCCTGGTAGGCATAAAGCAGGGCACAATGGAGACATAATGAAAATCTGTGCCACTCAAGATATTAAAGAACTGTTGCAACCTCTTATATTACAAGTGGCCATTGTTGCAGATTTGGTAAAATACCGTAGAAACAGTGATGAGCACATTATAGCCATATTTAAGCACTTTTAAGCTTCATTTATTTCAATGGGAGAGATTTAAGAGCTTACCCAATGAAATGAGTGGGATGTAAAGTGGTTAATTTTGGTGGAAAGGTCTGCTAGTGCACCAAGTTTAAGGCATTTTGGAGTCTTTGAAAAGTATATTGCATGCCTGTATTGATAGACTTGTCATCCTTCCTGTCTATATTATGTTTAGACAGGCTTTCTAATATGATGTTTCCAGTGCCACCTTCTGGCTCATGTTGTAATGGCTATGTGTGTCACTTCTGTTATATTTGTTGGATATTAACCTTCTTGTTGTATGAAATTTGTGCTTCCATCTGGGCTGTGAATTTGGAAGTTTTGTGTATCGACTTCACAGCCCTGGCTTCCATGATTATTTCAGTTTACTGCAAGGCATTGCTTTTCAGCTGGTGGTGCTCTTATCTGACATATTGCGAAGTACCACTGGCAGAGATGTACTTCTGAAGGAAAACAGCAATGCACCTAAAGGAGAACTTTAGTGGAAAGTATTGATGTCTTGGCTTCCAGAAATAGGGTCATTGTTAGGTTGATAATTTTTATAGGATCCTTGAACTAATCATTCTCCTGGAATGTTGGTTATAGAACTTACATGAGAAATTTAAAAATATTGTATGTTCTGAAATGCAAGGCAAGAGGAAATAAACACTAAAGAACTTTGGAGCTGGAAGTGGCAAATTGTGGAATTTGTGTATGGAAAGAAAGACAAGAGGAAACCATGCAGGAATCAGCAGGTTTATTAAGGTGCAATACCTGCTGAGTTGAGGTTTTTCTTTAGGGACAACTGAACATGCTTGATTAGAAGAAAAAAAATACAACTAATTGAGTTGCCTCTGAGGAAGTCACTTGGCCCAAATTGTGTTGGGTCTGAATAAACTTATTGTTTCCTATGCATACTGTAAGATTTCCTTTTCCATTGTCTATAATGCTGCCTTTCTGCGGCTTCTCTCACCTTGCCTATGATGCATAGGATGTATTATGCTGCTTTGCTAGAAATGAAGGTTTTTTGAAACATTCTTGGGAAGATGTAATCTGGCTTTCTGACTTTCTTAATTGTTTTAATTGTGGAGAATATTTCCCATAAAATATAGTTGCAATAATACGTGCAGGTCAGACGCCATTGCATTTTAATTGCAGTACTGGCTTCTAACTAATATACCCTATTATTTTTTTGATCAGCATGAGCATCAGATTCCTCTCTTTCAACAGGGAATTTTCTCTCCAATCGAATAAGCAAATAATAATGCAAATAAGCTTAGCATAATAATAAGGTTCTCAAAGTAGTTAGAAAGTACTGTATAAATTAAAGGATATGGGAGTTATAAATAAAACTGAAGCTTAATATTGAATCTTTAGGATTGTATTCAATATTGTTAATTAGTCAGCATGTGCGCAGCTCCTTGAAAAAATGAAGAGGTGTTAGCATGGTAATTATTATTATTAGTGGTAGTATTATCTATGTAAAGATTAGTGTAGTTTGCTTGCTTTAGTTTTAATTGGCTAAACTCTCACATGCAGACTCTGTTTCATGCTGTTGAGCTTTTCCCAGTGTAGACATTAGTGGAAGATGCTGTATCTCTTAAAAATCCAATGTGAAGTAGACCCTGTGAGGAGGTCAAATTAGTTATTTCGCATGATGCGGCCTCCTGGTTTTTCTTTTTCTTCTTCTTTTCTTCTACTTTTGAGTAGAGCTGCAAAGGATTGGGTCATATCAGTAAGCCTCCTAGCTGCTGTGCATGACCCTCCTCCCTCTTGCTGCTTCTGTCCCCACTCTCACGCAGTCCATCCCAGCCCCTCCCATCTTGTTTACGGATGGGATGGGGACAGTAAGGGAATGTTTAAAGAGAACTCCACAAACACAGTCTTAAGTCTTTTAAAGGAAAGACTTGTGACTTTTTGAGTACTCAAAATGCTCCGGGCAACTCGGAACGTCTGCCTATTAGGACTTGTTTTCGAGTCAAGTTGCGGGGGGTGTGGAGACTCACGAGCTAAGCCATGCTGGATTCGCCCATCCCTAGTATTTACTATTGCACATATTGAGAATCCCAATTGTCTTCCCATTACCGTAATCTCTCACAAGTGTTAGAATATATATTTTTCAACTCCATATGATTAACTATTTTGCAAATTCTTTTTCTTTCTTGTCGCAAATGATAGGTGAAACTGGTGAACATTAGGAACGATGACATAACAGATGGGAATCCCAAATTGACTTTGGGATTAATATGGACCATAATTTTGCACTTTCAGGTAAGGTGTTGTTACTTCTAGTGCACATTGAATCCTCAGCTCTTGTATTTAATGACTTTTGTTTTCAGATGTGGCTAGATCTCTAAATTTATGCAGTGAACAAATTTCATGTAGTGGTATGTCAGGTTTGTGTAGTAATTGATTGTCTGTGGTATGCCACTCTTGCTTTATTTTGAAATAACATCAGATTGTAAATTTTCTTGCAGTCTTGCAGTCTACATTTAGATAATAAGAATACACTCTTTTCACATCTGTCAGTTCAGCTTTTTGGAATTTGAGAGTTCAGTATGCATTAACAAAGTTGGGGCTCTTATTAAAATTAAAAAGGGGAATTGTACTGTGCAGTAATTACATCTGAAGAACATGTTTCATGCATTTAGCTGAAGCCTCCAGCACAGTACCTCTGAGAAGAATTTTATTAGGGGTTACAACGTTTATTGGGGGCCCCTCCCAAATGGGGAGGGGGCATTTGGGGCAGGCAGAATGTGGGGGGGGGGGGCTGACAGCCAGAATAGTCTTTGGAGTCCAAGTCTACCGGGCTTCTTGATGCAGAGCCCAAGTCTACCTGGTCATGCAGCATTGGCAGCTAGATACAGTAATATGGAAAACAAATCACGCTCCTAAGTCTCTCTGAAATCTTCGAAATATAGAAAATCCATTGCGGAAAGTTAGCATCATTGTATTTAGGCTCGCACTAGAATGGACTGTGTGCACCAAAACCTGCTTCTGCAGCAGCTGTAGCCCAGTGATTTTCTTGTTAAAAATGTTGGGTTTGTCAGTTGTTGTGGATCACACTAGATGGCACTAGAATTATTGCACTGAGCATGCTATTGAGTTTTGTCATGCATCTTCCTGATCTTTGTGATACGTGGTATTAATGTTTCTCATCTATGATGCCTGGAAGTAGATGATCCCTAATTCTCATTTACATAATTATAGCATTCTTAGGAACTGTGGTACAGCATTATAGATTTGTATCTGGTGTTAGAAATATGCAGAGCACTTCAAGCCACATCGTTTTTGTTTAATATTGAAATTTATGTATTTTAAAAACAATACCTCTGTAAGTGACAGTTGCAGAACACATTTATATTCCTGACTACAAAAGCTAAATAGAAATAGAGTTGTAAATAGTAAAACATTTATGACATAGAAATCATTATAAAGCACACAATGTATCTTGGTCAATTTTCATATATTTTTAATTGATGGCTGTTTGGATTTTGATGAAGATTATACCACCTCACATCTGTGCTTGCAAGATGGGACACTGAAATATTTTATTACCTGCACTTTGGAGCGCTAGGCCTAACTTGCACGCTTTCAACATAAGAAAAGCTGTTGAGCCCCCCACCCCCACACTACTGTCATTCTGTAACTGAGCAAAGTTACAGTGAGCTCATTCAGATGTTGGGTGCAAGTAAGTAGTGCTTTTGCTGATGGTGCTTCTGCTGTAACGTGCATAGGAAAACCAGGGATGTTACAAACCCTAAATGACCTGTGAACTCTGAAGGTCCCTTTTCATGGCAATAAACACATAACTTGGCACTTTCTTTGCTTCTGTGAAGTGTTTGAACCTGCCTATGAATTAGAGATGCACTGAAATTCTAAACTATGGAATGTACTTCCAAGCAAGGCCTGCTTGACTCCCTCTTTACATTCCTGTCTGTTTTCAGCAGACATTTCATAGAATCATAGAGTTGTAAGGCACCCACAAGGTCATCTAGTCCCACCCCCTGCCTGTAGTAGGAAATCCTCCTAGAGAATCTCTAGCATGTGTTTGTTTAGTCTCGCTTGATTTGGTGAAAGGTAGAAATGTGCTCCTGCAGTCATCCCACCTTCTCTTCCAACAGTGCAACCAGTTTGCACTTGCTGCATGTGTAGTCCTCAGTAACTGCAGGCAAGAAGATAAACATATGCCTTGCACGTCACCACTGCAGCGAATTTGCCTTCCACTTTCTCTCCCTCTTCACACTGGTGAAGAGCACAGGGCTTGCTCTCTGCCAGGTCTCTGACAGCTCGAAGTGAGTGCCTCTTTCCATTGGCCCCTGTTTGCCACAGAGCATGCTGGTCAGGATGCAGGTGAGCTGCTCCGCTCCCAGATGCCTCTGCCTGATAATATAGGCTGGCTCTGTATAGGTTGGAAATAGCCCCTGGTCTATGTAAAATATCTTAGGAAAATATTTGAGAATTCTCTCCTGATCTTGCCATGGGAACTGATGTCCGAAAGCACAGAAATTTCTGACCAGTGCTTTGCCTGTTGTTGCTTATCAGTGGAGAAATCAAGGCAGTAAGGGATAAGCTCCCAGCTACATTTAATGAGGTGCTTTATCTTAAGAAGAGGGGAAATACTGGGACAGGGAGGGGTTTTACACATTTGAGTCTAAGTGATTATTCTCTGCTTGGTCCTATTCTGGTCGTGTAACAGGATGCAGTTGGCCAATAACAATTTCCTCCAATGCATTCCTCTGGACTGTCTCCAGAACAGTCTCTTGAACCCCATCTCTGAAGCTTCAGTTATAATCTGCTCATGATTTAAAACAGGCAGCAAAAGGTCAATGACGGATCATTTTAGGGATCTATAATTGGAGTTGTTTAACGTCTGAGATTTAATCCTGTCCTGTAGGATGTGATAAGCCACTATTTCCTTCGTGTTTCCCAATAACAAATGTATGGTGAACTCTTGTTTATAAAGATAACTTTTGAAGGGGTATTTTTTATATATCCTAAAAGGATTCCTGGTTACATCTGACTGAAGTGTCCCTAAGGGCACAATACTAACCAGGTCTACTCAGAAGTAAGTCCTATTTTGTTCAATGGGGCTTACTCTCAAGAAAGTGTGGTTAGGATTGCAGCCTTAGTCACTTCAGTTAAATCGATGTCCAAATACCTCTCATCCTCTTTGGACTGGATGCTTCTTGAGGATTCTTCTTTCTCTTTTGTTCGGTTCATTTGTAAAGATAGACCTCCAGGCCTCTGCTTTGTCCATTGGGGTTAAGCATTTGGTTCATTAGGTTCGTTTGTAAAGATAAACCTCCAGGCCTCTGCTTTGTTCATTGGGGTTAAGCAGTGATATAAGATGATTGTGAAGTGAAATAAGATAGCTTTGATGTCATGGTAGTGGTGATTCTTCCATGCAGAATGTTTTGGAAAGTTATGCTATAACTTTGACAAGAACTGAATTGCTTCTGGTTTAATTACCTGTGCAGTTTGTTACTGTTCTTGGAACATGATACTGTTTGCCACTCTGGATCCGGATGCAATCAATGTCTGTGCTTAAATGTTCTCCTATTTCAGTTCACCTTCATTCACCCAGTTCTATTTCAAGCAATTTACATGAGAAGAGGTGTTAGACCATCTATCTAGTTTCACATAATTTCTAAGTTGCAATATTATTGAAGCCCAATGGCTTTATACATGTTTTAGAATGGTGATGATTAAAGAAAGGAGAAATGGCTTTCTGCTTCTTAGTCATGCATGACAGTGGTCAGGGTTGTCTCATGTCCATTTCATCTGTCTGTATGAAAAATGCTGATGCTCGTTTGAGAGCCGGTTCAGATATTTCTCCCAGTTATTCAAGTCAGCATTTCAGTGAACTCTCCATTCATACCAGCAGGATAATGTTAGAAGAGATGCTCACAGGAAATGGCATCTTAACAGCCACTGAAACCAGTGGACCTTAACAGTGTTTTTGGCTGAATTATATCCTGTGCTTTTAACTTTGAAGAAGTTTACTTCATAAAGATTGTTAATGATACTATGAGGCACTTCATCCTGTTGGGGTGGGGAGAGGAGAATAGGGAAGTGCGGGGGAGGTAAGGGAACATACTTCCCCTTACCTCCCCATAAGCCTCCTGCTCGCCAATGTGTCATCTTGGACATGTGCTATCTCTTTAGCTGGCCCTAGTCCAAAGAGAAAGGGGCATGTTGGGAAACAAGAAAGGGGATAACTTCTGGTGCAAGTTGCCCACACCTGGTGCCACCCTTTCCACCTTCCAACACACCTCCTGCCTTCCCATTTTCCACCTTGTCCTGTCCTGCCCCCACTGCCAACATGCCATCAGTGGCAGGTGCTCCATTGTCCCCTGGAATGTGGTAAGTCTCTGCAGCCTTCCCACCAGTGTTTTGCAATGCTTAGCTTTGCGCACTCCTGAACCATTTTTACGCCTGCCTGTAAGGCAATCTCCATTGGCAGAATGAATCAGCCCTATAAGTTTGGACTGTAAGAATCTACAATTGTACTTACCATTGGCAGGCACATCTTAATCATGTGAGAGCTCTGACCTGCTTCAAGCCTGGGGAAGGGAGTAGGGCTCACTGACACTGTACTGGGCTAGCAAGGGCTCGTCTCCAACTTTTTCCACAGCTTCAAAGTGGGGAAAGGGTGGGGCACTTGGCATTCTTGAGCTGGTGTCAGAGGCTCTTGGAGAGCCTCTGAAGCTAGTGTGATAGGGAGGGGCCCACTGCTGATTCAGCGTAGAGCTGGGGAGGAGGGATGGGACGTGCTGGGCTTTGGAGGTGCTCTGAGCACCATCTCCCATTTGTAATCTTTGGGACTTAAAAGTACTTTAACTTTACCTGGCTCTAAGCCTATGTTTTTAATTCTGGAAAATTGTTTACAGGGTAGTGGCTTCCCATTTTGTTTGATGAGACTTGCATTACTGGAGTACACACTAACTGAACTTCCTTATTTTGTTTCCTTGCCATTAACTTTTAAAACAGAACTTTTTTTTTCAAATATTATTTTAACAAATGGCTGAATTAATGTAGACTTTTACAGAGACTGTTATAGACCAGGGATCTCAAAACTGCTGTGTAAGCAGCTAAATTGTATCTTGAAAAATTAAGCCATTACTCTGGGGATATACCTCCTGTTTTATGGCCCTTGGAGCAGGGAGCTTCTTTGCAGCATTAACTCCTTCCCTCTTCACCAAAACATGGGCAGTAACATCATTCCAAGGGAGGATGTGTCAGAATTCTTTAATATAGCTTTTGCTACAAGTGCAGGGAAATCCCAGAAGCATCACCATTGACTAGAACAGGGGTGTCAAACATAAGGCCTGGGGGCTGGATGCGGCCCCCACAAGCTTTTTATCCAGCCCTCAGGCTCTCAGCTGCTGAGGTGTTACCGCTGAAACTGCAGCCCACATGAAAATTGGGCTTTCCCAAATCTTGAAATATGATCAAGGTTTGCGTATTTTCTCTTTGGTCATTTGCAGTTAATGAGTTTCTATATGAGAATAAGGTCTGGCTTCTGGCCATTAATGACATCACTTCCGGCCCTCAGCAGGAGCCCTGAGTGCTAACTTTGGCCCTCTGTATGAAACGAGTTTGACACCCCTGGACTAGAAAGTATGTTACCATTCCAGAGCTCTGATGGATGGGGCAGAGAAGAGGATGGGACATTGTAGGAAATATTATTTACAGTGTTCTCCATTTGCATGGTGGATGGGTACACATTGGGATCAAACTGAAGAATTACTTGTATCTCTTTTTGAGTCAAATTTGCCTCTAGTTTTAATTCAAGAAAAAATTGGGCTTCAGATTTCAGAGTTTTGGGAAATAAAATTGATAGTGAATTCAGCAATTCTTTATGGTGCCTTTTGTTCCTGGAATATCAACTGTGAAAGTAAGAGTACCAAATGATACTTCCTCAACTGATTTGGAACAGAGAATAATGGAACATATTGTACATGTATATATAATGGAACACATTGTAAATTGGGAAAGGGCAACTTTGTCTCGCTTGGAAAGCTAGCCAGTTTAGTTGCAAAATACAGAAGCACAGACTTCTTTTTCTCTAGAGAGACAGTTGGATACATTCAGTAAATATCACTTATAGTTCTTCACCCTGTGTTTTTCAGTGGGACTATGGTTCCTTTTACGTTTGGAAAGAGCCGAATGAAAGTACACATTACGAGTAGTCCCTTCTGTTGCTTGAACTGCAGTGGCGCATGCAGAAGCTTGCATGACAAGCCATCAGAGCTGATTTCTGTGCAAGCCAACATTCTACTTCTCTCTGTAAATCTCCTACCTTCCTTCCTGCATTGTTTGCTCTCAAAGCCCCAAGGGGAAGATGAGGGGAGCTCATAGATGGTCATGCCTTCTCTTACCCTCCCCAAACTCTTTTGAAATATATTATTGGTAGTTTGTGTCTATATCCAACTTGTTGCCCAACTTGATCTCAATTGGCCCCACCAACCCAGAAATGAAAAATGGCTATGTGGAGAGCAATGATAATCACTGAGCTTTTTGTCAGGCCACTTTAAAGGAGTGGGATTGGGGACAGTCCACCACACGCCCCTCTTCTGCTGGGTGCTCTCCAGCAGAACTAGTTTGCTCTTAGAGCCGTTTCAGCCCCAAGGTGCTAGGGGGAACTGATTGGTCATATCCTCCATCTCCTTTTAGCCTCCACAAAGATGAGAATATTCATTGCTTATCTTACAGGTGTGGTTTTAATCATGTGGCATCATTATTAGGAGTGACCCTTTAAAGTGCTCATTCTTTCATTTGGTCAGTTTTGCTGGCTTACCTGGTATTCTGCCACTTCATTTTCTTTAACTTTTTAATTTAACTAAACCATTTCCCCCTATTCTTCAATGGATAAGGCTCTTACAATGCTATACATAAAAATAGCAAATCATTAAAACATGACCAGCGTTTCAAGGAGTAGAACCTAGGCAACCTTGCTGGTTTAAAAGCAACGGTTGAGAGAGAGAGAGAGAGAGAGAGAGAGAGAGAGAGAGAGAGAGAGAGAGAGAGAATAATAAATAATAATAAGTGGGGTGAAATCTGTCATACAATTAAGGCTTTTGTGTAATGAGATGATGTCATGGTGCACACAAGCAGCTAGGAAGTTGATATTAGCTGAGATTAACTGAGTGTTTTTGGCAGACTTTTCTTTACTGCATCATGATGTCATTGCACATTAATTCTTCTACACAGATTAGCAGACATGCAGAGGGAGACTGCAAGGTAGTGTTAACATGGTGCAGTTCTTCTGGAGCCCCACTTTATCTGAGTATGCATTGATTAAAATGACATTGGCTAGAACTAGTGGTGGTGAACTTTGAAGAGAGCTTTAGTTTCACTAGGAAACTACATTTTGTGGTCAAGAATGCTGATAGCATGGAGCAGTCTGTTCAGAGGGCACACGCAAAATTATAAGGACAGTTGCGCAGTTGAGTTGTGATCTGGCAATGGCTTTTCATTCAGAGTGAAAAGTAGATTTTGTTGTAGGCAGTGTAGGCCCTGTGAGGCTGCCCAATCCTGCTGCCCCTGGAATGCCTTTCCCCGTCCCGACTCAATTCTCCGCAGCCTGGAGTTTGTCCATTCCTCTGGGTGGCATGCAGTTGGTCCTTGGCTGGCAGTGGCTCAGCGTGGATTGGTGCTGAGCTGGCATCAGCACAGACCCAGTGCTGAGTCTTGCGGGCGTACCTTATGACATGTTTGCAACACTTGGCACTGGCAGAGGGGCGGCGCTGGAACTTCAGGATTGGGCCCTAAATCTGTACGGCCAGGGCATTACAGGAGTGGTGTGGAAAACAAGCATGTTATTGAACACATGGAACTCTTGCCTTTTAAGCATAGTAGCTTGGGATAGATCAACAAAAGAGGAGCAACAATGCCATTCTTATGCAGGGGATACCTCCAATGACATGGGAGATCCATTCCTGGAAAGCCAAGTGTTGTCTGAAACAGCACTATAGTAGACAATGTTGACTATAATGCAGGAAACATATGCTGATTGGCTAGAATACTGTACTCTGCTTTAATTGGCTGCAGTAGCTGCCAGTCAGCCTGAGACAAAAATTGCTGTAATGAAACTGTGGTAAAGGAAGCAGCATTATCAAAGGTATTACTGTAATGTAAAACTTGTTTCTTTTATTTATGATCTATCTATAGATGACAAGTGATAAAGAAGCAATTCTGATGTGGGGGTATTTATGGCTATTCATAAACCCACTTTGGTTAACTCTTTACTGATAGAAATGACTGTGTTGGAGTGAAAGTCATTAATTTCCAGAAGTGGTGATGAGAGACCTATCTATGAAGCCATTGATTAAAAATGAGAAATTTATTTAATATATTTATAATCTGCCTTTCTCCCATGCTATGGGCTCCCAAGTTTAAATTGCCATTAAGTGTCAGGTCTCTATCTTTTTCCATCCTATTGCGTGTGGTGTAATGTTTGTATTGTGTTTTGTGTGTTGCTGTAATGTTCTGGATTAAACATTTACATGCAGTCAACAGTGATCCAGTTAGTTTTTGGTGGGATGTGAGTGCTTTAATCCAGCACATGATAGATATCCATGATGTGCTGACCCCAGGAAGCGAGCAAACAGATACAGTCATCCTTCAGCAGCCCGGTAGTTGTTTGCCTGGCCAAAAAGTTCTACACACAACTGCCTTCACCTGAGTCAGACACTTGCAGCGCAATCCTATCTTGAGCTGGAGCAGGGAGGCCAGCAGGCCTGTGCTGTATCCAGTGCAAGATAGGGGTCCAAAGTGGTTCAGCCAGAGGTAAGGGGAAACTCTTCTCCTTACTCCTGGGTAAGGAATATGGGTCTCCTTGGACTTGCGCCACCTCCAGAGATAGCATAAGCCAGAGGAGAGAGGAGTGGCTTGGAGGTGGTCCACACTGCTTAGGGAACGAGGTTGGGATCCAGCATAACAGCTGGGTCCCAGCCCCACCTCCCACTCCCCGCCCACCTCCCCCTGGGATCGCCCTCTGCCTACCCCGGTACACCTCTCTCCCACCTCCTCCTCACCCACCCCAGATGCAATCCTCCCTGTCATTCGGCGTGGAGGCTGGATTTAGCCTCTGCGGGCCGGTGCGCATCCCTGCAACAGCCCAGCCAAATCTAGAGGAGGCGCAAACGTGCTTTAAGGCACATTTGCAACCCTCCTGGGCCGGTGCAAGGGACTTGCCCCAGTCCAAGGCGCACTCTGGATTGCGCCCTTGGTCTCTCTTCACTGACTGGCAGTAGCTCTCCAAGGTTTCAGAGAGCTTGCCTTGCTTGGATATATTGGAGCCTAAACCTGGAACCTTCTGCAACAAAAACATGTGCTCTACCACTTTGCAGAAGCCCACCTCCATATATTAAAGCGCATATTATAGTGCTATATTGATGCCCCAGTGCTATAGCAACTATATTCAAACTGCCACAGTTGGTCCTGTTTCTGGTGTATGTGGCAAATAAGGCTGACAAGAGACAATCAGAATAAGTACTGATTCCGTTTTGGTTCATTGGTGTTCCCTACATGAGGATGCTGTTGTAAGTGCCCCAAATTGTGACTATGTTTATAATAAATGTTTCAGATGACTTGTTTGCCACATGAACAAGAAGCTGGCTGGATGCAGAGTGGTCTTTTAAAATGGTTTTCTGCATTGCAGTATGTCTTGCAAATTACCATTCAGAAGTCATAAGGATTTCCACATTTTCTGCAACAGTGGAGAACCATTTTGTGCAACAGTGTGTGCACCACAGCAATTCTGACTGTTGGCAATTTGTTCTTGGGTATGTGGTCATGAACACCATTTGAGGCAGTTGGAACGCTGCTGTTTTTTAAGTGTACTCTCACCACCCCTTTGAAACTTGGGGATGTATTTTGGGGGCCTGAAAAGGGGCAGCTTATTGAAATCCTCTATTTACTCTGCAAAATAAGTTTCATATCTGTTGAAGAAATTAATAGAGAACATCATAGTTCATTCACTGCCACATACAACACATATTGGCTTGGGGCTCATATTCCTGGCGAGTTTTTGTATTTTTTGAGAAGAACTGCGGAATATATACCAGTAGAAGCAGTTCTGCAAAGGAAATAAAAGATTTCCTGCTGAAACCAAAGAAGCTTAAAAGATTATACTGTTGCAGCAAATAACCTCCAGTTTACAAAAAAAAATTATTCACAGCTTTCTTTACAGACGTTGCCTGTGTCTTTTTTGTTTTTAATCTCTTCTCTGTCTGATATTCTGCGATCTCTAGCTGGATTTTAGCTTCTTCTACCTGCTACTACTTGGCATCTAAGAAAACTTCATATTCCACGATTTAAAGATTCTTTCAATTATTTTCTAGTAGTTTCTTAGTACACCAAATTTCCAAGCAGTATCCAGTTGGAAAAGAAATGTATTGTCTCTTTTTACATACCAGTGGTAACCAGATTTTATAATCGGACTTCAGAAAGAAAATCTCTTCTGCCTTAAGGGAAATAGCCTGAGATCTGTAGTGCTGGCTAAGAGTTTCAAAAGTGTTTTGACGGTCTTTTTCAGATTTACCAAGTGAAAGAGAAAGTTAAAACCTACTGCTCATAAATGCTATGTCATCCCTGCCAAAGGCCATCAGCATTATAGTTCAATGCTGAGGCAATGATGTTTGCTTAAGAGGATTGGTGGCCAGAAATATGCCTCAGTGTCTAATCAGACACAGGCCCAGCCTGGGCACAGTGCCACAACATTTATTACGTGTGCATTTCTCATAAGCAAAATGGCTACGTCCTCAGCACGGCAGTTGCAGTCTGAAAGTTATTAGGGTATGAGCTGGAGGACTTAACTCTCTCTCTGTGAGAATGATTTCTGCTCTTGTAAACCTAGTGAAATGACAAAGTCTTTCAGGCAGTGATGCACTCTGAGCCAAATGGGGAACGTCTGTGGATGTGTCAGGGCTGACAAAGAAGAACAGTGTTTGGATCCTGCCAAAGCTCCCTGGAGTCCTGCAAAACATTCTCCTGGAAGAAAATACTTTAGGAAGAAGTCAAGAAGAAAACAAAATGAAGATGAAAGGGGACCAGAAAAGATTAGTGAAAATGAAGGAAAAATTCAAATCCAAACAAGGAATTTCAAAGAGAGAGCAGCTCATTCCAGGGAGTTGGCACTGAGCAAGTCCGTTATACGGAAGACTGTGATAGACAGAACGGATCTGCCTGTGAGTACAGAAGTTGCCATTGATCTTGTTAAAGTAAAGCAGTTGAGTGAGGCAAGCTGTGATTCTTTCATTGGGAATGATGTTTGCTCTAATAACAGAAAAGTTACTAAGTCGGAGGAAAAAGAGGGACAGTTCACTGAAGAACTGAAAAAGAATCCTGAAAAAGACAGTTCAGCTTCTGGCATACACGAGAAGGAATATTCTTCTGATGGGACCCCAGGAGGATTCATATTCCAGAAAAGCAATGATGGCTTTCATTTTGAAAAAGAATGTAGCCTAAACCATGTATTAAATAAACAGTGTGAAGGAAATATATTAAACGGGGCTTCTTCTGGAAGTACTGATGCTATCCAAGAATGGAAAAACAGTGAACGTTTACACCCATGTGACCTTCAAAATCAAAGCCACCCAGAACAAGGATTTCCTAATTCTGGAAATCCACCGTTTTCAGTGGAAAATGCATCTTTTAGCATTTTACCAAGCAGGAGCAAGGTAAATGTGCTGTAGCATTAGAACAGTGTAAATACAGCTCAACAAAAAATACTTAAGCAATATTTCATTTTTTGTTAATAATGTTTATTCACGTTTATAATGTTTAGCTTTATTGATGCATGCACTAGATCCTTGCATAATAAGTTCCATATAGTGACGTTATAAAAGTAGCGACCTCCTGAGATTTTTTTGCACTTTGAATTTTTTTTTAAATCACTCTCACCCAAAGAGAATTAAATTAGCCCAGTAAAAAAATTCATTTACTGGGAGAAGAGCCCGGTAAAAATATTACTTTGATCGTGTCAAGTTTCACCTGACTTTCACAATCCAGTGAGTTATTGGATAGATTGATTTTGGTAAGGGTGGGTCCTTCTCAACATGCAGGCATCTTTAGGCCAGGGGTGCTCAATAGGTGGATCGCGATCTACCAGTAGATCGTGAGGCAAAATGAGTAGATCGCGGAGTGCTGACCCCCCCCTTCAGGTGCCTCTGGGAGGAAACGCCGGGAGTAAGGCCCATTGTACTCAATGGGGCTTACTCCCAGGTAAGTGTGGCTAGGATTGCAGCCTCACAGCCTAATCCTAGGCATGTCTACTCAGGAGTAAGTCCTGTTATACTCAGTGGGGCTCAAGGTACACCAACATACATTGTACACATAAATGTTATATGTTATGATGGCGCGAACATTGTAAAAAAAAACTCTGGTAGATCTCCAGGCCTTGCTGGGTTTCAAAGTAGCTCTCGAGCTGAAAAAGTGTGAGCACCCCTGCCTTAGGCTGACTTCAGGACGAGCCCACTGAGCCTCCTAACTTGGCAGCTGTCATTTCCGGTAAGCACTCAGTACAACTATATGAAGTGAGAAGTGAATAATGGATGGGGCTTTCTGGCATATGTGGGTAGAATCTGTGATAAATTTACAGTGCTTATATTGCTAGTCTCAGCTTGTCACCATCCCTGACACTTTAGGTAAAAGATGAGGTCCTTATCTGTGGGCATTCATTCAAGTATTCCTGCGCTATTTGTTTTCACATTGTACTGTGTAGATTACATACATACTATAATATGTTCATCTAATTATAATGTGTCAAAGAATGCAATCCTTGTGCTTGGCCGGTCAGGCCCCCTGTGCTGATCCAAGAGAGTAGCAAACATGCGGTAAAGCATGTTTGTGACTACTCTTGTGCTGGCTAGGTTGGTGCAAGGACGTAAACCAGCCTGCTGATGCTGAATCTGAACCGGGCGGAGGGGGAGGCCAGCAAATGGGGTGGGAGAGGGGGGCGGAAAGGCGTTCTGGAAGTGGAGAGAGGGCATTTGTGGGCAGGAGTGGGCGGTCCGAGTGGGCTCTGGAGAGGGGTGGGATTGGCTGCGCAGTGCAGGCCAAATCCTAACCCCAACTCCTGGCCTGATCAGCCTTACATGGGCCACTCAGATTTGCATCAGGAAAATCGCTGGCGCAGATCCAAGTAGCCCCATAGGGGTAGCTGGCGTGTGACACAAGGTAAGATATTCCCTTACCCTGAGTTGCACTCCAACCGGCACCTACCTCTTGTTGGATTCAGCATAGGCCACACGGCTTGCCTGTTCCAGCACAAGTTAGATTGGGCTGCCCTTTTCCCATTTCTTGAATGGATATGTGCTTGAGAACAGATCTTCACAAGTGCACCTTTCTGTCTTCCAGCAAATGTTTCTACCAGCATGATCACTCTGTCCTCTTGCCCTCAAACAGTAGTGGTGTATCTTGTGCTCTGGAGTTTTAAATATATAACCTTGACAAAGAATGATAAACACATTTTTGAACATTCTTAGACCATTATAGCTGTTTCTGTTGTTGGTTATTGTACACATGTAATATGGTCTTGTCAGACCCCAATTTCCTTACATCTGTTAATCCCTCTCTCTTCTGCTGTATCTGTATTGCTGCTTTCGCTTCATGTCGCCTTTACTTCATGATCCATAATACAACTTCTGAATTTCACCTGTGTGCCCACTGTTTCCCTGCCCAAACCTTTTTTGCCTAGGTTCTGTATGAAGTTATGCCACCCCCATCTTTCTGTCCCCTAGGCATTTACATTGTTCACCTGCTTACCTCCTCTATCCCTTTCTCTAGTCCAGGTCCTTGACCCCTCCACCTGCTCTCCCTACTCTCTGCTTTTTTAGGCCACTGCTTCAATGTCATCTTTTCTGCAGCTTCCCCGCCTTACCCTGTTGCTTCCTCTAGGCCTCCTATCCCTCAGTTCTCAGTTTACTGCCATTTCCTGGCCTCTCTTCCCACAGCTTCACAGTTTTGTGGAGTACTGTTGGTATCCTTGCTGACTGTATGCAGCATCCTTTGTTCCTACTGGTTGCGGTGCTCTTCAAAATGATGTTACTCTTATGGGAGAGCTGAATTTGGCAAGCGTGGATTTGTGCATAGAATGAGTGAGTGACACAGACAGACCATTCTGAGGCTGTCGGAGTCCCCTGATCTTGGACATTTTGCCTCTTGGTCTCAGACTTTTGTGACTGGACATTAACGGGAGAGGACTGTTACCTTCATCTCCTGCCTATGAACTTCATCTCCAGCCTATGAGAAGCAGCTGACTGGCCACTGTGGGAAAACAGAAGTCTAGACTAGCATCCCATTCCTAACTAGGATTGGGCTGACATGTGGAGCGTTTTATGACAGTGAAACTGTGTCCATGAGGGAATAGGAGTGAAGGAGCTGGCAGAGATCCAAGGTGACCCATTGGGCTAATGGAAGCTTATCCCCAGATAAGGGGACTGATCTTTCCTTACCCAAAGGAAACCTCCAAGACTGCCCCCCCCCCCCGATGCAGAATGTAATCTGGTGGCATGGCTGCATCGGCAGCAGGGAGGATTTAGTTAGGATTGGGCTGTAGGTAACCCTGCTGGTTCAGACCAAAGGACCTCTTCATGTTACAGTACTTATGACTGAGTGACAAGGGAATTGCATTGTGCACTTTATGTAGAATTATGCTGAACTTCATCCGTTCCTGGCATTGTTACCCAATTACAGGATTGAACCTTGGCTCCAATAAAGTCCAACTCTGGGCTGGCAGTAGCAATCAGCATATCTTTTACAACATCTAGGTGGATGTCATACATTTATTGCCCAGCATGACTTGTATTGCAAATACCTCTGAAGATCATATGACTACCTGACTGTATGCACAATCTCATCAGCTTCTGTTATTAGTATATGTAGCATTTTATAGCAAGTGAGGAATAAAGAGCTGTTTGTCCTCCTGCTTCAGAAACGTTATCTAGGGCAGTGTATAAAATTGGCTGATTAGTTCTGTAGACTAAGTTCTTAGACTAAGATCTTAGTTCTAAGATCTTTAAGGTGAGAAACAGTTACGTAGAGTGAAGTGAAATCTTTCACAAAAGCCTTTGAGTTGTATTTGCTAGCTTCAGGAATTCTGACTATGGTCACATGTGCTTCATTTCCATGTGAAAAGTCTGATTACTTGAAGTAGCTTACAAGGCATTTATTATACTGCAACAGAAGGGCTAGGTTCTTTTTAAAAATCACTGTCGACCCAATGTCTGTGGAGTAAACCATAACCTAGATTATTAGAGAGAAAAAAAGAATTCCACTGTGGCAGAATTAATTTACAGTTGTATTATTATTGTTGAGTTTAAGGGGTTTGGTAACAAGTGATTTAGTTGAGGGAGTTTTATTCATCCAACAAAACCAAGGCCTTTAAATAGAGAATTATAATATGACTAGCTGATGTCTTTTTTTGGGGGGGGGTTGATTTTTGATCAAAAACCAAAAAATCAGTTTTTGATGGGCTTCAATCTCTCTCTCTACTGCCTCTCTCCACATGCTTGGAAGAAGAAAAACTTGCCAGATTTTCTTTTTGCCTTCCACTCCCTGTGCTGCAAGAAGCAGATGAACTCAATCACCTGAGTTTGCTGTTAAGGTGGATGAATGGATACATGGATACACTGTCCGTTTCTCTAACGAAGAGTATTGAAACAGATATTATTGTAATCTACATTAGACATAACGAAAGCTAACTAAAAATTAGGATCAAAGCAGGTTTATGTGTGGTGCAACACAGTAGTGTTCCCTGAGAGGGGCGAAATGCTAAGTTGTTCAGGCACCTGACTGCCCATGTAAAGCGCCCCCCCACCTTCAGAGCCAGTTGTGTCTGTGAAAGCAAAACCGAGGCGTCTCCTCCGTTTTGCAACCGCAAATGGCTCTGAAGGTGAGGGGGAGGAGCTGCTTTACACGGGTGGTCAGGCGCCCCAAGAACTTAGCCTGCCTTGGGAACGACACTGGTGCAACATTCATCTTGAGACAGTGGCTATCTGAGATGCTGCATTGGCAGTGATGCGTTTGGGTCAGGCTGGGCTATGTGGACCAGAAAGCCTACTCATCAGAGAGATCGGAGAGAATGCTGATCTGAGAGCTCTTGAGTGTTCAGGTGACTTGTACAGCTGTTACATACAAGACCAACAGTTCCCTCTGTCTGTCACCTATTCTAGTTGTGCAGGAAGTAAGGCATCTAGATCAATTGTCAGTCCCCAGTTTGAGATTATTAATACTGGAGGCTTGTGCGTTCATCTACATTTCTTCTGTCTGTGTTCCTTCATAAAGTGATAATCTGATAGTAGGTAAACATTTAATTTGAATGGCAAATTAAAAATATCCCCCAAGTGTATTTAAATTTGTTTCTCCTGATTGAACAGCAGTTTTTTTTTAATCTTATCAATGCTGTTGCTGAAGGTCTCATGTGATGTGCACATATATTGTAAGAGAAATTGATACTGCACATGTCATATCTTCAACTGAAATAAACATAGGAGAGTTTAGCAACAGTAATTTGTATTTTAGCCATTACATACCATGTGCCTGAGTCATAGTGAATATAACTGACACTCAGAGATTGTTGTGCTATCTGCAAATGGTCAATTATGGAGAGAGGAATCCAATGTGTTCCATTTTCCCTCTCTGTCCTTTCCAGTGTACTGTACACATTTTTTGAAACTTTATGACCTATAAAGTGAGCCAAAGGTCTACATTCCATTTGTGAATTTACTGGGCTGTTAAAACTGCAATTCATTTACTTTCAGTTTTTTAAATGGCCAGAGCACAGGGGAAAAAAATTATTCAAAAGTACAGGTTGAGTCTCCTTATTCCAGAGGGTTCTATTCCCAGAACTCGAATGAGTGGCAAAAATCACACTATAGCAAATCAATTTAAAAAACAAAGTCCCTTTGCTCAAGTGATTTAAAAACAGCCTTGCTGACCTTTTGTGATGTTAAGATTTTCAAGATGCCATGATTTTCCTGATGCAAGTTAGAGTCATTAAGACGACAGTCCAACAATCAGTCCCTCTCCAGGCCCTTAGAAAGGATTATCTTTCTTTCTCATGTTCAGGGAGGGGGTCTGCTGGAAAGATTGATGGATTGTCAGCTGGCTGCCCTCTCTCGAACTATTGAAAAGGACTGTTTTCCTTTAATTTAAAGGGCCCTTCTCAACCTTTTGAGATAAAAATCTCTACAACAGAAAAGCATTTTAAAGGGATGCATTTTTCCCCTTCTCCAGGGATCAGCACATTCCTTCTCATTTGCAGTGGCCGTTCCTGTTGAGTCAAATCCGTGCATAAAAAATCCATGTATAACAAGGTTGGACCTGTATATGAAAAGATGAATTATTATTTTTTAAGTGGGAAGAAGATTTGGAACCTTTTTTTTTTTTCTGGAGTGTACACCTGGATTTCTCAATTGATCTTGCCACCTGTTCCCCTTCCCATAAGTGGTGTATGCTTCATTAGCTATGCATTATGAGTCTGGTCTTTTTTATCATGAATGGATAGTGAGAATACAGGGAAAGACTGTTAGCATAATTGTCCTTAAATGTTCCAGAATTGATGTAGCTCCTAAAAGAAGAGGAGTTCTATGTTTTTAGAGCGTGTCTAGACAACACTAATTTGGGAGATTTGAGTCTGGTGTTTCAGTGCTTCCAATCTTTATAGCCTTAAATGTTCAGAGTGTTTCAGCTTCAAGCAGTTCATTCACATGGCCGACAGGGATGGGCATGAAACTAGCGTGCCTCATGCAGTCTATATAGTTGGCTTCCTGTGAGTGCCTGACTGGAGGTATGAAAAGTTTGTCTCTGAACATAGTCTATTAAAATGCTGTTCCTAACATGCTCTTTGTGTATGGCGGGGGGTTATACTTGATGAAAAACGCTCATCAAAATAAAAATCTTCTCAGATATGACAAGGCAGTAATCAAAGCCTTTTTCCTGACCCGTTTTATCTTCCTTGTGCTGGAAGACAGATGTAGTAGTATTTTCAATTAAATAATACGAAACGCGCATCCAAAGATGGTTCGGTCTCATAAGACAAATCCACTACTACACACGTTACGTATCTAAAAGTCTCCTACTCTCTTATCTTCAGTGGATATCATCAGTTGAAGTCACTTGGAAATGAATCAGGTTCTCCAGCTATAATTATTAGTAAGATTGCCCAAAGAGTAAGTGAAAACTTTGATGGGAAGGTGTGGTCTACACTAGACTCTCTGTAACAGGAAATCTAGGAACCATTTTGCTACCAAAGAGTGTTCTACTTGTTCTCTTTACTTGTTAAGACTGTAGTTAGTACATGCATCGATGAAGTCACTATTGCTGTTCCCATGACCTCACTCTCAGAGGATTCCTTGTCAGCGAGCTCCTTCCGTTGCCTTCAGCTTGCCAGGCATTGTTTGCTAGCATTTTCTGATGTATTTCCCCTTAATTATTCTCCCTTAAGTCTATGGTCTTTGGAGGAGGAAGAGGAGATTGTATTGTGTTCCCTCTCACTGTGTAACTTGCTGAAGCTTCTCTTTGGAGCCGTCAGCTTAGGTTCCTTTCTTTCGTGGATATTAAAGCCCACCCAGAGTCATATGTGAATTAGTGAAACTCCCTGGTTTACAGTTGAGTGGAGGTGCTTGAATTAGTTCAGCTATATTCCTGGTCTTCCTGCCAAGTGGTCTATGCCACTGTAGGACTGTGCCCAACAGAGCCAAGGCTGCAGTTGGCTTCAGTCCATGCTTTCCATGGTAATGATGGACTTCACATTAATTGGAGTGTGTGGGAGTGTTAAGAGGATTTGCTCCTGCTATTAATTTTCTTTTTTAATTTCTTGAATTTGACTTATTTATGATTTATTATATTTCTATTTAGATTTCTGACATCCATGTTACTGGAGAGTCAGAAGATATGTCTGCTAAAGAGAGATTGCTACTGTGGACACAGCAGACAACGGAGGGTTATGCTGGAATTCGTTGTGAAAATTTCACTACCTGCTGGCGAGATGGGAGATTATTTAATGCCATCATCCATAAATACAGGTAATTGCACATTTGTTTGGATTTCGTTAAGAATATATGTGAGAACAATTATGTTAAAAAAAAATTCGCCATTACAACAAGAGGCCTGTGATGACTTCTTGTTGGAGACCTTATAGTTTTCACTGCTTGATGTCCCTTCTGAACTGGAGTCGAAATCCGTTTTCTGTGTGTGCACATGTACACTTGGAGGAGTAGTTATATGCTTTATCCCCAAGCTACTTTGACACCTCGCCTTTCCTCTGGGCTAGATGGAGCAAGAGGCCAAATCTGGTTAAGGCAACTCAGGGCCCAATCCTATCCAATTTTCCAGTGCCGGTGCTGCTATGCCAATGGGGCATGCACTGCTTCCTGTGTTGGAGAGGCAGTCACAGAGGCCTCCTCAAGGTATGGGAGCATTTGTTCCCTTACCTTGAGGCTGCATTGCTGCTGCACTGGTGCTGGAAAGTTGGATAGAATTGGACCCTAAGGCAACTTCATCAAAAATTATGCAAAATAGTCAAAATGGCAGAATTATGCAAATATACTCAATTCATAGAATAGAGATTTCTGATTTTCTTTGCACATAATTGTATTTGCCTGTGTATAGGGCTGGAACACACACACTGTCCTGTGTGAAACCAGGCTGTTAAAGGGAAAGAACACTTTCCCTTCACCTCAGAACACAGTCATTCTTTCCTCATCAGATGACAGGATAACAGAGATTATGTTCTCAGACGTGAGAAATTTTAAAATATGCTGGGAGCCTGCCCAGCATGAGAAAAGGAACAAGTATGTCCTCACTCTTACTGCTGTCAAGTGTGGAATGAGTAGGACAGCTGAAAAGTGTCAACATTGGTGGATGCCTGTATATGGTTCTTCTCTGTCTCTTGGAGGTGCTGCAGCGGAACAAGTGACAAAAGTGGAGTGTACAGAACAACAAGGTTTTCTTGCCCTGCTGCTGTTTAAGCAACAGAAAATGGACTATTCATTGCGTATGATATTTAAATATGGAATATGACAACAATTAAATGTTAATACAGTCGATTCTCTTAATATGCATATTTATTATCTGTGAATTCGCATATCCACAAGGGGTTGAATTGCTGCCTATATCCTGTTATCCGTGCCTCTGTTCTCATTATCCACTATGCAGAGACCTTCTGGAAACTGCAGAGGACTCTGACAGTCCCTGTAGCCTCTGGAAGGTCTCTTCAGCATTCAGAGATCTTTTGACACTTCCTACTATACTCTGTTGGCTTCCTGAGGGTCTCTGCTGGATTATTCTGATGGCAGGTAAGGTATCCCTTGCACCTAACCCATTGATCACATAGGATTAGTTTTTTGTTGTTGTCTGCAAGTTCATTCTCTGCTAAGGTTTCCAAAACTGTACATACAAGGTATGTACTAAATTAAGTAAATGTTGTACAAGCTGTACCTCATTATCATTCCATTCTGGAACCCCCAGTGGATACCAAATCAGTGGAAAACTAGTTTGAAAAGACCCACTTCCAAGTTTCTTCCTCCATTGACACCCCAGAATGCATTGGTATGGATGCTGTACTGCATTCAGCCACTAGATGAGGTGAATAATGAAATCTAGTGGAATGAAATTATAATTATTTAACAGCATGAAGGTGGGAAATTGAATTTTGGTGCTTTTTTCCCTTGTTACAAGGCGTTAAATGCAGACCTTGGTATCAGTGGTGAGTGCTTGGTATCAGTTTGCTTTCGACCTGTATTTCTCCTGTGTGTGTGTGTGTGTGGGGGGGGTAATCGAGTTTCTTGCACAAATGGCAGACATGTTCTTTGTACAAGTGGGAGGGAAGATTTTCACCATTCTTCCCCTTCTTGCTGCAACCCCCATATAATAATAATAAATAATAATAAACTTTATTTGTATCCCGCCCTTCTCCCTGAAAGGGACCCATGCCGTATGCCGTAAACATATGCCATAGACTATGTTGTTCTGGAGGGTCCCCAGCCTCAAAATTAGATGGAGGGGTGCAGAGAAAATGGAAAATAATTTCTCCTCTTCTACAAATGGAAGTTCTTCTGTTTGTGCAGAAGATGCTTAGAATTCATTACATGGTGTATATATAAAAAGTGTGTGAGATCTTTTTCAAAGTTCAAATGATATTTCCCTTAATAAAAGTGCTGCCGTGTCACTTTTCTACCCATTCTTGTTGCTTTAGCTGATTTCCTATCTGGAATCATAATGTTTTCATTCCTTTGTTCTTTTTCACCTCCTTCTCTAGCGCTGCTTCTGAAAGTTCAAGCGCTATATAAAACATACAAATGTGAGGGTTCAGAAGAATTGCAATATTAATTACTAATTAGATGGACAGGACAGATATAAAGCCAGGAGAACTAACAGCAGTGGGGAAAAGGTAGGGGGAGATTAATCCATTGGTATAAAAAGGCATTGGTATTATAAAATTACCACCACACATTAGATAGGTTTATGTCCTATCTATGTATGTCCTATTTATGTTCTGTGGTGACTGAAATGTCTAAAAATGATACAATATGTAGGTTAAGTGCCCCTTTGGCACCCTGTCCTGTTTTAAACAGTAAGTAATTTTTCTTTGACTTTGGATCTGGTCCTGCATGGCTTGCCACTGGTCTGTCTACTCAAGAGTCCCAAATGCAATCAGCAGTGACATTGTCCCCATGCACTGTGGGGATTATGTTAGCCAATGAGGGCTGAGAAGGGATGGGGCTTGGGAAGGCAGGTAGGATTAAAAGGGGAGGAAGGGATCAAGGTTGCTAAAAGGGAAGGTGGAGGATGAGGGCAAAAGAGAGAGGGACAGATTTGTGAGCGGTACACCATGAGAAAGAGCAGGAAGAGGGAGCAGGTATGGAAGAAGGAGGAAATGGGAAGAGGAAGGGGGTAGCTGGACTGAAGATGTGGAGGCAAGGGAGAGGGGGCCAGAAGAAGGAAAAAGGAGGCTGGGGCAAGTCAGTGGAAAGGGGCAAATGACCCTGGGATGAGGAGAAAGGTCTCCCCACGTCCTGAGCCACCCTTCAGCAGTGTCATGCCCCCTCATGACTTGGGGTATAGAGTCAGCTTCCTTGGCACCAAGCAACCCTGGCAAGAGGTCAGCCCTCATTTTTTTTTTTCCAGTTCTGGTTGGAGTCCCTCACTTTTGTGGCCATTCCTGCAAGGCAACCCGAAGCTTATGGTGAGTCGTTTGGTAGGAATCCCCAAGTGAGTGGACCTAGGGTGGATATGGGATTAAGGATTGAGCTTTGATATAAAAGGTTTTGTTTGAATGTAATAACCCTTTATATCTGCTTCCTTCTGAACTTGGTCTCTCATCAGCATCAGTGTATTGTACCCCTCTGCCTTGGACATGGCCCCTTTGGGAAGAGGTGGAGTGCCCATCTCAATGATAAAGCATATTTACATATTACTGAGCATTTGGTTGGGTGTTCTTGGCCCTTTTGTGAGCTTACAACCCAGTAGGTTGTAAAACATGTGACTGCAGCTGTTCTGCCCACTCCTGAATCTTTTGGTTGCTGAGGTATCTGCAACAATTCATAGATTGTTGCTATGCATCCTGTGTAGATCTTTTAAAAAAAAATTTCTACCTCTGTTCACCTCAGAGGGACCTTGATTGTGCAGTAAGTGCAATTCTCTTAGTTAATAAAATTAGCACTGCGGTCTTGTGCGCACTTACCTATGAGTAAGCACCATTGAACACAGTGGGACATACTTCTGAATAGTGCATAGGATTGCACTATTAAGAGTGTTAAACCAGACTTGGTAAATCCAGATATAGTTGGCAAACCCCCCCCCCCCCAATTTTTTTTTTTTTTGATGTTGAGGAAGAAGACACTCCAGTCATCAAGACAGTATGGTCCTGATGCATATAAATAATCTTCTTTCACCCATACTGCTATGTGTGATATGATATCTAACACATCTGCCTTTTCATCTCACCACACTTGAATTCAATGAGTAATGTTTGCATATTATGTTGCATAATTTAAGACTGTTATTTGCCATAAGCAGATGCTGCAGTGAGGGTTCTGAAAGGTTTAGCCTTGGGACAAACTGACCTTCTTGGGGCTAATGACAACAAGTGAGGCTCTCTTGTGCTGTTTTTGAAGAGCAGTGAGGTTATCTGGAGTCCTGAGTTCCTGAGGGAATGTTCTGTTTGTGATCTAGATAGAAGTTACGGACCTCATCCCAAAGAATGACGTCAGGGGCATGCTCCCAGGACAGGGTGGGAGCGGGACTGTCTGTTCAGATGCAGTGCAGCCAGAAGGCAGGGAGTATATGTGCATAATATTGTTATCAGTTGCTTTGAAGTTTCTTATAGCAAATCCAGGTTGGTCTTTGTGTTCAGGTTTTTCCCCCCGTTTGTGGCTTTGTGTTTCCTCTTCACAAGAGGCAGCAACCACATCTTTCCACATACAGAGGGTGTTAATGGCATTCATATCTGAAGTGTGTTTCAGAGTACAGGTATGTCTACTCCAGCTGTTCTTGTCAGTTGGCTCACTTGTTTTGTAACTCCCCATTCATACGTACGTTCTTTTTAAAAAAAAGTATTTAGTCCCTCAAGCAGTTTACAACAGATTGAGAATAAAAACAGCCAGGGAACAATATTGTTCGATATTGTTGTTCTTAGTACAATATTGGTGTTCTTCAGCTGGTAGAAAGTCTCTTCTGCTCACAGGAGGATTGTTTTCAACTTAGTGGAGGAGGATTGTGTGAGAAGAGTGAACCTCCATTTGTCTGCACATGCTCTTAAAAAAAATCATGATCTAGTGAAGTTTAAAGGTACTGTCTACGTCTTACTTATTAACAAAGTTTCTTGTACTGTAATTTCTTGTATTGCACTGTAAGAAGTCTTCTCCTTGTAATGGCACAATAATTCACTGAATACTACTCAGCCATTTTTTTTCGTGTGGTAATTGTTCTTTGGATCCAAGCCAATAAAAATTGTGAAACTGCACAATGTTTCTCCCATTGCATCCCATATAGCTTTGGGTTACCCTTGTTTGTTCATGTGTTTTCTGACATTCTAATGGCATATAGAATTGGACTTTTGTGGTCAGGCAAGACCAAGATATGGATCAATGGTGGCACTTTTCTTTCAGAGTACGGGGAGGGGGTGTATCCGCTCTGCTTCCCTCGCCTCTGGAAGGACTGTTCTGCTTCCCTTGCCTTTGGAAGGTCCTTTGAGCCCAGCAAACACCTCCCCCCGCCCTCTAGAGCCAAGGGGAGTTCCGCCCCCCTCACTCCTGGAGGGTCCTCTGAACCCAGCAAAGGCCACAGATGTCTGTCTGCGGCCTTTTCCAGGCTCAAACTGAGTTCTAGAGGTAAAAAAAATCATTTCCAGAGGAAGTGACCTCTAGTCACGCAGTCTGAACCTGGCAGTAGTGACAGACCAGCGTTTGTGGCTTCTGCTAGGCTCAGGTGACCCTCTGGAGGAGAGGGGAAGCAACCCTCGACTCTGGATTGTAGGGGGAGCTGTTTGCCCGTGTACGCGGTTTTACTTAACCATGGGGGGTTCCAGAAAGGAACTCCCACAGATATAGGGGCACGCCTGTACAGTGGGTTACTATTGAGACTGTTGATGGTACATTGTCTTAACATCTTAGAGTCTAGAATTGGAGTCATGTCCTAGCCCTCGTGGAATGTTGGTGAGGAGATGCAGTTGATGTAGAGGAGCGTTCCAAGTCACTCAGAGCCTATTAGATGATTTCACTATGGAAAAGGTGATAGTTATAGTAGGATGAGAGAGGAAAAAGGATAGAGGCATTTCAGTTATTTATATTCTTAGGATATGCTGGTAGCTTTTATTAATATGGATAGAGATTAACAAGAGAATTAAGTGGATTAATAATTTTAATAATTAATAATAATGGTGAACTTTGGGTGGTTGGAAACCCAGTGATCTAATTTATTTATGTGCTTTAAAAAATTCTACCCCAACTTTCCTTTGCCAAGCCACAAGGTGGCTTACAAAATGTTTATAACAACCATAAAATATATAAACAAATATTATATAAAACATACAATATATAAAAATTTGAAACATAAAATTAAAAACTGTCAGGGGTCTGCAGAATCAGCTTATGTGAACTCACATGCTTAATGTGTTTGTAAGAACACATTCCTCATAGATATCTAGTTTGACTATAATAACAACAATAATAAAGTCCAATCTGTGCATGGTGCATTATATAGAATTTTAAGTCAAGTCCCTTTCCCAAGGATTTTACAGTATAAAAAATTGCCTCATGTTGGGAAAGAAGTGGGGTAAATTGGTTCTATAGTTTGATTTGTGAGTTGGAAGCCCAACTTCTAAGTTAGAACTATCATGTTTGCTCATGCATAATGGAACGCAACTTTCTGGGTTTCTAGGGTTGTCTGTTCTCCTGGATTGTATGTCCAGGATTGTATGATCAAATGGCTTTGCATAGCCAATTGGTTCAGATATTATTTTTAAAACTAAGTTCTCTAAATAATACAGAGTTTAGCACAAGCTTTTTATTGTGTGTGTGGCATTTTCTCTAATGGTCTTACATGCAAATATATTTCATACAATTTCCTGAAACGAATTGCTTTTTCTGCTGTACAAGGTTGCCATCGGGGAAAATATTATAGCTTCCACACCAGCTTTTAGAAAAAGTACATTTTTCTTCATAGAATAGAAGGATTGTTTAAATCTTCTGAGTATGTTAAGTAGCAACTTGTAACTTCCCGTCAATTATTATGTTCAATAGGGCATATAAAGTTCTCTCATGACTTTCCTACCTCAAAATATAAGACAGGAAAGATGGTTTTGCAAAGCCTGTAAGCTATTTTAATTTCCTCCTTCTTAAAAGCAAAAATCTACTTTCTGTACTGTTGCCCTAAGCCAGGCAACCCAGTACTATTTATCTTTTTATCTTCAAGATATTATTTATTCATTTTTTATTTTATTTAAGAAATTTATATTCCACCTTTCCCATGCCGAAGCAAATGCCCAAGGAGGCTTACAAAGCTTTATAATCAAGTACAAAGTATCACAAGTAAAAAAGATCATAGAAAGCATTAAAACATTAATTTTAGTATTACATGGTGAAAAATAATATCCAAAAACAGGACAAAAAATTTAAGGGAAAAAAGAAAAGAGCTCATTGAGCAAATGGGGAACTGATGAGTTCAGGGAGACAGTCAAGTCACCACAGTACATCAGAGAAACAGAAAGCAAAATTCCACTCAGCAACCAAATGCCTGACAAAACAGGTATGTTTCTAGTTTTTTTCCGAAAAGCCATGAGAGAGGGAGTTGTTCCTCTGGGAGAGCATTCCATAGTTGTGGTGCCACCACAGAGAAGGCTTGCCCCTGAGCTGCCACCCCTCTCACTTGGGACAAAGGTGGCACTTGTAGAAGAGCCCCTTCAGCTGACCTGAGAGGGCGGTCTTTCAGATAGCCTGGACCCAAATCATGGAGGGCCTTAAAGGTTAGAATTCGCACCTTGAACCAGAAGCAAATGGGCAGCCAGTGTAACTGTTGAAGCTGTGTTCCAGCTGAGTCAAAACATCTGACCCCTGTAACCACTTGGGCCTCTGCATTCTGCACTAACTGCAGTTTCCAAACTGTTTTAGCAGGTAGCCCCACATACAGCACATTGCAGTAGTCCAGTCTTGAGGTTGCTAAAACATGAATCACCGTAACCATGTCTAAATGGCTTAAATATGCTTTCATTTGGTGTACCATCCTAATTTGGGTGAACACACTTCTAGCCACTGCTGCTTTTCCAGGGAGAGCTAAGCTGCACGCTTGTTTTTGTAAACTGAGTGCAGCCCCATTCAAAATGGGTTGATGATTCTGTGCTTGCATTAAGGATTTCTTAATCAGGAGAACTTCTGTCTTCTGTCTGTCCTTTCTTTTTACCCCTAATGCTGAGAGGAATCCCTTGTTCCTCTCTAAGGCCTATTGTTAGCTCTTGATCCCAGCTAGAGAGGGAGTGTGAACATGTTCTGTCATATGAGAGGAGGACAGGGTAAACAAGTAGTGAGAGTAGATGTATGCAAGCCTGAAATTCACTGAGCATATAATGCAAATCAAATATATTTGGATATTTTCTCTTTTTATGATGTCGGTTCTGCTGGAATGCAGAGGGACAAGTACTTGTGTGGAACACTCTAACCATGAATATCAGTCATTGGGTGCAGGGCGAGCTCACCCATGAGGTCAACAGAAGTAGTCACCTCAGGCAGCAGATTGGTGGCGGACACCCATCTCTGTCTGCCTACTTTCGTCCATTGCTCCTCCTTTTCTTTCCACACCCTGGTTTGGAAAAGGAAGAGGGGAGGGGGCAGAGGAGAAGAGAAAATGTGAAGTACAATCCTGAGCTCAAACATTAGAGAGGGAAGGAGAAAAGGCTGGCAGATCATTGTGTAAGGTGGGAAGCATTTGGCATGTTGCTTCATGCATTGGGTCTTGGGCTGGCCCTGATTGGGTGGCAACTGGGATAACAGAACATCAAGGTACATGTGCAGGAAAATGCATCACATAATAAAATGTTTAGCAGTGAGCACACCTGGACTATTGTGTACTGTGCTTGGCACAACATTACAGGAAGGCTGTTGAAAAGATTGGGAATGTTACCCAGCAGGATAAATAAATGATAAAGAGTTTTGCTGGCTCCATCTCTGATCAGAGGTTAGAATAGCTTTCTATTTTGTTACAGTGGCCATAAAAGAGACCAGTTTAGATCCTTTTAAAAGTGCTAGTAAAGCTTCCTTTGACTTGAATGGGCTCTTGAAAAGCTTAGGTGGAATGCATGGGGGGGGGTACAGTAGCTTTTAGGATAGGAAGAGGAGCCAGCAAGGGCCACATGCCGATCATTTCATGAGGCAAACAGTCATGTGAGTTTCCAGATGTTGAAACATGTGGAAGGAGAGCAGGAAAAGAATACTGGGTGGAGAACAAGCTTTAAATCTTTAAGGCAAACTAATGTTCAGTCATATAGAATAGGGAGTTTGCTCTGGGACGTCTGTTTCATGCCAGACCACAGGACAAGTGCTGGCACACGCTGTACCACAGGGATGTTAAAACATGTTACAGGCAGTCAGGATCTAACTTGAGTACATTCCTTCCGGATAGAAGAAGCAGCGATGCCAACATTTGCTCCAACATGTTGGTTGCCTCAAGCTATGAATTGGGAAGAAACAAAATATTACTAAGTGTTAAACCTTGAACTACTTTGGGATATGTTTCAGAGAAAGACAGTGTGATTTGCATCTGCTAGTTTCAGCTTGCTGTTTTTCTAAGGAGTAGTTTGCTGTTGCCTTTTGAAGGGAAAATAAACGCTCTAGCAAAGCGGGGGTGGGGGGAATTTAGTAAGCCTCATTTTAGTTAATGGAGGTGTTTTGCAGAATTTCTTGGTGTGTGAGCTACAATGGAGCACTGGGAACAAGAGATTTTCAGTCTGAGGAAAGAAAACGATTTTTTAGGTTGATTCTGAAATCTTTACTTGGATCTATAAATGTACTTTTCGTGCAGTGTCTGGACATGATGGATGTTAGTACTCAGTCCCTTTTTATAGTTACACTTAAGTAAAATAGGACATTATCCAGCAAAAGTTAAGCATGTGCTAACTTAACTTGATGTTAATGGAAAGAGTGAAGAACATTTTAGTGTCCTCCTATTGGAACAAGTGAGATTTAAAAGTGGTCCACTGGCTGAATTATTACTCAATCCAGATTTTAAGGTCACTCAGTTTTAATAAGAACTGTGTGACTGGCTTTGCTTTAACATTTCTGTCCAGTCGAAATGATATCTTACTCTAACAAGCAAGGTTAGAAGTAGGTAAAGGGGTATCTCTTCCTTCTCTAGGAATCTGTTGTTTGGGCAGGAGGTCTGGTCTAAAGCAGGGGTCTCTAAACTTTTTGGCCAAAGGGCCGCATCAAATAGTGGCACAGTGTCAAGGGCCGGAAAAAGAAATTATATAGAAAATTTAAATAAATACGTAAGAGATGGAACTTAGATGAATGAATAAATGAATGGGCTCAAATGTCCAGGACTTCTTTACACACAAACACAGCCCAAGAAATAAAGCACACGCTTAAATGGATCCCGATTCCACCACCCCACAAGCACAACTCTGGTTGTGTTTGGTCAACTGGGCCAGAGGCTCTCAGGGGATCAGAGGCTGGCCGCGGACCAGATAGAGGCTTGCTGTGGGCCACATCTGGCCCCTGGGCCAGGGTTTAGAGGCCCCTGGTCTAGAGGGTAAAGCCTCCGTTACCCTAGGGTAACATCTGAAGGTTGCCAGTTTGAGGCCACTGGCAGCTCTGTGAATGGCGAGACCTTGAAGCAGCTGACAAGCTGAGCTGAGTTATTCCACCTGCTCTTTGGTGTGAGCGAAGAAGCGCCTTGGCTGCCCTTCAAGTGAGAGATGAAGGAGCTGTTTGTCAGCCAGCGTAGGAGGCAACTGGGGGCCAGAAGTGAGACCAGACCATGAAAGATCCATCTGAAATGTTGTGCGGTACTTGAAAGACCGAACCTTTCTGTTATTGTAAAAATCCCCTTGGGGGTTTAGAGATAGCTTGCCTATGTGAACCGCCTTGAATAAAGTTAGAGGAGTAATCCAATGACCAGAAAGGCAGTATATAAATACCAGTATTATTATTATTATTGTTCAAAATGCAGCAATACCTTGCTGTATTCCATCTGGTTGGGGGCCACACCATGAATGGAAGTAAAAAATAAATGGATGAATGTCAAAGCGTAGCCTTATTTAGCTTGCAGATTTATTTTATCCAGCACTGTTTGTTGTGGGCTTCCTTGTCCCCTTTTCTGAATCCTGGGCACAACAACATCAAATTGCATTTAATGCAGTCTGGTCTCCAAAGTTTCGATATTGCTTTTGGTTTGTACAGCTCCACCAGTAGCAGTGTGGTGGTGAACAGCATACAGTATATGACAGATGTCCAGATACCAGCTCCAGGGAAGTTACTGTTTTTTAAAATAAGGTGTTGGAATAGCGTATGTATGGTGCCTTTTTTTGTAGGCGTTGGGGGAAAGATCTAAATTTGGTAGCTTGAATATTGACAGCATTTGATAGACCAGGGGAATTGAGCAAATGAGAACTTTTTTTGTCAAATTATAGCCTCTTTGGGGATGGGGGAACAGAAAGAATCTAGGCTGGGATTGTAATAAAAGCAAAAGGTTAAGGCTGCACATGTTCTTCCATGGTCCTGATCCAGACTGGATCTTCCTGCAGTTGCTGTTTTTGAAAGATTAGTCAAGTCCTTCTGCACTGTTGATGAGCTTAATGTATTGCCTTGCTTGAGCCTAAGAGGGAGTGTTCAGTTATTTACCTAAGTAATGTATTTCAAGCACTTGAAATATGCTACTATTACTTCCTCGGTGAATGTGATAAGGGGGTTATGTAAATTAGGTAATATGTGAAAATGCAGACACATGAACCTGAAGGAGCTAAACTTGCACCTGCAGATTTAACACCACTCCCGACTTTTGCATAAATTATTTCAAATGGAACATGCTTTGGGAGAGTCATAGCAATTTCTGTCAGCGGAGCCTCATTCCTGAAAGGTGGGACAGGCCTTGCCTAATCCAGAAATTTCTCCGTTCATCCTTCAGTCCCATTTTAATGTGTTTATTTATTCTGTGAACAGCATGTGTTCTGACACGGTCTTTGCTTTCAGCAGTCTGTACCTCACAGAGAAATGTATAGACGTCTCTAGCACCTGACATTATTATTCTTTATGAGTACAGGGATGAGGAATTCATTTCTTGTGTGCAAGTATTTTCTAATTACAGCAATTAAAACCCAAACTAGACTATACTTGGGTGTTCACTTAATGTTGCCTTTCGAGCCTTGTTTGCTGTTAGATAGGAAAGCACATATGCTGTGAGGCCTACCTTATGGAACCAAGCTGTTCCATTCCACTCTTTTTTACTTCAGTAATAGTCACATATCATTCTGGGAATGTCATGGGCAGCCTAGTCCTAACTTGTGCTGGAACAGCCAGGCTGAGTGGCCTGCACTGTATACAGCGCAAGGTAAGTGCCAACTGGAAAGCAACTCGGACTCAAGGGATGTTTCCCCCGTACCCTGAGTAATGCCACTGCCACCCATGTGGGGCTGCTTGGATCTGCACCAGTGAAATTGGTGGTGCAAAATCCAAGCAGCCTGCGTAAAGCTGACTGAGCTGGAAGTGGAGGTTAGGATACAGTTTGTGCTGGTGCGCCCAGTCCCACCCCCTCCCAGGCCCGCTCCACTCTCTAGGCTGCCCTCCTCCCCGAATGTCCTTCTGTTCTCCCCCCCCCCGCACTTTCCTTTCTTGGCTGGCTCACCTGCTCTAGCTGTGGGTCTGGTGTCCATGGGCCAGTGCAGGCCTCTGCGCTGGCCTAGCTGGCTAGGCTTTGCGGCATGTTTTTGACCCTCCTAGACTGATGCAGGATGCCTGCACCAACCAAAGTTGAAGGTAGGATTACGCTCTTCTTGCCAAAGGATTGAAACGATTGGTTTTGGTTAATTGCCTGTCCTGAAAACACTTATGCACTTGTCATCTTTATAGGAAGCTTTGTTGAACTGAATGGCATTGCTCATTGAATAAGTTACTCAAAGAGTTATCGTTGCTCATCACTTGGATGACTGTCTGTGGGCAAATGTAAGGCCAAGTCACAAACTACCAACCTTTCTTTTGACTACTGATATGTGAATCATTTGCATATCCAGAGTGTGAGGGTGAAAGTATTGTGCCTTCATAATCACGCTATCTAGTGACCTCACTAGCATGACTAGGGTTGGCAACTTTATGTTTAAAATGTACTGTGGGGTCAAGTTGGTGGGGTCTGGTCAGACTCCAGAGAGGCAGTGGCAGAACCTGGAAAAGTTTGGAGTAGTTACATGGTGAAATCTGAAAGGTAAGAAGCCAAGGGCATTGAGTGGGCTGAAACTGGCAGGTTGTGGGGTGAACTCTGCAGAATCTGGCAGGTCAAAGGAGGAATCTGGCAAATTCTATAGCAGTGGTCTTCAACCTTTTTTCTACCATGACCCCAGTAAAAAAATAATGAGATTAGGGACATACCTTCAATCTTGCCTCCTTCATGGCACTATCCACCCATCCCCACCCTGCTGCCCACTACCTTCCCCCATTATGCCCTCCCAGCAGCGTTCACTGTAAACAAACATTCTTATTGGAGGGAGCAGAAAAAGGTACCCTGAATCCTGGCACAAGTGAAAGCTGTTTTACTATAATTACTAAGAATCTGAGTAGGACTGGGACATAATCTCCTGGTACCAGAAGGGGTATATCAGATGTCTCCACCTTTACCTGGTGGTGCTCTAGCCCAGTGGTCTTCATCCTTTTTCATTCCTATAAGTTGCTGCGACTTCATAACCAAGGCTTTGCAACTCCATTGGGGTTCTGGCCCCAAGTTTGAAGAGCGCTGTTCTAGAGTTTGCTGGCTTTTCCAGAAGCTGGAAAATCTGATACATTTTACTGTTTTACTACCAAACCATTAATTTATTGTCTGATTTGCAACCCTTGTCACAGTCTTCCATTGACAAATTTGGTGAGGTCTAATAATGTTAGAAGTTCTGCTTATGGATAATCTGGGTTTTATGCTTGTGAATCAGTAATTGTAAAATTTGATTGAAGGACATAAGAAGAGCCCTGCTGGATCAGGCTCAGGGCCCATCTAGTCCAGCTTCCTGTATCTCACAGCGGCCCACCAGATGCCTCAGGGAGCACACAGGACCACAAGATACTTGTGTCTTGCTGCCACTTCCCTGCATCTGGCATTCTATATCCTTGCAACCCCCAGTGAAGACACTAAACTGCTCCTGGGTTTAACTTTGGCCACTTTATTAAACACAATTTTTACACATGAAACCTACTGAACATACCTTCCCTCCCTCGCCAGTCTGGGGTAGGTGAAAGATGAGATTCGAGAAATAAGAACAGATAGAATCCGGTCATCCTGGATCAGTACAAAGAATATGATGGAAATCTAGCTTAAATACATCAAGGGCTATGGCAAAATAGTGTACCTCAAAAGCAGGTTGGCACTTGAACTGTTCGATAACTAGGGAACAAAAAGGAAGATTAAAGAGGATATGGACATTGCAGAGAAGCTGAATGCATTCAGCTACAAACCAGATACCTTTGCCCAAACTCGGTAAAGTAAGCAGAGTATGAATTAGAAATGACAACAGCAGCTTTTCTGGTAGAATTATTTACATTCCTTAACATTTGACTACTTGTGCTCTTGTTGGACTTTAGAGGGAACAAACATGTGTAAATATTTCATATAGGGGGCTAATGTTCTGTAACGTATGACTGTTAAACATTTGCCTGAAAATGCAGCAGATACTTTTGTCACTTCTGCAGTTAATACATTGTTTTGTTGTGTGGAGAAAAAAATTCTAATTTGTCCCTTCTTAGATAAAAACATTATAATTGCTGGATTTCAGTCAAATAGTTATTCTCACTCCCTCCCCCCCCATGTTTGCAGGCAAGGCTTGTATAACAACATGTCCTTTCTTGTTCTGAAACATTGGCAGCTTGAACAGGCATCGTTTTGTATTTTGGGCTTCACATTTTGCATCATTGCTGTCTGGGTGTGTGAAATGTCCTGGAAATTTTCAGAGTGAAAGCAGCAACCATATGTTTTGACAGAGAAAAGAGCTTGTTCAGTATAAGCCATGAAGTAAATCCTCATTAAGTTTTGATCTGTGTTATGGTGTCCCTGACATAAAAGATGTGTGCTTTTCAACTTGGTTTTTCTAATTTTTTTTTTTTACAGTTTTCTATGAATATATTGCCTTTGTAGAAGAAAATATTGCTTTCTTTTTTTTCTTGGGGTGTGTGTGTGGAGTATAAAAGAGTATAAGTATAAAAGAGAGGAACGTTCTCTTGAAATAACAGTAGACCGATGAGGAATGACTCACTACTGTCAGAGTAATTCTTGCACCTTTTAATTGAAATTTACCCCGTCTCACCTTTTAACCAATCTCTCCAGTTTTCTCACACACAAAGGAAGTATTTCAAAGTACATTCCTGTTCAGAGATGGAAAGGAAGTAAACCTCAGATTTATACCATGAATGCTTTTGTGTACTTTTTAGCTGGATAAAATGTGTCCCAGGTGCAAGAAATGATGAATTTTATTTAAGAGGAAATGACTCCTAAAATTTATCTTCTCATCATCATGATAATGGAGAATGTGCCTGAGAAAAATATAAAGGTCCTTGGGTCCTTGGTGGTTGGCTGAAATTATTGGTTACACATGTCTTTTACGTTCACCTCTTTTTTTTCCTTTCATCTACTCTAACCTGCTGTTTGTAATGTAATTGCATTTAATTCTCCACACCCTGAGGCATAATCCCTCAGGTCATGGAATTATATGCCACATTTTTTATTCAGATCAAGTAATCACTACTGCTCTGCTATCTGTACTAGGCCCTAACTTGGAGACACGATGCATCTTGAAATTCTTCCTTTTAATTTTCTTGGTGTTACAACTTATGCCAGTGGGAAAAATCTCTGGAGTCCGTCAGTCTAGTCAGATAGCAGTGATGATAGAACTTTATGATTTGTTGGTGTTACTAACCGAAAAATACGGTTGAAAAGTAGTATTTACTGACCTAATGAGAATGAAAAATTCTGGGCAGAGAAGCAAATTTGTGGCTCAGTAGAAGAGATATTTCTCTAATCACAGATGCTAGCCTTTGTGAACACATGGAGTCATTAGGTTACAATACTGTAAAATGTAACCTGTTTTGTGACATAGAAATTGACTTTGTGGGAGGAAGGCTGAAATGTTATTTATGTAAATAAAGAGGATAATTTGAGATGAAAAGTTGTAGGCTTGCACATTCTTCAATCATGTTCATTTTTTCTTCTAACACTTTTTAAAATGAGTATGTTGCAATCTATAGACAATGTTTAAAGCACAGCTGTCCATAAAATAAAAAAAGGAAAGAACCTGAAGACCATTAGTTCTTTGTTCAGTTCTCCTGTACATTTAACTCACATCCATACCATAAAATAATCCAGGAGTGGCCAAACTGCAGCTCATGACACACATGAGGCTCTTTGACATGTAATGTGCGTCTTTCAGAAATAGGCTGAGCTCCTTTTTGCATCACAGTTAAGAGAAAAAGGTAAATATGAAATTTTCAAGCTTTATAATTATTTACCAGGTATTAACTGAGAGTCCAGTGGATTAAAACATAAGTTTGATATTCATGGTGAGTTAATATATTTAAGAATTTAAGTGCTTCTTAAATATTGTAGCTCTTAAAAATCTCTCTTGCACCTCTCAAACATCTGAAGTTTATTGTATGTGGCTGTTACGCTGAAATAACACCACCCGTGAAATAATCCCAGATTTGTCCCCACCATCTATTCTCAATCAGAGAGAGGTATCTTCAGAGGTTTAGGGCGCAGTTTAGGAAAAGAATTGAAATGGTTTGAGAAAGTGAACCACACCACATGCGTAAGGCAAGCTTCTCCAAAATTTGTGACCAGTTTCATCTAAGGCAGTGTTTCTCAACCAGTGGTACTTGAGGTGGTGTCTGGTGGTACTTGCAGGATCCCTGGATCCCTGCCACCCAGAAGCAAGACCAGGAACACGACACAACAAACAATGGCAGGAGGCTACAAAGCATGCTTTCCCGTGCTTGAAAAAGCCCTCCTGTCCATCCTGAGCCTCTTCCTGGTACTTGTTGCATCACATTTTGCCTGTCAACCCAGAAGTAACTGGCAATTATGTCATTGCCAGTTACTTCCAGTGGTACTTTGAATTGGTGGACCATGTGAAGTAGTATGGCAGAGAGAGACAGTTGAGAAACACTGATCTAAGGGAACTTTCCTTCCAAAAGCTGAATATTACAATGAGTAATTTCCAAGTGTGGAGCAAAAGCCCTTCCACCAAATGCCAGTTGAAATAACCAGCTTTATCACATCCCTTATAGATGTATCCAGCTCATTGAAATAAAGATCTTTCCTGCCACTGCAGTCAGTAGTATTTTCCCAAACCTAGCTTAAATTACCCTTCTTCTTTTGCAGGCCGGACCTGATAGACATGAATACCGTTGCTGTTCAAAGCAACCTTGCAAATTTAGAACATGCTTTTTTTGTAGCAGAAAAACTTGGTGTTGCCAGACTTCTGGATCCTGAAGGTAAGTTGGTGAACGGAGCCCTGTGTGTGATAGTTTCAAGTTGCATTTGAGAGCTAATGCTTTAGGTGCCCATATGGTAGACATTAACGCTGCTCCTCTTCTTAGATGTTGATGTCTCCTCGCCTGATGAGAAGTCAGTAATCACTTATGTGTCATCACTTTATGATGCATTTCCCAAAGTACCAGAAGGTGGTGAAGGCATCAGTGCGCATGTAAGTAGGAGGACAATACAGTATTTTAAAAGCTCACCGCTCAGGTACAACAAGTATGTCAGGTAAAAGTGTTAATTTCACTGGCAATTGCAATGAAAACAGGTAATTGTTCAATATTGCTAGGATATGGACATTTCCCTTTTTCTAGTTGCACTTCAACACCCGATTAAACAAATATTACTGCAATATCTATAAAAACAGATATTAGTAAATTCCGTATTGTATGGAATAATACTTGTGGTAATGAAGCATCAGTTGGCTGAGCTGGTGTGATAATATGGAATTCTATTCATGAGCATTCTAATGATTCAGGAACAAAGTTACCAAAACTTTTTCAACAACAACAACAGTATTTATATACCGCTTTTCAACAAAAAGTTCACAAAGCGGTTTCAGGTTTTTGTGAAGGACACCTTAGCTGCCAATCTGGCTGAGGTTGAAATGTAATAGGGACCAGGACAAAAAAATATTTTTTAATAACTGGAGTGCTGAGAACTGTGGTAAGTGTCCCAGGAGATAGAGAGGTCAGAAGCCTAGAGATACGGTGCCTGAAGAAAGGATGCAGAGCAGGCAGAGAACTAGGAATCAGGAATCGAAGCGACATGATCCCCAGGATCGCGTCGCTAGGGGGGCTGCAGGGACTAGGATGCACTCACCAGTCCCTGCTGTAGCCTCTCTGGAGCGTGGGGAGCCCACACAGGGCTCCCCACAGCTTCAAAAGTGAAAGTGGAGCGATTGTGCTCCACTTCCGCAAAACCAAAAGTGGAGCGTGATTGCTGTGCTTTCACTTATTAAACTGTGGGGAGCCCTGCAGACACTCACGCAGGGCTCTCCGCACCCCAGGGAGGCTTCTGCAGGGACTGGTGAGTGCATCCCCGTCCCTGCAGCCCCCTTTGTGACACCGCCTCCCCCCTGCCCCCGCAAGAACACTGCGTTTCAAACTCTCCCTGAGAGTTTGAAAACCACTGCCTTTAAGGGCTTCTGAAGAAACGTCCTCACATTTTGGGTCAGGGAGGCTATATACTGAAGGTGGTGAAGAGGAGTTCTGTGGAAGTTGGGCAAGTGATCGAGTGGCTAAAAGAAGAGGGGAAAGTAGGCAGTGAGTTGAAAAGCAGAAACTTTAGGGAATTGTGGATGCCTGAGACAGGAAGAAAGGAAAGACCAAGGAGAAATTAGGATTAGGCTGGAGCTTCATGCTGAATTTAGAGATTGAAAAGAAGTGGGCAGATAAGGCAGCCATTTTCAACCACTGTGCCATGGCACATTGGTGTGCTGCAAGTGATCCACAGGTGTGCCACAGGGATTTGGGGGAAGGTCATTTATTAGTAGGGCCAATGGAAGATGTGAGCTCCCCACTGGCAGCATGGTATGCCTTGTCAAAAACCCGATGGTGTGCCTTGACAATTTTCGTGCCTTGTCAGTGTGCTGTGAGATAAAAAAAGGTTGAAAATTGCTGAGATAAGGAGATTTGGAAGGCTGGGCAGTGTGGGTCTAGGAGTCAGCAGAGAACAAAGTTTTTGTGGTGTCTAAAGTCTAGAATCTGACAGGGCTACAGGGCCTTAAGCAGTTGCATGGAAGTGGGATTCAGTCAGTTGTAGCTTCTGCCATCACTGCAGCGATGTGATCTGTCATCCTTTCATAGGCAAGAGGGCCAAGAAATGGGAGTAGAGTGGGGTTGCCTTGAACAAGCCAAGCAATTATTTGTCTGCAAAAATAGCTTGATGCACATTTTCCTCCCACTTAGAAATTATTATATGCTTCTGTTAGGATGTTGAAGTCAGGTGGGTTGAATACCAGAATATGGTGAACTACCTCATCCAGTGGATCAGGCACCATGCCGCGATAATGGCTGATAGAGCGTTTCCAAACAATCCTGTGGAACTCAAGGTGAGTTGTGATAGTGTATTTTTTTTTCCTTCATTGTTCACATTGCCAGGGTAATGTTGGTTTAAACAGATATTCTTTAGAATATGGTTCACAAAATTCTTAAATCAAAGTCCTTGCAAACATTAGTTGTATCCTGATCCTGTTCCCTAGAATTCCACTACAAGAGCACATAGCATTAGGATCAAAGAGCTGAACTGTTTCCCAAAGGTGAAATTGGCTCCCAGTCCAAGTCTAACACAGCAGCAACTAGTGTACTGGTCCTTTTACTCCACACCTAGCTAGGAACCAATCCACATGCTCAGAAGAATTCCATGATACAGCCTTGCTGAAAGCATACGGTGGTTTGTGTTGCATCACTGAATGTCTGTCTATATCAAAACTCCCTGCACCTGCAAAGCTAACAAGTCAGGGAAAGGTCCTTTTTCCTATCATGCTGTCTTTCCAGTGGCAGAAGTGTTTATATCTGGTGAGTACTCAGTGATGCAATCTCCACCTCTGCATGGTTCTTCTGCCTCTATAGATAATTTTTTGATTGCTCAGTGCAAGTCAACTTGCATAACACTGTATGGAGTGAGGCCTTGAACAGTTACAAACATCCATAGTTTACTTTTGCAGGCTCCTACAAAAAGGAGCTGCAAACCTGTGCCTAGCTGTTATGTAAGTATTAAGTAACCCAGGGGATCTCCCAGGTTTGTGGGCATTAACATGCAGCTTTCTTTGAGGCTGCGCAAGCCATTGCCACAGCCAGCCCAAATTTAGAGGTTTGAACCATTAAGGCTGCAATCCTAACCATACTTTCCTGAGAGTAAGCCCCATTAAACAAAATAGGACTTACTTCTGAGTAGACCTGGTTAGGATTGTGCCCTAAGGCACTTTGATTTTTAAAAAAGGAAAGGAGCTGAACAGATTCTGTGCAGTTCTACCAGTTGAAGTGGCTTGTGGAGTACAACCATCTAGTGTCTAGATGAGCTGGTTCTGAAATTCAGGTATGTGGATGTGAATGGGAAAGCAAATTCTCCTTTTACTTTGGAAATCCAAGAAGTGCTTTGCTAGTGCATAGAAGTGCTTTGCTAGTGTGAGTTGTTTTTCATATATCTCAAAGCTGAATAAATGATATAGACCAAAATACCAAAATACTGAGTAAATAGTAAATAAACCTGATTGCAGTGTTTGTTTTTCTCTAGGCACTTTATAACCAGTATTTACAATTTAAAGAAACAGAAATTCCACCAAAGGAGATAGATAAATCAAAAATCAAACACCTGTATAAATTACTGGAGGTAAGCAGCTGTTTTATGGGTTATTGAATATTGGGCTACTTTTCTTTTAGCTTTGCTTCATGTTGTCATGCCTTGGTTTTGTAGGTTTGGATAGAATTTGGGCGTATTAAACTCCCTCAAGGCTACCACCCAAATGACATAGAGAAAGAATGGGGGAAGCTAATTATTGCTATGCTGGAAAGAGAGAAAACACTCCGACCAGAGGTTGAAAGGTATGTTGGTGTTTTGTTTACATGCTTGCTTTGAGGCCAGCTCTTTGAAATGCTTGCGTTAGGCACTGGATTTTTTAGCAGAATACTTGGAATAAACTCTTGACACAATGGCATTTTAGAAATCTGATAGACTGAAGACCCAATCCTATTGATGGCCTGCGCCCGTGGAATGTGCATTCTGCCATCATGTGTCTTCACAAAAGTGCCCTAAAGCACTTTACAACAGCACATGGCCTAGGCAAGTCAGCAGGAAGGCCAGAGCCTTCCCCCTGGCTGTTGTTGAGAGGCCTGCTGTAGCAGGGAAGTCCAGTGCAGGGGGTGGGTGGGAAAGAGGTTAAATGGGGTAATGCTGTGGGTGGATTGGGCCCAGGATGGAGGCAGGGTCTGTGGTGCCAGTATGTGCCGTATCCAAAGCCCCTTTCCTGAACTGCCTACACAGATCAACAGACTTGCACCAGCAATATTACTGGTACACATCCAAGTTGCCCCGTTGTGGTTGCTGGGGCTTACCGCAAATATCTTACTCCCAGATCTCCCATTACCCCAAAGAGATCTCCAGCAGCCAAAAGTCCCACATGGAGTAGGGCTATCAATGGCATGTGAAGATTTAGTATGACGTAGAGTTACATAAGAGTGTCATAGAAATTCAGTGGTAGCATCCCTAATTTCACTTGAACTTGAAAACTGAGAGTAGGCAGATTTGGACTTGATTTGGACCATAATTGACTAAAAAAGGTATGCAACACAGTCATCCATGGATTTTTCAGTAACTCTTGCAAGTAGCCACGTGCTTCAAAGTAGCCTGTATGATCCTAGCAGTCCTTTTGTTCATCAAGCATACCAGAGCTGAACATCAAGCCAGCTCAGTCTTTGCAGAGACAGCTCATCTTGTTTATATGCTTAGAAGAGCAGTGGTGTAATATGGGTGGAGTTTTATAGAACACTAAATAATTGAATAATATGACTAAGAATGAGGTCGCCTACCTTTGGAGAAGGAGGTGGTATTGGGAAAAATTGACCACTCGCTTGAAAGACAAAAAAGTGCCTAGAGCTCGTTCGTTATAAGAAATAAACAAATGATTGCATCATTTTTGTGTGTGGGCTAAAAGCCAAGGAACTACCAGCTAAAGAATGCCAGTAATGTCATCGTGACATCAAAGTGGGTACCGAATGCCAGAAATGTATGTAAAAATAAAAATTCTGTACCAACCTTAGCAAATATTCTCTGTGGTTTATATAAACTTTCTCTCATGGTCAAAGTAAAGGATTCATTGTCACATTTTATACTACAGTATCTCTAGTAAAATCAATAGAGTAACATCAGTGTCAAGTCAGATGCTTTCTTTTCAATTTATAATATTACCCCTATTATTTTGGTCGACTCTCATCTTAATCAATACACGTGGCATATGCTTAAAGTGGGCATATCATGCAGAAATTTAAATTTAATTAATTCAGGAATCTGTGCAGAGTTTGAGCAGGATATTGTAGAAGCATATCTTTTAATAGACTATAATATAAGTGCCCGGTGAATGGTCTGGGAACACTTGACAGTGCAGCACTGTTGAAGCTAATGATGTGTGGACCAGATCAGTAACTTGGATGGAGACCACTGGGAATCCCATGTAAAAGAAGGCTATAAATATAATGTTTCTAAAGAAATGATTGTTTTATAGAATCCATCATTTCTGTTCACTAAATATTTTGAATAAGGGCCCCTTCCCCATCCTACCCCATAATATAGTTTGTTGAAATTGGATGAGACTTACATAAACTATTTGGCATCTCTCTTTCCCAGTTAACGCCCTAATCATTCTGATTAGTCCGTACTTGTACAGGTAATTCATACTAGAGAAGCCAAGCCCACATTGGCATACATAGCTGTAGGCAAAATCCTCTGAAGAGGTATCAGAATATTATTTGCTGGGTTTTGAATATGCATGCCGAGACCTATATAAAGGCTGTCCCTAAAGCCGGAAGAGCTGTCTAGTCTCTGGAAGCTGTATGTGTTTGTGGGCTTTTTGCCTTTTCAGTTATTTTTACATGTCCAATGGGGCAACTTTTTGACTATAAAAAATGAATACAAATTATGGCTACCACAGCAGCGACTCTCTGTTTAGTAACAGCACCAGTACCCGAACCAGCCTTGACTCCAATGAAAACTTCTTATCGGTTAACTGTGGTCCAACCCTTGTTAATTCTTGTATAAGCTTTGGCAATGGTCCCTTGGAAGGATGCAGGTGAGTGTTTGGTTTTAAGTTGCAGAATGTGGTCTGGTTTTATTTGGTTATAGAGTTAAAGGCAATGATGTTATTTTTATGTAAAAAGTAGTTACCAGTCTGATGTAAATTCTCTTAATTTTGACGTCTTTTAGGTTAGAAATGCTGCAGCAGATTGCTAACAGGGTTCAGCGAGACAGTTTGACCTGTGAAGACAAACTAGTGCTTGCTCGAAACGCTGTACAATCAGTAAGTGTGTTTGAATAACTGGTACGTCCCCCCCCCCCGTTCTTGTATTGTGGATCAGATCACTGCCCAAAGGGGTAAAATTGGAATGTGTTGAAATCCTCGCGCAACTATATGCTTATTGGGTGACCAAGAACGGATCGTTGTTCATAAACTTCAGAACTCTTGTATTTAAAAAAGGGAGTTATCACAGCCTCTCTTGAGGATATGTGATGTCTGTGTTGTGCACAGGAGGATTCCTATGTGAGTTGGCAACAGTAGTAATGGTCTGGGATGCTGTTGAAACTTGCAGTTTATTTCACCAGATGTATGAATTGGAGTGAGAAGCTGGGAGTTAATGTGATTGCGATTGACAGAACCAAAATTCTTTACTTAAAAACATTTAAAGTACTGAATTTCAAGCCACACGCTGGGAGCCATGGTGATAGTTCTAAGCCTAAAGATAGACATTTTGAACACATGCATCAGTTTTGTGACATCCCGTTAGCATCTTCCTTGGAATTAAATTTTGGAATTAAAGAGATCCACCACTTGGTAACCAATTCACAATGCCTTGAAAAACCCACCAGAAAGCTTCATTTCTTTAATTTCTTCCCTACTCCAAACCTACAAAAATTACTGCTGCAAGGTAAATTCTTACCTTGTTATCATCAATCCTGGATCATATCACTGCAAATCCAGTCATCGTATCACTAGGTACGTATCACATCGTAGTTATCTCAGGGCAACTGTCACCTGCAAAAGCAGAATGTCTGGCAAGACATTCTTCATCCTCAGCCCTCACCTGGGCTCCCAGTGCCTTGTTTGAAATCCAACTATCTTACTCAGACAGAAGCCAAAATGTTGAAGTTTAATTAAATGCTTTTGTCAGTCACAGTTTTACATATACATTTTTGTGATTTATTGCATCCTCTTAGGATCCAAAGCCTACTTAGATGCAGCACTGTTTAGTTGTTCTTTGGGTCATCTGTAGGTGTGTGTATGCTAAGAAAATGCCAAGGTGTGTGCCTATGCATTAGTATCTGTATTCAGCATGCCATTTCCTTACTCTTACTTGCATCTGAGGAAGCAAGCTGTTTCATGGATATTTAAAGTCTAGATTGATGTATAGACAATCCAACTTGATCATCTACAATTTAGGTTTTATCATTTCTTTCATTTTACTAATTTTGTTTCCTACTAGTGTATGTTCTAGTGTTGTAAAGCACTGCTAAAGGAATACAGCTTGCGTTCAAAAATACGAAAGTAACATTATAACATATCATTTATCTTTAAAAAGTTTCTGTTCCGGTTAGCTGTATGACTGAATTTGCTATTTTTCCACAGGATGGAAAACGGTTAGAATCAGGTCTGCAGTTCCAGAATGAAGCAGAGATTGCAGGTTATCTACTTGAATGTGAGAATCTGCTGCGCCAACAAGTCATGGATGCCCAGATTCTTATTGATGGAAAATATTATCAGGCAGATCAACTGGTCCAGAGGTACATAATAGTTAAATTTTACATGCAATTTGGGCACATATTTGCTATTTAACCCTGACATGTTCAGCTAATAAGGCAACATAGCCAGAGGTCCTGTGGAAACTGTGGTGCTATAGAAATGTGAAATGCACATATATTTCAAATGGAAATTGAGCCATGTCCATAGACTAAGGCTGTGATCCTAACCACACTTTCCTGATAGTAAATCCCAATGAACAAAATAGGATTTACTTCTGAGTAGGCCTGGTTAGGATTGTGCCCTAATTTCTCTACATATGTAATTTTGCTTGAACTCTGCTGCTGTGAGATATATGTAAAGAGAGATCAATCAGTATGAATGCATCTAAAATATTATGAGCACAACCTACTGAACTTCAGTTAAAATGAATAGTTTTTGCTGGGTCGAAGAACTGGAAAGCCATTGATAAATATACATTTAAAATGTAGAAGTAGGTTTTACCATTAGCTATGCAAAGCATAATGCAGTGCCCACAATCTAAATTTAGTCATGTGCTTGTGCCAGCTCCATCCGCAAATTTAAGGAGAACTGTACTTGCAGAAGTGGTCCTTATGCAAGGGGTCCTTTCGTGAGTGCAGTCCTCCTTCTGTTTATAGCAGGGAGCTTTGTGAGTGGAGGAGTAAGTTTGGATTTGACTCATTGTCTGCCACTTCAACAGGAATATACTTACAGTAAAATGATGTCTGTGTGTTTAATTTCAACTGCAATTTTGCACACTTGTCTGGAAACAAGTTCACTGAACTTGCAGGAGCTTATTTCTGAGTTTACATGCGTAGAATTGCACTGTAAATCTCTTAAATAGCTGAACTGAGGCCCAGTCCTCTCCAACTCTCCAGCACTGTTGGAGCTGCAAGACAGCCCATTTGCATGGCTGCATCAGCGCTGGAAAATTGGATATTTTTCCTGGCACTATGCATTCTTTTTTTTCTCTCTTTATATTGTGGCTTGGCTTACCTGAGGGCATCAAATTGTACTAAACAATTCCTTGAGTTAGACAAGCTCTTCCACTGAGTGGTACACCTCTAAGCTTCCCCTTAAATTTAGATGATATCCATTAATTGTGCTAGGGTAAGTGGCTGTTTGTCAACTAATGTGTAGAAAATTCACCCTTAAGGACGATCTATGGGTTCATTCCACTACTAAAGTTCAGTAGAGATTACCCGCTGATCCCTTGCAACATGCCGTCTCCTACACATCTGTCCACTAATATGATTTCCTGTATCCTAGTAATACCAGTAGTTATGTTTGTATAATAATGTCTCTGTGAGATTTTGCTAGTTAATGTTTTCCAGTGATGCCTGTGCACACATGTAAACACCAAACATAGGAATATGTATGTGTACATGCCTCTATTAAATTATGGGATAATAGTTATATTGAACATTTTAGTACTCATTCAAAGAACCACCATTTCAATACTGAATACATTTTGTATGAATTAGTCCCATTGAGATCAGTGGGACTGACTTCATGCATTTTTGTCTGCCATGCTTCCCAAGAATTCTTTCATATAAAAAAAATTCATATGAACAGACGTCTCCATGTATACAGCTTTTGCTTCTCCAAGGAGATTCCCATTACAGTGATGGCCTAGATAATAACATTATAGCCATTCAACAAAGTGGCCATAGTTAATCCGAAGTGCAGCCTGGTGCCTTCGTTGGGGGGGTGCGAGGGTAAATAGAATGCCAGATATAGGGGAGTGGCAGCGAGATGCAAGTATCTTGTGGTCTTGGGTGCTCCCTGCGGCATCTGGTGGGCCACTGTGAGATGCAGGAAGCTTGACTAGATGGGCCCTGGGCCTGATCCAGCAGGGCTTTTCTTATTATATGATGTGGAAATAACTACTGAGAAGTGGAGAATCTGCTTTATAGGAGGCAAGTTCCACTTTATAAGATTCTCTTTGTGAATGCATTCTTGGCAGGGTTAAACTAGTCTTTCAAGGAAACCACATGTTTGCTTAAACTTGTGTTTTTCTCCATTTGCCTATAAAGTAGAGGAATGGTGTCTATTTTTTATACCCAAAGGAGAAAGAGAGGGACGGGAGTGAAACCCAGCCATTCTCTTGCATTATCTTGTTGTGCTCCATTGCTTTAAAACTTTTTCCACCAGCTTAGCTCTGATACCTGAAGTAAATTTGGCAGGGAGAAAGCTGCTTAAGGCAGTCAAGTGTGGTAAATTAAGACAGTGGAGGGGTGGGTTTTGGTCCCCTTCCCCGTGTGCTCCTTTTGGGATAAAAAGGTATATCATCACACCCTGCTTCATATGCAAATAGGGTAAGATCTATGTAATAAACATGCTATTGCTCCGAATGTCTATTTTAGCCTTCAGGGAACATTATTCACCGACAGGACTGATCATGTAAACTTTCTCTTACTGTCAGACAAATATACTATTTGGTATAATAGTGGAGGGTGTTACTATGAAAAATGGAATGTGGAACTCAAAGGGAAAGGTGTACTTGACTTCTCTCCACCCTCCCTAGAGGCACTATTGTACTTTCTTTAGTCATTTTGATCCAGTATTGTATTGCAATGGTTTTATAGTATGTCCAGATATAAACCACTCTTTGACATATTGCAGTCTAGCTGCTACTGTGCCATAAAATTCCTATTGCACCTATCTACCAGTTTGTCATATAGGGGCTAATGTACTGTACTCCTATTCTAAACTTGTTTATTAAACCATAGCACTTTTTAAAGAGGAACAAAATAGCTCTGATTCCCACTGTTATTTTTAAAAAAAATAGTAATTCATGAAAATTCTGTGACAATATTCAGCACATTCAGTTTTTGTAGTAAATACTTTTTTGGATTATATTACAGGGTTGCAAAACTACGAGATGACCTTATGGCCTTAAGAGCAGAGTGCTCCTCAGTATACAGCAAGGGGAGGACACTGACAACAGAACAGACCAAGATGATGATATCAGGAATAACACATAGCTTAAACTCAGGATTTGCACCAACCTTAAGCCCTAGTTTAAACTCCGGACTGAGCCAGGGCTTATCACCTTCCTTGACTTCATCCAGTCTAACATCAGGTTTATCATCGGGGCTGTCTTCAAGACTAACTCCAGCCATCACCCCAGCATACACACCAGGCTTCCCACCACGGTTAATTCAAAGCTACATTACAGGGGTTGACACAGGTGCACTGCAAACACTCAAGCTGATGCAGGTCCGAAAACCTTTGATGAAATCAGCATTTATTGATCAAAATTTAACGGAGGAGGAAGTCAACATGAAATTTGTCCAAGACCTCTTAAGATGGGTAGATGAAATGCAGGTAAGTTTACACATACAGTACTCCTTCTGCATCTGATCATGTTTCTTACTATGGCGGGTTCAACTTCTTAATTTTCCACTTCTGCCTACAAGGTGCAACTTGATCGGGCTGAATGGGGTTCGGATTTGTCAAGTGTTGAAAGCCATGTAGAAAATCATAAGAATGTCCATAAATCTATTGAAGAGTTTGAATCAAGCCTTAAAGAAGCAAAAATCAGTGAGGTACGGCATTAAAAAAGAAAGCCTGTGGGCTATGTTTATATCTATGTTCTTTTAAAAAATGACTCATTCAGACACTAATTACTGGTTTCATAACTGCGGTTGAATTGCAGACCTGTGCCTTTTGTCTGCTTGTTTTAGGAAGAATATAAGATATGTAGCCTTCCTATCAATGTGCTCAGTGCTTCTAACTTCCTTTGACCCACTCTGTTCTCTACAGATCCAAATGACTGCTCCCCTTAAACTCAGCTATGCAGAAAAATTGCACAAACTGGAGAGCCAATATGCAAAACTCTTGGTGAGCTGCAAACTCTTGCTTGAAATCCCATCTTTTAAATGGATGTCTTTTTGAACCTAAGAGGTTTATAGAAGGGGAAAAAATTTTTGGTTTCTTTTGCTCTCTTTCCCAGAATACATCAAGAAATCAGGAAAGATACCTTGATACCCTTCACAATTTTGTATCTCGTGCTACCAGGGAACTAATTTGGTTGAATGAAAAAGAAGAGGAGGAAGTTGCTTATGACTGGAGTGAAAGAAACACAAACATAGCAAGGAAAAAAGAGTACCATGCAGTAAGCTTGAGTTAATATCACTCAAAAGGCAATATTAACTGCAACCTTTCTTGCTTATTTTGGGTACTAAAACTATTTATTTTTACTCTGAAAGGAACTGATGAGGGAACTTGATAAGAAAGAAGAAGTTATTAAATCGGTTCAGGAAATAGCAGAGCAATTGCTCCTTGAAAATCACCCAGCAAGGTTGACTATTGAGGTAGGTTATCAAACCATATCTTAGAAACAGAAATGCCTATTTAACTGTCTTTAAGATTTTATTTTTGGAATAATGAGGACAATTACAGACTTACTTTTTGAATACACTTGTTGCCCTGAGCTTCACTTTCAGAAAACGCTTCATGAAGTAAGAGTCTGATTTTTGTTTTGTAAACATCTGGACTCTGCATAGTAACGTGCTACATTTACTACTATGCCTTTCATTCATAGTCTTTTGGTTCCATTTTTTTTCCTTCTCAGTATCCATGTGCATGTTATTATTCCTGCCATCTTAATGCTTTATGCACATGGCTATTGTACCAGTCCTATCCCCTACCAGCCTACATGATGCAGCAGCACCAACAGAGGGCGCATCGCATCCTGTGGTGGTGGGTGACCAGATGCCCTGAGAGACATAAGTAAAATTATTTTTTACTTCCCATAAGCCGCCTGGCTGCCAGTTGGCCTCCTCGAACCTATGCCAGCTAAACAGATTGGTCATTAGGTGCTAAACTTATGCCAGTTTGAGAAGCTTGAGGGCACGTGAAACAAAGAAAGGGGTATAAGATTCGAATGTATGTGGCAGCCCCCAAGATTGACCCTCTCCCACCCTCAAACCATCCTTTGCCTGCCCTGCTCCCATCCCCGATCCTCCCGGGTACCGCCCATGTCCCGCACCTGCTACCACCTTGTCTGCTCCGTTGATGCATGTGGTGGGCCTCTGGCCATTGGTGCTAGCAGTCTTGTAGCACATGACAGGAGTCTTTGTAATGCCACACTTGGACTTACGGCAGCGGATTGTGAGATCTGCCACTGTAAGTGCGAGATTGAATTAAAATGCAAGGTTACAATCCTGTGCACACCTACCTGAGAATAAGTCCCATTGAACACAGTGGGACTTATTTCTGAGTAAGTATTTATAGGAGCGGGCTGAAAATGTGTTCTAGTGCACAATTCTAGTCCATCAATTTTGATCATACCAGCTACCCAGTCGCATATATGTTCATGTGTCCCCCTATCGCCTGCTACACTCTCCTGCCTTTCTATAGTTATGTAAAGGGGTGAATGTCTAAACTATCCCATAAATACTACTTTAAACTAATATTTGAACCACACAGTTGATGTTTTGTTTCCCCTGAGAGTATGTGGGAATGGAATTGTGTGCCAGATATGAGTAATGACAATGACATCTGCACACATGCACAGACTTCTCCTTGTGTGATTAGATGACTGGTCAGTCAGTTTTGTCCAAATAGCCAAAAGCCACACTGATCAGTCATTAGGTGCCTCAGAATTCTTCATTATATAGTATATAATGTATATAATATAATAAAATACTCATTTGAAAATTTGCTATCTAGTGGGATATTAATGTTTGAATAAATAAAATAATGGTTCATTCTTGAAGATCCACCTACACTAGAGAATGAAAAGTACTTATAAAGATGAGAGGCAGGCTTTGAATTCCAGTTCCCAGTAATATTGAAGTGAGACTGACAAGGCAGTGGCTTTGCTGTGCTTGGATTGGAAAGGGACTTTCCAGGACGCTTGCCCTGGTAAAGATTTCATCCCATTGCCTCCTTTTAAGGTGTGAAGTTCAGGGACATGCTCTTTCTCATAAATGTCAGATATTGTTTGGACATTAGATTTATTTTGGACTGGAATCAAATTGCGTATTGTAGGTAATCTGTTTTACGTTACAATGCACATTTGCTACCAAAGACGTGTTCTGACTTCCAAATTGGACAGGGGACTTGTGTATTCCACAACTGCATGACATGCTCAGAGCAGATAGTCAGGTTGGATAATGTTCTACAGTAATAAAGTAATATGTTTTTTACAAGTAGATCAGCCTATGATATCTTCATGTTATGAAAGCATCAACACTATTTGATCCAAATGCCTGTGACCTATTGCAGGGGTTTGTTTTTTGTTAAGCAGTATTGAATATGTCAGATTAGTACTTTCTCTAACATTTAGACAGACAGTCCCTGTCCCTTTTACAGTTGTTCCGTAATCTGTGGGATGTTTTGCAAATTTAATTGAAATTCATTGTCCAGCAGGTAAGAGAGCAAGACACCCATTGACTGCACTGGGAGATGGTTTTTAGGATCTAAATGAGAGTAAAGTGTTTAGAGCACCCTCTACTGGCCAAAATATTGACATTAACACAGTAGAAAATACAGTCCTATATAAGCATTGAAGTCTTGTACTTGATCTGATAAATAACTTTAAAGAATTTTACTAATGTTTGTAGAAACTAGCTTCTCACCATTTTTGGATACTATATGGTATTTCTGTCTCTTATAATGAGGCAAAGTTATTAATTAACACTTTTTTTTGACTTAAATTCTCCATATTTTTTTCCCTCAATTTCAATGGCTTCTGGACAACAAAACGTGACTCATTTCCTCTTGTCTTCTTAAGGCCTACAGAGCTGCAATGCAAACACAGTGGAGCTGGATTTTACAGCTTTGCCAATGTGTTGAACAGCACTTAAGAGAAAACACTGCGTATTTTGAGGTATGTAACACATGGATAAAATTGTGATAAAGCTATAAGCTTCAACCTTAGTGAAAAAATAAAAGCAAAAAGTTTTGTTACATTGTACTTCCTGTACCACACATAGACCAGAATGCTGAGTCTCTTTTTCAGTTGTTCTAAGATGTGAATGTCATTGTTTTATGCTGGCTTTCCCCCCTCATTGTTCTAAAGAAGCTAAAGATCAATTCTGCTCCTCAACCATATTCCTTTGATTTGTATATGCCAAGACATAAGAGAGACCCAGGTTGCCTTTCAGTCTGCTCTTTTCTACTTTCAGACGTAGATGGACTCACTTGGTTTTCTAATTGACTCTTAAAGAGATTTGGAGCGGCAGTATTTGAGAGACTCTGTTCATCCATTTAAGATGGGTGTTAGCTCAAGATGGGTAACAGGGAAATGCACCAAAACATGGGGTTGTCCTAGATCTCAAATCACTGTATTCATTGGAGGACAACACTTGCAGTGGTGTCTTTTAAATCAAAGTGTGTGTGTATTCTTCTAGTTTTTCAATGATGCCAAAGAAGCTATGGATTACCTGAAGAATTTAAGAGATGCTGTACAACGCAAGTACAGTTGTGACAGGTCCAGCAGTATTCATAAACTGGAGGATCTGATCCAGGAATCCATGGTAAGAGTGCAAAAATCTTTTCTGGTTTCATTAATTGTAAGTCATTGTGGCTTTTATCAATGTTGAGCTCTCTCTCACTCACACACACGGTCACCTGCCCCCCCCCCCCACAAAGGGAACTAGCCTTCTAATGATCTTCATGATTTGGCTGCAATTAAATCAGTTTCTGAAGCTTAGGTGAAGAATATATGTGAAATGTTTTGTCTGAAACACTGTTCCTGATACTCTTAAGTTCATTAAAAACACCTAATGATGATTTTATATATAATTACTTTGTATATTTGTGAATCATTGTTTGTACCTGTCAATTTCTTCTCACTTTCTCCTCTGAGCCAACTTAAAAATATATATATATATATATATATATATATATATATATATATATATATATATATATATATATATATATTTGAAATCCATGACTGAATATGGGCATTTGGGCAGGCTGTAGCCTGACTGTTACCTTCAGCAGTGTATGCAGAGGTCACAGTACACTGGAAATGGGCTTGGAGATGCTCACATGGCCCTTTGCACAGATTGGGGCTGTCCCATCATCTTCTGTGAGTCAGGACATAGTGAGTCAGGGCCTAGTTTGCATATGCGGTGGAAAATACCCTTTTGCCTGCAAAGTATTTCCTTCTACAGAAGATTAATCTCCTGCACAAATTAAACTTTGGAACACAGCCATTAATTTTCACTAGTTCAGCTAAATAGGGTTAGTAAAGGGTGCTCAGGTCTCAGTTTCTGCCCCTGTATTATGAAAGGTACATGGTTGCCCCAGATATGGCATACTGGATTACTCAAATGGACCATAATATACCTTACTCATGAACTGTTGACATCTCCAGCAGATCATGATAAACAATTGTTATTAGAGGGTCGTAATTACTAGAGACTCAGGGCCAAATCCTATCCAACTTCCTAGCCCTGCTGTAGCCATGCCAATGGGGTTTGTGCTGTATCCAGTGGTGGGAGGGTAGTTATGGAGGCCTCCACAAGGTAAGGGAACATTTGTTCCCTTGCCTACGGGCTGCACTGCAGCTGCACCAGGGCTGGAAAGTTGGATAGGATTGGGCCCTCAGTTGTAGCTCATGTGAATAGTGCTTTAGAAGGCATCACATACATTAGAAGAAAAGATTAAAGGTTTAATAGAAAAAACACTTTTAATTTACAGCGATCTTTCATGTTTGTTTCTTTCTTTAAACAACATTTAGGAAGAAAAAGAACAGCTCCTGCAGTACAAGAGTACAGTGGCAGGTCTTGTGGGGAGAGCAAAGACAATAATTCAACTGAAGCCAAGAAATCCAGATAATCTACTCAAAACGTCCATTCCCATTAAAGCCATCTGTGACTATAGACAAATTGAGGTTAGAACCTTGGTTTCTTCAACTTGCTTATGCGTGTGCGAAGACAGTTGAGGTTTCATTAATGTTCCTGGAAGTCTCTTCCATTCTGGTGATTACAGCAAGTCCTTGTCTTCCTAATTGTGTCCCCCCCCCCCCCAAAAAAAATTTTCTCTCCCCCAAAATGGTATTTTCCTCCTGTCACTTTTTTTTTAGTGAAACAATTTACAGAATTGTTTTGTAAGAAAACGATAAGATAATGTTTGACTCATTCCATTTTTCTGGTCTTCTATTAAAACTAGATAACCATTTACAAAGATGATGAATGTGTACTAGCAAGCAATTCCCATCGGGCAAAGTGGAAGGTGATTAGCCCAAGTGGTAATGAAGCCATGGTTCCCTCCGTTTGTTTTACAGTTCCTCCACCAAACAAAGAAGCAATAGACACAGCTAGCAGGTATTTGTAGATGTGGTGCATACACAAAACATGGGAGGTCTTTTAATTTATATATTGGCATAGAAAATTTATAATACCTAATCTTTGGGCTGCATTTTTTGTTACAATTAATTTTGTTTCAGTCATATTTTACTCTTTATTTTGTGCATTTTAGAATTGAACAGCAATATCAGAACGTCTTAGCCCTTTGGCATGAATCGCATATAAACATGAAGAGTGTGGTCTCCTGGCACTACCTGACAAATGAAATTGAAACAGTTCGAGCTGGTAATGTTGCTTCGGTAGGTTCTTGCCCACAGCATATCTATCTAAATAACTGATTCAGATACAAACATTTTTTTATTTGCAAATAATTCAGAAGGAATTTGTTTGATGCATCACAGTCTAACCTTTATAAAGATTGATAGCAGCTCTTTATAGTTTATGCAGCAGAGACAATTGTTGATGCTACTCCAATGCATTTTGTAACTGAAGGCTTAAAATGTGGACAGCATACCCGTATGTTTAAACACTTTTGTATACATGTCAAGAAGCATTAGACCAGTGATTTTCAACCTTTTTATCTAATGGCACACTGACAAGGCACTAAAATTGTCAAGCACACCATCAGGTTTTTGACAATTGACAAGGCACACCATGCTGCCAGTGGGGGCCTACAATCCCTATTGGCTGTACTAATAAATGACCTTCTCCCAAATTCTTGTGGCACACCTGTGGACCACTTGCGGCACACCAATGTGCCACGGCACAGTGGTTGAAAATGGGTGTATTAAACTAATCAGGGTACCACAGGCATCTAAAAAATATGCTCTTTAAACATTGCATTTATATGCAGTGAGCTCTGCATCCCAGTTAGACACTATATCAAGCCAGCAGACTTGAAATTTACGGCCTAATCCTTTCCTCCAACAGTCCATAGCAGGGGTGTCCAAAGTTTTTGGTGGGAGGGCCACATCATCTCCCTGACACTGTGTCGGGGGCCCGGGGAAAAAAAGAATTAATTTACATTTAAAATTTGAATAAATTTACATAAGTTTACATAAATGAATATATTAAATATGAACGTATATGAATGAATGAAGGTCTTGCAGTAGCTCAAGACCTACAAAAGGCCTTGCACAAAGCAAGGCCAGCCTTTCCTTTGCTGTCGCTACTGGATCACAGATGTGAAACAGCAAGCAGTGGAGGGAGCCCTCATAGCACAGCTCACGCGAGAGGTCAAACAGTCATCCTCACGCTGAAAGCAGTTGCGTTGGGCCAGTGTGGGCTCCAACAAATCTCCAGAGGGCCAGACGCTCATTGGAGACTGGGGGCTCCCTGAGGGCTGCATTGAGAGTCCTTGAGGGCCACAAGTGGCCCCAGGGCCGGGGTTTGGGCACCCCTGGTCCATAGCACACAGCTGCACTAATGGAACGTGTGCTGTATGCTGTGGTGGGGGACCAATCAGACTGCCAATATTTACTTACCTCCTGGTAGGCTGCCTGATCACCAATACTGCTGAGATCCTCCCACCCCCACCCTTGAGTTACCCCTTCAGGTTTGGCCCATTCCCCACCCCAAGCTACCCAGAAACAGCTCCCTCTGCTATCTTACTTGCATCAGGGGAGTGTCTGGGAAGTACTGACACATAAATAGTTCCTCCAGCCACTTCCACTGATGGTTCCATAGTGCAAAACGGTGGCATAATGTTTTGTGCCGTTGCAAGGTTACTTTTGGCAGCGGATCACTAGATCCACTGCTGTAACTAACCCATAATATAGTTATGCCTATAATATATAATATTATGCCTATAATATTATGCCTATAATATAGGCAGGAGGTCTGGTCTAGAGGGTAGAGCCTCTGTTAGCCCGAAGATAACATCATAAGTTCGACAGTTCGAGGACACCGGCAGCTCCCTGAACGGCTGAAAATGGTGAGACCTTGAAGCAGCTGACAAGCCAAGCTGAGTGATTCCACCTGCTCTTGGTGTGAGCAAGAAGCGTCTTGGTTGCCCTCCATGTGAGAGATGGAGCTGCCTGTCAGCCTGTGTGGGAGAACTAGAGGCCATAAGTGAGACCAAACCAGGAAGATCCATTCTGAAATGTTGTTGGTTCTTGAAAGAGAGAACTTCTATGATTGTAAAAATCCCCTTGAGGGATTTAGGAATGCCTGCCTATGTAAACCGCCTTGAATAAAGTCAGAGGAGTAATCCGATGACCAGAAAGGCAGTATATAAATACCGAGTTGTTGTTGTTGTTATATAGGGCCATTAATGGCTGACTCCTCTTCTTCTTGAAGTACAATTCCTCTACAGTACTGGTTCCCAACCTGTGGTCCATGAGACCCTGGGAAGTGGTCCACAAGGTCTCAGGAAAAAAAATCACCTTTGATCACTTCCAGCAAGCAATCTTCCGTGGACCACCAAAGAGCAAATGCCCACAGTTACTGAAGTGTCAGCTGTGGCTGTGGGTGGTCCAGTCTCTGTTCTCTCTGATAGTCCGTAGGAGGCACTTAGGAGATGGACCACCAGAGAGGGCAGAGACTAGACCACCCACAGCTATATTGTGGTCCCCAACTATTCCAATTTTTTCTTCAGTGGTCCGCGGGCTCATAAATGTTGGGAACCACTGCTCTACAGGTTTCTTCTGACCTGCTACTCCCCTGCAGGGAAGGACTTTATATTGCAATGTGTGCACTACACTTCTAACCATTAAATATTGCCTTAGGAAACTGATATAATACAATGTTGTAAAGACTTTTAAAGGTTTTTTTAATTTATCATCTTTCTTAGATAAAGACACTTTTGCCAGGAGAGCACCAGCAGGTTTTGAGCAACTTACAGTCCCGCTTTGATGACTTCCTGGAAGATAGTCAGGAGTCTAAAGTCTTTTCGGTTGCTGACATTGCACAGCTGGAAAGAGAGGTGAATGTGTGCAAGCAGTACTACCAAGAGCTCCTTAAGTCTGCAGAGAGAGGTAAGGATCACTCATTAAGAAATGTATAAACTTCTCCCTTACAAGATGCCTAATCTAGTTACATCTTCAGCTTAAAACGTGAATTGTGCATTCAGATTTTTGGAGAGGGAAGATAAATTTTACTGGCCAGGGTGAAAGTAGGCTGGTCCAAAAGCCCACATTTGGTTACAGTCACTGGTGAACTGTAAAAAGGCTCACAGTGATGCTATTAATTGTTTATAGACATATAAGAAACATTTTGGCTGTGAAAAAAAATATACCCAGGATATTTACACCTAATCATTTCTATTTGTTTACCTAATTTTAAAAGAAATTTATAAATATGTCAGAAATGGGCCGTACCTCTTTTGGAAAAAAAGTTGACAGTATATCTAAAGAAAAATATCTTTAAATTCATTCTTGCTGTTCTAAATATTCCATCTCTATTTTGGAATGCATAATGCAGTCAAGCTTCAAACACATAAATGATTCTGGCTATCTAGTTCTATAAAGCTGAATAGTTGCATTGTGTTACATGTTCAGGCTGATACTGAGAAAGGAAAGCAATGGCAGATTAAAGCTGATTAAAGGGAACCTATAAATCACTGTATGGAGTAAAGATATACTATGCTGACTGTATCTGCAATAAACGATAAGGGTTTCATTGCTATGGATTTTAATACCATCTTGTTATGAAAACATCTGACTGAAAGAACCATAGACAATCCAGTTAATCAGTGTGCGTACACAGATGGGATGATAATACCTATGACTAAAGGGATATGCATATTTGTTTGGCATGGGTTGTCCAGATTCACTGAAGAAAGTGAACCTGATCATGAAAGTCAGAGATCAGGTTGCCAACCCCTGAAACCTCAGTTACCAGCAGCATCAGTTGTATCCAGTGCCCCATCAGGGGGCAAGTGGGGACTTGCCATAGTGAGCCTCTTGTAATTTAGTGAAAGGATTGATAAAAATGTCATATTGTCATATCTGAAGACTTTTTTCTCAATGACAGTGATATATGTAGGAAGCAAAAAATACCAGGGTCTTGTGATTTACATTTCCTTCATACTTGGCTGTCCTGTTGGCTGTTCTGTGATTATTACATCTCTCTTTGGGAGTATGCACAAAGTGTCCCTATACTGGTAACATAGATATTGTCTCCATTGGGGCAGATACAAAAGGTCTTGCAGATAGTTGGAGGAGCTTGGAAATGGAAACTGCAAGGTACTTGCTCTCCTCCTCCCCCACCATTATTATCACATACAGTGTTGCTTCTGATCACTTTCTGTTTGTTTTCTGGACTTCAAGCAGAGGCATCGTGCACTCTGCTGAAACACCATGACACTGGAATATCTGTTATGCAAAGATATTTAAAATATGTGGTTTTATTTGTGTGCATTCCCTTCAATAGAGGAGCATGAGGAATCCATTTTCAACCTATATATCTCAGAAGTTCGAAACATCAGACTTCGTTTGGAGAATTGTGAAGATCGTCTGATTAGGCAGATCCGAACCCCACTGGAGAGAGACGACCTGCATGAAAGTGTATTCCGGATCTCTGAACAAGAAGTAAGTCTTTTGAGCCTGGTTTTGAAAACGGATCCTCAAAACTCTGTAGCAGTTGATATAACCCTTATAGTATTTACAAACTCCTAAAGAGTACACGCAAATCGAACTATTACAATCATCTGTATAGATGCTGCTACAAATTATACTGAAAAAGTTATAGCTGGGAAGCAAATATCTTAATTGGAGAAAAGTAATAATTTGGGCCATGTTGATTATAGGTTTTAGAGGAGTCTGTAGACCGATTCCCTCCCTCTGGTGAGCCTAGTCAGCCTAGTTTTTTTTCCAAGCCTGGACTTTTTAAAGGCTCTAATCCTAGTCATGTTTTCCTGGGAGTTCCTTTGAATACCGTAGGGCTTACTTCTGAGTAGACATGTATAGAATTGTGCTAAAAGACTGTAAAGTATTTAAGATTAATTTTGGTTTGTGAATGGCAGTTTTGGTAAGCTAGTTTTGTTCCTATTTTGGGTTTGTATTATTTAATAGTGTTTATTAAATCACATTATTTAAAGATGTTTATTAAATCACATATATTGGATCGCTGCTAGGAAAGCCTATTGTTGGAGTGGCAAAAAAGATATTTGTAAGTCCAGATAAATAAATGTCTCCTAAAGTGGCCACAGTAATCTAAAATCAGTGAGAAGTCCAAACATTGGCCAGTTAAGTAGCAAACTTTAGTCATAATCTGAAACAAAATTTCTTTTTTGGCTTCCAATAGGCTAGTTGCTACACTTTATTAGTCATCTCTTTACCTTCGTCTTGGTGTTTAACTCAGAGGAGGTAAGAGGTTTTCAAAATATAATGATCGGCCTCCACAAATTAAAAAAGAATTATGTAAACATCTTCAGGTACAAATAAGATACAGTGTTCGGATATATAAAGTATCTCTTGATGTACCAGCTGTGGTCATAAATAGTCTTTTAAGAGCAGTCATGCGTGTGGCTCCACAGAAAAATAACCTGCGGATCCATAATCCATGCTTTTTAATGAAATTGTACCTGGGACAAAATCCAATAGAATTTCATGGATTCATTAGGAAATGTTCCTGCCCCACATAGTGTTTCCTGTGGAGGTGCTTAAGGGTTCTCTTTAAAAAGTCTGTCCATGAACACAGAGCTTTAAATCAGAAGCTACTGTCTTCCATGGAAAAAAAGCTTCCAATTGGGCAGAAAGATGGAAATGGGAAAGATTAGAACCATTTTGGCCTTTGGAAGTCAGATTTTGCATCGGGAAGCAAAAATTTTTGCAAAAACTGGGTGAATGATCCACTGGCTTCTAGTTCTTAAAACCAGCTTAGTCAGTGGCAGGTAGTTACCTAATTTCCCAGTCCTATCCCACATCAGTTGCATTGATGCAGGCACACCATGGAGGTGCATTCTGCAGCCAATGCTAGGACGGTGGCAGCGTTGTTGGCCAAGAGGCCTCTTCAGTGTAAGGAAATGTTTTGTTCCTTTATCTCCAGGTAAGGGAATATCCCCTGTTGTTGTGTGGGTCTACTTCGATCTGTGCCAGCTCTTTGGCTGGCACAAATCTGAGTGGATGCAAGGCTGGGCGGGGTGCATAGGATATTGGCAGTTCATTTGCTGCTAACTGCCCACGACGTGCCTCCCCCTCTCCACCCTGTTACTTCCCCTCCCCAATCACCAACCACACCCCACACCACCTTACTGGTGCTGGGGGAGCCAGCTGGGCTGCTGCCACATCGCCATCACTACTCTGGGTTTGCGGCAGTGACTTGGTAGCACACGGCAGCACTTCACTTCTTGCAATATTGTGAACCACACTATGCTATTGGGACATGAGTTCTGGCAGCGCAGATGGGGGATAGGATTGGACAAGAAGTTGCAACAATCGGGTGAAGTGGAGTTGATGATTTTACTTCCTGGTTCAGAAACTTCCAAGAAAAACAGTGAGGACTGGAGTCTGTAATTTGGTAGACCTCCTCTAGCAATTGTCTTCTCATGTTTCTCATAGATTTCTTTTTTTGAAGTACTTTTCTTTTTCTTTGACTTAGGGGGGCTTACAGTTTGATAACCCCCAGTTATAGAAGAAATAACATCTCATCTTTTTTCTTTTCTGTAGAAACTGAAGAAGGAGCTGGATCGACTCAAAGAGGACTTGGGAACAATCACAGATAAATGTGATGATTTTTTCAATCAAGCTGCTGGTTCACCTTCAGTTCCTACCCTGCGGTCGGAGCTTAACCTTGTAATTCAAAATATGAATCAGATTTACTCCATGTCTTCCATTTACATAGAAAAGTAAGTAGGCCATCATTTTGTTAGACTCAGATTTTGTTAGACTTCATATTTTTAGTTATTATACACATTCATATTGTGTTGACATCAAATAATGATTTGACTGGTTGATAGATACTAAACATGTAAGAAGGGGAAACAGCCTTTTAAATTTCATATTTAAGTATATATTTTGTTGAATTTAGTGGTAGATGCATAACTTCATGAAAGGATCCTAGAAGTATACAGTCATCATGTACAGTTATTAAAGCAAGTTTCAAAAACTCTAAGCTGTTTGGAAATTATTATTAGTGAGTGATTCCTCTCTTTCAGGTTAAAAACTGTAAATTTGGTTCTTAAAAACACACAAGGAGCTGAAGCGCTTGTAAAACTATATGAGACCAAACTATGTGAGGAAGAGCCGTTAACTGCCGACAAGAGTAACATTGAGAACCTGATGGGTACATTAAAGGTACGATCGCTGTGTACACAAAATAGCAATTTGGAATAGCCATACATTTTAACAATAAGGTAAAGTAGATTCTCAAATAGTGCATACTGTTTGGCCTTTGCACACAAACAAATTGCAGTACGTAACAAGAATACGCTTGCTGATCAGTTAAATATTGTCAGGCAATCAATAGCTGATTTACTTCATTATTTCACAGTAGCACTGAAATAAGAGCTGACCCACACATGATTATGTGAAAAGCAATTCGCCTGTTTAAATCCTGAAAGCTGCCCACCCACAAGCTGCCTGGGCAAGCAAAGAAAGCTGGGGTGGCTTGAGGGCAGTCATTTGTCCCTTTCCTTGTCTCATTGTCTCAGGGCAAAGGGAGCTCTACCCAAGTCATTCTGACAGAGAAAGAGGAGTCGCTGACCAGACTTTTTCCTTCCACCATTCTCTTTTATGTGATTAATCTTCCCTTACAATTGGAATCAGGAAGAGCAGGGAAACTTAGCTGCATGAGAGATAACGCTGGAACAAAAAAACCCTTCTTACTGGAACGTTTATAATTAACATCTTTGTTAAAGTTATAATAAAAAAGTATCATAATTTAATTGTACAAGTTTTTTTATCAGTCACGTTTTTGTGTGAACATCCTTTGATCAGTTTTATGTCATGTGCACATGCTAGTTCAAAACAGTATTTCTTCCAATTATATTGAGTTTTCACATATTTTGTTTTCCAGCAATGGAGATCAGAAGTTGATGAAAAAAGAGAAGTGTTCCATGCCCTTGAAGATGAACTCCAGAAGGCTAAAGCAGTTAGTGATCAAATGTTTAAAACGCATAAGGAACGTGATATTGACTTTGACTGGCACAAAGAAAAAGCTGATCAGCTAACTGAGAGATGGCAAAATGTTCATTCTCAAATTGAAAACAGGTTAGTTTTCTGTGGTTCAGGAGCCAATAGCTCTTTTAGATGTGGTTCCTTTGTGTTTGCTACAACACACTGCATGTTGAATAGAGGCAGCATTGCTAATGCAGTATAGCTGAAACAGGACCATATTGAAACAGTTAATGGTCAAGATGCTACATGCTCCTCCAATATAGTCCATTTTAAATACAATACATATTTTTACACAGATATTTCTGAATGAACAAGAAAGAAGCTTAGAGTCCAGCACCTGGGTCCAGTGTGTAAGGCAAAGGGGGTATGTGGTTGTTGGAAGAGGAACTCAGTCCGTGCTTGCTACATGTTCTTGTAGCCTTGCTCAGCAAAGTGCACTTCCATTTGAAATCAGTTGGGAAGAAAAACGCCTGGGACTGCAGACTGTGGAGAGATAAGCCATATGATCATGAGCATCTCAAACTCTCTTACTCTACAAATAACCTCCTGCTTTATACATAATTGGAGCAGTCCTGGATTCAAACAAATAGCCCTGCTGCCACATCACCTGGTTTACAGCCCAATCCTATGCTCTCCTCCTTGCCATAGCAGCCGTGCCAAACTGGCTTGCACTGCCTCCTGCAGGAAGGGGCAGTCCCAGAGACCTCCTCTGGGTAAGGGAACACTTACTTGGACAAGTCTACTCAGTCCTGTAGCACAGCTCCGCATGGAGCCTTGTCAAGGAATTGAGTCTGGGAAGAGGTTTGGTAGATGCCGCTGCCACTGAAGCCAGTCCCTTCCTGGACCCACTTTGCCGTGCCCCATCACTGCCTGGTTCTGCCCTCCCCTCTCCTTCTTGTTTCCCCATTCTATCTCATCTTTTCTGCCAGCTTTTCTGGGTTGGCGGGCTAGCAGTGGTCCGTCGGGCCTTCTGCAGCTTTCCTGCCAGCACTTGGGCTGCATATGGGTTTTGTACGCTGCTGAAGAGGCAGCCTCTGCTGGTGGAACACTAGTTCCGCTATCGGATTGGCCCTTTAGGGTTGGGCCATTAATAGCATGTAGAAACTCGAGATGGGGATAGTGATGTAAGGAAGGGCAACTCACATGGTTCCTTCATATATACTGGGATTGCATGGGAGGAGGAACCCAAAAGGAAGTGGTTCCCAGGCTGTGATTTGTAGAAGTATGGTCTGACACCTATTGACAAATATTGCATGGTCTGACACCTATTGTTCAATTCCTGGCATCTTCAGTAGGAGATGTCCTAGGATTTCCACATCCTAGGTAGCATAACCGGCTAAGTCTTCTGTCTTGGATGCCAAAATACTAGACTCGCTAAGAACGTTGGATAGACTTCTGTCCTGGCACTGTCTAAGGCAGCTCTTCAGGACATCATTTATGGCAAATTAAAATACTGCTCTTGGCTTGTAAAATAAATATGAAGCATTGCTGCCTTTCTTGAACATTTTAATAGACTTTGCTGTCAGTTTATTATCAACATTCAGGTGCTGCTAGTATTAGAGTAACAGATTTTGTGTTGACTATGGCTTGTAAGTGTAAACAGGCTGTTCCCTGCAAATGTTCAGCCTCCTGTTTCCTATCAGTGACTGTGAGATGATACATAAAAAGACTAGCTTGTTACAGTTTTTTTAACTTTTGAAAGAAGTTGTGCAAAAACTAGCAATCTTAATTATGACCTTGTTGTTTAATCATTATAACTTAGGGCCCAATCCTATCCAATTTTCCAGTGCTGGTGCTGCTGTACCTTTGGGGTATGCACTACTTCCTGTGTTGAGGATGCAGTCACAGAGGCCTCCTTAAGGTATGGGAACATTTGTTCCTTTACCCTGGGGCTGCGTTGCAGTTGCACTGGTGTTGGAAAATTGGATAGGATTGGGCTGCTAGTCATTAATTATACTGTATTTTTGTGCCATAATAAATTATTTCATGCTCTTTTCTGTAATGTTTTCGTCACAGAGAAAATAGCACAATGGATTTAATTAGTATGTACAAAATTGGAGAGTTATTTCAAAAAAGGTCTTCATTTTAGTCCTTTGAACAATTTAGATTGCAAGTCTAGATATGCATGTGAATAGCCTCTGTTGGTTTCATTTCTAAAGCAGTCCTGAGCTCTGGAGAATGGCCCTTAAGTGGTTGCTGTGAAGAACTGCATCTAAATATCCTGGCCTGAAAACATCTTTGTCTGCACTTGTACATTATGTGTGACAAGGATTTAATTTTCTCTCAGCTGCTGCCCTTTGAAATGAGGGAGATGCAGAGACAAAACACTTTCGTATATGAAATATGATCACCCAGTTCATATGATTCAACAATCTGTAATTTGTTAGATTGTGAACAAGTAAGGAAGGAATGATGACTCCCTGCATACATTGCTCCTCTCTCTTTATTCCTTCTTCACCTGGTTACATTGAATATTTTCTTAGTTTGTTAAAGCATGATTTTCAAGTCACCTGAACCATGTAACAGTGGTGGTTTAAGTAATCTCTACAAACCAGGATATCAAACCATGGTTTGATCTTTGTTTGTATGGGTTGTTTAAACCAACATTTCCTAGTTCAAATCTTGTGGAAAACTGTGGTTCAGCAAACCTAGAAGGTTTCCATTTAAGCAGGCCTATGAGAGAAAGATTAAAGGAGAGGGAATGCAGATTTGTCTCTCCACCCTCACTTGTGTCCTTCCTCATTGAGTTTATAGTTTTCTGAACAAAATCAGGGAGAGACATCACGCTTCCTGTAAAAATGAACTTATATTTTTTGAAGACATCACAGCACAATCTTATGGGGCCTTATGGTAGTCTCTCATGTAAGAGATTTTCTGTCTCAGGCTTTACGGACCTAGGAATGACCGTTGGAGCTGTCATGTGGAAGAGAGAGTCGATTTGTTTTTGTTTGCAATGGAAGGTAGTCCCAGGACAGATTGGTTTAAATTGCAATAAGGGAGATTTTGATTAAATGTTGGGAAGAAGTTCCTGGTGGTGCCAGGTCATAGGACATGGAATAGTCTTGCCTCATCATTGGTGTTCTTTAGACACAGGCTGGATAGCCATGTATCAGGGGTACTGTAGTTCTGGACAGCCTGCATTGGCAGGGTTTGGCAGGAGTTGTGGGCAGCCTGCATTGGCAGTCTGCATATGACAGGGACCAAATGTGTACACCTGTGGGCAAGGCAGAAATAGGTTAAGGAATCGTTTGGACAGGTGTTGCGTATATGCAATGCCTGGCAGAAATGGCTTAAGGTAGGATACTGCTTGTTCCCTTTACACATTTTGTTGTTCCTTACTGACCTTGCTTGCTCTCTACTCAACCAGGCTGCGTGACTTAGAAGGTGTCAGTAAATCTCTCAAGTACTACAGGGATACTTACGGTGCCCTGGATAACTGGATCAAGCAAGTTGAAGAAACTCAACAGAAGTTTCAGGAAAACCCGCCTCAGAACAGTAAAGCTCTGGCTAAACAGCTAAACCAGCAAAAGGTATAAGATGGAGGTTCCATCCCTAGATGTATAAAATTAATAACTATGCAGATGCATGCAGTTACTCTTCAGTTAACAATACAATCCTCAGATATGTATTGTAAGTCTGTCATTCCTAGATGTCTACATAGAATCTGCCTGTTAAATGGGGAAAATGTGCAAGTCTGAATTGTAAAAATGTACATAATATAAATGTCACTGATTGACTAATTTAATTAATTGAATGGTATAATGTTTTGAAATTCTTTGTAGGAAGGAGCAAAATAAAACTACACCATAACAACACACTTCTGAAGTTTGTCCTTTGAATTCAGTCTACGACATCTGTCTATGTAGGCAGAACAATTAGGCTTTAAAACAGGCATTTAAGTTGAATAGGCTGACACCATTATATATTAAAATCTTCTATATGTTTTACAGATGCTGATTTCTGAAATAGAGATGAAACAAAACAAACTAGATGAATGCCAGAAATACTCAGAGCAGTATTCAGCGGCTGTAAAGGTAAAATTATGATTATACGTGTACAGTGTACAGCCTCCGTTTGCAGTTCTGCATGATGTTGTATTGATTTATGTACAGAGCTCCATCATAATATGACCTGTTTCTGCAAACAGCAGTTTGTGTGTAGAAACATGGGACTTCCAGTGTATTCTGAAACATACTTCACATGGTACATAAGCAGTACTCTTTATGACACAACCACAACAACCACATTGTTAGAGTGGATTGTGCCAGCTGCTCTTTGTAGGCATTACAGTTGTGGTCTGTAAATTGCACAACCCGTAACCAGTTTTGTGGAAGATTTACATTCTACTGGAGCGCTATAGAGCAGCCATAGTCTGCTGTAATATATCGATGGAGGATGTTTGGGATTGTTTCCAGCCCTAGCACAAGCAGAGGTTCAAACCCCTCCTAATTACAGAAGTCTTCTGTACTCCCCAAAACACAATTTGTGAGAATCACAACCAGGATTTGAATGGAATGGGACATGGGAGGACTTGTGGAGGAGGGGTGAAATTACCAGATATCCAATGGAGTAACCCACTCATGGGCAGAGGCTCCCTCCTATCTTCAGCAATTACCCTTTACCCTCCAACTCTCACACTTTATCCTACCCTGTTCTTGAGTCCTCTCTAATATTAAGGGGCAACTTTGGGGGCCCACAGGGGGCTGCTGTAGGGAGGAGAGGCAAGTAAGTTTCTCGTGCTTTATTTAAGGTCTGTGTGTGACTATTGGACTTCATGCATGCCTGTTTCCATTTATGTTTCCATCTTGTCTCTGTCTGACAATTGATTGACACATTGAAAGGCTTCACTTGGAAGCTATACAAGTGGAGTGCTGAGTGCTCAGTCAGTACCCAGACTGCTGTTTTTCATCCCTGGTTGGTCTGGGAGCATGAGCCCAGCAGTGGGCACATAGTTGTCTCTTGTACTTAGAATTCACTAAAGTCATAGCCCATTGTACTGAAATGTTTATAAAATCAATTGACACGCGTACCTTGCAGCTCATCTCAATGTCATGTATTTTCCATAGGACTACGAGCTGCAAACAATGACATACAGGGCCATGGTTGATTCTCAGCAAAAATCTCCAGTGAAACGTCGAAGAATGCAGAGCTCCTCTGATTTCATTATCCAGGAGGTAGTTGGATGTAGCCTTAAAGATTTTACTTATTGTGGCCTGAATTCCAGTGGTATATTGTGAAGTTTTTGAGCTACGTTCATTACATATGTTTAGTATAAAGATATAAAAATTCACGAATAGTTGTATATGTCTAGGTTTTTCTTACAGTCCAATCCTATCCTTCCCCCCAACACTGGTGCAGCCATTCTAATGAGGAGTGCACTGTATCCAGTGGGGAGGAGCAGAGTGGGAGGCTTTGGGGGGGAGGGGAAGAAATTTAAATCTGCTTCCCCCTCCTTAAGCCTCCCACCCTGCAATGGGTCTCCTTGGACCTGCACCATCTCTTTAGCTGGCTTAAGTCCAAGGAGAGAAAGGGGACAGGGAGTCTGCTGCTTGAGCAGGTAGGAACTGGTGTTCATCATCACAGCCAGATTCAGCCCTTCCCACAGCCTCCCAACCCATTTACCCCCCTCCGTTCCACCCTCCCCCAATCCCTTCCCGCCTTCCTTAGTGGCTTACCTGCTTCAGCAGCATACTACTTGTTGTGCTGCCAAAGTGTGCTTTACAGCTGCTTTTCAGCAGGCAGCACTGGCAGAACGCACATTCGGCCAGCAGGGCAGCACTGCTAAACTAGTCTGGCTACACCTGTTCATAGTGATTACCCTGTTTCATACAGACTGCTCTGATTCAGTGGAATACAGTTTTTTCTAAAACAAGTCCTTTAGGGCGCAGTCCTAAAGTGCCCTTGGAGCGATGTAAGTCTCTTGGGCCTTGCACCATCCTGGGAGGGTTGCAAACATGCCGTAAAGCACGTTTGCGCCTCCATTCAAGTCGGGTAGGCCGGCGCAAGGATGTGTGCTGGTCTCCTCACGCCAGCATGGGCCCCAGGAAGAGTGCTTTCCCTCTGGCCTTTCCAGGCCAGCATGGGAGTCTCAGGGAGCATGGGAAGGGTGAGGAGGAGGCAGGGAATAGTTTCTGGGCAGAGAGAGGGTGGGTGGTGGGTGGACCTGTGGGTGGATGGGGAGTGGGAGGCAGGGCCAGGATCTGGCACTTACTCTGGATCTTAACTCTGTTTCCGGGCAACGTGGACCAGCCCCTGGCTACTCAGATTTGTGTCACCAATTTACATAGCGCAAATCCGAGTAGCCCCATTAGGGCTGCTGAAGTGTTACTAGGGGAAGAATTTCCCCTTGCCCTGGGCTGGCCTGCAGTTAACTCCAAACTTGCATTGGATACAGTGCAGGCCCATTGGCCTGTCTGTTCCAGTGCAAGTTAGGATTGTGCTGTTAATTCCATAATGAATAGGTCCCTCATGTTTCATTCCCAGAGCATCATCACACCTGCTACCCCCAAAGTAGACCTAAACCAAGATAACTCAACACCATTTTACTTTCTAAGAATACGCTAGATCCAGGGCATCCTTCTAGTATATATTAGTATAGCTGATATAATGAAGAAATAATGCATTTTTGAAGTCTGAACTCTAAATAACTTTTTTAAAAAAATCCCCTTTTAAAAAGATCCCCTCCATGACTTTCTATTTCAGCATGATTAGTACCATTCCTCTGTTTTTTGTTGTAGTTCATGGATTTACGAACACGGTATACTGCTTTGGTAACCTTGATGACTCAGTATATAAAGTTTGCTGGTGACTCTTTGAAAAGGCTAGAGGAAGAAGAGGTAAGTCAACAGTGTTGACATAGAGGCAGTTAAGAGAACTGACAACTTTAATGGAAACCTGGATGACAGAAATTCCTTATGCCCTTTAAATATGGAAACAAGTGTGTACAAGGGTGGTTGGAGTCATTCCTTATATGAATGCTAAGGTAATACTGTCTTGAAATCTTCTCATCCCACTCTTCTTTATGTAAGGGAGTGTTATTTTACAGCTATTTTATAACTAGCTATAAATTCTGCTAAAATTCTATAATGTTTAAATTCTGTTGCATCATATTGGCTCTTCATTAAACAACCCAGATACAGAGAAACCAATAACATATGTTTTTATGAAGTTCTGTTAAAGGCTGGCTCATGCCTCTTGTCACAGTTGCTTCCTTAAAAGCTGCATAAGGAATTTCACTATTCATTGAGTAGCTTCTTCAGTTACTCAATTTCTTTCAAACATGACTGGTTTTCTCCCTTATATTTATATCTATTGCAGTCATTATTTGTGGCAAAAGAGTGATTTACTAATCCGGTGTCTCCTTCTCTGCTGACTTGACACAACCATTTATTTCCTCTGTGGGACTCAGAATGCTGCCCAGGGTAGTTTAAAGGGTCCTTCCAGTTTTCAGCAAAAACTGGAAGAACCCTTTAAACTGTTCTGGGGCGGGGTTTTTTGAAGCCCGTAGAGGCTGCCTGAGGCCTCTGTGGGCCTCAGAAAGGCTCTCAGATGCCACAGGAGAGCATCTTCAGAACCCAGGCCAGGAGCTCGAATTTGGGTTCCAAATCTGCGATTAGGGAGTCTGGACCAATACAGGTATAACCTAATGGTCCACGGAATTTTTACCTGTGTTTTTATCTCAATGCAATGAGAAGGGCCCTTTAAATTAAAGGAAAAAAGTTGTTTAACAATAGCCTTGTTAATGTGAGAGAGAGCAACCAGCTGGCAATCATTCTTTCTCTAGGCATTTAGAATAGCTTCACTCCAAGGCAAGCAACCCCTCCCTTACCTCTGAGCACATGAAAGAAAATCACTTTACATTGGTGAAAGGAGTGGTCGCTGGCTTGGTGTGAAGCCTTTCTAACTGTCTGGAGAAAGACTAATGGATGGATTGTCTGCTTATGACACTTACATCACAAAGGTCAGCAAGGCTGTTTTTATATCGCCTAGCAAACGGACATTGTTTTTTAAATGGATTTGCTTTAGTGCGATTTTTGCCATCCACCTGAGTTCTGGGAACGGAATCCTCACGAATAATGAGACTCAACCTGTATTTGTTTTTTGTTCAAAGTAATATGTATGGCTTCTGTTCAGAAATTATTGTAAATATGGGTTTACAGTCAGGACTTGAATAACAATATTGAAGAACGTGGTTCTTGTGTTAGCTAATTTAATGTGGTTGCTAAATCAGTGTTTGCTTTATGATGACTTTTCGAAACACTAATTGTGTCGTATTTTTCCATAGCAGTCAAACTCTCCTTTGCCTGTGCAGCTAACATAAAATGCTAAAATGCTTTTTCTTGCATGATGTGTTTTGCTGAAAAGTTGCTCTGTAACTTTGAGCACAGACGCATGCAAGCAAGCTTCTGGGCAGCATCTTCAAATAAAAATAATATCTTTTGACCTGAATGAGCAAAGGGATTCTTCTTGAGGACTTCAGCTGGTGGATTCCTTCATGCTTCTTTCTCTTTTAACCTATTGGTCACTCTCTGAAAGTGATATTGGTGGTGGTACTCGCTCTGTGTCGCTGGTCTGCTGTAGATGCAGTTCGTAAGTATCCGAAATCATGTACTAAAATTCCAGCATTTTCCCAATATTATATTTTTAAGAAATAGGTGTTGATATTTGTTTATGTTCATTTTTTCTTTGCAGATCTTAAAAAATAAGGAAGCACTAGTACGAGGTGAATATTCTGATCTGGAACAGCAGCAGAAGGCGGTAGTGAATGAAAACAGGAAACTTAAGGAAAGAATAAAGGAACTTGAGGAATTGTTGGAAGATTTGCGGAGACAGAAATTCCAAGTGGAAGAAGAACTACCAAAAATAAAGGGAGATGCTGAAAAAGAACAGAAGAATCTGCAGAAGAAAATGGAAGAGATTTTGCTTCAGAAAGCAAAGGCTGAGCAAGAGGCAAAACGATATCGCTTGGAGCTGGAAGATGTCCTTAAAGAGAAAGATGCCGCAGAGAAGGAGTTAGAACGTGTGAAGCAGCTGACATTGAAAGCAGAGGCTCAAAGAAGTGAAGTTGAGGAAGGCCTCAGGACCTTCAGAATTCAGCTGGAAGAATGTGCTATAGTTAGAAAGACTCTGGAAGACCACCTCAAGAAGAAAGACACAAATCTTCATGATTTGGAGCAGCAAAAGAAAGAATTAATGGAAGAGCTAAAGAAAAAAACAGCTGAAGAAGAGAAACTTCTGAAGCTGGTTAAGGAAATGGAACATGACTTTGAGTTTCAGGGCAGTCTGATGAAAAACAAGTTCAGAGAGAAAGAAATAACTGAAGTCAAAAGGCAAATTACTGTAATAGGATGTTCCTTAGGAAGGGAAACTCTGTTACCAACTGGTTCAGACTTTACAGACTTTCAGAGAAAGCAAGACATAAAGAATATAGAAGAATTCCAGCAGCTGGTGGATGAGCTAACATTTGCTAACAGAAAGTCTGAAAAAATCATTAAAGATTTAACGTATGAACTGAATGAACTTGAGTTGCAGAATGCATCCTCGGAAGAAAAGGCTCGTTTACTAAAAGAGAAACTAGATGAGGCCAATAATTCTCTCAGACGCCTTAAAATTGAACTGGACCAGAAAGAACTAACAGAGCAAGGCTACCTGGAGCAACTGAAAGAACTTGACAGACAACTTCAGAAAACCACAGGTAAAGCTGAAGAGGTAATGCAAGAAGCCATGGATCTTAAAAAGACAAATACGAATTATCAGGAAGAGTTGAAGTCTCTTCAGAGGGAAAAGGCACAGTTAAAGAGGGAGCTGGAAGAACTAGCTAGAACATACACACAAACTGAAATCACTCTTCAGCAGTTGAATTCACGCATAACTTGTCTCCAGCAAGAAAAAATAGTAGCCGAGCAGAGAGCTATTTCGTGCAAAGGAGAAGCAAGCAACCTGCAGGAGCAGTTTAGAAGAATACAGGAACAATTGCTTCAAAAGACAAGAGAAGAAAAAGAAAGTCAGCTGAAGATTGAAAGGCTCAAAGATGACTTGGCAAATAGCAATCACGTGGTCAGTACTTTAAAACAAAAGCTTGAGGAGCTCACTAAATTGAATAGTGAAACCAAAATAATGATGACTGAAGTGCGGACTGAATCAGAGAAGATCATTCTCGAGAGGCAAATCATTGACAGAAAAAACAACGATTTACAAGCCCTGGTTGATAGCTTCAAAGAGCAATTGCGTGTCACAAATGAACAACTGCACAAACAGATAATCATTGAACAGGACCACCTGGATAAAATCAAGAGACTTGAGGATGAATTGATAAAAAGACAAGATGAGGTCAGAGAGTTTAAGCAGAAATGTGACAGGGAGAATTCTTATAACATGAATGCTGAAATGGAGGTCAGAAACCTAAATGCCCAGTTGAGTAAGTTCACTATGGAGATGAAGATGAGCGAGCAAAAAATCCAGCAGCAACAAGGCTATATTCAAGAACTAAACAGCAAGATGAAGAAGCTGCAAGACGATTTCCACCAGAAGACGTTGGACGAACAAGTGGTCCGCAAAAAGGCGGCTGTGCTTCAGGAGGAATCCATAAAGTTCAAGCATTCTGCAGAAGAGTTTAGAAAGAAATGTGAAAAACTCATGGAATCCCACAACATAGCTGAAAACGACATATCGGGCATACGGATGGAATGCATTGCCCTCCAGCAAGAAAAGAACATGGCTCAGGAGAATATCAGAATGTACAAGATTCAGATTGAGGATCTGCAAGATAGGCTTCAGAAATGTCGGGAGCAGTTGCAACAAGGGAAGCATGCTGAAATGGAATACTCACAGCAGTATCGCAGACTTGAAGAAGAATTGCACATGCAGAGGCGAACTGTAGAGAACTTGAAGCACCAATTAGAGCTACAGAAGAGGGAACACTCCAATCAGTTGCGTTTGAACGAGAGCCTCAAAAATAACGTCAAATTTGACTTTGGGTGGAAGGGAAATGGGTTTAGTTACTTGGGAGATAGCTCCCCAAGAGATTTCGAAGCACTTAATGTATGTGCAAACACCTCTCCTTTACTAAGAAGGAGGTATGATAGACCAATTGAAATAAGCCACCCAGGATATAAATCTGAACAGCTGACTGCAAAGAAATTGCAAGTGGCTACTGTTGATTCCTTGCCAAGAGAGAAGCCATTCCAACTGTCTGGAATAACCCACTCGCTGGAAAATGGCACAAGCCAACAATCCTATTCTGAGTATGTTTCCCAAACAAGCACAGAGGTTGAGATTACCATTGATAAGACCAAAACTGTTGCATCAGAAATAGATAAATTGAGAGACAACAGCCTCCTCAGTTCCAGGCATGAGAACAGTTATGAAGTGGGATTAGGGACGCACCTACAGCCATTGGAGGTACATAGTACATTATGATCACATTTGATATTTCTTGTTTTTAGTATTCTGTTCTTAATATTCCTCACTGGTTTTCTGTTATACTTAATCTACATTTTCATCTTACCTGCTAAAACAGAATATCAAAAACATTGTTAAACATTTCATGCAAGGTATGCCTGGGTCTATATGAGCTGTTATAAATGTACATGCATATCTAGAAGTTGCTTGCAGTTTTGGAAGCATGAAGTTCCTATATTCTTCCCCAGAGGCTCCATGTTTATGTAAAGGACCTGATGAGGAGAAGAATATACTTCTCTTCTGCTAAATGTCCACATGAGGCCATTTTTAGGGATGAAACAGTAGGTGGGAGAACACTGATATCAACCCACCAATTATTCTCTATATAGCTTTCCTTAGTAATCGCAGCATCTAGTGGGGCAATGGAAGAAGCTGCAGGTCTCCTTGTTGAGCCCATGTGGCCCTAAGGGGTCTCCTTGGATTTGTGCCTTTTGAGTGGGCACAGAATTTAGAGTCTCCTGGGCCAGGAGGGGGATTAAGATATGGCAGCAGAGCTTGCTGCCGTCTCTGTCCCCTTCCCGCCCTGGAACACCTCCCTTCCGCCCCGACTTATCACTCCATCGCCCATTGCTTGCCTGGAGCTCTGGGCAGCATTCAACCAGCCTCTGCCTGGCACTGGCTCAGCATGGATTTGTGTTGAGCTGGCACTGGCCCAGTGTTGAGTGTCATAGGCATGTCTTAGGCACGTTTGCGACGCTCGGCGCCGGCACTGGCCTGATAGGATTGGGTCCTAAGGTATTTGCAGACATACACCAGCGTGTGTGCTGTGAAGTTCCACATATCCCTTCAGTTGCTTCCCTTAGATAAGGGGTGGGAAAACTTTCAACTTTAAATATCCTGGACCTTTAACAATTGTGTAGGTAAGAGAATTTCAGCAGGTGCAGCTTGTCATCTGTGAGATGACAAACTGCATCTGCTGAAATTCCCTCTTCTATACAATGCAGAAGAGGTCCTTGCACAAGCAGAACGTTCTTTGCCTTCACAGAGAGGATTTCCGATAGCAGAAGAGCTAGCCAAAATTCTACCCAATCTGTCCATATCTGCATTAGACATGTCCAATTTAATTTTCATTATTCAAAGGAAATACTACTTTCTGTTTTGCTGTGTCCTGATTCAACTTTCTTACTGCATTGTCTTCTGTGTTATCACTGCTAATAAAATTGGCTGATTTACTCTTTGCTATTGGTACTCTGCATTTTTTCCTGGTGATGGGCTAGCTTAGTAATGTGACACTTCTTCCGAAATATAGAAATATATACTGTACTTCATTATGTCAAAAATTCCTATTTACAGACAGTGAACAACAAGCAGTATGGTGTACATGTTGAAGTTACTACATTAGATCAAGAAAATGGCAAGAATCTTGGTAATGAAGGAAGACTGCTTGAGGGATACAGAACATCAGAAGGGTTTAGGAGTGAAGATGTATCAAAGATAAGTTCCATCTTAGAGGAAAAGAAAGCCAAGGAGGTTGTTATGATTCCTTCTGAATATGATAATATCAAATTTCAAGGTCTCCGACATGACGTAACTGCCAGGCAGCTGATCGAAGTCAAACTTCTAAACATGAGTACAGTTGAACAGCTCCATTCAGGGAAGAAGGCCATTGCGGAGGTTCAAAAAGGTCTTGAGAAATTTTTGACAAAGCCTACTGCAATTGCTGGGTTGTACATTGAAACTAGCAAAGACAAAATCTCATTTGCTTCTGCAACTCAGAAAAGACTAATTGAAAAAGCATTTGGGTTAGCACTACTAGAAGCCCAGGCTGCCACTGGTTTTATCATTGATCCAGCACAAGGTCAGAAATACTCTGTTGATGAGTCAGTCATCAAGGGGCTTGTAGATCATGAATACAAAAGCAGGCTTCTTGAGGCAGAAAAAGCAGTTTTGGGCTATCTCTTTTCTGGGAAAAAGCTTTCTGTTTATCAAGCAATTGAAGCGAGAGTTTTTGATAGGCAAAAAGGCAAAAATATTCTTGAAGCCCAGATTGCAAGCGGAGGAGTTATTGACCCTGTAAGAAGTGTCCGTATTCCTCCTGAAACTGCGGTAGAACTGGGCTTGCTAAATAACACCATTCTGAACTTTTTACATGAACCTTCCAGTAACAAAAAATGTTTTCAGAATCCCAATAATAGGCAAACCGTGTATTATAGTGATTTGTTGAAGCTGTGCGTGCTTGATATAGATAGCAAATGCTTCCTCCTCCCTATTGGGGAGAGAAAAATAACCACTCCATCAGCAGAAAGATTTCATAAAATATCTGTGGTTGACCTTAAAACAGGAGTGGAAATGACCTCCTACGAGGCTTATAAAAAAGCTCTTATAGACAAAAGTACCTACCTTGAACTATCGGAACAGGAATTTAAGTGGAAAGAAACTACCTGCTTTGATTCCCATGGAAACTCTTATCTTGTTCTCACAGATCTGAAAACTGGAATGCAATTGAATATTGATGAGGCTTTAGTCCAGGGAAATATTGACAGAATGTTACTCAGTCAATATAAGGAAGGTAAAACCACAGTCAGTGAGCTTGGTGACATTTTGTTGAGTAATTTCAAACAACGTACAGACCTGAACAGCCCCATTGCTGGTGTCTGGCTATCTGAGACCAATGAGAGACTGCCCATTCTAAAAGCTTGTCGCAAAAACCTGATGGATAGATCCACTGCATTGAGATTCCTTGAAGCTCAAGCCAGTACAGGAGGTGTAATTGATCCCTTTACTGGGAAGAAATACAGTGTGGCAGAGGCCTTACATAGGGAGCTAATTGATGAGGCAAGTGTCAGACATCTCCAGCAGTGTGAATTGGTCTTTACTGGGATTATTCATCCCATATCAAAGAGTGTTATGTCAGCCATCGAAGCAATGAATAAAAATGTAATAGACAAAGAAATGGGGATGCGTTGCCTGGAGTATCAGCATTTGACTGGTGGGTTGATAGATTCAAAATCTCATTCCAGATTATCGATGGAAGAAGCTATTAAAAGTGGTATGATCGATGCTGTCACTGCTACAAAGATGAAAGATGACCAGTTCTACTTAAAAGCTATTACGTGCCCCAAGACCAAAAAAAAATTGACATATAAAGAAGCTTTAGAAAAAGCAGTTTTTGATTGCTACACAGGATTGCGATTATTAGAAGCAGCTGAACCCATATCTTCGGGAATTTCTAGTCTCTATTTTGCCTCACACTAATAATTTCTTCATTGGGGCCATATTAATTTATAGTCCTTTCCAGAACCCATACAAATCCTGGAAATTACTTCTGATTTCTAAATAGAACAAAGTGTTTTGGCTTTGTTCTTCTGTATGTATATATCTGCATGCCAAAGATTTACTGCCTCCCCATTCCTGTAACTCTGGAACTCCAGCTTGTCAGAGTTAAGTGTTTTTGTGTCCCACTGTGTTTAGTGGAAGAATTCAGCTCTCAGTAACTCTCTTCTGTTGAAATTATTGGTGCCCAGGGGCTCAGTCCTGAGCTGGGTGTCGCAAACGTGCCATAAGGCATGCCCATGACACCCTGCACCAAGTCAGTGCTGGCACCAGCCCAGTGCCAGTGCTGAGTCCAGTGCCAGTCACATGCTGCCCAGAACTATGCCAGCAAAATGCAGGACTTGGGGCTTTCCCCAGGGGAAGGGGACAAAAATCCCCTTCCTCTGAGGAGACCTCCAGCACCTACTCCAGGGCTGCAGGATGCAGTGGTAACTGCTTTGGTGCTGCTGTACCTGGCAGTGGCGCTGCCTTTAGGATTGCACTGTGACCTTAAGCAGTGGTTGATTTTTCCTTGCTTTGTATAAAGTACACCATAAAGTATATCAGTACTGTGTTTTTAAAACTGGAACTTTTATGATAATGATGTATTATGGGAGGTTTTTGTTGTTGTGGTTTTTTTTGGGGGGGGGTACTTTTTTGTTTTGCCATTTATTTGATCTTGGCAATTTTTCAAAAGTGAAGCAATGCCCTGTTGTGTTGGTATCAAAATATGATGCAACGATCTTGTAAACAAGTGACTTGAGTCAACCAAAGTTAAGTTGAAGCTAAGCATGTATTGAAATCTCACATTAAAATCAAGAGTGCTCAGGTTTGACTGAGTTGTGCCCAGATTAAATAAAATGAATACAGAAAAACCTTCAAAGAATAATAGACCAATTACGTCAATGTATACAGTATGTTTAAAAGGAAGCTTGTTTGCAGCTGCAGAGTTAAGTGTGGTGTGCCGTCTCTCACAGAGATTTAACATTCTAATAGGACATCTTGTGTATTTGTGCTTAGAAGTAAGTCCCACTGTGTTCAGTGAGGCTTATTCCCAAGTGACTATGGGCACAATCCTGACCAGCTTTCCAGCACTGACATAGCTGTGCCAATGTGGCGTACACTGCATCCTGCAGTGAGGAGGCAGCCAAGGGGGCCTCCTCAAGGTAAGGGCGTGTTTGTTACCTTACCTTGGGGCTGCATTGCGGCTAGGCCAGTGCTGGAAAGTCTGTTAGGATTGCGCCTTATGTAGGTTTTCAACCTTAGTTACATGAATTGAACTTTCTTATAAATTTGAGAGAAAATGTGTGACTCTCGTACTGGATTGATCTTTTAAAAAATAATCACTTTGACACATTATTCATGTTTTCAGGTTTTCAAAAATATAAAGTTGGCTATCAAATTATTAAAATATGGAAATTCTCCTCTGATGTCCAGTGTGTCTCAAACTAAAAAAAACAAACTGTATAAACACCTTCTTGACTGCAAAGCTTTTGAGTAGTTTATGACGATGAAATCTAGTATCCTTAACAGCATGATGTCCAGAGTGGGTGTGCATCTAATGCCAAGGGTTGTATCCTGTGGTTTTCTGCATACAAACATTCGTGTTTTACTTAGGTAGTGGTGGCTGGGAAGTTTCCATCATGTGAGTTCAATCAACTGTGTCTACAAATGTGTTGATATGTACCATAATGGCTATTTTGAGTTTTGCAGATGTTTTGAATGAATTGCTTTGGTTAATGCTTTTTAGTGTTCTGATTAAAAAAAAAATCCTGCATAAGTATGCAACAATCATTATTGGGATGAAAAATAAAAGAAAGCTTGTCTAAATCTGTTACCTTGGGCAGTAATGCTCTTGATGATGCAATTATGTTTCTTGTCTTGCTCTATCTCAATGTACTTGCAACCTAAATATATATATTTTTGCAATGCACGTTGTTCATCAGAAGTCAGTGGAAGAGGAAAAGAAAGAACATGCTGAGAAAACTGGGGATTTACTGAAATGGGTGTCAAACATCACCAAGAGCCTCAGCAAAAGTGGAGAAGAAAGGCCTGAAAAAGCAGATTTTGTTAAAAAACAGGTATTAAACACACTGATTGAGGGCAGATAGCTACAGTTGCATGGGTCAGTGCTGTTTTGCCTTGTTCTTAGTCTCTGCTAAAGGACCAAATGTAACTCAGCCACTTTCCATCATTGTTTTCTTTAGCAGCAAGCTTAGGGAGCTCCATCAACATGATACGTATGTCCTGTGCTGAATCAGGCAAAACGATTTTGATGATTTTAAAGTATTATAAACAAATATACCACCCAGAGCATTTTTATTTTTTTTAATTTGTCACTCATTTTTCTGGAAGATAACATTGAAAGTGGCGTCCAGCATGAGAAAAGTGAAAACATAGACCTGGTTGGACAATACATTTTTCCTATGTGCAGCAGGAAAACAAGGTTGAACCTTTCTGCCTGCCTCACCCCTGGAAATCCTATACTCAATGTGGGTGCAGTTTTTTTTAATAGGGTGCAAGTATGTAAAATCCAGTGACTCAAACCTCACATAGTTGTCAGATTTCTTGGGGAGAATCAACTACACAATTCAGAGCTGTTTTTTATACACATACACCCTATTCAAATCTTATAGCCACAGGTTGGATAGTGTTGGAGGCAGAAGTGCCTGGAGGGCACAGCAGGAAGGTGCAATCTCAAAATTTGTAGAAAGAATGTAAGAGAGATCCAAACTGAACCTTAAGAATACAATTCTATAGTCAGTGCTGTGCCCACAGAAAATGTTTCTTTGGCCCCTTTGCATAATGTTTAGCACTCTGTAGCCTTTTACACATTCTCACGGCCATGGTACTATTATAATTTGAAGCTTTGTTTCTTCCCTTGTTTTTTATTAACTACACTTCAGTGGTAGTAATGCAAATACAGATTGAACACAATGTAATATCTTTTTGAGGATCAAATTCTAAAAACAGTAATGCTAGATGCAATCAACAGTTTTTTGAGGCTTGTGTACATATATGATTTCCAGAGAAATTCATTTTCAACAACAAACAAAATGTTTTATACTGCACACTATATTGGAAATGTTCATATCTGCAGCTTTTCAGAGGTACAAAATGCCACTTTGTAAGTTCCATCTCTTCGTCACAGTCTGGGTTAAGCAAGACATAGTTCTGAATTTCTGTCTTTCTGAGCTGATTCATCTGTTGTTAATCAGCTCTGTTATACATACAGAGATAGTTTACTCATGTGAACAGTGTAGTATTGATGTAATGTACAAAAAATGCAGTCCCAGTTTCAGCACACAGGGCATGGGAGGCTTGTAACATTTCTTCTTCATTTGGCTGATGTGTTGAACACAGCTTGTGGGAGACGTTATCGGTCTGTTTCTGAGGTGACTTGCAACATGGAAGTAACTTCTTATTGTTTAAACAAAACTATACTGACCCACAGATCACTTCAAACTGTGTAGGACCAATTTCTTGTAGCTGAGCTGCATTGTTCTAAAAATTAAAATTCTGAAGGAGTTAAAAAAAAACACAACTATTCAGTATTACCCTGAGGAAGTTTGATCTTTATTTTTTAAAAGCAACTGATAGAAGTCATTTCTAGTATGTCCATCTCTTATGCTGGGAGGAGAATTTCTCCAACATTCATCTCTTGGAGAAGTTCAAGTCAGTGCGACTGTGACTGCAGCATCAACTTATAAAATCATATTTTCCCTTGTGGCTCACAAGTCATAACATTCAGCTGTTATGACAAGGATTGTCCACGAAGGCAGTAAAACTGTATTTTAGTAGGGATACACCCTAGGGAGCCTAGGTGGGGGAAGGGTGCACACATTCAACTGTTGCTGCAATTGTTTGAAGCAGGTGCATCCTAATGGCCTGTACAATGTCAACTTTAAGGGTATAAGAAGAAGAGGGATACATGTATTTCACTTGGCCGTTTCCAATCACCAACAAGCTCCTTTAGCGAACGATCCCAAAAGTATATGTTACATTTTGTATATCTCATTCCTCGTAGGCATCACAGAATGAACCACAACATCACATCATCATTCTAGTTGAAAATTGGCTAGCAGTATCTCTTTAGCTTCTCTATAGTTTCTGTAAATTGTGAGTTACCCATCATACCTCATGGCCTTTGTATGAAGAACAGCTTAAATATCTACAATTGATGTGGTCTAGACTCGTGTGCCTAGCAAATACATGCCTTCTTTAAAAGCTGGCTGTGATGCAAAACAGGTGGCCTTGTTAGAAGGAAGAGAAAGATGAAAGTCAAACACGGTCGCAAGAGTAAGTTATCCAAATCCCCAGTATTAGTAAGCACTCCTATAAGTCTCCTTAAGTCCTAGAGACTTAATGGATTTTTCCCTAATTGGGGGACATTTCTCTCAGGCCGAAATAACTTTTCAGAGATCTGACATGATACTGCTGAACTGTCTGCCATAGAAAAGTTCATTTTTTTGTGGCCCATTGTTGGGTTGCAGCCAAAACGTGCAGGTGGAAGGAAGGTCACACAAGAGAACCCCCCCCCCACACACACACATATCACCCTCCTGTAAACTAAAAAGCTGCTTCTGACAGTCAAGGGACCCCCAAAAGATGAGGGGGGAGAATCTACCAAAATTAGGAGGTGGTGCCGTCAGTGAGTGAAGCCTCATTCACTAGTAAGTTTCTCCTCCCCTTACACCCTATTTCATCTCCTGCAAGTTCTCAAAGGCTTTTCGGGGAGTACGTGAGGTTGTTGTGGGAGGAGACAGTGGGAACGCCCCTCTGTACAAGCTTCCTTTAGTTTGTGCAAGCTTTGAATGCAACCCAGAGTGTCTGTTCAGGCAAGGGTCTCTGGTGTTTTTTCTTCATTTCAGATTGTATGCTGGAAAAGCTGAAACGAGCCTCTAGAAGTGTAGCCAGCATTGGTACAATGGGTGCATGTACATTTTCCTGTGCTCGCTGCGGCTGCTTATTGGATAGTACCCACACAAAGACACTTCTGGCCAGTGTCCAGAGCAATTTGGGAGCTACTTGATATAATGGTGCTCGTGTAGTGTGCTCAAATAGTACTTCAAAACAAAAAAAAGTCCAAAATTTTCCTTAGTTGGGAAATTGACTAGAAAATGTGCTATTTGCAGTCTGTTTGCAAATAGCCTTCTAATGATCTCTTAGCAGATGAAGACTTTTAGGTTACATTTCCATCAATTTTATAGGATAAAAAAGAGCAAGGGCTGCAATCAGGAATTAGGAAAACATTAAGCAAACTTCTTTTCCTATGTTAATGGTCCTTACCTTTCCAAGTATTTTCCTCACCTTTCCAGCTATTGTACTATTTTCAAGCTATCGGTGCTGGGTCAGCATCTGTTTGGATTATTTAACAGAATCCAAGATAAGGGACATTAGAAATAAAGAGAACATAATGTCCGTTGCTATTTAGAAGTGACACTGTATGCTGTGTCAGAGACCTGAAAACATGATACGGAACCCTGTTACTAATACTCCTTCCCCTTGATGGGCTCCAGTCTATATACTAGGGCATGATTGATCACAATTAGTTCAGTTCCATTAGTTTTCTTCTAATTAGACTTCCTAACTTTTGGTTTTGTTTCTTTTTGCTTGTTTTATTCTTGATCCAGACAGATTTGCAATGAAATAGTTCTGAAAGAATATGACTCATTTAACAGTTAGAATTCCAGTTACAAATGCAGGGCCTAGAAAACAAATCCACAGAAGTTATACATTTTATTAAACCAGGTGATGTTAAAAATGGTGGAAATATACACTTTTGAGTTAAATAGACATATTCCTCAGTTGCAGCATATATTGAATGTATATGTATTTTTCACATGCTCATAGTGTTTTTTTTATAGTAAGGTCTCTGCCTTTACAAACAGTCTAAGAGAAAAAGGAGGCAAGTTCAGAAGAAAGATGTGCAGAAAACAATTAGCTGGCAAATGTGCTAACTTGTTGGTCATCACCATTTGCATGCAAAATGAATCAGAGCTATCATGTCCCCCGTAATCATCTATATTAAAAAAAATTATTATGCTATGACTTACATGTATAAGCATCTTTTTAAGAGATATTTTGTATAAGCATCTTTAATAAGAGATATTTTGTAATAGAAAATATCAGATTTGCAATAAATTACATAACTTATATTCCTACTAGCTCATACAGTATTGTTTATTGTTGATGAAACACCTGCCCACATCTTTTTTTATGCATAACTCCATTGCTTTATCCTTTGTAGTAAAGTATGTTTCCTCAATTCTAAAATTAAACTATTGAAATTTGAACTTTTTTTTTCCAGATTTCTTCTGATGAATTATCAACCAAGAAAGAACAGATATCAGAGGCCTTGCAGACAACGCAGTCATTTTTAGCAAAACATAGTGACAAGTATGTTCATCATTGTTTGTTATTGTTGCTGTTGTATTTCAAAATTGTGGTGCTCTTTCACACTTTCTGGTTGGATGTAACATTCAACCTCTTGGTGCATAGGACCAGTGCATAGGTTACATATACAGGAACACCACAAGCTTAAGCATAATAATAATACTTGTGTAGTGCAATCTGGTTTGCATAATGTATTCTTACAGCAAATGGATAAGGTAAATATTATTATCCTTTAGTGCAGTTGGGGAGCTGAGGCTGATAGGGAGTTACTTAACTATGGCCACCTAATGAAAATTTATGGCAAGTGTATTAGGTGAACCCAGGACTTTCAGATTTGAAGCTTTGCCATTACACTGCACCAACACAGAGAAGCATATATGTGTTGCATATATGTAATATGAAACTTAGAAGGGTGAGAACTACTCCCCTTTCCTTCATTAATGACATTCATTTGTGTAATTAAACTGGAGCAGAATGTCTGTATTAACTGTGACACTGTGGGATTTGGCATACTCAACAGTTGTGCCCATGTTTCCACACCCTTTTCTTTCACATTAAATGGAAATGACTTACAGTACAGTCCTATTCATGTCTATTCAGAAGTAAGTCCCATTGTGTTCAGTGGAGCTTATTCCCAGGAAAGTGTGCATAGGATTACAGCCTTAAGGTGCATCGAGTACAGTGGGACTTACTTTGAGTCAACATGCCTAGGATTGTGCTTATAGTGTCCCATGTGTTTGGAATGTTATAGCCCAATATTAACTAGGGCTAGGCTGCCCCTTATGATAGCAGAAACACAGTTTTGTTGTTGTAAATGTACATAACAGTGGCACACACAGCGCATTGCTTGTGGCTGTTCTGGCTCTAGTGCTGCAAACAGTGGTGGTGTCAGACACTCACTGTCACTGCTGGCTGCCTCTGTCAGTGAAGATAAGGCAGCAGTAGGGGCTGGGAGTGGCCGGATGAGCAGAATGGAATGGGGACAGAGAGAAACAGGGGAATTTCTGAGCAGGGAGGGGGTGAGCAAGAGACAGAACAAGGGGGGGGGGACAGTGGCACCAGGTCCTAACCCCGTTTCCTGTCCACTTTCCTCTCCCTTATTCTCTTCAGACTTGCACCAGCAAAAGAGCTGGCACAGATCTGAGGAGATCCATTCAGGCAACAGAGGCTCACCCTGCAGTAAGGGAACAAAAGATCTCTTACTTTGGGGAGACCTCACTGACTGCCCCCTCCACAGGATTCAACATGTGCCCCTTTGGCACTAGGCAGCCATAGTGTTGGCTGCATTGGTGGGGAGGGATTTAGTTAGAATTGGGCCCTTTGGTAAATGAGGACAAGAGCTAAAGCTTTTACTATTACAGCACTCACCTTAATACTATGAAGTGACAGTATTGTGCAAATCTTGTGGATGTAGCTTGAACAAAGATTATGCTAACTATCTAGCTAATTAGAGCCATTTAGTTATTTGATTTTCTCTGTAAACTACTTTAAGAACTTTTTTGTTGAAAAGTGGTGTATAAATACTGTTTATCATCATCATTAATCCTGATCTGCAAAAATATGCCAGCAGATTAAAAAAAAAACTTTTTTATTGATATTGCTGTCATTTATTGGAAATTGTTTATGCCAATAAAGGTTAAATGAAATGAAATGATATTTTTAAAGCGTAATTTTTGACTTCTGTTTGATTGCTCCCTTTATGAACATGGCTGTCATTTCTTACTGTAAGCCAATTCTCTTTTCTTCAGTGAAGCCTGAATGTTTTGAATCTTTTTTTCTCTATAGAATGACAGAGGAAGAGAAAAATGAAATGGAAAACCGTATGAGGTCACTTCAAGAAGGTTATAAACTGTTGTCCAATGAAGATTTGAGACAGTTGGAGGAAGAGCAAAATGTGGATGATGAAAACATGGATAAAAAGGTAGCTCAGACTGCAGGCTTTAGAACATGCTCTTCCAAGTCTGTCTTATTGCATGGTTGTGGAACTATGTGTTAAAAATGAAAAATGAAACTCTGCTTAAATTGTTTGTATCGCGTAAGTAAAAACTAAACTAAAATGACTGAAGCATTTGATATATTTGTGCAGTTGGAATTATAACTGAGTGTGTGTAAATCAACATGCAGAAAGTTATGTATGAACAAGAGTTTTATATTGTGTGTCTTGCATGAACAAGAATCATACATCACCTAACCCTTCTCTTTAAAAACCATGCTTTGAATCTTGTCAAAAGTTTGCACTTCAGAAACATGACTTCAGTTGATGCGGCCATATACCCTATTTTATGCTCTCCTAGAGTTATCTCAGAAAGTGTGCAGTATTTTAGGAATTCATGAAATTTTAATTCTTGAAACCCATGCACACAGTGACTGTGAGATAGCACTTTAATTAATGGAGAGCATATGTGTGCATCTGCATATTCAGTAAAACACACATATTTAATCTAGCACTGCCTTTGGAAGGCATTACAACATGTTAGCGATAATATACAAAGATTATTTTGCTCATACATTGTTGTTCCCAGTTTATTATTTCAATGCAAATCAGTTGTGCTGCATTTAAATGGGTACAATATTTTATCTGTGTGATTCAGTGTCTGTGTAAAACTGCTGTATGCTGTAAACATGAATAGCATGCATATTTTTGTACCATATACTGTTTTCCGAATATCCTAACTTCTCACAAAGCGCATATATAGCATGACAGTTTGCCTTTCAGGTACATGTCCTTTTTGCTCACTATATGATCATCTACTCCGTTGTCTTCCACTAACCCTTTTAATGCTGTATGCAGAGCATAGGCTTTGGGTTCACCGATGCATGTCGTGTTTCAATCTTTTATCACACCGTGTGCTGTTGAATCACTGACATTGATCACTTCTGCATTGAACTGCTTAACATTCACAGACTTGCTCCAATCCTGGTAAGTAAGTGACTTTACGCTGTACACAGATAAACCTTAAAATTAAAAGATTTGCTCCTTTACAATTGCTGAAATGCTGAAAAACTGTATTTTTTTAAATACTCACTTTCAGGTGAACAAAGTCATAGCTGGCATCGTTGATCAAACAACTGGAGAGATCTTTTCAGTCTTTCAGTCAATGTATAAAGGCCTCGTTGACTATGACACTGGAATTCAATTACTTGAAAGTCAGCTTATTTTCTCAGGTCTAATTTCACCAGCTTCAGGAGAGAGTTTTGACCTTGAAGAAGCAAAAACTCATGCACTTGTTGATGAACAAGCTATACTGCAGCTACAAGATTTGCAGACTGCTAAGAAGATAATTTCAGAATCCCAATCAACAACTCTTCCTGTTGTAGCTGCTTTGGACCAGGGTCTAATTTCAGAACCTCTGGCTATTAAAATTCTTGAGATTCAGCTTTCTCAAGGACATCTGATGATACCAGCCACAGGAGAACAGCTGACTTTGCACAAAGCTTTCCAGAGGAACCTGATTTCCGCAGCACTATATACGAAGCTTCTAGAAAGGCATGACATTTGCAGGGACCTTATTGACCCCAAAACTGCAGAAAAGATTTCACTTGAAAGATTGCTTGAAAGAACTGTAGTGCATAAAGAAACAGGCTTGAGGCTCCTATCTGTGACCCCTCAAGAAAGAGGAAGAATAATGGTAAAAGGTGGAAGAAAGATAACTATTTTGAGAGCAGCTCATGAAGGGCTTATAGAGAAGGAGACCATGTTCAGGCTCTTAGGAGCTCAGCTACTTTCAGGCGGGATAATTCACCCTGATGCAGGATACAGAATGACTGTGGAAAAGGCCATGAGAGAAGGGGTTATTGATCAGGATGCTGCTTGTGCTATTCTAACTCACCAGGTGCAGACAGGTGGGATCCTATGTCCAAACTCATCAGAACGTTTGACTATAGATGAAGCTGTGCAGTGCAACTTAATATCCTCTAGTAGTGCCTTGCTAATACTACAAGCGCAGCAAAGCTTTACTGGACTTCTCTGGCCACATAGTGGCGAGATATTTCCTGTCTCTACCTCTTTGCATCAAGGCGTGATCACTAATGAGCTAGCCTGCAAAATTCTCAATGGACGGCAAAAAATAGCCGCACTTTACATTCCAGAAACAGGTGAGGTAATCAGTTTGGATAATGCTACCCAGCAAGGGGTAATAGATAGTAACACTGCATCTATTTTAAATAGTGTTACCCTACCTGATAAAATACCTAACGTAGATGATATACCGTTCCATTTGCAAAAGGCTGCAAGATGCCTCTCATCTTATCAGCTCAATCCATCTATCCGGCATGACCAGGAAAAGGATGCAGATGCTTCTGACACCAGTGAACCCCCATCTCACTGTTCAGAACAAACTCAAAAACTATTTGTGTCCTACTTAATGATAAATAGTTGTATGGATGCAAACACAGGGCAGAGACTTTTGTTGCATTGTGGTGATTTAAAGGAAGCTGTCACCTTGTTAATGAATGGCCATAGTTCTGAATACAGCGCAGATGAGACTGGCCAGTTTCATGGCACCCATAAAAATGCAGAAGTAATCGGTCTTGTGCAACAGCTTGAAAATGTGGTGTCTAGCTGTTTCACTAGCAATGCTGCAGGACAACAGGCAAATGCTCAAGGTATTTGTAGTGACAGTACCAGGAAGGAGAATTGCAAAGATCAAAAGAATGAAAAAAACTCAGGGGAAAATGGTTTTCCTATTGTGGCCAATGGCTCAGGACATTTCCTCTTTTGTGAACAGGAAAGTGAATCAGGAAAAGCAGTCAGTGCAACTTGCAATCCTAAAAATGAAAATGTTCTTCAAAGTTTGCTGGCGTATTCACCAATGGAAGGGTGTGAAAATGTAGCTGAACAAGCAAATGATGGAACTGTAGGGTGTCGTTCAAGCAGTTCACAAGGAAGTCTTCCTTTAAGAACAACTGATGATAACATTTGCACTATAGAGAAAAGAAAGACCAGAGAGATTAACAATAACTCTTCAGGCACTTTAGATTACTTTTCAGATGCAAATGATTTTTCCCTCATTAATTCAGGAAAAAATGTCCAACAGAACACCAATGTTTTGCATTCCATGGTGAATAGCATACAGAAATGCATGCCTCACATTTTGCAAACTAAAGAAGAAGGTATATTTAGTAAGGATGATGAGGTAAAAGATGACTTTCAGGATAGTTTATGCACCAGCATGGAACCTGGCAATAAACCCTTAAATGAATTTATTGATGATGGTGATGGGATATTGCATTCAGGAACTAACAAAACGCCACTGCTACATAACAGGAACAGAGAATCTTCTTTGCAAGATTTTACAGAACAGAACTACCAATTACCATTAGAAGATCACTCTGTGATGCATGATACATTGCAGGAAGACTATTTTCACATGAGTGATGGTAAGCCACCACATGGAAATCATATAAATATTTATGACAATCCTCTGTTGAAAGACCCTGCTAATAAATTTAGTGAGTCTCCGCTGGAAGACCATATCAATGTACAAGATGCATCACTGTTGGAAGATAGAGCTCATACACACAGTAATTCACCAGCAGATGATGGCGTCAGTATGTCAGTGGTAGAAAATCATACTTTGACCAGCACTGATCCAGAGGTAGAATACAAAGCTAGTCAGACTAATGAAGCATTGCAGGAGCATCAAACTGAAGCTGAAAGTTGGTCATCTTTAGAAAAAAGTACTGCTGACAATGACATACAACAACCCATAGATCAAACTAATTTATATAGTGTATCATTGCATGACCATGATACCAGTTCTAATGGAGTTCCAAGGCTGGGATGTCAAACTGAAAATAAATACACTGGGCCATTTGAGCCTGGTTATACTATTACTTATTCTGGACTACCGCTGGAAGGAAGTCTTGATACACATCCTAGGCTCCCAGTGGAATCCCTTGGTAGATCATCCATTATGATAAATTCTGAAAGCCAGCCCAGATCACCTATGAAACACAGTACTGGTATGAATTTTGACTTATTAATTATGCAGAATGAGCCATCTGTGGATGACGAAAGAGCAACATGTGCAAGTGGCAGGCTAGTTGTGGAAGGCAATAAGAGTCCACCTTCTGAACCATTGCATGAAAGGGAGAGCATTCAGCATTCAGAAAATGACAATTATAAAGACAGCAAAGTCCCTTGTGTCACAGACCATATTGATGGCAGTGAGACCTGTAGTGCTATACAGACTGATTGCGACCATGCTGATGTTCATGGCATGACCAAAATAGATGAGGGTGATTCCTCTGCTGTGAAGGAAGATGGCAAGGAAGAGTATGACAAAGGTGCAATAGACATTAAAGGAACAGCAGAAAAGCTAACAGATATCCAAGAAGCAACCTCTTTTGAGGTTAGCCTGAATAATAAAGGAGAAAGTATACTCTGCTTTAGTGAATTGAGTGACAGTGATACATTTGAAATTATAAATATGGCAGCATTTAATGAAAGGATACTAGGAACTATTTCAGACGAAGCAGTGGAAGGTATTGAAGAAGTAGGAAGGAAAGGTCAGAAAAAAGAAAGTGAGGAAAGTAAGGGGATTGACTTTTGCCCCCTATTAAAGGAGAATAAAGCTGAAGTTGAAAGAGAGAGGCAGGAGAAAATTAGATTGAAAGAGAGCGGTGGTTCTGATGAGAGTGAGCACGAAAGTGTATGTGAGGATAATGACAGTGACGGTAACATTGAAGGGAATGACACTGGGGATGATTTTGAAGTTTATGACTATGTAGACTTTGATTATGATACTCCTAATGTCACTGATTACGAGGATGAGGATGTGTTAGAAATGCATTATGCACAGTGGCGTGATAAAAACATTGGGCTCCAGGCACCAGCTCTTCCAGAGAGGGCAGAAATCAAGACTATCCACTGTGCAGACAATTTGCAGTTAGATTCAAAAAGTGATTTGTGGTGTTCTGAAAACCACAATGTTGTTGAATACCAAAGCTTAGCTGATGGCGCTGAAGCAAGCATTCAAAACCTTATGTGTAAAAATCAAAATGGAAGACAGCAAGAAGCTGACCAGGCTTCTGAGTCTTTTATGGAAAACAAGCTGGTGTCACATAGCTATGAAACCTCTTGTTTAGGAACAAGCAATGGTGTTGCATCACCTTATGTAACTGAAGTAGAAGATATTCAGGCTGAATTGGACATACCTTCTCAAAGCACTTTATACAGCAAAGCTAAGATGTCTGACAACATATCAATGTCATGTCCAGGTTGTGAGCAAAGACAGGAAGTAGATGCTGGAAAGTTAGGAAAAGCAGTCACCAATATTCCACATCGTCAACTTGAAATGGATACTCTGAAATACAACATAAATGGACTATGCAATCAGAGAGAGGATAATGCCCAGGAATCAAGGGAAAGTTCTGGAGAGACTCATTCATCAATTAGTAAAAATGGTTATGAAATTATTCTCTTATCTGATGAAAAAACCAGTCTTGACCAAAGTTCAAATGAAACAGCATCAATTACACACTCCAGTGGCTTTGCTGCAGCTGAATCTATGAACCATACAGAAGAGTTTGAACTTTCTACTTATTTGAAGCAATGTGCAAAAGATGTAATGGCCCAAGGTATTGTACAATTGAGAGAGGATGTTTCATGTTACGTGAAGGAAGTTGAAAGAGGTCAAAAAGGTATACAAAAGAGAAAGGAGCCTGTGGGAACTGATACTCCAAACAGCAAGGGGAATCAGAAGCTAGGAGACCTGAACTCCAAAGTGCAGCCAACTTCTGCATCAGTTACACAAGAACCAACAGCAAGCAAAGAGAGAGAGGCGACTGATTACTTCAAAGTGTGTCATGATAAAACTGACAACTACAAATGTGCCTTTAACAATATTGAGCATGTTCAAGCTGTTGAAGGAGTAGGTAACAAAGCTGAAACTGATTTTGATGAATGCATACGTGAAGCAGATTTCTCTTCTAATACATTGGACAGCAAGGCTGATAGCTGGCTTAGTACTGAGCAGAAAGTGCATGAAACTGTGCTTCGTCATAGTAGTGGGCAAAGTATTAAAGAAGGTGACACTGAGAAAGGGGGCCAGGAGTCTGCTTTCCCTGAAGTCAGCATCAGAGGAAAAAAGCAGCTATTGCAAAAAGATGCAATACTTCCTAATTTTTCTCCAGTAGAGAAACATGGAGGGTGTTCTTCTGAAGTGCCTGCTGTATTATCCGAAGGCTTAACAGGTGTACTAAAAGGCAAATTAAAAGAAGGCCGGATCTGCTACATGCAGGAAGATGAACCTTTAAGTTATATTGGCACAAGAGATTTAATGCAAAATTTACTTAAAATGGTTAACTCCACACAGTGTGAGTATGAGGATTCTTGCCAATCTGATAGCAGACATGCAAGTAATGCTACTAGAACTTCCTCAGTGGGCTTAGATGAAAGCAAACACAGTACTTCTCCCCAGGTTTGGCTTGATAATAAAAGCCCTGATCTCCTACGAGATATACTGAAACAAGACCATTGCAGTCAACAAACAGATGTGATACATGGGATGACGAACAAGTTGGAAAGAGGTCAGGAGGGGAAAACTGCAGCTCTTCCTGTACTGTCAGCTTCTCAGGTTGATCATACCTTCCCTGTCCCAAATGGAGCTGGAATTTTCTCAGAATTTAAAGAAGTAGCTGCTATAGCGAGTACTTCTGGATGCAGCAAGGCTTTGACAGAAGACCATCAGGTTGAGGAGTCAGGCCATTCATCAAAAAGATCAACTGATGATATTTTGGAAATGATGGAAACCATGCCAGGGACTGATGAAATGAACATGGTGAGTACAAACTGTTGTAAATCATTTCTTTTCAGTAAAGGCATCTAAAACGTTTTTAGAATCTGTTTTGTGATTGCAGTGTTAGCCTAATCAAAATTGCCACATATGTGGCAGCTGAACAATCTGTCATGCTGAGACAAATGTTCCCTTGTTGTCATTGCAGAATCACTAATAATTTAAAGAGAGTCTCTGAGCATGTTTAATTTTTTTAAAGCATAGTAATGAGTAGTAATGAGAACACACTTGATATATCTGTGCTATGTAGCTGCAGGAGTACTGAAACAGACTTACCCTTCCAAAATATTTTCCATTGTTCATTGGTATGCAACTGTGTTCCCAGTACACAGTGAATCTTAGAAGACACTTGATGATGGTTCAAGATATGAAATTTCTCTTAGATGATCTGCAGCCCGTCAGTAATGAGTTGGAAGCCCTAAAAGTGCAGCTTGAACAGTTAGAGGTAAACCTATTATTTCTGCATTTTAAATGTGTGGTCAAGATCAGGAGTTGAATGCTTAGCTTTTGGGCAGTACAAAAAATTAATAGAGGCTAAGAAAACATGTGTGGTAGGGGCAGATCCAAAGCTTATACTTATTCTTTTGCCCACTTGTCATTTATTTAAATCATAATCATAATCAAATAACTTGCCCTAAGTCATACCCTAAGCTTCATGTGAGTAGGGATTTCAGCCTAGGACTTTCCAGTATAAGTCCTATATTCTGCTATTCCATATAATATCTCATAGCTGTCTCTACTGTAACTCTAATGTGCTTCTATTACTTAACATTCATAGGGTCATGGTAATGAGCCTGTTCTTATATATAGTGTGATTTAGCTTACACAAACCCTAATGGGCTGCAATTCTTTTTAGTCTTTTGAATCAGGACTGGCTGGCTTTGCTGTTAATTTGAGGAAAGATATGAAGTCTGCAGAAGAATTTCTAAAGTGTCACCATGAGGATATTCCTCAACTTGAGATTTTAAAAGAAATCTATGAGCATTTGGAAAAGGATTTTCTTCTAGTCTGTGAATTGTCTTCAAAGCGTGCAAAGCAAATAGTCTTTGCAGTAGACTCTGAAATGGTATGTTCATGGTCCATGTTTACTTATTTATCACAGTATTTTTGATTCTCAGTCATTTCTGGAAATATTTTGAATTGATTTTGGTTTGTAGTCTTCTAGTTTTGTTGAGGGGGAAAAATCCCTTTTTTGAACTTCTCTTTCTAGGCTAAACTTGCAGTACTGCATCAGGAACATCTAGACAAGCTTCAGGACTCAATGGATTGGGTCATGGAGAAGAATAAAACCGTGGATAGTATCAAGGTGGATGTATGTGCTATAGAAGATGTGAAGCAAAGGTTTCAGTTATTGAAGGCAGGTACCACAATGACTAATCAGTTACTGACTTTAACCTCTAGATGTCATGAATCAGAATATCATTCGCCAGTAATCCACATGTTCAGGGTACTGACCATTCGGCTCATTGCTTTTGAACTGTTGGAATTGATATTGCACCAGATGCTATCCCCTCCAATTGCAGTCAGCATGCTCTCCTTGAACCTGTGCCAGCTAAAGAACTGACACAGGTCTGAGGAGACCCACTGCCAATCAAGAGACTCACGGAGGGATAAGGGGAAATTACTCTTTCCCTTCCCAAGTCTCCCAGTCTTTACCCCTCCCCCCACTTTAGCATGCATGGCAGCCCATTTTGACATAGCCCTATGCTGTGGCAGGGAAAAGGAAAATTTGGGCTCTTAATACATTTAAAGAAAGCCTATCACACTCAGACTACTCAGCCTACTAATATTCCTTAATCAACTCTAGATTAGGAATTACAAAGAAGTAAATAAAGAGACAAGCTGTGAGGGAAATGATATATATTCATTGAAGCTCATATATGAGCTTCTGGGCCAGGAGACCATTTTCCCTATTTAGGTTACAAAACATTTGAACTAACAGTTCTTTACATCTTTTTCAAAGTGGCCATGTCTAAAATAAAGCTTGGGGCAAGTTTTTTTTTTTAATCATATTTTCTTTTCTTACAAATCTTAAAAAATACTTTCTTTACTTAAATTTGCAGGATCTAGAAAAAGAGTTTGGATGCAGAAAAGTGCAGCTGGAATCCACAGCACTTGACGTTCAGTTCTTCATCTCTGAACACGCCCAAGATCTTTCCCCTAACCAGAGCAAGCGGCTCCTGAGGCTCTTAAATACTACACAGAAGCGTTTCCAGCAAATGCAAGAAACAATAAGATCTAAAGCAGACTCTTTAGAGACTCTTTTACAGACAGCACAAGTTCTTGTTGACCAGAAGGTTTGCTTCTCTGTGTGCTTAGCATTATATTCACGAGTGTGGATAAGACATAATATCAAGATACAGAAACTGTAATCTGTTTGAAATCAAAAGCAAGATAATCCAGTGTCCCTGTCCTTCAGAATACTAAAGCAGCATTTTCAGGGCTTGATGAGTCATTGCTGTTATAAGTAGTACATGTGTGTGCTTTAATATTGATTTTTATTTTAACAATAGTCCTAAGAAAAGATGAAATGTTTTATCCAGTAGTGGTTGGCAGCATGGTAAAAAACTGTACCTGGACAAATATTTGTTTCTATCTCCATTTTGTCAGAATGGGGCTTACAGGAAAAAGGCAGATGTCCCATTAGGCTGCAATCTCTGTTGTTCTGCAGTCAAAAAAATATTTCAATCTCTTGGAGGGTGGTTCTGCAACTCAGGAAATGTAGGATGTTGAAGTATGCATGAGAAGAAATTTTTTTGATAAGAACAAATGCAATTGCATGCTTGCTTCTGTATTGCTTAAACCATGAAAACATTTTATATTCAAGTAACATTACACATATCTAACTGATCTAACGCATAGTCTTCAATTAACCTTTGTTTTGACATCCTTTTTCCAAAACTATTACCTGTTTATTACAGGTTCCGAGCCTTTAAGAGATTTGGATATTCACACGCATAATGCATGACCAGACCTCTGCTGGGCGGTTCCATCAAAACCTGGTCTCTTTACTTACAGCATTTGTGAGATTTACCCATACCTTCTATATTGAGCTTCTTTAAACTATGTGCTACTGCTATTATGTTTACAGCATACTTTCAGAGAGAGTGTTTGATTAAAACTTTGTAATATACTTGCTTGAGAATTAATATGTGTGAGGCCTTTTGTGCATTTCTATTCAGGTTTTGTCTTATTCTAAATTAGGACTTGGAGGAACAGCACCAGGAATTCAAAGAAAAACTACAAGATATGTGTGATCTCCTGACACAGACAGAAAACCGGCTCATTGGCCACAAAGAGGCCCTTGTTATTGAGGATAGCACAACTGAGTTGCAGCAGTACCAAACCAGACAAGAGGTAAACACTTGGCTTTTCAGCAGTAACAAACTAACGGCTCAGTCCTATTCAGGTTCTACTCTGATGACACATTGACATCACTTCAACAACCGCCATATTCTAATCCCATCCAGGCAGTGCCATGCTGGCACAGCCCTTCCCAATAATGCCAGCAGCATTCATGTAAGCCCTAACACAACCTGTCATCCATGGAGTGACATCTTGACGTTGGCGCATCATTGATGCAACATTGCTGCATCCTCAGTGCAACATCCAAAGAGCCAAGAACCTAGCCCAATGCCAGCAACCAGAGAAGCACCACCAGGGTGAAATGAGCAGGAGGCAGGCACAGGGCCAATGAGTAACCATTACTGGGGGGATGTCGCCTGCCAGCCACTTGCAATGAACAACACAGCAACAGGCGTGACCTCCAACAATGCCCCAAGAACACTGCACTCACATACACACAGCACAGCTCAAGGAAGGAAGTCATGCATTTGCAAAGCCACAGGGGCCTGACTGGAAAGAGTAAGGGCCTGATCCTATCCAACTTTCCAGCACCGGTGCATCCGCAACGCAGCCCTGAGGTAAGGGAACAAGTGTTCCTATATCTTGAGGAGGCCTCTGTGACTGCACCTCCAACACAGGAAGCAGTGCATGCCCCATTGGCATGGCTGCACCGGCACTGGAAAATTGGGTAGGATTGGGCCCTAAGTCAGCAACCTTGGTGAGAAGCAACTGGGTTCACGCTGGTCACTGTAGGCAGGTACCATATCGCTTGCGCAAGTCTGAGTAGACCCAGAGGAGCAGCAAGAGCTTAATACCCGGACAAGCGAAGAAATTATTCCTTACCTGGAGGAGACCTCTGGGACAGCCCTCTCCAAGGATGCAGCGCATGCTCCAATGGTGTGTCTGCTTAGGCAGGGGAGGCTTTTCAGTATGAATGGGCTGCCACTCAGTTCGTGACATCTTTTGTGCATGTCATGTCACTAGATGGAATGCTTGCTGATGATTGAGACAAGTAGTAAAATCCAATAAAAACCAAATTTCACTAAAGTGTGTGTCCATTTCAAAGAGATGTGGAACCCTCTTTATAGTGAGAGATGTGAGTGAACAAAATGAACTTTGAATCATTTCAAACTGCTGAACTTGGTAGTAACTCCTGCTTCTAATTTCTCCTGGAAAAACGAATATTGGGCTGTAAGCCTCCCCACACCAGGTTTGGGCTATTCCACCCTGTTTCAGACCATGAGCAAAGTTCTCTTTCCATCACCTCATTTAAATAATATCAAAAATAAGGCTTGAATTGCCCAATCTGCCAATTTATCAGAGTTATTTTCAGATGAGCAAACATTATTCTTTCCAGTTGCCATTCTTGTGGAACGTGAAGATGAAGCTAGGCTGCTCCTTTGAAGAGGAGCACCAGAAGTTAAAAATAAGTTGATAAATCTTCTTTCTGATCTTTGTTTTGTTTTGTTTCCTCAAGGAGTTACAGAAGGATATGCAAGCAAACACACAGGCATTGGCAGAAATTGTGAGAAACACTGAGACGTTCTTGAAAGAAAATGGGGAAAAGTTGTTACAAGAAGACAAGACTGCTCTTGAAAAGAAGCTTAATGAAGCCAAGACAAAGTGTTTGCTGCTTAGCCAGAAGGCAGAAGAGTCCAGAAAACAGTTGGATAAAGCTGTGACAACAGCTATGAAGCAGGAAACAGAAAAGGTTATTTGGCAGTCATTTAATTTTAATTTTAAAATGATATCTTATATCTTAATACTGGACTCAGGTGGTTGAGTGCCAGTGCTACTGCAAGGAACACGGGGCCATGCCAGAATAAGGTGGTGGGGTCTATATATCTGTGGTACTCTCTAAATACACAGAAGTACACAGGTTTGTAAATAAAAACAAACAAAACAAAGCAGCCTGGTGCTTGTGAATATCCAAAACCCCAGCAATGCACTAGTGAATGTTGACAAGTGCCTGAATGTGGTTGCCAGCATTCATGGGTTTATGTCTGAAAACTGGGAAGTTGCATATTCACATACATTTATAAAATTAATCTGCTATTGTCATATGGATATCAGAATTGATCAGAGTGCAATAAAAAAAACAAACTCATGGAACCCCTTTTTAGATGAAGGAACACAAAATTGGTGTAGTTCTACCATCTACCCTGAGGGAGGATTTTCCAAGCAGTGCATACAATTCTACACATATATTACTACTTTTTCACACATCAAGCAGTGAGCACATTTCACCAAGTAATTCTGGAAGTATTTGCAAGCTACTAATACTGTTGAATGCTAATTTTCCAGGAAAACAAATAGAGCCCTGCTTTTTGAAAGTGCATCCTCTCCCTTCATCTTACATTTCCTAGATAGCTTGAAATAACTCTAAATGTGTTAGTAAATTATTCTTCAGAGGTCAAATACAATGTTTTTATTAAAGCTGGTAGCCTCCAGCCTTCTTATATTTCAGTGTGATTATTAAATTCCAAAATATTCGGACAAGGTATTAATATGAATTGGCCCTGTGTATACTCTTAGCCCCACTCATCTTTGAAATACACACATGCAAGGTATATTCATATTCATAAGCTTTTGAACTGGCTTTCTGAAATTTCTCATAGAGCAGTGTTTCTCAAAATGTGGGTCGGGACCCACTAGGTGGGTCGTGAGTCAATTTCAGGTCGGTCTCCATTCATTTCAGTATTTTATTTTTAATATATTAAACTTGATGCTGCCATAGTATGTGACTGCATATGGGGAAATGTTACAGATCTGTACTCTGAGCATGTTACTATGTATATGCTTTTAACAATGATAGTGGGAGTTACCCCTGAGTAAGTGTGGGTAGGATTACAACCTAGGATTGTTAAAAATTTTCCTGCTTGATGATGTCACTTCCAGTCATGACATCACTTCCGATATGACAGATTCTCATTCTAAAAAGTGGGTCCCGGTGCTAAAAGTGTGAGAACCACTGTCATATTTTCTTGATCACCTAGCATAGACCTACCCTAGACCATACTGCATCTTTGCAAGCTGGTGGAGGTACAGAGGGGAGAATTCTTTCTTCCTCACTCCAGTTGAGAGTATGAGTCCCTTTCATAAATCTGTACTGGCATTGTTGAAATTGATTGAACCATGAGGAAAGCTATTTCCAAATAGCTTTCCATAAAGAATGACGTTCATGCAGTTTCATTTTCAAGGAGCAGCCAAGTCATACTGGGTTTGGGATTGAAAAAAATAACACATACTTTAGAAACAGGTCATAGTTTGGAAATCAGTTAGTTTTTTTTTTAATTTGTCTCCGTATCATTCCTAAGAGTCTGTTCTAGAATTCTGTACCACCAATAGATGAATTAGATTTTTGAACCCAAGTGTGTATGAACCATTTATAACAAAGTAAAATTCAGTCTTGGACTTTAATTTTACAGGTTGCTGCCAGAGAACAACTGGAAGAGAGTAAAAGTACAATAGAAAATCTTCTGGATTGGTTGTCAAAGGTTGACAAGGATGCTGAACACGTGGGCAAGAAGTGCGAGCCAGCAATCAAGCAGAATGGCACCCATTTCAAAGAGGACATAGAGTGTTTGGTTGGGGAAGAAGATGAAGTCAATGGTAACTTGCTAGAAATCCAACAACAGAATGAAACACATGTGGATGGACAACTGAATCCTACTGAAGATAACCTTAACAAGCAATATCAGAAAGCCAAGGTACTGTTTCTCTCTCTCTCTCTCTCATAAATCAATCTTGTAGGGTTAGCCTGTTGGCAGAACTAGCGTTCCACCAGCAGAAATTGACATTGAAATCAATGGGGAAGCCATTGTGTGCACTTTGGAAGTCTTGTGAAATGTTGGCCTTCAGCAGACTTCTTAGAGAAGGGAACTAGGACCGGTTTGTACTTTTGCAGCACATGGACCTCATTCATAATATCCTGAATTGTTAATATTCTGAGCCATCCAATTGGTCATGCTCTAGAGATCACAGTAGTAATCCATTATCATTTTTTATCCTTCTCAGGCTCAGCATGAGAAAATTATTTCACAGCAGCAAGCTGTCATCATAGCCACACAGTCAGCCCAAGCCCTACTTGAAAAGCAAGGCCACCATCTTTCTCTGGAGGAAAAAGAAAAAATTCAGAGGAATCTGAAGGAACTGAAGGTGCAGTATGAAACCGCTTTGGCAGAGTCGGAGCAGAAACTGAAATTAACATGTTCCTTGCAGGAAGAATTGGAGAAGTTTGATGCAGATTACAGGGAGTTTGAAAATTGGCTCCAACAGGCCGAGCAAGAACTTGACAATCTAGAGATGGGTGCCTCCGACTTCAGCGGTATTATTGTCAAACTGAAAAGGCAGAAGAGTTTTTCAGAAGATGTCATTTCGCACAAAGGGGACTTACGGTACATCACGATTTCTGGACAGAGAGTATTGGATGCTGCTAAGACATGCAGCAAAAGAGAAAGTGTGAAATATGACAAAGAAGGTATTGGTACTTCATCAACTTACTTGGAGGTGCAGAATAAGCTGGATAGTGTAACTGGCCGCTTCAGATCTCTCTACTCCAAGGTAACTTGAGTGTGTGTGTATGTGGTTTGTGTATGCACCCACTTTTTTAAATGACACTCTTATCGGGACCCACCCAGGTTTACCAGTGTTCAAAAAAGTGAGATCTAGAAATAAATAATATTTTATTTATGTTAGAAGACCCTCAGACATTTATCTCCCTATATTTACATATGCTTGCAAACTGCAAGAGCTCAGCTCCTTGCAAGGCAGTTAGCAGCTGTCTTGCAAACTGCAGGAGCTCAGCTCCTTGCAGGATAATTAGCATCTACAGTATCTGATTTTTCAATAGCCTCAGGGCTGGAGGCAATTAGTTATCTGATCTTTCCATCACCCATTGTCGACCCACCAAAAATCAGGTCGCAATCCACCAGTGGGTCCCAACCCACAGTTTGTAAACCACTGCTCTAGGACTGATTGGAACAAATCCTTTGTAAGGCAGAGAACAGAAGTATAGAAAAGCAAAGGAAGTCCTTATAGTGAGATAGCTGAAGATTAATTTCAGAAAGCACACTGTAGATGTTACGCTAAATAAAGCACACTGTAGATGCCTTGCTTCATAAGTTCAGGTTAGAAGCGATTGGTTGTTATTAGAGCCTTGTTAATTAAACACACAATTTCAAAACTGAATTCTTTTCAATGCATTTAAAAAAACAACCATATTATGTCTCTCCAAATCTTATCTAATTGGCACCTTCTCCTCCTTCTCATGGACGTAGTATGGCTTTTCAAATTTGACCACTAGATGGAGCCAAATGCAGTAAATAACAGTGGAAGAGAACCCAAACAGAAGAGTGAGATTAAAATGAGTACAGGAAAATATTCATGTTATTTGCACAGAATCTTGGTTTGTTTTTATGAAAGTGTTCTTACAAAATTAACATAGTACAAATGATAAAATACAGTCATTGAAGCAGCTGTGATATCTGGTATAATCCTTCCAGGAAAAATTAAAAACCAATTTATTCAAATGTGAAATAGCCAAAATGGTATTATTGATGCAGGGTCTGCCTTAGGAACTGCAGGGCCCAATTGGAAACATTTTTTTTGTGGGGCCCCGGGTTCACAGCCAAGGTTTGTAGAATCTTGGAGACATAAATAAAAATTTATTACAGACTTTATATCTTTGTGGTAGAATGGAAAGTAATCAAAGTAGTGCATATGAATTAGGGTGCAGTCCCAACCCCTTATGTCAGTGCTTTCCAGCACTGGCATAGCCGTGCCAATGAGACATGTGCTGCATCCTGCAGTTGGATGTCACTCATGGAGGCCTCCTCAAAGTAAGGGAATATTTGTTCCCTTAACTCAGAGCTGCATTGCCCTTATGTCAGTGCTGGAAAGCAGTAAGGGGTTAGGATTGCGCGCTCAGTTAAACAGAGCCCATTTGTTTCTGGATTCAATTCAAAGTGCTAGTTTAAAGCTCTCAGTGGCCTGGGCCTTGGGTACCTTAGAAACAACCTTCATGTATGTGAACTTCCTCATGCTCTGAAGTGGTCCGATCTATCCCTAGCTGTAGTCAGATTGACAGGGGCAAGGAATGGGACCTGCTTACATCTGGTGTCCCTGCTGTTGCTGGCATTGCTAATAACATTGATAACTCACTCTTCATTGATAACTCATTGATAACTCACTCTTCATTGATAACTCACAAATGCACCAAGAGCATTTAACAGTCAGCTAAAAAATACAGTAAAGCCAAATTACAGCATCAGTAACAATAACAACAAAAAACAACCAGCGCCATTGTCATTGTTCTTAAGAAAGTTTATCTACCATTTTTTTTAACCAAAACAGTTCACAAAACAGTTTACAGAGCAAAATAAATGCTGTGTACTACAGAACATAAGAACAACGGCAAGATTAAAATGCCTATGTAAACAAACACATTTTAAACTGCCAGTAGAACAGAGGCAAGGAAGTGGCTAATTTCGCTACCTGCAGCAGGGGAGGTTCACATGGTAGGGGCTGCCAAAAAAAAGGGCCCTTGTTTCATGTTTTACCACCAATCAGATTTCCAAACTGCAAGATTTCTCTTGCAGCCTAACATGCAAGAGAGCTGCACCCAGATGATCTTTGGGAGTGAGGAAGGTGTATATGGGGAGGGGGTGGTCTTTAGGCCCCAAAGCCTGTCCCTAAACCTCTGTGGAACTCACTCTCTAAGGAAGCTCAGAAGGACAACTCTGTTGGTGTTCTTAGGAAAATTATACACAGTTTTATTCCAGCAGTTTTATTTGGGCAGTCCTGTTGAGTTTTCTTTTTAATTCCTGTGCTGACTGCTGCTTACAGTTTGTGTTTGCTGGTGGGTTTTTTGGTCATTTTAAGATTCTGTTCTCTGCTTAGTTTTAACGTTATTAATTTCTGTGCATTTTGTTGATCACTGGTTTTTGTTTTGTTGGATTGGTAATAAACTGTCTGAAACCTCTTTGAGGGCTAATGATATGAATATTAGTGGCCCCACCACTTAACGTTCTTGCAGATCTTTGCACAAACAAAAGCACTAAGCAGCTATAATTTTCTTTGGCTGGTTTTCAGCTCTTACTTCCCTTCAGTTTTAGGGCTGTCTTAACTAGAATCCAGTGATTCTTCCTGTCCACTTAAATTTTGTAGAGAGGTGGGAAACTATCAAGGAAAACTCCCATGTTATCCCACAGCAGATAGCAAAGGAGGATGAGTGAGGGGACCAAGAAATGAACAGGATAGGAGGTACCGAGGTCCTCTCATGCTGCCTTGGAACTTTACAAGATGGAACTCCATGTTGTGAACTGGCAACTTTAATCTCATTCCTCATGCTCCCTCTGATGCTCAGACATTCCACTTGAGTATTATTTTAACAATGTAGTCTTAGGCAATAATTAACAGGATTGAATTCAAATGTGTAATGCTAAACTTGCTGTTCCACTTTTTTATTTAACCAATATGTGAAAACGTTATTTCCTTTTATGGTAATGATAGTCTTTGCATCTAAAGTTCTTCTGTTATTTTCTTGTCCTATAGCATTCCAGGAAGGATTTGAGTCTTATAAATTGACACAAATGACCATGAAGATTTGTGATGGTTTGCTTTATAACAGCTGCATCTTATGCTGCCTTGAGTGTGGGGCTACTGCAGCAGTGAAAATGGCTGCTGCAACATCCAGTATGCCCTAGGCATCCGCCGTCGTCCCTTCAGGAGAAGGGGACATTTGTCCCCTTGTCCTGTGTAAAGAAAGTTGCCCTGCAATGGGGCTACTCGATTCTACAGAAGCTCTAAAGCTGCTGCAGAATTGGAGAGCTCTGTGTCGGGCTGTGGGACCCAATACGGAGCTCAGGACTCAGCTCCACTGGTCCCACCCTCCTCTGCCCACTTTCTTTCCAGCATGCCTCCTCCTTGCCCTCTCCACCCTGCCCCGGAAAGCCTCCTCCACGCCTTCTCCCACACACCTCCCCACCTCCCCGTGGTTCAGGTGACCACTGAGCAGAAGAGCACAGGCTTTCCACCGTCGCTAGCCCAGCTCCAGTGCTGAGGTCTCACAAATGTGCCTTACGGCATGTTTGCAACAGTGCATGACGGTGGTGAGCCAGCATGCATTGTTTAGGATTGCACTCTGAGTTACAGCTAATTTTAGGGTGGTATCAGATATTAAGAGATGACAGAAAGAATAGGTGCACAACTACTGCTGTTTGCCTTTTGTGTTTCTGATGTAATATTCACAGGCAAAGTCATGCATTTTCCTTTCCTTGAGATGTGTGAGCTGATTTCATCTCTCTCTCTCTTTCTCTCTCTCTCTTTCTCTCTCTCTCTGTGTGTGTGTGTGTGTGTGTGTGTGTGTGTGTGTGAGAGAGAGAGAGAGAGAGAGAGAATGGGGAACTGACAAGTCTCATATATACCAGTTCTGAAATATGTGGCAGGATAGATCAGCAAGTACTTGAATAGCTAATAAAACAGTCTGAAATAATTTAAGACTTTTACCTAGCAATATTTAACTCTTTCCAGTCTTGATAGTAACTTTCTCTTCTCTTCTGTGCCCTTCTAGTGCAGTATCCTTGGAAATAACCTCAAAGACCTGGTAGATAAATACCAGAATTATGAGGATGCCTCGTCTGGGCTTCTGTCAGGGCTCCAGGCCTCTGAAGAAGCAGTGAAAAAACAGCTGTCTGAAGCAGTTGCTGTGGATCCAAAAAATCTACAGAGGCAGCTTGAAGAAACCAAGGTAACGTATTCAGAGTTTCTTGACTAGAAGGCAAAGTATGTTATAGGCTCAGTTTCTCTCCCTGTGTTGTGTGCACATACAGGCCGTGCCTGATTATCCACGGAGGTTCTGTTCTGGAAAAATCAATAGACAAATAGCTTTAAAGACCCACTTCCAGGTTTCTTGCTCCTCTGTTGTCACCCCAGAATGCATTGGCATAGACTTTATACCGCATTCAGCCACTAGACAGGATGCAAAATGGAATGAAATTATAATTATTTAACAGCACGAAGGTGGGAAATTGAATTTTGGTGCTTTTTTACCTAGTAATAAGTCACTTAAAGGTGGATCTCGGTATCAGCAGTGTATATCAAATCAGTGGATACCAAGGTGCCACCTGTATTTGATCAGTTGTCTATATTGCACCAGCTAAAGAGCTGGTGCAGGTCTAATGACCTCTACTGCATTGTAGAGCAGTAGCCGCATTAGACGCATTAGATCAGTTGTACTATATTGCACCAGCTAAAGAGCTGGTGCAGGTCTAATGAGAAGCATTGTAGAATAGGAGAAGTAAGGGGATTTAAATCTCCTTTTCCCTCCGAAGCCTCCTAATCCACCCTCCCCCCCCCCATTTGAATTCAGCGAGCTCCTTTTCAGCATGGCTGCACTAGTGAGGGGGGAAATGGATGGGATTGGGCTCTTAGTTCCATACAACCAAATTAGTAATACCGCTCTACCATGTAGCCTAAGAAATTGTAGCATCGCTATTTTAATGAAGTAGAAATTGAATTTATATTCAGAATAAAAGGACATGATTTGATATGAGGGACAGGGAGAGAGAGATGGAAAGGAGAAGAAAGTAACTGTGATGGACTTGTTTCAAAGAAAGAGAACAAAAGAACATTGTGCCAAAATAAACAGACAGGGCAATGAGCACAAACAAAAGGCTTTTTTTTTTTTTTTAAGAAGTCAGGAGTTATAAATTAAAGCTGCCTTTTGCAGCGGACACACGTAGCTAATAATCCATCCAAGCACTGACCTTGACAGCATGATGGGGGATAATCTTTTTACAGGGGATTAGCTTTTCAAAGTGTTCTTCAGGACTCTCTAGCAATACCCAAGACCCTCCTCCTCAGAAACAAAACAAAATTAAAACATGAATAATAATAAAAAAAAAACTATGGTGGCACTCTTAAAAGTAAATACATCTTAGTACCATAGCTAATATGCTGAATATCTGAATCAAAGAGCACAGTGTACCAGGAAGTTCTCCTACACAGGCCCCATCAGATTGAATGGGAACTGTGCAAGAGCAGATTAGGCATCAAAAAGTCTGAGGAGTTGCAAATTATGCATGCTCAAGTCAACTTAAGAAATGCCTTTGCTGGAACACCCTAAAGCTGCAATCCTAACCACACTATCCTGAGAGTAAGCCCCATTGAACAGAATAGGACTTACTTCTGAGTAGACCTGGTTAGGATTGTGCCCTTTGGCTGTACTTAGTCCAGCATTCTGACATTGTTCTGAAAAATGCCCAGAGGAAGCTCACGAGCAGATCAAGATTGAAATCTCACTCAGATGCTGTTTAAATGTGCCTACCTCTTAACGTCTGCCAAACAAATTGTATTGTTGAGTTTTCATATATATAATTTAAAGCATTAGCAAACGAAGTAATTGAAAAATGATACAATTTTCCAGGTGCTGCAGGGGCAAGTATCAACTCACCAGGTTGCTGTGGAGAAACTGAAGAAAGCAGTTGAAGTGCTTTTGGATACCCGGGGAGAATTATTGCCAGACAAAGAGGAAATCCAGAAAACACTGGGTAAGATAAGTTATAGTCTCTTCAGTTTTGTTCTCCCATTGCTTACATCTGGAGACCAGAGGGGAAAAAAAAACTTTTTATTTGCCTTCCATTTTTATGGTGCCACAACTCATGTATTTTTATTGTTGTTCTTTAGCTATAATCAAAGGGCAAATCTAGCTAAAGCTCAATAACTATTAGACCAATAAGTAGGAGCAGGGTCTTGGACATGCTTAGGTTTGTCTGGAACATGCTCTTAGAGCCAAACTACACATGATGATGGCAGATCAGTGTCTTTAATGCATGTCTGCCCAATTGGAAGTGCAAAGGTTTGGGGGAGGGGCTATGTTGGTCTTTTTTTTAAGTGCTGGGAGTACTGGAGCAACTTACGTGGTCCTCCTAGTACTTTCTGTGCAGACACAAAGCAGATTCAACAGTGCTTTAGTTCTGGGGAGTCTGAGAACGTTCACCCCCATGCCAAATAGGACACTTGGTGAGCGTGTCCAATCCATTTGTGGAAGATCATGTAGGGTCTACTTACTCCTAAACAAAAAGTCAGAACTTTGGCACATGGAAATCCTCAAGTAGCTTTGTGTTCTGTTTCACAAATTTCAGTAGAACTAAGTTAAGAAAAGGTAAGCATTTGTAGATACGGAGCGCAGTGTCATTACTCAGTTTATCACAGGTCTGTAAACAAAAGGCTGCTTGATTGAGTGGTTTGGTCACAGTAAGTAGCAATCAATGCAAGTTTCATTGAGGGTTAACATTAAATATCTTTTGCACATCTGCTGCAAAGCAGCTTGCATGCTGCATGCACTTGTGCCAAATCATGTTTTACTTTCTGACAGCCTAACCGTACGCATATCTACTCAGAAGTAAGTCACATTAGAGTCACTGGGAGCTTACTCCCAGGTATGTGTGTGGATAGGATTGCAGCCTGAGCCAGGTAGGACCTTCTGGGGGACATAACATTTGATTTTTACTACAGCCAAGCCATACGAGATTATTGGAACATATATAAATGCTTAAATACACAAGAGAAAGCTGGATAGGGAGACTTAAGCCTTTAATTCCCTGGTTTCAACCTTGGAGTATAAGTAGTACATCGTTTTAACAGCCTGCAGTTTCAAGCCCTCATATTAAAAGATTACCAAATCCTTTTTTTATACTTATGCCTTTCAGTGCTTAACCAGCTAAATTTTTGGTGGTTTGTTTTTCTGTGATCCATTTAGTATTTTTCTAGCTGTTTTTCCCTCTTAGATGTTTGTATATGATGTTTACCATATAAATAATGTGTTAGAGAAACTTGCTGTCTGTGGGAAGCTTCACACCATGTTTCTGGAACTTAAATGGATAAAAAAAACCTATCTGATTTTATTTACCTGTCCTTCTGATTAGATCCTAGGATAGTTTTGAGTCACTGATAGAATTATCCTTTATTGTTGATAGTTATTTTTAGTTGTAAGCATCAGTTGGGGAGAACTGTTGAAAACCTTCTAGTACAGAATCTGCTTTGTCTTGATCTTGGCAATCCTTTAGGAAAGTGACTTTTGTGTCTCAATTTCTCTTAGGTCTCTTAGCGATTTACCTTAAGTGGCCTTTTGAACCGAGGAAAACCACCTGGACTGATTAAATGTTTTATCCACAGGGCCCAGCTGGTTTGCTGTATGTCAGCTGTAGGCATACATGTTAGACACAGAAGGAATTACACCCTTCCCAGGTGCTGGAAATTTGGCACTTGGAATTCAGTAATACTTGAGTACTGTCAGAATAATGATGGAATTCATCTTAGGATGTCAGAAGAACAGATTGTATGTCTGGCTTCCTCATATTGTACAATTCCTGATTTTCCAGCTCCTATGAGCACACATTTATCTGAGTTCAGAGCAGAATCCAGTGGGGCAAAAAGCAATCTGTGCTTCTGGTTCTGCTCCGAAGCCAAGCAGTGCCCTGTGATGAGTTCTGTGTTAATTGGTCTCTTCCCTGCATAGCATAGTATGCTTTTTGGTTAAGGCTCATTTGGGTTTGTGGTCTGGCTGTTTTCAGAGAGTACAGTTTTGAGAACTATTCCTTAGGAAATTATTGTGTTCACTTTGGTGTGGACTAAAGGAAAACTGAATCAGAAGAATGGAGAAGAGGCATTCCTTGAGGGACAGATGACCAGCTGTATGGCAGTGATAGTCCTGATTCATGTCACACTTATACCTTAAGATTCAGCCCAAAGAGTCTGTGAAAACTTCATCTCCTACCTGTTTTTCCACCCCCTCCTCCAGATAATATTGTGGATAAGTATACCCATTTATCCAAAGCAGTGACTGACCGGAATGAGAAACTCCAGATCACTCTTACACGTTCGCTAAGTGTTCAGGATGGATTGGATGAGATGCTTGATTGGATGAATGGTGTTGAGAAAAGCCTTGAGGAGCAAGGTCAAGTGCCTTTGAATTCTGCAGCTATTCAGGATGTCATTAGCAAAAGTATGGTAAGTAATGTTTTAATGGCATGATGATATCTGTAACAATGGTCAACCAAAACTTCCTATGAATGACAAATACCGCAACCTGGAAACAAGCTTTCAGTGCTAGCAAGTTCAGGTATTAGAGGAAAACTGCAGTCTCAGCAGAGCTGTTATTAGGATGCTTTCAGCTAGCATTTGAGATATCCAGAACCCAAATATCAGCTGCCAGTCCCTGTACTGATGCAGAACAAGCACAAAGAGAACAATAAGCACAACAGTTGTGCAAAACCAGCGATAGCTACTTCAGCCCCATAGGAAGATTCGCAGCCCAATCCTATTGGGACTCACTGGCAGCGGAACATGCATAGTGACGACTGTTGCAAAGCTGTCATAAAGCGCTTTCTGGCAGGGTGCTGAGTAGCACATTGCCAGGGCACCGGAGGGAAGGCTGGAGCCTTCCTGCATGCATCTTTGGTTGTCCCTCCAACCGCTGGAGCAGCTAAACCAGCAGGGGATAGGGAGGGGCTGATGGTGAAACTACGCAGGGAAGCTGTAGGAGGCGGTAGACCTAGTGGTGATGGCGTGTTGGATCGCTCCAGCAGCGGCCTCCCTGCCCCCATTTCTCTCCTTGGGCTAGCAAGTCCGAGGAATACATACTGCAGATGAGGAGGCTTATGCAGGGCTAATGGAATTGAAATCCCCTTTCCCTGCTGAAACCTCCCAATCCACTTCCCCACATGGGACACAGCGTGGCTGTTCTTTGCATGGCTGCACCAGCAGGGACAGGGTCATTAAAGACATTACTTCCTTATTAAAAACGTCACTTCCAGTTTTGCAAAAAAATCTGAAGTTGCTTTTTCACTAGGAGTCATTCTAAGGCCCACAGAAGCTGTGGGTAGATGCACGTGGCCTCTGCAAGGGTCAGAATACCCTCTGGAGGCTCCCCTCACTTCTTGAGGGAGCATGTGTGAGGGTGGATCCAATCAACGGATAAGTAAAACCACAGATACAGGAACCACGGATACAGGGTCCTGTACTTGAATTCACTCAAGTTAAATGTGCATATGATGTACCAATCTATGTGGTGCTTCTTGTTTCACCTCGGGGTTTGTGGCTGACATTGCTGGGTAAACCGACTTCAGGAAGCAAATTATTTTCATCATCTGATGAACAGTTCACCCATTAGGGATACACAAATTACCCAAATTGCCCTAGACTTCATTATTTATTTCAGGTATTGGAACAAGACATTGCAGGTCGCCAAAGCAGTCTTAATGCTATGAAAGAAAAAGTGAACAAATTCATGGAAACAGCAGATCCAACCACTGCATCCTCTTTACAAGCTAAAATGAATGAACTTTCTGCACGGTTTTGTGAAGCAAACAACAAGCACAAGAAAAAACTTGAAAAGATGGAAGAATCGAAGACCAAAGTGGAGCTGCTTGAGTGCCTCTTTGATAAACTTCAGTCATTCTTGGACAAGAAAACTCAGACTCTCAGTGAAACCGACATCCCCGGAAAGGATGTTACTGAAATGTCTCTGTATATGCAGGTACTGTACATGTCTACTGATATGAATACTACATTCCTATTTTATTAAGCAATACAACAGCAAAAGTAGCTCTCCCATCTACAAGTATGTAGTTGTAGTTCAAGGACTGTTTAGTTCAAGGACTGAATTTGGAACACCAAATCATGCAGTCAAAGCAATTACCTTCTTGTCCATTTTGTAGGAGACCAACATGGAGTTGATGGAGCAGAAAAAAGATCTTGAAGTTTTGCAACACCTCATTGAAGAACTTTCTCTGCATGCTCTTCCTGGAGACAAGTCATTAGTGTTGGAAAAAGTGAATGCCTTGTCAAAGAAATTCAAGGAACTGGAAGAGACGATACAAGAAAAGTGAGTAGATTAATGGCATTCCAGAAGACGACATCGTGACGGTGGTGGTGTTGGAGATGGGGCACTTTCCAATGATTGAAGAATTTGTGGTCATTAGTCACCCTCCTTTGAAATTAATCTATTAATTTATTGGTTATGTTGAAATAGACATGCATGTGACCAAGATTTCAATATAAGTACCTTTTGGAAATACTGGAGGAACTGTGAGATAACTTATAATGTCATAGTAAAATATACACTACTCATTATTCAATGAAAAGGTAATCTTTTATAGCTTTTGTTTCTTTCCTTATTACAGTAACACACCAGAACCAAAATAGGATCTAAAATGTGTGCCTTTAATTTGCAGTCCCACCTATTAACATTTTCCTTCATTGATTAATCTGCTTAAGCTTTAATTAATTAATCTACCAATTACACTGATTAAAGTTCACAGTCCTAGTGATAAGAGCACCTAATTATGTGATGTGTGAGTTTAAAGAATGCTTGCTACTTGGTAGCTTGTAAAAAGAATGCTTTGTTGGTTTATAAAATGATATTGCAGAATTTAAAAAAGCATTGTGATAAGTATATGGAGCAACTATTTACTTATACTGTATTAGTGTTATGGGCTGGGCTCCAAGGGAGTCCATGGTATTCTGCATGTGTGCTGCAACTTTCCAAGCCCCCATTGCCATCCAATGCCTCACACTGTACACAAAGCTGCTTTTGCAGGCTAGAAGCCACATGAGGCAGCAGAGATGTGGCATGCGAATCTGCAGCTAGAAGGGGAAAATACGCAATTCCTCTGCTTTTGGATAGAGACATTTTAGCCACACTCAAGGATCTCTTTTAATCCCAGCTCTTCTTAGGTTTATGAAACTGATTCCATACAGATTGATACTGTTGCCACAATTCATGTTATAGGCTCATCCAAACTGCATCTGAGAAGGTTTTTCCTGAGAAATTCTGAGAACAAGACATGAATATCTACTGTAAACCTTTCTTAGTTTTTTTTCCCTTTTCTTCTAAACGTATAGAGAAGCAGATGTATCTTCCTGCCAGCAACAGATGGATATGTTCAGGCTTCATGTAGAATCTTTGAAGAAATGGATAGATGAGATGACAGAGAAAATTCCAGCTACAAAGCCCTCTTTGAATACTGAGAAATTAAATAAACTTTTACAAAACACCAAGGTCAGATATGCCTTTTTTCATCTTACCAATACTTTTATTAATTAAGCAGTGCTTTCTGAAATTATTTTGCCCTCAAAAATTAAGAAATAGGGAATGTGCTATTCCTTTTATTATATTGATACAATGCAACTGCTCCATGTTCAGAACTCCATATGTGCTCTCATGTAGATAGATGTGGTTAAATTCACCCTTCTTTTGATGTGATGGGAAGTTCTTGCAGGTGTAGAATATCAATCTGCAGCAAATGGATGAATTGAAACACATATTTCAATAACTTTTGCCCCACTTTTTGGCTCACCAAAATTAGTTATTGAATCTGATCCTTTTTCATAATAAGAAAAGTGGTGTACCTTTCACAGTGGTGGAAAGAGGGCTACGAATCAAGTCTTTCACATGAAAGGGAGGTAGTGGCCTTCAAGGCAAGTGGACAAAGGAGCTGGGGCAGATTGATGATCCACGGACAGCAAGGCAGGTCAAGAAGCAGTAAAATGGTGGAACAAACAACACAAGGCTCTAAGGCCAAATTTTTTCCAATTGAATCCTATAGGATTGTCAATCATAGGTTTCCTATTGTTAGGAAAAGTCCCATGATAAATTCTCCCTTTGTTACACCCACCCAGCTGAGGGTGTGGTGATCAGGTGGAAAACCTGATGGGTCATCTTAAGCTTCATATTAAGCTTCATTATGAGGTTGGTGAGAACCGTTGGAGATGTGAAACTTGTCCTTTGTCTTTCAAAAAGCACTTTTTCCAACTCAGGACTCCAGGAAAGTAGCTAGGGTCAAAGTCAATAAATCTGCTGTTCCAGTGGAATTTAGAGGTTCATCTCCATTGTGGAAGTGTGAACACTATATTAACATTTAAGCCATAAACAAGCTTCTGGATCACTGACTTTCAGGATTAATTGAGAGGGGTGGGATTAATTACATGGCTCAAGATTAAGAGGGTGGTCTTCCTAGTCTATTTTCTACAAAGTGTAGCCTTCTTAGCCAACGGTTCTGTGGCTTTTTACTAGCAGTCTTTCTAATAGGCACATTACTGATCTGGCACTTGGCTCTCTAGGCTGGCACTAAACGCCAAGAATAAACTTTAAATGCATTAAACAGAAGTAAAATGACATTAAATGTTGCCCATGTAACAACTCTGCTGAATAAATAAATAAAAACTCTGCTATGTTTCATGATAAAATCATTTCTGACCATATTAAGTCCTTCTGTAGAAATATATTTTAGTCTTTTTACAAATATAATACATGGCTGAAAATAACAACCTGTGTACTTCTTAGATTTTGGAAGATGAATGGATTTCAAAGGCACCTGAAATTCAGAAAATGGCTAGCAGAGGAACAGCATTATGTAGCCTAATCAGTGCTGTCACTTCCCCTGCAAAGTCAAGAGGAGTAAAATCAGGTATGTTTAATGAACAAGCGCAAACATTCTATGAACTTTAAAAATAGCAGGTGAATAGGGTCAAAGAGCTCGCAAAATCAGTTGTTTGGAGAAAGGTGAAGTTTACTTAACAGCATAATCCTGTGCAGATCTATTCAGACTTGGACCTCACAGAGTACAGTGGAACTTACTGCCTGGTAATTGTGTGTAGGAGTGTGGCTTTAGGCTGCAATCCTATAGACCAGTAGTTCCTAAAGTCCTTCTCGGACATTGGGTCTGCTCTAAGTTGTTGTGGGGGCGGGAACAAGGGGAGTTGCCCTGATAGCGCCACAGCAGTTGCAGTGCTGTAGGGACCCAGGGACATCCCCACATACCTGGGGGAGTCCTGCAGTCTCCAGGGGGTCCCTGGAGGCTTGCAACTGCCTCCACGAGCATCTGGGCTACTGCAGTGAGCTCCAATCTGCTATCGCTGTGGCGCTGTCAGGGACCCATTTCTGAACCACTCCCCTTAAGGGAGAATGGTCGAAGTTTGTCTTCCAATAGTGGGTCATGACCCATGACTTTAGGAACCACTGCTATAGACACATGCCTGGGAACAGAGGGGTCACTAGGATTTGTATCACCTGGTGCAAGAGTTCATTGCGTCATCCCCATGATGGACCTCCTCCTATACCAGACCATACAGAATTACAATATCTTACACACAGGCTAGATGCAGTGGCATCTGTAGGATTGATGTAACCTCCCACCCCCATTTACTTTATTTTAATATATAACAGTACAGGTCACCCAACAAATCAGTAACCAACAAAAAACTTGATGACACTTACACAACTGAATAAGAGTTCTAGTATTAATTCTGGTACATGGAAATGAGAGCTGACTCATACTAAGACCTTATGTTTCCCTGCTGTATCATAATAACATTTCATTGGCTCTTGGAGCAACCTGTTTCATTGGTCAGTTTTGAGTTAAGGAAATCCACCATTTGATACATCAGGCAGTTGTGTTTTCCTTTTCAGTTTTGATAGAGTACAGGTATTTCAACATGGTTTGTTTCATTGTATTCATCATTAAATTATGCATTGAATGATATATAACATGATGGTGTTATTCATAAATATCAAGGTTTCCACAATTTGGTCAGTAGTAGTGTCACGCAGTGCAGTAAATATACATCCTGATGTCCCTTCCTGTAAGACGCTTGAACACAATAGTTGATACTATTACTAGTAGCTAATTTGGCAATCTTGGAATGCAAGGGTCTCATCTCATTTTAATACTTTGAAATGACTTAAGAAAAATCTGAGCCATTGGTACAGAAAAAATTATTTCCTCTGATGCAGCAACCAAAGTTTCTATCCCGCATCGCATAGTTGTTCCACTTAAGATGGAGCCAGATTGTAGCTTCCCATTCTCCTGGCTCAGCACTATAATGCTAAGACCAGCGCAAGAAATGTCCAAGCAAACATTAGGTTCCATGTAGGCCATATAACCCACACAGGTTGCACTGGTCCTTGCTAGCTGAGTGATCTAACAGAGAACAGCATAGTCAGGGGAGGCCACTGTAGAAACTTAACATACAAATCAGCCATTTGTATTTATATGCATTCATGTCAACAATGCTACTGTTACTGAAGCTATGTTGTTATTTTAATCCAGTAAAATTTGCTCACTAACTTTTGTTAATCATTTCTGTACGGGGTTCTTTAGGAAAAATGCAAGTGTTTTAGAGGTTATACTTCTGTGAATTATTTCCACAATAAGGAATGTATTATTCCCCAATATCATATTGTGAGCTCATCTTGCTTGCTTGGGTGACATATTTTCTCTCACCATTTCCCAGCTGCCATTAGACCAAGCATTCACTTTCCAGCTGGTGGTGAGGGGTGAATACTTGGCCTTTGCCAAGGCGACCATTAATTCTGCTCCATTAAATAATCATCTTCAGGCTTTCTGCTTACATATATACACAGTAGGTTCTACTGAGTGCTCTTTTTCTCTCCATAAATTATGGGTACTCTGACACTTCATGAAATTGACTTTGGACCAGCTGAACCAGGGTGCTCTTAAAGCCTGATCTTGGACTTGGAAAACAGTTACAATTATGATAGGATAGTGCGTGTGTTTGCACTGGAATTTACCTAGGACAAATTCACATAATTACTGAAAGACACAAATATGTATTTTATGTCACTTTAAAATGTTCAGAAGGGGCAGGTATAAAAAAATTGAGCCCCCAGTTCTAAGCAGCAAATACTGTGTGCATGTACCTTTCACAACTTGGATATTTGCACTAGTGTACAAACAATTGTGGAAGAAATTGCCTTAATTGACCACTTCACTGCTCCCTATCATCTGGCTTTACATCTATGATTCTACCAGTTGTGCCACTCGTCACAAGATCATTACTTGAAGTTACTTGATTTACTATATTTACTAAACAAGTAAATACTAAATAATTATGTATTTAAGTTTTAAAAATCCAAAGTTTACAGTCCAATCCTATCTATTTTTCCACCATAGCAAGCAGCCACAACAGAATGGGCTGCTTTGCATGCCGCTACTGTGGTGGTGGTGGTGTGTTTGGGAGGCTTGGTAGAAGTAAGGAATAATATTTTCCTTTATCACTCCATAAGCCCCTTGATTGGCTATAACTGGTGCAAGTCCAAGGAGAAACTGGGGACATGACGGAATGCTCCAGAGGGTATAGCATCCAGCACAAGTCACTCATCTCTCCCACCTCTGAGATACCCTTGTCTCTTCCTTGATCCACCCACCCACTGCCCCATTCCACCACCCACCAACATCAGTGGGTTTTCTCCTTGTCGTCGCTGCATGCAGGATCCTCTCTGTCATCTGTGGTGGTGGTCCAGAAGTGCATGGCTACGCATGCTTTTGGATCAGCATTTATGACACTATAAAGTGTACTCTGCCACCAGAACATTGCCATTAAGACAAATACACTCCCATGACAGTTCAGTACATCAGGGATTACAGTTATGCACAATTATGCTTAAAAACATTCACAAATGTGACCTACAGCTGTATATTTTGTATTTAAAAGTACAACTAGGTGACACTAGGAAATCAGTGATTAGATATCCCGCTCTTTTTCATAAGGTTAAGTGCACCATTCATGGCTGGGCTGAGGAGTTGGATGCTGAGAAGGAGATTTCACCATCCCAATTATGTCTAAACAGTTTGTTCTGCAGGGCAGATAAGAGGATGGTGGAGTGATATTCATGGAGAGAAATAGCACAGGCCAAAGAGTTAAATTTTCCTCCCCAGTCAGATTCCATTATCCTCTTCCTCATTACTATATTTAATAGACCAGCAAGAGAGCCAATTACAGATCTCCCAATATCATATCTGGTTTGGCCTTCTGGTTTGTTAGGAAAGGACTTCAAATGCTGACAGTGCCTGAAGGAATAAAATGTCATAGCATATGAACACTGCATTTTAAATTTATTTCTTGCAGCTGTAAGTGGAACACTATTAAATGGTGAAGGAACAGCTACAGGTATGCAGGGTTTCCTGACAAGCAAAGGTGTGTATCTGCTAACAGTGGCTCTTTAAATACTTCACTGTAACAAAGAAGCTTAAAAAGGTCACAGCTTGCCCCTTTTAATGGAACTTTCTCAACAGCTTCAATCTTTCTGACCTATATGTTCAATGAGTGGGCTGTCATAAATTGAGATTAAGAGCACAATCCTGAGCACATAAACGTGCAGTAAAGCACAGTTGTGCCTCCTTGTGAGCAGGCTTGGCTGGCAGAGGCCTGCACCAGCCCAAAGATGCTGGATCCGTGGCTGGAGCAAGTGAGTTCATGAATGGCCAAGAGAGGTTGGCACAGGGTGTGGGAGACAGTGGTTGGAGGTCAAAACAGAAGCGGGGAGGTGTGTTTTTCGGCAGGGGAGGGCGGGATGCTGGGCGAATTGGGCCTGAGAGGAGATTGGGACCAGCCATGGCACCACAGGCTAAATCCTACCCTGTTCAAAACGGGGTAAGGAGGAAAATATCCCCTTCCTACAAGTTGCACTCCAGCTGCCACCTGCCTTGCACTGAATATAGCACAGGCCACGTGGCCTGCATGTTCCAGTGAAAGTTAGCATTGGGCTGCCCAACATTTAATCTGTATTAAGAAATTAAAATAACTCAAACCGATATCTAGCAATTTTTAACATCCATGACAATGGAATTATACAATTTGCTCATCCCCCCACAAAACCCATTTATGTATTTATATATTTCTAGTAATTCCTACTATTATACGTCAGTCTAAAAATATTTAAATTCAATCAATGACCTGTGTTGATTGTGCACCGGTGTGACTTTTAGTTATGCTTTAATCCAGAGTCTATTTTTAGATTATGGTGTTTAAATAATGTAATTTTGCAAAATGAAGACATAATAAAGCCTATTAAGCAGAGCTATGTGGGGTATTTTCAGTGAAATGAAACACCAGAAAGCATTTATACAAGGTATTTTTATTTAAAAAATGGTGATGGTGGATAGGTTTGATACACTAAAGACTGGATGGTCTGGATGGTAAATCGTCATACTGCTGAGCTAATATCTCTAGTAGATTAATTTCAGTAAATTTAAAAGAGAGCTCTTTAAAATTACTTTATCAGAAGCATTTGGCCCCTCTTGGATTGCATAAGATTTATACAAGTGATAATTGTAGTGATATTTTCTGCAGAGAGAATTGCTGGGTAGTGATAAGTATTTGTGCTGAGGTGTGGAGCTCCTAATGTGGATTATTTACATATATTTTGGGGATGTAAAAAAGCAGGCACATTTTGGAAAGAAGAGTTATAAGTGATTAAGAGTATAATAAAATATGTAGCATCATATGGACAGCAGAAAATTCTATTGTTGGATATAGAGTATGATGTTGGGAGTGTAGACTTAGAGTTAATAGTACGTTCCCTGTTAGCTGCAAAAAGGTGTATAGGCAAAAATGGAAATAAAATCGAAGCACTGCCATTAATAGATTGGATAAAGATGATATGGGATAAAAATGTGGAATTAGCATTTTTCACAATGTTACTATTTTAAGAATTGGACTGATCCATTTGTGGAAAAAACGGCTTTTATTCATTATTTACTTTAATAATTACCAAGATCACGTTTAACCTTTTTCATTTTTCTATGGTTTGATTTTTATGCTGTATTATGATTTGGAATTTGTGTATAGATGGTAGCGGCAACAACAATAATGACAAACTTAAAAGAAATCAGAAGAAACTCCACTCATCTCACATCTACTTGACTCTGAACCAAGTCCAGCCATCCCGGTATTGGATCAGTGTGGCAGTGATTCTCTAAGGCAGAAATTTTCTCTCCCCAGTGTTGCTACCTGAGTTTATTTTAAGAGGGAATTGAACCTGGGAGTTTCTGAATGCATAATGCCATTGAACTGAGGGCTCTCTTTTTGTGTGTATGAGATTTTGAGCCAGGATAACTGCTAAACAGTTGAATCAGTAAACTCTGCTAACAGCATAGTGGCTGATTCATGTTTATTTACTCAGCCTTATTTGCTGTGTAAACCTGAAGCAACTATAAGAGACTTAAATTTCAATGTTACGTTTGCATTATCACTAGATGTTATATAAAGTTCAAGTTTTCCCTCAAATGAATATACACGCCCACTTCTTCTCTTATAGAACTGGTCTCTGTCCAGGAGGACATGTCAACTGTAAGCCATAGCTATGATGATTTGGGAGCAACACTGAAGGACAGAAGATCCGAACTGGAATCCATGCTTGCACATATGCAAAATGTTCAAGAAGAATCCAAGGCAATGAAGCAGTGGCTAGAGAAAATGGATGCCCATGCATCAAAATGGGAAGCAGCTCTTCATGACACTGGAGCAGTCAAAGAACAAGTGGAGCAACATAAGGTGGCTTCTGTCTCTTTCTCTTTTGAAAACTATCAATTAAAGAAAATTAATTTTTAAACAGACCTTTCTGTTCAGATTACTGGCGGGAGAGTGGGTCTATTGAATAATGTATGTGACTGTACTGCTGTATATTAGCACGTTGTATAGAGTCTTTATAAAAATCTCATAAACATGCCCATCAGAGATATTAGATAATCAGACTGCATACTTGCAGTAAAACAGGATGTAGCATTGGCATCAGAGCTGAGTTTGACTGGCTGACCCCCCGCCCCCCGGTGATGAAACCATCTTGATGAAGCATCTCATTGGCCAAATATGTTGATTTTATGCATTTTTAAAGCCTGACATGTTCGTTTTTTACAGTTGTTTGAAGCAGAACTGAAACAGAATGAGAATAAGGTGCAAGAGCTAAAGGACAGTGTCACAGAGCTGTTGGAGAAGAACCCTGATTCTCCTGAGGTGCCCAAATGGAAGCAGATGTTGGAGAAAATAGGTACTGCACTGTTTGCCATAGGCGTCCTGCAGGGCTTGAAACTGATTTGCTTGTTTCCATATAATTTGCATGGCCACAATTGGCTCCTGTTTTTACTAACTCTAGCAATATTAAACAGCAGCTTTACTGGGTAGTCTTAAGAGCCACCAGCTCTAGAGTTGGATGCTGGTGTCTGCAGTTTCAGCATCCACAGATTTGAGTCACTGTGAATTCCCACAAATACCATGGTCCCATTTTAAATCTTTTTAAACGGCAAAAAAAAAGTGTGCCAAAAGCAGTTTCCTGAGATGACAATGGAGGTGGGGAGGAGGGTGGATTGGGACCAGCAAGGAGGCTGGTTTGGCAGCAGTGGTGTCGACTGAATCCAGGCCCCCTTCTCAGGTTTGATCCGCGTTCTTGGGTCCACATGGACTTGCACCAGTGATATTGCTGTCACAGTGTTTTTTTTTGTGCCATGGGGTATCCTAGTCTCTGCTGTCATTGGCAAGAGCAGGACATTTCTTACCCTCAGAAGGGCAAACCCTCATGGGGCAGCACTCGCCCCTTTTGGCTTACAAATGCTGTTGGGATACATGCAGACCCAGGAAGCTGCCAAAAGATGATTGGCAGCCCAGAAGGAAGGACTAGCACAGATTTTGCCACAAAGAGACTCCTGGATTGGACTGATAATGGCAAATTCTATGTGAACTGAAACTCACAGATAGGACTCGTAGACGTATTTTCCCATGTCATAACTGTGCGTTAGATCTGGGCCTTACTTATTTGCACTGTTTGGAAAGAGCTTCACAGCTGAAATTTTAACGTATTATGTATGCCTGTGAACAGCACAATCCTGAGCTTCCTGGGGTGCCAAGGCCCGATGGCACCGAGAAGGGCTGCCACTGGATCCTGTGCCTCCTGGGCTACCGCGGGAGGTGCCTTGGGAGAAGGGGACTTTTGTCCCATTCCCCCAAGTAAGGTAAGCAGCCCCGCAATGGGGCTACTCACTTAACCGCCAACCAGTGACATGATCCCCAGGATTTACTTACTGGTCCCTGCAGCAGCCTCCTGATAGTGTGGGGAGCCCTACTCGACCGCCCCAGGGCTCCCTGAGGCTGTGAAAGTGAAAGTGGAGCTATTGCACCCTGCCTTCACAAAACCGGATCACCCTGCCTCCACCAATCCTGGGGATCACGTCGCTGCCTTCCCCCTGCCCCTTAAGGGGGCAGAGGCCAGGGCCTTCTGGCTGGAGCATTGCGATGCCCTAGTTTGAGAAGCCCTGGTGTATAGGGTTGCAGCCTAAGCCAATTGAGTTGCATTAGGCAACTGATATGTGAGATTGCTGATTCTCTTTTCCTTACTGCATTTTGATCATATTTGGCTTTTTGGTGCTGCTTGACTTGTCTTTAAAAACATTTCATTTAACATTTTTTTTTTTTTGCCAAAATTTTAGAAATGATCGTGATTGAGCACTAAGCTCATGCAATACTGTTTTAAAAAAAAAAAATACTTTCCTCTGAGAGTTGTTTGTCCTCAAAATAATGTTAGCTTGCAAGCCATCATTGAGTGTACTGAGTATTCATATAAGAGCCATGGAACTGAAAGAGGAGAAAATTTTCCTGTTAAGAAAATTAAGGAAGGATCCAAGACCATATAAACTTGAAACAGAATTAACTGCAGTTTAACATGGATGGATGAGGGTTGCAGAAGTAAGCATGTTTTGTTTTGTGGTGAGGGCAACTGAAGATTATAGCTTTCCCAATAATAATGATGATGAAAAACTCGCCCTGAAAGAACCAAGAGAGGAATCTACCGAGGCAATTGTGACACAGCCATTAATGCCGAAATAATCTGGGAAAATTGGCATTGACTAATGAGAGAAAAATTATTTTTTTAAATTACCCTTGAATTTTTAAAGGTTTTTTTTTTTACAAACAAAATACATGCAACAGCATAAAACCCAGGAAAATAGAACATTAACCATACCATTGAAAGCTGAACAAGTTAACACTTTTTATTTTTAGGGGTTCAAGTCAACCATGAGATATTAGGTTCTGGTTCAATTCCAGTTCACTGGAAAAAAAAAAAAACCTTTATGGACTGTTATGTAGTTTGGGCTCAGTTGTGATTTGGGGAACTGCTTCACAAAAATGGCCATGCCATGCAAAGTGAGCTTCAAGTCGCTTTTTAGTTGAGTGGATGGAAAATGCACATTACTTCTCCGTCCCACACCGACTCTAATGGTTTGAAGAGTGTTGGTCTGGATACAAGTGCGCATGGAGTGAGAGCAACAGTGTATCCAGGTACCACTCCCATTGGTCATACCTGTCCTTTCTCCAGCGTTCTGCGTAATCGTACATGAACGTTATGCTTGTATAGATTCTGCTCATGAGGAATCCAGTGCTGATAACACCCAATACTGTTATTGGTTTCCAAACTTAATGTATGTTACCAACTTTATGATTTTACAAGCACACACTGGATTTTTCAGGGGTAGGTCTCTGGCAACTATGACATCCATTCATGGACTGGTTCTGGACCTGAAACCTGGAAAGGTATGCCGAAAGAGTAGGGTGAATGCCCAATCCTTCATCCCTGCTTACATAGCCTATACAGTTATGCAAACCAGTCTCTGTATGGAAAGACTTACAGCAGGAGTAAGTAATGTATGTTTTGGGGGCTGCATCCATTTTGCCAAAATCTTTTAGATGAAAAATGCTTTCCTGCCTTTTCCTTCACAATGGCTGGACTAAAAGTAGGTTGCTAGTGGGAAGACTTTGTGGTGAGTTGGGTCATATATTGCTGACTACTGGCTTATGAGGCTTGGTCCATAGAGTTAGCCATCCGTCTTCCTAAAGGTATTATATGATATGTAATTTTTTATTTTGTCATAGATTCCAAATGGAAAGAACTCAGCCAGGTAGCAGCTGACAGGCAGAAAAAGCTGGAAGAGTCATCAAATTACCTGACCCAGTTTCAGGCAGCTGAAGCTCAGTTGAAACAGTGGCTGGTGGAAAAGGAGTTAATGGTCAGTGTGCTTGGACCACTGTCAATTGATCCAAACATGTTGAATACACAGAAGCAGCAAGTTCAGGTGAGCATTAGATCCCACCGTGCATTATTTTGTAGCATGGCGCTTGTGCATCTTGACTGGTGTCCCAGTCAGCAGAAGTTGGTCACACCAATTTATCAAATAACTTACAGCTTAATTTAGTTTGCTTTTTTGAGAAATACAATTTTTGAAACCAATAAAGAATACCGAATAATGATAAAAATGGTTGGCAACCTTCAGTCTCAAAAGACTATGGTATAAGCCTACAGCACCCGGTATTCCCAGGCAGTCTCCCATCCAACTACTAACCAGGCCTGACCCTGCTTAGCTTCCAAGATCAGACAAGATCGGGCATGTGCAGGGTAACAGTTGCTCTCAGCATTTTAAAGAATTGTACAGACTTGATCTCACAAAAGAAATGAAGTTTATTACATTAAATAACATTGTTATTTGTTCATAGCAATGTTGAAATTAGACTTTTAAAAGATTTTAATCCTGAACTGTTATGTGGATTTTGAGGGCAGTGGTGTTTAAGTTTTAAGATTGCAACCAACTTGTGGCATTGGTTTCAATGAAGTTTAGTTATGACAGATTTTAGTTGGCTGAGGAAAAAGTCTCTAAGCCAGACACTGAATATGACCACCTGGGATTTTCTATCTTGAGGGCAGAACTAGAAACAGTCTGCTAGTAAATGTTGAGTTAAAGCAGAGGAATAGTTGCTAATAGTAAAATAATTTCTTTTTCTTACATTTTCCCAAAATTAATTTCCATGCATGTTCTCACTTTTAGATTCTGCTCAAAGAGTTTGACACTCGAAAAGCCCAGTATGAACAGCTAACTACGGCAGGGCAAGGGATACTGAAGAGGCCAGGTGACCACCCGCCTTCTCATGAAACAGTGAGGCAGCAGTTGGCTGCTGTGGCGCATAACTGGGATGCCTTAACAGGGCAACTAAGTGACCGATGTGGCAGAATTGACCAGGCTATTGTCAAAAGCACAGAATATCAAAGCCGCCTGAGAAGGCTCTCTGGGAAACTTAGTGTCTTGAATGATAAACTCAGCAGCAGCCTGGCTGTAAGTACAGACCCTGATGCTGTGAAGCTGCAACTGGAAGCAGCCAGAGAAGTGAAACAGGAAATAGAACAAGAAATGCCAAATATAAATGCTGCCCAGTCTCTGTGTGAAGAACTGTCAGCACTGGTGGCAGAAGATTACTTGAAAGCAGAACTTATGAGGCAGTTAGATGGTGTCTTAAAGCCCTTTAAGGATCTGGAGCAAAAAGCAGGTGAGTGTCAAAGTGAAAAAGGAAAAACACAATAGTGGGGAAACTGTTTTGTGCACAAGTGGCCTTGCACCCAAATCAAGGCTTGATTATCTCCACGGCGCCACAGAGCAGTGGCTAGAAGGAACTGAAATTACACTGGGACTTCAAGTGTGGGAAGCAACTGCATTTTTCTGGACTTTGTTGAACCTCGGGCCTTCCTTTTTGCAACAGCAAATGAGATATGACTGCGCATTCGCCACGTAATTCCCACATTTTGAATTACAGCTCCTCCAAGCTGCTCCATTACATACAAAGTAATTTAAGGGAAGATGATTGCACATAACCTGTACGTGTATTTATGTCTTACCAGTACTACAGTTTTGTATATCTTGACTGGTCACTCCAGCATGGTGTTATGGTATACAGTAGCGCTGGCATTCCTGAGGCTTGTGCTGCCTTAGGCACCCATTTAAGTGCCACCCCCCTGCCCTGGAAGTAATTGCGGTGATATATGGTGTGGCCACTCTGAGCAACATGCCGCTGCTCCAGGAGGCTGCAAGGGGGGAACCTGCTACCTTCGCACGCACTCGGAGTGGTTCCACATCACTCAGAATGGCCACTGCGTCTTGAAAGCAGTCCAAGTGGCTGCGGGGGGAAGTTGATGGTGGCTACAGGGGGAAGTAGTCTGCCGCCTGGGATCACTTGTACCCACTGACATACACTTCCCCCCGGTATACCAGTGTATAGTAGAAAGCAGTCCTGAGTTCCAGTCTCAGTCAGGAGATCTAGTTCTATAGAAATATAATGGGAACTGGCAGCAATCTTGAAATTTTACTGTCATTCTCACTGAGTTTTGAAGAAGCTCTGCAAGTTTAGCACTTTGTAGTGAGCCTTTTTTGTCTTTATTTATTCTTCATGATATTTCAAAATAGTCAGAGGCATTTCTTGAGGTCAGTGACCATACTGTGCTGGGTATATGACTTGCTTCCACAGCCATCTCTCTGGTATATTGCCAGTACCAAGAGTTTCAGACTGTAATATTAGCATTCCCTACGTCATGGCTTTTCAAACTAGGGCATTGCGATGCCCCAGCATGTGAACCCTGGCCGCTTTCCCTTAAGGGGCGGGGAAAAGGCAGCACCGTGATCCCCAGGATCACGTCGCTAAGGGGGCTGCAGGTGCTGGCATTTACTTACCAGTGCCTGAAGCAGCCTCCCAGGAGTGTGGGGAGTGCTGCGCGAGGGTCTGCAGGGCTCCTCAGGTCTTGAAAAGTGAAAGCACAGCAATCGCGCTCCACTTCCAGTTTTGCAGAAGTGGAGCGCGACCGCTGCACTTTCACTTTTCAGCACCTGGGGAGCCCTGCAGACACTCACACAGGGCTCCCTGAATCCCAGGAAGGCTGCTTCAGGGGCTGGTGAGTGCATTTCAGTCCATGCAGCCCCCTGAGCGACGCAATCCTGGGGATTGAGTCACTGCTTCCGCCTCCACAAGAACATACTTCAGTTCAAACTCTCCCTGAGAGTTTGAAAACCGCTGTCCTAAGTCAGTGGTTCTCAAACTGGTGGATCATAACCCACTATTGGAAACTAAAAGCGTCACTTTCCCCTTAAGGGGAATGAGTCATAAATGGGTGCTCCGACAGTGCCGCAGCGATTGGGGTCCTGTGGACACCCAGGTGCATTTAAACATACCTAGGGAGACTGTGCAGTCTCCCAGAGGGTCCTGGAAGCTATGTTTAAATGCATCTGGGTGCCTGAAGTATGTTTAAATGCACATGGAAGCCCACAGCGCCGTGATCGCTGCAGCGCCATCGAGATACTCCCCCATCCCAGTCTCCACCCCCACAAGTACTTACCCCAGGTACTCAGACTCCCAGAGTGTTTGAGAACCAGTGCCCTAAGTGGTTGTTCATCAAATAATAGCATTGTGTTCTTTTGTGAGCATGTTCCAGTGAATAGCAGTGTTTTAATCAAGTAGATTTTTTTTTTTTGCAAAACATGTATTTCCCCTTAACTGAAATAATATTCATCACGATCATACTTAGAAGCCCATCATATACATTGATTTTTAAACATTTTGTTTTGGTCTTCTGCAGGCAATCACATTGAGCAACTTCAGTCAACCTATGCTAGTTCTCATCAGTTCCAGCAAATGTCCAAGGACTTTCAGGCCTGGCTGGACACAAAGAAAGAAGAACAGAATCAGTCACGCCCCATCTCTACGCGATTGGCGTCGCTGCAGTCATTAATTGATGACCAGAAAATGTTCAAGTGCACCTTGTCTGATCAGATTGGTTCCTATGAAAAAATAATTGCAGAAGGTGAAAGTCTACTCCAGAAGACTCAAGGGGCAGAGAGGGCAGAGCTGCAGTCCCACCTGAACCTGCTTAAAAGTAATTGGGATGAAATGAACAAGCAAGTTAAAGAACGGCAAGATAAGTTAAACGATTGTCTGGAAAAAGCCCTCAGATACAAAGAGCATGTCGAGAACTTGCAGCCCTGGATAACCAAGTGCCAAAGCAACCTGTCTGAAATAAAAATGGGCATAGATCCTTTTGAGCTGGAGAATTCCATCACTCAGGTGAAGTCCTGGCAGAAGGACTTGGACAAACACCAAGGGATGGTGGAGCTGCTAAGCAATGCAGCTGAGACTTTAGTGGGTGCCTGCGAGACAGATAAAGATGTCATTGAAGAGGAAAAGACAATGTTGATCCAAAAAGTGGATACAGTCACAGAACAACTGCACATGAGGAGGGAAGGTCTGGAAATGATGTCTCAGAGATTGAAAGAGTTTCAGGAATCATCCAAGGAAGTTAAAGAACAGCTCAAGAATGCCAGGGAACATTTGGAAGCACATGATACTCTCAAACCCCAGACTTACAGCAACAAACACTTGACCATTATGCAGGCTCAGCAGAAAGCACTTCAGAACATAAAAACTCAAGTGGACCAGGTGAAGAAGCTTGCCCAAGAACTGGTGGTGGATGCTTCGGATTCATCAGGCGTTTCTGACCTCTTGCTGCAAGCAGAAACACTAGGAGAAGAGTACAGTACAATCAGCCAGCAGGTTGACGATAAATGCTCCTTTCTGGAGTCTAAACTCCAGGGAATTGGTCATTTCCAGAACACCATCCGAGAGATGTTTTCTCAGTTTGCAGAGTTTGATGATGAGTTGGACAGCATGGCTTCTGTGGGCAGGGATCTTGTCACATTGCAATCCCAACGAGAGAATATCAGAACTTTTCTTAAAAATTTAGAAGACCTGATAACCAGTAATGAGAACGCAAACAAGACCTGTAAAGCAATGTTAGCCAGTGAAGTTGAAGCTTCCCCTGATCTTACAGGTATAAAAAGGGACCTGGAGGCTTTAAATAAGCAATGCAACAAGTTACTGGACAGAGCGAGAGCCAGGGAGGAACAGATTGAGGGGACTATTAACCGTATTGAAGAGTTCTATACTAAACTAAAGGGATTTTCCAAACTGCTTGGTGAAGCTGAAGAACATGAAGAGTCGCAAGGTCCTGTTGGCATGGAAACAGAGACTATTAATCAACAGTTGGAGATATTTAAGGTAAGAAGGTGCTTTCTCTGTTGTTGGAATAGTGGGTTAAAAAAAAACATGTCCATAAAATAAAAAATAACAATAAGAGTGTTGTGAGGTGAGCTGCTCAAGAGTTCGTCCCAAAAGGAAAACTTCAGTGTTTTACTTCAGTGTTGAACCTGCTGTTTTGGCTCATAGATGATTGTACTGGTTGTTCTCTTCTTCCTGCTTTCCCCAGAGCGGACTGTGTGTGGTACAGCTGTGTCATAGAAGAGCTTACTGGGGTAGAAATGAAGGATGTGGGGAAGAGGTGTTTTGGTACCTTCTTGCATTGTCATTCAGAAGCCTGCACCTGCACAGTTTGCATTAATACCGCCCCAAAAGGTTTTGTATGTGTTTTGAGGATTTCAGTGGCATGCAGTTGCATTGTGTCTGTTGTGGGATACAGTCTCATGTGCTGTGGTAACTGCAGGGGCAAAATATGACCGTTTCACGCATTAACCGGGCTAACATTCCTCTTCACGAGGAGAAGAGCAACTTTCTCTTTCCCTCATTTCCGCCATGCTGTTGTGACTAAAGTTGAGGCAGATGCTCCATGCAGAGGTCTGATTTGCATTATTCTTCCCCCTTGAGGAAAGGAGAAAAGATCATTCAGTGCAGGCCTCTGTATATACGAACTTCCATGCAGCGTGCCTGCCTTGCTTGTTGCTTTAGGTTCATGCCGGAGGGATGTCCACTGGGCTATCGTCATCTGGTAAACATGTGAACTGGTTTTTTGAATCAGATTGTTAGATTTGAAGAGGGACCATATCTCACTGAGAGAGCATGTGCTTTGCAGGCGGAAGGTTCACGATCAATCCTTGGTGTCTCCAGATAGAGAGAAATTCCAGTCTGAAATCTTGGAGAACCACTGCTAATCAGTGCTGACAGTACTGAACTTGATGAACCACTGGTCTTAGTTTAGGGCAGCTTCCTATGTTCCTTTTGTTGCAGAGTAAGAATAGTGTATAGTTTGGAAACTAGCAGCAGCCAGACTGCTGAAGTCAATGAAACTCATATGAAACTCACATTAATAACATGTAGCTGACACATGGAGGTTAACTATAACTCTTCCTTTATTCACGGTCTTTTCTCAGTGTCACTGAGTTAGCATAGGCCCAGGCAATCACTCCTGCTTTCAAAAATGCCTGTTTCCTGAGAATGATGTACACGTCATTTTGCATTTGTCCCAACAGAGGGTGTGTTTTGCCTAGTTTTTGACTGCAAAGCTTCTAGCATTTGTTTTACCCACTGCGTTCTCAGGTTAGATATGAAGATTTGTGGATAAGCAGCTTTTGTTGTTAATTGTTTGCTTTCTAACTGCATATTTAGAAATAAAAATGCTGAAAAATAGTGAGTGATATTTATGCAGACTATAATGATTAAAACTTCAGTTGTCCAGCAACTTAGCAACTCATACCATACAGTCTTTTGGTTTTGGGGTCCTTAGACTTTACGAGTAGATTGAGGGTTGTGGCCTGATGTAATCTGAAGTGTTCTCAGCTCAGTGGCATGCAGCACAGTAGAAACCAAGAACTGTGTCTTTTCTTTGGACAATGTTGTTAGGCAAACTTCCTATTGTCGTTTTAAAACATAACACCCAATATTTAGCTTTGGCGATCTCTAGCAAAACTGAGTATTCTTTTTTCTGGTCCCTGTACAACTGCGTCTGCACAAATGACCACTTGAAGAATATAAAGTTATAGGTAAACAACCTGACTTTCTGCTCCCCCTCACAGACAGCATGATTGGTAATTTTAAAGCTGGCCAGTAAACAAGCCAGGCAAGGGCAAATGCCCTAAATTGCTAACTGTTGTGCTTTTGGTCACTCTAAAGCTCCACCACATAGTTTAATGTATTCTAGAAGTTTGGATTCGTCATGACATCTTACATTTCCTGGCATTTCTGTCATCATTATCTTGCCCTGCTCAGGAGATTCAGTGCTGCTTTGGCAAAAGGATTTTCTCATGGAACAGTAAATGGACTCTGTGATTCAAGCAGCTCCGAACCATAGCCCTTCCTACACCCATTCAGGCTGCAGCCAGGATTTTTCCCTGAGAGCAAGATGAAGCATAAACACAGTCTTGAGCATCCCAGAGACATTGTACAGCCATGCAGAAAGAGAGAGCTCTTACTCTGCATAGAATGTTAATATAAAACAATCCCACATAGAAGATATTGGGGAGAAGATCTAAGCAAACTGTCATTCAGGTACTCTCTCTGACAACATATACATGAATTGGCAATAGATATTTGTTTCATTTATTTACCGTGCATGAGGAACTATCAGTCCTGTGACAGAGTGAAGGAGAGGTCAAGCAGAGTTCTGGTGGAGGGCCAAGAAGTTGCGATAAAGCATTTGTTCCAGGGGATTGTCCAAGACTCATGGCTTGGGCTCGTGCCAAGGCTTATGTAGTCAAGAAGTTCCATCAAAAGTAGATTGCAAGGATCAGTTAGCTGTTGTTCAGTCAGCACAAAGTAAAGAAGCGTGGAGGTGAAGCAAGGCAAAGGCAGTAGGCCAGGACTGTACAATTGTTCTGTTGACGTTGAGTTCTGCTTTCTGTCTTGCAACCCAGGCTCTCGTCCAAGACAGCTGTCTAGCAAAATTTATTTTAGTCTGAAGTAAGTCCAAAGTCCCCCGAACTGCTGAAGGGAAAAGAAATTACCCTGAATTCTGATTCCAGGACTCAGTTTTCATTTCTTAATGGCTTAGTGGCAAAATTGAAATATCCTGGCAGTCCTGCAGGCAGCGACATCCCCTTATGCTGCACAGAAGAGAAACTCACAACTAGCTCCTCTTGCCTGCTCGATGGGCTTCAGGAAGGACATATATGAGCTCTAAATAAGTTTTAGTGCAATGAAGACATTATGTTGCTCCTTATTTTTTATGGGTAGGCATAGCCATGCATTTCTTCATGCTTGTGAGAAAGAGCTGATGTCAGCAGAAGAACTGAGATGGGGGTTGATGCAAAAGCTGTGCAAGATGACATCAAAAAACTGCTTCATTGCCAGAAATAAAGGACAGCTCGTGTGTGTGCATGTGGGGTGGTCTCACCACCTTGGAGTCACTCTGGGTACAAAAACCCTGAATTAGTGACATACCTGGTTTCCAATCTTCCTAGCAGTGGTTGGTATAAGGGAAGTTACTATATGTCCTGATGTTGCACACTGGATGGTCTTTCTGTTTGTTGTCAAGATGTAGTAACTGTGGAGAATCTGGGAAAACAACAGAATCGATCTTATTAATGTATCCTTTGTACTAGTTTATTATGATTCTTTACTGCTGACTAAAGGGAAGTAATGATGTGTAGAAGTGGAGGCAAATTAGGAATTTTAAAAAAGCAGATTGGCAGTTAGATATAGGGGGAGAACTCCACCCCTTGCTGTACATACTAGGGCTAAGGGCGGTGATTCTCAGACTGGATTGTGCATACTAGTGTACTGCAAGAAGTGTGTCTTGAAAAATTAAGTCATCATATCAGATGCACTCCAGCAGTCTAAGCCTGTCAGAGAGGCTCCATATATCACTGATTCCCCCACCCCCTTTCTCCCTGCCATTGTATGGGCAGTGACATCATTCTCAGGATGGGAGTAGGGAAGTGAAGGGATTTCCTGATGCAACCCGTGCAACAGCTGACAGGCATACAAGAATCTCAGAGGTATGATCATTTCTCAGAAAGCAAAGTCCCATGCTTGAGCCTTGACTGACTAAGCAGTGTGGAGAGGCTTGGGTGCTAGGAAGCAATACTCACCATGTTAACCCTGCAAAGTTAATGTCTGTCCATTGTTTTGGGAGCAGACTGAAATGTGACATGTCGTTTTGAGTGTAGAGTGAGTATGCCCCCAGTTTTAAGCCAGGAAGAAACCAATGCTCCACCTATCAATTATAATTATTTGGCAAGCACTAGCTTAGGGCTTGGTTCTGTGATATATGTGTTGGGTGTATGAGTGTGCTGAATAATGGGGTCTTTTAAAAATTTGTTCAGCATGCTCTTTCCAGAGACATTCTAGTCTTCTCTGTCATACTCATGCAAAATGTGTTTGCCTCCTACACCTACTCCAACACTTAGCCTCATAAATCCCTGTTGTTGGGCTGCAAAGATTAGCCTATTTCTTTGCCTTCCATTAGCATCTGACAGGTTATGTGAGGGCAACCTGACTGGGCTTAAAATACACTTCTGAAGATCCTTTCAGATGACCTCTTCATTTCTGAAGATATGCCATGTTTTTCAGAATGAGCCCCTGTTTGTGTGTTAGAGCTTTGTGTTTTGTTTTGTTTTTTCCTGGCAGTCTGATATTAAAGTTAATGCTGAACACACACATACTGCTACAAATTTCTCAATGATTTTCTCTCTCAATTTTTTGACAAGTGCATATCCTTGAATTTGTGCAAATAAAATGTGTGTATGAGGCAACCTAACTGAACCTTTCTCCAATTAAAAAAAAAAATTATCCTTGGAGAAAGGTACAGTTAGGTTGCATCTGCTCAAATGGCTAACCCAGTGGAGACTGCTATTAGTGCAGAAAGCATGGATGTGAAAGGGAGAACGTCATGTGCATTGCGTATTGTCTAGGTAACATATAAGTTTATTTCTCTGTTTTTCCACTCCCCCATATACACAGAAAGAGAACAGAGCAAATTGAGGTGTGTCAAAACTTTTTCTTCCTTTCTGAAAATGTTTTTTTTCCAAAACCTTTTTCTTCCTTAAAAACAGGTATTTTTCCTACTCTTCCGATATCCTCCCAAATACTTCTTTAAAACTTCCCTTCCAAAGGAGAAAAATGGAATGCACGAAAAAGACATTACAGATCAGCGTTACTTAAACTGTAGAAAGTAGATGCTATGGCCCAAATCCTAACTAACTTCCCTGCACTGACACAGCAGTTCCAATGGGGCATGTGTTGCATCCTGCCATTGGGTGGCAGGCACAGAGGCCTCCTCAAGATAGGGAATGTTTGTTTCTTTACCTCAGAGCTGCAATGCCCTTACCTTGGTACTGGAAAGTTGGTTAGGATGTGCCCTAAGCCTTCTGAGAGGATGGCATTAGTTTCTTTCAGGCATTATTATTGTCCCAATGTTCCTCCAGTGAGATCAGGTGGCATATATGTGTGGTGTCTTCCCCCACCCCACCACTTTATCCCTTCAACAATCCTATGAGGCATGCTAGGTTGTGAGATAGTGTTTGGCCCCAGGTTAACCAAGCAGGAGGTAGTATAAAACCCTAAGTAGACATCACTAGTGCAAACAGTTTGAAGTCCAGAAGTCCTTGGAAGAAGGGGAGAATAAAAAAAAAAGTAAAAATAAAAAATATCAAATAATAATAAAGAGAAAATGTGACTAGTGAAAATGTTTAGAAAACAGCAAATGTGATACTCCAGAGGCATATATTTTACAGTTAATTATTTTGAAACAGGTTTGTAGTCAAGCTCCTTTTTAGGAGTGCCTCTCTGATGTAGATGAGCAAAAAGAAGGCATAGCAGTTCTAAGGTCTTGTCTGTTACTATTCTTCAGGAGGAAAGTGATTTGAGAAAACCTGCTCAAAGCTCCAATTCACTCTGTTTTATCACAGATCTGTGTGCTTCAAAGAAAGTACATACTGAATGAATGTGGACAAAAGGAAAGTTCAGTAGCTGAACTGCTTGATTACCCTGTGCCTGTTTATAAAGAGACAAACCATTTGAAACAATCCTGGAAAAAAAAACAACAACGCTTAGCTAGCTGGACTTTTGTCTGAGTATTTTAATGAACTAGTTTAATCTTGGGGGAGGGGGGGGAAGCAGGATTTGATCATTGTCATGTAATTGCATTCCCTGAAATGTTTTCAAAATATTTCAGTACAGTAATCATCTCTTCCCCTCTATTTTATTAAAAGAACATGAAATTGATGTCAGTTTCCATTGCTGAACGGCTCATTAAGTCTCCCTCCCCCATCATTACTGGATATGACAGTTTAAAGGCCATTTCAGTATATTTGCAGTGTGGAAATATGTGTCAAGAGAAGCCTTCTAATTCTGCTTCAGGGAAGGTCTAGGCATGGATGAGCTTCAAATAATATTTATATTGGTTTGGGTTGGTTGTGTGGTGGCGGCCTCCTACCTTGCTGATTAAACCAAAATAGTGTTAACTCTTCCTTGCAACGTGTGATTTATTTTCATGTGCTTTCTGCAAAATGGAATCTGAAATTTATTGCTTTAGCATCTTTAATGTTGCTGTCTGTGTTCACAGCTTAAAACCAAAATCATGAAGAAAAGTCTATTTTTGTCAGTTTAAAATAATTATATACTGTTGACACTAGTTATCTATGGGAGATCCATTCCTGGACTTCCTGCAGATACCAGAACTCTTGGTTAAGTGAGTCAGTGGGTCAGGGCCGTAGAAGATCTCCAGACACAACGGGAAGTGCCTTCTAGTTTTGATCAGAGGTGTTTTGAGACATGGGGAGGATGTGCACTGCGTTTCCATGCCTCAAACGTCCTACCAGATCCTTCTGAAATGCACTTCTGCTTTAGCAAAAAACTGGAAGTGCTTTCAAAAGGCAGGGCTTCTGAGGCACAGGGAGGTCGCTGTAACCCCTCCGTGCCTCAGTATGCCTCCCTCCTGACGCAACTGAAAGATTCTTTCAGTCGCATCCGGAAGTATAGTGAGGCCCTCCAGACCCTCATTGGGTCAAATCCACAGGTCCCAAACCTATGAATAAGGAGTACCGACCTGTGCAAACATTGTCCTTGCATAGAAACACAATGCATTTTCTGTTAGGTGCTTAAAAAGTGCATCTGAGTTAATGAACCAAAAAGACCAAAGCACATTTTAATATAAAATTGCACATGTGTAAGCCTACAAGTAAACAAACACAATGTATAGATTACCTTTGAAAAGTTGTCGGCAACCTTCAGTCTCGAAAGACTATGGTATTGTGCTCTGAATGGTGGTTCTGGAACAGCATCTAGTGTGGCTGAAAAGGCCAATCCGGGAGTGACAATCCCTTCCACACTGGGAGCAAGTGTAGTGTGTCCCTGGTCTGTCTCCCTGGCTATGGGCCTTTGCCTCTTTGCCTCAGTCTGTTGGCAAAGTGTCTCTTCAAACTGGGAAAGGCCATGTTGCACAGCCTGCCTCCAAGCAGAACGCTCAGAGGCCAAGGTTTCCCATCTGTTGAGGTTCATTCCTAAGGCTTTCAGATCCCTCTTACAGATATCCTTGTAGCGCAGCTGTGGTCTACCTGTAGAGTGATTTCCCTGCACATGTTCTCCATAGAGGAGATCCTTTGGGATCTGACCGTCGCCATTCTCATGACATGACCAAGCCAACGCAGGCATCTCTGTTTCAGCAGTGTATACATGCTGGGGATTCCAGCTCGTTCTAGGACTGTGTTGTTTGGAACTTTGTCCTGCCAGGTGATGCCGAGGATGCGTCGGAGGCAGTGCATGTGTAAAGCATTCAGCTTCTTCTCCTGTTGTGTGCAAAGAGTCCATGACTCGCTGCAGTACAGAAGTGTACTCAAGACGCAAGCTCTGTAGACTTGAAAAAGTAAAGAGTTACAAAACCACTTCTTTTAGTTACTGTGAAATTGTTTGTTTACACATTTTTTACCACCTGTTAGGAGCTCAGGATGGTGTACATAGTTCCTCCCCTCCTTTTGTCCTCACAACAATCCTCTGAGGTAGGTGAGGCTAAGAGACGGTGACTGGCCCAAGGTCATCCAGGAAGCTCCATGGCTGAATTATTTATTTGACAAGACTGGAGTAGATTACCCTAATGCAGGGTCTCGTTAGGTGTAGGGTCCAAGTGGCTTAAAGCTGGCCCTTCTTGGCAACATGGCACTGGTACTGCCCACAGTTGAGATAGAAAAGAATAGGAATATACAACTGACTGCAAATGTATTCTGGATTGGATGTCAGGCCTTTTTCACAGAACTCTTAGTTTTTAGAAGCCACTCTGACTCACATTATACATGTTCTAGCAAAGTTTTCCCAGTGTTAGCAATACCCCCAGGACACTTGGTTTTCCAGTAAAAGAAGACCACTGTGCACCAATAATGCACACTAGATCATAGGAACAGAAAAACACATTTCTGTTGGATCATTCTAAGCAAGCATATTTTGTTTAGGTATAAAAAGATTGCTTCAATTTAGGGTCAAAGGAACTTCAGTTTTAGTGGCTGTCCCCTGATCTGGTGTTGTGCGAGAGGGAAAAGGACTTCACTTTATCCACCCCATGCATAATTTTATATGCCTCACAACCCAATCCTATTTTGTTTTGGGCTGTCGCATGCAGCCATTTATGACAGCGGGAGAGGCTTCCACTGTCGTAAAATGGGTACCCTTGGGTCACACTGCTATTCACTTCTCTCCATTATGAAAATTGCCCATTTATACCCACCCTCTTTTCTCTGATCTTCAACCAGTTCCTAATCCATAAGAGACCTTGTCCTCTTATGCTTTCGACCCCTTGTTAGAAGCAAAATATCATTCAAACTATTATGTGTTAAAGTATCCAAATGGTGCAGTCCATGTATCCATAGGGCTTTGATAAGTTCATGGACCTATACAGGCAGAGGTTGTGCTGCTCTTGTTGAGGAAAACTCTGCATGTGCAGTGTAGATGCACACATGGAACATTAAATGAATGGGATAGCCAGCGTCATGTGGAACTTCATGTATGCATCTAAAGCTCTAGATCTGATGATAGGTTGACCTAAATACAGTCTAGGAATTGAAAACCCACATAACAATGTGTTGCCTCTGTAAACACAGTGGTAATAAGGAGGATGGCATGTTTTTGGGTTGTTGAGAAAGCAAGTTGTATATTCTGTTTATTGTGTATCACACCTCTTTTTTATGGGACATATCTCATAGATTAAATAATCTGGGTCTGTTTTTAGGTATTTACTGGATTCTGGTTTTATCTTGTGTTGCATTTTGTCAGTTGCATGATAACTTCAGCAATGCTTTATTTTAACCCTTTAAAACTATATCCGTTCAGCCTTGTTTGTTAGGAGTAGTGCTGGGTTTTTTTTCCCCCTAGGTTGCACATTATATTTGTGTATCTTTGTACAGTTTGCCATGGTCTAAGAACCTGAAAGTGACATTGAATATAAAACGAATACTTTTGTATTGGTTCTAAACTGGAAATGTGAAAAGCACATTCCATGGTCACTCATAAATAATAATACTGGTATTTATATACCACCTTTCTGGTCATCGGATTACTCCTCTAACTTTATTCAAGGCGGTTCACATAGGCAGGCTATGTCTAAACCCCCAAGGGGATTTTTACAATAACAGAACGGTTCTGTCTTTCAAGAACCGCACAACATTTCAGATGGAACTTTCACGGTCTGGTATCACTTCTGGCTCCCAGTTGCCTCCTATGCTGGCTGGCAAGCAGCTTCTTCATCTCTCACTTGAAGGGCAGCCAATACGCTTCTTTGCTCACACCAAAAAGCAGGTGGAATAACTCAGCTCAGCTTGTCAGCTGCTTCAAGGTCTCACCATTCACAGAGCTGCTGGTGGCCTCAAACTGGTGACCTTAAGGTGTTATCTTCGGGCTAACGGAGGCTGTACCTTCTAGACCAGACCTCCTGCCCTATTAACTTGCCATACCATTACTTTATTAGTATAAGTCTCATTGAACCAGTGAGACTTGACATCTGAGTAAACATGCATTAGTTTAGGGCAGTGTTTCTCACACATTTAGTACTGAGACCCACTTTTTAGAATGAGAATCTTGTCAGGATCCGCCGGAAGTGATGTCATGACTGGAAGTGACATCATCCAGCAGGAACGTTTTTAACAATCCTAGGCTGCAATCCAACCCACACTTGTCCAGGAGTAAGTCCTATTTACTAGCATTGTTAAAAGAATATACAGAGTAGCTTGTTAAACGTGCAAGTCTGTAACATTTCCCCAAATACAGTCACAAACCATGGTAGCATCAAGTCTAATATATTAAAAATAAAATATTGGAATGAATGGGGACCCACCTGAAATTGGCTCGTGATCCACCTAGTGGGTCCCAACCCACAGTTTGTGAAACACTGGATTAGGGTGTTAGTACAGAGCTTTTTATGAGGAGGGGAAACAATGCTACTTATGTGTTATATACTTGGTTAGTTTAAAATCATGCTTGTCAGTATTCAGAATCTTAGAATTCGGCTAGGGTTAGATTTCTGCAAACTTGGTACTCTTGCAACACGGAGCTTTTTTTCTGTAACAAAACAAAAGAACACTCTTTCCAACAGTTTGGGAAGGGTCCCGGTAGTCTGGTCCATCTTGTACAGGGTCAGGTTACCGGGTTAAGCAATGTGTAGTAAATGTTCGACATTTTGAACTAATTAGCACAGTTTTCCATTCTGCCTGGCAAGCCCTCCCTCCCCCTCCTGTTCCTCCAGAATTACAGAGTGCAGCCTGATATGCAGTGCCGACAGGAACTTGCTCCTTTGTGTACCTCTACCACCCCCCCCCACCCAACCGCTCAGTCTTATTTGGAGACAAGACAAACAGTAAAAGTGAAAGATGGCTCAGTGAAGTCATGTGGGGCAGGAAGCATAAGGGGGTAGAGCGAAGAGGTCAGGCACCTACTAATGCTTGGTTCGAATAATACTCAGGGAACGAATGGGATAGGAGCAGATGTTGCCTAAAGAATAGAAAGGGCGTTTCTTTAAGCTCACTGTTGGGAGGATGCCTGTCAGACCATAAGAAACCCAGGAGAGCCGGGAAGCTTATCAGCTGCGCTGGGCAGCAGCAGTACATGTGAGCGTCTATTGTTGGGGAGCTCCTTTTATGCCTTCTCTGCTACAGCTGCGCTTCAACGCAAGGACAGAAACAGTGACCGCACTCTTTTTGCTACAGTTTATGCAAAAGCCCTCCTGAATTTAAACAGAATGTAAATCTGTTGTGCCTTTCTGCTGGAGGGAGGTGGGGGGGGAAAGGTTGTTCTTTCCTGCTGTCTGGCTGCCTTAAAAAAAGATGACAAGTTTCAAGGAGCGTGTTTGGTGAGTGAACTGGGAAAAGTTTCTTGTTGATCGTTTTGCATCTTTAAAAGGACTTTTTGATTTCATTGGCTTGGCCACCTAGAGAAACTGTATTTCCCCCCCCCCCCATGGAACTTCTGAATGCATCACAGAGAAGCTGTGAGGACCCAAGAAATAAACTGTCTTTGGAATCAAGATTATTTATAGCTACTGCCAAAAAAAGTAAAAGCCTCTTTTATTATTGCTGTTGTTGTGACTATTTTGGATATAGCTTAATTTTCTTTGAAGGCTTTCTCTGTGCCTTGGTTTCAACTGTCCACAGCTCCCTGAAGTTGTTTTTCTTAGAAAGCTTCTACGACATGGCTTATATATGAAGGAGATGGAAATCTGCAAGCCATCTAAATGGATTACAGTTAATCTGTCACCTCCTGAAGACAATTTGCTGCCAGCCACAATGCTGATTCATTCTGAAGACTTAATCCGGAGATCTAAGACACACATTTTGACCTGAAGAAAAGAATGGAAGGCTACCTGGGGTGTTCTGAGTATTTGAGCCACTTACAGATCTGTTTTGGGTTTTCTTGTTAGGGTTTGTACATTTTGTTGGTGTGTGTGTTGAGTTAGTGTTTTCAAAGATTCAAAGATTTTTTTGTTTTGTTTTCTCTGTGCTCCCCCCTCCCTTATAAACCCAAGCACTTTATATTTTAGGGGGAAAATGTTTAAGCCACAACCAGGTAGATGTATATTTTTCTTTCAGATGCACTGATTATGACCTTAACCGCCTCATAAATTATGTCCTGTGTTGAGCATGTATGCATCTTTCTTCTGAGGGCAGGTTTACTGTAGTTTTTCAAACTAGCATTCTATTATTCTTTTTAATCTCGTTGTGTTGCACGTCTCCATTAAGACAGCACACTAGTAATGCTGGATCTGTAAATATCTGCAGAAATGGGGAAGCCTCTTAGCAGGCCAGACTGTTTACGCCAGAATCCGCCATGTGTAGGAAAAGGTGAAGAAGAAGAAGAAGATATAAATATTGAGGACTGTTATGTTCCTCAGAGGTCAATCTATGACACGGTTCGACTGAATGAACAAATTGATTCTGGTTCTAAAGGCAGCCTCTCCTCAAGGCATTTCTCAGATCGGACTTTGCCTTACAGTCATAGAACACTGGACCTTAGTACATTGTGCTCCAATGGTGCCCTCTCTTCTTCCAGTGTGTTTGAACTCCGAGGCCGGGAAGCTAATAAAGTAGATGAAAAAATGATCTTTGATGCCCTTAAGCTGAACAGTGACATCATTCGAACAGCTGGCTTGCCCAAAACAAAGTATCACACAGAAAAGAAAGAACATAGAAGATCCTGGAGAATGCTTGTCCCACCAAATTTTGCAGACTATGCAAATAAAAGTGAATGTTCAGTTGCTGGAACTATTGATATGTCAGATTTTGGAACAGCTGGCCAGGGCAAATATGGGACTAATTCATTAACTTCAGAAGAAGACTCTGGTCTATGCAGTCCTCCAGCAGAAAGAGAAGAAAAACAAGATGTGCTAGCAGAACAAATTAGGAGCATATCTTCTGTAGAAGATATTCGATTGGTAGGTACGTTCGGAACATTTTCTCCAACTATTTCTAGCAGTGAACAGCAAATTTCATTGCTCACCTCCAGAAGTGCCCCTGTCAATGGACACTATCGAGTGAAATTGCACGATGCTTCTCAGGTAGAGCTAACAGAACAAGTTGCTGTCTGGAACTTTGAAGGTAATCAAGATGCAAGGGATCGGCATAGCAGCCCTCTGACAACTTTGAACAAAGACATTTTAGCATGTGCAGAATGGCTCCAGGACAGTGAGAGAGAACATGATTTCATTTTAGACAGAAGGGAAGTGAGAAATGATTCTGAAGTTAATGAGCCATTAGAAATTCAAGACAGGATGATTGAAAAGGACTTTTTGGACATATCACCTCAGGACATAGATATTTATTATGAAGACACAGCTTTACACACAAGTGCTATAGAGTTAGCAAAATACGTCATTTTGCATGAAGCCAATGAACCTAGTATGTTCCATACTGATTCAAGTGAGATAGAATTATCTCAGCAACCTTTGAAACTCAGTAATACCACATGCTGTCAGAAGGCAAAACCAAGGACCCCTGAATTAAATGTCTGGACTGCAGGCATACAGATAGAACAAAATTTGGATGCAGTTTGCAATGGCTTGTCTAATAAGGTAATTCAGAGTATAAAAGCATTTTTGAATATTACAATTTGTGATTTGCATTGTTTAGGTGGTTCTTCTGTAATTGCACCACAAATAGTTATTTATGTATTGTTAATCTACCCAAAGAGGTCCCTAGGATCATTTGCTGAACATATTATTAGGTGGCAGAAATTGGTGAGATGGTCAGTTTAGAAAATTGATTAAGGACAGTTTGTGACAAAGTTGATTACTTCCAGCTGTTTGGTGCATGGCTATTTATTGTCCAGATGGTGCTTGTTACCCTTCATTTGGAATGCTTCCACTGTGCATTGGTGATCAGCAGTTCCATTTTTACACAAATTTGAGTTTTAGGCAGTCAGTGCCATTCAAAGGCAAGATATGCCTGGTTTACTCAGCTGTCACCAGACTTAGGGCACAAGCCTAACCAGGTCTACTCAGAAGTAAGTCCTATTTTGTTCAATGGGGCTTACTCTCAGGAAAATGTGGTTAGGATTGCAGCCTTAGTCATCAAGGTATATACTATGAATCTCACATTGTTGTGGTTTCCAGATTAAAGGCTTGTTGCATGTGCTGAAATGGTTTCCTTGCATCTTCATGCCAAAAAGTAGTTGTGAAGTTGGAGGAGATTTTATGAGAGATCTTACAACATTTGCAGAGCAGTGACTGAAGTAGGAAACTGAGTGAAGCTTTGTAATAAGTCAGGTGCTTGTGAAGTCTGTAATTTTTTCCCCTCTTCTTTGGTCACTCTGGCCTCATGTCTTAAGTTATTTCAGGACTTGTTGCTTTACAGACTGGTAGATGTGTTTACTTATAATGATCAGTATTTCTGAGAATTTGTGCTGCAGACTCTCAGACAAAGTTATGCTGTGAGCTCCCGAAATACCCTCTGCCTACCCCTTGACAATGCACGGGTTACTACTTCTGCCACCAGTACTGAGGGCTGAGGGAATGGCATGACCAGGTGGGTCCTCTGATGGGTGTAGAGTCTGACTGTCCTGGAATGAAATTCCATTTTGTTCCCCATGTCTTCCTGCAAAATTAGCACGGTTTTTTGATTAAAGCTCTTGAGTGCACTGAAATACCACTATGCTAGTACAATACTAGCTTGCATTCTTCAAACATGCATAATGTTCCTGGCTGCCACTACTAAAACCCTTTAAACCTGAGGACAATTTTAAGTGGAATAGTCTCCTATATGTGTGGCTTGTCCCATTTTTAAAGTTGAGTTTTTTGTTGCCAGTGAAACTCTTCCTCCCACCCCACCCCACCCCAATTTATAGTGGACGCCAGGGTTTGAAGGGGAAATGGAACTCCACACTGTCCCTCTCATTTGTTGATGAAGTTGCTGTGTGCTGGAATTTTAGCCTCTAGTATAACAGTGATTTTCAACCTTTTTCATCTCATGGCACGCTGACAAGGCACTAAAATTGCCAAGATACACCATCAGGTTTTTGACAATTGACAAGGCACACCATGCTGCCAGTGGGGGCTGACATGCCCCATTGGTCCTACTAATAAATGACCTTCCCCAAATTCCTGTGGCAACCTGTGGACCACTTGTGGCACACCAGTGGACCACTTGTGGCACACCAGTGTGCCACAGCACAGTGGCTGAAAATGGCTGTATTATACGGTAAATTTTATGCCATTAAAGAGCAAGGTGTGATTTTAAACTTTGATTTTTAGGTGTGAAAATGTCTAGGTTAGGTGTGAAAATTTTTAATTTCTAGCTGGTGTAGAAGACCTACCTGCCTTGGGTCAACCTACAGCCAATGCCGCAGGCTGGAGATTCTTTTAAGCCTTGGAGAAAGGAATGAGGTCAGGGTACCGGAATCCTTTATTTTCTAAGATAAAGCATACAAAGTAAACCAAAGCAAAGCAAGACTAACAAAGTACTGGATAAGTGAGCTCCACAGTTTGGAGTGGAGTGGTGGTGTGCAGGTATCAAAAGTCGAGTGTGAGAGTTCAGTTAAATTAGTGTTCGGTTATATCGGGATGCTTGGTGCTAACTAGCTAAAGTATACTGGTTGTCAGCGAATGATAGATGTGCCCAGGCTGTTGATGGGTTTCTCCCCATCTTTTCAGTCTGTACATAGCTAACAATAATTAAGCTGATGTGGGAGAAAGAGATGTCCTTAACATTAGGAAGGAGTTGCAACGCAGGTGCAGTGTAGTTGAAGGCAGGACCGGGGCAGGTGGAATGGTCCTGGTCTTAGCATCCAATCCTTATACTATCAGCAGCACCTGGAGCTCTTGGAGTTGTGTCCAAGTTCTTACTACAGCTAAGCAAAAAGCAGGCAGCTCTTCAGAGTTGGGAGACCATACAAGGTGGAGAGCAGGTGCCAGGCCTGGCTGTCACACTACCTTAATCATGTCTCTCATTTGGAAGTAAAAATGTGACGTTTTTTAGACCACCTAGTGTTTTCAACTGTGTGGGTAGATTTTCACTTTTTAAATGACATTGAAGTACCTTGAAGTACAACCCATTCCGCTTGCTTGAGAAAGAGGTGTTAAAAATCTGTTTTCAGACCCTTCTCCTACTTGAGTGTCCTGGGCTCCAATCCTATATACATTTACCAGCGGGTAAGCTCCACTGAACACAGTGGGTCTTAGTAAACATGTATATATGATTGTGCTGTTGGACTGCTTCTGCACCATTTTTTGGGCCAGCTGGCTCATCTGTGATGCAAATAATGATGCTCACATTGGGCAGTAGATTGTGAGGGAGTGGTGAACAGATGCCCACCACTTTCTTCCAGTTTACCTCAGAAGGAGCTGGCCTGCTTGCTGCCCCTTTCATGGACCACACCCAGTGTGTGCCACCATTTCCTACTTTGATTAAAGAGTCTGCACAGAAGGCACAAGATCGCTGCATTCCAGTACTCGGAGTGCAGTGATCTGTTCCCCTGACTTCTCAAAAGAAAACCATGCCTCCTTAACTGCGACTTCCTCTGTGCAGGGTCTTTCATTAAAGCAGGAAATGTGGAGCATGCTGAGATTACTCCTAGTGCACTCTGCATGTCTTACTTATTTAAAGAGCCCTTGCAGAGGAAGGGTGAGAAAGCAGGGGGCCAGATCACTGCACTCCAAGGATTAGAACATAATGATCTTACCCCCTTCATCTGCACTCTTGTTTAAATAGCCTGCATGAAGGAAGGGGCTGGTAAGAGCTGCATGGGGTTTTTCAGGATGTGTGACAGCATAGAGGGCAGCATTACTACAAAAACATTACAGATTATTGCTAGGTTGGAGGAGGGGAGAGCAGCTACTGCAGAAGTGAGAGGATTTGGGACCTAAAGTTATACATTCAGTGGCTTCATCTTTTTTCCCCCTCCCTGTCTCATCTGGTGACTGAATAACTTTTTTTAATCACTTGCATTTGGGGGTGTCCTTGGATCAACTCTGCTTAAGTGGTGCTCTTAATTAGTCCAAATGTGCACTTCTGTTAAGATTATCTCATTCTGTGAAGTGAGTTCAAATTTCATGGCAAGAAAGACCACCTGGGAGCTATAGTAACTTTATTTCCTTCCTTTGTCTCTGACAATAATGGAACAATTACTAGTCAGTTTGTAGTTCTTCAACCATAAGATCTTTTTGTTCCCTTGTGCTATTACTAAGACCCAAAGCCCAGGGCAGGTTTTGCGACTATCCTTGGCACTTCTCACTTTCCTCCAGTCTAGGTTTATAGTTGAGGGGTAGGATCCTGGCTATCTACATGCCCAAGCTTCCATGGCTCACTTTGTTTTATAAAACACATTGAGGCCAACCCAAGCCTTCTCCAGTCAAAATTGAGACGATTAGGGTTGCCAACTTTCACTGACACTGTTCCTGGGCATTTTCCCCCTCTCAAATATGATGTCATTAAACCAAGAAGACTCTGTTAAAGGCTGCAGACCATGCACACTTATGTGGGAGAACCCCAGTGAACATAGTGGGACTTAGTCCTGAATAAACATACATAGAATGCACTGAAAATCTGCAAGGTTGCTTTCAGTAGTCAACTGGAGACTAATGCTGATTCCTGGAGACACCAGGCCAATCCTGTGGGGCTGGCAAGCCTACAGCTGACCAGTTCATTTTAAAATTGCAGCAGAACTGGCATCACTGCAGTTTACATTGACCCAGAGGACTGACCTGTTAGTGTTTGTTCCCTACCTTGGATTGTACCCCATGTCCAGCCACCTTAATAAGTAATTTTCAGTTGATTCTTTTGGAACTTTTCCTGACTCATGCTCTACTCACATGAATAGGTTCTGTGTTGGCATCTCAGCAAAGCCTATTTAAGGATAACTTCATTTTCATAGAATTACATAGTCCCAAAAAGGATGGGTTGTCAAGATGAATGCTTGGGTGACCAGATCAGAATTAAAGGTGACTTAAAAATTCCTCCCTCTTCAAATGATTATTTTGCCCAGGAGCAATATAGATCCAGATTTTGGAATCCTCTTCAACTCAGCATATGTGCCCACAGAATATACTTTCTGCTTTAAATTTTTTTTTTTTTAGTATGTACATTAAGCATGTAATATGTCGGCAAGAATAGTGCTTTCTCTTCTATTTAAATATAGTATTTTTATAAGAGCATCTTGTTTAGTTTAATGTATATGTAATTCATCCTGAACTGGTTTGCATTTACATCAAGAACTATTTTTTGTCTGTACATCTTGTAGCTAAATAAATAGCTGAATTCTTCGTTTCAACACTATACTCTGTAAGTGCTGAGAGATTTTACTATTGTTATCTGCTCTGGTCATTGTTTATGCTCAGCATGTTTCAGATGTAATAGCCCTCATGTGTCTTTGCTTTTTTTAAAAAACAGGTATTTGAGAAAGAAGAGATTGAACCACTGCAGGTTAAGCAGCAGGAGGTGAATTGGTTGGGTCAAGGCCTTATTCAGAGTGCCACTAAAAAAACTAGTACTGATACCCTTGAGCGAGATCTTGAAGATGTTAACACAAGGTGGAAAACTCTCAACAAAAAGGTACCTGTTGTATTTTCACGACTAGTTCGTTTGTTGGTGCTGTTGTTTCATTGTAATTTCTTGGTCTCACCATAAAGTTAATGGGACTTGGGTCCCAGTTGTATCCACCTTTCCAGGGCTGATACAGCTGTGCCAGCGTGGTATGTGCTGAATCCTGTGGTGTGTATGGAGGGGACAGGTATGGATGCCACCTCAGGGAAAGGAAACATTTGTCCCTTACCTCAGGGCTGCATTGCAGTTACATCAGCACTGGAAAATTGGCTAGGATTAGGTCCTTAGTCATGACTAATGATACAACTCAACGTTAAAGACTTGTAATAGACTCTTGGGGATCTCAAAAGGACCCTTCTCAGTTAGAAGCTCCATGTGCACTTCAGTACTCATGCACGGTTTCTGCAGAAGCAGGCCACCTTGTACCAGATGGCCCACAGGATTCTTTAAATGCCCTTGGGAAATAACTGTAGGGAGCTAAAAGCCTCTGTAAAATAGAGGATCGTCTTATTATTGCAAGGGATAGTTCATACAGTTGTCTATACTGTGCTGATAGTAGAGTGTTCCATGATCGTTTTGCTTCTTGTCTGAATAAAAATGCACACTTGAAAGAGATAGTGAAGGGCTCATGCTGCCTGGAAGATTATCTGTAACTCCCCGGGCAAGCCTACCTCACACTTTGAGAACCTACACCATACCTGGTACAGAATGAGTTAATATTCATAGCTGTGTTGACCTAATTTTAAATTATTACCAAGGGACAGGCAGCCCAATCCTGAGCTGCCCGGAGTGCAGGGCTGCCATGGCATCCAGCATGCAACTGGGCAGCCTGCAGCAGCTCCTCATCAGAAGGGAACTTTTGTCCTTTTCCCCCTCTTAAGGGAAGTAGCCCCGCAATTGGGCTACTTGATTCTGTGGCGGCTCTTGAGCTGGAGCAGAATTGGAAAGTCTGGTGTCAGACAACATGGTCCGACATGAAGCCCTGGATCTGATGGAGCCTAGCTCCACTGGTCCCGCCCTCCTCCCGCCCCACTCCCCCACTACACCTCCTTCTCCCCACCCTCCCCTCCACCCAGGAATGCCGCCTCCTGCCTCCCCCCACACCTTCACTCACCTCTCTGCTGCCCAGCAGTCCGGGCAACCACCTGGTGGCAAAACATGCACCCAGCACTGAAGTTGGCCCAGCTGTCACAAACGTGCCTTATGCATGTTTGTGACAGTGCATGCCAGCAGTAAGCCTGTGCACACTATTCAGGATTGGGCCCTCAGATGTCTCCAAATCAGGGCAGAATTATAGATATCCAAGGAGTTATAGTAACAATTTATATCTTTCTCCTAACCTTTCTCATTTTTGAGAAACTATGATTGAACAAAAAGAGTAGGTGTTGTAGGTAGAGGAATAATCTATACATTTTTTTTTTTTTTTGGTAGGTTGCTCAAAGAGCAGCCCAGCTACAAGAAGCATTACTCCACTGTGGAAGGTTTCAAGATGCTGTTGAAGCTATTCTTAGTTGGCTCACTGATACAGAAGATCTTGTGGCCAATCAGAAGCCTCCATCTGCTGAATTTAAAGTTGTGAAGGCCCAAATACAGGAACAGAAAGTGAGTGAAAGTTATTTGTGTTTTTATGTTAAAGATAATTTTTCTAACGTCTGTTCTGTGGGATATATGAATTTGAAAGTGTTGTTGGATGTGTTTCCACCCAAGCCTACTATTACTGAAGGAGTACCTGAAGGTATTACTAATAACAAAGATAATAGTAAGCAGGCTAGAACCAAGTGGTATCTTCTGTCTAAGGTATCTGTTTGTTTTGAATATGCCCTTGTTAGGTAGTTGGAATTAGATCATTTCTCATCCTGCCAAAGCCAATTCAGAGCCAACTCAATCAACCATGTCCATCACTGGATAAGTGAGTGCTGTCATTGGCTAATTATGTGAAAATCACTATCACAGTTCATCTACCTTGGGCAGACTTCCTGCATGCAGTGTTGTACATGATAGCTAAGGCTCAAATGACTGTGTGAATTAGACTGGAGTGAATTTAATAACAATGGAAGCAAAGGGTGGCAGGAGAAGGAAAGAGAGTATTAAAAAATTAAGTAAAATTGGAGGTGAAATCTATCTGGGATATCTAAAAAAAAAAGACATTGGCCTGATCACAGAGATCTTCTTGCCCTCATATCCATAAGCAGAGCTGTTGTTTTTGGGAGAGCTCCATTTATTTTAATAGAGTAATTCAAAGCCCAATCCTATGCATGTCTACTCAGAAGTAAGTTCCATTGTAGTCAATGGGGCTTACTCCCAGTTAAGTGTGGATAGGATTGTATCCTCAGCTGGCACACACATTGCATTGTGCCTGCTAATTAGGTCATTCCATTGAAATAAATAGGAAGTTTGTATGGATGTTGGAGGCAGAGCAAGGATGCAATGTGTGCTGTCAAGTTCCTATGCCTGTAAGCAATTGTTTTATTGGGCCAGATTTTTTAAAAAATGTGTTACAGGGAATCCCCTGAAATCCCTATGTTTGGTCTTGGCGTGATTTATCTTTCATTTGCGCTTGGATGCAAATGAAATGTTTGTTTCAAGAGTGAGAAGCAAACTGGTTTTTGAAAAGTCTACAATGAGATGTTGAAAACAAATCATTTCATCCTGTAGAGCTACTCCCTTAAGTTGAAATGAAGTTCAGCGTTTTGTCAGTTTCTAGTCTCTTTTCATAGTTAGACACACATACCCTATTCCTTGTTCCCCCACACAGTGTGAGGCCAAATGAGCCTCTCCATTCTTTGTGCTGTGTGTCTGTCTCCAGATGAGGATTAGTGGGGAATGAAATCTGTGCCTGCTTTCACCTCCCACCCCAGCCCTTCATCTCCTGCTGCTTTTGGTCTCCACAGTCTTTTTGCAGACTATACAATACTTTAAGTGTTTGCTTTAGGGTACCCAACTGTAGCATGAAGTTTTGCATTATTTGTTTGTAATTCCGTTAAGGCTAGAAATATACTCTGTAGTGTTGTTAGAATGGTCATATTAAGTCCTGAACAGACAATAGCATAGTAAATATAATCGACACAACTCAATAACGAGATCCATAATAACTCTGCTCTTTAAAATAAATGTGTAGGCATTGAAAAATCAGGTTGAGACTTGAACTGCATCAGAAAGTCAACTTTCTCAAGTTACCTAAATAAAGCAGGATTTTGGTTGATCTATCAAGGCAGCTCCCAGGGGATAGCATTAGGCTTAGTGAATCAAATCCTCAGGCTGTATGGGAAAATGTATAGTCAAAATGCAGCTGTGCATGATGAAATCATATCTGAGATTATTGTATGCATGTACGCACATGTTCTATCTCTCACAGTTTTAGGTACAAAGTGGAGAACGTTAACATGCTTGATTTTTGATTAAAAGTCATTGAGACTTGGATGCATAGTCCACCAATCCCTTCCTGGACTATAGCTAATACTTGCTTCATATTGAAGATTTTACTCTTGACAAACAGAGAAGCACCCTTAGAAGTTGTACCACCTGTAATGCTCTCATAGTTCCCAAAATGCTTAATGCCAACTCGTCCAGTTTTTCTTTGGCTGCCACCAGTCTCTAGCTTACCAGAGTCTTGCCCTCTGCAAGGTCTTCAGAGCTTAGGGACACTGCCTCCCAGAACTTAGGGTAGGATTCAGATAAAGACAATGCAGCTCCTCAAATGAAACTGGGTTTATTTACAAAGGATGATACAGTAGCAGACCTCTCAATTTGTTCAGCAATGCAAGTCAGTGGTGATTTTAGCCTGTGTTTCAATTCTAGCTTCCAGGGATGGGCAAGTCCACCGTGGCTTAACTCTAGTCTTGAGTCTCTGCCCCCACGACTTAAAAACTAGGCCTAATGGGTGAACTTTCCAAGTCGCCCAGAGCGTTTTTGCAACTCGAAAAAACTTGAGTCTTGTTTCCTTTAAAAAGCCAACTGTGGCTCAGCAGAAAAAACGGGGCTGTTGCCAGGCTGTATGTGTGCTTCCGACTTCCCGTTCAGCACTCCTCTGCTGTCACCGCCCATCCCATCTAAGGCAGCAGTGCAGAACATGCCAATTCGTTCCCTTTCCCTTTATGTTCCCACTCCAGCCACAACGAAGGAAACCCAACCCCCTTCACATCATGGGCATGGCAGGGAGGGAGGGAGGACACATCCCAGCTTGGCAAGGCAGAAGGACATGGCTGCTCCTGTCTCCCTCCCTCTCCTGGAGATGCATCCTCTGTCTAATGGATGGTCTGGGGAAGAAGAAGAAGTCCCCCCCCCCATGTTCTGTACACCTTCAGGACCTTCATGTAGATTACTGAGCCAGCTACAATGGATACTTCTGGAATAGTTGTTACAAATTCTGGATCACAAGATCCTGCATCACAAGATTTGCTTCACAAGTTTTAAGCCCAAACAAAAAAAAAGTTAACCATTTCGCTTCACCCCCTCAGCCCCGTCTGTACCAGTGATTTTCCTTCTCATTGGCTCTGCCACTGTGCATTTACCTTAGTGTCCTCATGGCACATTATTCAGATACAGAGTCATATGCCCCATAATGTGCAGAGTACCCTTTTCCTCCAATTGGAGGGTTAGCCGACACCTGAACAAGACATTTACTTCACTAATCTGCTCTGGTGGTCGAATGTACCCACTGTGAGTTATGCAGATAACAAACTTAGTGAGTTGCTCACAGTTTGATACTAGCTGCAAAGAAGAAACCAAACCTTATACAGTACAGCAGTGGTTCTCACACATTTAACTCCAGGGCCCACTTTTTAGAATGAGAATCTGTGGGGACCCACCAGAAGTGGTGTCATGACCGGAAGTGACCTCATCAAGCAGGAACGTTTTTAACAATCTTAGGCTGCAATCCTACCTACACTGACCCAGGAGTAAGTCCCATTTACTATTGTTGTTAAAAGAATATACATAGTAACTTGTTAAAAGTACAGGTCTGTAACGTTTCCCCAAAAGTAGTCACATCCCATGGGAGCATCAAGTCTAATATATTACGTAAAAATAAAATACTGAGATGAATGGGGACCCACCTGAAATTGGCTCACGACCCACCTAGTGGGTCCCAACCCACAGTTTGAGAAACACTGCAGTACAAGAATAGAACAACAGCAGTGGGTTCAGTGATAGTGATATTTTCTGATAACTGATGCTGATTACATTGGTTTCTTATTCAGTAAGACTGGTTAATAGCCCCAAAATAACCCCAACGTTGTTTGAGTATACACTACAATTTACAAAAAATGATAAATACCACAATTACAAACATGGATCAAGATCAAAATCAAAGTTTTTATCTGTTTTTCCCCACTTCTCCAAGTCAATTTAACTCCTTGATCGAGGTGAGAATATGATTATGTATGTGCCTTCTAGACCTTATGGCAAATACTTGAAGGCCAGAGAAGACTTAATGCTGCTGCTTGGCCTTTCGTTGACACACCCAGTTTTCTGAGCATGTTCATAGTATTAACAACTTAGACAGCAACTGGCTTTACAAGAAGAGGATATAGAGGGTGATAGGCCTTATGTTCCAGAATGAACTGCAAGTCTTGCTGCAGTCTATGCTCCCTGCACATAATCAGCTATCCCCTGGGCAGATCTTTTGATTATTGCTTTGGATCTGTACTCGTGTATAGGAGTAAATGGGTGAGAGTGCATCTATGTCTTTTCATGACATAGTATGATCATATGAGTGCATTCTCACCCTTTGTGAGTGCCTTTTCATCTTTCAAAAATATAGTGAAAAGCTCTATTGACTGTCGATTGTACCTTATTTCCACAAGTCTAGGCATCCATCTTTCACACTTAACAAAAGGCAATCAATGCATGTACATTTGTAGCCCACCCTGAACCTTCCTTATAACATGGGATAGAAATCTGGGTAAAAATTAAAAGAAAATAACAGGAGGAAGTTGGAATCTACAGCTGACACTACAATTGATTCTGTTTGCAGTCAGTTCTAATCATAAATTACTTGTTCAATTGATGATATCTGCATTGTAATATGGTTCTGGCACAATAGCTGTTTCCTGCCCTGTTGGAAAATTGTTCTCTTAAGCCTACCTCTTTTGCCAGTAAACAAGACCTTGAAGAATCTGCCTGTTCATCTTTTTACAGGTTTGTAGCAATATAGTCATTTCCCGGCAATTTGATTTTTGATTATTTTGTCTCCAGCTTCTCCAGAGATTGCTGGATGACCGTAAACCCACTGTTGAACTAATCAAACGTGAAGGGGAGAAAATTGCAGAGTCAGCAGAGCCTGCTGATAAAGAAAAGATCTTGAAACAGCTGAACCTCCTGGATAGCAGATGGGACGCATTGCTCGATAAAGCGGAAACGAGGTACTTGAAACGTTTTCATTCACTGAGGAGTACAGAAGGGTGTACTTCTGCACAAAGCATGGAAAACTTTTGTGACTTGAAGCTCTGTAAACATTTTCATTCTGTTGATTGCAAGATTAATATTTGTGTGAATACCTGAGAAAATGGCTTTGAAAACATCCCTACTGTTATTTTTAAAAAGGGCGGTTTGAGGATCTGACAGAAGCCAGATATCCTATAACTGCTCCCTCTGTTAATAAAGTGTATGTCTAGCATGTAGACAGAGTTGGCTCCAAAATGGGCCCAGAACAAGTGCAGGTGTGGGATCCTGCATATTGGGGGGACCCCCTTCATGGTATGTTGCCCTATTTGATTTGATTTTAAGATCCCTGGTTCCCTTCCAAACCTGCCCTCCCTTTTGTAAGAGCAAAATGCTGCATATATGTACTGTTCTCATGTTTCTTGTGATGATTGCCAACAGAGCAGCATTCAGATGCCATCTCTTAGCCAGCCAGAAGTGGGAATTAGGCTTAAGTTAAGCAAGAGGCTTGCTGATGCACACATAGGTTATGAGGCTTAAACCTGATTCCCGTCTTGATGTAATTGAAGCACATGCTGTCTTGTCCCCCCACTCTACATCATTGGCAATAATTAGTAGAGAAGAGAGTGCCAATCATAATAATGTCAAGATACATGTCAAGTTGTCCCAAACAGTGCAGAATGGGATTGGGGAATTTCACACATGGCTATCGTTTTAAGTGTTGGCCCCAAATTCTTTGTAACATTTGAATCAGTGAAATTTCGTTTAGCACAATATTTAGTGCTAAATATAAATGCTTTAGCTGATGTAATTTGTTTTCTTCAGCTAATCTGTGTGGGAGTGGTTCAACTTAATGTGATTAGGCAAAGGCTATAAAATATAACAGCCGTTTGTTCTTTTGATATAGGCCTTTGCATGTTTAAAAGCATATGCTCATTTTTGGTCATTGATGCATCAGCCTAACATTTCTAAGCCATGGGCTTGTCATTACTTCTAGTTACTTCTTATTGCAGCAGAACAGAATGTTTTAAGTTTTTAACATTTCACACACATCTTCCCAGCAAAATGTTGTGTTTTTTTTTTGGTCTCTGCCTATTGTAGGAATTGTCAGCTGGAAGGCATCTCTACTGTAGCACAGCAGTTCCATGAAACTTTAGAACCTCTGGTTGAATGGCTTACCAACACTGAGAAGAAGCTGTCAAATTCAGAACCCATTGGAACCCAGGCTTCCAAACTACAACAACAAATTTCTCAACATAAAGTAAGACCATAATGTGCCATTCATTCATTCAATTTACTTTTCCAGCAAAATTTGGGAGCCCCAGGTTCTTTTGCATTTGTTTGTTTACACCCTTCTTTATCATTAAAGTTATTTTCTTTTTGTTTCTTTTCTGTTGTGTTCATATTTGGTTCTATTTTCTTTTCTATTCCTTTCTTATTATGTTGGAAACTTCATTTAGGCCTTAGAAGAAGACATCATCACTCACAAAACAAATTTACGGCAAGCTGTTAGTGCTGGTCAGGCTTTAAAGACGTTGAGCTCCAGGGAAGATAAAGATATGGTACAGGAGAAATTAGATTCTTCTGAAATCCGATACGCAGAGATTCAAGAAAAGAGCAGCAGTAGGGCTGAGCTTCTCCAGCAAGCCTATTGTAATGCTCAGATATTTGGAGAGGATGAAGTTGAACTGATGAATTGGCTGAACGAAGTTCATGAGAAACTGAGCAAACTGGCCGTCCAAGACTACAATACTGACCTACTTGTGAAACAACACGCTGAAATGCTGGTATTTGCATTTATTTTCTGTTGATTTTATTTTAACATTATTAGTAGCACCATGTGTTTTACCTTTGTATTTTTTTACTTCAGTTATTATTTGTTCCTCTTTGTTTCATTTTTAAGCCTTTAGTTTTCTGTCCACTGTTTATTCAGAAACAACATGTAGTTGTTTTAAGGTACAAAGAATTTAAATGATGACTTCTCAAGTTATTCAAAAAAGAATTCTAAAATCTCTTAGGTTCTTCAAGAAGAGATACTACTCAGGCAGCAAAATGTGGATCAGGCTATACAAAATGGTTTGGAGCTTCTCAAACAAACCACAGGTGAGAGCTGTAATGAAATGAATGATTAAGCAAAGAAGTTAAGTGATGTACAATCCCTCAAGAACCTTTCTTTTTCTTTTTTTCTTTTTTTTTCTTTGAGGGATAACTTGAAAATGTTGTAGTGAATTTCTGTAAAGCCCCCAAAAGAACTGAACGATTAGTCTACCTTTTGCTGTAAGAGAGGCTGCTTCCCCTGCGCTACAGCTAGTACTGTGGGAAAGTTGCATTCCATTTGCACACAGAATGTCTCATTTGTAGACCAACATCTTCTACATTTTCCAGTCTCCATGAACTCTCCAAGATATACATAGTCTGAGGCTGCAAATGAGGGAGGAAAAGGAGGGAGCAGGGAGATATATTTCAGAATTAGAGAATGTGTTTTGTTCAGTAAATGGTAAATCCAGAACAGTGCAATTTTCATTTTAACTGCTATTCTTAGATATCAGTCATTGTTTGAGCAAGGTCATATACAGAGAAAAATGTATTTTTTTAAACTTGTAATTTTGAATGTCAACTGATAAATCATCTGGGTATTAACAGGCTCATTTATTTAATTGAAATTAATTTGCACATTATAACTTCGAAATATAAGACTTTCTTTGAAAGAAAGACATTGACCCTTTGGGCAACCCAGTTGGTTGGCAACCTTCAGTCTCGAAAGACTATGGTATAAGCCTATAGCACCTGGTATTCGCAGGCGATCTCCCATCCAAGTACTAACCAGGCCTGACCCTGCTTAGCTTCTAAGATCAGACATGTGCAGGGTAATGTCCTATGTACAATTGGGCTGCTGCATGGAGGCTATTACCACAGGAAAAGTAACTTATGCTATCGTGAGGGTGGAAAGGGTCGGCGGAACCATAGACACCACCGTTGGAGGAAGAGTGCTATAAAAATGTGAAAAATAAATAAGTAAAATGACTGCCAATGGAGTCTGTAGTGCACACTTGATCATGTTCCCTCCTTTTTTAAGCTCCCTGCCCTCTTCCTCTCCTTGGACATATACTACCAAATGTGGTGGTATATGTCTGAGGAGTCCCATAGGTGACTCCAGGGCTTACAGGGAGAAAAGTATACATGTTTTAGACTTACCTCATTTTTGCCATGGGGTCCCCCCCCCCGCTGGATGTACGCATGTCTTTTTGGTGCGGCTGCATTGTTCGTGGGATAGGATTGGGCCCTAATTGTTAGCTTATAATGTAACAAACAAAAACGGCTACTCAGTGTTAGAAGGAAAAGCCATCAGTCTGTTCCAAAGTCTGGGATGTTATTGCTATTGCTACTGCTGAGTGTTGAGGAGGATCCTGAACTATGGAGCAGGCTGTAGCCTGAGTAGTGGGGATTGGGGGCCCCTAATCACTCTGACAACAAATGGTACAATAAGCGCTTTGGGAGGATCACTACCTTCCCAAACAAGCCATAACCTTCTCAGAAATCTTTAGATCAGTGGTTCCCAAACATTTTAGCAATGGGACTCACTTTTTAAAATGGCACTCTATCAGGACCCACCTAGGTTTATGAGACTTAAAAAAAAAAAATTTAAAAATTATTTATTTATTTACAAGTACTAATAACCCCCCAAAAGATGCTCAAACATTTATCTCGCTATATTTATACATGCTTGCAAACTGCAGGAGCTCAATTTGCAGGGAGGTGAGCACTTTGCAGGCAATTAGCAGCTATATGATTTTTGTATAGCCTCAGGGCTTAAGGCAGTTAATCTGATTTTTCCATCTTTCCATGTTTTCGTTGGAGGCTCTGCTCGGCTGCTACAGGACCTACCAAAAATCAGGTTACAACCATAGGTCCTGACCCACTGTTTTAGATTCCTGGCTTGTGCTGATGATATTTTTGTGAACCAGAGCCTAGCAATTCCTGATTTCCCAGATCTGACATGGTTTCATTTCAGATTCAGATTGAAATAGATGAATTTCACCCATTGACACATGATTAAAGCAAATGTGACTCATTGCACTTCAACTGTCAGCCTGCTTTTGACTGCCAAGCTTGTAGTTTCACAGCTGGGAATATTCCTAGTAAAACCAGATCATTGTTATTGGGGGCCCATATATATATGATAGAAGTCTGTACTTGAGGCACCCAGGGATCTGTGCATGCTAAGATGCACTCATATGTGGTCTTCAGTCAGTTTAGTGAAGTAAAATATGTGGATGTGCATCTACTCTCTTCGCTGAAATGAATGGGGAAGTTATTCTGGACAGGGCAAGTATGCATTGAAGCTTCCATACATAGGAAAATTGGATTAGGGCAAAATTGTGTTTAGTTTAGTCTGTCTAATCAAAACCTAAGCAACTCAATTGCTTTAGATTTGAGTTTTATTTTGCAGTAAATATCCCATTCAAACTACAGGTGATGAAGTTGTCATCATTCAAGATAAATTGGAAGGCATTAAAGCAAGATATAAGGACATCAGTAAGCTGAGTTCTGATGTGTTCAAGACTTTAGAACAAGCTCTCCAGCTTTCAGGACAGCTGCAGTCCACTCATGAGGAGCTCTGTGCTTGGCTTGACAAAGCTGAAGTGGAATTACTATCCTATGATACTCAGATTCCCAAAGGCGAAGAGTTAAACCTAGCACAAGAAAGGCAAAAGGTGAGTAGAAACACAGAAGACCTTCATATGGCCACCTCTTTGGTATTTTAAGCATATTTACAAAAAAGTTTTTTTCATCCGAAGTAGTATTGAAAGCTTTGTACGTATGGTTGTATTTGCCAACAGCGTAGTTGAAAAATTGCCAGTCTGGTGGTGGGAACTGAATTGAGCTCAAATCTCAACCATAAATTGACACAGTGATTGTAGACAATTCACTGTCGCTCAACCGAAACTGCCTCCTAGGATTATGAGGATAAATGGATGATTCCTGTATGAATTGTCCTGAATTTTATTTGGGCTGTCCTGAACCCACTGACAGGATATAAATATGATTTTCATAATTGCTTTGCTGGTTCTCAGTGAACTAGAAAAGTATAGTTCTAGGTTCCATTACACTCTAATCAAGAAATTGAATCTAGGGTGAAGCTATGAAGATGCAGAATGAAGATGAAGAATCAGATCTGGGCAGAAAGGGACTTTCATTAATTTCATTGGAACACTATCAATGGTCTGTAATTTGGGGGTGTAGTTAAAGGAGAGTCCTACCTTGTCTCAGACACTCGAGTCATTCAAGCCACGTTTAGAAATCCCGGTACTGTTTCCATTGTATTATTTATTGTCTCTTATAACTGTCATTCTTTGTGTAGGGAAAAGTAAAGCAAAGTGGTGGCAAAACCTGTCAACTGCCCAACAAAGTTTGGCCAAGCCTCCAAACACAGGGTCCCCCTGAAGATGCAATATGTCTCTTTGTGCTGCTTCCCCCTCCCCGAGTCCCTACAATATATTTGTCCCTCCTTATTGCATCCATCATAACGATGGACATTTCAGTATACTAAAACAAAGAAGAGAAAAGCCCCGTATATATGATACAGTCATCTCTTATTGACTGAAATAACTTTGAGAAAAGCTGCTACTAATACTAACAAAATCAGCCCTTCTATTTCTGCAAGAGTATCAAACCCAAGACAAGGCAGGCCATCCATCTCCCTCTTCCATGCTTCAGTCCACATGTGATTACTCTTCAGGAGCACTTATATTTCTTGCCAGCTTGTTGCTCAACCCACAGTTATTTGGAGTTAAATGGACCTGTGTGCCGGAAGTGTGCATGCCAAGGGCTCAAATCCTTTGAGAAAGCAGCGTAGCAGTTCTGTATCTATAACACTGTAATTATTATAATACGTGAAAGGGTAAGCACAACAGATACTTTTGTCTGCAATTTAGGGCGCAATTCTAACCCCTGGGTTTGGCTGGCACAAGTCACTTGCGTTGACCCAGGAGTGTTGCAAATGTGCCATAAGGAGGCATTTTGGGATGGGGGGAGGGCAGGCAGCGGGTGTTCCCGGGCACAGGTGGGTGGGGAGCAGGAGGCAGGGCCAGGATCCAGCAGTTATGCTGGATCCTGACCCTGTTCCCAGGCAGTGCGGATCGACCCCTGGCCACACCATTCTGCTTGGATCTGTGGCGCAGATCCAAGTAGACCCATTGGGGCCAGTGTAGCACGACATGGAGTAAGGGAAAAATTTTCCCCTTGCCTCGGGTTGCGCCACTTCTGGTCCCAAACTTGCGCTGGATGCAGCGTGGACCGGCTGGCTGCCCGCTCCAGTGCAAGTTAGGATTGTGCTGCAGGTCTTGTATCTACTGAACAGTCTGCTATTGTACCTTGGTATTAGATGCACAGTTTATTTTATCATAAGTCTAATTTGGGATATAAATTGGGATATCAAAGATTTTCTTCGCTTAATTTGTAAATAGTCTCTTTAAATTCACTTGAATTTCATGTTAAATTTGCCTTTGGTTTTACTTATTCAATGTAAACAAAAATTGCAGTCTAAAGAAAAACATTAGATTTCCTTTTGTTTGTTTAATTAGTGACTGGCAGTTCTATTCAGTTCCAAAGAATGGTGGCCTGCCCTGTGGATTGCAGGAATGTATTTAAATACTATTTTGTTGAAACTTTCCTTCAGCAATTACCTGCTTATCTGTCAGGTGACTTACAATAACAGAAAAAAGGTAATTGAGTTGAAAATAAGAGTACCATTTACAGCTTCAGTAGGCGAGCAGATCATTCCACCTCTCTTCCCAAATGAAAAAAATGAGGGGAAAAAACACCACACAGAACCTTTGAATTGTACGTTTTTTGCTTGTATGCCAACATGTTTATTTTAAATGTTCTTTTTTTAGAAACTGAAAAAAGAAGCAAAGGACAATAAAAGCTTGTTGGATACCCTCAATGAAGTCAGCAGTGCTTTGCTAGAACTAGTGCCCTGGAGAGCAAGGGAAGGGATTGACAAAATGGTAACAGAAGACAATGAACGGTACAGATCAGTGAATGATACTATAACTCAGAAAGTGGAGGAAATTGATGCTGCTATTCTCAGATCTCAGCAGGTAACAGAAATTCCTGGTTTTCATTCTGTGTGAGTTGAGGGGAGAAATAAAAAAAGAATCTGTTCCTGATTACAAGGCTGCCGTCCACATTAGTGGCACGTATTTGCTGTGGTTGTGCGAGGACTGGAACCGGGCTTGGAACAGAGCTTGGTCATCGTTTTCAGACATGAGTCTTGGACCAAAGCAAATCCAGACATTGTTGTAGCCATCTGCCTTCTTATTGACACAGAAATTACAGATCAGTCTCATACTGAGAAGCATTATGAGTTGCATCCCACAGTGATCTCAGTAGGAATTACTCCAATGAAAGAACTGTAAAACTTGCACCCCATAACTTTTTTGCAGTTTATATAGGTCAGATATCGGCTTGTTTAAACAATTGCCTGAAGTAGAGATGCTTACAATAGCCAGTGGATGCAGCTTCTCAGGAAAGACAAATATTATTTGCTGTGGCCAGTAGTATTTAAAATACTTAATATCTGCACTATTGTTTTGTTGGGTGTGTATGCATGTGTGTGGGGTCTGAACATATAATTTGTTGGCCCTTTAATTTAGTGTGACTCAGTTCATATGCCTCTCTTTAAAACAGATGGAATATTTTGACCAAATGTACCTTCTCTGATTAAAATGTGAGATGTTGGCAAGTATTTGTGGCCTGCTCCAAATACATTAAACAAATGAGATGAAGAATTACTTGGAAGCAGCATGGAGAAAATTCAGGGTCACATAATTTATTTTCAGCCATGGTTTGTTATTAAATAAGAAGACACGACAGATTATCCATTACATTTCACTTTAAGTTGAATGTGCTGCATGAATCGTATAACAGCAGCTCTTTGGCCACAAAAAAGTAAACTGTCTGCTTCTTAAATTGCTAAAGAGGATTTTGTTTTTAATGGAGTAGCGTGTATTGACAAAATAATATTTTTGAGTTAAATAAATTTCTTTGTTAGGCCTGAAGCTGAATTCTGTGCAGCTCTGAAGTTTGCATGAGCTTTCTCTAATATAAGTTGGTTAAATCAAACTTATCGCCTTATCAGTGTTTACCTCTGACTTTCGAGGATTATAATATAAGATATAATATAAGGATTTTGTGTGCATTTATGACACAATCCTCCACTTTAAAGAAGTTTTCTCAGGGCCCAATCCTATGCAACTTTCCAGCTCTGATGCAGCCGTGCCAGCAGGGCATGCATTGCATCCTGCAGTTGGGGAAAACATTTGTTCATTTACCTTGGGACTGCCTTGCAGCTGCATTGGCACTGGAAAGTTGGATAGGATTGGGCCCTCAGATATTATGCTGTACTGACATGGCATAACAGTGGCTCTATAACAAATCTGCAATTCACTTGCAATTTGTCTGATGACCACTAGGAAAGAAACAAAGACAGCAAGGAACATTATGCAGGACATTATAATCAAATAATCAAACTTGAAATTTACAGTGGTCTTTGAAAAACAAGGGATTGTATCCTAATATCTTCCATTTAAATAAGTAGTTCTTTCTGTGCAAGGGAGGAAGGGTGAATTTCATCTTCTCCCTCCTTCCCTGTGCCTCCCCATTGAAAACTGGCTTCTGAGTGTTACCCAAGAATGGATGGAAGAAGTTATTAGGATATAGCACAAGATTTTCAGGTGAACTTTACATCCTAAATCTGGCTTTCTGTCACTTAAGCCTTGATTAACCATATATAGCTTGTCTTGCCGCAACTGGAGTGGCAGCGAGTGTATTAAAAGGATATGTTCCTAGACTGTTGCTTATTGTTTTAATAGAGATGACTATATAATGGTAGACATGTTGGCCTTGTGTTTCTGGTGTTGCTTTGTTGTATTTATTATTATTATGTTGTTAACCTACTTGAGTGTGTCTCCCTTGCAGGAAGGGAAAAGCGGAGATACAAATATATTAAATACATAAATTGCATGGGTAAAGCATGCTCTGTCATTGCTCAGACACATTTAGAATCTGATAAGTAACTAATTTCTAAGCGGAATCACATTTTGAACTGAGTAAGGCTGAACATCCCAATGCTCTCATTTAACTGCAGGTGATAAACTGAGGCACAGATAAAGGGCTTTTTCATCTCTCACCTTCCTGTATGTGAGAAAATGTTTGAGTTCAGAGACCTTGCTGGGGGAAAGATAGCAAGCCTTTAGGGAATGGGACTACTCTTGGACAGTCAGTTGCCTAGTTTTGCTTGGGTTGTGAATAGATGAGTTGTAACTCGACACTGTCATCCCTCCCCCACCGTAATTTTTCATCTACTTACATAAGTCTACATCTACAGATGATCCTTTACAGAGTGACAAATGTGCGTGTAACTACTTTGTACACAACTTACATCATCCTGCCTCATGTTACAAAACATTTTACATCAGGTAAAGATGTATGATGAAATGGTTATCGGTATCCATCCAGAGGCTGTCTAGAGTGCAGTTGCATTGATTTGTACTTCTTGAGCATGATTTTTAAGCTGGCTAGCAGAGCTAGTCTTCCAGTATGATTGTAATCAATTATTTGCTGTTGCAGCGACTCAGATTGTAGGATCCCATTGAAGTCAGTGGGATTTACTTACTTTTGAGTAATGCCTAGAATAGCACTGTCGGTACATGTGACTTAAACAATCACATTTGCTTACCCCTATCTCAATTCCCCTGCCCCCTCATTGTCTTCCTTTTATCAAAATCTAGATTTTAAACCCCTCAGACTTGTCTTTTCACAATTTGTAAAGTGTTGTGGACGTTGATGGTGTCATATAAATTATAATAAGTAACTGGAATATTGCAAAATTCTACAAACAATATGTATTGAAGGGAAATATAAACTATAAAATAATCATTGCACTGAGGCAGGAAACTAATCTTACAGATAGACAAGAAATGCTTCAAGTTATGCTTGAAGAAAAAAATGTATTAATATTGGCTTTGAAGCGTCTAAGAATTTTGATGGAGATTTCTGGTTGGAGTGTAAAGTGTGATGAGGCTCTGACATTTCCAGCCATGCCTTTGTAACACTTCTGAAATAAGCTGATTTTAATATACTACTCAGTGTCACTGAGACCCCTAGAGTTTACTGGAATAAAAAGTAATTGCCTGGGGATTATAAGAAGCTGCCTTATACTGAGTCTGACAAATGAGCAACCTATCCTAGTACTCTGAAGGTCCACTAGCAACAGATCTCAGGACTTTCTGCTGCTGGCATGAAAGTCATTACTCTATACAAATAAAGGCTTTAAAGAGTAGACTCCAGCAACTTGCAATTGCTGAATAAGAATTGATCAGCAAATTGATTCTGTTTATTTTGGCTTCTCTTGAAACCAAGTTCTTATCTCCCAATATTATTATTATTATTATTATTATTATTATTATTATTATTATTATTATTATTATTATTATTATTATTATTAACAACAGTATTTATATACCGCTTTTCAACGAAAAGTTCACAAAGCGGTTTACAGAGAAAAATCAAATAACTAAATGGCTTGTTATTTAGTTATTTATAATGGCATAAACAATATGCGTGATATATTAGCATACCAAAGCTAGGAAGATTGTGTTACTGCCGTTTGCTCTTCTTGTGAGTGGTTGCCATGTTTATGGTATAGACATTGAACTTTACAGGGAAATACGCTGTATTTTGATGTTTTGGCCCCACTATTTACTATTTATTTTCCCCCTCAGAGAGAGAGAGAGAGAGAGAGAGAGAGAGAGAGAGAGATTACACTCATATTTCTAAACACACCTGAGGATACTACTTCTAATCTACCTTGTAGTCTACTTTTACTTTGATCTCTAGTCTACAAAAGTTTATGCACAATTAATCTCTTTGGGCTGCAATCCTGTACACACCTACTTGAGAAAAATCCCTGTTGAATGTATTGGGACTGCCTTCTGAGTAAGCATGTATAGGATTCAGGGCTGGTCCATCCATGAGGCCAACTAAAGCAGTCGCCTCAGGCAGGAGACTGGCAAGGAGTGCCCACTTTTGCCCATCCTCTCTCTCTACTGATCCTCCTTCTCCCACTTCCTAGATTAGAAAGTAAGAGGTGACAAAATGGAAGTGTGGAGGAGAGAAGTAGACTAGAGTGTCGGAAGAGCAGAGGCTGGCACATCATCAGGTAAGGAGGCTGCATTTGGCATGTAGCCTCAGGTGTCAGGAAGTTTTGGGCCAGCCCTGATAGGATTACATGGTTAGTCTTGAAGATGGCATAGGATCTCTTTTGTACTGCAGTAACAGACCAACTGGCTGGCCTTCTGGATTCAGTCATAAGGTAGCTTTCTAATATTTCAGTTAGAAGTGTATGCCAGTCCTTCTACCTGTGGACCATTCAACCTTCAAGAATAGACCATGGGGCTTCATAAATGTTGCAAATGTAGTCTACCACTGCACTGTCATCCCCCTGTTTTAGTCTTTTCAAATGAGTTTTACTAAGTATCTGTTTTCTTTAAAAAAAAAAAAAATCTCCCTATCAGTTATATTTATGATTCACTGTCCTCCTTTCTGCCCTTTCCATAGTTTTATCAAGCAGCTGATACTGAATTAACCTGGGTTGCTGAATCAGAAAAAAAACTGAGTGCCCTGGGTGATATCAGGCTTGAACGTGACCAGACCGCTGCTCAGCTACAAGTTCAGAAGGTAATTAAACAAACATGGTTCCATCTGTCACATATTAATCAATGGTCATTGCTTTTTCTGCTGCGATTTAATTTTCAGTCCATCACGATGCATGGTTTTGCTCTAAGCTGTCAGACTTCATTATTTTATTGTATCATTAGGCATTTACCATGGAGATTCTAAAACACAAGGATACAATAGATGAACTTGTTGCATCTGGGGATGAGATTATGAAGACGTCCACAGAAGATGAGAAAAAAACTATGAAGGTAATGTTATATTATTATTTATAATATTCCTATCTCCCCTTTAAGCTCAAAAAACATCACACAGCAACTCACAAGAATTAAAAAAAAACAACAACAATAAATAATATTTTGTGGAATAGAAACCCAAAGGTACAACCATTACGTCCAATTTTCATTTCCACTATGAAAGGCCTTTACCCAGTCAAATGAACATAAAAAAGAGATATTCTTAGGAAATGTAGCCGGAGAGTAGGAAACATTTACGTTTTCACTCCAGAGATAAATGTTGTTTGTTGATCGTTTCTTTAATAGAAGAAACTGGAGAACCTTCTACACAAATACGATACTCTCTGTCAATCAAACTCTAAGAGGTACCTCCAGCTAGAACGCGCTCAGTCTCTGGTGAGCCAGTTCTGGGAGACTTATGAAGAGATTTGGCCGTGGTTAACGGAGACAGAAATGGTGATCACCCAGCTTCCAGCTCCAGCACTGGAGTATGAAATGCTAAAGCTACAGCAAGAGGAACACCGGGTAAGCTGGCAGTCAGCCTGTAAAACACATTTAATCCTCAAAGTCAAATGAAATGTAGCAGCCAAGAGAGCTGTGTTAGGTGAATGGCAAAGTCCTACCTCAGGACCAGAAATTGGGGATAGAAAATTTTTAGGGGACAATAATTTTTAACTGTCACTGAATCATCGTCATGTATCATTTCTGTATTTTCAAGTAGACACAAACCAGAGTTAACAAACTCAGGTACGCATTCTAAAAGTTCACTTTGAATCAGTGTTTTGGATGACAAAGGTGCAGACAGAGCAGACCCTGGAAACTGCAGGCACGAAATAAAGCAGCAAAAGACAACTGGCAAAAAGAGTTTGTCCAGTTATCTAGCAGTGTACATGATTTATTGAGTAACTGCATTGCAAAAGTTGCCAAATTGCTAAAATACGAATAAAGATTATTCCCTAGTGCAGGATTGCTATAAAAAGCAAATGTATCAAAGCGCTCAGGTCACATCATGAACTATATATACGGGCTTATACAGTATTTTTCATACTTACAGACAATACTGTAATTCAAAATGGACTCAGCTCTGCTGTGTTGCTCACTGTGGTGGCCGTACACTGACGGATCTTACCATCTGTCAGTGTAAGTCCTTAGCTGCTGTTGTGCAATGACGTTGTGCAACACATATTGGCTCTTAACAGTGGGCAGCTTGTTAACAGTGGAGTAGGAGCAGCGAAGCCTCATGCTGGTAGTGGTCAGCTGCTGAGCGCATGCTGGAGCAGATAGGTCAGCAGCGGGGGTGGTTCGGGGAGGATTCTGGGTGGTTCAGGGCACAGACTGGGTCAGATTGGGGGCAGGAAGGAGATGATCCCTGCAGCAGCAGTAGCAGCAGCACACACTGTGATCCTACACCCCCTTTTTCCTGACCTGACTCACCTCCTGACTCTACTTGGACTTATGCCAGCGAAATAACTGGCGTGGGTCCAAGGAAAGCCATTAGAGGCCAGGCGGCCTACAGAGGGGTAAGTAAAAAATATTCTTACTTACCTTTCCCAGGCTGCCTGGTGTCCCATCCCTTCCCCCATAACGTGCAGCACTCTCTAACAGTGGTGTTGCATGTTGTGAACTGTCAAGGGAAAGGATTGGGTGGTAAGTAATCCTTTCTAAATTATTCCTGAGACCCAATTTTTGGTCTAGCATGTAAATTGGAAACAGGAACAGTCACCTTCAGACTTGTGACTCAATGTATTCTACTTTGGCTATTTATTTAGACTTCCTTGCCAGCTGGATGTGTTGGTCTTACAGACAGCTACAATGTGGCATCATAAGACTAAGATACTGATAAGTGTTTTGCTTTGCTGTAGCAACTGCGAGAGTTGATTGCTGAACACAAGCCTCATATAGATAAGATGAACAAAACTGGACCCCAGCTTCTGGAGCTAAGCCCATCCGAAGGATTTTCAATCCAGGAGAAATATGTAGCAGCTGATGCCCTTTACAGTCAAATTAAAGAAGATGTCAAGAAGCAGGCCCAGGCACTAGATGAAGCCATTTCTCAGTCTACCCAGGTAACACTATATATTGGAAGAGCAATTAGATTCCCTCTGGAAGATCTTATCTTATGTCAGTAGACTCTTGAAACATAATGGGCTTATCAGGAATGTAAGCCACCCAGTGGTATGCGAATTTTCATTTTGCTGTTCATAGTCTTCTGTTTCCTGCTTGTTACAGGGGTAGAATGTCTTATTTTGATGAAATAAGTTTTCTGACAAAAACAGAATTGGATTTTCTTAATAACGGTTATTTTGTAAAGATTTCTGTGGTAGATGTTCTGATTTTACCATCAACTCTTAAAACCTTTCTGAAAATATCCTCCAGTAATAAGGTAGCCCTGTGGATAGCAAGGTGGACTTAGACCACAGAGACCCAGGTTCACATTCCTGCTATACAGAAGCTCACTGGGTTTCATGACTTAGGACCAATTATGGCCTTTCAGCTGAACCTACGTTACAGCATCGTTCTGAGAATAAAACTGAAGGGGACAGACAGGTGGATGATAGGAACAGAACAACTTTGGGTGGTATCCTGAGCTCTTTAAAGAAAGGTTAAAAATATTAAAATTCCAAAACCTTGTCTCTAGATCTGTGGTTCCCAAACTTTGTAGCATTGGGACCACCTTAAAAAAAGTTTCATGTTACCAGCCACTCAAGTCTCCGCGGCTATAATGGTGATTGGGCAGCAGTGCTCCTTTTCCAGTAGCAGATTGTTTAGCCCATGATGCACATATCCTAATCTGACCTATCAGTTTTGCAACTCACCAAAAATTGGGTCATGGGCCACGGACCCACAATTTTGGAACCACAGCCCTAGATAATAAAATCAGGTTCCAATAGTGACTTTGTCATCCAGACAATCTAAGAGGCTATCTCCCAGCAATGGTTTCTGCTGCTGACTGTGCCAAAAATAGCACCTGACCTGGCCACTCCCTCCAAAACAATCCCAAAAGGCCCATAGTTAGCATGTACATGCCAGCCTTCTTCAGATTGCCAGGAATCCCCTGGTAGCCAACACTAGTGTGCTTGCACTAACTAATAATGATTGGGGAAGGACAAGGGCCCTTCCATCCCAATCTGACTGAGGGGTCTGATCCTATCTCGTGCACTTTTGTACCAGACAGGTGCATCTCCGGCACTGGGCCCAACAGCAGTCGTTGCTGGGCCATGGTGCCGAAGGACACGCTGCAACAGCTCCCAGCGGTAGGTTTTGCTGGCAGCAGGGCATTCCGTTGCAAGGGGGAAGGAGGAGCAGGTACAGATCCAAGGAGACCCATCAGGTCCACTATCTGTGGTTTGTGTCCGTGCACCCCTCGCCTCAGGAGGATTTTCTGAGTCCAGCAGCTGCAGCGCACATCTGCCTGCAGCCTCTGCCGAGCTCAGAATGATGTTTACAGGTCGAAAACCACTACTTCCGGTTTTCAGCTGCAAACTGAAAGTGACATTTTTAGGAGGACTGGGGAAGCCCTCTTAATGCCTTTTAAAGGCATAAAGTGTCACTTCCAGTTTTTGGCCATAAGTAGCATTTTTCAGCCTGTAAATGTCATTCTGAACCCAGCAGAGGCTGCAGGTGAACGTGCACAGCTTCTGCTGGGCTCTGAAGACCCTCTGGAGGCGAGGGAAGCTCAGCTCAGCTTCCCTCCACTCCAGAGGTTGGGGGGTTCATTCCCATCTATCCACAGTTTCACTTAACCATAGGGGGGTTCCGGACTGGTGCACGCCTGTAGATGTATTGATATACAGGCAGGAGGTCTGGTCTAGAGAGTAGAGCCTTTGTTAGCCCGAACATAACATCAGAGCATAACATCAGAAGGTCGCCAGTTCGAGGACACTGGCAGCTTTCTGAACAGCTGAGAATGGCGAGACCTTGAAGCAGCTGACAAGCCCAGCTGAGTGATCCCACCTGCTCTTGGTGTGAGCAAGAAGCATCTTGGCTGCCCTCCACATGAGAGATGGAGCTGCTTGTCAGCCTGCATGGGAGAACTGGAGGCCAGAATTGAGACCAAACCAGGAAGATCCATTCTGAAATGTTGTTGGTTCTTGAAAGAGAGAACCTCTATGTTTGTAAAAATCCCTTGAGGGATTTAGAAATGCCTACCTATGTAAACTGCCTTGAATAAAGTCAGAGGAGTAATCCAATAACCAGAAGGGCGGTATATAAAAACTCGTACCTAGTTATTAATATTATGTATTACATTACCAAGAACAAAACGTTCTGTTCTGTTATATTCTCGTGTTTCTATTCAGTCAGCAAAGCTTGAGGAAGGAATAAGTTTCTTCTGGTATCTTTGCTATCCTATGACCTGTTTTAAACATATATTGGGTTGGCAAGAATCTTTGTGTGTTGGAGAGGTGGATACTCCTCTTCCAGAAGGTAGATGATGGACACTCCATGCTTGATAGTGTGGATGACTGTCTGATTTGCTATTTTTCTCCATCAAACAAAAGAGGAGAAGATTGCACAGGTTGGGTGTCTGCATGATTGGGCATCTTCATAAATGTCCACACCATGTATGACAATTTGCATGAGGATAGGAAAAGTGTGTTATTCGTCTTTGGAGTGAAGAGTTTTACTGACCCATTTTTGTCTGAACTGGTTCTGTGTTTTTCCATCGTGTTTTTTGTAGTATTGTGCCTAGATACTGCTATGCCATAGCCATCAGATCATGCCTATCTAGAATCCAACTACTCATTCTCCTGTATTATGTCCAGTCATTACTGCCACACGATTGGTTAACAGTAGGGCTCAATCCTAACCCCTTATGTCAGTGCTTTCCAGCACTGACATAAGGGTAATGCAGCTCCAAGGTAAGGGAACAAACATTCCCTTACTTTGAGGACGCCTCCGTGAGTGCCCCCCAACTGCAGGATGTAGCACATGTCCCATTGGCACCGCTATGCCAGTGCTGGAAAGCACTGACGTAAGGGGTTAGGATTGCGCCCTAAAACACTTGCTGGGATTTTTCAGAGAAGCTTGACTAACAGTGTAAGCCATTATAGTGTCATACAGAATTTTTGAACAATGTAAGGGACTGCATTTGACATTGCTGCTGAGCAGGATGAAAGAAATGCATTATTTAAAATTGTGTCCAAGAGACTCTTAATACATGAATATACGAAAATTCAGAATAAATGCAATTGGTGTCTTCTTTTGAGACACCTTTGTTCAGTCACCCAAGGTTAAGATCGAGACAGCAGGATTGAGACATAAACGTCTGCTGCCTCAACTCATAGTATTTCTGAAGTATAAATCTCTAAATGTGGTCATTTGAAAATGACAAAGGAAGCTTTATATGCACAATAATGTTTTAGATCTCTTAAATCAGCAACAACTTTTTTGAGTTTGGCCTGATTCTGTTTATATGTTGTCGTTAAGTGTGTCACTCATCCAATTTTGCCCCCTTTATCCGTTTGCACAGTTCCATGACAAGATAGATTCTACCATTGAGAGCCTAGAACGCATTGTGGAACGTTTGAGGCAGCCACCATCCATTTCAGCTGAGGTTGAGAAGATTAAAGAACAGATTGGTGAAAATAAAAATGTGTCTGTAGATCTGGAAAAACTACAGCCTGTCTATGAGACACTCAAACAGCGTGGGGAGGAAATGATTGCACGTTCAGAAGGTGCCGAGAAGGACATGTCTGCTAAAGGTAATAGAGTCTGTTGAACTGAAACCATCTCTCTGTACAGGTACTAAGAATAAAGAAAGTTTATAAACAATATTTTTTTTAATGCCAATTGGCAATTTGTATGATTTTCTTTTGGTAAGAGAACTGAAGGTTGTATGTAATAGTCTGGTTTTATATTTCATTAATTGTTTTTTTTTTTAAGGATGCTTTAAGGGTTTGTTAAAGTGTACATTTTGAAAGCCAAGCTTTGTTTGTAAGATGAGTGCATGTGAAAGTTTTCAAGAACAGTTCACTGGAAGCAGATCTTGATTCATCTACCATTTAACTACATAGCATATTTTCCTACTTAGTGGTGCAAGATAAACTGGACCAAATGATCTTCATCTGGGAAGACATCCATGCCCTGACTGAAGAAAGAGAGGCCAAACTGCTTGATGTTATGGAACTAGCAGAGAAGTTCTGGTGTGATCATATGGGTCTTGTAGCCACTATTAAAGATACTCAGGATTTTATCAGGGAACTAGAAGGACCAGGGATTGACCCTTCAGTGGTTAAACAACAACAAGAAGCAGCAGAGGTAGGTGGGCAACTGATTGAAGGCCCAATCCTATCCAACTTTCCAGCACTGATGCAGCCACAAATGTAGCCCCGAGGTAAGGGCCCCATTGGTATGGCTGCATCTGCGCCAGGGAAGTTAGGTAGGGTGTACATCGTTGTACATTAATCTGAGCTGATACCCCTGAATGTTGATTTTAAGAATATTGAACAGTATTACTAAACAATAATATGTTACCTTTTTCTTTTAGACTATCAAAGAAGAGGTAGATGGGTTACAAGAAGAACTAGATGCAGTTGTGAACCTTGGCTCTGAGCTCATAGCTGCGTGTGGAGAACCTGACAAACCTTTAGTCAAAAAGAGCATAGATGAGGTATGAGTCATGTAAATGTATGTTTTTCTAATACCTTGTGAAGTGAAGAGGACAAGAAGAAGAAGAAAAAGTCCTTAAAATGTGGTGTCTAAGTTAAAGCCTTGCCACAAAAGAATTCTCTGGTGTCAACAGCAAAACTCATACAGACCTTCGGTTTGATTCTGAAAGCTACTAGGCAGTTTCCAGAACCAGAAGAAATCTGTGAAGCATGTTGTTCAACCCTTTGCCCTAATACATAGAATCATCTGCATGTTTAACCAGGTCCCCACACCATGTTGTTGGTGCAGATTGACCTCCCCTGCAGATTAATCTGCCTTTACTCTAGAGTAGTGTGCCACAGGGAGCAGAGTTATGAGAGAAGCCTATGGTATACTGTAAAGGAATTATATAAGAAAGTAATCCAGATATATTTTACAAATGATCTAAACCAGGGCTGCCAAACTTGTTTTATACCGAGGGCTGAACAGCATTCATGGTGGCTGCTGAGGGCCAGAAGTGATGTTATTAGGCAGGAAGTGATGTCATTAAACAGGTCATAACCAAAAATAAGCACTTTTTCTCACTTAAGAACTCATTAGCTGCAAATGACAGAAGAAAAAAATACAGATCTTGATCATATTTCAAGATATGGGAGAGTCCAATTTTCATGTGGGCTGCCCTTACAGCAGTAACACCTGAGCACTGCTAAGCAGCTGAGAGCCTGAGGGCCGTATAAAAAGCTTCCACGGGCCGCATCCAGCCCCTGGGCCTTATGTTTGACACCCCTGATCTAAACCATCATGCTTTACAGCAAGACAATAAAAATAAAACTCACAAGCCAAATTGATCTTATAACTTGGGAGAAAGGTTCACCCAGTTCTAAATATGATGACTATCTAGGTTTGGTGAGTGAAGCAAAACATGCCCGTTAAGATTCATTTTTAAATAATGTTTATCCCCTGGAACCAGTATGTACCATGAAGTTAAGTGTGATTGTAGCTTGTGCTTATCCTCCACACTCATTCTTCCTAGTCATTGAATGGTAGGCATAATTTGGATGGGAGGGTAAGGTAAATGAAATAGCTAAAGGTAACAGGGCGGTCTGCCTGTGTTCAGTACCTGTGCTCTATCACTGATCCACATTCCCCTAAAGCAGCTATTTTCAACCAGTGTGCTGTGAATGGTTTGCAGGTATGCCATGGGAATTTAGGGGAGGGTCATTCATTATTAGGGCCATTGGGGGACGTTAGCCCCCCCCCCAGCAGCAGCATGGTGTGCCTTGTCAATTACACAGGCCTACAAAATTGAGGGTCAGAAAAGTTTTTCCCAAACTTTATGATGGTTTGATATGAATTTGGGGTGCTGATTCCAAAAATAGCATCCGTTTTGCCCTATCACATCTAGTTTTGGAGATATAGTATAGCCTCTTTAATGAATGGTTTAGTGAATGGTTCAAGCAGCTTCCTCATGAGGAAGCCTACACCACAGATACCATTTTTTGAATCAGCAGCCCAAATATACCCAGGAATTGGTGTAACGTTTAAGGAAGCAAAATGTGTGTTGGCCTGTGTTATCAAATAGCTTATGGTATGCCTTGACAATTTCAGCATCTTCTCAGTTTGCCCTGGGGTGAAGAAGGTTGAAAATCACTGCCATAAAGTAAATCGAATTAATAAACTAACAAAACCTTGGGTGAGAGAACCATTATTTTGACATGCCCACTTAAGGGCAAAGCCACTTGCTTTGTTAGTTTCACTTTCCATAGGGTGTCTGTGGAATTCATTCATTCATTTATATCCTGCATTTCCTATGCTGGAGCAAATGCTCAAGGTGATTACAATTCAAGACTAAAAATGTACAATATATTAAACAATAAATTGGATGAGGGCAACTACAAAGCACTATTATAGAGTCATAGGAGACAGACAACAGCACATCACCGAAACGCAATATGGAACAGTCTTAAAATAATAACATATAAATATTAAAAGAATAAAATCACATCCAGCTATATGTAATGACCAGCTATATTTTATATTTTCCTTTGTCCCGGGAAAATTTTGTGAAGGTTCTTGCCAAATTTTTGCATCAATAAAGATGTAAATTTTCTCTTGATCTCCATCTTAGATTAAGTAGCTATTTGTAGATATTTGTTTCCAGTCTTTACTTGATTTGGTTTTCTTTTTAAAATGCAGCTAAATTCTGCCTGGGATGCTTTAAATAAAACATGGAAGGAGCGTGTTGACAAACTTGAAGAAGCAATGCAGGCTGCTGTTCAATATCAAGATGGATTGCAGGTGAGGTTATTTTAATGGGAGGGGGGAGAGAATTGCATCTGTCTTCCAATATTATATAAAAGTTTTTCAAAAATATTATAACTTTTCACTAACCAGGCAGTGAGGCCAAACTTTTCATTGTCCTCATTGATTGCAAACATGCTGGAAGTGTTGGTTTTAACCTACCGGTATACTATAGAGATAATCTCCTCATCTATTTCCTGTAGGAATTTCTTTCTTGCTTCTTAGGATCCATTGAGAACACTACCTTAAATTTTTTTTCCCTATTTGTGTACCAAAGTCTGTATGATGAGGGCTCATAGAGACGTGCTCACAGGTAAAATTCAAGCCTGTGCCTTTTGTGGAACCCTGTGGTTTTGACTGGCTTTTGGTAGAGTTGGGCACTTCTAATTTGATGGTATGTTTATTGGATATTTTATTCTGTGCATTTTATTTATGTTGTTTTTTAAATAGTATTTCCCTTCCTATGACCTTGGGTAGAAGGCAGTTTAGCAATCACCAAGATCAAGTCCCATTGATTTAAGCAGCAAATTTAAGTACCTCCTTAACTCTTCCAGTGAAATCAAAGGACATAAGTAACTTTTGCTGCACTGTGCCGTAACATTCCCCCAACTTGGAATAGCAAAATAAACTACATAGATGATTTTGGTTACAGTCCAGATGAAGTGAAGTTTCAACCCACTGATTACAGTGGGTGAGTTCTGAGTAACACTGCCATTGAAAAGTAAATTCCCTTATGTATTATGCTGCCTGCAATCATATTTTTTCCTTACAGAAATGAAAGAGCTTTTCTTTCTCGTGACCACATGTAAGATCATTTCTCATTGACAATAAGGCTGTGTCTATAGATCAAGGGACACCCTGTTGAAAGGATATGGTCACTGTGATGATTCATAAACAAAAAAGGAAAAAAAATCTAGTGTGGTTATGTCCTACGTTTTATACTTTGAAGACCCAGTTGGGTGATTACATATATTTTAATTTGACTGTGTGTCATGTTAGTTGACACAACATTTATCTCCAGTAGAAGCATGTCTAGAATGGAATATCTTCACATTTTATGGCTCCTAACTTCCTAACCACCTATTGAGAAGTTGAAAGTTATAGTTCAGGTACACTGGGTATGTAATAGGGTCACTCTGTTTAGCTGTAGAGTTCTTGAAATAGGGTTTTTAATGGGATCAGTGGTTAAGCAGAGCAAAGAGCTAAAATGTTAAACCTCATTAATCTAAATTTCCAACTTCAGTCTCCTTTTTGTCCCCCACTGTGCAATTTAAGCACTACATATCCAATTTAGCTTAATGGATCAAACCTATCAATGTTATTAACTTTTTTATTTCAATAAATCTTTGCTTTTTCGTTTCTCAAGCTTTGAAGCTCAGTTTTATAACTTTTTCTCACATGATTGTGACACCATGACCTTAACTGAGCCTGTGACTATATTTCTGTCCACATGTATTTCTCTGTGATTTAAGCACAGTTATTAATTGTTAGGGGTGAGGTCTAACTATCATCTTAGAAGACTGGATTCCATTCAGTGAGACATCTTACATTTTCAGAAATTCTTGTGTTATCTCATTGACCTTCCTAAATCTGTCATGTAAGACTGACTCTCACTTGCTGTCGTTATGAGGTCCCTGCTTTGGAGCTTAAGTATTGTCTGTAGAGAAGCTATGCAATAGAATAAGAAGTTAATTAAAATCTAGACACATTTTTCTTCTCTGTGCTGATTCTCCCATTTGTTCATGAGAATTCCAAAATATTTCAGTTAAAGTAACGAAAAACTGCAGTATTTAATGTAATGTGCATAAGCTGATATTAACTCAGTGGTGCAGGAAAAACAGCATTTCAGTTTCTAGTTGATACAGGAAGAACTCCTATTTTGTTTCCATGTTGTCCAGGATAGCATGTTAAAGAGGCAGGCAGGGCAATATCACGCCCCATGGTTTTCTTCCATTGTTTCCTATTTTAAGTATTTGCCCAAAAGTTTTATTTGATTAGAAGGACTCTTTCTGATTATGGTCTTTCTGCCCCAGCAGCATAGCTATGGGTCCCAGAACCTGGGGTGGCGATGTCATAACATCACGTCTGGGTTCTTCCAGAAGAGGACAATATGGCAGCTTTGTGATCTGGCTACCAACCCCTTCCTCTTTCATTGAATGCTCAATGAGTCGCTGAAGGAGGAAGAAGGGGACATCAGGCAGATCGTGTTGCCGCCTCCTCTTAGTGTTTCATTAAAACATTAAAAGGTGGCTGCAGCATAAGGAAGGAGGTGGCAGGGGGAAGGAAGTGGCAGGGCAATCTGGCTGCCCTCTCTTCCTTGCCTTCCCCTTCCTCACACCTTCACTGCCTCTTAGTGTTTTTAAGTGATCCCTAACTGGATCAAAACACAAAGAAGTGGCACCCCCCTCATGAGACACTCCAGTGTGGTACCCAGGGTGTACCACCCCTTCCCCCTGTTTGCTACACCACTATCTTGCCCCTTAATCTAGATTAGCAGTTTGTCCCTTAGCTTTTGAGCTGTATTGCCTCCAGTTTGTATTAGCTGCTACCTAGAAGACACTTGGAAAGGTGGGGTATGTTTCAGTCTTCAAGGAAATGTGGAATAGTTTCCCATTAAGACTAAGTAGACAAACTCCTAGATTTTATCAGGGAGATGAAGTTCTTTTGATGTTTGGGCAAGTACATGTCTTCTCTTAAATGGAATACTTGCTGCCAAGTTGGAGCTGAAGTGTGAAGGCAGTTGTTCAGGCATAACGGATGCATAATCTCTGGCAGTTCACACCTCATTAATGAGAAGTGAAGTGGCCTTTGCTCTCTAGCTCCTTAAATGTTATGAAAGTCTGGCTGCTTTTGCTCCATTTCCAGTCATCCTGATTCTTTGATATGTCACTGGGAGACTGGTTCCTTGTCTTGCTCTGAGTCTTCAAAGCATCTCAGGACTTCAAATATTATTTATTTATTATTTAAATGTTTCATATTGCCATCACTCTTGCAAAACTTGAGGTGTCTTAAAACATCGTTTTTAAAAAATACACTTAGTGACGACTCCAGTTTCTAGAGCAGGGGTGTCAAACTCATTTCATCCTGGGGGCCACATTGGATTCATGGCACCTGCTGAGGGCCAAACTCCAAGTGTGGCACCTGAAAGTGACCACACTTGTGACATCACTTCCTGTTTTTTTAAAAAGCTGCGGATTCCCCCATGCTCTGCTACCTCACCCAACCCCAGACCCCATTCTACCACCAAGCATCCCCTGCCTCACTCCACACCAGACCCCATTCTACCACCAAGCATCCCCTGTCCGCCAGCCAGTGAAGCCTCCCAGTTGCCCCCATCCCACTACCAAGCATCCCCTGCCCGCCAGCCAGCAAAGCCTCCCAGTCGCCCCCCCAGCCCCCACCTACCTGCCACGGAAGCCACGCACAGCGGCTCTTGCTCCCAGACCCCCTCTGGCCACGACCAAAGCCCGGGAGAGTTTTTCCCCACAGCATCAATTACTTTTATGACACTTGACTCATGGGTGCTCCAACCCTCAGTCACCCCTTCTAGCCATGGGCAAAGCCGGCTCGCAGCTGGAGGGATGACCAAGTGCCAGGGACGCCACACATGGCTGCTCCAGCCCTGGGAACTCTCTCCGGCTGCAGAGCTGTGCGCGGGGGTAGGGCAGCCCCAGAACTCCACCAAAGCTCAGGGGGCCTTTCAAAATGGTTCTGCGGGCCGGATCCTGCCCGCGGGCCTTATCTTTGACACCCTTGTTCTAGAGCGTATTGGTCTTTGACCATAAAAGAAACAAAGATTTTTTTAATTAACAGATTTATTGTGGGGTTGCTTAGGCTACAGTGAAGCTTTTTGTCTTTAAGGTACTGGAAAACACGTTGATGCTTCAACTCATAACCTGGTTTTTTTAGAATAAACATTGTGTTTGCATCCCAAGGTTTACTTTCCCTGGGGGAAGGAGTCCTCCACTGAAGTAAGCTCCTTCCTCCAAAGGAACCTTTGGATGCAACCCAATATTTGCCCTCATTATCCCTGGAAATGGGTGAATGCGATCAAGTTGTCATGGAGGAAAGCTCAGTGCAAACTTCTACTGTACCCAGCATTGTACTAATAATATGTTCTAGAATTTTGTGCTACTATTACCCCTAATTACATTATTCTAATTTAATGTTTTATTATACAGGCTATCTTTGACTGGGTAGATATTGCGGGCAGTAAATTAGCTTCAATGTCACCAGTTGGAACAGACCTAGAAACAGTGAAACAGCAAACACAAGAACTGAAGGTATGAAATATGAACATGTTATTCTTTCATATTTTTCTGTAAGGTTTAGCATCTAGATTGTGTTTCCATTCATTGCAAGAAAATGTAAATTATTTTCATATGAACATCTTATTTTAAAATCTGCAGTTCTTGTATGTCTGAAACCACTAAGACATCAGTTTCCCCCACAGGTTAGCTGTGAGTTTCTTTAACAACAACAGCAACAAAAATTCAAGCTCATTTTTCCCACAGCATCAATTCCTTTTATGACACTTGACTTCCCTTTTGGAATGTGTGCAAGTTCCTGCAAAGTCTGTCATTCTTGATACCATAGATTATTCCTAAACATTCAGCAATCACTTCATTTCCACTAGAGCCCACTGGACTATGAAGCAAAAATCCCCAGCCAACTCTAAAAGCAAAATTGGAATGGAAATATGACTCACTCCATTCATAATACCTGGATGCTGTTGAGTGTTTTACATAGGAAGCAGAGATGGTATGGGATGTCCTGTTTCAGGGCACAGGGTGATCCACTCTGTTACTGTGTGGGAAAACAGAAGTGGACAAGTTGGAAAAATAAACAGGAAATTTTTACCCACCAATATTCAAGCCTTATCTGTCAAAGGCTGAATAGTACCTTTAGAAAATGACTCTAAAAATGAAAACAAGGATGCCTCTAATTAGATCTTGGGGGTTTTGGGTGGGGGGGAATGGGAAGGGGTAGGTGGTGCATTACTATCAGATTTGAACTAGAGGCAGCAGCCAGGATAGAACCAAGAACAAGAGGATGAGCTGAAAGTCAGGACCAAAGAGCAAACTGAAAACATAACCAAAGCCAAGAGACATGTTGTTCAGGCAAGTCCCAACCCAAGCAGGAAGCATTTTAAAGCTCTTCCTTTTACCATCCTGGAATGGGTTACAGGGAGGCAAACTTCATGAAGCGTTAAAGGGAACGCCCACTGGATTTCAGGCTCTGCTGAAGATTGAGGGAATTTTCTAAATATCCTCCTTTTGTGAATCATCAATAAGCTCCAAGTGTGCAAATTGAATTCTTGTCCATTTGTCCCAGGATAAGATGGTTTTACAGAATATTGTGGCTGTTGTTGTTCTACACCAATCGTTCCCAAACTGTAAGCTGTGGCTCCCTGGGGAGCTGTGGAAACCAGTAGGGGAGCCACGGAATCCTTGCAAAAAACCTGCCACCCTATAAAATGTATAAGATTGTAGCCCTAATGTAGAGCTGCAGCCAATGACCTTATACTCGAGGCAGCGCCAGTCTAAAAAGTTTGGAAACTACTGGTCTGCACATGATCATACAGTATGTTAATAAGGTAAACAATCTTGGGATTGTTGGTGCTAGTGCCACTAAGATCCACCCCATCCCACCCTTGAACCATCCCTCTCCCCACCCTGATCCTCTGTAAATTCTCCACCTCCTGCACTTGTACCCACTGCCATTTTACCTGCGGTTGCTTTAGTGTCTGAGAGCTGCTCACATGCATGCGGGGCCTCTGGCTGTTTGTACCAGTGGCCTGAAGCACACAACACCACAATAGCTTTTGTGGTGCCTTAAGAGAACTTGTGGTGGTGGATCACAAGATTGGTCACTGTAAACCCTCTCTTGTATTGGGCTCTCCTACATTCAAGTCACCTTTGAGCCCAAAGTATACAAAGTGGTTGTCTCCTGTATGTATGCATGGCTAAGTGCTCTGGCCTTCTTCCAGACACCCTCCATTGAGAGTGGGTTACCACACTCCTGAATCAGGGGTAATTCAATCATTCAACCACTCTCAATGCAGAGAAACAAAGCGGAATTACCTGCCCTTAGAAGAAGCATATCCAGAAGATTGACTCATACAGAAACACAGGGGGTGGGGTCATCTGATGGCAGGTAATTCTTTTGTTTATACATTGATTTGATAACGCATTTCAGCTGTAAGTGCAAAAAAATGCACTTCAGGTTTTAATTAAAAACAAAAAAAATGTACCTCAATTATCAGAATTTTGGTGGCAATCTTTCTGATTCTGAGGCTGGATGTTTTCTACATGACCTATGTCTTAACACTGTAGTGGAGCATCCTGTAGGGTTCTTTCTAGACAATATTCATCTTTGAGCTTTGTTCTTCTGTTTCAATAGCAATTTAAGACCGAAGCCTATCAGCAACAGATCGAAATGGAACGACTTAACCATCAAGCAGAGCTGTTGTTGAAGAAAGTGACAGAGGAAAGTGATAAGCACACTGTACAAGACCCATTGTCCGAACTCAAGCTGTTGTGGGAAAGCCTGGAAGATAAAATTGTTAGCCGCCAGGTAAATGGAGAATGTACTAAAAACATACCTTGAGTGGCAATGTACCTTCTTACGTTGAGATGAAATGCTTGTGCGGTCATTGACAGTATAACTTTCATGTATTTCAGCTAATGATCATGCCATTTTGTTCTGTTTTACAAAGTGGTTGTACCTGAGCAATCTCTTTTATTAGGTTATACTGTTTGCTTTGCAATCATGCAGCAGCACAACCATTGTAACCATACCTTTCTAAACACGTAATACATAAATAAACAAGAATGAAGTAATGCAACAAATATGTGTAACCTTTTGGTTTAGGGTCCTCCTAAGTTTCCATTAGGCCTTCAGAATTTGCTATATGTCTGTTTACACTAATAATTAATATTTTTCTCTCATCTTATCAGACTGGCTACTTATATTTTGTCGCAGGCATCCACAGTTTCTGTTATCCATGGATACCTCTTAAAGGATAGGGGAACTTTTTAAAAAATCTTGTTTTACCAAGGTTTTTAAAACTTTCCCCTATCTTTTTAAAGGTGTCCCCAGTATCTGCAGTTTCGTATATTCATGGGAAAGTCTGGAATGGAACCCCAGCAGTTACCAGGGCACACCTGTATTTGTAATTCAACATATGGGCCCCTATGCCATTATTGATAGGTATTTCTTACCTCTGGTAGCAGTTGATTCCATGTGGCAAGCCATTTGAGTGTAGGGATTTTACCACAGGAACTGAGATATTTTATTTGCACCACTGCTAACCTTTTAGTGGAAGTGTTTTTGGTGGCATAAATCTTAAACTCCATGTGATGAGCCACTACACAGGGGCATCTTGATGTTTTATTCATCTGCCCTTTCACCCCCTCAGGTGGCTTATAATAGCTACAACAATAGCAATGTTTTAAACAAAGGAAATTTAAGTCCAAAGCAATTTAAAACAGGAAACGGGGGAGAGGGAGAGAATGGATATGTTTAGTGTCAGGGTTTAACTGCAGCTTGCTACACCAATACATTAAAGTAGGTGTGTGAGGTACATGGTGGAAAGATTGTTGGCTTCAGTGTTGTGGAAGCAGTTTCAAATCCTGTCCCAACCAGGAAGCTCACATAGGACTTGGTCCTATCCAACTTTCCAGTACTGATACAGCCATAGGAATGGACTGTGTGTTGCACCTGCAGTGGGGGAGGGGTGCAGTCATGGAGGCATCCTTAAGATAAGGGAATATTTCTTTCCTTACCTGGGAGCTGTATTGTGGCTGCATTGGTACTGGAAAGTTGGATAGGATTGGGCCCTAAGGCTGCAGTCCTATCCACACTTACCAGGGAGTAAGCTCCATTGACTATAATGGCACTTACTTCTGAGTAAGACAGAAGTTACAGCATAGGTTTGGGCTGTAAGTGACCTCTTGCGTGTTATTTTCTCTTAGACAGACCTATTTCTCAGGTTTGTTGTGAACTGAAGATGAAGATTTGCCAAGAGGATAAAATCACTCTTACATTACAATCACTTTGGTACAACATTCTAAAAACATATGATTGCAATGGAACTTGAATTAGCTAGGGAACTCTTTCTAATAATACCATGACTTTCATGTCTGAGTGACATTTCCTTATTGAAATCATTCGTTTCAGGTTTAATTGAGCTAAATGTGCTCAAAGGCCCTTGTTGCTTTGCATTATGCAATGCTTTTCATTTTTTTTCACAGCATAAACTGGAGGGTGCTTTGTTAGCTTTGGGGCAGTTCCAGCATGCTCTGGATGAGTTGCTGACATGGCTGACGCATACCGAAGACCTGCTGAATGAACAGAAGCCTGTGGGTGGTGACCCCAAGGCTATTGAAATTGAACTGGCCAAACATCACGTATGTAATGGGTAGTTCTGAGATTTAGTTCTATTTGGATCTTATATTGTGGGAATATATAGAATTTTACAAATCCTGGTGTAATTATTTCTCGTGAATCCAGATTGAGGATCAATATGTACAGCATTTAAGAAATTGTAATGGCTAATACAAAATATTGCTATTTCGTTTCTCTTTTAAGTTTTAAGTTATCTATGGCTCAGACAATCTCCAAGATTAAAAATGTTGACTTGGCAAGTTACAGTACAGATATCCTGACTGACTGAATGAACTGCAGGTACAGAAAGGGTTCAGCAAACACATGCTGTTTTGTACTTCCTGCTCATTCAGTCTTCCATTCTAGAGAATGATAGCAGAGTAAGACTTCCTCTGTGATCATCAAAAACATCAGTATGTTGGCAAGCAGTAGTCATTGTCCAAAAGATCATCAACAGAAAGGAAACGAAAAGTGATATCTGTTTCTGTAGTCAAATGCTCACTTATTTTTAAATACAATAGTTGGACATTTTTTTAAAATTATGAAACATAATCTAGTTTTTACATGTTTTCATTGTAATAGGGGAGTGAAAGTGTGTCATAATATAAAAACTGAATGTTCCAGTTCAACTGACATATTTTACCCAGGACTTTGTCCGTAGGAACTTGGGAGTACATTGCACAGAAGCACACCTGACCATATACACTAGCCTACAGAATGGGATGTATATTACCATTGATGCAGTAGTGGGAAAGATTTGATTGCAACAAGGACTGCGTATGAGTAGCATTTTATTTAAATTGGCCATTGCCAACCTGGCTGACTTCTAAAACCACTCCTTCTCCTATTATGTCATACCCTTGTATCAGCCATTACAATATAATTCTAACAAATATATTAGCAGAGTGAGGAACCTTAGAAAGGTAACAAAGGCCTACAAAAAGAAGAAAAAAACTTTTTTGAACCAATTTAGGATATTTTTGAGATGCTGAATCCAAAAATGGCATTGGTTTTGTACTATTGGCTCTAGTTTTGCAGATGCCATGGTTTCTTCAAGAGGAAGCTGCTTGAATCAGCATATAAGGTGGTTATGCTGTACCTTCAAAACTTGAGACATCTGGGCAAAACCAATACATTTTTGGATTCAGCACCCCACATAGCCACCTTGGGTCCTATCTCTTAGGGGGAGAGAGGCAGGGTAGAAATATGATATCCAAATGAAGGTCTAACTTTTAAGATGACAAAATGTGTGTAGGCCCATGTGCTAATTTGACTACAGATTATTTATACAGTTGGGCCACATCTTAAGCACGGTCAACTTGTGCAAATTCAAGTGGACACGCTTAGGGGTCCTCCAAAAGAAAACAGAGGAAAACAACAGTCAGCTATTTTCAATCTTTTTCATCTCATGGCATACTGAGAAGGTACTAAAATTGTCAAGGCATACCATCAGTTTTTGGACACTTGACAAGGCACATCGCAGTGCCATCCAGGGGTTCCCATCCCCCAATGGTCCTACTAATATATGACCTTCCCCCAAACTCCTGTGGCACACCTGCAGACCATTCTTGGAACACCAGTGTGTCATGACACACTGGTTGAAAATCGTTGGTTTTAATAGTGCAGGCATTCCTCCCCACTATTAGACTTGCTCTGTTTTTGCCTTAGAGTAATCTTGAAATGAGAGGATGAAGCTTCAGTCATTTCAGTTCTGCATGTCTCTCATACTGTAATTGTAGTTCTTAACGAGACAGTATGTATTTGTTGGATTTAAGGGAGTTTTGACAAAAAAGGACTTCGTCTTAACGTGCCCCCCCAAATGTACCAACCTCGGAATGTAACCCTTGCATAAGATGCTGACTAACTGTCATACGAATCAAAAGTGTATGATGACTTTATGGTAGTAAAGAAAAATGCAAAATTGATGTGCAGTGTAATAAAGTATGAATAAGAATTAAAGTTTCAGTTCCTTGGGCAGACCCTAAAACTTGCACTATTTCTTAATTCTGTCAGTACAATTTTATTATTATTTAAGTATACTTGTATAATGCTTCTCAGCAAAACAAGCTCACAGAGCCGTTTGCATGACAAAAGAAATGTAAAAAATGGTTCCCTGTCCCCAAAGGCCTCATAATCTAGAAAGAGACTTCAGTAACCACCATTGGAAATAGTACTGGGCTGCAACTAATAGAGCAGTCCTTCTGCTGAATATAAGAGAATCACCAGTTCACAAGGTGACTCTTTGCCCAGTTAATGAGGGTGAAAATGAGCATTGAAATGATAGCGCTAGTCGGGACACCTGGATAAAATTAAGAAGTTAAAAATATGGCAAGGCTTGACACATTTGTAACTGCAGGTGCTGCAAAATGATGTCTTAGCTCACCAGTCCACTGTGGAAACAGTTAAGAAAGCAGGAAATGACCTGATTCAGTCAAGTGCTGTTGAAGAAGCAAGCAATCTACAAAGCAAGCTGGAACTTCTGAATCAGCGGTGGCAAAATGTCTTGGAAAAAACAGAAAAAAGGAAACAACAGTTGGATAGTGCTTTGATCCAGGTAGGTATGAGAAATCGAAGAAAACAAAATCCACTTGCACCAAATTCATCCAGTTGAGCAAAATCTAACCAGTTAAGCACTTTGAAGTTGTTTGGTTTCAGTTAGAAAGTTAAGCATGCATTTAGCTTCCTGTAATTGAAATTTGAGGAATTTAGAAGTGGTTAACTTGATCTGGATTGCACTTTTTTTGTATTAACAAAATGGGGTAAGGGAACCAATATTCCCTTACCCCAAGAAGACTTCCATCTATCTCCTTGGCCCCACGAGTTACAGCAATGGCTGTTTTAGTGCTACTGTACCATGGCATGGGCAACCTGCATAGGATTGGGCTGTAAGGCTTTAGGCCTATATACACACTTTCCTGGGAGTAAGCCATTTTGCACAATTTGAACTTCTTTCTAAGTAGAAATACAAAGTATTGCACTGTATTCCTTTTAACCATCTATATTGCCCAGTTCTGTTTTTTGTCTGTTTTTCCAAGTCCTTAATTAGATCTTCAGGCATAAGTGTGCCAAGCCAGGTTGGTGTGGTGGTTTGGGAGGTGGGCTTAGACCTGGAAGATCCAGGTTTGAATCCCCCCTCAGCCATGAAGCTTCCTAGGTGACCTTGGCCCAGTCACTTTCTCTCAGCCTCACCTACCTCACAGGGTTGTTGTGAGGACAAAAAGAGGGGAGCAGCTGTGTAGACCGCACTGAGCTCTTTGGAGGAAGGGCAGTATAAAAATGTGAAAAATAAAATAATAAATAAAAATAATAACAGAAAACGTATAAACCTTTGTTTTCTCATTATAAATGTCAAACTACATCTTACTTAAAACATGTTCCTTAAACTTTCCATGTTTTTAAAAAAATCAGAAGTAATAAATATCAGTTTAAGCCCCCAACCTTACTTTCTTTTCTGCTTTCTATCTTTCTGCAGTCAAAAACGTGTCATGATACATGCAGTTTTCAGTTTGACCCCAGAGTGTGTATCTGGTTTAATCACATTTTCTTTTTCTTTTAGTTTTTTTTAAGAATTTGACTCTCATTTAATATGTTCCACTTTTGCTGCCTCTTAGCTAATGTAGCAAGTTGGAGTTTTGAAATATGTTCTGAAGTGCTGTGGTGATGTGATGTGTCATTTAGGCCCAAGGTTTCCATGGTGAAGTTGAAGATCTGCAACAATGGCTGACAGAAACTGAACGTCAGCTCTTGGCATCGAAGCCTGTTGGTGGTTTACCAGAGACTGCGAGAGAGCAGCTTAATACCCATATGGTAAGGATCTTAATATTGCAGATGGTCCTAATTTGGAAGCTTTGTGGCCATTCATAGTCAAACATTTGCAGTTTCTACACAGTGAAATGCCTGTAAGGTTGTTTAATGAGAAAACTCGTTTGTAAATTACCATGTAGCAAAACTGGTTGAATGGTACATATTTATGACTGAGCAGTCCTCAGCACTATTTCACAGGGAAAACAGATTTTAAGAGTATTTTTGGCTGCTCTGGTCTTCGTCTACAAAGTCTAGAAACATTTATAGTTCTCCTGTATAATTTGAATTCTTTTTATCCCACTTCCTTGCCCCAGTAGCCTTTTAATTTACCCACAGCTTCAAAGTAAAGAGTTTTGCTCTTTGTAACAGCAAAACAATCTCGTTTTTAAAGGAAAAGCTAGCCAGAGATCACAGAACTTTCTCCGTTCTCCACTCATTATATAACTCCAGTTAGCAGTGCACAGAGACAGAAGACAGAAGTGCTGATGGGGGAGGGTAAAGGCAGTGCCATGATTATCTCAATTGTGCCATTGCCAGGGATAAAAAGTGTTGTTTTTTTTTTTTAAAAACTTACTGTTAGCTGTGCTGACCTTCCAGGGGGTGTGTGGAGCCCACAGGCCCAACTGTGATGCTCCCTGCGTCTCAGAACAACTAAAAATAGTGATCGCGCCCCACTTCCAGTTTGCAATTGTAAAACTGGAAGTGGGTCTCAATTGCTATTTTTAGTTGTTCTGAAGCACAGGGAGCACAGCAAAGGGTCTGTGTGCTCCCTGCACCATCCGGAAGGCCAACGCTGCTAATTGTAAGTTTTAAAACAACAACAACAACCTTTTATCCCTGGCAGCGGCACAGTCGTGTCTTTTATAACTAACTTCGCCATCGCCCTGTCCCTTAAGGGGACAGAGACACGGCTTCCCTGGTTGGGGTGTCACGATACCCAAGTTTGGGAATTCTGCCTTATAGTCATAAGTAACATCTAATAGTACTAAAAACATGTACAAGATTGCAGCCTAAAGAAGGAGTTCATAGTTGTGGGAGTAAACTGTGTTCGCAGCTAGAGCTTGGCATGTTTTGGGGAGAGGGTAGCAGTTTGTAAACTGAGCAGCTTGTCTTATGCAAACGAAGCACATATACATGTCTATACATTAGTGTGTATCTGCTGAATAAGACTGCTCAGATGATGGATAAAATCATATCACATTCACTGGTATAGTATTCACTAAATAGGCTGAGAAATCAGAATGGAGATATAGCCAGGAAGTTTTAAAATAAAGCAGTTTTACCATCTTCTATGGTGTGCCTTAGTTTATATGTTTTAAAAGTGTCTAAGCTAAAGCAAATATCACACTGTAGATTGCTGCTGCCACCAAGAATGTAGTTAAGGCTATGTTCTAAATCTGAACCCTTTTTCCCAGCCTAGGAGGTGCCTTTCAACCAGCAGCCACTGTGCTGCGTTTTCTGCAGAGTGGAAGAGGAAGAGGCATTCCTCACCTGATGTTCCCTTCCTGCAAACTCCTATCACATGTTCACATCCACACAGGTCACTCTTAGATAGCATGCATTTGAGAGATCTTGATGCGAGAGGCACTTGTGCTCTGGTTGAAAGACTCAGGCAGGACATTTTATTCAAAACAAGGGAAAGGTTTATTGAAACACAAAGGAAGAAGAGAGAACACAGGAGACAAACATCCAAAAATGTACACATGAGATCAGAGGCAAAGCTAAAAATAACAGTAACTGACTAAACAGCTCTATGGTATGAGTTAACTTATGCTCAGGATGACTTCATTTTAACTCTCTCCTGACAGTAGAGAGCTAGAACAGCTGGTGAGTTAACCCTCTCCTGTCCAGAATACCATTGACATTTTGCTGACCTGGGTGGAACCCAGCTTGTGCTGACTCCAGCTGTTCAGTTCGTTTTTATTGTAAACAGGAATAATTCTAAAAAATAAAAATTCAGTCCCAAGATCTGATTAGCTGGTTTAAACTTTATAGACTCCCAAATTCCCCCCCCCCCCCGTGAGAGTAAAACACAGCAGGGTCTGTGTGTGTGTGTGGGGGGGGGGAGGATTGGGCAGGTGGCTATTTCCCCTGGGGATCCAGACAGGCTGATGTTTTGAAAACTATCTTTGTGTGTGTAGCAGAGCAAAAGAAGAGTGGTGAAGGGAAGAAGCTGACTCAGCTAAGCTGATATCAGAATGTACTTAAGACTGAGTGGTTGTTTAGGAGCAAGGGAAGTTTAGGAGAAGAAGAAGCTACAGGCCACATGGCTGTGACTATCACAAGCATGAGTAATAAATTAGGTTTCTTGCTTTCTATAAGGCCTTGGTTCAACCATAAGCCACTTCTTAAGTGCAAGATTTAGGGCGCAATCCTAACCCGCTTTTCAGTACTGACATAAGGGCAATGCAGCTCTGAGGTAAGGGAACAAACATTCCCTTACTTTGAGGAGGCCTCCGTGAGTGACACCCAACTGCAGGATGCAGCACACGTCCCATTGGCACAGCTATGCCTATTCTGGAAAGATGGTTAGGATTTGGGCCTTAAATTGCATTCATCATCAGTGGAAATTATACTGCATAAAAGAAATAATTCAGCGTCATATGCCCAATTAAATTCTAGTCAACTCCATCACTAAATCACAATTCATTTCCATCAAACTTCATCTAAGTAACATTTTCACCCAACTATTAATATAGTTGTTTATATAATTAATAATTATTTATTTATTAATAATTAACCATGTGGTAGCGTGGACCCACAAAATTATTAATAATAATTAATATTATAATAACTCATTTTATATGAACTGTAAGCTACTTCTTAAACCTACAGAATGAAGGGAAACCTTCCAAAGGGAAACTGATCCAGTGATCAGTGATGGAACTGGCATATGTACAGCCATAGCTCTTGGCTTTAGGCCCCTGGTATGGAAATGCAGAATGCTCTTGTGTAGCTGGTGTGCAGTAGGGTGTTTATGGCACTTGCTGCACACATTCTTCATGAGGTCTGGTGCATATGCACACTGCCTGAAGATTTTGCACACTCTTCATTCAACTCCCATTATTTTTTTTTTCTTTATGCAAAATGTGAAATGTATAGAGACTAACATTTTCTAATAACTGTTTATACATTAATGATTTAGAGCGTTGTTTGTTTTTTGCCTTGATTAGGAACTCTGTACTGCCTTTGAAGCCAAAGAAGAAACATATAAGTCTCTGATGCAGAAGGGCCTACAGATGCTTGCAAGATGCCCAGAGTCTGTTGAAACAAATGTTGAGCAAGACATAAATAACCTTAAAGAAAAATGGGAATCGGTAGAAACAAAGCTCAGTGAAAGAAAAGTATGTTTTACTGTGAACACGGGGAAGTGCTTTGAGATGTGTTTAGGAACATTAAGATGGGATTGTTTTTGATGTAGACTAGACCTAAAAACCCTTTTAGTGAGCATTAAGGATCCATAGAATCTTAAGTGATAAATAATGTCACAAACTAGTATTCCTATCGAATAGTAGATCAATAAAACATACGGCACTAGATCTAAAGTCTGAAAATGAAATGTGTCCTCTTGCAATCTACAAGTCACAGACCCAAGGAATGAATAAATCTTTTCTAACCATCCGGTCCATCATCCTGTCAGCTTGGAACTGATGCTTTAATTTTATTGCTGGCAATTTGTATGTAACAGTTCTTTAAGATTTTAAGTGATGAGGTCTCCATTTTGTCCTTTGGGAAACAATCTCATACTTCAACCAAAGCATCTTACTCATAGCCCATAGTTTCCATGGGAATTGATGTTGGGGGTTTTTTTTTGTTTTGTTTTGTTTTCTGAACAAAACTAAACCATTAATCTGAGTCAAACTATGAATAGCATCTTGAGGGAGCTGATGTACAAATATCCTTGTAAAGAGCATAAATGAGTAGTAGCCCAATCCTATTAAGTGCTTACGGTGGTGGATCTCCTGATCTGCTGCTGTAAGTGCAGGTGTGGCACCAGAAAAGATGCACCGTTGTTGTGGGACTGTAGGTGCTAATGGCCAGAGGCCTGCACGTGCACCAACAGGCCACCCAGGTAAGGTGGCAGCAGGGGTTCGTAATGGGTGGTTTGGGGGAGGATTGGAGCAGAAGGGGTGGATCTTGGTGGCAGCAGTGCCCACCAGGATCCTATCCCGCTTTCTCGGCCTGAGTCTCCTCAGACTTGTGCCAGATAAATAGCTGGTGTAGTTCTGGGAGACCCATTGGCAACCAGGTGGCTTATGTGAAGGTATGTAAAAAATATTTTTACTTGCCTCTCCTGGGCCATCTGGTCACCCCACCACCACCATCACCAGATGCAGCACACACTTTTGGCTCTGCTGCATTGCATAAACAGTTGGGGGACAGGATTGGGGCCCAAAAAAATAAAAGAAGATCTTCTTGGAAATAAGGAGCATTTGCACTCATCCTCATAAAACTGAAATTAATGGATCAGTTCATAAATCTTAGGCCTGATTCAGGGCTACTAGATCCACTAGAGTTTTGCATAGTGCAGTATGTCTTCCCTGTCACCATATAGTGTCACTTATGATGTGAAAACTCCATGTTGGCATATTTGTGCTGTTTTCCTTGAGACATTTACTGAGCAATGAAGGAGAGGGAACATGACTTTTCATTTTCCAAAGTCTCTGACTATCCCAATAAATGCCTGAACAGAGTCTTTGTTTTGCAACAATGTAGCCTCTTTGCAGCAAATTACAGGGCAGAAATGTTTGGCGTGGTTGGCCATATGGCTCTTCTTGTTACTCACTTAGTGGCAATCTATCATACAGTACTGTTTCATGCAAGCAGAACCAAAGTTGAAAATCATGTATATGTTGCTGGAATCTTGTCTAGACGCTAGGAAGCTTCATCATTTAGCACTGAGAGGAGATATTTTTTCATTTGTAGAAAACTGTAAGAGGGACTGATTGCTCTTTTTGCCTGCTTAGCCCCAGTACGTTCTCTACTGGAGTGTTTTTAAATGCCTTTTATCTCTATGCTGTTGAAGAATCCAGAACATGTCAGCACTGACCTGAGGAAAATTATTAGGAGAATCCTCCAACAACAGTGATGCTCTTGCAAATAACATTCAACTGTAAAAACAATTTATTTCCCTATAAACTACATAGTTCTGCTAAATTATGGTATATTCTTACAGGTCAAACTGGAAGAAGCCCTCAGTTTGGCAATGGAGTTCCACAACTCACTACAGGACTTCATCAACTGGCTTACTCAGGCTGAGCAAACCTTGACAGTAGCTTCTCGGCCAAGTCTTATCTTGGACACTGTCCTGTTTCAAATTGATGAACACAAGGTACGCAGAGAAACAAGCAGCAGATATCTAGCATTCTCCTCCCCGCTCCTTGAAGGCACTAAGCTGACTCTTATTAATGTCTGAAATAAGCCAGCAACACTAAATCCAAGGATATTTTTGTAGCTTTAAAAATGGTCTTTTATAGTCTCTGGCCACTGAAGTAGGAAATCACATTATGTCTTTGATGTATGTATTATTTTATGTGGGTGAGAAGCTGTTCAAATATTGTCTTCTTGTATTGGAAGGTCTTTGCCACCGAAGTGAATGCCCACCGTGACCAGATTATAGAGCTGGACAAAACCGGAACTCATCTGAAATACTTCAGCCAGAAACAGGATGTTGTCCTCATTAAGAACCTGCTAATTAGTGTCCAGAGTAGATGGGAAAAAGTGGTGCAGCGCCTGGTGGAAAGAGGAAGAGCTTTGGATGATGCTAGGAAACGTGCCAAGCAGGTAACATGACAGGTGTTCGGTGATAATTTGAGCAAGCACACATGCACATTTAAATGAATAGTGCAGTTAATTGTGTTTTAAAGGAAATTGTAGTGTGACAGATCTGTCTGGTTTGAGTCAAAAATGCTATTTCTTAGTTCAGCCACAGATACTTCTATTTGAAAGACAGAAACTTTCCACCACACAAGGAAGAGCTGCATGGATCCATGTGTTTATCAGTGACTTTCCTGTTTTGTAAAAGGAAGTATGTGGTTACCCCCTTTTTATTTTAATGTTTACAGACACAGTGCATCACTTTGGCTGATAAATGTGTATCTTCGCTCCTTGAGCTTTCATTGATAAACCTGCCTTTCACAAAAGAGTTCTGTTTTCGCTAGCCATTTCCCTTTTTTCTTCATTGCCTCAGTAGTCCTCCTCACCTGCTGTCAGATATGCTGCCTCTCTTCATGGATGCTTCTCTCCTGATCAGTCTTTCTTGTCATCTGAATGTGGGGGTTGGGCCCAGCTCTGCCGAATGTATAATGCATATTCCTAAGCGCATTGGGAACCTGGAGGAGGGGAATATTGAAAATTAAATCACACATGTCATAATAAAGTGATACCTGATACCCAGGGTGACCAAATGTCGTCTTTTTCCAGGACATATCCTCTTTTTTAGCTTTGTGTCCTGGAAAAGAACTTACATGTCCTCCTTTTCCCTGTGAGCGAGCCCCTTCAGGCAGCGCCTAGCCTTCTTGTAATCAATAAATTCTATGTAATAAATTACATGTAATATAGTTTAAAATTTAAGAATAAGGAATATACTGTTTAAATTAACCACATTAAATCAATACATGAGTGTTTTTAGCTTTTATTTTGTCATGTCCTACATTTTGGGGTGCCTGGTCCTCTTTTGCAGTTATGACATCTGGTCACCGTGCTGATCCCACCCCAATGCAGGGATCATATCATTCCAGTTTTTTTATGTGTATAGTATGAAAATCAATACCTGTAGGAGAAACTTGCTATATTGGAGAGACAGCTATGTTTTATCTGTGGTGTGTACATTTTTCATGTGAGGTGCAATTATAAGGTGGCTTTTTTAACCCAAATAATTTCCCATGTAAAAATGGAGGCAGTAGTGTCCCTGCAAGAGTGCTATACTGCTGCATTATCACTAGTAGGAATCATCCCAAGGAGTGAGTGGGCCAAATGAATCAGCCTATCAGAATTCTTATGAGGTGAAACAACATTAATTTTATAAAAGCTTTGCATAGTAAAAGTGACAGCCTAAAAGAGAAGTAGCTCACTCTCCTCAGAACGTAGAGGTGCCGGCCTTGCCTGACTTGGAATATTTTATCCTTTGCCTGTAACATTTTCAAAGCTGAATTTTGAATGTGTAATCTATGCCTGTACACTTATGCAACTTAAAATCTTGCTTTTTCACAGTTTCATGACGCCTGGAACAAACTCATGGAATGGTTGGACGATTCAGAAAAGACTTTGGATGCAGAGCTTGAAATTGCAAATGATCCAGATAAAATTAAGATGCAACTTGTCCAGCACAAGGTGAGTCAGCAGGAATGGAATGTTTGAGATGTCTAATCAGATTGCAAGAGAGTCAGTCCAACTAGTACTGTATAATTAGCAGGTGGAGATTTGTTGGTTTCCATAGGTGGGATTGTTTGCTACCGTCAAATTCTGTTTTCCACCTAATAAAACAAATAGAAGCTAAGAGATTTGACTCCAGGGCCTGCTCTTCTGAAGGGATGAGTCTGTATGTGGAAAGGAAAGGTAGAATAATAGAAGCTAGAAAAATTAACCATACAAATAAGCTAACTAAAAATTTTCTATCAGTAATTCTTTGATCATCTTGGTCAGTAGGATACACAGGAATTTAACTGAACCTCGTATTGGGTTGATATTGCTCGGGGATTCTGTGGATTCCTGAAATGAGTTTTGCTGAAAGGAAATGTGCTGTTTGACAGGCAAATCCTTAATCAGTTTAGTGAAATAATTTTTTTTTTCTCCTTTTGAAATGAATGGAGCTGTCAGCTACAAAAATGAAACTTGCATTAGGAGCAAAGAAGGTTTTTCTGTTAAGGGTTTGCAGCTGTCAAGCTCTTTTTCATAAATCTGATTATATACAGGTGAAAAGTCACTTTTAAAACCTGGGCTTCTCAACCCAAGCCACCTCGAGTGCCCTTTGGGGAGAAAGGCTGAATAGAAATAGAATAAATAAACTCCAGGGAAAATGACATTCTATAAACAGATACAGCTCATTTTCTGGTTCTGATCAACAAAACTAATTACACCATGTCAGGTTAAATTCAGATATTAGTATTCCATACTCTGTATGAGTGCACTCCCCCCCCCACTTCATACACCAAAAGACCCAGCTGATAACTGATTAACCCAATTTAATTTATTGCAGCAAATAAGGTTACACAAAAATGGAAAGCAATTTCAACTGAGATGCTGAACTTTGAGTAATGCTTTGCTTTGGTCAGCCTGATACTCTGAGCATCCTGGTTGTCAAACCAGTTCTAGCACATCATATTATGACTTCTTTATATATGACTTATGACATGACTTTGTACATGACTCACAATAGAGGAGGGCAACCTCAAACAGATTGCTTCACCTATGACAGCCCTGATAGACAGGAAATCAGCAGTTCTTAAGAGCCATGGGAGGTTCATCAACAGTTCATCTGACATGGGTATAGTAGGATTTTTACCCATTGCATTTGGTGATTGCAACTTTGCATTTGGAGGCTTTGCATTTGGAGCAAGTACTCCTGAAGCTGCATGGTTATGATAGTAGAGCTCTAGATCAGTGGTTCTCACATTTTTAGCACCGGGACCCACTTTTTAGAATGAGAATCTGTCAGGACCCACCAGAAGTGATGTTATGAACAGAAGTGACATCATCAAGCAGGAAAAATTTTAACAATTCTAGGCTGCAATGCTATCCACACTTTCCCAGGAGTAAGTCCCATTGACTACACAGGCCTACAAAACTGAGGGTCAGAAAAGTTTTTCCCAAACTTTATGGTGGTTTGATATGAATTTGGGGTGCCGATTCCAAAAATGGCATCCGTTTTGCCCTATCACGTCTAGTTTGGAGATATAGTATAGCCTCATTAGTGAATGGTTCAAGCAGCTTCCTCATGAGGAAATTCCTATAATTTTTGGAATCAGCACCCAAAATATACCCAGGAATTGGTGTAACGCTTAAGGAAGCAAAATGTGTGTTGGCCTGTGCTATCGTTGTTAAAAGTATATACAGAGTAGCCTGTTAAAAGTACAGAACTGTAACATTTCTCCAATGCAGTCACATGCCATGGTAACATAAAGTCTAATATATTAAAAATAAAATATTGAATATTGAAAATATTGAAATGGGGACCCACCTGAAATCAACTCGCAACCCACCTATGGGTCCCAACCCACAGTTTGAGAAACACTGCTCTAGATACTCTAAATACCATTATAGCTTCCAGAAAACCATCCAGTATCTGTATATACAAAACCACCTGAGTTTTGTATATACAAAAGTTTTCTTGCGCTACGGCAGATGTAAACACCTTGTGTCTTCTTCAACATCTCGTTCTTATGTCCTTGCATTCCTCCAGGATGGCTTAGGATATGATTTTATTTCTATCTCATTTGTTATAATTTACCAAAGATTTGGGGAATGTTGATTGCTTTTTATCAGTTTCTCCATCAGTTGCCTTTCCATTATTCAGACTTTAAAAGTCTGGGTAATGGAAAGAATGATTGGGTCATGCAGTTCTGTTTTTTGTTTGTTAGGAATATTCATGTATTTTAGGCATAATTCTACGTATGGGCCTTGCCTGCCTCAGCTTCTTTCACAGATGTACCACAGATATGTTGGTTGTATTTAACCAACCGGCTGTAATTTCATTCTAAACTTTAGCAAAATGTGTGTTCGCCTGTGCTAACTTTAGAATGAAATTATACTTTACAATCTAAAGTATACTTGGACATGATCTAGCCCTTGAGGAATTAATGAACTCTTGTTTTTGGCTCAGAATCTAATATTTATTGCCCAAAGTTTCTGTGGCAGATGTTTCATTTTATGCCTTCTTGAAAAGTATGATAGTTGTTTAACTTGAGGTCTTAGCAAAGCACAGCTGTTCCAGAGGAGAAAGCAGCCTAGCAATATTTGAGCATTTAAAGCTTTAAAAAATTGTTTACATGGTAGTGATCCTATGAAAATTAAGCACTTTCAATTCCTGTTAAATTCAATTAAACAATTAAGTGCAATTTAAACAAGTGCTTGCTCTATGCAATCATTGGAATTTTAAAGTGCTTCTGTTTAGCAGGATGTTACCCATGGTTTAGTTGGAGAAAGAGTTTTGTGGTCATGTGTGTTAGGAGAGGGGGAGAGAGAGAGAGCATTTTTTTTTCTTAAAGATTGAAATTACTTATCTTTAGTTCTAGTCTGGAAACATAAAGAACCAACTTTTGTCATGATTTACTCATTTACGTATTTGTGGACTGAGTGCTCTACCACTGGTCCTCAGGAGATTTTGTGAATATGTAGGAAATGTAGTCGTTCAGATTGAGACATTTTGATTCTTTTGGGATTCTGAATGACATTCACATACAGAATGGTTTTAACTGAGAAAACCAGCACAGAAATGATTGCACAGCTGTCTCTTTAATCTGTGCTTGCCCAGAGAAATCATTATTCACTTTGTGCTTATTAGTGACTGCACAACAAAGGCTGTAATGCAGTTTCTGTCAAAGACCTGAATTAAATATTCTTCTGTCATTTTCTGCATAAAGACCTCTTGTGGAAGTGGGGGCCGAAGATTCTCATGATCAAGAAAAAAGTAGGCTTTGGTGGTGACAAGGGTGATCAAGCAAATACAGCTTAGTTACTTTATTCATTTTGCCACTGAAACTGACCTTGGCAAAAGACCTGAAATAAACCTTCATCTTGAGTTTGAATATTAATTATTTCTGAAAGCTAGCATGAGGATCTTAATATCACTTTCCATTTTGGTTAGGTTTTTTTTTTAGTTTTATTTAGCAATATATTGACAAGCAAGTTGTAAGCTTTACTAAGGAATAATATCTAGAATAATAATTTTCCACTGCAGCTTCTACAGTCTGATCCACATGTTCTGTAACATTAGGGTACTTGACGTAAATTTTATTTTAACTAATTTAAGTCAACAGGAACTAAATTGGTTTGAATGCAGGTACTCTATTTAGTGCAAGCATGCTGAAAATCATGAACCTTTCTGTCATTTTTCTTGCATAATCTCCTGTGCAGCGCAATCCTATCTTGCACTGGAACAGGCAGACCAGAAGGCCTGTGCAGTATCCAGCGCAAGATTGGGACCAGATTCCCCTTACCCTGGGTAAGCCACCACAGCCGTAATGGGTCTCCTCAGACTTGTGCCACCACAGGAGGTGGCGCAAGTCAGAGGAGAATGGAGCAGCTTTGAGCTGCTCCATGCTGCTTGAGGAATGGGGTTGGGATCCAGCATAAGTGTCGGGTCCCAGCCCCACCTTCCACTCCCCTCCCACCTGCCCCTTGGAACACCTTCTGCCTGCCCTTCCCCTGCTCCAGAACACATCTCTCCGGCCTCCTCCCCACCTCCGCTCCTCCTTCCCCAGACCCCTGCATTGGCCAAGCTCAGCCGACACAACCTTACCTCCCGGTGATGGCATGGAAGATGGATACAACCTCCGTGGGCCAGCGTGCATCCCTGCACTGGCCCAGCCAACTCCCAAGGAGGCGCAAACATGCTTTAAGGCATTACAGTTAGTTAGGATTGCTCCCTTAATTGGTCTGTTAAAATTAATAGGATGTTAATCTGTTGACTTAAGGGATACTAGATATATTCAGGAATAAGTGTAGACAGGTTCTGGGACCCAGATATCCTAGTGACATTCATGAGATTTTCTTGTGAAATGCTATTTGTTTGGCTGCAGGTGGGATGCAATATGTTTCGTCCTGTGGATTGCGCATGTTACATATTGCACCTTTTTCACTTGATACAGGAGTTCCAAAAAGCTCTTGGAGCCAAGCATTCTGTGTATGACACTACCAATAGAAGTGGGCGTTCCTTAAAAGAAAAAACTTCTCTTGCTGATGGCAATCTGAAACTGGATGATATGCTGAGTGAACTCAGAGACAAGTGGGATACTGTCTGTGGAAAATCTGTTGAAAGGTAAAAAAAGGGGGGGGAGTGAGTATATCTCAATGATAAAGCACTTGCCTTGTGTACAGAAGGTGTCTGTCCCAATCTCTGACGTCTCCAGGCAGGGCTGGGAGAGACTCCCACTCATAATCCCGGAGAGACAGCAATTCTCTTTCTTTTCATGAAATAGCCATATGCTTTGAACACTAGTACGTTAGTAGATTACAGAATATTTTAATTATTTTTCTCCATTGTGTGTTTCTTTTTTGTTTTCCTGCTTCAGACAAAATAAACTGGAAGAAGCCCTTCTATTTTCTGGACAATTTACTGATGCTCTTCAGGCTCTCATAGATTGGCTGTATAAAGTGGAACCGCAGCTGGCCGAAGATCAGCCTGTGCACGGAGACATTGATTTAGTGATGAACTTAATAGATAATCACAAAGTAATGGCTACAAAATTACAGTGATTTTCATATTATTTTAAATCAGACTGTTCAAAACATTTTGATTGAATGTTGGTTGGGTCAATTTGTAACTTTTAAGAAGATTCATGAGCCCGTCTGTTAGATTAAAAACACAAGACTGTGGTATACAAATTGACTGGAAAGGAAAAATCCTTGCAAACTCCAGGGAATTATTTTGCTTGCCTGCAGAACTGAGGCTACTTTATTATCATCTGTTTTGTGGAGATTTTAAATCAGATTATTAATTCAGATTTAATTTGGATTAAACAATCTAAACCAGTCCTGAAAGTGTTTAAAAATGTATTCAAATGATTCTCAAATACAGCCACTGATGCTGTAGATGATACTAGAAGCATTCTTTTTCTAAAGTCCTAACTTTTTACTCCCCTCCATCTGTTTCTCATGGATATGTAAGCTCAAATGCACGCATGGATGCTGACCATCTACAAGATCTACCCACCTAGAGCAGGGGTCTCCAAACCTTTTGGCCAGAGGGCCACATCTAGCACGGTGTCAAGTGCCAGAAAAATAAAATAAATTTTAAATATATTTAAATAAATACATTAGAGACAACTTAGATGAATGAATAATGGACTCAAGCACCAACACATACCACAGAAATAAAGCACACACTCAAATGGACTCCCTTTCCCCCACCCCACAAGCAACTCACTTACATGTACAGGACTAAATAACTCAGAACCAATACATCTCAGGAAGCATCCAGAGCATGTTCTGAGGGCCACGGAGGCTTCCCTGACGCTCAGAAAGCCTAAGGCCATCAGAGGGCCCAAAAAGTCACTTCCGGTTCTTTGGGAAAACCAGGAAGTGATATTTTTAGTCCTTTAGAAGGGGTGCTGAGACGTGGCCTCTCCAGCCCTCAGAACACCCTCTAAACACAATTGGAGCACACCTCCAGTTACATTCAGTCAAGTGGGCCAGAGGCTTGCAGGGGATCAGAGGCTTGTTGCAGGCCAAACAGAGGCTTTCCACAGGCCACAGCTGGCCCCTGGGCCGGGGTTTGAAGACCCCTGTCCTAGAGTGTAGGCAAACGACTGATTCACAAATTCCTCTGCATTCACAAATCTGCTGAAGTGAATGAGGATGCTTACCATGCATCTATTGCAGAATGATACTCTATATCTACATTGTGATATAGAAGGGCAGAACAAGGAGGAGTTAGGGAGAAAGAACATGAGAGATGTACATTATCTATCAAAACGTATACTGGTTTTGAGATCCTTATGGCACTTTGAGTGTGCCAGTAAGCTTTTAAGGGAGTTAATTCGAAACACACACAAATCAATTTTCACCTGATTGCATTTAGCATAAGAGAGATATATTAGCATGTAGACTTTTCTCTCAGAACTCATGTAGAACTATAGATTAAATCAAGCAGATTGCAAATACAACAATATGATCAAGCTCTCATAAAACGAAACCAAATTAGTGTGCATTATATTACAAAACAAAATATAGTTAAAGTTGTGTATGGTGGTTAACAGCTTTTGCAAGCCCCCTCTGTCTGCTTCCTTGCTTATCTGACAGGCCTCTGTGCTGCTGCTTCACCTTCCTCCCTTCTTCATGAGAGCTCTCTAGGAATAGAGAGGCCTTGTGAGGAAGGAATAAGACATCTCTCTTCCTAGAAGACCCTCCTGAAGATGGAAGGGGGGAAGCAGCATCTCAGAAGGAACCCTGTCAGGTAAGTACTTAACCAATACTTCAGTAAGCAGAACATTCTTTTAACTGCCGTCTCTGCCTGCCTAAGTTAAAGATTCCACTTAACTGAGTTTGCCACCTAGTGCTGGATAATGCAACTTTTATTGTAATGTGCAAAGTAAGAATATTTTCTCTGAAAAGTAGCAAATAATTTTCTCCATAGTTGCAATAGTTGTTTTACGTATGAGGCAGATATGACTTGGTAAACAGAAGGGTACAATTTCTTTCCATTACTCAGGTCTTCCAGAAGGAATTGGGAAAGAGGACAAGCAGTGTCCAGGCTCTGAAACGTTCTGCCCGAGAGCTGATTGAAGGCAGCCGTGATGATTCATCATGGGTAAAAGTCCAAATGCAGGAACTCAGCACTCGATGGGAGACTGTGTGTGCATTATCTGTTTCAAAGCAGACACGACTGGAACAGGCTCTCCATCAGGTGAAAAAAATGAACTGATTGCTTTGAATTCAGTTGATGCAGACTGTGCAGAAATTTGCAGTGCTTTTTGTAGAGTATCACTTCTATTTGAGCATGGAAACAGGGAGAGCTTGCTCCATACAATGTATATGGTCCAGGGCTTTGCATATGTGTAAAATAAGGTGCAGTGGACAGGTAAGTGCACAATCAGCTTACAAGCACATTAAATTAGGAAACAGAATTCCTGATTTTGAATTGTAGCCATTTCCCCATGCCCAAGCTAAGTCAGTGGAATGGAGAAATTGACTGAACTGGATTCCATTTAATTTTTGGTCTAGTCAAGTTCATACCTCAGAGAAAGTTCAAAAAGAGAGAAGGGAAGAGATTGTTAATGAATGTCTACTAGGGCCTTGCACTGAGAGTAATGGTAAGTGTGTACTTTTCTTTTGCACTTCCTTTCTACAGGGCAATATGTGAATAACTTACCATTAAGGGCAGTGACAATCCTGGTCCCTGGGGCCAGGACCGCAGAATGTCCCCCCCAGTTGAATGCCTCCCCACTGGGGGCTTTGGAGGGCCGGAGAAGGCCATGCATGGCCTCCTCTGGCCCTCTATGTAACTTCTTGTTTTTGAGGAAAACAGGAAGTGGGTGTTGAGGGCCCTTCAGAGACTTCGGAAGGCCTTTGGAGGGCCGTGGAGGGTGTGCGGCCTTCCTGGCCTTCCAGTAAGGGTGGGAAGCCATTAGGGGGACCAAGGGCAGCACTGCCGCCCCTGCAGGTGTAGTGTCTGGGTATTTGCCCCCTTGTCCCCCTGTTTAATGGCATTGATTAATGGCACAAAACAAAAACCCTAAGGAATAGGTTGAGATTGAAAGGAGGAAGGGGAGAGTATGTTACTCACCATGCATGTGTCCACTAGGTGTCCAAAACAACTGCACATATTTCAGATCTAGGTTCAGCATTTTCCAGGTATTGCTTGAAGCATTACTGAAGTCCACAAAACCTGTATGATGAGAAATAGTTGCCAAAAAAGAGAATGAGCGTGTGTATGCTACCACAGGATACGACTGCTCTATAACCATATTGTTCCCTCTCTGAAAAGCTATTGTCTATACATAACCTTAGTTAACATTTCCCCCCCCCTTCCCGTGAAGTAACAAAACCTCATTTGTTAGCATAGCTCCACCCGATAGGTTAAGTTACCTCTTTTGTAATGTTTTGATGTGCAGGCGAGTTGAACTTAATTTGCATGACACATGTGCTATCAATCATATATTTAAAAGCATACACAGAACAGGCCTTTGAACTTCATTCAGTTTTTTTTTAAAGCATGTAACATTTTTACCATAATGGTAGTGAGGTGCTGTATGTCAGACTCCTTAATGGAAAGCTAATGTGCTTTCATTGCTGAATGATAAACGACTATGCGAGGCTGGGCACAGTTTCACTGGTCATGGGAGAAATCTAACGTTGTACTTGGTCAGATCCCTTTAACAATGTTCACTTCCCTCCCTCCCACATATATTTCCATTCTTCTTCAGGCAGAAGAATTCCACTCTGTTGTGCATGTCCTTTTGGAATGGCTAGCTGAGGCTGAGCAGACCCTTCGTTTCCATGGTGTCCTCCCAGATGATGAAGAGGCTCTGCGCACACTAATAGATCAGCATCGGGTGAGCAAAATAATGGAGACAATGCTTGAGCTCAAGACTAGATTTATGAAAGAGCAGGAATAAAATAAAGCTATTTTATGACTTATTTGTATCTGGCAATGGAAATTAGTTTTCTTTCCTATAAATTAGGGATCATGGAGCAGAGGCTTTATGCAGATTGATGTCATCAGCTAATTTAATCATGAAGCTTTAAATAAATAACTGAACAGAAACATCTTAAAATAGTCACTTCTTCAGCATGTACCCTTCAAACATCAGATATCCTTGAGTACTTGCTCCTCAGACTATCTTAATCACATTCATAGAGTTGCAATGGTTGGATGGTGTTAACCCCATTTTATGCCTTGGGACCTGCATTGACCACTACACCCTGGGTAGCTCCCTCCTCTCTGTCCAGACAAACAAAATTCAACAGGATCCCATTAGTAGCTCTGCTCAGCAGCCTCTATGCTCTTGGAGAATTGCTGTCCCCAGTGGCCTAAATACTTGGTTGCAGAAACACATCTGCTAGCAAGAAGCCTGCAGGAGAAAAGGACAAGTGATGGAATAACTTAATATTTAGTGGTAGAGGCAGGTGATTGGAATGAAACCACTGTGCCCTTCTCTTTTAAACCACAGCTTGCATAACTTATGACCTACCAGGCCACCCCCTGAAAGTAGTTCTCATTTGCAGGTGGTGAATGAGGTGGGGGAGCATTCAGTTGTTTTCCAGTGGGGTGAATTTTTTGAAGGAGGTTGGAGGCTTACTAAGTGAAGGCAACAGTGTTTTCTTTAATTTTTTTTCTTTGAAACTTTTTTCAGAGCAAGCAAGCTCTTCCCACAACTGTCCTCTGATGACCATAGTTTTTTCCCCGGAATATCTCTCGACCAACACATGATGTAGCACCATTAATCATTCTGGGTAAAAAAGAAAAATGGCAGCTACAGCAGGCAGCTGCCAAGAACAGCTCTGGAAGATGCACCATTACTGTTTTTGGCAGTAGTCATGCATTTCATATAACATGTACCTCAGCCCATAGTTGTATTGCTTTCAGTTGGATTTTGCAAATGTAAGTGGTCATTTGATTATCCCCAAATTGTGTGGCAGTATATGTTACAATCAAACTTTTGGGGGAGGCACAGCTACTCCCCCTGCTTTACTTTTTTCTGGCTAGTCTTGGATGTGTGTCTTTCCATACAATGAGATTGTGGAAAGGTGCCCGCAGTTGTATTGAGAATGAAGAAAAGAATATCTTGCTTACTGTCATTTCCTCTGAACAGGCTCCAGATGGTTGTCCTAGGCTTTCTTCTCACTGAAGAAAAGGCATTAGAAAGACCAGTTCTAAGACTTAAAAAGAGCAATGCCTACACACTTGCACAAATAACCTGCCAACAACCATAACTAATCTGTAAACAGTATTTTAAAAAATTATAAACTATAGGAGTTGTGGGTGAAGACACATTCTAACACCATCCAGAGTTTGGAAAATTTTCAGAGATACATTTGACTTATCCTAAATTTATCACAGAGTAATACTATATTTTCTTGTGATATTGTGGAGAGACTAGCCAGTGAAGCTCTTGCCCTTCTGTCTGAATTTTTAAAATTATTTAATGGAATTTATTTTGCTTCCACTGTGGTAAAATACATTGCACATGCCTTCAAAAATAGTTTATTTTGGGCGCAATCCTAACCCTTTATGTCAGTGCTTTCCAGCGCTGGCATAGCGGTGCCAATGGGACATGTTCTGCATCCTGCAGTTGAGGGTCACTCACAGAGGCCTCCTCAAAGCAAGGGAATGTTTGTTCCCTTACCTCAGAGCTGCATTGCCCTTAAGTCAGTGCTGGAAAGCACTGACATAAGGGGTTAGGATTGTGCCCTTTCCCTCTCAATGAAAGTGCTCAAGGCAACTCTTTATTGTACAACAAATGGAAGGTTTTGGAAGATAAGGTCTTTAATACAGTCGAGGTCAACAATATGGCTTCTAAACTTTGCAGTTGAGAACAATCCTTTAAGCTTAATTAGTAATGAAAATGATCACTATTACTATTGTAAGCTCTTATTATAGTCTTGTATATTTAAGTAAACATTCGTACCTGTTATCTTTTGGAACAGTTAATTATGCAGTCATTTACAATTTTATGTATAAAGTATACTTTTTTCAAGTCACATCCTGAAATATTTTACTTTTGAAAAATTTGATTTGACATCAGAATCCTTTTTTGAAAATTGTACTTGATTTAATGGAAGCTACATATTCTAGATAATTGAGGTTTTACCTCTAATGGCTTAGTGGTTAAAAGGTGAAATGGGTTAACACACTGAAGAAGATAATAAGGAAATACATATATGCTCCCCCTCCTGTCTTTGCTTCATTTCCTCCACTCCAAAGTCTCATAAAACTGCTCTCTTGTTTTTTGTTTTTTTTAAAAAAAATCTTCCATGATCATAACTCATTAACTAATTTTCCAAATCAGTATGAAGTTTTATATTCTAGTGAGACTTAGGGCTTCCATCTTTTAGGGAGTGTTAAACATAACTATGTTTGTAGTATCGTTGACACTGTTGTATAGAGAGGGTGTCATCCCTATGGGACTTCCCCAGGCCTCACAATGCCTTATAAGGGCATAAAAACGTCACTTCTGGTTTCCTTGAGAAACCGGAAGTTATGCCTTTTTGCCTGAAATGGGCATTGAGGGCTTGGGAGGCTGCAACTTCCCCAGCCCTCAGAATGTAGCCCAAATCTGCGTTTTTCAACATCCATGGATTTCGGTATCCACTGGGGTTCTGGGGAATGGAACACCTGCAGATAATGAGGGTCACCTGTATGTGCAATCAGAGTGTGCTTCTGGGTACAGGTATCAGCATAGAAATCGCATACAAGTACTTTAGATTGATGCTTCCCAAAGTGTGAGTCTCAACCGCCCTCCCGCCTACCCTTGAGCTGGTTTGGCTTCAAATAGGAGCCATTTCAGAAGCCCCAGTACTTACTGGACCCTCCATAGGCCTTTCCTGGCCCAGTGACCCACTTTATAGGCCTCTGTGGGCCTCAGAATGAGCCTCAGAAGCCTCAGTAAGCCACTTCCGGTTTGCGTATGAAACTTCTGAGGCCCACAGAGGCCTGTAGAGTGGGTTACCTGGCTAGAGGAAGCCTCCAGCGCCTCCAGGAACATCACAGCCCACTGCAGAGGACAAGGTGGGTCACGGTGTTACAGTATTTTGGAACCCCTGCTTTAGAGCATGGCAGTGGAAAATATTCTTTCCTTCACCCCAGTTGTCAGTATGTTCACTGAACTTACCTACTTCCTAATAAATATACTTAGTGTTAAATTTTTGGACCAAACTAGGTTTGATGATGGAGGTGCATAAATGCATCTCAGCTGCCTTTAAATTTTTGCAAATAGGAGCCTCATGGAAGCATATCTGTTAGATCCTGATTGGCAGGAGGGGCTTTAACACTTCCCCCATCCCACTGTTTTCTCCATGAAAATTTTCCTCCCTCATTGCTATTTGCCCTGTTACAAAAACTTACCATTAGGCCAGTTCTTTTTTTTCTTTTTTTTAATAATAAAGTGCATATTTCAACTATACCACTACAAATTCAAAAATGTGGGGGTTTCCTTTTTACAGTCAGTAATTTCTGCAGTTTAAAATCTCAGGATCCCAGTACTGAATGAACAGTCCTAGAAGTGTTTTCTGTACATGAATAGATAGCGGTCCAGTTAAATATATCACCTCATAGATCTCTTTTTGAATGTCCACTGAGTAGCTCTGAATAGGTTATGTTGTTGAATTAGAGTTCATTGGATCAGTCCATTGAGTCTTCTGAAACACATCCAGTGTTTCAGAAGATGTTACAAGTGTTTCAGTGGTAATGTCTTGTAAGGTCCTGTACTCTTTTTTTGCATACGGTTAACTCTATTATAGCTCAATCCTATCCTCCTCCCCCACCAGCATCGTGTAGCTAGTACTAGTGTAGCACTGGCAGAGGCTGCTTTATGGCTGCCGTAAAGCATCATCTGCCAACAAGTACATTGGGCCTGCCAGTGGGGAGGCCACAGCAGCCTCCCACACACTTGCAGGTTGACAGAAGCCTACTAGAACAGGTAAGCCCATGCAAGGGGTTGGAGAGAGATGGGGAGGAGCGTTGAACAGGGTACTGGTGAGTGGGACAGGGAAGGGTAGGCAGGATGGGGCAGGAAGGAGGGTGGATCAGGCCCTGGGATAGGGGTAGGATTGGTGGCATGTGCCAAATCCCAAGCCCCTTCCCAGGCCTCATCTGCCCGAAACAGAGCAACATGGACTTGCACCAGCGATTAAGTTGGTGCAAATTCAAGTTGCCCCATAGTAGGACAAGGAAGTCAAGGAGACAAAGGAGGTCATGTAGGACAAGAAGACCTCCAGCAGCTGAAAATCCCCTGCAGGATACAGTGAGAAACCTCATTGGCGTCTCTGCATCTCGGCACGGGAATTTAGGTAGGATTGGGCTGCTGCTCATTGTACTGTCTTGCATTACTAATGAGTTGCAGACTCTAGCACACATTTTATGTCTCAAGTTAGACCTTAGTCTGCATTTTTAAAAAAAAGTCTTAATTTTTCTTATGAGCTTGCCAATTACTTTGTCTCCCCTCCCTCCCTGCTATTGAATCAGTTCAGGCGTTGGATGATTCATTGTAGGCATTTGTTCTTTTTGACTTAGCCAGCAAAATCTGTAGTTACTTGAATTTTTCCTTTGAACCAGAGCCAAAACCTAATTGAAATCACTGTTTCTGCCTTAGGAATTTGTGAAGAAACTGGAAGAAAAAAAGGCTGAACTAAATAAAGCCACAGGTATGGGAGAGGCCATCCTGGCTATCTGCCACCCAGACTCCATCACTACTATTAAGCACTGGATAACAATCATCAGAGCAAGGTTTGAAGAGGTCAGTCTGTCTTGAGCAGTTCTTTGTGGTAACAATCAGTCCTTGACAGCTTGGAACAAGGCTGGCAATTAGCAAGGCAGTTACATGGCGAGGAAACAACCCAGCTGTTGAGAACAAAATGTTTATCATACCCATGCTGTCATGTATAATAGGCTTCTTCTTTCATAGCTATGTGGTGAAAATGACGTAAAAAGAAGAAAACAGTACCCATGCATGTTTACATTTTAAGGATAATCTCTTGTCCAACCCACCAAAGATGGATTAGAATAAAACATTGTGCTTTCAAAGGAAGAAACTTTATGACCAAAAAATCTGTTCCCAATACTTAGTAATGATTCTGTTAACTAATTCAGCAAATTCCTTTTTTTTATCTATATGTGTTAGTGTAAACTCTTTTTGCCAAGTACAAGAAAAGGTCCATGTAACTGGTAGTATCAGGGATGCTCCAGATGTTAATATTTAGAGGCGTGAGTGTATATACCCATCTCCTGAAATTTGTCCAGATTTAATATTGGAAAAATAACATGTACTATCTGTATATCTGAGAAGCTGAGCATTTTGAAAGCCTCCAGAAATTAATTTGGAGAGTGTAACATCTTTCTTGGAGGCTCTGCAAAGACTTTGTTTTTAACATTGTCTTCTAAGTGCCATCATTAGTGATCCTCAATCATCATCACCTTTTGCAAGTAGTTAACTTCCTGTATCTCACAGTGGCCCACCAGATGCCTCAGGGAGCACACAAGACAAGAGACCTGTATCCTGCTACCCTCTCTTGCATCTGGAAATTCTAAAAATGTTATCTCATATGTTATTTCAAAACACTTTGGTTCCATCTTGCATTAGGATGATGTGTTATTGTCTGTCCCCTGTGTCTCTATAGCAGTGCTTTGGTTATAAATTGCTGCTCTCCCCAAATTTGTTGTTGCCAATATTTTTTATTTATTGTCTATATATTGTATATTTTTAGTCTTGAATTGTAAGCCGCCTTGAGCATTTTTTCTGGCATAGGGAAGGCGAGATATAGATCTTTTAAATAATAAATATTTAATATACCATCACTAAATATGGCATAGTGATGATATATAATTCTGTACTACTGCTTAGAACTTATGGTTTGCAATTAAAAAGCAGAGACCATTTTGTGGGTCATCAGCTCTTTTCCTTTCTGGGGTGCAGACAGTACCTACAAATATGCTTGCCCAGCAGCCCTCTGATAATGAAGCCAAATTGTGTTTAACGAGTAAAAGAGTAGAGGCTCTGAGTTTACTCTGTGAATGGAAAATTAGGGTGAAAGTTACCATGGACTCCTCTTTCTTTCAAGGTGTTAGCATGGGCAAAGCAACATCAGCAAAGATTGGCAGGAGCCTTGGCTGCACTTATTGCTAATCAGGAGCTGCTAGAAGCTTTATTGTCCTGGCTACAGTGGGCAGAAACAACTCTTAGTGAAAAGGACAAGGAGGTCATTCCTCAGGAGATTGACGATGTTAAGTTACTTATAGCTGAGCATCAGGTAAGTGAACCATGGCTAGGCCGTAGCATTTTTAACCATCATCAATGTATGTATAATTTGGAAGTCCCCTGAATTAAGCTTATGCCAGAGAAAGGAGATGTTAGGATAGAATCCATTGTCTGTTTTGCTAAACCATATTCTATGGTATGTCTTAGACTGGTTCTGGAAGCATGTATTTCCTTGGAGAATTAATGGAGAAGCTGAATTTATCCCTCATTGGAAAGCTAATACAGGTAGATTACCCTGTATTTCGAAAATCGGATTATTCTGATATCATGTCATTTTTGTCCAAGACATGTGCTCATTCCCATGAACGCTGCAGGTACAAACTATAAGTTCTATTCTCTGGTTCTGTGGTGTGTACCTGTACAGTCATTGCGGAAAACTTTCAGAGAGACCTGCCAACATCTGTATGGGTAACAGTGAAAAGAGCAAGAGGAAGCATCTCTCATATATATATGCAGTTATTCCAAAATCCAGATTCCTTCCCGTCCCAAGCAGTTCGGATAAGGGATACTCAACCTGTAATGTATTAGGATGCACTTCACTGTTGTTTTTGTGACATGAAAATAAATCCATATTGAGAAAAACAAGCACTGTTCATCTCTTGGATGTTAATTACAAGTTCTTTTTAAAAATTTAAGTACGCGGATCAGGAAGCAGTTGTCTGTATTATTGTTCTGATTCACATGTGCACAGTAGGCAAGATAGTCACATTGCCTTTCAGGTGTTAAAAAGATCATGTTTATCCAGCACCTGTACTCATATATCAGAAGAAAGTCATGAATGAAACTGGTGTTCCCTGTGCACATGAGAAAGCCCATAGATGTCTGAACCTGAGCCATTATTTTCCCATAATTAGATATGCTGCAAGTTATTCTTGTACGTTGCTGGCTAAAACAACCACCATTAATTTCAGATATTCATGGAGGAAATGACCAGAAAACAGCCTGATGTGGATAAAGTTACAAAGACGCATAAAAGGAAAACAGCTGAGTCTGCTCCAATCCAGTCTCATATTCCTGTTCTGGATAAAGGAAGAGGAGGAAGTAAGTAGAGAGTAGATGGGAGTGGGAAACATCACCTGTATCATTGCCTTTATTCTACAGCTGGTAATTTATAAATTGCTACAGTACAATCCACTCTCCTTAAGTCAGATGTTGGCTTCAGTATATTTCTGATTTAAGAAGTAGATGGTATGTCCTTGGGTCAACAACTTTTGTTGGAAGGATACAAATTTCTTCCTGTTGGATGCCACCTGGACCCATAGCTATGAGGCCCCTCTCTTCTTCAGTATGCAGAACCAAACTGTCTGCTTAAACATACAAGCACATATTTTATTTTATCCTTGAAATTGTTTTGACTAGCCTGAAAGGAAGCAAAAAAATGATACATTTATTGTATTTTAACAGGAAAGCGTTCCCCAACACCAAGCATGTATCCCTCAGGGGCACAAGCTCAGATTGAAACCAAGAATCCACGGGTGAATCTGTTAGTCAGCAAATGGCAGCAAGTCTGGCTTCTAGCCCTGGAAAGGAGAAGGAAACTGAATGATGCTTTAGACCGACTAGAGGAGGTCAGTAATGAAGCAAATATCACTATAACTGGGTTTCCTGTCACGAAGCCTTAATTAATGTGTTATCAGCAGCTTCTCTTTTGCCTGGGGGAGGAATGGTTGGAAACTACCCATATACTATGCAGGTGATCTATGTATGTGTAGTTGCTGCATAGTGACACTCGATTGCACAATGCTCCAGCTCATGCAATCCCCCCCCCCACTTTTCTGAAGGAGAGAAACTACATAAGGTAATGTCAGTGGATGAAAGGAACAGCTGTCCAGCTCTAACCCTAAAAAAAGAAGCAGTGTCACCAGTAATGTATACACAGAAAATGTGATCATAACCATCATCTTACGTATGCAATATACAGTATGCAAATAAGGTGAAACATCTTGATTTTTCCATGAAAAACTGCACCTATTGGCATTCTTTGCTAATATTAAATAATTTAAAACATTTTGCAGGATCGCATATTAATAAATATTTGAATTGCAGGAGCCTAAGGCCGGCTTCATAGATTCGGCCACTGATATGTGGAACTGCTCATAACTGGCAGCCCTTTTTTTGATAAGTCTTTTTCATGTGAGCAAGTTCCCACACAGTTAGTTCCGGTCATGCAATACAGCTCCACACTTGAGGTGCCTGCAGTGGTGATGTGTTATCAGTCCGCCCAAGCTACATGTTGGCTTGTACAAATTGTTTAACCCATCTCCATGATTGGTATTTCAAGCAGCTGCCTATGTGAGTTACTAGTTACATCATGCAGACCTAACTAGATTCATTATGTGAAAGGTTTGATGTGGATACAACACTGGCTTCCTACATACCATGGTTTGGAAAATGGGAGCCAGAGTCTGGAACATATATTCTCTCCCATTCCTTTCTATTTTTGAACAAAATCCCCTCACTCCATTCATTTGTCAGTGTTAATCTTGGTTTGTATGAAAGTTTCGTGCAGTGAGAGTAGCTTTGGTTTAATACTAACCAGATTCTGTGTTAAGGAGAATTTGCAAGCCCATTTTAAACCCCGATTTCGATCCTGGTCAAAATGGGAACTGTAGTAAGTGTCAGCTATGGTCGGTGCAGATGTATCATTAAACCATAGTTAAAGCTGTCAAGAGAAGAGAGGGGGAAGTGTGCTAGAAAGTCAGGGAGGTTGACAGTGCATTCCTGTGCTAGCTCCGAATTTGCAAGCCACAGTGAGCAGGGACATCTGCCCAGAATCTTAGCACTGTGGTAATGTGGGATTATGGGTCATTCTGGTTCTTAAACCTTTTTCTCCTTTATTTCTTTTTCCAAAAAGCTGAAGGAATTTGCAAACTTTGATTTTGATATTTGGCGGAAAAAGTATATGCGGTGGATGAACCATAAGAAATCTCGAGTTATGGACTTCTTTAGAAGGATAGATAAAGACCAAGATGGGAAGATAACAAGACAGGAATTTATTGATGGGATCCTTTCTTCAAGTAAGTTTTAAGGCAAAGTTTTAAAATAATTTTATACACTATTTAATTCTCTTCAAGAAGTCTTTTGAGACTGTCCTAGGGAACTGTCCCACTCTTTTCAGACTGTCATTGTGCTTGCAAAAGTCATCATGTAAGGAGAGAACCAGTGATAGTTCAGTGGTAGAGCACCTGCTTTGCATACAGATCCAGGTCCAGTCTCTGGTACCTGCAGAAAGGGCTGGGAAAAACTCCAGACTGAAGCCCTGGAGAACCACTACTAGTCAGTGTCTGATCAATCATACAGAGTCCGACTCAGTATAAGGCAACTTGGTATGGTCATCAGTTCCCCCTGAAAGCAGTCATTCTAATGCAAGCTGTTTTTGGGTCTACAGAGTTTCCTACCAGTCGATTGGAAATGAGTGCAGTGGCTGATATCTTTGACAGAGATGGCGATGGATATATTGACTATTATGAATTTGTAGCAGCGCTTCATCCAAACAAGGACGCATACAAGCCTCTGACGGATGCAGACAAAATTGAAGATGAGGTGCTTGCCCCCCCCCCCACCCATGCAAATATATTCCACTGGAATTGTGTGCTGATCTTATAGTCCCTATATTCTCTTGTTTTGTTTCCACAATTTATCAATTACTTAAATGGTGGTGGTCAGTTCTTTTTTCATTTTTTTTTTTTGACAGGTGACAAGGCAGGTAGCAAAGTGTAAATGTGCAAAGCGATTCCAGGTGGAGCAAATTGGTGATAACAAGTACAGAGTAAGTCTAGAAAATTCATCTATGTTGTCTGTTGATTTAAACTCAGGTATTCTGAAAGGAACAAGAATCCCTGAGCATTTGATCTGAAGCTAAATAGCGTAAATCTAATGTGTTTTGTCAAAATCTGAACATAGAATGATTTGGTGCCCTCTTGCATTTTCAAATTAGTGAAACTTATGGTAGTAAAAAACTACTCCCTTGAAGTCACGAGAAATCTTTTCTCTCAGTGTAGTTGAAAGGAACTTTCCAAAAGAACCTTGCCTTTGGGAAACCATCAAAGAAACTAGTGATAGAGAATAATTTTGTAGGCCCATGTGTTAACTGGGATACACCAACACCTTGTGGGATTTTGTGCTGAGATTTGAATAAACATGTTGTTTTTTTCCCCACAGATGGGAGTAGGCTTCCAAAATATTTGAAAAGATATACCCTGCCATCATCACCTTGTCTTTTTTCTTTTCATTAGAACATCCTTTCCCTTCATCTAGATAAGAAACGTGCCACTTTTCCGAGGAAACAACTCGGTTTTCTGTTGGTTTAGCAATAAAATTGTCTGATAAGAATTTGGCAGAAGGAGATGATTTAGCCAAAGCTTGAATGGATAGGTAACAGAGGTTTCAGGTCTCTTTTAGCATTCACAACCCCTGATGTTATCTGCACGCCTCTAAACTACATACCGTATTTAGAAATCCTGAATATGTGTGTGTGCTATTAGAGTGTGTTCTAGAGCCATGCAGAGGATTTCTTGTTACACTAATTATGTCTTTTTCCCATTTTTCATCTCTTATCAGTTCTTCCTGGGAAATCAGGTATAAACAGTGTAATGTGCTCTAGAGTTCCTAATATGCTTTTAATATATCATCATTTCAGCTTGCCTTTCCTCTCCTTTTACCCTGAGCTAATTCATCGTTGGTCAGCTGTGATGCCTCTCTGGAAATGCTTCATAGGTTTCCTTGTTTTGGCAGTTACCTTTTTGCCTGTCGCTGGCTTTTTAATGAGATTGCTTTTAAGGGAACCAGATAATAGACTGTACGAACTGGTAGTACAAATGGCTTCCTATGGTTTGCACCCCAAATCTGCTGTTAAGATTTTGATTCGCTATCACCTGTAAATGGGGTGCATCCAGGAAATATAGATGGAAACTATAAATATAGCTTTCCATCTAGCCCCATGCTCCTTTTAAACCTTAGTTTAGTCCAGAATATTTCATTAGAAACTGAGCAAACAAAGTGTATTTCTGGAAAAAGTCATCACGACACAATTCGGCACCCTATGGACTGCATTTCAGATGTGTGTTGCCTACCCTTCTTTTGCTCTGTGTACAGACATCCATTTGTTTGAAGTTTAGAAGCTAAGTAACTTAGCTTAGTAACATATCATCCAAAGGGCGTTAAAATTAGAGGAACTGATATCCTGTTGAGTAAAGTGATCTTAGCAAAGTCAGACGTTATGTGTAGATACGTAAAGACGTTCAAGGAAATGATGTACTGATGCAAACATGGATGCAACCCAGAGCAAAATATGACTTACTTTGCTGATATCAAAGATAAATAATCTACAGCACCTGTTTAAAATCAACCGTCTTGTATTTCTCATGTCAGAGGAGATGAAACTTCAGTGAAAGTTTATCACTAAAACTATACCTGCAAAAAATCAGGTTTTTGACTTTTCTCAGACTATATAATTCTGGGAAACCTTTTTAATAAAATCCACATAATACCTAATTTTCCCTTGGTATAAGGTTTCATAGATGACATGTATTAGAAAAAGAACTCTGCTCTCCTATATGGGGGTAGGTGACACTGCCTCTGGTCAGTTGAGATGCACATAGAGTGGGGCTGTATGTGGTATTGGTAGGGCCTTGTGTAGCCATAAAATGGGAAGCAAAGTTTCAGGTAAGCCTTTCCTCCCTCCCAGGAGATGCATTTTAGGACTAACTGGTTACTATAAGGCTGAGTAAGAATTTTTTGCTGCCACTCTTAAGGTGACTGTGAGGAGAGGGAGATTTTTGGTTTTGCCTCGTAGGGATCCTGGAACTGCAGCATTCAGTCAATCAGGATTAGACTTAGGGGTGCAATGTACAATAATGGTAGGAATTCTGAATGTACAATTCAGATTGGTCACAAGGTACAGGACTGGGAAAGAAAAACTAGGGGGAAATGGTGACGTATTAATGGTGGAGTAGTAGAGTTTTCCCAAACTAACCATTGAGGGCTTATCGGCTCAAAGGAAATGCAAATCCTAATCTGTCAAGCCCTCCTTTTTACACTGGTTGGGCATGTGGGCAGCAGTAGATCTACTGCTTGGAGTACATGTGAGGTTGCCCAGATAGAGACAGGAAGACACATTGTCTTCATTGACTCACCTAAGTGACTATAGGCACTTGAACTGAGATAGGAGAAAGATAAGTTGAAGGCATCTGACCATTTGCTGATCAGTATGTAAATGAAGTCGTGCTACATTCCTGGGCTCTTGGGCAGGTCTTCCCAGAGTTATTCAGGAGCAGCTATATCAAGCAGAGCACAAAGGGCATCTGAAAAGCAGTTTCAATACAAAATGTTTCATGACAAAGATGTTTTCTCTTTATTAAGCCCTTTATTTAGGAATTCACTTGATGCACATTTTAAAATTGCATTTCTCCTGGATTTGTTAAGTTTGTGTATCCTCCTATTATTTGGTTCCCAAAAGTAATGCCTTTCCCCCTTTGCTTAAGCAGTTTCTCTGCAAGGTGTTTTAAAAATCAAAGGTGTTCAATTATATGATTTGGTGTTAAAGCATTTACTGGACAAGTAGTGCAGTCAAAACCATTAATTCTTTCAAAGGATAAAATTTTATATTTTACCTTTGTGCATCCACAGGCAGGACCTGGCCTTTAATATCAAAGCAGTGTAGACAAGCTGAATTTTTCTGCTTAACTTGAAATCTTGCCTGTATTTATCATATGAAATGAGCAAAAGAAAATGGATGGTCTGGCTTGATAACTTAAGAAAAAATAGATCTTTTCCACTAGGACTGAAAATTTGCAACACAGAGATCTGCATTGAACCTTTAAAGTCCCTCAGTTCAGTGAGAGATGAGACAGTCTCAGCTTCACCTACTCTTTTTTCCCCCCAGTTGTCTCTCTCTTTTCCTCCATCTGCTGTAAAGAGCAGGACTGTCTGTGTGCTGCAGATCAGTGAAGGGAGCAGAAGAAAAGACTGGAAAAGGGATGAGCCGGAATAGCGATGACTGCCTCATCTCCGCTGTTGTGGGGAATTTAAAGTCTGCAACCAGTAAATTTGAAGTGTGCGTGTGTGTGTGTGTGTGTGTGAGTGAAGCAAAGTATAGACTCTTATGACCACTCACAAATAACATTTAACACTCCTTTCTCCACTTCATGTATCAATTTATGCACTGGGAGCCTCCGTGCAACATGAATCAACCTGCTGGTTAAGCTTCAGTAGTGCAAAGATTGCTGGTTTCCAGGGTATTGTGTTTAATGAAAGCTAAGACCACTAGCAAATTTTGCATAAGGATGTCAAAAAAGGACATCAGTTTTGTTTTAATTTTTTTTTTTTACTTTAGAATAACTACTGATCTGAATGCATGTATTAGAGAGCCTACAGTCTTTTGTTTTGGTCCTTGGAAAGAAGATTGTTTGAGAGCTACTCGACGGGCATGTAGCTAGAGGTTGTGATTGGAGACTTAATTTTCATTCCTGATGCTTTGGGCATAGCATTTAACGCTTTGAAAATGAAACCAGTTTTAAAGTCAAATAGAGCCAGTACGTGTTGGCTGTTCTGAACATGGTAATGGTTTGTGCATTTTATTCACAGAACCCAAATGTGCTTTCAGAACACGTTCTTGAATCAACATGTACAAAAGATGGTGTTAGGCTTCAGGAGATCTTGCAGGACTTCCAAAGCACTATCTACTAACTTTGAAGGCCCAGCATTTGCATAATACCACTTCTTTGGTCTTAACAGGGTACAGCCAAGGAGCTCAGGGATCGCCCTTTTGCAAATGTGCTATCCTGAAGGACTTTGCAGCTGCCAAGTTCTGTCCCTTGCGTACACATCAGCCAGCTCTCAATTTGTACTAGCGTAGTGATTCTCAAACTTTTTAGAGGTTCTAGAGCAGGGGTGTCCAAACTTTTTGGCAGGAGGGCCGCATCATCTCTCTGACACTGTATTGGGGACCGGGGGAGAAAAAGAATTAATTTACATTTAAAATTTGAATAAATAAATGAATATATTAGAGATGGAATTTATATGAATGAATGAAGGTCTTGCAATAGCTCAAGGCCTATAAAAGGTCTTGTGCAAAGCAAGGCCAGCCTTTTCTTTTCTTCCGCTGCTGCATCACAGAACAAGCAGTGGAGGGAGACCTCGTCCCACAGCTCATGTGAGAGGTCATACAGTTGGCCGTCATGCTGAGAGCAGTAGCATCAGACCTGGGCAGGTACCCCTGTTCTAGAGCACCAATTTTCAACCTTTATCATCTCACAGCACAGTGACAAGCACTAAAATTGAAAAGGCACACATGCTACCAGTGGGGTGCTCACATCCCTCAGTGGCCCTACTAATAAATGACCTTCATCCAAATTCCTGTGGCACACCTTTGGACCACTCACAGCACACTAATGTGCCATGGCACAGTAGTTGAAAATGGTTGCCCTAGAGGCCGCAGCCTGATTTATAAATGCCAAGGGGTGTGGTTATAATGGTAATTGGGCAACAGTGTTCTGCCCTGACAGTTTCAGGACCCACTGGTGGGTCCTGGACCACAATTTGAGAACCACTGTAACTAGCAAGTACATAGCACCAGTGACACAGCTGATGGCCTTCCTGAAATTGAAGTGGGGATGCATGTCTCAGCAGTGCAGAGAGGGAGTTTGCAACCTCCAAAACCAATTTTCAGAACCAGAAAAAAGTTTACAATATGGCAGGATATTACTTGGGGGAAATGGAGTGTCCTTGCTGATACTGACTGCTTGTTTTTTTTAATAAGACTTTAAAAGGAGTGTTTTCTTGCTGGGATTATACACCCCCCTGGGTGGCTCACTCAACATCAGACATTAAAAGATAAAATAGGCATTTAAACCAATTAAAATGGCACGAGTATGGGAGGGGGTTAGCAATGATGCAACATGCTCTGCCCAGTAGATAGCTGGGTCATCAATTTTCACAGTGCAAACACTGGATAGGAGAAGGAGTGTGTCACATGTGGGGGTCCTAGTCCCAGGGCCCCCTGTGATTATACACACTCCTGGCACACACCGTTACCACTTCTGTTGAATCAGAAGTGCATGCCCCAACCCTCTCAAGGTTCTTAATACTCAGTGAGAATGCAGGGCACAGTTCTCAGGCCAATAAACCAAACTTTGAGTACATGTTTGTACATATATTCTCCTGTTAATGACCAAATGCACCAATGGATGGACATATGAGTCCTTAGGGCAATTGCCCTCTGGTATCTGCCAGCACCTAAAAAGCCAGCATCTAAAAAGCCAGTCCTTCAGCCAAGGGGATGCTGAAGACTTAGAGGCTAACTCCCTGGCTCTTGCAAGTGCCAAGCTCCCAGATTCCAGTGACTCCAGATTTTGGTTTGTTCCATGGTAGTAGACCAAGTGGCCTAGGCCAGACATAGATGAATCCCAGTTCCTTTTATACTCACACCAAGCCTGTAATAACAGAATGATTTATTTAAACAAGAATAGAATTAAGGTTGCGCCTACTTTGAAAGGCATTTTGGTATTTCAGAGAGTAAATACATACAATGCTAAAACAATAAAACAACACTCCGAAGCTTGAATAATTTATTCTCAACTGTCTCTGAAAGTAGAACTAGACCTAATGGGTTTAAACTACAAAAGAGGAGATTTGACATGAAAAATTTCTTGACGGTAAGGGCGATTTGGCAGTGGAACGGATTGCCGAGAGAGGTGGTGGACTCTCCCTCACTAGAGATTCAAGCAGAGGCTCAACAGGCACCTGTTGCAGATGCTCTAAGACAGCCATTTTCAACCACTGTGCTGTGGCACACTGGTGTGCCGCAAGTGGTCCACAGGTGTGCCACAGGAATTTGGGGGAAGGTCATTTATTAATAGGGCCAATGGGAGATGTGAGCCCCCACTGGCAGCATGGTGTGCCTTGTCAATTGACAAAAACCTGATGGTGTGCCTTGACCATTTTAGTGCCTTATCAGTGTTTCATGAGATGAAAAAGGTTGAAAATCACTGCTCTAAGAGGATTTCCTATCTAAGGGAAGGGGTTGGACTAGATGACCTATTAGGCCCCTTCCAACTTTATGATTCTTTATCTTTACTCTCACCTGTATCTTTCCAACTTCTGAGTATAAGCAAAGGATAGCTTTGCTATTTGTTGTACCACAGCCAATACAGACATCCAGCAATGATGGAATGGCAACAAACAGGAGCTCATCCCCTCCCAATGTCAGGGTTTTTTACATCTTAAACTTAGCTCTTAGACAACCAGCAATTTGGACCTGCCAAGGCTTCTGGACATGATCTCATCACCTGAGGCTATTGTTGGTCACTTACTCTGACCCCTCCCAACTGGAGAATCACAGCTGCATCCAATTTACAGTTAGTGAGACATTGAAGCCTGAGCCTCTAGACCAGTCCAAAGCCAGATTCATGATAAGGAGCTGGTTCTCAGCCTTCAAACAGCTAAGTTCCCACACACTGGCGTTGCCGGGGGGTGCCGGCAGTGCTGGGTGACACACCGGGGGTGACACGCCCTGGGGGAGGACACGCTAACTTCACGGCATTAGGAGCTACTGCATCGTGCCATACACTGTTGGATGCCGAATGGCCAGCGGAGTGCAATCAAAAAACAGAATTGAAATCGCTCCTTCCATTCAAACGTTATGGCCAAAACACTGGAAGGAAAAAATGCATGGAGCGCTATGGAAAGTGAAAGTGAGCCATAGCGTGCGTTTACTCGTGAGTAGGCGTACTTGCCGTAGTCTGTTGGAAAGGGAAGCCTGAGAGGAATCCAATGACACCAGAATGGTCCCAATCCAATGAATGCAGCCCCCCAAAACACCCAAGAAGCTTCTCCCTCCCCGCTGCGAGTCTGAGCCCCAAATGAAGCCACGTGGTCGTGTTTACTCGCAAGTAGGCAGACTTGCCTTAGTCAAGGCAGGCTAAGACACAGGCTGAGAGGCTCCAAGGATGTCAGAATGGTCCTGATCCATTGAATGCAGCCCTCAAAAACACAGAAGGAGGTCCCCCGTCCCAGCTGCAAGTCTATGGAGCTCTATGGAAAGTAAGCAGCCTCACATCGTGTTTACTCATGAGTAGGCAGATGTGCCTTAGCTGGTGGTCAGGCCAGGCAAAGGGGAATGTGAGGACACCAGAAAGGTCCCGATCCGATGGAGCTGGAGCGCAACACATGCTCCAGAAGTCAGCCTCCCCCCCCCCCCTCCACTGTAAAGGACAAAAAAGTGACTTGAACTGGTAAGGGGAAGGTTTCTATTTTGCACTTGCAAAGCCAGGAGAGTCTTTATCTGGATATGCCTGAAATAGAAGAACTTGCACTGGGGAGGGCTGGAAATCTCACTGATTCTTTTTGGGGGGTTGTTATTGCAGGCGGACTACAGAGTAAGCTCCATTGACCACTATGGGACTTACTTCAGAGTAGACATGCATAGGATTGGGCTCACAGGCTGCAATCCTACCCATACTTTCCTGAGAGTAAGCCCCATTGACCACTATGGGACTTACTTCAGAGTAGATTCACTTGGTGGAACAGGACTGCTCCCCCTTATGTAATTATTTTATTTTAATTTAATTATTTATAATCATTTATTTTAATTTGCTTGATGATGTCACATGACATCACTTCCAATGGGTCCTGGAGAGACTGTCATTCTAAAAAGTGGGTCCCAGTGCTAAAAGTTTGAGAACTGCTGCAATAAGGTGTTAGTAAGTTGACACGGGGAGGGGGGGATATGAGACTCTACAGGTTTTCAACATCACTAAAATCAGAGTTTGGAGGAATAAGACCATCATGTTATATATCAATCAATGCGTAATTTCATGCAGAATGCAATGAAACAGACCACATTGAAATATCTGTGTTATAACAAAAGGTACAGCCAAAAAAATGGTGGGGGCGGGGCAATGGTACATCACCACGCCCACCTGGGGTGTTACCCCGCCCACTACATGGGGTGATGTGCAGGCCTCCCGCACCCAGTGACTCAAATCCTAGTGATGCCACTGTTCCCACAGCTTCCAAATGGCTGCAGACTGACAAAATGAAGTCAGACTTATGTCCACAATTTAAACCTGTGCTTCACAGAGCATCATATACATTGTAAGGTCTGTGCACACTGCAGTGTGCATGCTGAGAAAATGAGATAATCCATAGCAGAAGTGCATCTCCCAGGAAAGGTGTCTGAGTACTTCATAGTTAGTTTACTCTCTAAAGACGTATCCAAACTAACTTCTAGTAGCTCAAGGGGCAATTTTTCATGCAGGGAGGGAGTTTCTGAAGTAGGGCTAAATTCTATCCAACTTTACAGCCCTGGTGTAGCCATGCCAATGCGGTGGGCGCTGCATCCTGTGGTGGGAGTTATGGAGGCCCCCACAAGTTAAGGGAACATTTGTTCCTTTACCTCGGGGCTGCATTGCAGCTGCATCTTCACTGAAAAGTTGGTTAGGATTGGGCCTCTGAATCCTGTTGAAGAGGTGGTTTTTCTATCTTTCTTTTTGGAGTGGTTATAGCTGCTATAAAATGTTCTGTGGTTCAGGTTCCATCATCTTTTGATGAACTTCTAACTGTGTTTTAGTGGAAATTATTCTATCTACAAGGTCAGTGAAGATTTTAATGCTGCAGTGAAAGGTTTGATGATGCAATAATTTCACATTGACATTACTAATTTTTCTCCTTTGAAAACAATCATGAGAATCCAGCATAAAATTAAGCTTCGCATCATACCCTTGCACTCTGCCTCCCCCCGCCTCCCCCCTTAATCACACTGCTACCTTTTGGGTTAATGCAGTTGCATTTAACTTGAAAAGGACCTTGACCATGTACATAACGAAAATATCTGATGATTTTGCTACTAATGTTTAAGGAGCATATTTGTCTTTGGCTAATTTTAACTTCTTGGCTTGGATTATACATTAGCTTTTGGAACTTTGATAGGAAAATTTTTAGCTTGTTTTCCTGTTTTTCTGCACAGTTTGGTGATTCCCAGCAGCTCCGTCTTGTCCGTATTTTGCGGAGCACTGTTATGGTTCGAGTTGGAGGTGGATGGATGGCACTTGATGAGTTCTTAGTGAAAAATGATCCTTGCAGAGGTATGTATAAAAGCACCTTAGAGGCGAACATCAGGCTTATTTTTAATATGTACAATTGCTGTCATCATTTGGAGGGTTTACAGGTTGAAAGGCAAACTATATAAACCTCTGGTTTAGTTAAACTTTGGTTCACCTAGCGTACTACTTCATACTTGACACTATTTTTAAAGACCACACAGGACCAGCCTTGTCATGAAGTGGCCTGAAGTGGTTACCTGGAGCAGCATCCGTGGTGAGCAGAGAAGTTCCAGCCTGCCACTCTACCAGGCTCTCCAATTCTCTTCCAACCTGCTGGGAGCAAATTGGAAGAGGATCCATGCAGTGACAGCCCCTTTCTTTCTCCAGTGCTGCTGGAGGGAAAAAGTTGCCATGACTCTAGATCACCTCTCTTCACCTACTTGGTAGTAGCCCAGGCAGGCAGACGCCAGAGTGTGCACCTTTTTTCCCCAGGCAGGCAGAGGTGTCTCTCCATGTGACCCTTTCAATAACACAGTCTGATGCATGCCTATTCAAGAAGCAAGTCCCACTGTGTTTTCTTACCTCCAGCCTCTCCCTCTACATGATTTAAAACACATTAATAGAGGAGGGGCGTCACTTTAACTTTTAATTTCAGCTGTTAAAAAATGTTTTAAGTTGGAAATAGAAGTTAACTCTTCTTAGGGATGCCAGAATCTTGTTTCAAACATTCTAACCCTCAAACGGGGCCAGATTGCAGGGCACAGTCAGGAGGTGAAGTTGATAGCAAAAACTTTCTGTTTCGATGGTGCTGGCGGTTATGTTGGGTAGAGTCTGTACTTCTAGCATGAGAATGTTTGCAAGTTCCTGTTTTGCATCCTGATATGTATTCAGCAAGTGGTATTCCTGGTATCTTTCCTTCCCCTTTGAAAGATTTAAAAATCCCCAAAACAGAAAACTTTGGGAGGTGCGGGTAGGAGGTGTGGTCTGGAGGTTTAGCTGTCACCTTGCCTGAAAAAACTAAGCAGGATTAGCTGCCTTGGGAGATTGAGGCTGCTGGTGGAGGATTGCAGAGGAGTTGGCAAGAAACAAATAGCATCTTGAGAACCGATCTGAAGCTTGATTTGCAGCTGCCTGTGAAAGCTTGGAAAATCCAAGTGCTTGCAACCAAGAAGACAACTGCACTTTGAAGGGAAACATCTGAAGAAACTGAGGTTCTGTGAGATTCTCTCATGGAGTAATACCCATTTATCAAATGGGGTTTATGGTCAGCCTGTCTATGTAAACCACCTTTAGTCTGTGAGAAAGGCAGTATATAAATACTGTGATAAAGTTGCTCAACCCTGCAAGACTGTAAGAAAATTCAAGGGGAATGGTAAGAAAATTGTGGTTCTTCCTGACAACAGAAAGAATAATAAACAGGGAATAGCCCTTTTTATTTTATGATTTCAGTTAAGAAGATAAATGAGTGGAGAAAGTACTACTAGGGAACAAAAAACAGCTATGAAGAGCATTATTGGCATATATAAGTTTTTTTCCTCTCCTGTAGTTTTTTTTAAAAAAAGGTACTTTGAATTCTAACCGGGAAGCTGTAAGTTTGGACAAAGGTAAAAATTATAGTGTTGTCAGTGTTTCATAGAACTAAACATGTTTCTTTTTCATTGCTAACACTGATTCTGTCTTGTCCATCCACCATTATTATCAGATATAATTTTAAGTCCAAAACAGCTTACAAACCCTGCTATGTATTAATGCTTAATGCTGCACACGTAGCATTAAGAAGAGGAGTGACTTGAAAAATCTACTTCTCTTACCTTGGAATCATTCTTTACATTCCTTTTATATAGGAATGACAGGATGCTGAGCTAGTTACACAATTTGTGCTGAATATCCAGCTAACTGCATCTTCATATGTCATATTCCACTCTGAAGAGTCTAAACAGGACAAACCTGGCATTAAGAGACTTGACTCTAACTATAATTGATTGCTACAATAGTATAATCATATTCGGTCGGTTCTCAGCTATAACTTGATAAAGATTAATGCGGCTTTCTTTATTCATTATGTGTGCATAGATGTAATCACACAGTTCTTGGACACCGGTTATCTACAAATGTGCATATCAAAGTCAAATGTTTATGCAAATTTTTAGTATTTTGGTATGCCACAAGAAATTCTATATAGGCATTTATATATAGTACCTGCTTCTTATGTATTTTGGTATGCCTAATCTCTACCTGTCTTTCACACAAGCCAAGAGAATAAAACCTGTCATTTTTAGTATTGAATTGGTTGAAAAGAAAATCTGATAGCCTATTATTATGATGTTTCCCACTTAAAGGATTTAGGTACTTCAATTCCAGTGAAGACAGATATGGTAGAAGATTGTGGAATTTTAAAAAATGGAGATATTCAGAAACATACAACCCAAGTGTGGGGGAACTTTTAAAAAAAATCATTTTCACTGAAAATTTCATTTTGGGTTTTCACTCAATGGGAGTCTGGAAGAAGATATTTGATTTTACAAAAAATTGGGGTACCTCATCCAAAACAATCCAAGCATTCTTCCAGAGGGGGAATGTATCTGCTTTAGAAGACTCTCTCTCTCCAAAGGAGGGAAAGCAGGATTGTGTTCCTAGCCAGTCTGCTATGAAAGTGCATGGCTCCATCTGGACCTACTGAGGGAAAACATTAACTGCATACAGGCCTTGTTGGAAAGGGGTGGTGTGTGTGTGTGTGTGTGTGTTCAGTAGTGACCAGGTTCCATCATATTCAGAATGGTCTACAAAATGTTGTGTGCTCATTTCATGCCAGTAAAAAATTCCAAGATTGCATAGTTTTTTCCACTTACACCTTTTTCTTATTTTGGCAGAGAAACCATTTTTTTTCCATAGATGCAACTGGCACTGAGTGCAACTAAGATTACACCAGGAGTCTTTATCTTTGCTTAAGATAACTCTGTGACCTTGTATAAGGACAGTTAGCAAGAACTTTTTGTCCCAAGATCTGTCTCTTGGCCTGCAGCTTTGAATCTCTTGCATATGCAACTGCTGTAATTGATTTCTTCTCCTGCTAACAATTTTCTTTTAATATGACCCATATCCTGTGTCATTTTTTCTAGTTCATCATCACGGGAGTAAAATGTTACGTTCGGAATCAAACTCTTCAATTACCACTCAGCCTACTATAGGTTGGCAAACCCCTCTCTTTGTCTCTCCTGTTCTTATTTTCTTTTTCATTTCCTTCCCACTCTGCTTCGAGATATATATACGTATATATATTTAACAAACTGCTTCATGTATCACATTTTTTTAGCTTAACACTTGTTGCACTGGCTGGTGCTTGAGTGCTTGTCCCCCAATTTCCTTTGACGCACTTGAAGAGAGTGTCTCAAAAGTGATTGCTTATTAATCCAGAGAAAACCCAATGCTAACACGTCTACGCATCTGTTCCTTGCGGAAGGCCCTCACGTTGTCCTCTACACCTGCGTGTGTCTGTACCCAGCATCTAGTTACTACCTTATAGTTTGGGAGTTTCCGTTTGCCATTGCATGTTGCCAAACTGCATTATTTTATAGTTTAGAATTAATATGGTTTGTACGTTTCTCTCAGTGTTTACTCATCCTAGCTGGCATCTGTTTCAGAGTCATCCAAGCAAGAACAATAGCAGTAGCAGTAGCCAAATGGGTCTTCAGGTTGTGTGTGTGCATTGGTAACCAAGTAGCATGTCGAGCCATTTCATTATCATGCTAATTTATGTTGACAGCAGCTCATCTTTGCTGGCATCAAATGTTTAGATAAGCATATTCTGCAAACAACTTCTTTTGTCTCAAACAAATGCATTACTCACTAATGTGTTTGATTTGTTTGGCCTATCTGGGTGAGACTTGGCAAGGCCAATGACAAGGAAGGGGAGACATGGGAATAATCAGACTTTTCAATCTCTTTCACATGCTGTAGCAAAAGGGAGGACGAATGTAGAGCTACGCGAGAAGTTCATTTTGGCAGATGGGGCCAGCCAAAGCATGGCCGCCTTCCGACCAAGAGGGCGCAGATCTCGACCTTCGTCGAGGGGTGCTTCACCCAACAGATCCACATCTGTGTCAAACCCACCTGCCCAAGGAACACCAACACCTGCTCTTGCTACTAGCACTCCCAAGGTATGTCCTTATGTGGTGTGGATGGATGTTGATGTCAGCTAATAAAATAGGGTGATGCTTGCTACAGTTTGTGGTATCATGCCTTAAAATCAATAGGGGAGATTTTATTTCTTCTGTTTTTCAAAGTAAGCTTAATAAAGTTTTTCATTGTTTCCCCCCTTACAATTGCAGCGGTCATGCAAGGCTGGGAAAAAACATGTAAGCTAATTAGAAAATGGAACAAACATTTTAAAGGAGAAAAACATTAAACTCCACCACCACATTATAAAAACACACATTCATCCTCCTTTGGCTAGAATGCTTGTTGTCAATCATTCCTGCTTTGTTTTGGTGCTTTCTTTTTTTTACTTTTACTGCAAGATTTCGTCTCCATAAACTGAATATTCCTCTCCATGGCATTGTTTTCTGTCAAATGTTCTTCACATATGTGATTTGCCATTGTTTCATACAGACACCCCATCATTTAACACGCAACTATGGTAAACCATGGTTGATAAACAGCAAAACGTCATCTCCTTGTAAACCACCAGAGTGCTCTGAATATCAAGTGTCATCCACAGAGGTACAGTAATGGATGGATATTCTAGTCTAACAAAATTTCCTTCACTAAAACTATTCTATTACCTAACAGTCCCTTCACCTTTGCCCAGCTGTGCTGTACCTTGCATATTAGTGCACTGTTTTCAGTCTTCTATCCAACAAGTTAATTTTTTCTATTTTTTTAAGCTTGTAAATTGATCACGCGCTTGACGTTGTTTGTCACCTACTCAGTCTTGATGAGCATGTTTATATAACTATAAATAACCACAAGTCAAAATGGTAATTAATTCTGTACATGCTGACTCTCAGATATATGTAACCTGATCTAGCTTAGTACCTCCATATATCTCTGTCTGCGATTCTGCTGCCTTCCCATTCTACCTAAAACTTATGTGAAACAAGAGCCTTCATATTCCTGCACTAACATAAATAAGTCCAATATCCTATCATTTTGCCTAATGACCAGGTGCCTGCTAACCAATTGGGCATTATGTAAGCTTCCCTATTTACAAACACATTAGGTTGCAGGGGTCTGTTCGTAAGTTGTTTTATTTGTAAGCACAGGTGTACGTTGCTTAACTGTTCGCTTAACAACGGACCACATATATGACGGTGGTCAAAGCACAATAAAGATGCTCTTAATGAGGCAATCGCATCTCCCATAGCCTGCAGCAGAGTGTCTGCTTACACAACAGAGAGGCTCTTATTGCAAAGAAGAGGCAATCTATCTCCAATAGCCTGTGCAGTCAGCTAGTGTCTGGCAGGGAGTATCTATTTACACAACAAAGGCAATAGACTGGACTGAATGTTCACTTAGTGACCTAATCGCATAACAGTGGGGATCAGATAACGTATTTCCGTTGTTAAGTGGCGTACACCTGTACAGTAATGCCCCAGTCTCTCTTACGGAGCTGTCATTTTCACTCAAGATACTGTTGGTTTCATACTTGGGAAGCTATCAGTGTTGTCAGTTTCACTCAGGATTCTGTGTGCTGTTTCACTCAAAAAAGTGGCAGTTTCATTGCAGAGCCTCTTGGAATTTTCCTGAATGGCTTCTGTACTCCCCAGCATTGGCTGCAAACCTTTGGCGTTGGGGCTGAAAGTGGTGGTCTGTAAACTGAACATTTGTAAGTCGAATATTTGTAGGTCAGGAGCCTTCTGTATTCAGTAGTTAGGCCACAATCTAGCACAGATAGTGTGCTAGAGTGCAATCCTCTGCACAGACATTGAGTTTAGTGGGACTTACTCCCAGGTAACTATATATAAGATTGCAGTCTAAGGGCCCAATCTCAATGAAGCCCCTCAGTGCAGCCATGCCAACAGAGCACATGCTGCATCCTATATGAATGGGTCTCCTCGGATCTGTCACCCATTTTGCTGGTGCAGAACTGAGGAGAGTAAGGGAGAGGAAACAGAGATAGGATCCTGGTTCACACTACTGTTGCTGGGATCCACTACCTCCCTCCCGTTTCACCTCCCACTTGCCCCCTTCCTGTCCAGACACTGCCCTATCCCTCCCACCTTCCATCCCCTGTCCTGGATTACCTTGCACTTCTGCAGGTAGCTGGTAGCAGTAGCAGGCCACTGACATCACTATCTTTTGCAGCAGCGGTTCCAGAACAGTCACCAGTGGCATGCTGTGCCCGCCATGATATGGCCATTTACAACAGCAGCATCTCTGCTCCACTGTCATAAATGTTACTTTGAATTGTGCTGAAAGTTCATTAAATTGGTGGGTGGAACTCTATTCAGGATTCTGACCATGGTTCCATTTCTAGTTTGTCCCATCCTAAAGGCCCAGGGAAGGTATTGATATTGAAAAAAGCAATTTAGTACCTCATAAATAAACTACATAGTAAACTTTTTTTAAAAGTACCAAATGAATGAATTTAGCCCTTACCTGCTTAACCCAGCCATTAAAAGCAAGTGGAAGTCTCGCCCAGACTCAGACTTTGAAAAGAAGTTCCATAGTATAAGGAAACCTCTCTTCGTGCTCTTGTGGTACAAACACGATGTACAGATAATCCAATGGCTTGTGGTCAAGGTCCGTTTTCTGCAGTAGCGTAGCTATGGCGGGGATCACTCTAAGTACTTAGAGTCTAAGTCCTAAGCTTTCAAAAGTAGTCCAGGGCATAGTCTCTCAAATCACTTCTGGGAAGGGTTGGTGATGAAATCCCTGAGAAACTTTGAAAAGCTCTCTTCTCATTTAGTGTTAATACATGTAAGAGACAAACTTAAATCTGTAAGATATCCCCCACTGCTTATTATCCTTCCATATAATCTAAAAAAATTTTAGGTAATAAAGCACATTGACGGTTAGTGCAGCAAGGGAAGAATGTGTTAATACCATTCTTTCTTATATGCCTCTCCTGCAAATAAATAGAGGACTTCCATGTCTAATGCTTTCCCTCTGGCTCTTCACAGCAGTATGTTTATAGAGTTCTGTATGGCTTTGCCCACTGAGGATAAAAACCACCCCACTGTCTTTTTCACTTCTTATTTCATCAGAACACACTTATTTCAATAAAGATCAATTGCTCCTAAATACCTGTGGAACTTAATAGATAGCATATGGATTGCTGACAATTTTTAATAACGTGCTTTCTTTTCTCTAGTTTTTCTGTTCACCACTAAGTGTAACTGGAGAGCTTACTTGACTGCACCCGGAGTGTAGTGTTATTTGCAAACCAATGAAGTGTGATATTAGCTGAGGGATTGCAAAAACTGAAAAGGCTGGGCATTTATGGGGGAAACTCAGCATTCAATCAATTGCTATTCTAGCTTGAAATTTATATGACATTGGTGACTAGGTATTGATCCTTCAAAGCCTTTACTTGCATTCTGGAATTCAAGCATTCCATTACCTTTTGCTAGTGAACATGTGTCTTAAGAAAAGAGGACTTACAGTGTGTTGGAGTTTGAACCCTTTACAGGCAGTAACAAAGAATGATTATGACATGGCATTTCTCCTCAGCAGCAACAGCTTCCCCTTAGTTGTTCTGGATCTTGATTGCCCAGTGAGCCAAACATATACATTGCAGCATTCCAACCTTTCACCCTGGGAAGCCCATTTCAAAACTGTATGCTTACTATTTTAATATATGTGAGTTTTACCAAGCACCAATTAGACATACTGGATGGAATTATCATAATAGCAATATCTTGACCAACCTTTTGAACTGACTCAGTTAATGGGCTATTCATAGTAAGAATCATTTATGCATAGCTCTAGTACATATTGATATGTAAAGAAAAAAGGCTGCTGTTATGATGATGATGATTTTGTCAGTACACAAGGTGCTTTACAGGATTACATAAACAAAAATGGGCAGATCCTTCCCCCAGCCTAAAACAGACAATATGAAAACAGTAGGAGGAGGAGAAGGGACAGGTAAAGCACCGCACCTTTACATACTAGATATTATTACCTTTTGGTTCCCTTTCCAATTCATTACTAAATAGTCCTATGTGATCACTTTTTGGCATACCTTTTTTTCTGCAATGCATGTTCCAAAGAAAGTGATATGGATGGAGTCCCAAATTCAACTTCGCTTAGTTTGGAACTCTATGCAGTTGTTTCATTCACTTATCCTTGTGTCCTACAGGGGACTCCAATACAAGGGAGTAAACTTAGATTGCCAGGATATCTGTCAGGGAAGGTTTTCCATTCTGGAGAAGACAGTGGCCTAATCTCAACAGCAGCTACAAGAGTCAGGGCACACTTTGCAGGTGAGTGCTGGAGACCTTGAAATTTTGAAGGCCTCTGGGAGGTAACTGTCTGGTGGAGTTATACTGCAATCTTTTGCATGTCTAATCACAGGTAAGGCCGATTAAATTAAGTGGTATTTACTTCCAGGAAAGTGTATATAGGATTGCGGCTCTAGTTTCACCCAGCATGACCAGACAGGCACAATACATTTTTAAAAAAGTCACCACCATGCTCACAAGGATTGATGCTGGGAAGTGCTCCTCTTCATATGGTTGTGCAGGATGAACATTACTGCTTCTCTGCAGCTGCATCCCCAGGAATTTTAGAGCATCTGAAACACTGCAGTACCCAGATCATTCTTGCTTCTACTGTTTTGTATCTGATTTAAGAAGCATCAGTTCAGTTATAGCTCTATCTGCTATGCTTACTATCTGAATCCAAAGTGTTTGCTGCCTGGTTGCAACACACTGTGCTCTACAGTCCAGTCCTAGGCAGGTCTACTCAGAAATAAGCTGCATTGTGTTTAGTGGGACTTACTCCCAGGAAAGTGTACCAAGAGACCCTGTATCCACGGATTCCCATATCCACAGTTTTGCTTATCCGTGGATCTGCAGATGTGGCCCCCACTTCCCTCTGCGCACTCTCCGGAGGCAAGGGAGAATCTTCTCCAGAGCAACTTCTCTGGAGGCAAGGGGAGTGACTTTTTATCCCTTTATAAGGCATTATGAGGTCTAGGGAAGTCTAGGGAGGTCTCAGTGGCTTATCCAGCCCTCACAATGCCTTTTAAAAGCATAAAAACATCACTTTGATTTTATGAAAAAAACAGAAGTCACTTTCTTGCCTAAATGGCCATTCTGAGCCATGCAGAGGACACAGACGGACACACTTGGTCTCTGCAGGGTTCAGAAGACCCTCTGGAGGCAAGGGGAGTGGTGCTTTTCCTGCCTCTGGGGGGTGGGAAGTGTCCCCTGTATCCGCTGTTTCAGGTGTCCACGGGTTCTGAAATTGAACCCCCGCAGATATGGGGGCACACCTGTATAGGATTGCTGCCTTAATTACGTAGCTTTGTCTTCTTTGTGTGGGACTGACTTGCAAAGGAACTTGCATTGCATCCAGATTGTGCTCTTGATCAAGTTCTGGTTAGAGTTAAAAGTTAGAACAATGTGATATCTAATTTGTGAGTTTCCTGATGCCGGATGAATGAGAAAGGTCTAAGCAGTTACCTTAAGCAGTTTTAAGCAGAAGAGAACTCTGTTGAAATCAGGGACCACTCCTCCCCTTAATTGCTTTGATTCTAGCAGTGTGCTGTGTGCACGTGGACAGGCACACATATCAGGCTGAACTATTTTTATTTCTCACTTGCTGTATTCAGTTGAGCACCCATTCACACTGTAGAGAACTTAGCACCTCTGGCTTGAGCAGAGTCTTCTGTGTACATTAGAGCCTGTGAAGTTCTTTATGATGTCAGTTGTGTTTTAGAATAGGACTGTTGCAGGCCAAACATGTTGGAGCAAGCTAGTTCAAAGCAGCCTATTTCATTCTCCTTCCTCACGCTAATGGCAATGCATGTATTTCCCCACCTCTTGCAGACACCAGGAAAACACCAAGCAGGCCTGGAAGTCGGGCAGGAAGCAAGGCTGGCAGCAGATCAAGCAGCCGCCGGGGCAGTGACGCGTCTGACTTTGACATTTCAGAAATCCAATCCGTGTGCTCGGACATGTCAGAGACTGTTCATACTCCAAGCAGACCAATGCCCCGACCAAGTTCTCGGTCAGCATCTGGCAAGCCATCCAAAATCCCAACACCACAAAGAAGGTCACCTGCCAGCAAATTAGACAAGTCCTCTAAAAGATAATGTGATTGGCTCAGTCAAAGTCTTCTTTTTCTTGTGCATTAAATATTTAAGTTTGTAAGATGTAAAATATTCTGTAGAAATTATTGTGAAATATTACAAGAGTTGGATTTTTTAATTTTACAGATGGCCTTATTTGTGTATTTGTCTTGTTTATTTTATGTGTAATATTTTTGTCAAATTTCCTTTTGGTTTGTTTTATGCCATATCATATGTGAACAGGGGAAAGGTGTTTTGTTTTGTTTTTTTAAAAGGTAAACTAACGGTTGTTTGCAGTAATGTGTAGAGAGGTCACTAAAAGCAATTACTGAATGTACAGTTAGGTCTTTGTGTCCTAAGTCAACAAGACCTGTCATTTCGTCGTTAGGTTAATAGTAAAGGATACCTCATAACTTTGACTTAATACAAATGAAAAAGACAAAATTATGCATTTTGAGCAAATGGACACTAAAAGGCATGTGGCAGGGACACTAAGAAACAGAAGACACAGTTTACATTGCAGTTAATTAAACAGCTTCCTCCAGAGAACTCACAGAGAAAGTTACTTCAAGAGCAGCACTCGCCAGTACTACAAATATCAAATATCTTGCAGCATTTTCTGTGCCATTGCTTTCAACGAGGCCAGACACAATCTGAGTCCTACCATTATTACACTTGTATAAGAATGCCAGTATAATCTGCGTTCATGTCAATGTGAGGTTTTCTTTTGCTTGAGTGGACGGTAGCACTGTATCATTGGACTCATTTTATATCAAAGCGGTTTTGCTTGCAGAAAAGGAAAAAAATTCTATGAAATAAACCTTCTCCCTTCTCTTTGTTGTTATTGTATTCATTCCATCTGAGAGAAATACGTGTTTGGTGTCATGATTTGTAGCACTCATGACGTGAACTATCCAAACTGTTACGTTCAGTACATGCTTTAATATAATTTACCCTTTCTCTTGTTACATTTCAAACTACCACAGGATTCCTCTGATAAAACCACTGTCACATATCAAATATGATGTAAAATGCCATTCATTTTACACTAGCAGTTTTGCCTCTTTACAAGAACTTTTGCTGTGTGGCATGAATGAAATACTGTTACGGCCCAATCCTATTGAAAAGAAGCACCAGTGGAACACATGTTCCAGCAGCCCTGGCTGCCACAAAAGCACCATAAAGCTCTTTGCAGCAGTGCAAAAAGCCAGTAGGAAAGCCAGAGTCTTCCTACATTTGTGGCAGAGCACCAAGATCCACCAGATCAGGTAAGCCTGGTGCAGGGAATTAGAGGGAGGTGGGGAGGGGGTTGAACAGAGCAAGGATGGATAGAACGGGGGAGGGGTGGGTGGAATGGGGGGGAATGAGGCAGGGGGTGGGAGAATCAGGCCTAGGGACGGGGTAGGTGGTGGCAACACACGCCAAATCCATATGATCAAATGATATTCAAATGACCAAAGTTAGGCATGATTACTTCTCCCGGGACTTATACTTGGGATAATATTCACTTCCGGCACAACAGGAACTTGTTTTCCCTTGAACTACCATATTTTGTTTGTTCAATTATTCTCATAATTTGCTTTTTTTGTTTCATTTCTTTATGGCATTTGTGTTTAGCTTTCTGATTTAATTATCTCTTTGAATATTACCCAGCAGCAAAATAAGAGGCAATGCTAACCACTAAGCAGATGGTTATTTGCGGATCCTGAACTATGGATACTCGGTGTGCTTCGCCTGGCTCCAGTGTCTTTGCCAGGATTGTTCTCCAGCTGTTTACTGGGTCAGAGCCCCTTGCAGTATGCGAGGAATGCTCATTTGTGAGATAATATTATTGTTTCTTATCCTCGGAAGGATTTAGTTTGACCACAGCACTAGCAGGTCACACACTTTCACTGGAGTGGTTTTTACTTAAAACTTACTGAGATGCAAATGGAATGCTCTGTATACTTTTTATGGCATTATGAGATACTGGTGTATAGGTTAGATGTACTCATGATACACAGACAAAAAAAATGGAGCTTGATCATTCTTGGATACTGTTTCCATTTAATGTGATAATTAGGCCTGTTCTACACTTTTCCATTTTTCTGCCTGGTGAGCATCTTTTCCCCACAAAGTCTACCCAGAATAAGAGCCATTACATATGTCCCACTGCCAAATCAGTGTGCCTCTAGAATGCAAAACATTCAGCACTCACTGCTGGAGGTTTACTCAGGGTTAATTGTCATGAAGAGAAATGATAATGTATGATACTTGCACCATAAGCTTTTCATTGAAAAGACCTGTGGCAGCTTAGCATGGTTGCTGGGTAGTGGAACCAAGGCCAGAGGATGGCAGATTTGCTCCCAGAGGTGACAAGGCTGGGCCAAAAGGGAGTTAGAGCATCAGTGGTGTGATCACTGCCAGTGTTCCAATCAGAAGTGAAAGGGTATGGTGAGCAGGAAGTGAGCAGGAAGACTGGGAGTATTAAGAAAGGTGGAATACCATGGCAGAAGATGGGAAGATGAAGCAGCAGGAGGAGAGGATGGAAGCAACAAGGGATAGGGGAAGCCAGATGAACGCAGCTGGAAAGTAATAAGCACTCAATTTAAGTAAAGAAGCATGTGTAATGCTAGGTGGGAGGATGGCCTCCTATTGGACCTAAGACTGAATGTTTTCAGCTGCCATAGGAGAGTTCCCTCAGGAGGTTCTGGAGAAGAGATTTGGTTAATGGAGAGTTGCAATGTAGAAAGATGAGAGTGAACCAATGGGCTTATTCAAGGTGGAAATAGCAATAATCATTATTTATTCTTTTTAGGAGTCAGGATGGGCATTCATCACAACATGGGTTACCCCTCAGAATAGGATTTTGAGAGAAGCTCAGAATTAAGGGAAGTTGGATAAGGAAGTTGGACATTGGAAGTTGGAGCAAGATTCATCAGGACTTGGGCTGGGTGATTATGACTCAGGGAGTTGGTTATAAGCCACCTAGATATTGTGCACTTTTCAGTCATCTTTGTTCAGAGGTGATGGAATCTACTTGATTTATTTATATCTGAGCTGATATATTTTGTCAGACTTGCATCAGGGTTTGGTGGATTTAGGGGCAGGCTCAGTGGGGTCAGGGGAGCCAAGCTCTATGCTAGCCACCCATTTGGCAGGTAAGTGTAGGTTGGGCATTAGGATTCTAGATTGCTCTGCAATCCTGAAAAAGTGAAGTGTGTAAAGGGGAGGTCAGAAACGGCTCATAGATATTGCTTAGCTTGAGGATGTTGGCTACGAATCCCATGTTCATGGATTGTAAAGTCAGCTTCAAAGACTTGGCTACTTGGGGATGGGGGATGCAACTTAGATTTTCCTCAAGCCCCCTTTAAAGGGGTTGGCACTAATAATCTGCGATTGTCATCGGCAATTGTTAGTCTGGAGCCAGGATGGGTTGCCCATGGGAGAATGGACAGCAGCTCACTGTCTCCCACAAGAAAGGAAAGGAACATCCTCACTACAGGGGTGGTTCAGACTCTGTTCAGATCTTTGCAAATCTTAAATTGCAGGACGTGCAATTTAAAACTTGCAAATTGATCAGTAAATTGTGGTCTATTTGGCCTCAATCTTGCTTGTCCTGTGCTTGGTTGAGGTGCGTAGAGGCAATATACCATATTTTTCTATCATTGTTGGCATCATTCTGAAGGGGCAGTAAAAGGGGCTTTTCTTAAATGGACTCATCTATACTAGAACATTATTTGACAGAGACATACTATTGCAGTATAAAGAATCTAAGAAGCATTACCTTGAAACAGCAAAATGCTGGACTCCTTTTTGTCTCATATTTCCTTGACACACTTCAAGTGTGCAAACGCAAAGCAGTTGTGCTGACACAATCCCTAACTATTTCAAAGCAAGGCCTGGTGGATTGCCAGAATATTGACGCTCTCTGAATGTGGTGCCCTCCTAGTCATTCTTGGTTTACCTCAGAAATGCTTTGATGATTCTTTGCACTTCTAGCAAACACAACTGCAACAAATACAGTTCTGTTTTCATGGCAAGAACATGATGACTTTTAGGGTACTTACTTTTCATTTGCAGTGCCTTGTGATTATGTCTGGCTATTTTCACGACCTCCAGCTGCTGGATACATGCTAAAATGACTGGCAAATAGGTCATCTTGAAGTGTCAGCATTTCTTGCTGTGGTTCAGAGTTCAGGTTTTCTTGTTCCAACCTCTGCTGGTTCTGGCTGAGGCAGAAATCGCTTCTGAAAGAAATTTTATAAAATCCTCTGTTTATTGTCATGAGTAAAAGCAAGAAGTGAAGTGACACGTTAAAAAAAAAAAAGAGTATAGCCTGTTCAGACTGGATAGAAGTATTGGCTCAGTTCTGACTTTTAATATGAGACTGTTTGCTCATTCCTACTTTTGCTTTTTAAGATTTGGCTTTGTTTTCTGTGTTTGATTTTCTTACGGGGCACAAATGGTGGGATTAATGGAAATACTTTAGAATAGGCTGTAAGGTATTTTGTGGGGGAATATTATCCTATTCAGTATTCCCAGGAATACTTCATCCCATGTGTGAAAGAAATGGCAAGGAGAGATGGGGTGGAATAAATGAAGTAGCCTCTTTCTTCCATAGAAAGTACTGTACACAGCAGAATGTGAGTTTTGGATGTAAGTTGGTTTAGCTAAATATCATCCTGGATGAAAGCAGAGTGTACATACTTCAGCCTATTCCATATTAGTTTCTCAAAGGGACACCAAATGTTACTATTATCTATGGAATGTAAACCCACTAGTGGAATTCTGTCTTTGTTCAGAACTTACCATGGTTTCAACTTGACTAGTCCCTTTTTCTCCAGCAGGAATCACTGTCAACCTTGACTTATACAGACAAGAGTGTCATGGGTCTAAACCTGCCTAATTAAAAAGTAATTAAATACTTTCAAGAGAAAGACATGCTCCGACATTTAGGTGAACTGGGCAAGGCAGATAACCCAGGACTTACTAGCCGCAGTAGCCTAATAAAACCCCTGAGTTTAGATGCAACATACCTCTGGATTCCAGATGCTGGAGATGTACAAAGGGGGAGGGCTTTGCCTTCAGTTCTTGCTTCTGGTCTTCCCAGAAACACCTGTCTGGCTACTGTACAAAACAGATTGCTTAATTAACAGCACAAATCTATCTAATTCCCACACAGTGAGACAGCTACACCAACAGGATGTCCGCTGTATCCCACAGGGGAGTTGTGGCCTCCAAAAGAGACCAAGGGAAGGTCTCCTGCTGGCCTGGTGAGTCTACTCAAACCTGCACCAGCTATATAGCTGGCACAAGTCTGAGTTCATCAGTGAAGGTGTATCTGACCCAGGAAGGGCGCTAGGATTTGGCGCTACTGTCACCAAACCTGCCCCTTTCCTGGGTCCAATTTGTACTCCTCCCTTCCCATCTCCTCCCTCTTCCACCTCTCTGTTGGCATCCTTCAATCTCAGAAGACTATGGTATCGTGCTCTGAATGGTGGTTCTGGAACAGTGTCTAGTGTGACTGAAAAGGCCAATTTGGACAATCCCTTCCACACTGGGAGCAAATGTAGCCTGTCCCCAGTCTGTCTCCCTGGCTATGGGCCTTCCTTCTTTGCCTCTTCACCTCAGTCTGTTGGGCAAGTGTCTCTTTAAACTGGGAGAGGCCATGCTGCACAGCCTGCCTCCAAGTGGGACACTCAGAAGCCAAGGTTTCCCACCTGTTGAGGTCCATTCCTAAGGCCTTCAGATCCCTCTTGCAGATGTCCTTGTATTGCAGCTGTGGTCTACCTGTAGGGCGCTTTCCCTGCATGAGTTCTTCATAGAGGAGATCCTTTGGGATCCGGCCATCGCCCAGTCTCATGACATGACCAAGCCAACGCACGCGTTTCTGTTTCAGCAGCGCATACATGCTAAGGATTCCAGCTCATTCCAGGACTGTGTTGTTTGGAACTTTGTCCTGCCAGGTGATGCCAAGGATGCGTTGGAGGCAGCGCATGTGGAAAGCGTTCAGTTTCCTCTCCTGTTGTGAGTGAAGAGTCCATGACTCGCTGCAGTACAGAATTGTACTCAAGACACAAGCTCTGTAGACCTGGATCTTGGTATGTTCCATCAGCTTCTTGTTGGACCAGACTCTCTTTGTGAGTCTGGAAAATGTGGTAGCTGCTTTACCAATGGGTTTGTTTAGCTCAGTATCGAAAGAGTGTCAGAGATCATTGAGCCAAGGTACACAAAGTCATGGACAACATCAAGTTCATGCTCAGAGATTGCAATGCAGGGAGGTGAGTCCACATCCTGAACCATGACCTGTGTTTTCTGCAGGCTGATTGTCAGTCCAAAGTCTTGGCAGGCCTTGCTAAAACGATTCATGAGCTGCTGAAGATCTTTGGCAGAGTGGGCAGTGACAACTACATTGTTGGCAAAGAGGAAGTCACGTACTCTTCCACCTACCCCCTCTCATTCCACACACTCCCCATCACCCTCCCACCCCCTATGCTGTTTTATCTGCCTTGGCATATGTTCCCAGTCCATCGCTGCTCAGACTCAGCAGCTTGCTGCTTCCTACAGTGGCCAGGCTGCACTCGTGTGGCACATTTGTGATAGCCAGAAAGTGTTTCACCACTGGAATACCTGTTCTGGGGTTGTAACTGAAGAATAGGATTGGGTCATAAATGGACTTCTGGTGTGAAGTCGGATGCCTAAGCTATTACAACATACCACTAGATAATACAGTGCCTTGAAGTTGATCCATAGTGTATCTCTCTAACCTGAAGCAACTAGATTTGTTAAACCAGCAGTTTGGGGGGGGGGGGTGCGAGATGGAGTGCTGCATTGTCATGTCCAGGGCTTAACTGGAATTGACACTTTTTTAGGGCAGTCATGCATATTGGAAATCGAAGTCCCACTAAAGTCGCACAAAAGAAGTATGAGCAAGCCTTCTCTTAAGCTGGTGAGGTGCTATTTTTATAGTCTGGGACCTAAGGCAGGTTCAAATACTCAAAAAGCAGCTTACTTATGAATCCATGTCTATGGACCTGATCACATGGAAATGTGTATTGTGTATATTCCTGGTGATTCTCAAGCTTGTCGAGGCTCCAGAGTTACTGCTGTGATCTAAGAAATTGCTGCAGAGTTCATGCACGTACCACTGCTCACATAAGAAGTTTCTCTGCATGGAGAAACAAGTGGCTTTTCGGCTCTGTGAACCAGACTGGTGGTTTTACAGCCTTAAACTTCTGAACGTGTCTAGTTCAGATCTACAAATTCAGAACTGCATTTTCCCAGCATAGCTATAAATAGCCGACACAGGAGTTTGGTATCAAAGCAGTGAGGAGAAAAGGCCGACTTCAGAATACTTTTTATTTCTTACGTTTTATTGCAGAAGACATGCAGCTCATTCCAAACACAATCTATTTTTATTTTCTTGCTGATGTTTTGATTGTTTGTTCTGGCATGCTGGGTTTGACCAGTCTGCGCTAGAAAAGAGAATGATGTTTAGCTAACTTTCTGTGACTCAGGGAAATGTGAACTAGGAATGATTGCATGTTTTGAGGTTTCATTCTAAACTGTGTGATATGTAGGAGAAGACCGTGGAAAGAATAGGCCGAGGCACACACTCAATGAATGTCATGGGCTACATAAATAAAAGGACATGACTTTATGGAGGCCCAGAGGGTTTCCCCTTTGGGAAAATAAGCAGGACACACCATCTGCTGGCAGTGTCATTTGCGTACCCATAATTCCCAGGAGTCTACCAGATGGCATTTTGTTTGCTGCATTTAGAATGTTCAGTTTTGTTTGGTTAACCTTTGGTTGTCCTTTAGGAATTGGACACTTTCTTTACTGACAGGGAACTTTATGGAAAGATAAGCCACTCTGCGGCCAAGATGCGAGAGAGAAAGGAGAAGTGAAAATGGGGAAGTTTGGGGGAAAGAAAGAAGAATGGTTCTGTTAGTTCAGGGCATTTCAAAAGTCTGTGGCTGGGAACAGCTCACTGAAGCCAAAACCGAAGGCTACAGGCAAGTGGTAAGCCTCGGGACAGGCTGTGAATGTACATCATACTCTTGACTGATCCTCCGACCAAAAAGCCCTATGTAGAGGAGGGATCGGTTAAGGGAATATTTTCTGGCAAAGGAGGCTTGAGGCTGATCTCATTACATTTTGATGTAAGAAAGTGATCTCTTTGAGTTCCGAATCACAAAGAAAGAATATGAGGATAAAAATGAATGATATCTCCCGTGTCTCCTCCCTCTTGTTATATCTCCTATATTTCCTGCTGTGATGCTCATACTCTGATCCACCATGAGTCACATTGGGCATAAGGAGCAAGGCAGTGATCCCTTCTCCTGCTTCAGAGATCTACCATTTAGATCTCTGAATGGAAACAACTCAACCAGGCAATATCCAAAAAAGGTTAAGTGAAAAAGCTTTGGCACTCGGCATGGAGAGATAGAAATGTGTCCTGGGAAACCCATAGAAATGCAGAGAGGCAAAGCTGCAACAGACAGAGATATAAATCAGAATTTTTCTCAGCAATAAATATAGCAAAGCAAATGAAAGCAAAGGACAACAACAACAGAAGCTTTGGAAACTCTGTGTGGAGAGCTTGATAGAAAATGGCATAGTCAAATGTGGAAACTTTGGGCTTAGAAACCCCACCTAGCCCCAGTTCAGCTGACCAAATAGGCAGACCCCTCAGTTTTTCATTGTTCTTTAGAAAGGGGAATTTTATCCTGTGCAACTTGTCATCCAGAGTGGGGGAAAGAAGAGGCAATCTATCTCCAGTAGCTTGTGCAGCCAGCTAGTGTCTGGCAGGGAGTGCCTGTTTACACAACAAAGGCAATAGATTGGGCTGAATGTTCACTTAATGACCTAATCACATAATAACAGGGATAAGAGAACATATCCCTGTTTTTAAGTGGCTCACACCTGTACTAAACTAGATGGACTGAAGGTCTGATTCTGTATCAACCAGCTTGTTATGTCCTGTGCATACGTGAATGTGGGACACCAGAACAGCCCACCAATTCCACATGCACACAAAATTGGACAGGCCACAGCAAAAGTTTGGAATAGAAATGGCAAAAAATAATTTTCTGCTTGAGTTGTATCTTTTCTTTTTCTTTCTGCTGTTCTGTGAACATGACCCTTCCTTTGTGCAATGGAAGGAACTGAGGTAATGGTGCTATATCGAGTACAATGAAGTGCACTGGGATCCTAGCCAGCTGTAGAATCTTTCCTCCCAGCGTCTGCTCTTCCAATCAGTTTAATTATGAGCAATTGTTTGGGTTGTGCTGCAAAGAAATATTAGAGAATGGAAAAAAGAGCATACCTCCAGCCATTATGCAGTGACTGATTCATGCTTTGGCAAAAACCACTAACTAGATTTTCTGCTTTGCAGCTCGGTGATACTGCAGATCAGCCTGGCCATATAAGCACAAATCCAGCCTTTATTTTGACAAGGTTTGAGTCCAGGCATTTGAAAAATGAAGAAATCACATCAGCCATTGGCTGGATTTATGTGTTAATCACAGACACTCTCCTCTCCAAGAAATCCAAGACCTGCTATTGTTAGCGCCTCCAACGTTCAGTTGCCGTAACTAATTGGAGGGAACTCTTTCCCCCCCCCCCAACTATTAACAAAAATCTCATTTGTCTCTGCCTGAAGGACAAGTTGCATGTTGTAAAAATGAGTGAAAAGGGTAGTTTCTGCACTAAACCAAGTTCTACTGTCTGAAAATGTGTAGTTGCCTTTGAGGAAAAAGTCTGCCTTTAGTACAGTAGTTCTCTATAGAGAACTTGTCACCCCCATAGGATTGTTGAGGAGTAGGTAGGAGGAGTAGACTGAGGAGTAGGAGGAGGAGGTCTCTCTCTCTCTCTCTCTCTCTCCCAAAAGAGCCCCCAAGGCAGCTACATACTGATAAATGTTGCATTAAAGCTCACATGGTTTTCCTTTCTTCACAGGTCTCAATCTGGATTGGGTGTGGAGTGGGGAGTCTTCAGTCCTTTGACTTTACCATCTTTGCATTCAATGCAGGTTGACCCAGGGGAGTAACACCTAGTATTTAGTGCAATTGACCTTTTCCTGTTCCCCATTTTCCCTTGTTGTTCAAGTAATGGAATGAGAGAAAACCTGGTTGAATGTACCCACTGCCACCAGCCCAGGCTTTATAACCAGACAGGGAGGCCATCTGAGCAAAAAAATTAAAAACCCTCACAGGATAACTCTACAGGCCAGGAGTTCTTATTATAATCCTACAGTAACACCTGCAGAGCAAGAGACATGGCAATCCACTGATCCTCACCGTAACCAGGCAGACCATCAGTTTGAACAGAACCAGTTTTAACTGAAAGTTTAAAAAAGTGATAGCTGGGAGGACTTTGCAATGTGAACTGAAATGAAACAGAAAACCTGATGCATTCTGGCTAAGCCTACATCACTTTGCCTGAAGGAATCTCGAGTTCATATTCATATAATTTTTACTGGAGTGACATTGTGGCACTCCCTGGTTGAAAGAGTGGAACAAAACAGACAGGAATGTAAGCCAGTTGGTAAGCACATTCAAATTCCTGGAGGCAAGGTCAGAGAAACACAGGGCTTTCATCACAAGGGCATTTCAACTTCTCTCTCCCCCCCCCCCCCAGTAGCCTCAGGTCTGAGACAAGCAGATGGTTTGCTCCCTGGCATGCTTTGCTAATAAATACATCAGCGGTGGAGAATCCCAAAACCAGTTTATTTGGTTAACCCAAGGGTATAGGGAGAAATGTCCTCTTAAATCCTGCACACCTAATCACAAACAGTACCCTCATTTATACAGTTCCCCTGTCCCTCCTTCTTCTGCCCAATACCCTTGCTATGTGACCCTGACATTATCAGTCTGCAGCAGAGAGATTCTTCACATTTTCAACCTGTTTTGCAGTTTGTATATTTGTGTCGTTCCAGGAGGGCAGAGGTGGGGGGGGGGGAGAGAGAGAGGGAGCTAACATGGAGTTACTGCTACTAAAACCACCAAGTGCCCCTTTTTGTGAGTGGTAAGTACCATTTCTTCCATGGATAACTGCTCTGTGTAAGCATGGATAGCCCATCACAGTCACTCCTGCAATGAAGGACATGCTTCTCTAGTTGCTGCTGCCTTCTAGTCTGTAGTTTGCTCTGTGTCTTCCTTGCCCAAACAGCCCTACTTTGAAAGGCAGGGTTCAGGTGGCTGCCCTGTCGTGGCAGACTGTGGGTCCACTGCTGCCCCAGCCATCTCCACATCTGGTGGGATCAGGTCAGCCTGTGCACTGCTGCAAAGGCCCCTGTGGCAACAACGATGTTTACACACATGGAAAACAATCTTCATGGCCAAGTGCCACTTGCCAGACTGCGAAGTGTCACCAGTGGTACGAATGCCACTTGTTGCAAAGCACTACTTTCATGTTAACATGTCATTTAGCCTTACTGATACACTTTTAGGCCCCTCAAACCTTTTGCCTCAAGGGGAAGCTCCACATTGGCTTGGGGTGGTTGGTGAAACCAAATTTGAGGTGTGGTGAAACCAAATTTTTCATACATAGTTAACACTCTTGCGATTACCCACTGTAAAATTAATAAAATTCCCAAGGTAGTCTTTCATGAGAGTACTCTTTGCTATAATGTTGGCAACCTTCAGTCTCAAAAGACTATGGTATCACGCTCTGAAAGGTGGTTCTGGAACAGCGTCTAGTGTGGCTGAAAAGGCCAATTCGGGAGTGACAATCCCTTCCGAATTGGCCTTTTCAGCCACACTAGATGCTGTTACAGAACCACCTTTCAGAGCGCAATACCATAGTCTTTTGAGACTGAAGGACCCTTTGCTATAAAACCCAATTTATACTCAACCAGGAGTATGAATTTTCATGTTCCACTGTCTCTTCATTTGGCATGGGGTTGAAGGGCAATGCTCTAAAGCCAAACAGAGATTAAAATATACAGTTTAGTAGGAAAAAAAGTCTCTTCCCACACTAACTTGTCTGTTCAAAGCCTTTTATAGGCAGAGGAACTTTAGCTACAAAAGCCAGCATTTTCTTAGGAAATGAAAATTGCATCTTGCAAGACCTGAGGCATAGCTGAGGAAGAGGAAGAGTTTGCAGGCATTAGTGAAGGACTCTGATAACTGAGTTTAATGCTATATCAGGCCCTGGATAATTGGTAATTGCAAGTGTGTTGGCCACAGAGTTGGTCTTATTTTTAGAGTACATTTTGATAATGATAATAATAAACTGGGAGTTAATGCCTTGATGAGCAGCTGCGTATGAGACTTCCGTAACTTAATAAGAACAAAATATCCTGTGGCAGCACAGCATTTTGACTGGGTGGATTTTAATGATTTTTTAAATTAATGTTTTATGTTTTTTCAATGTATGTAGGTAATCTTGTGAAGAATACATTCTTAAAAACTCTCTCTCACACTCACACACACACACACATGCGCGGTCTGTTTTCAGCAGTATCCCCTCAAATGGCTTAAAATTCACCTTTGCTCATTGTCCACCGGAACAAAAAGGAAAATAGTTGCAGAAACAGAGTCACATTTGGCAAACTGGTAAGCAATCCGAGTCCTAACGTGTCTCCTGAAGAAAGAGCTTGGGTCAAGTTTATTCTGAGGCACTCTGAATTAATCTCATTGGTATCCATGCCAGGGGGAGAAGAAGTAGGAGAAATGAGGCCATTTGACAGACCTAGCTTGCAAATCATAACTTTGGCAAGATGAAAATGCTGAAGCTTGGATGACCATGCAACTGGCATGCAGAATGACTAGGTCCAATCCCTGGCCTCTTCACAAGTAGCACGACTGAGGACAATTCCTACCTTGCTTTGTCTACTTTTTTTGTTTTTACCGGCTTTTATCATGTATCTTTAGCAGCAGCTTGATTGGGAGACATGAGCGGATGATGCTGGCCTTGATGCTATGATTGTAAAAAGGCAGAGGTTGAAGGAGCCAAAGAAAAATATGTGACAGAAAGGCAAGTGAGATCTTCCTGAATACACTCCAAGCCACGGATTCCCTCTTCTCTACCCATTTGCTCTTCTGCTCCCACAGCCTCTGCCTTTTTAAAATTGCAGGAGGAGGTTGTAGTGGAGCAGTGCTGGTAACTGGTGCTAAACCCGGTAAGAGGGTGAGAGGGCATGGTGGAAGTCTGCAGATGAAGTTGGTCACACTTGGTAGAGGTTGTACGTAGATACACAAAAAGGGAACCCCCTTTATCTGCTGCCTCAGGAGACCACTTCACCAGGTCAGCCCTGGACTTTATAGCTGCTTAAATACACTGTTTATGACTGTAGTGCTATACACAATCACTTGGGAGTAAGCCCCACAACACTAAGAGACTTACTTCTGAGTAGGCATGCACAAGATTAGGCTTTTAGGCTAATCTCCTGAACACATTTTTTAGAAGTAAGCCCCACTGATTTCAATAGGGCTAATGTCCAAGGACAAATGCTCAAAGTAGTATAGTCATTTCTTTTCCCATTGAAGACCTTCAACTGCTTCAGGAATGAACCACCTACTTCCATACAATGTAGTTCAACCGCATAGATAATCGGAGAAGGCCCTCTTATGAGTGCCACCACCCAGGGAGGTGCATGGGGTGGTGGCAAGAAATTAGGCCTTTTCAGAAGTGGCATCAACTTTATGGAACTCCCTCCCCCTTGATTTACGAACTGCTCCCTCCCTGGAAACCTTCCAGCAAGGCCTGACAACATTTCTTTTTAGACAAGCCTTCTGAGTTCTTAGCCTTTTAAACATCTTTCAACATCTTTTTTAAACATCCTTTTAACATCTGGTTTTTTACAGGCTTGGGGCTTTTATAAATTTGCTGCTCTTGCTCTTTTTATTCTATTAATGTCTGATTGCTGTTTTTTAAGATGTTTATTTGTTTTAATTTGTGTTTTTAATTGTGATTTTATATTTTTGTATTTTTTATTCATTGTTGTAAGCCATCTTGGGTTCCTTGAGGAGAAAGACAGGATAGAAATACAGTAAGTAAGTAAGGTGCAGCACAATCCTATCTTGCGCTGGAACAGGCAGGCCAGGAAGCCTGCACTGTATCCAGCACAAGATAGGGAACCAAAGTGGCTCAACCAGAGGTAAGGGGAAACTCTTCCTCTTACTCCCAGGTAAGCCACCACAGCCCCAATGGGTCTCCTTGGACTTGTGGCACCTCTGGAGGTGGCATAAGTCTGAGGAGAGTGGCGCGGCTTGCAGCCACTTCTTGCTGTTCGGGAACGGGGATTAGGGTCCGGCATATCTGCCAGATCCCAGCCCTGCTTCCCTCCCCACCCATCTGCCCCAGGACCACCCTCCCCCACCCCTTAACATTCATTGGATCAGGACCATTCTGGTGGATTCCTCTCAGCCTGCCCTTTCTGACAAACTAAGACACGTTCACTTACTTGCGAGTAAACGAGTGATACGGCTCACTTTCACTTTCCATGCGATCCATGCATGTTTTGTTCTCTGGTATTTTGGCCATAACTTTTGATAGAAAAGAGATATTTCACTCTGGTTTTTTGCATTGCATTCTGCTGGAAATTCCACATCCAACGGTATATAATATGATTGGGTTACTCCTAACCACCGTGATTTTAGCATGTCACCCCCCAGTGCGCGTCACCCCCCCAGTGTGTGTCACCCGGTGCGGCCCGCACCCCCGCACCCCTAGCAACGCCACTTCTCTCACAGATATCTGAGAGAGCAGACTCTTTAGTCAATGTCTAGAGAGTTATTTTTTATGGGGGAGCATTCAGTCATGGTAGTCCTCACGTATGCTCTGGTGACACAACCAGTCAAGGTCTTTGCCTGCTGTTTGTGAGAACCAACTAATATATCACCATTTTATTTATTCATTTAGAATCCTAGCTCCATCTCTGAAATTATATTCCCAGCCCATATTCTATTAAATAATTACTTCCTGGCAAAGTCCTGAAAATTATTCACAGCAAGGAGGTACTTCTCTTTACATCAAGAAGCGCATTACCATTTTTACGTGGAGTTACTGCTTCCATGGCAATATGGCCCATATAGGTTGAAATCAGAACTTGCTTAAACCCCACCACCATCACTGTCTATTTCTTGAAGTGATGATTCAAACTCTGCAATAAGTCCAGTTATTCCCAACATTGGTGTGATGAGCATCTGTTCTCCCTACATTGCTAAGTAGTTTGATTCTGGTGTTGCAAGCACAATGTAAAATAGAAATTACCATCTCAGTGTAAAGAAAGAACAGATGCTGAAGGGGGAGGAGGAAATGCAACCCTTTTTCCTGATTTTGAACCATTATCTTGTGCCTTTGTTCCACCTTCTGTTTTATTGTCTCTACAGCAATCTGTTGGAAAGCCAGTTTCCCAGAATACAGAAAAATAATGTGTTTGATAAGGAGTACTGTACATTTTTATAAAGTGCATGGAAGGTTTGGGTTTAGACCAGATTTCCAGCACTTTAACAAGTGGGTACCCATGGATGAAGGGGTTTGCCTGGAATTGGTCTCTAAGGTACTGTGTCCTTTGAAGCCAACTTGTTATTGCTGAGGGCCAAACTGTTCACCAAAGTGTATATAGGATTACAGCTGGGCAACCCAATCCTGAGCTGCCCGTTGCGCCGGGGCTGCTGTAGTGCTGAAACAGCTGCTGCAACATCCTGCATGCAACAGGGCAGCTGCCGGTGGCTCCTCGGGGAAGGGGACTTTTATAGACAAGTAGCAAATACCCCGCAATGGGGCTACTTGATTCTATGGCAACCCTTGGATCGCCATAGAATCAAGAGCCTTCGTGTTGGGCCAACATGGAGGCCCAACATGGAGGCCTGAATGCAGAGCTCCTCCAGTCCCATTTCGCTCCCTCCCCCGGCAGCCTTCCTCCCCACCCTCTGCCCACCTCCTCCTGCCCCAGAATGCCTGCTCCCCGCCTCCCCTCACACCCCCACCTACCTCTCCGCCGCCCAGCGGTTTGAGCAACTGCGAAGTGGCGGAGCAGCAGTGGTCCACCAGCGCTAGCCTAGCGCCAGCCAGCACTGAGCTAGCAGCAGTGCTGGACCAGTGTTGAGGGCTGCAGATGTGCCTTATGGAGCTAAGAGCTCAGGATAGGGCTCTAAGATACTTGAACTGTTCCAGTTGTACTATGTTGACACATCCAGGGCAACTTAGACAAAATTAAAAGCCATTTCTGCCCAATGTTGCATATACACAGCAGGGATCAAATGTGTACATATGTGGGCTGGGCAGTAATGGGTTAAGCATCTTTGAATGACTTTAATTGCAATGGGAGAGATTTCAGAAGATCCTGAAAGAAATGTAAAGGCACTTCATTGATCACACCCTCTGTTTGTTACTCATTATTTTAATAATTTCTTCTCTGCCGTCATTGTTAAAACAAACAAGAATGGTCTCAAGGAACAATACAACACAATATGAAAAGTACAAAAGCAGAAGGTTGGATCCTCAAGAATCCTTACTCCAAAGGAACCTCTTTTCCTCAGAGAAAGGGAATCTTCCATTCCAACCCAGTAAAACTAGCATAAAGGCAACAGCAAATTACAATTAAACTAATATAAATCCACCAGTGTATAGTAACAGTAGGATAAAACAAATAATAGTTATCCTATCTAATAAAATTAGTACTTCAAAGTCCTCATAAAAAAAGAATGTCTTCAGCCGCCATTTAAAACTGTCAGAGAGGGAGCCTGATATATCCCCCTGGAGACAGCGAGTTCCACAGATGTGGTGTGACCAGGGACTCTGACAGGAATTTTATCAGGGGGTACAAAGTTTATTTTGGGCCCCATCCCAAAATAGGGGCAAAGCAGAGTGGGAGACAGTGGCAAAGGGGTGGGCAGAACAGGGGCGGGGATGGGCAAAAGAGGGTGGCAACAGCCAGAATAATCTTTGGAACCCAGATCTACCAGGCTTCCCAATGCGGAGTTCAGGTCCACCTGCTTGCATGGTGTTGGCTGCTAAATACAGTGATACAAGCATGTCCCCATATCTGCAGTGGTTCCATTTTTGAATCCCCCCCCCGTGGTTAAGTGAAACCGTGGATGTGGGTGAACACCCCACCCTCACCCTCCAGAGGTTAGGGTTAGGGCCTCCAAAGAGTCATCTGAGCCCAGCGGAGGCCATGGCAGACTGAACCTTAGAGGCAAAAACATGACTTCTGCTTTTTTCTGAAAAACCTGAAGTGACTTTTTAATGCCTTATAAGGCATTGGGAGGCCCAGAGAATCTCCTGGCTTCTGTGGCCTCTGCTGGGCTCAGACGACACTCTCAGAGTAGAGGACTCAGCGGAGCTCCCCTCGCCTCCGGAAGGAGCACGCGCATGGGGCCCCGCGGACCCATCCATGTATAGTGAATCTGCAAATACAGGATCCATGGATACAGGGTCTCCTTTGTACAGAAAATCAACCACACTCCTCTCTAAAATATTTAAAGTATAGAAAATCATTGCAGAAAATTAGCATAATTGTATTTAAGCATGGCATAATGCTCATGTAATCTGTGGTACTATTTATTCCTTCTTTTTGTTTGTGTGTCTCATATGCCAATAAAGGTGAATGATGATGTATTTAAGCTCATACTATAATGGAAAGTGTCCTGTGCGTACCAAAACTTACTGTAGTTCCACAGCTGCATCCTTGAGCTTCTCTACACTCCTTCATGGCAAATGGATCTGCAAGCCAAAGAGTTACTGTAGCAGGCCAGTTTCCTCCCAGACTGTCAAGGAGTGTCATGTATGCATTCAGCCTGGTACATATGGCTTTCTCCAGCAGCCACTGCCATACGCCTGTGAGAGCAGTGAGTCTGGGTGAGATTGGGAAATTAAAGATCCCAGCAAATTTCTGGGCCCCCTTTTTGACCCTGGGCCTGGGTTCAAATTACCCCCTTTACCCACCTCTCATGGGCCCTGGGTGTGATCACTGAAAAGACCCTGTGTCTGATGTCTGCTCAGAACAAATCCATTGCTCACTATTCCTTCAGAAATATATTTCTTGTATAACACTTCAATGCCCTCTAATGGACTCCTGTTAAAAAGCATCACAAAGAATTAGCTAACCTCTTTCAGACTCTCATAATTCTTGTAATGTGAATTCTTACTAGAATCCTTCAAAATTTGTTTCAGCTTAACTTGTGACTCTGCCAGGACACAGGGACCACCACTGGTTCTTCTATTCCTTGAAGGTGGAGAGCAGCCCATATGCTCAGGGATTAGGAGAGGGGAGCATGACTATTGCTTTCTCCAAATTTTAATTTAGATTTCCACATTTCAAGATGTGCAATCTTGTTTATGAGAACACAGTTATTTAAGCTATGGGTAATTTTGTGATCACCTGTCTTGGCAACAGAACCATTTTAATTTGCAAGTATGAAATTTGCATCCCACAGAGAGTTCTAGTACTTCTGAATACAGTTCTCTGAGCTAAGCGTTTAACTCAGAACACAAATTAATTAAATGCACAGAGTTGTTCTGGAAGTGCCAAGGTCACACTAGAGGTCAGTCAAGCACTTGAAACCAAGGAACATAAATCAGCAGGTCTTTTCATATTGTATTCATTTCTTTAAGGTAATTGTTCTTTATTATCTCAGTTTCATTATTTTCTGATTTCAGGTGCAGATCTATAATAAGAGTGAGCTCATAGCAAGCTCAGATTGACCAGAGATGCAGGAGGTATTAGATCTCCAACCTAGAGGAAAAAATGAAAGGTGTAACAAAGGCAAAATGTCTTTGAAAATACAGAGGTTTGCTTTCATTGATTATGTGGTGAAAGTAGCTAGTGGTGATTGATGAAACAAAGAGAAAGGGTGGGAATTGATACTGGCATAAGCTTAGAAAGAGCTTTGGAATGGGAACTCCTTGGACAGAACTGAATGGATTGTAAGAGAGTTGGTTTATCATTTCACTTCCAGGGAGAGCTTAAGGTGGCTCCTCTCACATATGATACACTGACTACAGTGCTTATAGAATATTTTAACAATGGAAGGAAGGAGAAAGGTCTAAATCTTTCTAGGTTCCCAGGTCTGATTATGCTGCCTTTCTGAAAATGATGGTGATGAAAATTGCAACCTCCAGAAAGAGTAATTGTCTGCTGTGTTTTGAAGCGGAACCTCTCTCCGTGAGAGGAGTCACTCAACCTAGGGATTCACACCGCTGCTGCTTTCTCCCACCCTCCCCATTTGCAACTGGGCTTTCACTGCAATGACATAAGTGCCTCCAATTAAGCCCATTTGTTGGACGGTAGGAGCAGAGAGATCACTCTGTTCTTAGCAGCTGCCCCTGGACTCTCCCTGCTCAGCTTCCCCAGAGTGCTGTGGCATGAACCTGCAGAGGACCCTGTCCTTTCCTTTTCTGGGTTTCTGGAATGGTAAAAGAATGACCCAGTTCTCTCCCTTTTTAATTACCCAGGGCCCAATCCTATCCACCTTAACAGAGCTAATAAAGCCATGCTAATGGAGTGTGTGCTGCATCCTGCGGTGGGGGGGGGCAGTCACAGAGACCCCCTTAAGGCTGCATTGTGGCTGCATCAGCACAGGAAAGTTGGATAGGATTGGGCTCCCAGTGATCTAGAAGGTTAAAATGGGATGGATTTGCTATCCAGCCCTTTACCTTGGTCTGGGGGTGACGGTGGTGGCAGTGGCAGCAGTTCTCACCATCAGAGAGAAAGCATGTTTAGAAATCCATGTTTCGTTTTACTTTCAGGCTTTGAGTAAGCAAGGAGTAAAAGCGATTCCTATCCTTTTTTTTTTTTTTAGTCCTACATCTTATGTGCCTTTTGGAGAGACTGATTGTGCATTAGGCTCTACTATCTTAGCTGAATAAACTGTGACCTCTGCACCTGACTCCATCAAGTCTAGTATCTGCAGATTGATCCAGAGAACCTTGCACTCATGACCCACCCTGAAGGGACCAGATTTTTTTTCCCCCAAGAGTTTCCTAATCCTTTTTACTGGAGCTAGGTGTTGTGTGTCATTGTAAGCAGGACCAGCTTGAGTTTTCTTGACACCAGAGGCAGTATGCGAAATGCCTTCCCCCTTTCATAGTGATATTCCAGCCTATCCTTTCTCCCTCTCTCTAGAATGGAAAAGGAAGAGGATGGAGGAAGAGGAAGTGTGGAGGATAGCAGTGCTCTAGCCCATCACTCTCTTCTCCTCTGAACTGTTTCTTCCACTCCCCCCCTTTTTTTACAGCCCAGAGAGTGGGGGGGAGGAGGAGGAGGAGCAGGAAGAGAGTGCAGGCGAGTGAGTGAACAGAGGTGAATGCCCTCTCCACTCTGCTGCCTGAGGTACCTGCTTCTCTTTGTAAGGACGTGTTGAACTATAGTTTTAAAATATAAACAGAATCTTGTCTATTGCCTGAAATCATTTCAGTTCAAGCAAGGTGGTTATCACATGGTCTTTACAATGCCTGTTGTCCTTCCTTTTTACAAAGGTGTTACTTTTTTTTTTTTTTTGAACTGAAAGAATGACAGAGTTTGTGGAAAGAGTAGAGGATAGGGAAGAGAGGAATCTTGACAATGCATGACTTTTAGCAAGGTCTTTCCAGCAGTATTATATTGGAAGTATCCATCCTATCAGAGTCAAACTACAGCACATGAAAAGCAGAAAGATTGTCCAAGGAAGGAGCTAAACCAATTTCAACACAAGAGTTTTGGCCATTGTGTATGTGTGGGCTATCAATAGTTTATGAGAGCTCATCTGAAGATTTATGAGTTACGCATCGTCTCTGGGCTTCAGTAGTTTACTTTTATTGGGTAGGATCTCTCTCTCTCTCTTTTCTTATTGTTGTTAATTAAAATGTTTGCCTTTTTGAGTCACAAAGATTGAAACAAGTGGTGGATCTTAATTACTTACTATTTGTATTAGTATGTCATAAATATTGTGGTATGGAACATGATCCTTCAATGTAGATCACGAGACAGTGAGTTCAATGGAATTAACAGCTTTTTTAAAAAAATTATAATTGTTGTTAAAAAACAAAAGAAGCTACAAAAAGTATGCCTATGCCGTAAAAATAAAGAATGAAAATTATTTTTTATAAACTTTATATAAAAAGGGGGAAAACTGGAAAAGACCAATTCCTTACCTGGGAAGTCTTATTCTCTGTGGAGGAAGGGTGCATTCCTTAGTATGGTTTGCCGTGTTGCTAGGCAGGGTCTAATCAAGTCACATGACCTCCTCCAAGCAGAGGGCTCTCATTTCCCAGACGGTATGTCAAGCTTAAGAACCAATCCACAGTAATTCCTGATAGGAAAATAAATCTCCAGGCACAGTCAGAAGTAGAAACTAGGAAGAGCCTTGAGTCAAGTTAAATGGTGCATAGAATAAGAGAAGGGAATAGAGGGGGAAGTACCCTACTATCTCCCATCCAGTTACTAACCAGCAGGAATGAGATTTTAACAACTAACATGGCAAAATACCTTTATTGCATTTATACAAGAATTGACTCAAGAAGTTGAGTCTAATTAATGCATATGGACATTTTTCTGTTTAACACCCTGGTTTTATTATTTATGCCAACAAAAGTTTTTGACTTTCTCCTGGCCCCCAAAAATCCCAAGGAGAGAGAACGTCCCCAGTTTTAGGAGGTGAGTGGAATGCACCCTTCCTCCACAGAGAACAAGACTTCCCAGGTAAGGAATTTGTCTTTTCTCCAGTGGAGGAAGGGTGCATTCCTTAGTATGGGATGTTCAAGAGCAGTACCCCCTCTGGGTGGGAGATAGGGACGTTCGCTTAGGGATTAAGGACCTTTTCGAGAATTCTTCTACCAAAGGAGGCATCTGAAGAAGCAGCAGTATCAATGTGATAAAGTTTGGTGAAGATGTGGAGAGAAGTCCATGTCGCTGCTTTGCAACATACTTCGCAAAGGTAGCCTCACCTGAGGTAACCGCACCTCTGAGAGGTTGTGTTCACCCTCCGGAGGAGAGACCTCCGATGCTCTATATAGCACTTTATTATGCATTCCACTATCCAGTTTGCTAAAATGGAGAAGACCTTTTTCCTGTGGAGCTTCCCTGAAAGTCAATGAACAGAGCTTCAGACTTATGAAGCAGCTTGATATGTTAGATATGTTAGGATAGAGCTAGCTTCTTTAAAGTATCTGTCCCAGGCTTAGAGAGAGAAGAGTCAGCACCAGCCAGTTTTTCTGCCCTGTAATAAGTAGACCTGGGTATTAGCGTTGGCAACACTAGCACTGAGCACAAATGAGGAGTTTTCAAACACTCTTTTAAGTGTCACTTCAACTCTCTTATTGCACGGGTCTTTCGGACCCTGTTCCCCCTCAGAAGGAATGATGGCATGGGATGATAAAGCAGTCACCAGTGCATCTACTTTGGAAATTTGCAGAGTGTCCAAAGCTTTCTGTGGTAAACAATAAAGCTTACCAAACAATTTTGGTGTGTGCTTCTTTTGCGCAGGTACTGCTCACTCTGCGTCCATGACAGATTTAAAAGCATCAGGGAAGGGAACCTCTGCTGTCCTGCGAGGACCCTGAGAAGACAAAAAACTTCGCCCCCAGCTTTGTTAGAGTGGCAGATGAAGAGGTAGTAGGCTCAATCTCGGGATTAAGTCTAAGAGCTCTGGTTGCCCTGGACACAATCTAAGGAAAGTGTCCACAGGAAAGAGCCTGAGTGGTTGCACACACTGGTGTCTCTTCTCCGGAGTGTCTGTCCTTCTCCCTTGAGGAGGAGACCTCTGAGGAGCCTGACTCACCAAGCCGTCCACCCTAGACCCCTTCAAGCTGTGTTCTGTGGGGGAGTCTTGTGCCTGGTGGACGTCATAAGTGAGGAAGACTTAGCGCTTGGGGGACGATTCCTCTGCCTCCAAAGGGCAGGAGAGCGAGGAGTCCGAGGAAGGCTCAGGTGGTTTAGCTTTCTTACTCAGGGGCCCAGCGACCGAGGCTCCTGCACAGGTTCTGCTGCAGGGCCTAATTTTTCTGCCACAGCTTTGCCTACCAGGTTCTGGGCCCACAACACAGCATGTGACTGGGCTTCCTGAGAGACAAGGATCCTCCCAGAGAAATGGGTGCCTCCCCTGCTGAGCCTGAGAAGCCAAATTCTCCCCTCCCCTGTGGTAATGGAGGCTGAGACTGCAGAGTCAATGGAGGCCATTATTAGCACTTTCCTGAGGTCAAACGGGGGGAGTCGTCCTTCACACCTACTAGTCTGACGGAGCATGCAAAAGGAAAATGGCACCCGAGAGGTTCGCCTCAGAGGCCTGAGGTCAATGACTGAAGCTTGGGAGTGCTGGGCAGGATGGGCGCTCTATTTATAGAAGGTGCCTGCCTTGCCCCCAATGAGCAGAGCTCAAAGCGTGGGCAGAGGAGGCCTGTCAGCTCCTTCACAACTGCTTCCGCCACAACTGCTGTGAGCACAAAGTTTTGGGACCTGTTCGGGTCGCGACGGCACTTGGAGAACGAGGCAGTGGGCACCATGAATCCTCTGGACCGTTGCTGCCTTCACTGATTGACAGACTCAGGGAAAAATAATGCGTGTGTGTGTGTGTGTGTGAGAAACTCCTGGCACAAAAGTGCTTCATGAAAACATTTAAGCTCCCACCGCTGAAGCGGGCCCCTGAGGGAGCTTCACTGCATTTTCCCTCCAGTGCCTTAAAGGACTGGCCCCCTCAAGGGGGAAGGGGGAGGAAAGTAGAAAAACTACTTCAGTGAAAAAAGAGAGTGAAACAGCCCCTTAGAGGGAGCAGAGTGACTTGAGACCTCTCGCCAGCAAGGCAAGGCCGAACTGGGAAATGAGAGCCCTCTGTGTGGAGGAGGTTATGTGACTTGATTAGACCTTCCCTAGCAACACAAGGGCAAATCATACTAAGGAATGCCCCCTTCCTCCACAGGAGAATAAACTAACAAAGCAACGCAGAGTAACAATATCAACCCAGGGTGTTTGCTTGTGCGTAAATTAAATATTTTTCTTTTTATTGTGCATTATAAAATTCCCAGGAAAGTATGTCTGGATAGCATCTTGTACTTTAGAATTTCAGGACATGATAAACATACTTCATCTTTCTATAAACCAGTTAGCTGCCTGTCTTTCCTCTCTATAATAGTTTAATCATGTGTAGCATAGTCCTCCAGTCTCTTAGCAGCTAATCTGTTATGGAAACTAACAATTGCATTGTTAGAGGTTTTAAATCAATCCATATCTTTCTTTTTTACTGCTGATATGTTCTTAAATCTATAATATCTGCCAGTTATGGTGAGCTTTCAAGGAGTATGTATGGTTTTGAAAATATCCAGGCTTTGGAAATGGAAATTTGTCTCCTTGGTAATTGATTGCAATATTGATACCTGTGTAAAGAATGCATGCTATAAAGTTTTGTAGTTAGATTAACTATTGATCTAGGTTCAATTTGTAATTAATTTTAGATAGTAACAGTAAGATGTGGATTGACATATTGATCTGTGTTTTGATCTGTAAACAGGGCGCAATCCTAACCCCTAACAGGGCGCAGTTCTTTCCAGCACTGACTTAAGGGCAATGCAGCTCCGAGGTAAGGGAACAAACATTCCTTCACTTTGAGGAGGCCTCCATGAGTGACACCCAACTGCAGGATGCAGCACACGTCCCATTGGCACTGCTATGCTAGTGCTGGAAAGCACTGAAATAAAGGGTTAGGATTGTGCCCTTAGTTCAAGAATTATTCTAAAGCCAGCGTCTGCATAGCTGCACTTAAGCTCATCTGCAGAACTACACTGGTTTAAGTGATTGTGGAGAACACACATGAATTACACAATGAAATATCGCAGAATCTTAACTGGCATTTGGGGAATATTTAATAAAATAGGAAATAATATAACAGATGTTGCTCCAAATTTAGAAAAAAAATTATTTGGAGAATTGTCTTGTTGCCCAATCTTATCATTGAGCTGCACTATCAGAACTCATGTTCCAGCTGTGCAGCTCAACTTAAGGTGTCGCAAAACATGACTCACTGTTATGCACTACCAAGCTGCTGCCGGAAATGGTAAGTCCATGCTTTCTGCCCAAATGCTGCTTTAATTGTACATCTCAGATGAGACCAGCAGTAACTTCTGTGTCATTAGAATCTGGTGTTCTAATGAAACATTAACATTTTCAGTATGGCTGGTGAGAAGATAAATGTCTACCTTTCTAAACTGATTGGCTCATATTAGGATAGTATTTCATACTCCTCACCCATTTCTTGCTGTGCTATGATGATATATAGATATGAATAGTGCTAGGGGAATAAGAATGTATTACTATTTGTTTTAAGTATTTGAAAGTGAGAGAGAGAGAGAGAGGGAGAGAGAGAGAGAGAGAGTGAGTGAGTTTTATTGCCTGGTCCCAAGAGAGAGCTTGCATGTAACTTGAATCTGAAGACTATCAATCACGGCCTCTCGATAACCTCATCAATCACACATCTGCCCTCCTTCAGCTCATTTCCTTCATTTTGCAGACATGACAGAGTTGGATTAACGTCCTGAAAGCTGGCTCAGCGACATCTTTTTAATAGGTTTTCCCACCCCCTTGAACATCCAACCTGAAGAAGAGATTTACATGACTCCAATGCTTGTGCTCCTGGTTTTTGGAGCATTAGTTCAAGTAAAAATATCCCTCACTACACTTGCTTCTCAGTTTGTGTTCTGAAGGATTAACACAGCAATAAAATTTTGGTCTGCTATAGATTTTGTGTGGACAATTGTATTATTAAGATCAAAGCCAAAGTTCAGCACTTTTCAGTCTCATTGATATCAATGGGAAAGATTTAACAATTTGCTTAACTCTTCCCTTGAAATCAATGAGACTTAAGGATATTTTAAAATTGGCAGGATAGTGACCTAATATTTTACAGAAACAATATAGAACTATTAGGCCATATAAGACAATTAGGATCTTCTTTGGGAAAATAAATTATTCACAGTGTCTGATGTCACTGTAACTAAAAGACTGAATCAAAATTCTTTGGCTTACAACTAAATCCTACCATACGACTCAACAAGGACTGTAAAGGTATGGCTATAATTATGCTGTATGAATATCTAGGCATCCTTTCTTAAAATGGAGACCAGAGCCCCAATCCACATGTTCAGAAAGCTGAAGCAGTGTCATGAAACAAAACAACCAAATGCCGTCATAAATTCTCTACACTGGCACCACAATCAGAAGCACCAGGGAAAATGCTTAGCATCAAAGTGACATGCAGAAATGGTGTATTTTTAATCTGACATTAATTGGTGTTACCTTGATGAGTTTCCCTGGCCAATAGGGTTTTTGCAGACAGTGTACATATCTTGACTGAGAAAGCAGCTGTACCTGAAAACTCCATAAGGCTCCAGTGATGCACTGAGGGCTGATGGGGGCTCTTATGTGTAAACCGAACTCCATGCAAGCAGTGACTTCTCAAGAATCTTCAGCATTATGGGAATGCTACCATAGTCATCCTCACTGCAAAGAAAAAGCAGTGGCCAAACTCTGAAGATGTGCCTTGGAGGGGGAGCTTTCAAGTTTCCAGAGGAATAGTACTTTAGGGTTGTTGTTAATGACTATAGGAGGATCATATGTGTTCAGTATTTTGAACAATTGGAAACATTATTACAACCATCATCTTTGGAGAAACTATGAACTTGCAATTAGTGTGTAAGCATCCTTAAGCCTGAAGTCATATGAAGATGAGGTGTTACCCACCTTTTTAATTACATCAGATTTTCAAATTAACAGTGATCTTGGCTCAGTGCTTAGTCTATTCTGGATTATGTTGCTGCTTTAAATGATTAGTCCTCCCCATGCTTATCAAGTTAAGCGGCTTCTCTTTGAGCAAAAGGGAAAGCAGACTGGAAACAGTGGAGGGAAAATGATAAATGGTACCCATATTGGGCGCACGTCAGTATCCTTTATTGCAGCCCAATAAATGTCCTGATAACTTACAACAGAGTCATGGGGTCACACATCTGTTAATTAAAGTTTTTCATCTGCATCATCTGATGATTACTGAACCTGATTCTTCTCACTCATGCAAAACTCCCATTATTTTGCAGTGGACCTTGAGTGTGGCTGAACACAGAATTCACAATTAATCCCTCTGGATATATCCACAGGAAGCTTGTCTATTGTCTACCTTTAGGATATTCTCGCTGGGAGAAATAGTTTCTGATTTTCATTGAAGTTGGGGAATATTGAATGGATAATCCCATGCATAGCATGGTGTGTTACCTCTCCTGGCTTTACCATAAGGGTGAGCCAGCTACACATTTGGCAACAGGGGCTGAGAATCTGGGTCTTTACCAGACATGTGAGATGGCTAAGGGCCCAATCCTATCCAACTTTCCAGCACCAGTGCAGCCGCAATGCAGCCCCGAGGTAAGGGAACCAATGTTCCCTTACCTTACCTTGAGGAGGTCTCTGTGACTGCCTCCCCACCACAGGATGCAGCACACACCCCAATGTTGCACAATGTTGCACCAGCACTGGAAAATTGGATAGGATTGGAACCTAAGAGCCCAAGCCTATGCATGTCTACTCAGAAGTAAGTCCCACTAGAGTCATTGGGGCTTACTCCCAGGAAAGTGTGGATAGGATTGCAGCCAGAGATGGGAAGGGTTGCCTGCTAAAGTAGGAAGGATTAAGCATGTGTTCTGGTTTCAGGACCACTAAGGCCAAATCAGCTTATTGCTTATTTTCTGTCTAGCTCCCTGTAAGTTTCCCCCTTATTTTATAGACTTGGCCTACGTTGATTTTGGGAGGACAAGGGACTGGGTAAAAACCAGAGATGAGGTTTTTAAAGGATAGGGTTAAAATATAGCCCTGCTTCATTGCGTTGTTATCTGTTGGAAGGAATTATGCGAGTGAGAGTGTATACAGTATGTATGAACATCAAGATATGTGTGGTACTGTAAGTGCATGCCTGGGTATATCACCTGACAACTGTAATACCGTTCATATAGTTCTGCCTATGAAGACTGCTGAACAGGGAAAATACAAACTAATGTCAGAGAATTCAGTGAAGCGTTTAAGCTTTATATAAATGGGACCTGGACATGTCCATGCTATCTACTAGATAGCACACAGGGCAGACATGCAACTATAGAGTTTTCTCCTCTGTCACATGTAGTTCTTGCAACACCATTGGCTTTTGTGCATTCTCACTCCCCGTTGTTCCACATCATTGGCTGCACAGATAGAAGCAGATAAATGCACAACATCAAGACATGGGCTGAGAGCGATTGCATGTTATGGAGAAGGATGGGAAGAAGAACTCAATGCAGGGCAATCGTTTTGGGACAGGGAGCCTACAGTCCCTGTCCAGGGGTCATTAAAAAAATTGTAATGCTAGTCCAAGAAGAAACCACACACAACTCATCTTGACTATACTGTGTTTAAAAATATTTTAAAATATTAACTGTGTTATGAATTAAAGATGTGAAGCAAATATTTTAAAAAACAAAACTGGGTCTCAGTTATTACAACGCAAGTGCTATTGCATGTATTTTTTTTTTACATTGTAGTTCCCTTTATCCAGGTGGTTTCCCTTCAGAATATTCATCATCACTACCTTGAAGATGTCAGAAGACACACTGCAAAACATATGGAACTGTTGGCAAGTAAATGATCCTGGAGGCAATGCTAAAGCTGGTATTCACTTTTGGGGAGATAAGAAGGCCTTGGATGTCTTTTATGGGTCCCCAGTTGATGGCACACCCATGATCAAGACATTTTCTTAACCCTGGTCAGATTTTCAGCAGTTCCTGGCACGAATTGGCTGTATGTGTGAATGATGGAAATAACATGCATTTGTTGATTGATTGTCAAGAGGTTAGTGCATTTCCAGGAAATGAAAAGGGAGACATTTATGGAAATGGAAACAGCTCCACTGATGAATCTCCTGTTTTGGTAAGTAGGTCTTTGGGGCACATGCAAACAATTAGCACACAGAATCCTCCCTTGAAAAATCTAATGGTTTTAAAAAAAGCCATTTGGTTAGGTCAGTGCACCTTGATAGTATTTATTGATTTTCTTCTCCTCCATTTTCTTAATAGGCTTACATTGCAGCTATTGCTACCTTTGGGACTCTGTTTTGCATGTTAGTTATGTTGTACATAGTCTAACATAATGTAGCATGGAAGGTCTTGTTCTGAATCTGTGATTAATTTCCCCAAGTGCTTTGTGCAGCAATCTTTCTCAGAAGGTGTTGCCATTCATTCAATTCCTTCCTATGTTCCTAATGATGAATATGCTTAAGCCCTGTATTATATTACTGAGCCAGAGCTCCCTCTGGTGGCAAAATATGATTCTAAAAACCTTGGTGGAGAAACATTTGGACCAAATCTTCACAAGATTAGGTCTGAGAAAGGATTTCAAGCCCTCTACTTAAGTTTCTATTTCCTTTTGTCATGAAAAATCTTGTAATATACTTACATATTGCTCTTTAATTTTGAAACCATTTAGCTTCCTGAACTACTTCTGTAAATGATGAAAAAATTTGTAATTTGCTTGCCTGTCTTAGGTATTACAAGCAATTTCATGTAATGACATATGTTCACTAAGACCATTTGTTACAAAATGAACCCCTCCAGGTATTTATAAACACAGTGAACAAATTCATTTACAGTATAAGGACAAGTCCTCTATCTGTGGAGGTTCCATTCTGGACCCCCCCCCCCCAGATAAACAAATCCACAGATATGAGGAGATGCCCTCCCCCGTCCTCCAGGGTTAATCATGGTTAACTGAAACCACGGATACCTGATCCGTCGATACAGTCCCCTATATTTAAGTTTCAAAAAATGTTTTTTAAACTGTTCAAAGAAACTTTAAAAATCTTGAGGGGGAAAATCACAAGATCCAATCCTATCCAACTTTCCAGCAATGATGCAGCCAGAATGCAGCCCAGCGGCAGGGGAACAACATTTCCTTACCTTGAGGAGGCCTCCATGTCTGCCCCTCCCCCATCACAGGATGCATTGCATACCCTGTTGGTATGGCTGTATCCATGCTGGAAAGTTGGATAGGATTGACAGTTCATACTTTCAGCTGCTAACTTGTATTTAACATCAGGGAAACATATCGCGCACCATCATTTGTCAAGTTTTGATGGTAACCTTTTTATGTCAAGCCCCCATCTTTCCTTTAGGGCAGGGGTGCCCAAACCCCGGCCCTGGGGCCACATGCGGCCCTCGAGGCCTCTCAATGCGGCCCTCAGGAAGCCCCCAGTCTCCAATGAGCCTCTGGCCCTCCAGAGATTTGTTGGAACCTGCACTGGCCCGATGCAACTGCTCGCAGCGTGAGGGCGACTGTTTGACCTCTCACATGAGCTGTGGGATGAGGACTCCCTCCACTTCTTGCTGTTTCACGTCTGTGATGCAGCAGCGGCAGCAAAGGAAAGGCCAGCCTTGCTTTGTGCAAGGCCTTTTATAGGCCTTGAGCTATTGCAAGACCTTCATTCATTCATAAAAGTTTGTCTTTAATATATTCATTTATGTAAACTTATGTAAATTTATTCAAATTTTCAATGTAGATTAATTCTTTTTTCCCCCGGCCTCTGACACAGTGTCAGAGAGCTGATGTGGCCCTCCTGCCTAAAACTTTGGACACCCCTGCTTTAGGGGAATAATCAAAGGGAGGAGGACCCAAAGCTTTGTGGTAGAGCACATGGTTTACATGTAGAAAGTCCTAGGTTCAATTCTTGTAATCTCAAGGCACATCTGCGAAAGAAATTCTGGAGAATCTGTGCCAGTCAGAGTACACAATTAATACTGAGCTAGATAGACCAGTGATCTGAGAAAGAACCATAAAAAAGCACAGGTAGAAAGTACAGGTCCACCTGCACAGGAAGAGTCTTCCCTTTGTCTGCTGAAATCCATCCTCTGCTCATCTAGAAAGGACAAGAACACCAGATTTGGGCATGCCATTTAGATCTTGTTTGATGGCTGATTAGCCTTAACTCTCAGTGATGTTATTTCATTTCTCTTTACAGTTTGATAATTAGATTAGTCAAGATGTTAAAAAGCCCAGCTTCTTGACACATTTTCTGCCCAATGTTGCGTATACGCAACAGGGATAAAATGTGTAAACCTGTGGGCTGGACAGAAATGGGTTAACAGAGCTTCTTCAGAGTTTATTTTTATGCTGTATAAATGTGACTTTACATGTGGAGCAGATAGTTAATGATTGTGATTCCCAATACAATCAGCAAATAAAAATATGAACATGAGAAACAGAAAAATCAGACAAATATTTAGTACCTCAGAGGGAAATGCTTTTCTTCATAATTCTGTACTGAACATGGCCAAATGATTGAAGATACTTTTGCTCTAAATCCATCATGATGCTTTACATCAGAATAATCTCTAAAAAATACAGTTCTCCATGGGGATTTGTCCACTGTGGGGCAGTATAAGACTGTCCTTGAAATGTAAATGTAGTTGCTAGTAATTCTCCCATATTGAAACCTTCCTCTGTATACTTTCCATCTGATAACTCAGAGACACCAAAATAGAATCCCATCATTTGTGCACCTATGAGAGATTTATGCATTAGTCCTTGGGGGAGAAGGAAAATGGGGGCAGTTTGTGGGAGATGAAGCAATTTGGTGAGTCAAGCGGCTGCAGAAGGCCATGGCTGGGAATGGCTCTCTGTAGAATGAACCAAGGGCTACAGGCGAGCCTACAGCGTACAGGCTACGAATGTACTTTACCCACTTGCAGTGGCTAACCATATCTCTGCAATGACAATGGAGATGGCCCTTTAGATCAGTGGTTCTCAAATGTTTAGCACCGGGACCCACTTTTTAGAATGAGAATCTGTCAGGACCCACCGGATGTGATGTCATGACTGGAAGTGACGTCATCAAGTGGGAAAATTTTTAACAATTCTAGGTTGCAATGCTACCCACACTTACCCAGGACTAAGTTCCATTGACTATCATTGTTAAAAGCATATACATAGTGGCCTGTTAAAAGTACAGGTCTGTAACATTTCTCCAAATGCAGTCACATACCATGGTAACATAAAGGCTAACATATTAAAATAAAATATTGAAATGAATGGGAACCCACCTGAAATTGGCTTGCAAGCCCCCTAGTGGGTCTTGACACACATATTGAGAAACCGTGTTTTAGAGGTATGGGTCTCCTGCTGTTGCGGTCTTGCAGAAAGGCAATCCATAAATAAAGAGAATAAACATGTTTTTCTTCTGGGGAAGTGGGTCTTTTTTATTTGGCTTTAAATTTTTTTAAGTGCCACTTTTCTGGAGGGGAAAAAAAGACCTGACCCCATCTGAATTCTCATCCACACTTGATTTAATTGTGGATTAATTAGCATTAAAAAGCTTCTTTTGTTGCCTTAATGGAAAGAGCCATTCAGCAGTTAATCTTCCTTTTCCCAGGTCCAAAAACCTGCTAGATCATGCTGGAGGAATGATGTGGGGAAGCAACTCTCCTTGCTGTACCCCAGGGATGGGCAAATATTTTGACCCAAGGGCCACACTGGGGCATGGAAATTGTGTGGAGAGTCATAATGCATGCTTATTATAATTACCATCACAGCTTTAATTTCAGCTGTGTAAAACAAAAACAAAAAACTTTGCATTCCATTCTTTTTTTTTTTTTTTTAAACAAACAGCATTCATTAACTATTCTCTTTTTTCTGAAGCATTTTTGAATCTGAAGAGTTCTGGGGAAGAAAGTGCTGTAATAAGTCCCCCTCCTCCTTATGTATGGTCTCATTTTAGACCTGCAGCACTTCTAGATAAGGCATACACTTGTTCATGCTCGGTCCTGGCATGGTCAGCTGGCATGTGCCTGCCTCTTCTCCCATGTGCACACACATTTTGGTAGTCAGCACCAGCATTTGGCTGCATGTGTCTGCATGCACAGGAGAAATGTCTGATGGCAAGACTGTAAGCCAGACTGGAGGTTCTCAGAGGTTCCTGGGTTGTCCTTTCCCCACCTCTGCTCTACCCCAGCTTGCAAAGTTGCTGACTTAGGGCCTGATCCTGAAGGCCCAGCACTGGCCCTCCACTGGCGCTGAGTGTTGCAAAGGTGCCATAAGGCATGCTCTGCTCTGTTGGATCCAAAAACCTGTGTTTCACCTCCTAGCCCAACATGGGGCTGCTCAATTCTGCTGGAAAAATAACCGATGCAGACTTGAGTAGCCCCATTGTGGGGCTTGGGCCTTCTCCTGAGGAGCCATTGGTGGTTGCTCACAGCCCACTGGATCCAGCAGTTTGGCACCGCTGCTCCTTTGTGCACCGGGTAGCTCAGGATTGGGCTGCCGATTTATGCCACTATTTATCGAAGCCCCTGAACCTATGTGTATAGTCAGAACTGAGCCCTGTGCTATATGAAGTGCTTCTGAGCATGAGGAAAGTGAATGTAGTTCTTCATTAGGCAGAATGATATAGAAAATATGCCTTCTGCTCTGGGAGCTGTACTACATAGGATTGTAAAAGGTTTTTGTTTTAGTCTGGACTCTTTGATCTTAATTTAATTCTTAATTTTTATTAGTTTTTACTGCTGCTTAAAAATATAATTGGTCTTTAACTGATTCACTAGGATCTGTTTTACTGACTTGGAAAAAATGGATGTTGTCTTGAACACCTCCATTTTGGCAAGGAATATGTTACCTAATTAATAAAAAAAATATTGATTGAAGCCCTACACATCTCTCTAGCAGTTCTTTTGCTAGGAATTAAATAGCAGGGCTGCTGAATTTGTTAGAGATAAAGTGAAGTACAAGAGATAGGAACCATTTTCCTTGTTTGTCTTTCATTGGGGAAATAAAAAAAAACCTAAGCATAAATTAAAAGCAGCAGTTTTCTGGTCTGGAGCAGTAGCGTAGTGGTTTGGGAGGTTGTTGGCTGGGGGTTCGAATCCAACTGGGTGGTGCTTCCCCACTCCCCCAGTTCTTATCCTTTCCACTGTGAACGTTCTTAATACAATTTTAAACTTAATACATGTCTTGCCAAATTTTGTCATTTTCTCCAGATGTTCATTATTTTTTATGGAAACATTTGAAGAAAATGTCAAGCCTTGTAGGCACAGGATCACAACGTAGGTTTTCCTTTGGCAGTGCAACATGGTCAGAATATAAGAAGAACCCTGAGGGATGAAACCAAAGGTCTATCTAGTCCAGAAGCCTTTTTCCAATAACCAGTGCTGTCTTGCATGAAATACTTCCCTCCTGTCTGTCTTGGTGTTTCTACTGCCTGTTTGGTGTCTCCTACAGGCACGCATTGCTTAACAACCTTCCTCTTAACGACGGACCGCATATACGACACATAAAATGCAACAAAGAGGCTCTTAATGAGGCAATCAGGTCTCATAGTCTGTAGCAGAGTGTCTTGTTTGTGCATCAAAGAGGCTGTTAATGCAAGGAAGAGTCAATCTATCTCCAGTGGCCAGTGCAGCCAGCTAGTGTCTGGCAGAGAGTGTCTCATTACACAACAAAGGCACTAGAGTGGGCTGAATGTTAACTTAATGACCTAATCACATAGCATTGGGGATCAGAGAATATATCCCCATCATTAAGTTACACACACCTGTATAGAAAGAGGAAGAACATTTTTGGTCTCTTTCCCCATGCCATTCATGATTTTATGTCTAACACTCTCCTCCAATTTAGCCTTCTTTTTAAACTAAAATGCTTCAAACACTTTAGCTTGAATAGGGTAATAGAAAAGTTAGTTCCACACTTACTGTCATATAGAAAACATTTCCATTAAAAATAAAAATTAAAAATAGCAATAAAATATTTGTAAAGTTGGAGAAAGTTATGTACAGAGAGGTTAGAACTGGAAGAAAAATAGAACAGGTTACCACTCACTAATACAGCCTCTCCCTCTGTAACCTTCCAAATCAACCTTTGCTGTTCCCGAGCAAAGAGTTGTTGCTTTTAAATGTAAATTTATCCCCAGAAGGGCTGTCTTCCAACGAATACAAGTATATATAATGCATATAATGCATACATATAATGCATATAAATGAATATAATACATATAATGTGCAGTGATGTCTTTTACTGGAACAGGCAGACCAGGGGGCCTGTGCTGTATCCAGCACAAGATTAGGACCAGAAGTGGCTCAGCCGGAGGCAAGGAGAAACTCTCCCCCTTACCCCCAGGTAAGCCACCATGGCCCCAATGGGTCTCCTCGGACTTGCACAGGAGGTGGCACAAGTCCAAGGAGAACGCAGTGGCTTCAAGCAGCACCATGCTGCTCAGGGGACGGGGTTCTACATAGCATAACAGCCGGGTCCCAGCCCCACCTTCCACTCCTCACCTGCCCACTCCTGCGACCGCCCTCCGCCTGCCCTCCCCCACCCCAGAATGCCTCCCACCCACCTCCCTCCCTGCCCTCCCCAGACCCCTGCGTTGGCTGAGCTCAGCCGATGCAACCCGCCCTCCCCAAATCGGTGCGGAGGCTGGAAGAACATGTAAGTGCTAATTGAAAAGTTAAAAAAGTGCTCCTTACCATTTCTGAATTATATCAGGCATCTAGTATCTGTATTGTCCCCCCTACCCCCACAAGAAGTATTATTACCTAAAATCTACGGCATGCTCGGGACAGACCTGTTCTGCAGACTCTAAGGTAAAAGTAGAAATTTCACTTGGGAAAATAGTGCAAAGCATTAAACCCACCCTTCCCCAGCAGCATTCTTATCCAAATCAGGGCCCCTTGCAGCTTTTAAAAAATGACACAGAAGTTTTCATTCACAGGTCTGCCTTTGTTGTTATGTCTCCTAAAATTGATTCTAATGAACAATAATGGCTAAATTTGTCTGGGCAGATCTAGTTAGATCTTGTACATAGGAAGGCAAAAAAAATCTTAAAATCAAGGAGATGGACTGTGGTTTCTTTTCTATGTGGGCAACATACACACATGCACAGATTTTTCAGGCTTCGTATGATATAAATTAGCAATCACATTATATGGTTAAATTAGGACTGACAGTGCAATTAAGGTCACAATCCTAACAAGATTTCCAGCACTGAGGTAAGGGCATTGCAGCTCCGAGTTAAGGAAACAAAGATTTTCTTATCTTGAGGAGGCCTCCGTGACTGCTCTCCAACTGCAGGATGCAGCACATGCCCCACTGGCATAGCTATGTCAGAGCTGGAAAGTTGGTTAGGATTTCAGCCTTAATTGATCAGCTTCACAAAATGTGTGGCAGATCTGATCTAGCAATGGGATGAGAAAAAATAAAGAGCTTCATTCTCCCCTCTCAGCTCTTCCATTTACTGTGGTCTACAGGGGAAGCATATGAACAAATGCAGCGAATCCCAACCAGTTTCAAGAGGAAGATCTATCAAATCCAAGAAAAGAAAATGACCTTTATTTAGATTCCAGGCCCTTGCCAAAGTTTCCATCAAAATCAGCCTCCAAAGTGGAACTAGTTGTTCCACATAGCTATGGGGGCATGGGCTAATGGACAGGACATCCTTGATTTATTCCCTAAAAATGTTCCCATATAAATTTTAATGGAAAAGTAATCTGTTTAACTGAGGCAGCTATTCCTTCATGTGGCTCTTTGTAGTTATAGAGGGTTTTTAAAAAAAACAAAACAAAACAAAAACAAACACATAGAATAATATATTATCCACTGTGTGTGAGGCAGTAGAGAAAGCCTCCTGGACTACCTTGTTAGTTACAATCTCATCACAATAGTTTACAACAGTATACTCAGCAGCTGGAATTTGGCACCACTGGAACTACTGGTTCCACAGTAGTTGAAGCATCAGGGAATTGTACCATCACCATCTAATCTATAGTTCACTGCAAAGCAGCCGTACTCCAGACCATAGACCAGAATGGGCGCAGCAAGGTGTACCCCAGCAGTGTGGCTCTGAAGCACTGAGTTCAATGAGATTTACAGCAATAACCTATGCAGTCTACTCTGAAGTAAGCCCCATTGTCTCTAATAAGACTTAGGGTCCAATCCTGATATCAGTAGTGCCAGCGGCACAAGCACGTTTGCAACCCTCTGTGAGGAGGCAGCATCAGGATGCCCACAATGAGCTGTTGATGGTAAGTAGCACTCATTTCGGGTAAGTGCTGCTTTTCAGGGTGGGAGAGGCAATCTGTGGTGGAGGAGGGCAGGATGAGAGGGACAGGCTTTGGAGGCGGGTGGGACCAGCAGAGCCACTAGATCCTATGTCCTATGCCAGGCTACAAAGCCCAACACAGGGCTTCTCAAGTCTGCACCAGCAAAATAGCTGGTGTAGAATCGGGTGGCCCCAGTGTGGGGCCTGGGGCTTTCCTTGGGGAAGCCCTTCCCCTGAGACGACCTTCCCCTGATGTCCCCTTCCCCTGAGGAGACCTTCAGTGACCTCCCTGGCCCTGCTGGATGCAGCAGTAGCCATTTCGGTGCTGCTATATCCGGTGGCACCAGAGCTGCCCCAGTGTGTATGCTATAGGACTGTAGCCAGGCTGCTGCCCAATCCTGAGCTTCCCGGCGCCCGCTGGAGTAGCAGTGCCAAAGCGGCTACCGCTGTATCCAGCAGGCACCAGGAAGTCGCCAGGAGTCTCCTCAGGGGAAGGGAACTTCCCCATTCCCCTCCCTCCAAGTTCCTCCACCTGCTCCTCCCTCCCCCCCGCCCTGTTCCACCCACTCCCCACCTCCCCTTCCCAAAACTACTTACCGCTGGCCAGTGCTGCTGGAGCACTAGCCGGCCCTCCATGTGGCACTGACGCTCAGCACCAACTGGCATTGGCCCAGCACCAGCAGGCCGCCCTCTCCAGGAGAGCAGATGTGCCTTACACTGTGTTTATGACACCCAGCACCAGCACAGAGGAGCTTTAGGCTTGGGCTCTTAGTCCTCTAGTTAGGGTGCTTAGGATCTCACTTCAGTAAGCAAGGGTCAGTTTGTATTCATACGATCAGTCAAATCAAGTGGTAATATTCTTTGCATGACTTGAACTATTTCAGATAGCTGGCTAGCGGACTGAATATTAACCAATAAAAAAAAATCTCCCTGCACAGAGCAAAACTGCATTTCAAAGTGAATGCTTTCCTTATATGATACATCTGAGGACGTTCCCAAGAGGCAACATTCAAATATGCATTCATCACCTGATGGCACAACATCACAAAATGTAAGATTGTGCTGGTACTGAAGTTGAGATATTGATGAGCTTGCGTCTAAGCTGCTGATGAAATTCAATTCACTGAATCAAACCATTAGATCAGGGGTGTCCAAACTTTTTAGCAGGAGGGCCACATCATCTCTCTGACACTGTGTCGGGGGCCAAATTAATTTACATTTCAAATTTGAATAAATTTACATAAACAAATATATTAGAGATGGAACTTGTATGAATGAATGAAGGTCTTGCAATAGCTCAAGGCCTATAAATGTCCTTGCACAAAGCAAGGTTAGCCTTTCCTTCACTGCCACTGCTGCATCACAGATGTGAAACAGCAAGCAGTGGAGGGAACACTTGTCCCACAGCTCATGCAAGAGGTCAAACAGTCATCTTCACACTGAGAACAGTTGTGTCAGGCCAGCATGGGCTCCAGCAAGTCTCCAGAGGGCCACATGCTCATTGGAGACTGGGGGCTCCCCACGGGCCAGATTGTGAGTCCCTGAGGGAGTCTGGGCCGGGGTTTGGGCACCCCTGCATTAGATGAAGCTTTTTAATGCTTCTGCAGCAGTCAGTAACTTTTTCCAAAGAGATATAGAGGGCAATAGCTCAATAGCAGTGCACTCACTTTGCATGCAGAAGGTCCCAGGTTTAATTCTTGCAGCATGGCAGAGGAAAACTCCCATCTCAAAGCATGGAAAGCCTCTGCCAGTCAGTGTGAACAGTACTGAGTTAGATAGACCAGTGTTTTTCAACCAGTGGTACAGGTACCACCAGTGGTACTTGAGGTGGTGTCTTACTGGACCCCTGCCACCCAGCAGCAAGACCAGGAATGCAACACAACAAACAGCAGTAGGAGGCCCCAAAACACTTGAAAAAGCCCTCCCATCCACCTGAGCCTCTTACTGGTAGATGAATCTGACCTCCCAACCCACAAGTAACTGGCAATGATGTCATTGCCAGTTACTTCTGGTGGTACTTCGAATAGGTGGACCATGTGAAGCAGTGTGGCGGAAGACAAACGATGAAGAAACACTAAGATAGATCAATGGAAAGATGCTGTATAAGGCAACTTTTGATGTCTCTTCCTGTGGTTATGCTGCTCTTCGTGCCAAGGAAAGGGTTTTTGTAAAGCCTTAAAGCCCTTTGAATTAGATGAGTAAAGTCAAGAGATAGGTCTGGGAAACAGTTGTTACTTTTTTGGATTTGAGCCACCTGGCTAGTGCTGTCTGGAACACCCTGTTGGAGTGAAGAACTCTTGTATGGTCAGATATCATTTTTACTCTTGTAAGGAGGAAAATATAATTTAACACAAACCACAAGTAATAATTGGGGTGGAAAGTCAGTTCTTTACTTAGGAAACAGTGCTGTGTGTTACATGACTTTCTGTAGCTAACTTGTTTCCTCCGTTTACATACAGAAACTGAAGGCTGTTGAAATGGTGCTGTTATTCCACAGTCTGAAACAATCCCCTTCCTAGCATAAATACAGATTTATTTATTTTACAGCGCAATCTTAACCAACTTTCCAGCACCAATGCAGCACCAATGTCAAGGGGGCATAATACTGCATTCTGTAGTGGAGGGGCAATCACAAAGGACTCTTCCAGGTAAGCGAACATTTGTTCCCTTACCTTAGTGCTGCATTGTGGTTGCATCAGTGCTGGAAAGTTGGCTAGGATTGGACTGTTATTTCATTTTATTTTTCACACTTTTATTCCACCCTTCCTCCATGGAGCTCAAGGTAGTGTACATAATTTTACCCCTCTTTTTGTCCTCTGAGACAAACAAACCTGAGAGCTAGGTGAGGTTGAGAGATAGTGACTGCCCCAAGGTCACCCAGGAAGCTTCATGGCGGAGTGGGGATTTGAAGCTGAATCTTCCAGGTCGAAGTCTGACTCAACCTCTCTGATCGCTAGATCAGTCCACATCACTTTCATCAGAAACAATATTGTGAATATAATCATGTCAATGCCATCAGTGAAGGATTCAGAAGCTGAGATAATTATTGTGGCATTATTAATCAAAATATTGCTGATGAAAGGCCCACAGCACTAGCAGGCTGCAGAAAAGGAGACATCCAAAGAGTCCAATAATGGACCTGAATAAAGCATGAACATGCTTTGGACTAGTGAGTTTTTTTTGGAGGGGGGGGGACGATCAATACAGCTATAGTACCTACAATTTTGTGACTTTCCATGCTAGCAGTCTCATAAGAATTCACGTAATGAGAAAGTTAATGATCATTATGAAGAGTACTGTTCAGCTGAGCAATTAGATTAGTCCATGAAAGACGTTTTGGTTCATTCAGAAGATGCCCTGATTAATCAGGCAAGAAGTATGCTACTTTATTTTTTTCTTTTTTCTAAGTGGATCAGATAAAGGATTATAAGACACTCCGTTCCAAGGCACTCACAACCTGAAATTTACCCAAGAGAAACAGCAGGAAGAAGTACTTAGGCTAGTACAAAAGGATAAGGGTACTGGGTCATAGGTTAAGATAGGGACTACTGCAACACATGAAGGCATCGTAACCATTGCAAAGTTTGCTTTTTCTTCATAACCATTGCCATATTGCTTCACATAGTTATGCAGATTTACTTGATTCATTAATAGACTCAGGGTCCAATCCTAGTGAGTGTGCGCTGGTTTACTGCTGGCACGCACTGTCGTAAAAGTGCTGTAAGGCACGTTTGTGGGTCCTAGTGCCAGTGCTAGCCCAGAGCTGGCCGGTGCTTGGCTAGCACTGGTGGAGAACCGGAGCTGCCACTTGGCAGTCACTCTGAATTGAAGAACGTCATTCAGACCAACTCCTTACCCAGAGTACAAGATTCCTAGGATTGACATGGATCAGCCCACATCACTTGCATAAGAAACAATATTGTGAAGAAGCCCCACTTACGATTTTAACATAGAAAATACCACATGAAAGATGCAGGAGCAATCTTAACAAACAATTTTGGACAGACTCTAATTTGACCAGATTTTTATTATCAATTATCCCAATTATCCCAATGGGCAAACAGTTTGGGGCTTTTTCGTTGTAAAAGCAGCGTGGAGGGAAAGAGTCATCTGCCCACCAGCACTGTGGTCCTAGTCTGGATCAGGCCTTCCTGCAACTGCTATTTCTCAAAATTTAAAGATGGGGTTTCAGTCACAAAATTCTCTTGCTTAGTTTGGCCCCACATTGCTATAGGAATGTGCTCTCTCTCTCACAGACACACACACACACAAAAAAAATATCCTCTGACTTACAAATAGAAAAATATTAAATCAATTCTACCAGGTAACTGTTGCATTTAATCAATATGGTATCGCTATTTCTGTTCTGGCTTTTAATTCAACTCTGGCACAGCAACTTTCTGAGAATTTGGCAAAGATACTGCAAAGATGGACAGCACTTGCAGATCCTTCTGTTTTGGTAATCCTAGGATCCATGGCGCCTTTTCCCATTGTTTGTTCTTCAGATGCTGGCTCGCATCTTCTATTACATTTATCATATTACAGATTCCATCCTAATGTTTTGGATATGCCAACAGTGAAGCACACAGAAGCATTATGCAACAAAACGTTCACTGTCTTTTCATAAAATATAGATTCCCCAAAAGGTTTTAATGCGGTGGGACTTGTGCTGACAGAAGACTCACAACTTGATGTGCACCTAACAAACAGAGGTTTGAAGACCTGTGTGTTAATTAATTACACAGGCCAACACACACTTTGCTTCCTTAAACGTTACACCAATTCCTGAGTATATTTCGGGTGCTGATTCAAAAAATGGCATCCGTCTCACCATATCATGTCTAGTTTTGGAGACACGGCATAGCCTCTTTAGTGAATGGCTTAGGCAGTTTCCTCATGAGGAAGCCTACACCATGTCTTCCTCATGAGGAAGCTGCTTGAACCATTCACTAATGAGGCTATACTATATCTTCAAAACTAGACATGATAGGGCAAAACAGATGCCATTTTGGAATTGGCACCCCAAATTCATATCAAACCACCATAAAGTTTGGGAAAAACGTTTCTGACCCTCAATTTTTTTAGGCCTGTGTTATTAAAGAGTTGTGGTTGCCTCAGGTCTGAGTGCATATGCAGCAACAAAACCTATGCTTTTATTGTGTAATATATGTGAACAGTCCTGATTCACGGTTCCGCCCAGTAGTGAAGTTGACTTGAACCTCACACAGATGCAGCTGCCCCAGCCCCTGGGTCTGCCTGACAGCCACACAGACTCCCAGTTGAGTTTCTACCTTGAATTTTCTATACTACATTCAAAATATATATATCTCTCTCAGCTACAAAAGCCTGTAAATATCTCCAATTTTGTAATCTCGGTATCAAATCCCAAGATACATGTTAAAAAAGTTCACCTTAAATTCATATGATTCATATATTCTATTAAAAAGGTTCACCTTAGATTCATATGGCATGTAAACTCACATCTCATCTTTTTATAAATCCCGAGTTAAAACACTTTTCATTTTTATATTATGTGACTCTGTCTTTTTAAATGGATCTACTACATGCTGCAAAGTTCATGGTATTTTTTTATAGATGCTGGACACAGATTCTTTTTCCAGTCACTGAATTTCAAAAGTTTCCCAAAAATCAGTTAATTTTCATAAACTTGAACCTACTATTAAGTTGCAGACGTACAACCAGCACTTAAGATACCATTTAGCTGTCGGCTATAGTATAAATATTCAGTCTTTGTTTTTGGATCTGTTAGCCCTCAGATTTCCAGATCTCAAATCTGTTCATAAACCTCTAGGATTTAAGAATTGGTCTTGAGTAATAATTGAGAACTACCATGGCTTATGTTTCATTCATATTTGTCCCAGGCCATAAAAGGTTGCTTCAGGATGGAATTTGCCTCCAAAAATGCTTATTCTCACCATTTATTCTTCTTGTAATAAATGCTGCAAAGATATCGACTGGCTCCAATCTTACATACAATTACAAGAAAGTCTTATGAATATCTACTCAGAAGTAAGTCTGTGACAGTTCAATAGAGCTTTATCCCAGATAAATGTTATACTATTACAGCCTAAAGCAGCTACCTCCCATTGATTTCCCTGGGAGGGGGTAGCCCAATCCTATCCTCCCTGGGGTCCCTGGGTGCCGTGGGACCAACTTTGCTACTGCTGCATCCAGTGGCCCTGTGGAGGCTGCCGGAGGTCTCCTTGGGAGGGGACACATTTGTCTACTTCCCCTGAGTAAGAGAACAGTCCCCGCAGTGGGGCAAGAGCAGTGGTTCTCAAACTCGCAGGGAGTTTGAGCTCCTTAGTAAGTCCTTGCAGGGGAGGGTGGAGGCAGCAACGAGATTGCCAGGATCATGTTGCTTTGGAGGGGCGCAGGGGTTTGGCTAAACTTACCACAACCTACTGCAGCCTCCCAGGGATGCGGGGAGGCCCGCACCAGCCTCTACAGGGCTCTTCAATGTGCAGATACTGTGAAAAAAACTATTGTGACTATCGTGATCTGGTTTCATGATTGCAAACCAGAAGTGGGTCACAATCATTATTTGTACATTCTCCACATGTTGGGGAGCCCTGCGGAGGGTGGTTCATGGCTCCCTGTCTCCCTGGAAGGCTGCAGAAGGCTGTGGTAAGTCCAGCCAATCCCCTGCACCCCTTCAAAACGATGTGATCCTGGCGATCGCATGGCTGCCTGCGCCCCACCCCTTAAGGGGCAGAGGTCAGGGCTCTCTGGCTGGGGCATCATGATGCCCCAGTTTGAAAACCGCTGGGCTAGAGTCTGCACCACCTAGTTTGCCGGTCCAGACTTGAGAATCTCTGTTTCTGGTTTTTCAGCCCAACACAGAGGATAGGATCCAGCGGAGGAGGCCTTCGTTGGTCCTAACCCCTCCCACCCGGCCCCTCTCCTGTTCTGTCTTCCCCCCACCCTATAATGCCTTCCCTCGCCCCAAAGAGCCACACCAGTGGCTATCCTTCTGGCGCTAGTGCTCCCTCCTCCTGCATTGCCGTAAATGTGCATTATGGCATGTTTACAACATCTAGCACCAGCACTGGAGCTCAGCACCAGCGCTATATAGACCCATAGGATTGAGCCCTAAGAAGCCTTAAATGTGTGTAGGATTGCAACCACAGAACATTATTCTAACGAACACCAAGTTGAATTATTTAGGGTGTAATCCTAACCCCTTATTTCAGTGCTTTCCAGCACTGACTTAAGGGCAATGTAGCTTTGACGTATGGGAACAAACATTCCCTTTCTTTGAGGAGGACTCCGTGAGTGACAACCGACTGCAGGATGCAGCACACGTCCCATTCGCACCACTATGCCAGTGCTGGAAAGTACTGACATAAGGGGTTAGGATTGTGCCCTTAGGGTTATACTATACATGCATTCAGACTCATGTGATCCAGACATGCTTCCATCTGGAAGCTCTACACTACTGCTCCAAAGATGATTGCAGCTTAATGCTAAAATCTATTGAGACCCAGAAAGCATGGAAAGAATTTGGATACCTGCCACCTGTTAGAATAAGTCTGCAATCCTATACATACTTTCCTGGGAGTAAGCCTCTCTGACTTACTTCTGAGTAGACATGCATAGGATGGAACTCTAAGTACGAGTTAGATAAGGACAAATAAAAGAACAAAGACTCTTTTGTCCCTATGGTGCTCTCACTATTGCAAGTCTGATGTCATCATATTTGAATCTTGAATTTCAACATTGCAGGAAATAATTAATCCCCTTATCGGGACAGAAAGAGCAATGTATCTTTCTATCATTTTCCATTTGCACAAGAAGTTGGTCGACAGGTAACCTATTCAGGAAAGTGGGAAATAGGTAGATTCTCTGACCTATACTTTGAAAAAGTTGGATAAAGAACTTGCTTGCATCTTAGGTAAAAATCCAATAACTATTATTGCCAGCAAACTCCAAATTGTATGCTTGCTTCACTCAACCCTTCAATTGTAAGTAATATTCCTATCTGTGCTATGTTGCCACCAATTCCTTTTGGTGATTGGAGCCCACCAGCAGGCTCAAGGAAGGGTGAACTGGCAGATCTTTCTATTATTTTTCCCTCCATAGCACTTTTTATCTTTCTCTCTCTGTCCCATAAGGCAGGAATATTTGTGCATCTATGTGAGGTGAAAGCCAGGTTCCCTCAACTTCTAAGTCCACTTCTTCCAGACAGGCAGCTTTCTCTCTCTCCCCCCTTAGCATCCATTCCATCCTTGCAAAGTCAGAGAAGGAAAATCAGTGACAGAATTTCTATTCAGCTTCTTTATGGCCAGTTACAAATGTACTGAATTCTAATGCTCCTTGATTTTCTCCCACTTCTGTATTGTAATTAATCCTTCTGTAAAGCCAGTTCTAGCTAAAATGGATTCCTGCCTCCTTTGTAATTTAAATCTTTAAGGGGCCAACATACAGGGTGGTTGCAACACAGCCAGTGGTCAAAAGACCCCATAAAATGTACATTTGGGTGCCTGTGTAACAGCATAGTATACAAAAAAAGGAACACTTGGGAAAACTAAACCTGTTGTGCAATATTCTTTTGCAAAGAATTTAAAACTTACATTGAAAGAGTTATTCCATACAGTTGTAACAACAGGTAAGTTACAGTTTCTGTAGAGTGCTTCTGAATATATTTTGAGAAAAGATTAAAATCTTTTTGTTTGACCAATAAACTGGAATGAATTACACTTAAATTGTGAGGTAATTTCCGGTTTCTTCTCTAGACTAGCCCCAATAAGCTGGCCCAATAAGGTGATCCTTAAGCAAGATGAAAGAAGCTGCTGCAGGCGGCAGATTTGGAGGTATTCATCCCTTCCACTCTTGACTTCAGCCTGACTCTGTGGCTGGCAGTCTCTCCCCACTTCCACTTTAGTTTTCTTGCCCTGTTCTTTTTCAAAGGCATATATGTGAGGAGGAGCAAGAGGATGAGACATGATCATTTGCCTGCCAGCCAGCTGGATGCAACATGGCTGACCATTGCCTCCAAGCAGCTATGGCCAGATGCTCCTGCCCATCTCTGCAGCCTGTCGGTAGGGATAAGCTAAAGTAGTAAAGGCAGGAACAGCAATACCGTAGGCATCAATTCATTTTAAAAATGTATTTCAGCAGAAAATGCCTATGTCTTCTAAAGAACTTATCACACGTATAACAACTATAGTGTGAGTGACCTATTATGAAAGTTGGCTGTTGCACCTGGCATCAGTAAGGTAAAATTTCACTATAACACTTTTAAGAATAAATTTTGATCTGAGCTCTTCAGACTTGCTTACTATGAAATATGTTAATTATGAAGAGCTAACTATGCAAAAATTTAGTGAATGAGGTAATGTTTCAAGATGGCTGACAAGACTGAAACCCAAGATTTTTTGACTCACACTCTCTCCGTCTACTCGTTTCCTTCATTGTTGGCTTCAAGAGCAGCTAGAAAAGCTCTGGATGGCAGAGGGCTCTTATTTTTAAGGAATAAGAAAATCAGAACTGAGGGTGGGAGAGTGTTGGATAGACCTTGAAAGACCAATACTATGTACAGATTTCATGGTTGATAACTCTACCTCTGGCAGTCACATTCATTGTCTGAATATAACCAATGTTTGTGTTATGGTTCAGCGTACATTATGTGCTTTTCTCCACAGAGGATGCAACTATGCCATATTTCCCACAAATAACTTGGCGTATTTTCAGACCCAGGCTGACAGGAGTGTAAGTATAATACTCCTGATAACTGCACCATAAACTTAGAATCAAACTCTTGCTTTGCATGCATCCGAGTTAATGTTTTGTTACATACCACATTTCTTGTGAGGTTTTAATGTGCTAGTCTTAAACCTCTGTCAGTATTCTGGAATCAGCCATCAGTTTATTTTTAGCTGACAGTGACTGAACTCCTTAACAATTTCTTAACATAAACTTAGCTGACAATGACTTAACTCCTGACAATGACATTACAACTCCTTCCTTGGGGGGGGGGGGGGTTTCTAGCCACGTAACTTTGGCCATGAACCCAAACTAGTTGTCCAATAACCAGATACTTTTCATAGAGCCACAACATTTAGAGGAAAAATACTAAATTTCCATTCAATGAATTAACTATTATTTAACATTTGGGCTTGATGAAGCTTCTTAAAATATTGATACTCACAAATAATGTACACTGGTTTGATCAGCATCTTAACTGACCCAACTTCATTGATTTTAATGGCACTAGAAGGAGGTTCAAACTGATATCCATGAAAATAACTCAATGTAAGCATTCTAAGGATAGTTGCTGTAGTTAATGTGCAGCCCAGTGTTACGTATAGTATTGAACTCCACTCAGTTGTAATGGGCTTGTAATGTAACTTTTGCAGTCCTGGGAATTAAATTATATTGGATGCAATTCTATGCAGATTTAGGTGTGGCAAAGTCTATTGATTTCAACAGGTGAATGTATGCCTAACTCTGCATAAGACAGGACTGCAATGTGGTTTTGTTACCTCCAAACAAATGTGCTTATGCCACTGACTGAAAGTAGTTTAAATGTATGTACAGTGTATGGACTGACAAGTAGGTTTTGGTCACATGTGCATTTATGTTCACTGCAGCAGAGTTCTACTTTGTTACACCAACATCATTCACTTTTATTACTGAATGGCATTGATGTGGTACAGTGGCAACCTTGGATCCAGGGTTGGGGCTCTATCTCTCAGGCCCAGGGTCAAAAAGGGGGCCTAGGAGCCAAAGAAAGGGTCCCAGAAATTTATTGGGATCTTACAATTTCTGATCGCACCTGAACTTGCTGATTGTGTGGGATGCTGCTGGGCACACAATAGCAGCTGTTTCCACAAGCCATATCTGCTAGGATCGAGGAATGCATACATGACACTCCTTGAAACAGTGTCTGTACAGTAGCTACAGTAGCTCTTTTGATTGTGGATCCACTTACCTTGATGGAGTGTATAGGAGCTCAGGGACACTGATACAGGACTACAGCTGCTGCAGAAGGAAGCACTGGTACATGCTTTTGATTCTAGTGTGAGCCTAAATACAATGATGCTCATTTTCTGCAATGATTTTTTATATTTAAAATATTTCAGAGAGACTTAGGAATGTATTTGGTTTTCTGTATTATTATGTCTAGCTGCCAGCACTGTGCAGATGGGTAGACCTGTGCTCCACATTGGGAAGCCTGGGAGACCTGAGCTCCAAAGATTTTTCTGGCTGTCTCTAGCCTCCCCCTGCCCTGTTCTGCCCCCTTCCCACACCTGTTCTGCCCACTCTCTCCTGTTCTGTTTCATCTCCTCCCTTCCTCCTTTGGGAAGAGGCCCAAAAGAAAATGTGTACTTGCTGATGAAATTCCTCTCAGAGGCCCCAGGGAGAGGGGTGGTTAGAAGCCCTTTCTTGACATTTTACGGTGTGATCCTAAGCATGTTTTTGTGGTCTGTTTACCCCTTCCCAGTAGAGGAGGAATTTAGAAAGTCCTCTATCCAGGACTATACCATACAGCCAGGGTGACCAGATGCCAAAGAAGACTAGGCTTTCAAAAATGTAGGACATCCAAGAAAAATGTAGGACACGGCAAAATAAAAGCTAAAAACAATCATATATTGATTTCATATGGTTAATTTAAACACTGTATTACATTATATGATTAAATTTAAAACTCCATTACATATAATTTATTACATATAGGTGTGCAATCCTATGCACTCTTTCCTGGAAGTAAGCCTCATAGAATTCAATGGAACTTATTTCTAAGTAGACACGCATAGGATTGGGCTGATAATTTATAATTACAAGAAGGCTCTGCTCTGCCTGCAGGGATCCACTCACAGGGAAAAGGAGGACATTTAAGTTCTTTTCCAGAATATGAGGCTAAAAAGAGGACATGTCCTGGAAAAAGAGGACATCTGGTCACCCTGCATACGACTGCAGGGATAAGGGTAGTTTAGATTTGCTTCATTTAGAATTGCTTTTGGCCACAGTTTTCATTGCAGTGAATTTTGGAACCTGGGCAAAGTTTGACAGACTTGGGTCCTGCAGAAAAGACCCAGAGAGGACAAGGTGGATGGTTTGCTGGGTGGTGGAGGCAGATTGCTGGGGGAGAATGCTGTTGGATGGAGGAAAACGGTGTGTGGTCAGCCACTACCACCTGTCTACTTGTACATCATTAGTAAAGTGAGAACTTTGAAGTTGGATTAACTTTATTCTGTATTCACTTTTCACAAGCAGTCCCAGTTCTTCATCTCATCCTTAAATAACAGGCTGGAAATTTCTTCCCCTCTGCCTATCTTGCTTTCCCCAGATTAAAACAAAAGCTCCAGTGGGCGTTACTACGATGGATTTTTTTTTTTTTTTCTGTGTGTGCATCTGTTTCTCCACGTGGAGGCGCAGCGTGGATGTCAGAAGACCTCCTCCCTGTGGCTTTTCTTATCTGCCAGGCTCCGCCCCCAGCCAAGTGCCTGGTAAGAAAATTTCCCTGCAAAGCTGCAAGAGAAGCTGTTGTGCTTAGCAAATTGTAGCTGTGGATACACACGAGGGAGTAAAAAAAATAATAATCTGGGATTTTTTGTGTGTGTGTGCAAGAGAAGGCTAACACTGGAGAGAATCTTCCTGCTTGGGCTGCTACCTTTGCATCTTTCTGCACATCATATGTCATCATTCTTAGAAGGAACTGGAATTTAAGTGCAATCTCTGAACAGAAACTCCTTTCAGCTCCTGCCAACCAAAGCAGGTAGGAGATGCGATGCAAGCTGGATTGTAAATTGTCAAGAGAAGAAAGCGGTTTCTCTCTCTCTCTCTCTCTCTCTCTCTCTCTCTCTCTGCGCATTGCCAAGTGTATGCTAGGAGGCTGTGCTGGAAGTAGACTCACAGCCCTCCTTGCTTTGCCAAAAAAAAGGAATACTATACCTTATATTGCTTTCTGGGGATCTTCTTTCCCTTCTGCATTTAAGGTCAGTTTCTTGGAGTCCAATCCTATACATGTCTCCTTAGAAGTAAGTCCCATTATAGTCAATGAGGCTTGCTCCCAGGTATGTGTGGATAGGACTGTAGCCTTAGAGCCCAATCCAATGCAGGTCTCCTCAGAAGTAAGTCCCATTATAGTCAATGAGGCTTACTGCCAGGTATGTGTGAATAGGACTGTAGCCTTAGAGTGCAATCCAATGCAGGTCTCCTTAGATGTAAGTCCCATTATAATCAATGGGGCTTGCTCCCAGGTATGTGTTGATAGGACTGTAGCCTGAGAGCCCAATCCAATGCGTGTCTACTCAGAAGTAAGTCCCATTATAATCAGTGGGGCTTGCTCCCAGATATGTGTTGATAGGACTGTAGCCTGAGAGCCCAATCCAATGCATGTCTCCTTAGAAGTCCCATTATAGTCAATGAGGCTTGCTCCCAGGTATGTGTGGATGGGTCTGTAGCCTGAGAGCCAAATCCAATGCATGTCTACTCAGAAGTAAGTCCCATTATAGTCAATGGGACTTAGTCCCAGGTAAGTGTGGATAAGATTGCAGCCTCAAATCACGATCATTTGAATGGAGCATCTCCATGAGTCTGTGAACACATGCTTCCTGGTTTTATTTGGCAGGCGATACCTCTGGATTGGATAGGATTTACTCCTAAGTAATTGTGCATAGAAGTGTTAGCAGCCTTAGTTGAACTTGCAGTTTTAGGTTGGGACTAGTAGTGGGAACAATATTTGGCGGGATATGTTAAGGATAACAAGTTCTTTTCAACTCTGCAGGGCTGTACATTACGTTGACAAAAGATAGGAACAGGGCAGTATAGTTCTCAGTTTGGAACAACTTGGTTGAGATTCAGAGGATCAGAGCCCTTAAGGTATTATCCCTTGCTAAGCCTTGCTGTAGTTCCTGTGCAACAAGATCCTGTGCATGTTTACTCCAGAAGTAAGGCTCATGTGTTTAATAGGGCTTACGCCCTAAGAAGTGGAATCGGGAAAAGTTACAGCCTGGCAGTCAGATACAGCAGGTGTAACTGAAGGGTTTCTCTGGAAAATGACAATTTATTAATTTCTGCTTTATTTCTGGAAGAGCCATTTCTAAATTTGGCTGACCAGTATGTGTGAATCTGAATAAAGGAATTTTGGCACGGATTTTCATTTTTGAAACAGTGCAATGGGAACACAGTGTGTTACTGATTAAATCTTTTATGTCATGAGGTGTTCTTGCTATGCATTTTGGTTGCATTTGCAGGCCTGTGTGGCTTGGTTCTTCATTGATGCAAGGCTTGAACTGCCCAAACAAGCAACCACAAATAAAAAGTGATTATTTTGAGATTTGAAAACCAAACCTCAGAGTAGCAGCTGCCCCATGTGTGGAGTCATTTGTGTGCCAGACAGATGCTTGTTGGGTAGGTTTGTCATGCCACTGTGGACTGCCTCAAAATGATTTGTGGTGGCATGGTGAAATTGCTGGATTTGTGTGAACCCAGTGGGGTTATGTGGATAGCCACGTGAATTAATCTCCATGTAGTTTGGATTTAAGTGATTTGGTGTGTCCCTCTCTCCTCACTCTTTAGTAAAACTTTCACATGTGTAGGTCACTTATCCCAAGGATATATGAAAAGTTGTTCCCAATGGGATGAAATTAATCTTCATATGCTATGATGGCTTGGAGAACTAGCGCATGAAATGGATGAGGGAAGCACACCAACTGTGCCATCTGTGGTGCTGTGCCCTTTGGCCATGCCCATGGCTCTTCCTATATTCAAGAACCATGAGTATCTGTGTGTGTAAGGGTTTGTGTATTGGGGGGAGGGTTTAACCCTTCCTCCCATCACTGTACTGGAGAGCCACATCAGCTGGAACCACTGGATGCTGGCTGGTGAGCAGACTGTTACTGCCTTTTCCTTCAGGGCAAGATGGTTTGTCAGTAGCTTGGTAAGCCTGCTTTTATGACTGTCAGGGCTTTAAACAGTTACACGTATAGCTCTTCTTAGTATTTTTTTTGGGAGGCACAGAGGGTCCTTGTTATCAGCCTCTGCATTATACACTTCCCCACTTAGTCCTCAGTTTTTTGCAGGACTAGATGTGAACATTCTCTGCACTTGCATCCACCAACACATCACTATACTTGATTGCTTTCTCCTCTCCCCACCATCTGAGCTCTTAGACAGGAAAGGAAATCACGTTGATAAAACAGAAATACTTTTGGAACAGGGCTTAATTTATTATTTCATTTACAGTACAGTACAGTACTGTAATAAGTATTAGGGAAGGGTTTTTATGTGGGATTGAGCTGAAAAAAGTTTGTTTAGAACAATATGGTGCTGAACATTCTGGGCACGTGTAGAGATTGCCTTTCTAGCAAATCATGATTTAGAATTATTACACTAATATCTCAGTACAGGGGCTGTGTTCTGGCTTTGTATCTTGTCCTGCCTGGTTATTTGAATTTGCTGTGCAGACACCATCTTAGCTGGTACCCCAAGCTGGGTTTATGGTCAAGGAGCTGAATGCAAGGAACACTCCAGCCATCTTCTCATACAAAAAAAGACCATGTGCTTTTATGAGGACTTGGCTAGAAAAGCTGTTAATTATACTCCAACCATAAAGCTTAACTCTTGTTGGCAACCTTCGGTCTCGGAAGACTATGGTATCATGCTCTGGATGGTGGTTCTGGCACAGCGTCTAGTGTGGCTGAAAAGGCCGATTCAGGAGTGACAGTCCCTTCCACACTGGGAGCAAGTGTAGTGTGTCCCTGGTCTGTCTCCCTGGCTATGGGCCTTCCTTCTTTGCCTCTTAGCCTCAGACTGTTGGCCAAGTGTCTCTTCAAACTGGGAAAGGCCATGCTGCACAGCCTGCCTCCAAGCGGGCCACTCAGAGGCCAGGGTTTCCCACCTGTTGAGGTCCACTCCTAAGGCCTTCAGATCCCTCTTGCAGATGTCCTTGTATCGCATGATGTCTTTATAAACTTAACTCTATGAAGCTGCAAAAGAGAGATGAAGAAGCTGCAAAAGGAAAACCATTCAAAGTGGCAAGAGGATTATCTCTTATTTTAAAGGCACTTCCGGTTTTCCTTCAAAAACCAGAATTCACTTTTTTTGCCTCTAGGAGGCATTCTGAAACCCACAGAGGCTGTGGGCAGATGTGTGTTGCCTCTGTGGGCATCAGAAAGCCCTCCAGACGCAGCTCCGGTCACCTTCGGAGGTTTTAAGGGGCCAAAAACTGTGGATTTGCTTATCTGCGGTTTTCAGTATCTGTGTGTGTGTGTGTGGGGGGGGGAGAATCTGAGAGCAGATCCCCACAGATACTGAGGCCCGTGTACTTTACTTCTATTTGTTGCCACGCAGCACCACTCGTGAAACGATCAAACGATCAAAACTGTATTGAAAATCTTCAATCCAATTCAGATACTCTAAGGAGCCACTAATGGTCTGGGTAGCATATATTCCTGGCTTGGTTCTTCAGTGTGAGCAACATCACACAACCTCAGCCTACCTTGCTCCCATCTAGCATCTGGTCTATTTGACTCTCATCTGTCTGCACTGCAGTTGGGCTTCCCCAGTTGTATCCTGCTTTAGAAGTCAAGCCAAGTTTGACATGCCTACCTTGGTTGTGGGTGACCATGTTTCACCGCCCTGTTGGCACAGAATTGTCAAATTGGTTATTGGAAGTATCAAGTTGGGGAACTTGCAGAGTAGCATGTGAAGGAAACATTTGGAAAATCTGTCGTCGTCCCCTTAGCGTGGTACATTGAGAGTACTGAGCTGTGATGTCAGAAAATTACTTTCCTTCTCATGTTACCCTGAACCTCAGCAATATGGTGTTTCACTTGCCATGTTCCCTGTGTGCTGGTGTGATCTTCTTCTCTCAGGTCTCTACAGTTGTTGCATAGGGCTAGGGTAGAGGTTTTCAAACTCTCTAGTAGAGTTTGAACCACAGTAAGTTCTTGTGGGGGTAGAGGGGAAGCAGCAACGCGATTCTCAGGATCGCGTCACTAAGGGGGCTGCAGGGACTGGGAGGCACTCACCAATCCCTGCAGCAGCCTGTTGGGGGTGCGGGAAGCCCTGCACGACCTTCTGCAGGGCTTCCAGGGCTTAAAAAGTGAAAGTGGAGCGATCATGCTGCACTTCCAGAAAACCAGATTGTTGCACTTTCACTTTTTAAGCTGCAGGGAACCCTGCAGACACTCCTGCAGGGCTCCTTGCACCCCTGACAGGCTGCTGCAGGGACTGGTGAGTGCATTCCAGTCCCTGCAGCCCCCTTAGTGACGCATTCCTGGGAATCGCGTCACTGCCTGCCCCTGCCCCTTAAGGGGAAAGTGGCCAGGACTCTCTGACTGGGGCGTCATGACATCCCAGTTTGAAAAGCCCTAGCCTAGGAGTTGTGCATCTGTTGTCCGGGACCCTTTGCCAGTGCATCTGTTGTGCAGTTTGCCAGTGTGTCTGTGTTGAGATTAGGGAGTGGGACAAAGAAGAACCATGATGGAGAATGCGCAGTTGTTTTCGTAATGCTGAATTTTTTTCCTTTTTACAAGTAGTATAATGAGGAGCTGTGAGGTGAGAACTTGCTCCTTCTGTTCTTAGCATGTATAATTGCTACAGAGTGACCTTCTTCCGGCATGAACTGGAAAGTGAGGCTAGTCCCTAGGGGTGTGGGGGATTGTGCATCTCTATCATGGATAAATTTCTTCCATGTAGGACCTGGCGTTATGCTTTGTACTACTATCAGGCTTTAAATCCAGTACTTAGAAGAATATGGTTGTTAACAAAAGAAAGAAAGAAACTGTGGAATGAGAGAGGGTTAGAAGCATATTTCTACATCATCTGGAAAAACCTGGCTTGGAGTTCACTTGGCTACTTCATTCTTGAGTGGGAACATATATGGAATCCTGGCAAACTTACATGCCGTTTCATAACATTTAGTGTTGGACTGCGCGAGTCACTTATCAATATAGAGTTTGGAGGAAAATATATACTGGCGAGGTTAGAGTTGGATGACCTAATAGGTTTCTTCTAATGTTGTGCCTAGGATTCTGGATGGCCAGATGCTTGAAAACATGAGCTTACAGAAACACAAATTAGAGTTTCTGCATTTTATAATAATAATAATAATAATAATAATACAGGTATTTCTATACCGCCTTTCTAGGTCCTAAGATTTCTCCTCAGACTTTATTCAAGGCAGTTTACATGGACAGGCTGTTCTAAATCCCCATAGGAATTTTTACAATCAAAGAAATGTTCTATCTTTCAAGAACAACATTCAGGTGTTTCTTTCTTGATCTGGTTTCACATTCTGGCCTCCATCCTCCCACGTTCAGAGCAGATGGAATAACTCGGATCAGCTTGTCAGCTGCTTCAAGGTCGCCCAGTGCCGGTGACCTTCGGATGTTATCTTCAGGCAAATGGAGGCTCAACCCTCTAGACCAGACCTCCTGCCCATTTTATGTAGAACAGCTCACTAATATCTGGTGGTCTAGCTACATTAAATCCAATATGCATGAATCTTTTACACAGCAGCAGTTTACTTTATGGTCCTCAACTTTACTTCATAGTGCTATTACACTAGTTACACTACTGTTACACTACTACATAGTGCTGTACAGTAACTGAACTGAGGTACCTAACTTCAAACTCTTGTAAAATACTAACAAGCTATCAGATCTGTCCCCTTATGTCCTCTTTATTATTTGTAAGCTCTCATTGTGTTTCAGATCAAGTTTTTCCACTATCCTAAGGGTATATCCACAGCACAAAACTGTACTAGTTTTATACTGGTGTAGCTGTCATGACTTTCTCCAAATTATTTTTGTAAATGTGATTTGAAGTTGTGAGTAGTTCAAAATTCTTTGTTAGAGATTCCTAGACTTTCTGTGGAGCTTTGGTTCCCAGCTGTGTGAGGGTGGGGTGGGGAAAAAGAACAGGGTGAATGTACAGTAAGGGAGGAGATGAGTTGAGTTTGCAAAAGTTCAGTCTTTGGCATCTGTGGTTAAAAGGATCTGGTAGAAGGTAAAGAGACATCTGGCTGAGACCTTGCTGAACAACAGTCAGGCAGAGTAGACCATAATGGGCTAGAATGGACCAGTCATCAGACTTTAAATATAAGGCACTTTGCTCAAGTGGGACAGTAGACCCAATTCTATCCAATTTTCCAGTACCAGTGCAGCTGTGCCAATGGGGCATGCACTGCTTCCTGTGGTGGGGAGGCAGTCATGGAGGCCTCCTCAAGGAAAGGATATGTTTGTTCTGTTATCTTGGGGCTGTGTTGTGGTTGCACTGGTGCTGGAAAGTTGAATAGGATTGGGCCCAGTATCTGCTAAATTAAAATGTTCTTTGGGCTGACATAGAGCACTCTGTTGGCCATATGAGAGAGACTGAGGTCACTCATAGTCATTCACTTTAAAAGCCTTGGCTTTATATGATTGATTGCCTGTGTGCTGATGGACACACATTGAAGAGAGTGTGTGAAGGGTGGGTGGAAAGTAATGTAAGTGGGAATAATTTCAAAATGAAGAGTGGGAGTAACTGACCAGAGTGCTGCTTTAAAAGGGATGAGAAAGTGGGGGGGGGGACGGACGGGACGGGACCATGTTGAAACTTAATCGCATAGCATCATTAAAAAGTGAACTGGGAAGTGGTTTTTCTAGCACTCATGTTTCTTTCTGTCTTAATGCCCCTGCACGGTATGGATGGATGGGTCTTCTTCCGACTTGATGAGTATGATGGTTGTGTTCATTGTTGGAGTGGGATTGGAGACAACTTCTGAGGGCAGGATGGAATTTTTGTTAGGTCAAATTGGTTGCTGAGCTGAAGTTTAGGGTTTTTGCTTTCTTTTTTTCCAGCCAGGGTTGAAAGGTCGTCTGTCCTTGTCATGTGTGACTTAGTTCACATGTAGGAGTCCTTTGGAACTGTATTTCCATGAGGAAGGGCTACTTAACCCTTTCCATTTGTGCCGTTTTTCTGCTGAACATCAACCACCTTGTTGCTTTTCCTGCTGCTGGGAAAAGATAAATGTGAAAGAAACTTATCCGGAGATCCAGTCATAGATCTCCCCCATGACCCAGTCTCTATATCGCAGAAAGTGTGATAGTTGGGGGTGGGCAGGGAAGGAGGACGCAGCCTCTGATGTCTTGGCTGCCAAGGTCAGGGGAGCAGCTATTGGGGCTGGGGACCAAGGGAAACTATCCCCCATAATGTAAGGTGGCTGGGGGAAGTCCTACAGAAAGAGGACTTCAACCTCAGAGTCCAGGGGAGGTCACTGGAGAGCCAATGTAGTCGTGCTCCTCTTGGCAAGGTGGTCTGCCTCCCAGGGCAGCGACTCCACTGAGGCAGCTGGCCTCTGAGGGGGTGGGATATAGAGGACACAGAGTGAGGTGGGAGGATTCTGACTTTTTTTTACCTCTGAGTGCAGATGGGGAGTCATATTTTTGAATCTTCCCCCCACCTGCAGAAAACCTCACTGAATGAAGCTAATGAACACACTAGAGACAAGGTTTAGCTCAGACGTTTTCCTGATTTACTGGTTTACTGTATACAAGATTTTGTTTTGGAGGGGGCATTGAAAAGGAAGAATAAATACAAATTGCCAGCTGCAATCTGAAGAATTCAACCATCTCTACCTATTATAATCCTCACTCTATACAACGTGTAGATTGATAATTTGAATCCTGGACTATGATGTTTTCTAAACCAAATAGAATCTAGAGCCTAGTTATGAGATCTAGATCGCGAAAGAGATGAAGGCCAGAGAACCTCCTACAAACCTGCTGTTATATGTCTGCGGGTGCAAAATTCCATTTTTGAGTGGAAGACACCATTTTTGTGCTTATTGAATTGCTTTCCTCCCTCATTTGTGTTTGAAATTTGAAATAATGAATTTTTTATAGCTATTACTGTAAGTAGTTATCAAATTTCAGGTTGGGCCATATCTGCTACATATACTCAAGAGTATGAATGCTGTTGATGGAGTGATTTCCCTTTTTAAAAAAAAAAAAATTTTTTTTTTTAAACTGTGAGGATTGCTTTTTAAACTATTCCAGACTGCTTTCTCAGCAGGTGCAAAAGTGTACTATATTTGTATTGAGTTGTTTGGTCAGAAAAAAGAACTGTGGAACTGCATGTAATGTGTAGTTCTTCTTAAAGCTCCAAAGAAACAAGATACTTAGTGAATCATTTTGTATTGTACATAATGTAAGGAACAGTGCAGATGGAAGGAACAGGAAAATGTAATCGCAAATGCTACAAGAAATGCCTCAAACAATTTCTGTCAAAGCATAGGTTGGTTTATTATGGCATTAAAAGTGGAATGTGGAGAACAACAGAGGGGAAAGGACTGAATAAAGCTGCCCAGATGTGGCTCTCTATACTTGTATACAGAGAATGCAAGTACAGTCCTACAACATCAAAGACATTATGAAACAAATTAATTTTTGGCATGACAGAAGAAACATGCTAGATTGGTTAATGAATATTATAAAAACAAGTCATTACTTTTGTAGAGTAACTGATTCCTAGGAATAGATTTCCTTCTGAAGAGGAATTCACATATGTTGCTCTCCTCTAGGGCATGCCTGGTGGTTGCTGTTAAGTTCAAATTCCTATGTATTAGCATTTGAAGTAGAGTTTTACATTTTGAATGTTTTGAAAACATGTACCACAGTTTCCAAGGGAAATTCCAAACTCCATCTTTTCTTCTGTTTTTAAACAACCTCAATCTGTCATAGGTTGAACACTGCATATAGGCTGACAGGAATAACAACCATTTAAAAAAACCCACCAAATCCTGTTTGAGTTCATAAACAGCCCAATCGTATCTAGGGCTCACGTCAGCGTATTTCATGATTCACTGCCATAAGTCAAAAAAGGCGTGCTAGTGCAAACAGCTAGTAACACCACAAACATGCCAACAACTCAACAAGGCCACATTGGAGCAGGTAAAGTGGTAGTGGGGGCAGTTTGGGGGAGGATTGGGGCAGGGAGTGGGGTGGGCAGGAGTCAGTTTAATAGCAGGAAGGGGTGGATCTCGAAAGCTGCTATGTATGCTGGGAACCTATCCCCCTTTTCCCTATCCAACACGCCCCCCTGATGAAGATTATTGGGCTTATGCTAGCTAAATAGCTGGCATAGGTCCAAAGAGATCCATTGGCTGCAGGCCTCTTATAGGGAGGTAAGTAAAAAAAATTACACTGCAGTGCATGTCCCATGCATTATAGCAGTGGTTCTCACATTTTTAGCATTGGGACCCACTTTTTAGAACAAGAATCTGTCAGGACTCACCGGAACTGATGTCATGACCAGAAATGGTATCATCAAGCAGAAAAATTTTGAACAATCCTGGGCTGCAATCCTACCCACACATACCCAGAAGTAAGCCACATTGATTATCATTGTTAAAAGCTTATACACAGTAGCCTGTTCAAAGTACAGATGTGTCACATTTCCCCAAATGCAGTCACATACCAAGGCAGCATCAAGTCTAACATATTAAAAATAAAATATTGAACTGAATGGGAACCCACCTGAAATTGGTTCGCGACCTACCTAGTGGGTCCCGACCCACAGTTTGAGAAACACTGCATTACAGAATGCAGTGGTGGATAGGATTGGAGCATTAGTCTGAATTCTTTTGTCTATTCTTCGGTGTACCTGTCTAGATGCTTATTAGGCGATTGGTTGATTTATAATGGCAGATACTTATAAATAGTGAATGATGAAACGTTAGCCTCCAGTGTGATGCACCCCTCCTGTACTCCCCCATTGACACATAGGAGCCTCCTTGTCCTGCAGGAAATGACCACTGAAATATGTTTACCTTACTCTTGAAATAAGACCTGCATGTTGCAATTGAGACTGCCTGAAACTGAGCACATAATTGGCTTGTGCCGATGTAGAGCGGTTTATGATAATTCACACTTCTATGCAAATTTGACAAACCTAACTGCCTAACTCTTGTCTGAATGTGAATCCATTCTTCTAGGCCAGTGGTTCTCACACATTTAGCACTGTGACCCACTTTTTAGAATGGGAATCTGTCAGGACCCACCGGAAGTGACCAGAAGTGACATCATTAAGCAGGAAAATTTTTAACAATCCTAGGCTGCTATCCTACCTACATTTACCCAGGAGTAAGTCCTATTTACCATCGTTGTTAAAAAAATATACATAGTAACTTGTTAAAAATACAGGTCTGTAACATTTCCCCAAATGCAGTGACATACCATGGTAGCATCAAGTCTTAACATATAAAAAATAAAATATTGAAATGAATGGGGACAACTGGCTTGCGGCCCACCTAGTGTTTGAGAAACACTGCTATAGGCTTTTATGCTCTCTTGCAAATATGACTTTTTGTTCCTACTGCATATGAAGAGTATAACATACTGTACAATGGACTGTGGGATAAATCTTCACTGTACCTTTCTGTATGAGTGACTGTGCTACACATACCAATCTTTTTAAATTCGTTGAAACAAAAGTTTGTAATTCCAAGGTATAATTCCTGAAGTAAAAGTACAGATGGGTCCTTGTTATCTGCAGGGGTTCTGTTCCTGGAACCCCCGCAGATACAGAAAACTACGGGTAATGAAACCCGCAGTTTCAGGCACCTTTAACCCTCCGGAGTTGAGGGCAGCACAGCTATCCTTGGCTTCAAAGAGTCCAAGTTGATGCTACCATGTCTGGCTCAACATGAGTCCAGGGGACCCATGTTGAACCAGATCCACAGATGAAAAATCTTCTGATAAACAGGCTCAGCCTGTAAAATCATTTGAACTGTTGCAATTTTTGGTTTTTATACTGGTAAAACCTGGCACCGTAATATAGTATACACATACACACTGCATACTTATGTTAGTTTTAGTAAGGAACTCCATTCATTTTTCTTCCTAAACTCAGCAGTTAGCTTGGAAACTCTAAAATATGTATGAAAATTTACTTGCCATCTTAATATGGCCCCTACTTAAAACCATGAATGCAGTATCTGGTTCACTTATTGTCAGTTCTCTCCGGAGTGCCCATTTTCCCCTATTGATTAGCTGTTTTATTTTTCTTGGATTCACTGTGAAGGGAAAGTCCTGTGGAATCTCATGTTCCTTGATAAAGTGAGCAATAATGTCTGTGGGTTTCTTTTTTTGTCGGCTGCATGAAATCATGGTTTCCAGGGAGTCCTTGACATAGCCTGTTACCTCCAGTGTCTTGAATTGGCAAGTCTGGCATGTTACATAATTCATTCACACAGCAATGCATGATTTGCCAGTAAATTGTGTGTATCAAGTTAGGGCTCTCCTGTGCTGTGGTCTAGAGGTTTTTTGCCCCTTGTGTTCTTAATGACTAATAACCAGTTTCGTCTGGCACAATCTAATCTTAAAGTGGGTCAAATTCAACAGTCAACCTTGCTTGCCAGAACAAACTGCTTTCAGCAATATGGACTTTCTGTGTTGTTTCAAACATTGGCGCGCAACAGGAACTTCCTGTCTTGTAGACAAGGAGTCTGTGGGTTCAGTGGCCTTCACCGAGTCATATCAAAAACAAGCATTTCGTCTCTCTGTTCTTTTAAAACAAATACAAAATTAATTGCTGTTTGTTCCACCCTTGATAGCACGCTTTGAACACTTTAGTAGCTTTCAGCTCCAAACAGTACTTCCATCTCATCCCTCTTCATATATAAAGGAATACAGTTACCCATGATCAATTAGTAGTGTTTCTGAAACAATTCATTAAAGCTCATTGGTATTCATCAAATCTGAAATGCTGTTCTGATAATAACTGACAGCTCAATCCAGTCTGTCCACCCTGCTGAGTCAGCTGCGGCAATGGCGCATGTGCTGTATCTTTGGGGGGAAGGGCAGTCCTGGAGGTCTCCCTGTTCCCTTATTCTGGGCAAGCCTCTGCTGCTCCAATGGGGCTTCTTGGATCTGCGCAAGCCATTTTGATGATGCAAGTCTGAATGGACCCCGGGAGGTGGATTGAGGCAGGGAAGGGGAATGGGATATCAGTGGTGATATTGCTACCAATAACCACCCCTCCCTGCCCTCAACACATACCCTTCCCACCCAGAAAATCCCCTGTTCCTCTTTTTGCCCATTACCTGCCTCCACTGCTAACTCACTGGTGCCGGCGGATGGTGGCCTCTCCATCGGCCTTCATGCCCAGCTGTCAGCCTTTGCGCTGGTGGCTTTGTTGAATTCGCTCACTGCCTGGTTGCTCTTACCAGTGGAATACCACTTCTGCCAGCAGAATGGAGGGGATAGGATTAGGTGCCCAGGGGTGTGCAGAATGGATTCTGCAGTTCTGATGTCGTAAACTCATTGTCATGTTTGAATTGGTTTTTTAATTGTTGTCCTTGCAGAACACAGTTCTTTAGTATCAAGAGTTGGTGGTCTGTCTCACACATCATCACGCAGCATTTATGTAGCATCTTTTGACTGTTTATACCATCTCACATAATATGAGTAATAAGCATTGTGTAATGCTTTTTGAGTGTGTAAGGAGCTTCACATCTATATTTTGATACTGTAAAATATTTTCAAGAAGGTAAGTAATTAGAGCTGAGAGAGAGAGAGAGAGAGCGCTGTTTTGCCAGAAGGCCAACACAAGTTTTACAGCAAAGGTGAGCTTTGAACTGAGGAATTCCTGATTTTCAGCTCAGGCTGCAATCTCATGCATACTTTCTTGAGAGTAAGCCCCATTGAAGACAATGGGATTTACTTGTGAGTAGACAAGTGTAGGCTTGTGCTCTCAGGGCACAGTGGTTAAGAGACTGAGGTCCAAATCCTACCTAAGTTTCCAGGACTGATGAAGCAATACGGTAAGGAAATAAATGTTCCTTTACCTTGAGGAGGCCTCCATGATTGCCCTGCTGCTTCAGGGTGCAGCACACACCCCATTGGCACGGTTGCATTGGCACTGGAAAGTTGGATAGGATTGGGCCCTCAGTCTCTTAACCACTATACTTCATCAGCTCTCATAATGCCTGCTGTCCCAACAAAGCCCTGTGTTGCAGATTGGGACAAGAGGTTAATAGATGTTGGCTTCACTGCCCGTATCTGGTGAATTTATCACTGAGATAAGAATGACTTTAATTTAGATCAGGTCACAGCCTCAAGCATTGCATTATTGCACATATCCATATGGTTGCATGAATAGCTGTTGGAAAAACTTGTCAGTGATGAATCCTAGTGCTCAGTGAGTTGGCTATATGCTTTTGCTGCCATATTCAGCTTTTGTCACAAATGCATGTTTCCAATAGATAAGCAGCCAAAATTGGACAGTGCCCTACGTAATACCGTTTTTCAATGTTTAGTGTTGTCTTTTCCTTGTGCTGTCAATATGCTTGGTGTTATACTACCTGGAAAGATGAATGAAGTACATCTGACATCTAGTCATTTTAAAGGTGGTATGTCTTTTCACTTGCTTTTACAGTGTTATTTTAATAGGTTTCCATGTATAAGCCAAATGACCTCCAGATCTGTTTGGAAAAACTGTTCGCATCACAGTGCAACATGAGAGAAGTGTTAACTTTCTCTTGGGATACTAGCTAATCTGAATGACCTTTAGCATAGTTTTAGAACACTGGAAAGCTGAAATCCTGTTTTGACTATAAAATGGGAAGATTTGCTAGCAAACGGACACTAAGAAGCTGCAGTGCAGTAGCTTTTTTGACTCTCAAACTAATTGGACATAAAATGTCTCAAACTGGAAGGAGTAAATTAGTCATAAAGAGGAAGCTGAGAATAGGTTGTAGTTTTGTTACTTGTATAGCTGCATGTGGGTTATTTTGATTTTTTTTTTCTGGCAGAATTAGGGAAAAAATCTGCTTTAATTTCAGGGATTTTTCAGTTTTATTGTGTTAGAATGACCCCTAGATGTTTCTTCTGGGGGAAAATAATTGCATTCTAAGCATGCTT